>NC_141997.1:24726544-25965710 GCF_049901715.1 Pseudonaja textilis
AAGTGCCTTCCCTCATTTTTTGAAGGGCTATACATGGAAGAAAGTGAAAGTTGTCATTTATAGTTATTGCAATAGCGTTACATGCATGAATGGTTTATATCACACTAAGATCTTTAAAACAAACTTCAGAGGATGGGATTTTTTTTAAAGGAACCCCACAAATAAATGAAAATAATGACTTATTGTGCATTAGAATATTAAACCACACTGGAAACCTGGTTTTAGGAAACCATGCATAAACCTGAGTCCACAGTCTATTTCTTTGGAAAGTGTCTAAGGCAGGGGTCGCCAACCTTTTGGACCTCAGGGACCACCAAACTGATAATTTTAAATCCCAGGGACCACTAACTGGTTCTGTGGGTGTGGCCTAATTTGCGGGTGTGGCTTGATGGTCATGTGACTGGCTGGGCATGGCTTGTATCATGAAGTGTTATACGTTATGATTCTTGATTCTTAATGAATGTATCTTTTCTATTATGTATACTGAGAGTATTTAAACCAAGACAAATTCCTTGTGTGTCCAATCACACTTGGCCAATAAAGTATTCTATTCTATTCTATTCTATTCTATTCTATTCTATTCTATTCTATTCTATTCTATTCTACTCTTTTCTATGTAAATATTATAAATATTTATATCAATATTGAATTTTTTTATTAAAAAGAGCAACTTTTACCCAAAATCAAGCAAAGAAGGCAGGCAGATTGACTTGCTCACAGAATCACAGATTCATTCAGAGATCTATCTATCTGCCATTGGCTAGCTCAGTCTGTCATGTAAAATTTACTAGCAAGCAAACTCACAAAATTAACTCATAACACACCATGTATGTAAATATTGAATTTTTTTATATAAAAAAGAGCAACTTTTACCCCAAATCAGGCAAAGCAGGAAGGCAGATTGAGTTGCTCACAGAATCATTCAGTGTTCCATCTATCTGCCATTGGCTAGCTCAGTCTCTCAAATTGGCTTGCCGTGAGTCTGCACTGAATAATAGAATCTTCAGTCCTAAGGGAGATTTGGCTGTGCTTAAAAACAAAGCCTAAGATCTAAAGACTAGCTAGAAAGCAAGAAATCAAACCATTTCCTGCTTCCTAGCTAATCTAAATCTCCAGGCACAGCAGAACAGATGATGGTTGGAAAAAGGAAAAATAGCAACTTAGCACACAAGTTTGCCGGATAAGGAGTGAGTGGGTGGGGAGGGTTCCTGCGGGCCATGTGGGCAGCACGGCCTTGTGTTTCTGCTCAGCCTGGATTAATTGCTTTGGGGGCTGCTCTGGGGTTGAGATTTCTCTGCGGCCCACCAAAATTTTCTCATGGTGCACCAATGGGCTGCGGCCCACTGGTTGGTGACCGCTGCTCTAAGGTATATTTAAATACTGTACAGAAGTTAAGAATTTAAATCCCTAACTTGGCCCATGACACTTGAAATCCAAAGCATCAATTGTTTCAGAGTTTTAAAAAGTAATCTTTGAGGTAGAGAATGACTCACCTGGTGTTAGCTGAGAGAGACAAAGGTAAACTCTGAGTATGTTCAACAGCTTTATGCTGGCTAGCTTCTGTGAGTGACAAAGAGAGAGAGAGAAGGAAAGTATATGTCATTGACAAGCTTAAGCTTTGGAGAGAACATTAAAGTTCATTCATGTTTAGAGAAACATGAATGAAGGTAAACTATTGTTCAAACAGGGAACTATTTTATCTGCAGTCCAAATACCTTCATAAATGTATACAATTTTTTTACATTACATTGTACTGGGTATGGATAGAATTCTCACAGAAATAATAGGGTTTTAACAAGAGTAACTGCAATTTACGGTAACTTGCTCATGGCAATCACTTCTAGCTCAAAATATATACTTTGCCATCTCTGCTTATCTTTGCCTTTTCTTTACTGGAGCAGGGAAATGTAAAAAAAAAAGCCCTTGCATCCCTAGCCCAAGCAGACAGATAAGTGTTTTGGGATGTGAAGGAAAAAAACATGATATACCTTCCCTTCCCACATTTTCTACAAGAAAAACTATGAGGGTGCAACTAGAAATGGAAGGGTGTTGGGTGTCCTACTTCAAATAATGACTGCCATTTCAAGGAAGAAGAGCTAGTTTTGTTCTCCTCCTAAGAAATTTGTTTCTGTTTAGAAAAATAAACACATTTTTTTACTTTATGATGATATTTTACACCTAAATATTAGATATCTGGGAGATTGATGAGAAAGACTTAACTTACGCCTGCAAGCCTGTAATTGGCTGGTCAATACTTTTCTAATTTCATTTACCCAGGTAGCTTTGATTTCAGGAGTTGCAGCCTATGTCAAAAAGAAAAAAAATCCCAGAAATTTAATTCATTTGTCCTTCTTCAGGCAGCCAGTCAAAAAGAGAATTTCAGCAGATAATGTTAGAATTGTGTCAAAACTGGCAAGCATTGTGACAAAGTCTTACCCCTTTGTATGTGTGTGCAATATTTATAAGTATCCCCTTGTATATTTACGCAAAAGGAGAGTGTTTAGATTGGGATATCAGAGTTGCCATCTTGTCTCTTGTGACCTCCACTGGGGTGCTATTGTTTCATTGTCACAAAATACAAGTAACTCTTTCTTCCTTCTGTTTTCCAACCATTTCCCCCCCAAAAGTTCTGGAGAAAAGACCCATAACGGGGACATTATTGCTGCATAAATTATGTTAATTATATTCTTATATTTGTAATTAGACTATTGTTTTCCTGTTTTTATTAGCTTTCTTGAGCCTCATAGTTGGTAGAAGTGGGAAATAAACTGATCAAATAAATAAGGAGCCTTTTCAACAAGGAGCATTTAAAGAAAATATTTTACCTGTATTATGTAAACTTCTTCCCTTGCATTATACCAGATTTCAAATTTTTTAATATCACCTTTTACATTTTCTGTTATTCCAACTGCAGTCATCTAGAAAACAAAATAAATTTAAAGCAATATTCAAGTAGATAATCTTGTCAAATAATATTCACACAAATTTATTTGATTAAATATATTTATTAAAATTTATATATATTTTTTATTATTATTATTATTTTTTTTTTTTTTTTTTTTAATGCAACAGAACAGAAATAAAAAAATTTTTTTTTTTTTTTATTTTAAATTTTTTTTACCTAATATTAAAAATTTTAAAATAAAAAAAAAAAAAATTAAAAAAAAAAAAAAAAATATTTTTTTTTTTTTTATTTTATTTTTTAAAAAAATTTTATTTAATTATTTTTATTTTTTAAATTTTTTTTTTTCTTTTTTCCTTTTTTTTTTTTTTTTTTTTATTTAATTTTTTTTCTTTCCCGGGAGGAAGAGGTGTCTTTGCATTGGCTTAAATCGAGCCAAATCTTTCACTTTTGAGTGGCCCTTTTTATGATCAATCCATACATTAAAGGATCCTTGCATTAAAAGTTTCCCCAGCTCATTCAGGTTCCCCTTCAAGAAAAAAATAGAACACACACACATATAATAGAATTGCAAGTAGATGATTTTATTTCTGATTGCTAAAATGTGATTGTTAAATAATGACGGACTAAGTAATATAATTCAGCTTAAGTTCAAAACCAAAGGAGAAAAAGATTATTTTGTTTACAGGTAGTCCTTGATTTACAGCCATATTGCAGCCTGTTCATTACGGCTGTAGTTATTGTGGTCATTAAGCAAGTTACCCACATGATTCCCTCACTTAATGACCACATATCCTGCTGTTGTAGAGCACAGGATGCCTCAGTAAGGGGAGGGGATTGGGAAGCCTAGGCCAAGCCCAATCCTCCACTACAGCACCTCCTCAGTTCAAACACAGGCCCCAGGCTTCCCACACTCCCTAAGGAAAACCTAAGGCTGTGCTTTCTACCCGACTGAGTCCTTGCAGGTCTTGGGCCTGCTTCTCACCCCACTAGGTCTCATATCCATCTCCCCTCATTATGTCTTAATCTATTTACTTTATCCAAAGATTGCCTCTGGGAAGAAACATCTGATCTGCTGCATAGCCTTCCTACATGCAGGCCAGGTGGTATCATCTTGAGAGCAGTGATCCTTTGGGTATTGGAGGCAATTCCCAGATAAGAATTGCAACTGCTCCCAAAATGGTGTCTGCTTCCAGGACAGCACTAAGCAGCCTCTACCCTGTTTCCCCGAAAATATGACCTACCCAAAAGTCTTAGTTTGATTTTTACATGGGCGCCCAATATAAGCCCTATCCCCCAAATAAGCCCGAATTAAGATCCCACCCACTCCAGAATGCATAGGTAAAAATTAAGCTAGGGTGGGAATGGGGCGTGTGGAGCTGTCCTACTACTTACCTTTGTACAGTTGTAGCCAGGCCTCGCACACCCCAACACCTGCCTTGCCAGCCCATTTCTTCTGCAGCCAGCAAGGCTGGCAAAGCTTTCCTGAAGGCCTCTGTAGCTGATAACAACGCTTTGGATTGATCTGGAGCTCTGTTATCAGCTGCAGAGGCCTTCAGGAAAGCCTTGCCGGCTGCAGAAGAACTTCCTGAAGGCTTCAAACAGTGAAAAGTCTCAAATGGGATCTCAAAGATCTCAAAGAGATTGGTGTCACGAGCACAGAGGCATTGGGGAAGATAAGTAGATGAGGGTCTCGAGACCTACCCCAGTGACTTGTGAGTTGCCCTGTTGACTTCCACATTGACTCTGTGGGGAAGCCAGGAGAGAAGATTGAAAATGGTGGTCAAGGAGTGTGGGGTGCTTGGCACTCAGGTTGAGGGGGCCACTGGGATGGTTGAAACTCTGAGGACTGGTCCCAAGCAGCATTTTTTCAGGACCATTGTAACTTTGAACAGTTGCTGAAAAAGTGGCCATAGATTGAAAAATACCTGTGTTAAGCATTATATACAGGCTACTATTCAAATATTCAATCTCCAAAGTATGGTCTTCAGTAAAACAATCTTATCTTTTTTCCTCAATTCATTTAATAGTCAGGACACTGCATAGAAAGGCTTGCAATATAAAACTATATATGGAGGAAATCAAATAGGCAATGTCATTCCTCTGGTGGAGACTGACTCTGAGAGAGAGGAGGAACAGCCGACAGGGAGTGGAAATGTGGCTCCGGGGGTTGTGGAGGAGGCTGGGGAAGGGCAGAGGCCGGCTGAGCAGTCAGAGGAGGACCCAGGCCCATCCCCTACCCATCCTAGGGCACGTAGGGAAGAGGCTAAGGGAGAGACGTGGTCTCCTCGGGAGGAGAGGTCTTTGATCCTCTTCATGGGCTGCAGGTGTGACAACTGAATAAGAGTTTGGACCTGCGTACTGGCAAACGCTGGAAACAAATCATGTAAATATCTCTAGTTTATAGTTCTTCTCTGAGTTTGCATCCTTCCAAGTGTGTTATCTGTGGACATCCTCCAGCCCTTATCTTGCCTGGTTTGTGTTGCTTTTTTCCTTCTTCATGTAACTGTGTGGGAGGTTTTTTTTGTCTTCCGTCAAAGATATTCAGAGCTTGGGAGCAAACTGAAGGAATAAAGGGGGCTTCACCTGTTTTCTGTGACTATGTTTGTTTTGTATCCCATCCTGGGTCATCACAGGCAAGTTCTAAAAAATTTCAATTACAGCTAGTCTTGACTTACAACGGTTCATTAAGTTACAACATCACTGAAAAAAGTGACTTATGACTGTTTTTCACACATACAACCGCTGAAGGATCTCCATGATCATATGATGGCAACTGGCTTGTATTTATCTCGGTTGCAGCATCCCGGGGTCATGTGATCAATTTTGCGAACTTTGACAAGCAAAGCCAATGGGGAAGCCAGATGCACTTAACAACCCTGTTACTAGCTTAACAACTGCACTTAACTGTGGCAAGAAAGGCTGTAAAATGGAGCAAAGTTCACTTAAGAATTGCTTCACTTAGCAACAGAAATGTTGGGCTCAATTGTGGTTGTAAGTCGAGGAGTATTGTATTTATTTTTAAGCTGGATTAATGAAATTTCCATTTCATTCAGTTAAAGGGAGAGATAAGATGCAGAGTTAAATGAAAGACATCATCTGCAAAATAGAATTTTCTATAGTTTAAAAAATATTTTGGAAAGTACAGTATATGGAAATATGAGATTGTATATAACACTTTATTTACCACTCCCAGCTCTTGAAGGATCCTGGATGCTGTTGGGCCAGCCACCCTCTTTTAGCCCAACCACCTCACACAGTTGTTGCAATGAATGAAAATAGGAAAGATTATCTATACTGCCTTAAGTCCTAATGAAAGTTGGGATTTAATTTGAATAAAAAATTATTTTATTTCACTGTAAGAAAGCGAGAATAAAGATAAACTTTTGCAAGATGCTAGAATAAGAGGAGGATTTGGTTTGCCTAATTGGGAGTTGTATTACCAAGCTACAAATTTGATGTGGGTTAAGGAATGGATAACATTAAGGAATACTAGATTGTTGACATTAGAAGGACATGATCTGTTGTTGGGGTGGCATGCTTTTCTATGGTATAAGGGAACTAAAACACAGGGGTACTTTAGAAGACATTATATACGGGAGTCTCTGTGGTTAAACTGGGAGAAGATTAAAAGACAATGTTATTTGAAAATTCCAGTCTGGCTATCGACTATTGAAGCATTTTCTTATCCTATAATATACAAAAAGGAACAAACAGTTAGATATGGTAAAATATTGAATGAAAAGGGTGAACTTAAATCTATACAAAAACTAGAGGAACAAGGTATAAAGATGAATTGGTTTTCATATGCGCAAATACATTCAAGGTATGATAAAGATTTTAAAACAGAAGGTTTCTATGATAAACTGACTGATTTAGATAAGATTTTGACAGGTACTGATGAAAAGGTGATTAAAAAATTGTATGGATATTTATTAGAAATTAAACTAGAAGAAGAACAAGTTAAAGAAACTATGATTGCTTGGGGGAAGAATTTTGGATATGGGATTGATCTAGAGAAATGGCAAAAATTGTGGTCTCAAAATTATAAAATGACATCAACAGCATATAAAGAAAATTTGTATAAGATGTTTTACAGGTGGCATTTTCCCCCGACAAGAATAGCAAGAATGTTCAAGAATAAATTCGAAAAATGTTGGAAATGTCATCAGACACCTGGCTCATATTACCACATGTGGTGGACTTGTGCAGATGCCAAAAAATACTGGACTAAAATCCACACGTGGTTGGAAAAAATGACAAAAAAGCATATAGACTTGAAACCAGCGATATTTTTATTGGGAATTTTACCTGAAATATATAGTAAAGATTTGAAATACCTGATTGTAAATGTATTAACAGCGGCTAGGATTGTATTTGCTAAAAACTGGAAAAATGAGAAAATACTGTCACAGGAGGAAATTATTAAGAAAATATTGGAATGTGCTGAAATGAGCAGATTGACATTTGAAATTAGAGAACAGGATGATAAACAATTTTATAAAGTTTGGAATCTATTCTATCAATGGTTAGACAATAAAGTATAGTAACGAAATATGTAGACTTTTAGAAAATACTAAATATATAAAAATGTATTCTTTTCTTATTATATCTACAAAATGTTTTTAGGATAGATTTGGGATGATAATATGAATTGTCACAAAACAAATTAAATAAAATATGATTATTTTCCAAAGCATGAATGAATAAAAGTATAGTCAAATGATTGATTAATAATGACACCAATGTATTTAATATTGGATTGAAAATATAAGATCATATACAATGTAATTATAATTGAAGACTATGAAATGGAAGCACAAAACAATTTGTAAACCAACTGGCACACTGTATGTACATATATGGAAGATGATTTGATGTTTTTCTGTTTTGTTTGTTTATGTTTGCTTTAAAAACCAAAACAAATTTTATTAAAAAAAATTATTTTATTTCAGGCTATTGGAAAAATAAAATATTTGCACTATTTATGCAGGCTTGGTCTTGCTTTTCTATCTATAAAATATAAGATACCAAAACCTGCCAGTTGGCTTGGACCCCAAATGAGGGAATATCACACTGGAGGTAGTTGATAGACTAATACCAGCTCCACCAACCCCCTTGTCCCTTTCTTCCGCTAGCTTTGGTTATAACTTGGAATTTACCGCGATTTTAATGTGATTTTAACCATCTGTGTGTATAGTTATGGTTTTATTTTAATGTTGTAAGCCACCCAGTCACCTTGTGGCAAGATGGGAATGGGCAACAAACAAATTCAATGAACAAACGAAGAAATATTACCAGTTACCTCATAGCCAGTGATTGCAATCTGATGCATGGAATCGTTAACTGCTTTAAGAATTCCCAATATTGACGTCAGGGCTACTTGGAGATCTTCAGCACCTTCACAATTTTTACTGTACTTTAACATTTCCTGTTGGAAAATTACATGTTCAGGCAATAGAAAAGCATCTGCAGTGTTATTATTAAGGAAATGCTTCATGGGGCTCTTTTAATCTACTGGGGAAGGAGCAATCATCTTGAATAATTTCAAAGATGAAATAAGTAACATTTAATTATTTTTTAAAATAAATAGGTATTAGATCAAGTGGATAGAATAAAAGACCATTAGCTTCAGGATCAAATATTGATCAGTTCAAGGGCCATCTTTGTCCAATGCCTAACTTGCCCCCCCCCCCACTTCTAGAATAAACAAGCTAAACAAGCTATTTTTTCTTGAGTAGCATTTCTTTGCAGAACCCCACTTCTTTAAAAAGTGCTGGCAACTTAAGAAACTCTGCTCTGTGACCTTAATTAGAACACTTCAGGTTGCTGCCTGAAACTGACTAGATCTTAATCAGTTTTATAGAAAGGGTTTTGGGTTTTTTTTGGCCTAAGTGCATAAGCATGTTAGCCAGTCAGTGGTACCATATTTCTCTCAGTGTGTATTCTCTACTGTGTGCCTATATACTCATTTGTAACCCCTTCTTTCCCAATGAATGTAAATTTAAACATTAATTTACTTCTTGCTAATTATTTGATCACCAGAGTGAGCATTCCAAAGGATAGGGGAATGAGAAAAAGCGCTACAAGATTGGCCTTGCAAACTTGGCTCCTCGTGAATCAAATTTCAGAGATCATCCTTGCCGTTTGGGCTCACTCACTTGTGAGAGGCAAATTTCTTTGACATTGTAAGTATGTTCGGGGAAATTTTCATAATAAATTTTACTACTGAAAGATTTGTTGCCATCCTGGTGTCTCCCTTGGTGCTCTTTGGTATCTAGCATGCAAATCCCAAATTAAGTAATGATGCACAAACTAGCTGCAGTGGTCATTTTTCTGTGTTTCTTCTGTCCCCTTAGTCCAGGTATTACTGAACAAACTCTACTTTCCATTTGTGAAATAGAAGCATTCAGAGTCCTGGATTAGACTTTCTTTCTGGAGAAAGAACCAGTTTTGACTCAGCAAAAGGATCTTACTTTCAGAAAGGATAAATTTATTGCCTGGAAGTCTCTCTTGGAACATCACCTTTTACTTATTCTAGGGAAGAGATTATCCCTTGATGCTCCGATTATATGAAAAGTAAGCTATGCAAAGGAACAGGAAATGTAACAATGTTTGCCTTTCTCTTTCTCTGTCCCCTCCCTACCCACCTCCCCCAAATATCCCTTTTGTCTGGAAAGATGATTCCTGTAGAAGAACATGGAATTTACTATGTCATTATAGATTTGCTAAGGACAACTACAAAGCATATTGCAAATGTCAAGTCACTGGACAAACTATTTTTTATACACAGTTATTAAACAAAGATAGTCTCTGAAAGGTGTGCCACAAATTTAACTGCATTCATTTCCCTTGGTATCTAATAGATTCTCTATTTCCTGTCCTACCTGACTTTAATCAATCAATCCATCTATGACATAGCTGAATTCCTACCTTTAGCAAGAGTTGATATTTGGTTATTCTTTGAACAGGCTTTAGTAAATAAGAATCCAAACTCAACTTGTGATCAAGTTTTCGCTGACACTCCTACAAAAAATAAAGGACAGACAATAACTTTTCCCTCACAGGGTAATAACTGATTATTATAAGCAATATGGTCCCAAGTACATAAAAAATACCTGGAAAAATGCTGAATCTGAACACTGTCTCCAAAGACTTTCTGATCGAGGTTTATTTTGACAATATTTTTCATAAATTTTGAAGTCTTTCATCTTAATTTAAAAAAGAGAACCATGAATCAAACAACAAAGTATCTGTTTAATTAAAAGAATATATATTTACATCTATAATGAATGAATAAAGACCAAACTCTTCTGATAAGATATTGGCAGAGTACTGACTCATCTCAAAAACAGTTTTTTTTTTCTGTTCACATTTCTGCTATTCTTTTTTCCTTTACGGGGAAACCTGAAAACCTGTAGTATGCAACATTTACATATATCAAGGAAAACAATGAGGGTTTAAGTAGGTAGTTTGTTATTTCAAAACAACTATCAGCAGCCTATAGACTCTTTTCTTAACATACACAAACATCAGTGATTGATTAAATGTGGCAAACCAATTGACCCAGCAGACAACTTACAAAATTATTTCAAAGTAATGCTCTCTGTTTTGTGGGGAAATAAAATGAGCAATGGGGAATTAGTTGGATATACAAATCTAATATTCAAAACCAAAACCCCAATGTACCTATTACACTGATCATTTATTTAGTGCAGAATTCCTCAGTGTACGCAGTTTTAAAGATTTGTGGACTTTAAATTCTAGAGTTCCCCAGCCAGGCATGCTGCCTGGGGAATTTTGGGATTTGAAGTCCATGCGTCTTGCCAGTTGCTAGTGTGGAGAAACTCTGATTTAGTGTAAAGATCAAGATCTGTATATAGACCGCTATATGAGAATGGTGGGACAGTACTTGACTTTACATCACATTTCTTTCTTTATATGCAAATGTAACCTTGCATTGACCAATGCAATTTTTCTTATTCCTGCAGTATTATGGCATTAGTACAGCTGATCTGTAATCAGACACTTCACATAATCAAAGCATTACATGAAATGGAAAACTGGTTGCTACATAGTCAAAGTATCTCTTCCTCTATCTGAGACTTATCAGGCTGTTTCTAATGGAAGCTGAGATCTTCTCATTCTTCTCTTTCCATTTCCTCCTTCTCCTCCTACAACTGTTATATAACTCATCTTCTGAATAAAAATCCTAGGAGGGGTTTTATAAATAATACCAGCAATAACAATTTCTGGGATTTTCCACACAGAGTAATTATAGTAGCACTAAGGGAGAAGACTTATAGAATGTTGGCGAGTACAACAGAGGGATAACACCAAGAAGATTTCTTTAAGTCTTCTTGGTGATAATCCTCTGCTACTCTCAGCAACATTCAAAATCAGTTTTTATTGGGAATGATGGAAATGTCAACCAGAACTCAACCAGTCTGTTAGGGATATACCCTAGCAGAATGTGCACAGAAGTCAGGCGAATATGAGAGAAAACGTTTTTTAGTTTACACACTCAGTAAAACCGGATACACTGTCTTAGTTGAATAGTTTATTCCATTAAGAGTTTCCGTTTTACTCTTCATTAAATAACAGAAACCATATCTTGAGTAATGATCCATTATGCTTAATATATAACGAGCACCTCCCATACTAGGTTTTTTAGGACCTATAGTATCAGCAAATACGACCTCTAGAGGCTCTTTAGTTTTAAATCCATTAATTCTATTTGCTGGTATTACCTTGCTCTTTTCTTGACTGCAAGCATTGCAGTGCAAATACTTACTGCAAGGCTTCAGTTTTATACCTTCAGACAGTTCAACCGTTTGCTTGAGCATTTTAAAATTTATATGCCCTAAACGTCTGTGTAGCAAATGTATGCATTCGTCATGAGGCTTAACGTTATTATACACTGTATTAGCCACCTCTAATTGATTATCATTCAATACATACAATTCATCTTTTAAAGTTGCAGTCACTTTTTTACCTTCCTTTTCTATTATGCAGTTTTCTCCCCTAAAGGTAACTACATAACCTAGTTTAATCAAATCTCTAACTGAAAGCAAGTTAAACTTAAGTTGTGGTACATACAACATTTTAACATTTTCTTTTATACACGAACAATGTGCAATACCTTCAGCTTTTGCTTTCATTTTCCAGCCATTAGCTAACGATATCTGTTGTGAACTCGTGGACATCTTAATAAATCTTTTCTTATCTTTTGTTATGCAGTGCGACGCTCCACTATCTACAACCCATAAATTATTATTTACAATTTTTCTGCTATACATGTCTATTTCAAAAAAAGTTTAATCCTTTTGATGCTTTTTGGCATTCTGGCATTTTCCTTTTTTGCAGAATCTAGCCAAATGTCCTTTCCCTCCACAATTAAAACATTGTTTAATTGTATAGGCTGTTGAAGATAATTTCTCTTCTTGTGGTTGTTCCCTTCTCAGTTGATCCCTTTCAAGCCTTCTCCTGGCTTCTTCAATTAATCTACCAGTAATGTCAGTTAATGTGAGGTTATCTTTTGGCAGTACTTCCAGTGAAGTTACATAGTCGTCATAGCTCTCATCTAATGAAGACAAAAATTATATAAACCTGATGCAGTTCTGTGAAGATAAGTTCTTTTTCATGCAGTTCCTGAAAAATCCTCTTCATAGTGTTTATATGAGTCAACATGTCTCCATTCTTTTGAAGATGTGTTCTGAACAGCCTCCGTGTAAGATTTATATGTGCTCCTACACTGTCTCGAACATAAATCTTCTTTAAATTCTCCCAACACTTCGCAGCTGTTTCTTCTCCACGAATATGGACAAGCTGCTGGTCACAGAGTGTCAGTCCTATTATACATAGAGCTTGCTCATTTTTCAGTTTATATTCATTTATTTTCTGGGCATCATTCTCATCTTCCGGATCCCAATCATCTACCTCTGGTGGGTTTTGAATTATACTCCACAAACCTTCTCTGCGTAGAAGTAGACTGCATTTCATAGACCATGAAACATAGTTTGTTCCATCCAGTTTGGATATTAGAGACAAACTTGGTAAATTGACTTGTGCCATTTTTCTTTGGATATTAAACTATAATAAACTAATAAAACACAGCTGTCGGTTTACAGTATTGTGTAACTACACTAACTCTCAATTTATATAAGCCTGTTGTATCCTGGTTAGTCTGACTGTGCAGCCTGGGCGCATAACCAGTGTTAGGGATATACCCTAGCAGAATGTGCACGCTAGTCAGGCAGTCAGGCGAATATGAGAGAAAACGTTTTTTAGTTTACACACTCAGTAAAACCGGATACACTGTCTTAGTTGAATAGTTCGTTCCATTAAGAGTTGAGCGGGGTCAAACAGTCCAAATATCATTCACTAGTGTTCAGTCAGTTCAGTCCGGAGATTGTTCAATTGCAAAAATCCAGTGTCGAAAAAAAGGTCAGTTACCTTACAATGTCAATCCATAAATCAGTCCAGTAAATATCTTCTCACAGTAGTTTAGATATGCAGCATTCAAAACTCTTTCCTCCTTCGACGTCAACAACAGGGAACACGCAGAACAATCAACCATCAATCCAGTAGCAATCCAGGTTCTCTAGCTCCCTCTTATGGCAGTTTCTCAACCGCACGCAAATTATATCATTTAGAGTTTAAAGTGAAAAAACACATTTAAACTTTGCTATCATGGTTTATATATTATTTACCCAAACAACGTTAGGTAACTATGGTTATTCCTAACACAGTCCTAGGGATATAAACGTTTGTATCTTGAAAGAATACTGAGAAAGAGCAATTTAGTGTGATTCCAAGTTACTTAAAATCTAATACTTACCCGTTCAAGGAAACCACGTCCTATCAGTTGAGGGCAGTCTATATAATCTTCTATTTCTCTCAAGAATATTCTACCAAAAATAGTAATTATATTTTACTGATGTGATGAAATAAAATAACACATCTACATGTGACCACACTTATTCTGTTCTAAATTTACATGCACATTCTAATACATTTCATGAGCAGAAATCTATAATGGCCCCATATGCATAAGCAAAATTCACTATTTGCATTAAAAATAAAACAGTTTAGCCTTGCACCATATAAGTTACCACATGAAATTGATAATGCTGGAAATAATTCATTTATATAACATTATTGATATGTATGGTGCACAACAGTGAGCAGTGCTATGTTCTCCAATGCGATGCTGTTCAGATATCCTGAATTTACAGTTTCTAATTAATTTTACTTTCACAGCCAGGTCATTTAGATGATATCAGGTTTTGAGCCATATACATAGGTCTCTACCCTGACTTATATCTGATTATGTGTAAGATAACAATTGGAAAAGGAAAAAAAAATAAGAGGAAAGACAATGAGACTGAAATATATACACACACATGGGCATTTTATAAAAAAACATAGGTCTGAAGGTCTTTGAAAAATAACCCTACATAAAAAATAAAATCTTAGCCACATTCAAATATTTATGGATAGGTATTTAGAATATAAAAAACAACACTGAAACTTTGAAACTTTTGGTTCATAATGAGCAGATAAAAGATTGCCAGTAGTTTTTGTTAAATGAACCAATTAGCATGAGAAAAAATTATCCCAGGTAATTTACCAGAAGATGGCTTGTTATTTGATATCTAAGCATAATTCTAAAATTGTTGCATTTAAATTAAGTTCATACAATTTGTTTTATCTTAACACAGAATCCAGGCGATACACATAGACAACAACTCAAGTAGGTAGTAGTATAACTTAGGACTTCATGAAAGAAATAAAAGGACAAGGACAATAATTGTACTTACATACTTCCAGTAAATCACAATTTCCAGCTTATTCATTAACAGTGAATAACAGAATCAACAACCATTTTTTAATTCAAGCAGTTGTCTGTATCACATAAGCATGCATTCTATAGTTTGGCCACTAGGTGGACTTTGACTCATGTGGGCTCTAACATGGGGAGTAATGCTCAAGTTTTTAAAAAGCAGATGCCCAATTCTGAAATCAGAATGCATCCTTCCAAGATCTCTTCCTCTTCCTCTGTTTGCTTAGACTCCTCCTCCTCTATTCCAATCTCAACATAGAATACCAATATGCATAATTTTGTCTCCATAGCATCATATTCATTGAGAAAAATGCCAGGCTCATATTGCCAATAATAAAAGGACACGAAATGAAATGAAACACTTTGAATGAAATCAAAGTGTTTGTCAATCTCAACAATTTTAAGATGCTAATGCTATTTTATAATGCCTTGGTAAGGCCACACTTGGAATACTGCATCCAGTTTTGGTCATCACAATGTAAAAAAAGATGTTGTGACCCTAGAAAGAGTGCAGAAAAGAGCAACAAAGCTGATTAGAGGTCTGGAAGCTAAAACATATAAAGAATGGTTGTTGGGATTGGGAAGGTCTGGTTTAATGAAAAGAAGGACTAGGGGTGACATGATAGCGGTGTTCCAATATCTCAGGGGCTGCCACAAGAAGAGAGAGTCAAGCTATTCTCCAAAGCACCTGAGGGCAGGACAAGAAGCAATGGGTGGAAACTAATCAAGGAGAGAAGCAACTTCGAACTAAGAAGAAATTTCCTGACAGAACAATTAATGAGTGGAACAACTTGCCTCCACAATGTTCCAACACTGGAAGTTTTTACGAAAAGACTGGACAACTATTTGACTGAAATGGTATAGGGTTTCATGCCTGAGGAGGGGGTTGGACTAGAAGTCCTCCAAGAAGCTCAATAAAGAATCATGCATTTCATATTTATATTAGATGTATATATGCATGTGTGAACTCCATGGGAATCTTAACAACATGGATTATGAGGAATACTTATTGAAGAAAGAGAAATTATTATGTGAAAACTTTATGAAAAAAATAAGCAGGAGTCTTATGGAAAGAGCTTATACCATCACTGATTTTGTTGGTCAATCTATTAATATCTATTAATATCTATTAATATCAAAATTTATAATACAGCCTTTCTACGACACCCTGGTTTTCATCATATGTTGAACTACAGTTTCGTCATCCTTGGCCATTATGGCACACTGGAGGTTATCAACTGGGAATATGGTGCTCTAATTGTGATCAACAATGGGACATTTCCTTTGTTATTATTTTAATGCCCTATTTATATTGCCAGAAAGCGCATGTATGAGATACAAATCCCAACCTGTTGTGAAAGTGATAGATTTCTTCCATGTTTCCAAACAACACATCTTTCTTATTTTGTAGCCCAGGTGAAATGAGATGTGCCATTAAGGGGTTGTCCATTTCTGCTGCATAGCCCTGTAATACAACAGGAAAGCAGATTCATTGCTTCCAACGGAGTTCCCATCAAGTGTCCCCTATTTTCAACAATTGGAGCCTTCAACAATTTATCAGCCTCACTGCTGATAAAACATGTAGCAATATTTCAATATTAATCTGCTCAGGCTTCTAATGCAGAGTTTACACATCTTAATAATTCTATTTTATATAATATAGTTATAAACTATGAACATTTGCTTGGGAAAAATAGTTCACATGAACAAGAATTTTGTAAATAATCAACATGTGTTTTTGAACTGTTCATTACATGTAAGTCAGAACCATTTATAGCCCATATACAGCTGCTAATTTGAATGTTTTGACTCCAGAGTTGATCACAAGGTCTGCAGGTTCTTACAGAATGACCTTTCAAGGGAATTGTTCTTTCTTCTTCCTTCCTGACCCAAGTTCCTGTTTATGAGTTCTGCTCTAGGCAACAAGACTAAATCTATTATTTAGCATTTCCATACACCAGGAAAGAAGCAAAAACCTGCTCTTTAAACACTCATTAGACTAGACTAGAGAAGATTCTGCTTTTAGTTGATGTATCCAAAACAGCTGGCTTTGAAAAGGGAAGTAAAACAAAGTGACTGCATTTGGTCCCGGGGAAGTTCTCTCAAGGGAGAATACATATTTAGAAAAGGAAGAGGCTGCAATGACATTCTAATTCCCTCTTCCATGTCCTTATAGTTAGGCCATTATATTATAGTCTTTATTTCATCCACCACTAGAAACAAGAAGAGTAAAAAAGGATTGTCTTAATCTTAATGGGAACCAACACAATACAATGTTCTTGTCCTTGATGTTCAGTTACTCGTCTTAAGTAGAAATAACTTTATATTAAAATAGGGGGATCGGAATATATTTACAACAGACTAGAAGTGAATCAAGTGTGAAGAAAGGATGTTTTTCACCTTCTTGACTTGGTTCTCCTTTCTTGACTTCAGTGATAGTGGTGGAGAAAACATTGATAGAAGCCGAATCTGTTACTTTTTTGGTAACAGAACATCTGGCTTCTCACATTCACAGCATTCATACATTGCACTTAGCCACACTTTTCTTAGTTTATTTTTTCAGCAAATTTTAATTAGGAAAAAACTACACATTAAGGTGACCTGTGAACCAAATGGACCACCTCTTTTAAAGTGAACAATGCCCAGCAGTATTCGCTTTAAGAAAAAGGCTCCAATTTCCCAAAGTCAAATCATTCTAGATGAGGGCTGATTTTCTTGGAATAACAATTTTGTCCCATAAATATTTGACTCCATATAGAACTTCCATATCATTTTCTACACTACAGGATTGATTAAGGAATCATTTTAAATATAACATTGGCAAGGATTTTTTTAAAAATGTACCTCAAGAACACAGAGAAGTTCTTCCACATAAGCTCGTTCAGTTTCAAGAAGTTCATTCATTACATGTCTATCAACATAAGGAATAAATGAATTATTAAATAATTTCAGATTTCAAAGTCCCTAAATGGCTAGACTGGAGATTAAGAACCATTTTTTTAACAAATACTAGCAACTGCAAAACAAACTGCATGGTGTTTCTTAGATCTGATCATGGAGAAATATTTTAGAAATATTTTACCAAAAATTGTATGTCTTAAGGCAACTAATATGGTAGAAAAAGTTTTTGCTGTATACAAAAGGATGGACATAGAAATATTGCCAAAAAAAGAAATGTTACTGTATTATTACTGGTCGATTAATGACTATTTAATGACTTCTATTATCTTTAAATACAATTGTTAGACATACTGGAAACATTTCTTACATATAGTTGCTTGGATAAAAATATACTTACTTGCGTAACACTGCTAGATTTTCTTCATCATCTGTCACAGAAACATTTCTAGATTGCTGCATTTCATTTATCTCACTCTAATAAAAACAAGAACAGCAATTTGGCATCAAATCTTTAAAGCCAAACCTCTCCTTTCCAAAATGTGTTTGGCTAGAGACTGAAAAGTTTGGTTCACAAAAATGCAGCTCATATCTGATTTTTAAGTGCCATGACATGCATGCATATGCTAGTATGTATGGCTGACTATCATTTACCACTAAAAATTAAGGAATAAGTACTTATATTGCAACAAAACTGTTCCCAAGTGCATTATGCAATTAATCAAGAAGGGGGCATTAGGCAAACTATATAATATGAACTCATATTAGGCAAAATGCATGTGAGACATAATTATTGTTAAGTTCTTCCATGTTAAACAAATATTTATTTTTCAAATCCTGGTATGGGATGCTGGGACACAATTTGGCTGTCTGTTTTCCAAATCAAGGTTGGTTAACAAACCAAGGGGGAAAAAAATGCAGATTCTTTCTCTTACAGTAAATGCCTCTACTCCTTACTGTAACACCAGCAATAGAAAAGTGGTATCTAAGCTCTGATGGGTCAGGGATCTGATTCAATAGGCTGCTTCATATACTTAGGGAGAATTTAACATGTCGACCATCTCTATTTCATTCATACACTGTTACCTTCATTTTTCTGACATTCACTCTCCTTATCGCATGGTTATCAGAACTGGATGAATCTTCAGACTCTATTTGAAGGCCTGGTATGTGAAATAGAATCAACCACTGTAACTAGAGGTCATGTCAAGCTAAACATACTTGCCAGATCAATTATTTTTGTTTTCAACTAAAACAGAATACCTTGACTAATTGGTTTCTTACCAGAATAAGGACATGATGATTTTAGACATCCTTCTGGTCTAGGTGCCACTGGTTGAACAGGGCGTGTCTGCTTAGCTGCCAGTTTCTTAAGGCTGACTTGCCTCTTTTGAATCATTTCTTCCATATTGTTCTGTTTCTGAAAAACCTTTTGTACATGTTCCTGTAAAAAGAGAAGGCAAAAATCTATGTGGACCATTGAATTCATAGGACATCATTTCAAAAGCTGAATTTTGAAAGCAATGCACAAAAAATGTGCTCAACATTAATTTGATTCACTACGTAGAATACATTTGCAGTCATGGTGAATACCAAATGACTGACCACTCCTTATGTGAGTATAGTGCCTCCATTAAAACAAGGAATTTTGATATAGGATAGTGTATTTAAGAGTCTCCGTAACATATATGATTCCAAATCTCAAAAATATTATACTGTAGTAATTGGGTGCCTTTTCCCGTAAATAAACTGACCTAAAGAAATGTAGCAATGACAAATAAACTGCCACATTATTTATATTATTGTTAAATACCTGTGAGTTCTTTAACAAAACAGTTAATTTACTTGAAAAGTTACCCACTTAGGGCATTGATATTGTAATTTATGCAGGTTTAGGTTTAGAAAGCTGAACAGACATATTAAGTGGTTTCAACTCAAATATTTCAATTCATTGTTTATATATGCTTTTGTATAAATGTGACAAGATATTGTTCTGAAATCTTGATATTAAGATTACCATTAATTCCTCAGTGAAGATAACTTCAAATTCTTTGGACAAGTAACTTAGTTCCCTGAGTTTATTATCATCACCCAACTCCAAAAATTGCTCAATTTCCTGCAGAGCTGCTTCTGCTCCATCCTGTGATTGGCATTTGTCTACAGGTTGAGAAGCCAGCAGATAAATTCCATCATCACACCACTTCATGCACTACAAGGGAACCAAGAAAAACACATCATAAAAATGCTGCATTATACAAATGATTTATGTTATCAAAATTATCAGGATGATTTGAAGAAACCACGGTTCTTTTGATTATACTCTTCAGGCTACTGTGTTGTGAGGATGAGTTGTAAGTGAGCTTGCCTGATCCAGAGACAGAACTGTGAAACTTGGAAATGGTGGAAGAGATGCAATATTTTATCTCCAAAAACAGATGAAGCAAGAAAATGTTCTGCAGTTACAGTCTCAAACACAATCTGAGCACATGCTACTAGCATTTTAAATACCACGTTGTATCATGTATAACCTTTACCCTAACAGAAACTGTTCAGAAGATGAGACAAAAAAATGAGATCAAGGTTTTATCTCCTCACAAAAATACTCCAGAACTGTATTACTTGACCACATTCTATACATTCAAAAAACACATTTTTCTGATTTGTCACAATCTAAATTTAGGCTCCATTAAGATTATACATTGAGCACTATCTGTAGATTTAAAGCTTAGCAAATAGGAGAGGAAATTGAGATAAAATACATTAACTAAGTTTAATGCTGACTGGAACCCCTTATAGAATTTTTGTGTGAAACAAAAAAATGAACTTATGACCACAGGGTTGTTGTTATGAGGAAAATAGGAGGAGGATATGTTGGGTATATTTGCCATCTCGAGTTATTTGTAAAAATAATAAAACTGAGATGGATGGGTATATAGATAGCTAGATTTGAGGATTAGAAAAAAAAATATTATAGAAAAAATAAAAGCTCTCTGAGCTTGTTTATTTTCTTGCAAATGTTTAATTACTCGAACTAGGTAGCATTGATTATGTTACCTAGTTTGGGTTATGAAATGTCTGCAAGAAAACAAGTAAGTTCAGAGAGCATCAAGGATTCCTCTTGTCAACACTGAGCTACAAATATTCTCCTTTATTAAAAATAAAAGACATGCTATCTTCATAAAGGAAGATGTTAATTTATATTTATAACTGATGTAAAAGACAATTGGGAGTTACTTTTTTATATTTTCTTTCTTTTCCCAATGCTTTTGACTTTATCTTTCCTTTCTTTCACTTTCTACTTTATTCTAAATATGAAATCTTTTTAGTTTTTATCTTGTTTAAAATCTTAATAAAGTTGTATTTAAAAAAGCAAGTAAGAAGGGAAGTGGGTAAGTTTAAGTTTACCTTTTCCAACTGTCTATGTAATTCAAATGAATGGTTTAGGAGATCCCTTTTTTTATTCACTTCTGAAATAATCATTTCATAGTGTTGTTGGAGTTCACCGCACTTGGGAAGGATAGAGTCCACGGCATAATGCTTGTTTTCTATAAACTGGTCTCCACTGGAAATTAGTAAGCTGGCTTTTTCCAAAACTTCCTAAGGAAAATAATATAGCAGAAAATACAAGTTGTAACATTATCTCTTTATAAATAGGTCCCACTGAAAAATGTGTCAAAATAAAGAAACCTTGTATCTTTACTTGTGATTTTTCTTCAAAACTGGCAAGATCTTTCAGAAGGTGCTCTACGTGTGAACTGCTATTTCCCATTTCTGTGAAATGAAGTAATTTCTCAGACACGCTATCAAGTGCTATTTTGACCTAAATGAAATAAAATATATAATTTTTTGTAAGTCTACAACAGTGTAGCAAAGTTACAAATTAGACTTTGGATCATAAAAATCAGCTAGAGGGCATGATCATAGAAAAATATATAAGCAGTATTTTTGAGAAACTTTGTATTATGGTTCTTTAGTGATATAGATTAACAGAATGACACTGTTAGAAAAGACTTGAAGGTCTTGTAGCTCAATCCCCTACTCAAATCAGGAGAATCTGTGCTATTTCAGACAAATGGTTGTCCAATCTCTTCTTAAAAACTCCCAGTGTTGGAGCATTAACAACTTCTGGACGCAAGTTGTTCCACTGATAAATTGTTGTCAGGAAATTTCTTCTTAGTTCTAGGTTGGTTCACTCCTTTCCATCCATTGCTTCCTGTTCTCCCCTCAAGTGCTTTGGAGAATAGCTTGACCCCCTCTCCATTTTGGCAGTCTTTTGGATATTGGAACATTATCATGTCACCCCCTAGTCCTTCTTTTCATTAAACTAGACAAGTTTTTAAATTATTAAGGTACTTCAAGTAAGTCAATACTAATAAAGTATAACTATTATCTTTGCTTTTAATTTCATTTTTATCACTTCAATATTTAAATTACTGTTTTATGTATATTGTATGTAAATTATTACCATACAATGGTAATCATACAATGGATGATCAAAAGTATCTCTGATGAAATGTATTGTCTAGTGCAGAATAAATGACATTTTAAGGAAATTGATGCTTTTAAGTGAAAATTCAAAATTTTAAGTAAAATTATTGCTAATCCAGAATTGTTTTAATTAGACCAACATATCATATACCTCTTTGAAATCCAGTTCAAAATGTCTAAGTTGTAAGCATTGCTCAAGCTTCTGTTGGTGTTTACACCAAAAGTCATCAAAAGCTGCTTCTGTTTCATCTAGTTGAGATAAAAGCCTTAAAAGAAAAAGACAAATAAAGAAGTTTTGTATCAAGCGTTCCCCAATTAAAGGTGGGGTAAGGGGAATGGCAAATCCCAAGAAAGGGAAGGACACAAAACTATTATCAAAAAAACTCACAGCATTGAAAAATGTATTAATTATCAAATGAAAATCTAATGTAATGGAAAGATTAGTGAGAAAGATAGAGTGATGTGAGGAAGGTGGGTGTGTGGCAAGAAGACTGATAGCAGATTTCTAGAAAGCTGAGGGGTAGAGAGGCTTGAAATATACTTTTAGGAACATACAAAATAATGGATGTATTCAATTTGCGTGGGAAGGCATGAGGTTTCTAAAACTTACAGGATTCCTCTTGAACATTAGGTCAAATGCTAACTTGTTATCATTATCTTTACTTTGTTTTGCCAGATGGCTTATTTTTTTCAAGGAACAATATAACTACAGCCCTGTATTTTGGCTGATACTCTCTCAGCAAAATAAATTTCATTCTTTTTCTGACAGAGATAACATAATTTGTTGGTGACACTTGTTTTCCATATTGGACCTTCACAAAAGTATTAAAATCTTACTATCAGAAATATTTTAGAAACAGAAAGTAGGAATATAGTGAAAATATATATTAAAATACTAGATGCACCTCACCTTTCCACAGTAATTTGATTTTCTGTTTGATCTGGATTCAGTTTGCACTCTGGGTTTTCAAGGACCGGTTTTCGAATACCGTGGAGAATATCATCACCTTGCCTTAAAGCTATTTTCAAACCTTCCTATAGAAAAATTGAAGGGTGTATAGTTAGGCTGTTCTATGAGAATTCAACTGGAAATGCCCTCCCAGGGTCTTGAAAACACCCAGAATGAGCTAAGGATGGGTAACCTGTGCTATGTGGCAAATTCACGCGTATGCTATCTTTTTTTTTTTTCATAGTTGAGCAACAGTTTGATTTTACACTGATAGAAAGCCAGCTCTTGTGTATTATGCTGCTCAGAATACATGTGAAATCTATATGAGATAAAAAGATTTAAAAATAAATAAAACAAATATAACCAAAAACTTACAAAACCTAATTGTGTGTGCATGTGTGCACAAACCCAAAAATCTTATTCGAACATTATAAGGCCAAAATTAGAGTTAAATAATCCATTATAGACAAAAATCATGTCACAGGAATTGCTTTGCCATATTTATAATCTGCACTTCAGGATTTTATTTACTGTTTTAGCTAAATAAATATTTTCAAACTTTAGATCCATGGAAAATGTGAGCGATCATAAAATTTACTGGCACTGATTCAAAGGGAGGATATTACACAACATTCAAAGAAAAAATTTGCAAAGGAAAATAAAACTAAGCCCAGTTAGTGGGGTAATTCAATAAAATCATCTTTTATCTAACAACAGCTCTAACCTACCTTCATTTTGTCTCTCCTTTCTGTATGTGTTGCAAGGAGGTAGCTGGTGGCCTGAGCATCATTGGGTAGCTCTTCTTCTGCAAGCTCATTCCCAAAGGTTTGAAGTGTTTGAGCTATCTGCTTAACCATTCGAGCAAAGCTCTCTATAGCCTTATGAATTACAAATACATGACACATATTGGATACAGAAGACATGTTTGGTTTAAATATAACTGTATGTCTACAGGTATAAATAAAATTATCTCTTGGTGGTCTCTGAATTTGGTTGTTTGTTTGCAGACATTGCATTACCCAACTAGGTAGCATCAATCATGCAAGTGAGAATGGATTTACTCTTTATTTATATATGGTAGCTTGCACTGCCAGTTTTGGTGAGACTGTCATTTTTTCCTTGGTAGTTCCTAGACTCCATAGTTCTATCTCAAGCTATATATATTCTATTAATAATTATGTCCACCATTAACTCCTTAACAACTTATCTTTAAACTTTTAAAGTATACTTATGATATGAAACATTATTTTTAAAATGTTTTAGTTACATCTTTGCACATTCACACAAAGGAAGTAAGCCACAATAACATCCCCCAAAAGATACAAGAAATGTAAATATAGCTAAATGTACTAAATCAACCCCTCTGTATCTGTTTATCTTTAAAAATTAGATGTGCATCTACATGACCATATACCACTTCATACACCCCTCATCTCATACTTCTTCAGGGTTTCTGTCCAACCACAACATTCTCATCTATTCCTTCTTCTTCCATGTAATTTGTTCAGCAACTGAATCATTCCACCTCTGATTAAACCACCTCCATGTACTTCTTTTACATAGGACAGTGCTTCTCAACCTTTTCTTCACCATGGACTCCCTTTAAATACCTTTTGTATTCTGGCTATAGACCCCCCAAACTTAACTCAGGATTTGAATCAAAACATTTCTTCAAGCCTTCATGGATCCCCTATGATGACATTACCACCCCACCACCCATGTTCCAAGGGCCAAAGATTTGGAACCACTGATATAGATCACTTTTGATTTTTGTACAGTTCACATTCATTCAACCCCCTATCTCTTCTCATTACACTATACACAATTAAGAAGCCTATCTGCACTTCCTTCAACTTATGTTTCTTCTGATATACTTAAATATAAATTCTATTGGCCATTTTCATGTCATTTGATAAACATTTACTTCAATATTTCCAGCATATTTCTTTCACTTGCCACTTTGATAATATTTTGTCTAGCAGTCCTCGCTTCAGTTTCATCTCAAGCCATTTCATTATATATATTTATAATTCCATTCATTATGCTGGAAGCATCTTGCTTAGCTCTTCAAAAGATGTTTTTTTAAAAAAAAAATCCAGCAAAATCTCTTGGAATTTCTCTGCCTCTTTAAATCTTACTGGTTTTCTTCTTTTTAACTACATTCCTTGCAGCTATCTTTTTATCTGTGTACATAGTTAGTATTTCTACCAAACATCCTTTCAAACACTTCTCCACGTACTCTGCAATTTAATTATTTTTATTTCTTTGCAATCAAGCTACATTTCCTCTTTCCTTAGGTCTCCTTTGCCTTCATTCTATTGGAAAAGCAACCTTTCTCCTAACACCTTTTCATACAGGGCTTACTCTTTCTTTCTCTTTCCACAGTTGTTGTATGTTCACTGTAGCTTTTTTCACTTTTTTCTTTTTCCACTATGATCATCCCGTCCCCTCAAGTTCTATTCCATTCTGTATGGGACTACAGAATTCAGATAGTCATCAAATTATGACCAGTCACTTAGTGACTCTTCAAAGTCACAATGGACCATCCAAAAAGAACTTATGACCTGAATCTATGACGATTGCCCCTGTGGTCATGTGATCACATTTTGGGTACTTGCAACCAGTCTCTATTAAAGGCCATTTGCAGTGTTCTTGGTCACATGAATGCAATTTATAATAGGTTTTTTTTTTTTACTGCTGGAAATCAGTACGTCAGATTCCCAGCAAAAAATGTCATTGCAGACAATAGGTTTGGCTTAATCACTATGGTGTTTGCTTTATGACTGCTCCAAAAAAGTCATAAAATTGTTTCAGTCACATGGGCACATCTACTTAAGACCGACATGACATACCTTACAGTTGTAAATTGAGAATTACCTTAAAATATTGGTTTCTCTCACATTCAGAATCTTTAAAATCCTTGTACCCTTCATTAATTCTCTCAGTCTTTCATAATACAAAAAGCAAATCAGCCATGCTTTTAGATATATTTTATATATACTAGAGAGATTTATGAGGGTAGTTCTGAAAAAATAATCATGTATTTTCTCAAAAGTAATTTTTAAAACTCATTTTCATACAAATCATTATTCCTAATGTTTTTGAGATACAATCACTGATATTTCAGTTCATATCTACTGTATTAACAGAGTATAAAAGAGATAGAAGAGAAAAAAGCTCACAGTGCGCTGTGTAAGCCACCTATTATGGCAGTAATCCAGGGAACCCCCAAGATCTTCAGTTAGTTGGGCTGTATCAATATAGTTATTTAATTCTGTTAGTGAGCTCAGCATTATGATCTATAAGACAGAAATCACAGCATCAAGTGAATAAAATTAACATGATTTTTGAATTTTTGCTTTGGTAATTTTAGCAAATTTGTAGTCATGAAACTAAATAATAATATTCAATGAAACATGATTTATCAGATAAAGGAAAGTTTTACTCTCAGAACAGCATATAAAATATCTCCTTCAATCAAAGTGGTAATCTTAATAACTAGGAAAAGTTTGACATTTATAGGCCATATAAATAGCAGAAGTTTTTATTCTTATCTAATAGGGCTGGCAATGCTTTAGATTTGATTGAAAAGGATTATTTGCAGGGGTGGGATTCTACCAGTTCGCACCTATTCACTAGAACCGGTTGTTAACATTCTAAGCAATTTGGAGAACCTGGTTGTTAGAAGAAATTACTGGCCTAATCCTGTAAGGAAGGCAGGAAGGAAACATTCTGGTGTTGCTTACAGAAACTGACTCTCCGTTAACCCTTATTACATTCTTGGCAGGACTAGACTTCCTGTCTCAGGAACATCTCTGGAGTTCTTTTCCCCTCCTTTGCTGGTACTTTGCTTGGGTGGAGTGACCATTCAAAGTTACAATGGCACTGAAAAAAGTGACTTATGACCATTTTTCACACTTATGACTGTTGCAGCATCTCCACAGTCATGAGAGGCCAGGCGAGGAGATGCGTGCCTCTATGTGAGTGATATTGAGTTGGCCACACCCAGACAATAACATGACCACCAAGCCATGTCCACCCAGTCACATGACCACCAAGCCAGGCCCACCACCTAAGCCATAAGCACAAAACCGGTTGTTAAAAATTTGAATCCCACCCCTGGTTATTTGGAGCATTAACAAGAGTAAAATTTTGTTTGGAAGTCTTTAAAGCAGCCACTTCGTTTCCTAGGCTCATGCGGCAAATTCAGAGGACAGGGATATAATCCTGGAAAAAGACAGGGCTGTTTTAAATAACAGTAGGCAAATGCTCTTTTTGTGCTCCTAAACAATCAGATGGGCCTTTCTGAATGATCTATGAATCCTTATAATCCAATATAATAGCATTTAAACTACTTTGAAGAACAGTTCTGAAAATCTCAGAAGTTTGTGCACAGATGTATATTATTTTGACTAATCCTAGAAAGTTCCTGTCTATAAGCATATAAGGCTTGTGTATAAGTTTGACTGACATTTCCCCACATTAATTGCTTTTTACCAAATAATTATATCAAATAAATATTAGCTGCACATGGTTTGACAATGTTTTAGAAGAAGTTTTTTTGACCTCATGTAAACACAGTATATCTCTATTATTCAAAGAGCAACTCATGGCAGCATGAATATAGATAAACTTGTAGCTGCTTTGAAGAGTCCTTTAATTGATATTCAAATTAATATCAAACATTTTAGCCCTTTCAAAGCTTTTTAAAGACTGAGAAAGTTAATAATGAAAAGATTAAAAATTATTTTAAAATGATATAATTTGAAATATACAAAAAGCATGGGCAAATCAGGGATTTTCTTTAAAGTCATCATTTTGTCTACAAAAAAATCTAAAATTTTTTTGTCCATTAGCGATGAAAAAAATGCCTATGCAGAAAGTGTAAGAAAAGTTATATTAAAGACATACTTTTTACTATTTCATTGTACTCATCACAATACAAATTTATAGATGAAAATAAAAGATTAAACACTAACCGGCAGCTTTATTTTATAATCATCTCCATGAAATCTAAAGGCAATGTCAAAGAGAGTTCTATGAAAGAATCCAGTTGGACGCAAAACTAGAACAAGTTGCAAATTTCCTGGAAATGATGTCTAAAATGGTGAAAGAGAATCATCATATTTAACATATTATTAAACAGAATCAACAAATTAGTTTACAAATTACATTACACTTATTTTGTCTTAACTACAAATTAAACTGGACTATATTTTGAACTTCAAAAGATATAGGCAAACTAGGTTTTAATTTCTATGCAGTAATGGAAATGAAAGTAGTTATAAGTCTGTCAACACAGATATTATACCAAGTTATTATTTACAGATCTACAGTCTGAGGTAGGTTCTATAGCTGATGCCATTTTTAATTAAGCTATTGCATCAAATCTTAATCTTTTCTAAAAGTATGATTTGATGTGCTGCCTAAATTGAGCTAGTATATTATTTAATTGATGATATATTTATACTGAACAAAAGAAACTTTGACTCTTTGAAATAACTTATAAAGAATAATAATAAGGTGATAGTGTACTTGAAAAATGCACAAATGTCTTTTTTTCTAGGCATCATCTTTTACTTAAGAACAGGCATTTTATAGATAATAACATGTTGCTTCCCACGAGCTAAGCTATATATATATATAGTTCCATTCATCTCTGCCTTCAAAAGATTCTTAGCCTGAGAAACAATCACACATACTTTTTTCCTCAATGGAATTTTTAGTATAAGCAAAAAACATTTTAGGCACATTTAGATTTAAATAAACAAAAAAGCTTTATCTTCTTAATAAAACAGGTTAATCTTACAGAATCATCCCTACAGTTGGATCTTTTGGTTGTAATCAGAAAACAGAAATGCCTCATTATATTTTAGATAAGATATGCGGCGTTTGAGATATGTGTTCCTATGTTGGTTTTCTATTAGGAACTAAAAACAATAACAAAAACTGAATGGAAAAAATACAGTAGAAGAAAGTGATTTCGTGATTCATTCTAGTCTAAAAAAACTCAATTAAATTGCAATTTTATTTAGGTTTTAATGAAACTTTATTTCATGCTTGCTGAACAAATCCAGATGTTCTGAGAAACAATGTAGTGTCAATAGACTTCACGCAGAAGTTATTACATTTTAAACTGAGAGCTTCAGATTTTATTTTCTATTTCTATAAAGAATTTGGAGCTGAGAAAGAATTTCTAGAATATCAGTAAACATACATGTTATACTTCACTGACATGCCCTGGAACATGGCACATTGTCTATAAGCTAACAATGAACTGAAGGGTTCTGAAATGAATAAACTTTGCCATCTGGAAAGATATTGGTTCTGTTTTCTTCACAGCTAACTCATTCAGAGACGATCAAGCTATGTTTCCTCAAGTTGTTACCTCACCATCTTCCTCCTAAAGCTTTAGAAGCCAATGAACAATAGCTTATCTTTACTTAACATTGACAGATAACTCAAAACCAGTTTTTAAAAATAGTTCCCAACCCACAAGAGTCTTTAAAAATACCAAAAGGCAAACAAATCATCAAGTTCACAAATGCCAACTTAAAACTGGGTGTGGCTTCTGGAACACACCTGCTCTACAGAATCATCTGTAATGAAAAAGAATTAAAAAGTAAAAAGTGGAGGCCATTCTCCTGCTACCCTGCTAGGAAATACATTCCTGAAATAGGTGTAGAACTAAACATCTTTCAGATACAGCATTGTAGAGGACATAAAGGACATAAACACAGGCAGTGTCAGATCACAATGAAATATAAATATTCAGCCACAGGAACTATTCAGGAGCAAGTCTACCTGATTAGGTGGCATTGCTATTAAAATTAGCTCCAACTTCCCTAATCTTCCTTTTTCCAAGAGAGCTTTCTAGTCGATAATTTTTTTTTTTTTAACTTTTGGAAAATAAAAAGGGCCATAAAGCTGGAGAAGTTTGAGAAAATACAAAAATTAAAATCATGTACTTTTACAAATTCAAAACTTTAGAAGTGGGACAAACTTGTTTATAAAATGATAATCCAAATACAGTAAGGTTTTCACCTTGGGGAAAAAATCTGTATCAAATCATGGACATTTAAAAACAAGGTTAAAGGCAACAGATCAGGACTGTTTCCTTTTCTATATTTGTCACATACTTTAAAGACAGTAGTTATTATTGAATAACAATAATACAATCTCTTATTATAAGCTGCCCAGAGTTGTTCAAAACATTTATGATTGTGGTCTACAGACCAGAAATGTGTGACTGGTTCACTTCTCCTCCCATTTTTCCATACCCCTTCCTTTCTCCTTCTTCTGATTGAAATAATGATAAACGCTATGCCAGCTGAATCAGACAAACTATTATTGCCACACATCAAGAATTATTCATGATTTAAATGACAGTGGTTTGGTCCTTTGTGGTTTGTACTAATCATGATGTCCTTACCCCAGGTACCTCAAATGGCTGTGAGCATAGATTAAAATAGGGTAATTTGGTCCCAAAGAATGATATTGAGCTAATAGGTAACTTTATTCTGGTCACATCCTAATTGCTACAGCATAAAATGGAATTAATAAGGGAAATTGTCCATTATGGTTATGGTTAAAAAGTGAAAAACTTATTCCGCATCAAAACGGGGATGAACGGTTATTAATCTGTGGTATAAAAACTGTTCATCTCTGCCAACCTGGAGGATGAGACAAGCAGGTCAACCACAATCAATTAACTACTCTCCCAGGACAGCAACTATCTTGTTGGCTAAACTATCGTGAAGCTCATGTCAAGAAGACAGCTGATGAACCCAACTGCTTACGGGAAGGGATAATGTCTCAATAAATAGGCATCAGAATGTCATCAACTTTTTATCTGTCCCCTCTTTCCCTCATTAAAGGGTCATCACTTACTTCAAGTTGGAAAATGAAGATGTGGAATATACCTGAACTAGGTCAAACATTGCTAGACTTGGAAATGTTAATGTTAGCAACTTTAAAAAATCCTTTGTGAGATTCTAATAAAAAATAACTCTATAACTAACTCCAGTGTTCTTGTATCATAGAAATAATAAAAATCTTGAACTTAGAAAATGGGCAGCATTTTCTGAATATTATTCCTTAAATCTCCTTCAAATTTCTGAAAGCCCTGCCTTATTATTGCCTTTAAACAGTGATGGGATTCATTAAATTTAACAACCGGTTCTAATGATTTCTTCCAACAATCAGTTCACCAAACTGCACAGAAACTTAACAATCGGTTCTCCTGAAGTGGTGCAAACTGGCTGAATCCCACCACCGCCTTTAAGTAAACAATTACTACTTCTAGATTTAACATTTTTTTTTGTATATGTAATTATAATACAATTTTCCTTAAATGGAAAACTTAACTAAAATACTTTACTATATAAATGATGTGGCTATTTAAAATGGGAAAAGATGCTTATTTCTAATCCACTGAGAGTCTAAAACTAAAGTGTTGCCTTGATAAAACAATCAGAGATTTTATTTTTCATTCTCATTTTCCAGAAATAACAAATCTAACCATGTATAAATGCATATTGATTTAATACAGTATTTTTCAGTACTAATGAAGCCTCCTTCCAAACCACAAACACATATACAAAGAAAAAAATAACACATGACTAGCATAGTACTAGGAGACTGTTTTTATTGTTTTTCCATCATAGAAATATAAATAAAGTATCAGTTTTAGTGGTAATTGAAGAATTGCTTATAAATTTTATTAATTTCTTTTTATATTCCTCATTATAAACAAAACATATATACAAGTTAGGGAACACAACAAGCATCTTAAAATGTTTTAAAGTTTCAATCCTGTATTAAGCAGTTTATCATGGACAGATATTTGATTAAAAGCAAGACTCTGCAATGAACAAAAACACAATATCAGTAAAAGTTCAGTAATTTGTATGTACATTTACAATCAACAAAACCACAATATTTATATAGATATGATTAAAAATATTCATTGAATTTCTAAATATAATGCAGCAATTTCTACAAACTTCAAAAATTTTTAAAGCCACTTTTATATTACTGCAGATTATTTCTGCTTCTCAAATAAGCAACATTTATTTGAGAAGCAGATAATTTTATAATGTTTCTATATTAAAAAGGCATAGATCCAGGCACTCTGGAAGATAAACATGTTACTCAATTCACATAGATTTGTCAAGGGAAAAAAGCATTAGCTGCACAGCAACTCACCGCAATTCGCATTATAGAGGCCCGCACTGATGTCCATTTATCTTGCCTGCGGTCTATGACAAGGATAAATCCAATTCCAGCATCTTGTGAACTGAGTTGGAAAGGGAGTAGAAAGAGGAAACAAAAAAAGAACTCATTTACCAGATCTTACAGTAAGAATGTCCTATTATACCAGCCCATTAAACTATGTATGTTGATTAATAGATAGAATAAGATAGAATAATTCTCATAAAAACAGAGTCAACAAACATTGCATGCAAGTTCAGCTGCTCAAAACATTCATTACCATTCTTCCTGAAGACCAGGGATTTTATTAATCTGGTATGCTTCTTTATACACATATATCTCTTTTTAACTCATTGGCTCTGTTTCCTTGTACAACCCATCCTTTAAAGAACTATCAATAATGTCCACTCCTGAATAAGAACTATTTTTCCTTAAGTGCACTTTGTTGCTAATATGTAATTTTATATGGAAAGTATTGTAACTTTCATCTTATGAAATATAAGTTTCTAGGTTCTATATTCCTGATCTATCTAAGAAATCTGACATCACTAGCCCCAATTTTTAAAGGATCACGAGAACAAAAGTAGAAATTCCCAAAGAGGAAACTGAGCTAAGAAGGAAGACGCATGACAGCCTACAACTGAAAGACACTGAGAAGGAAAGAGGCAGCAAGATATTTCCTTCTTATGCTCTGTTCAGCTGCTTGTGCAAAGAAAGAGACATATTCTTGTTTTCTACTTGAAGATACAAACCCATCATGTAATGTGAAAAGTTGATTGCCAGCCATTTGCAATAGAAATGATAGGCAAGCATAAACCAAAATGACTTGAATGTCTAATTATTATGTATGCTGAGCAGACCGTGTGAAAAAAAGTTGCAATGTCTTTTCTTTATTGGAAGAAGAAACTATGCTACTAAAAAGGAATCTCAGTGATAGGAGAAATACCATTACTTAATTGAGGGATAGGGAATTTTTGTTCTTACCAAATCCTTCATAAACAAGTACAAAATTTCAAAATAATGTAGGAAAATGAAAAATATATTTAATTTTTTTTAAAAGTTTCTATTCATATTAAGACTGTGACTCTCATATCCAATCTGAACTGACTGAAATTGGCATCATGGATAGAAAGTAGCTCAATGGAACACACTTTAAAAGAAACATTACTAGCTATAGGAATTGTGTCATTTAAAGATCGATATAGCTCTACATGCAACTTTCTGAACAACTAGATAGTTTAGCCTCCAGATAAAACTAAGAGTATTGCTAAAAAAATATTACTTAAGTACTTCAGTACCACTCATGGCAATACGATGGCACTTTCACCAATTGCATGTCAATTATTGAACACTTTCCCCAGGCATTTGTTCTGGGAAAACCAGATCCCATCTCCTGAGTTCTGAGTATGTACATTATTTATCAAAATCTTTAGAAACTGCTTAAATCTGCTTTTTTTCTTGTTACTTTCAGTTATTAATTTAAAAGTCCAATGAATACAAAGTACTTCTTATGAGCAAATATCTCCATGAAATTACTAAGAATAGGCATATCAGACTCAAAATATTAAAACACGCAACATCTTTGCTCTCACCTTGGTAGTACAGTCTCCTAACTTGTTTCTCTTTGGAACTTATTGAGCTGATTCCCAGGTCTAATGGCATATTGAAAGTAATTTAGAGATGCAGAAGGAAATAAGGAATCACTCATACATTACATTCATTAGTTTGAGAAAAGAACCAGTTGCAATGGTTCTAGTATGAAGGATTGGATTCAAATGTTTAAATTATCTGTTTTTGAAAAAGAAATTTTATTTACTAATCAAAAATGACAAAAGTAATTTTCTTCAGGGGTAGATTTCATGAAATTTTATGATATCTTTGTTTAGATTTAGAGATGTTTATGTAGTGTTTAATATTTGAAAGCGCAATATGTGTAGAATGTTTGTAATCCCTTTTGGTCAGGGTGGTGTTTTTTTTTTTTTTTGGTTTAGCTTGTTTCTGTTGTCTTTTGTTGGTTTTGAAAAAATTATTTGTTTCTTCTTCTTTATTGTTCTGGTTAAAAAATTAAAGAAAACAAACTCCTACTTCTAGTTTCTTTCGAATAATAATATGCCTGTTGTGGTTAGCCGGCAGCAGGTGTGGAGGGCTGAGGACTCAGATGAGGGGCCAGGACCATTAGGGGGTGGACTGCTGCCTTCAGAGATTGTGGGGGCTGGCAGCAGCGATGAGGAGGCTCCCGAGGAGCCTGTGCCAAGTGCGCTTGTGCTCAGGGCTACTCATAGGAAAGAGCAGCTGCAGCAGCATGGGTGATTCAGGAGTAAGGCTGCAAGGTAATGGCCCCTCCTTCAAGAAGATAAAACCACCTGTGAATTGGACATTCTTTGTAGGAAACAAAAACATTTTGAAACTCCAGCCTCGTGGACATCGCAGTATCTTAAGTGGGTATTTGAAGACTCCTGTGTTGTAAAATATTTCTTATCTGTTATTCTTGGCAGCCTTGCTTAACAAAGTTAATTAGTTTGCAGCAGCCTTTTAACCAGGGATTCGTAAGAATCATTAAAAGGTTTCTGTTCCCTTTGGTTCGTGTTTGTTTTATTGGAAAAGGGTTTGGATCAGAACAATGCCCTGTTTTATATTGACAATGTTCTATAATTGTCTATCCTCCATTAAACTTTCCTCTGCCCTATATTTCCTAGCCAAAAATGTTACAAGACTCTGCATTCTATTAATCAAAAATTTGGGGGTACTTTTCAGTAGATTGTATAGATTGTTCAACTGTAGCTGTGAACCTTACCTGGGAATATTAGTGAGGTATGTCAAAACACTTTGAAACTCCTTTTCTGGAATTTCACTAAATGTAGAGAATTCAGGAAAAGTGATGACAGGACAGCCATTTCTTCCTCGTCCTCCTAGAAAGAAAAGAATTTCATTCCCAAAATAAATCTTACCATGTTATTTAAAAGGACTAATATGAAACCAGATGAATTGACTGTTACTGATTGTTTGTAGTGACAACCTCATCCAGTGGGATCAAAATAAAAACCAGTGTTGTAAATACAAAATGGAAACAAAGACACAAGTTATATAAATGATTTTTTTGCAAAATTAGAGTAGTTTTGCCTCACTGCCCAAAAACTTCACTTCAAAAGAGAATATGATGGATTCGATTTGAGTAAGATAGTAAATTCTAAAATATACTGTCAAAGCACAATTCAGATCAGGCTGTATCAATCTGTCTTGAAACAGAGTGGAATATTGTATTATAAAGTAGGAGAACAATATGTGTCTCTCCAATATCAGTGTTTGCATATCTCTGGATTGCTACATTTTTTACTCCTGTTTGGGATAGTAGAGAAATAAAAGATATAAAAAGTATTTTATCAATAAAGGAGAATATTTGTAGTGGTCACTGAGCTTGCTTGTTTTCTTGCAGATGTTTCATTACCCTAGCATTTTATCTTTAAAATATAAAAGGAATGAAAATCAAACAGAAATATTAGAGATGAAAAGAATATAAAATCAAAAAGGAAGAATTTAAGCTGCAAGCATTTGCAGATGATCTGGTTTTCATCTTAGAAGACCCTTTAGAAACAGCATCAAAATTGATAGAAAAGATAGAGACATATAAAATTTATCATTTTTAAATTCTTTTTATTACTGAGATCATTTTTAACTTGTTTTAGCAATGCAACAAACTTTAGTTAGCAGGGGCTCTGTGCTTCTCAGAGTAATGTGAGCTTGCAGCTGCTTCTTCCTTTTAACTGCTAGTGGGGTGTGACTTGATTGGGTGGGGGCTTGGCTGTGTTCTGATTGGGTGGGGGTGTGTTCTCATTGGACACACCCCACCCAATCAGGACACAGCCAAGCCACCACCCCATCAAGTCATACCCCCACTAGCAGTTAAAAGGAAGAAGCAGCTGCAAGCTCACATTACTCTGAGAAGCACAGAGCCAAAGACACAAGCCTGAAGATGATGAATGAGACTTCATCGAAACGTTGCCTAGATACTTCCAATTTTACGTGGGAGAAAACCTGAATAACCCAAGATTCACATACAAATACCCGCGAGAACCTCAGAAAACATATATATATGGCTTCGTGCTTGTGCAAGCAAAGCGTGATTGGAGCTGCCGTCTCTCTATAAATTCTGGTAGGGAGGTTGGCTGTGTTATCATTTCTTGATTAGTTGATGGAGTTGATGTCTGCAGATTGGCTGGCTTTTTCGTAAGAACATGTGTGGCTGTGTGTCTATCAGCCACCTGTGTTGTAACGACCTGGGTAATGGGCTGTGTGATGACCTTCTGAGTTCTATTGTTTTGACATCCTGGGTCTTGTGCTGTAATCTCCTGGGTCGTTGGCTGTGTTGTAAAGTTATATTTTCCTCCCCTAGCTTTTCTGGATGCTTTTATCCTACTTCTATACTTTTGATTTTTCCTGAAGGGGATCACAGAAAAGGAAGATTAAAAGCAGAAGGATATTTTATGAAGGGGCTCTGAAGGACTGCTTAAGAAAGACTTGGAGCTCAAAGTTTAATCTTATGGCAAAATACTCAGCTGTTAGATACTGTTGAAATCAAAGAGAGAGAAATCAATAGAAAGAAAAGAACCACCAAGTGCACTAGAGAAGAACATAAGAAAGGAAGTACCAACTGAAAACTAAAAAAGAACTTTAAAAGGGAAGGGAAGAGAGAGAAAAAAATCTTCTGAAGATAAGACCAGGTGAGGATAGTTAGGCCTAAGAAAAGGCAAGTGGAGTTTCTTTCAACATTAAACTTCATAGGGACAAAGGAACAACATTATCATCAAATTTGTAGTACCCTAGAAAATAAATGGGATAAATATATCCATAATTAAAGGTGTGCACAGTAAACAAACAATGGAAAGATGGAAAAAACACAGAGAAGGATATTATGGTCTGATGATCAGTGAAGGTGAATTATAACCATGGGAATCCAGCAAAACCAAGATGGGATGATGCAAGTGTCCAGTTCTTCTTAATCTCTCAGCAGCTTTCATGGTAACCTTCTGGACTGATTACAGGGTTTGGGAACAGGAGGCACAGTGTTGCACTGATTCTGCTTTTTTCTTGGCCAATGCCAATCAGTATTGACAAGAAGGAAGAGGTCCAGCCCAAAACTCTGCTTTGTGAGAGGTGCCTCAGATTTCCATGCTCTTCCCATTCCTGTTCAATAGGATGTCTCTGGGTAAGATAGCATGGGTTAGGCATCACTTTTTGACTTCTGGTGATTGCCTGGACCAGTTGCTGCATTTTTCTTGGCAAGAAATAGATTGCCATTGTCAGATTCCTAGGGCTGAGAGAGACTGACTGGTCCAAGGTCATCAGCTTGGCTCCATGCCTAAGGCAGGACTGGAACTTACGACCTCCTGGTTTCTAGCCTGATGACTTAATCATTAGACAAAACTGGCTGCCCATGCTGACTTTAACAGTGGCATATTTTGACCCCTGGTTGTAAAATGATGCTGTTGTAGTCTTGGATCCATAAGGAAAAGAACAACTTTAACCCTCATAAGACAAAATTGTTATATATACATCTTACTTCTGGTCCCAAAGATTCTCCATCTCAATGAGGTGATAATTTGGGGCTCCTGGTGGACTCAAAAGCACTTTCCCTAACCAGGATGGTTGAAAATTAAATTTAAGTCCTGTTACATTCCTCATATATAGGATGCTCAGGTTGGGAATGATGGCGTATAATAAAAGGACTTCAAAATGTCACTTAGTGAGGTTATAATCTTTAATTCCCACACCCAAGATAGAAGAATATTAATTTTTGTGAAAAAATCATTGTAGAAATTTCATTGATTGGATTTCCACCCACTATTTCAGTCTTGATATTTTAATACGTTTTATTAAAGGAATTAAACAAATAGGATGATTACTAGGAAAAGAGATGATCTTACATATACTTATTAGAAGAAAGTCCAGTAGAATTTTTCTAATTCTTACCTGAAAGATATGCAAACTTTTTTCTTAACTCATCTTCAATATCTTCAGCACAGAGGGGAACAATATCCTGATGCATGATTTCATCTAAAACCAAACATACCCCCAAAATCAATTCCATGGAAATTGGGATTGAGTAATTTTTGAACTTTTGAATAAAAGTTCATATTTACATCTTTCTTTACTAAACTGCTTTATGATTTCACAACAGTGCTCAATATCAGGTTAAATCCTTTTATACAACCAAAGGTATATATGGTACTAAAGTGGGCAATGTTAAAATATAAGTATTAACAACATACAGTAATGCCACCCACAGTATTGTAAGGAGTCTAATGCTCAGATTAGAATCAGAAGTTGGCAAAAGTGTTCTAATATGAGATGTCATAAAGTCACATGTTGAAAGATGAATTCCATAAGCAAAATGATTATTCTTACACGAAACAATCTCCCACCCCACATCCATACTTACAAAGCAAAACACTCACTCATTAAATGTGTTTTAGTTAGCAAAGAGTCCTTCAATAAGGAAAAATGATAATTTATATACACTGGTGCTATTCAAGCACATTTATATGTACATGAAACTATCATGTTCTATCAATGCATTAGCTCAGAAAATCCACATAGATTAAGACACAGTGTTTCAGTTTACTACTCCTTCTAAATGCACATTTTGCTCATGTTTGAAAAAGATGTGGTCCAAATAGGTCTATACGTACAAAGTCCCAAGATTCTAGTGGTATCTCTTTTCACTTTAAATTTGCAACCATCAAGGTTGAAAGCTTCCTTCAACAACCAAGAAAGCAAAAAAAAAAGAAAAAGAAAAAAAAGGTAAAATGTAGTTATGTACTCTCTCTCACACACACACTGTATTGCCATTTAGGGCACACTCATTAAAGGCCTGCTATATTTATTATAAGTGTATGCTCTTATGGATGAATTCTTGATGCCAGAAAGTCCCTTAACTATTAATAATACAACCAAGGTACAAGAAAACGAAAATAAAAGGAAGAAAGAAATCCCACAAGTTAGAATGTGACAAATCTTATAATATGGAATATGCACAGAAATAATTCAGATATAAAACTGGCTTAAATAGATACTAATATAAACTTATTTTACTTTAACATCTGAGTGAAAGATCAAGGAATTTGGACTTATTAGTTTCGGCTATTCCTTTTAAAACTATTTAGAAGAGTTAGCTGGAAAAGTTGCTCTATTGCTTCTATTAACGGACAAAAATAAAATAGTAAGTCTGGAACACAGACCTTAGAAAGAAAGAAAAAATCTTAAGATTGTATGTAGGAGTTTCTAAAAAAATATTTGCCCTATTATCCCTAGCCATTTTTAAAGTGATTAAATAATTCAGGATAATTTATGGTGGACATTTTATTTGCTTTTCCCAATTATTTACAGGTGGTTATCATAATAACTTGATCTACTCATCTGTTCCTGTGAATTTGGGACACATAATCAGTGGTTTATGATACTTTACATTATCCTCTATTATGATGCTATGATTTTCATGCAGCATTTGTTCATTCATCCATCCATCCACACATTCACTCCAGTCCTTCAATTTTTATAGCCACAAAACTCAAACAAGTGACCTTGGGTGGCTTACATTTCTAAAATTATAAAACAATTACAACAATGGAAAAATATTAAAATAATAAAAACATACACAAAAAATATTATCAAATTATGGTCGAAGCATTTTAGCAACATAGCTAAATCTTGTTCTATCATCTGTGTACATTGGTTCTGGTGAGGGCAAGCCAATGTGTTCTGGTTTGATAGAGAATAGATTTTTAAAATATTTTAAAAATGAAGATATTATAGATGGCATTTATGATAAATCCCTGTCTATTCAGTTAGCAGTAGTAAGCTGTGCTGCTAAAGTATATCTATAGAGCCTACTCTATTTCCATTATTGATCACCTATTATGAAGGTAAATTTAAATGAAATTTTAAGTTAGCACCACCTATAAATTTATTTTAAAAAAACACTGAAAATGCATTGTAATTATTTTCATCATACTAAAGTTTAATTCTTAGCTCTGATTAAGGATGTTGGAAATCACAGCTCAGCAAATCTGACAAGTCATGTTGTATTCCCCGCATGAATTATAGACACTTATTAAAACAGAAACTACATAAAAACATTAAAAAGCAGAAGTAGTGTGTCATGAGTTTGTGGCATGACAAATCTATGAATTTAAGGGGGAGAATAAAAGTGATAGGGAAAGTCAGTATTACAATACATTTTTTTGATGTAAGCAATATGTAAAACACAGCAGTTTTGAAACCAGATTTTCTGGTTTCAGTTTCTTTCACTGGGTGTGGTATTTTACACTTGCTCTGGACATACTGCACGGGGAATGAAAGAAATATTAAAGAGACAGTAAGACAGGTACAGTACAGGAATACAAATCTTACATTTATGAACCTGGGGGCTGATAAATGTAACACCAATTAACCAGTTTTATTACCTTAGATAAACTCATCAGTTAAGTGCTACTGAATCTATAAATAAAAAATACCAATAAAAGGGCTATTTTTGTACAATTATATGGAGTAGTTTGATAATGTAAGCATAAATTATATCTTCTTTTGCAACTTCATTAAGCTACCTACAGTAGAGATGTACCATGGACAGCACCACTGCCACAATATTTAAAAGAACAATATTTTCATACAGGAAACTGAACATTTTTAAAGATGGATATCTATACATATCATAAAAAAGCAGTACCACTATTGCAAATATCCATGAAATCTTTAGTAGCTTTCAAGATTCCCTATGCAGAAAAAGAGAAATTTTGCTTACACATATAACACACATATATGCTTAACACATATAACACACATGGAAACAGAGATTTATTGGAAAGAACTCTGATTGTTAATTTTGAGGGAATTATCAAAAGCCCTAGGTTGATAAAATTTAACATGTTGACGAGAATGGTGAGATAAGACAGAGAGCAGCCACAGAGAAAGGATCTGATTACAGTGATCTTATTGTTTCACAAGGGATTCATCTATAAAAATTATAGCTCAATCCTATATAAGGAATATGGGTAGTCCTTGACTTACAACACTTTGTTTAGTGACTGTTGAAGTTACAATGGCACTGAAAAAAACAATTTTGGACAGTTTTTCAATTACAACCACTGCAGCAGTCCCATGGTCATGTGATCAAAATTTGGCTGCTTGTAAACTGGTTCATATTTATGATGGTTGCAAGTGTCCCGAGGTCAACCCTAACCCTTTTGTGACCTTCTGACAAGCAAAGTCAATGGGGAAGCCAGATTCACTTAACAACCATGTTACCAAACTCACAACTGCAATGATTCGCTTAACAATTGTGGCAAGAAAAGTTGTAAAATGGGGCAAAACTCACATAACAAATGTCTCACTTAGCAACAGAAATATTGTGGTCATAAGTCAAGAACTACCTGTAACTGGATGGAAGAATATTTGAGGAGGAATTTAAAAGGGGCATATTCACTGATTGTTACAGGGCGGTATTGATTAATTTCTGTCATTTAACTTAGTTTCAGACAAAATGGGAGGAGAAAGACTATTGACCTCACCCCTTTCCTAAGAGGTCTCTAGGGGGCGTGCATAAGCGCACCAACGTGCCTACCGTCCCTGTCCTATTGTTTCTTTTATTTTTCTTTTATTTTTCTTATATGTACCCATTTCATGTATTCATAACTATGTATACACTTATACTTATTATCTTGTAAACAATTGACAAATCAAATCGAATAAAAAGAAAAGAAATGAACTGGGTATTTTTTCCCTTGGATTACCAAATGAAGATTAAATTCATCCCTCTCTTTCTCTGTTGGCTATGACTTAACCACATTTACAAATTGCCTGTGAGGTATTCTTTTGAGGGAAGTGTTACATAAAAGCTCTCTCTCTCTCTCTCTCTTTCTCTCATCAGTGACTGAAATAAATCTAGTGACAGAAATATAAACGCATATTATTACCTTGCATGGCCAAGATCAGTTGCTAGTACTGTTAACATTCTTTAACACTAGGTACTACCAATCAATAGTTATTCTTTGTCCATAGTAAAGCACCAATCAAGGGGCATCAGGAATAGAAAATGCAACAGGAATGCTGAAAATGAGGTCCTATGTATGTAAAACATAACAGCAATACTAGAAGGGAAAACACTTTTCCCCATTTATTCTTGTCAACTCTAGTTTGAGAAATGATTTGGCTACAGCTCATTGCTGCTGTCTAGATCTTGGTCTTGGAACCAAAACTGGACAAGTTTCAAGCAAGTTATCTGAACGCAAAAAGTGAGGGTTTTCTCACTCGCACATTGTCCCCCAGACATATGGGGGATCTGGTTCTGCTACTTATTAAGCAGGAACATTAAGTTATTTTCCTAACATGTTAACAAAAGTTTCTCTCCTCCTTCTGTTCTTTTGGATCACTGAAAGTAGAATTCCCAGAATATTCAGCTATGTAGGAAGTGACCAGCTAGGAAATGAATTATAATAAGTCATAAACATATCGGAAAGACATTTTGTTGGGAAAGGCAGCAATTAACTTCCCATTAGTAACAATAAGGATGCTCTTAAAAGTATTTTTTATGATTTTTTTTTAAAGCTGTCAGGAATCTTCGAATTCTGTTACTAAATAAAGAAATGCAAAAAAATTAATAAATAAGAAAACACTATTCCTTGCACATTTTTTGCATTCTTAACAAAAGAGATATTGGACAGCCAAAAAAACCCTAATGACAAAATATTCTATTTTAAGTGCATAAAACACATATTTGAGAATCATGTCTTCGAAGTGAAATACTATTCAGAAAATACAAGGAAATCCCTTGTAATAGACTACAGCATGAATCTTTCATTTTAGTTAAGAATGTTCACTATATTATGACTTAAATACATAGCATTCATCATCTACAAATGGGAACTGAAGCCCTGAGGCCCATCTTTAATTTTGTATTCCTTTGGGCTCCATCTCATCTCCACCAGCAGCTGGGTCTAAAACTCTCAACTAAGGAAGCTGTAATTAGAAAAAGATTAGATTGTAGGAATCTTCATGTGGAAAATGACCACAAAGCACTGAATGAACTAAGGGAGCTTTGGGTCTTCTTCACTTAACTTTCCCTTACAAAGCTCTCCTTAACAACTCAAACAAAAAAAGATCAGAAACACAGACAGAGAAAAAAAATACTGAAAATATTTATTAGTTTCAAAAAGAAATTGAACGAACAACAAACTATAGAAATATTCACCTCCACTTTCCTTTTTTTAAATCTTAATTTTTCTTTCTCTTTTAACCTTATTGGACTATTTCAAATGCATTGTCATTTCAAAATATTCTACCTGAAAATTATATAAGCAGCATTTCTGTTGCACGCTTAAATTAATAGGTTTTAATAAATGTGCTTATGATCAAAAAGATGGTTTTATTAAAATATTACTGATTGTCAGTTGTATCAATATATTAAAATAATACTGATATTCTCAATTATCAGTTGTCAAGTATGTGTATTTTTAGGTAACAGATAACAGATAATCAGAGTTGGAAGGGACCTTGTAGGTCATCTAGTCCAACCCGCCCCCAAGCAGGAGACCCTACACCATTTCTGACAAATGGCAGTCCAATCTCTTCTTGAAAGTCTCAAGTGATGAAGCTCCCATAACTTCCAACAGCAAGCTGTTCCATTGGTTGATTGTTCTCACTGTCAGAAAGTTTCTCCTATTTCCAGATTAAATCTCTCCTTGTTCAGTTTCCATCCATTATTCCTTGTCTGGCCTACAGATGCTTTAGAAAATTGACCCCTTCCTCCCTGTAGCAGCCCCTCAAACATTGGAAGACTGCTATCATGGCTCCCCTGGTCCTTCTCTTCACTAGACTAGCCATGCCCAGTTCCTGTAACCGTTCTTCATATGTTTTAGTCTCCAGTCCCCTAATCATCCTGGTTGCTCTTCTCTGTACTTTTTCTAGAGTTTCAACATCTTTTTCATAGTGTGGTGACTAAAACTTGATGCAATACTCTAGGTGTGGTCTTACTAAGGCTTTATAGAGTGGTATTACACCTCACTTGATCTTGATTGTATCCCTCTGTTAATACAATTTAGGATTGCATTAGCATTTTTGGCTGCTGCTGCACACTACTGGCTCATATTTAGCTGGTTGTCCACTAAGACTCCAACATCCCTTTCAAAGTTACTGCTATTGAGCCTGGTTTCACTCAGTCTATATGTGTACATATGCAGTGTGAGGGCTGAGTGGATAAGATGCTGAGCTTTTCAACTGGAAAGCTGACAGCCCAGGTTCGAGACCTGAGCGCCATATGATGGAGTGAGTTCCCGTTACTCGCCCAGGTCCTGCCAACCTAACAGTTTGAAAGCATGCAAATGCAAGCATATAAATAGGTATCACTTTGGCAGGACGGTTACTGGGTTCTGTATTTTCATGTTGGACACACATTGCCATTTTCATGCTGGTCACATGGTGTCCTCTCAGAAAACACAGGCTCCCTTGGCCCACTTAAGTTGCTTATGACTTGAGAGGGGAAACCAGTGGTGGGATTCAATTTTTTTTACTACCGGTTCTGTGGGCGTGGCTTGGTGGGTGTGGCAGGGGAAGGAGACTGTAAAATCTCCAGTCAGAGGTGATATTTACCGGTTCTCTGAACTACTCAAAATTTCCGCTACTGGTTCTCCAGAACTGGTCAGAACCTGCTGAATACCACCTCTGGGGGAAATCTTTATGTGTATTTAATTGAAATAGATGATTGGTATAGAACATTTTTTAAAATCCAAAACAGAAGCTAATGGAAAAGTCTGTAGGGATTTAATGAATGCAATTAATGATGAATATGTGACAGAATTTGCATTATGAAGAATTGTCTCTTTGCAAACAAGAAAAGTTGAGTGACCAAATGGATAAATGCCATTGAGAACTGATCTGAGTAGAGGAAGCTAGCATAATACAACTTCTCCATAAATTGAAAATAGTGTACTCAGTGAAATGATAGACTTTAACCATATATAATCTTTATAAGCTCCCCAGAGTCACCTAGGGTGAGTTGGCTGGCCAGATAAATTTATATAACGGATAATGAATAATGATGATGCTTTAAAGTAGTGCTTCTCAACTTTGATGATTTTAACTCATCTAGACTTTAATTCTGAGAATTCCTCAGCCAGCCATGCTAGCTGAGAAATTCCATGAATTGAAGTCCAGACTTCTTAAAAATCACAAAGATTGAGAAACTCTGTTTAAAAGGATCTTTCTAGTTGCTAAATGTTACCTATATAACATTTAAATTGCACATATAGCAAAATAACAAAAAATATAATTATTGAGGAATTGTTAGGGATTCCACTAATACAATTTCTTTTCAAATCTATTGAATGACAACTAAACCCTACTACTACTACTACAATTGTGTCAGGAGCACCAAAGCACTTCCAAGTTGAAAGGAATGCCCAGTGACATCACATGTTCCTGCTAAACTCCCCACCGATATTAATACCCATCTACCTGCTCATGTTCACCCACTTTCAAACTGCTGAATCAGCAGGAGCTGGAGCAAGTAACTACCCTTTCCCGTGGTAGAAACTGGGTCTCAAATATGCAAACCTGCTAATCAGCAACCCAGCGTCCTACATGTGAGCCACACATGCTTCTACATCCCAAGTTAAGCATAAGAACAATTATTTCAGATACTGTACATCAATTACAACGTTGTAAAAAGATATTTTGAATTGAAAATGATTTTTCTCATAAATTAAACCAGATTCAGCTTACCACAAGTGAATCTAGTAAATGCTCCCACAGCCCAGAAATAAGGATATTATTAGGAAAGTTGCAGAATGAGCTTAGGTTGACAAAGAATACTAAAAACAACAGAAAAGAGTTTTCCACATATGTTGAAAGCTCAAGAAAAAGCAGCAGGATAGCAGCTACTTAGTAAAGATGGCAAAATACTGACAAGTAACAAAGAAAATGCAAAGTTATCATGTCTTACTTTTTCTTAGTCTTCTCCAACAAGAATCTGGGTATGCTAAAAAGAAATTATGGGTAACATGATTAAGGGGAAAGACTGTGATTATCAGAAAAGTGACCAGGGAATGCTTAAGGTATTAAATGAACTTTCTGATAGTCTGGCTAAAAGTTTATCATTGAAAATCATGGCAAAACAGTAGAGAATCCAATGATTGAAGGAAGGCAATAACAGAAATAACAGGAAAAAGAGAAGATCCAGGGAACTATGAAACAATTAGGCAACTTATTTATATTTCAATTTCTTAACCACCTATCTCCCTCAGAGAGAGGTTGTAGGTGGCCTACAGTTTAATCAATAAAAGTAAGCATTAAAACTTCAATATTTGAGATTTTAGGACTGATTAAATTAGAAAATGAGTCCTCTATACTTTGCTTTATTATTACCTAATGAGAGAATGAGGTTTTGTAAAGGTAAACAATTGAAAACTCACATTGATCCTGTAGACTAAGCCCAACTGAGACAAACAAACAATCAAAGCTAACAAGGTCATGTTCCTATTGTAAATTAAACTTAAACTCATTTGTATCATTAATATCATTAATATCCCACAGATCATGAATACCCCACATTAATATCCCACAGATCATGAAAGATATTGGGAGTCTCTCATATCCTTCTTGTTCTATTTTTTTAACCCAGTTAATATGCTGAGTGCCCTTTTGCATAAAATCTGAACTATCAATAACATTTTAGAAAGAGCTGAGTAGTCTTATAGTTTATGGTATTTTTTTTTTACAATGAATGAACTTCAAGACAGGCAAGGCTAATACAATTATTTTCCCCATAGATTATCACAGAACTGCCAATTGGCTGTGAAAAGGCTTCATTTTTATATACTATTTTGACATAACGCCATAATGCAAATTTCATGAAATTGTATCTGTTGTTTAACAGCTCAAATTTGCAGAAAAAGTACGTGAAAAGATCCTTCCCTCTCCAATGGCAACTTAAAGTGGATTGAACAATAATTCTAGCTAAAAGATGATTCATGATTTTTATATGATTTATACCAAAGCAGCTGGAGTGATAGTTGAATAGATATTTATTAGAACCCAAAATAATTTGTCCCCATTTCCTATAAAATATTGCAAGCTTGTAATTGGCACAAATGGTTAAAATTTAATTTTTTACAAGCTATGTTTCAGCTTATTTAATGTTTACTTAACTACATTTTTTTTTATTATGTTCAGCAGCAACTATGCCATAAAAAGGATAACATTGTCTTGAATGCCAAAATGCCCTGGGAAGACTGAAGTTACTCTAAAATAAGGCTGTTCATTCACACCATACAATGCGATTTTGACTGTCATTTAATGTAAATCTTACCCTAAACAGAATTATTCAGAAAAAAAGAAATGTTAAAATGCAAATGACCAACCTGACATGATACAGTTCTGTATCCTATGCTGTATTCCTTTGCGACAGTAAGGCACACCAAAGAGAATACAAGGCAAAGGACGTGAACAGAATCAGCAGTATTTGGTTTCTCTCTCCCCTCCTCCCAAATTTCCACAAAACAAGCTTTCAGTTTCATAGTGGACTGTAGCTTCACTATTTACTAAAAAGAGGGTCTCCAATGTCTCATTTATACCCCTTTAAAAATCAGGATTACAACAGAAAGTTTAATTAAGTTCAATTAAATACACGCTTCTGTGTGTATGAGTGCTTTTTGTGCTAAAAAGTCATCCTGTAGCAAATAACTTGAACAGCATTCTAAGTAATAAATGCAAATGAATTTTTAAATGGTTTTGTAATACATGAACACTTTAGTTTTATATAAAAAAGTTATATTATAAAATAAGCACAATAATCTAACAATGTACAAAAATTACTAGATACCTTAGTACAATAAAATCAAAAGGAGGAAAAGGGGTAGGGGGAAATCCATGAAAGTCAGACAAACCTTTATTTTTCTTTAAAAGATATCATAATTCTTCAATAATCTTGTAAAACAAAAACATCAAATTCAAAGTCTTGCAATAAATCGATGTACTGAAAAGTCAAGTATATCTGTGAGTCTTGTTTTAAAACACAAGAAAAAGTCATTGCCTTTCACCATAAACTTCTAGCTCAGTAGGACAAACTGCCTTTCTTCGAATTACATTTAAAGTCAACGACCCAGCAAAGCTTAACTTTTACTGGAGTGATTTTGCTTTTCTATTCTATGGTCATAAACAAACATGCCCTGAATTTACCAACTTGAGTTGTCAGTTGTTCCGAATATGAGGGCAATCCCTGAGCAAATTTAACACCCAATTTTCCAAACAAATTAATTCACTCTCTTGGAGTGGCATGTCAAAAGCCTCCCTCAAAGAACCCTTAACAAATGGTAACCTATCAAGTAGAGCCATCTCTTTTCAGCTTCAGAGAACATTACAGGTCACCTGATAGTTGCCTCTCTTAAGGAGCTTTGTAATGGAACATTTCTTTGAAATGGAAAGGGAAGTTCACATTTGAAATAAAACCCCCAGATCTCATACATTTAAAGCAAAGGCAGGCAAGAAATAATGACTTTAATGCAGCTCTTAAATCTCCATGTAGAGTTTGAGCTTCACAGAAATGTTTGTGTGCACAATAAAAATTGTATATGCTCTAATATCTATAAATGATTGTTTTTTTATTTTTCAGTACAGGCAAAGTTTTCCCCTTTATGCTCTTTACAAATCCTTCTTTAAAGCAGCATAAATGCAAATGTTCTCATAATTCTTGAATTGTTGGCATAAAATGCGATAATTAGATTTTACAGAAATGTACAGACATATAAGTATTTCTTATTCATGTAGATGAATTAGGTTACAAAGCATAATATGATCTAATTCTGTTTTAGTGGCATTTATAAAATGATTTTAAAAAAAGAGATGGTCCTCCTTAAATATAATTCAAGCAAGCTAGTGAACTCCCAGCTACTATTGTTAAGGAAGTTCTTACTTCATTGGATCCTTTTAAGAATGGGTTGAGCAGATTATCTGTTAATTAGTGACTTCAAGATTACTTGCTAGCAATCTTGGATTCAGTAAAAGAAATAAGCACAAAAATAAATGAAACTGAGAGAAACAACTGTTAAGAATTTCAGTTTTGCTTTTTCTTGTACATTTACATGCTAAAAATATTCCATCTGCAGTTTTTATATCAATAGATTTGATCTGACCAGTAGCAAACAATATTATCTGTAAAATAAAATTTACTTTTAATGCAGTATTTTCTCTTTATTTATAAAAGATGTATCAAAACTAAGATACCCTAATATTATCATGGTAATTCTACCTAATATACATTTCAAATTCTATACTCTAGCAAGTAATGATGAACCTAACTTTGACTTCATTATCATAAAGAAAAACTAATAATTCATGCAAACTGACTAATACTTAAAAAGGCATCTTCGCTATAAGAAGTAGTACAGAGCCAATAAAGTAGGTGGCAAAGGAATAATTGTAAATAAACATCAAGTGATGTCTTGAGTTGAGCCATGGTTTGTTGAAGATCCTAAACAATACAAAGTAAGGAATGTTGCACCTCAAATAAAAAAAATGCAAGTTGTTCAGTAGTCAGTTCACATGCTTAGCTGGATGGAGTCAAGGGAGTCTATCAGTAGAGTTTGTAGACCAAGGGTCTTCAAAACTTGGCAAGTTTAAGACTTATGGACTTCAACTCCCATAATTCCTGACTGGAGGAAGAATTCTGGGAGTTGAAGTCCACAAGTCTTAAAGCTGTCAAGTTTGAAGACCACTGTTGTAGACTGTATTCAGGTCAAAACAGACAACAACATAGTCCCCATCATCTTGCCCCTGCAAGAGCTTCCAAAATCATACGAACCCATGCTAATTATTTCAGATTATTGTTGTTGTTTTGTATTTTACTGCTTGAAAGCCACTATCATATAGCAGAAGAGACTTAAAGTAAAATATGTGGATAGGCAGGCCTATCTATCAGCCAATTCAACATTGGTTCTGCATTCATATATGGCTCTGGTGCTATGCTTCAGTTAGACTGTTTCTCTTAGATATATCTATCCAGACACTTTGGTTCCTCCTGCAATGCAGGGACATGAAAACATCTTTTCTTAAGAATACATACAGCATCTTTTTACTCTGCATTGAACGTGCTTGTTGAAGGGCTTCAACATATGGAAAGAATTTGGAAATGTCCAGTGGAACAGTGCCTCTGCCCTTGCAGTGCTGGTCAAGGGGAGAATATCATTCATTATATTTTCCACTCTTACATCTATGATGAAATTAGGGAAAAGTAAGATGATAAACAGAGTTAAGGGATCAGGCACTGAACAACTGAACTAGACTTCCTTTTGGATGTGATTTTAACTGTTAGTGTCAGTTGTTACTTTTTCATACTTTCTTTTAAAAGAAAGGTCTTGATTCTTAAGGCATAGAATGGTACAATGAACAGCTAAGGGACCTAGTTATGTTTAGTCTAAGAGAAGACTTAGAAGAAACCTGATAGTCTTCCAATACTTGGAGGGCTGTAAGAGGTTGTTGATTAATTTTCCAAAGCACTGAGGGCAGGACAAAAAGCAATGGTTGGAAGCTCATCAGAGGGAGATCCAACCAGGAAATAAGGAGGAATTTTCTGACAGTGAGGATGATTAATCAATGGAACAACTTGCCTCTAGGAGTTGTGGGTGCTCCATCATTAGGAGGTTTTCAAGAAAAGACTGGATAACCATTTGATGGGATAAGAACTCCCATCCTGGACAAAGAGTTCAACTAGAAGTCCTCCAAGATCCCTTCCAGCTCTATGATTTTATGACTCTATGATCCTGCATTGGTTCCATCTTAGTCAAATCTCCTGCATGCCTTTTATTTTTCCTTTTCTTATTATTAGTATTTTCTTTCATTTTAATTTAATTTTGTTACAGTGACAACAATGTATTGCTTGATTGATTCAATTGTGCGCCTTCTTACTGATATCCAAATGAGAATTTCAGGCAAGGATCTCTGCAATTCATATTGCAGAAGGGGTGTGATGTATCACATTAACAGGGCCAAATAATGTTTTTATTTGATGCCAAAGAGATTTGGAGCATGAGTTAGTGCGACCCTAAGACCTGTCTACAACTCCTTAAAGCAGCTGCATTGTTTTCCAGAAGCACAAAGCTGTAGAATTACAGAAAAAAGACGAATCTGCTTTAAAGAGTTGCAAATACATAAGTTTGCATTTCCATATATCATGAATATCTTTTTCAGCTTACTTACAAAATACTGCATATTACTCCTTAATATTTATATTGTTTTTAAAAAGAGAAAGTAATATTGTATCACCATTTTGCTTTGGCTATGTCTCTGAAAGCACCAATATTTGCCTTGGTAATTGTTGCTGAATAACAGCATAAAAGCATTAAATCTAATCATGAAACTTGGCAAAATTTATATCTTCAGATGCAGCAGCCTTGCTTGAAAATGATTTCCAAATCTGCCAAGAGACAAAAATATTTGCAGTTCTCAATGAAAAAAAAAACATGTTTTGTCACATGTCACCCTCTTATAAGAGGCAATAATTCCTGCAAATGTACCTGTGTTTCACTTTAATTTAAAGGAAAGCAGGCTAAAAAACAATTCATTGGGGGGGGGGGACAATTGTCTTTTAGTGTTTTTCAACTGTGAGTAATAAGGAATCTTGAACATTTGGGATTTCAGATCAAATTTAATAGTTGAACAAAATACTTACCTCCAAGGGCTGTCTTGGATAGGAATTGACCAGCTTGGGGAAGAAACCAGGGTACAGCTTTGCAATGGACAAAGGTGGGAATATGGTGGGAAATGCCCTTGTGGAAAAGCCCCTGATTAAAGGGTGAAGGGGAGACCTACAGAAGATGACGTAGCTCTTCTGCTTCAGCCCCAAACAGCAAAGCCCAGCTGGAAGAGGCCACACCAAGAGTCAATATTTACCTTCCTTCATATCAAGAGATGTACTTTCCTTCTAGCCAAGTTTCCAAAGACAAGTGTTTACCATTCTAGGGAATGGCAAGTGTTTACCATTCAAGTGAATAGCCACAGAACATAAGGAAGTAGGAAATAGGAGCAATAATAGCACTTCTCAACCTTTCCTGGAAAACATGGCCAGGAGGGGAATGAACCTCCGGCTGTGAAAGAGAGTAGAATATCATCCCTATTCAACCGGAAGAAACTGGATCTCTATAGATTTGTTATTACCTATCACATTGGTGGTGAGCTGATAGACTGTGGTCAAAGCTAAGGTAGTGCTATACTGCAGAATTGTAAGTATGCCAACTTGTCTGCCATTCTACCATAATTTCTTCATGGCCAAAGGATCAACAGCACTGGCTAAGATTGGTATGCTGCTGATATACTTCCTGCTATTATTGTCCTGCTTTGTCTTTGTGCACAGACTACACACAATTAATTTGATGGCTTTATGCACTAGATTTTTTTGTAGATATTTAATGTGTCAATTTCTCCCTTAAAGCACCTGAAATCCCTTCCATAGGAGAGCATTGCCCTCAACTTGATAAGGAATGTTGGCCATAAGCCAATGGAAATACTGCACTCGGATGTATGGTGTAATTTTGAAAGTCTACTATATAAAACAAACAAACAGCTTTTTGAAGAGGAAGAAAAAGAAGGAACTTGCGAACAAACTTGTTCATCTAGTCAGCTAGAATGTTAGAGTGCAATTTCTTTCTAGCTAAAGTTTGTACCTGACATCTGAGAACTATGCCAGATTATTATAGTTCAAAAACCTGAATGAACCATGACAAAAATACAATTAACTACAAATAAGAGTCAGTAATCAGAAAATATACATGGGTTGAAAAACTGAAAAACCAAAAGATAGCAGGACAGAGATACGTAAAATATTCAGACTCGGCTATTATCTAGCATTTTTGCAATTCAGTAGCCCTGTTCATAGAGAAAACAGCCTCCATAAAAATGTCTCAGTTTTTCATAACAGAGACACAGTGAACTGAACTGTGTCCTAAGCTCCACTGTAGATCCAAAAGGAAATATGCTCTTACCTCAAGGAAGAGTTTTAATCTTGCAAGAGATCTTCGGTTTAGAACAATGACTGCTCTCTTTATTTTTAATTTCCTACAACACTTCCTGTTTAATCCCAGATACAAAGAATAGGACTGAGTAACAAGGGATGTCACCTTTTATAGTGCTGTTTATTTTATTTCTTTATGTACTTTTCTGCTATGTACACAAGGGATAATGTCCATATTAAAGAGCCTCTGCCCTACAAAAGTGTTAGAGGAAGTTATTTTATTTTACATTACTCTGTATATTACCATTCAGATGTTCAGAACAGTGGTAACACTTTAAAGTCAATGTATTTGAAAACCATCAAAAATTACATAATGTGCAAGTCTGCAAAGTAATTCCCATTCTTTAGTCCTCAAAGAGGTTTTTTTTTAAGTGACACTTTAAATTATTCATCCTGTCAAGGTTGTAGCCATCACAGAGACTACTTTCTGGATTGTATTTTTTAAAATTCTTCTTGGTGACACTGCACTGTCACAGGTTTGAAGTGTTTTTTAAAATCCCAATACACCTATCCATTCTTCAAGTATAGATATGCATAGAACTGGGGTTCTTTTTAACATTTACCTTTTGATATAAATATGGCACAGCCAGTATGAAATTCTATCTCACTTCCATTTCTTTACTATTATATTTGTATGCTTGTTGGTTCTCATCCCACTTGCCATCAGTTTAATCTTGGGGAAGAATCCTAATTAATGGCAAAATTCACTGGTTCAAATTGGGTTTGAACTATGATACCATAGTTGATTTTTATGTATTTATTGAAATAATTAAGAGCTGTGCAATTCACAGCAGTAACTCTTATGTCTCCAGTTAAAAGTAACTAGTACTGTGTTAGCAGAAGACATTACTTATCTATATATTGAATTTATAACTTAAGTTTGGGAACTGAAGACTGCTAACAAGGCAGTCTCCTACAATATAATGCCGCCCCGTTATTTTAGAGAATGAGTAAATGCCAATTTAATCAATGGACTTTATGCCTTTGTGAGGCCTTAAACACGGTAATCCCAGCCATACTCAAGGTGGTACAATGGCCCTAAGTGTGAATAAAGGTTGTAACCACTTTTTATGAGGCCATCGTAACTTTAAAATGTAGTTAAATGAATGGTTGTAAATGGAGGACTACCTGTACAAATCTGCATTTTTTTCACTCCTCCTCCAAATCTTCATTCATTGTCAATAGCTATTCTCATCACTGTTCCCTTTTATATTTAGTTTCCCTCACATCAATGTATGCAATAAAGAACAATTCTCTTCCCCTTCAAATTCTGAAAATGATGCTTGAAGAAGGATTACTATTAAATGAAGGAACAGCTAGTGAATGTGATGTGGAGGAGTATGGATGACTGGATAAATTTCTTCTTCCTTAAAATCTTTTGGATTAATCTGTGTCTACAAGAAATAGTTATGTCAAAATACAACCTTAGAGAGAATTCTTCCTTCAGCCTCACTCAATACACATTTACACTGAATGTTCAAATTGTTCCAAAATAGCCTTTTGAGCCAAACTGGTGTTTAAACTGACCTTATCTTGTGCTCTCATGTGCTTCCCACATATTTCAGTATCCTCAGATGTATAGATTTGAACTCTCAGAATTACTAGCTAGCTGTCCTGTTTGAGAAGTTAACTCCCACAATCAAATTGCAGAAGGAACATAAGTGATATAACATAAACTGTAACTTGAATGCTCTAACCTGAATATCAAAACAGAAATTATGTACTTACCAGGAACCATAGAAACAGGGGTGGGATTCAAATTTTTTAACAACTGGTTCTGTGGGTGTGGCTTAGGTGGTGGGTGTGGCTTGGTAGTCATGTGACTGGGTGGACATGACTTGGTGGTCATGTTTATTGGCTGGGCGTGGCCAACTCAATATCACTCACATCGAGGCATGCATCTCCTCATCTGGCCTCTCATGACTGTGGGGATGCTGCAACAGTCATAAGTGTGAAAAATGGTCATAAGTCACTTTTTTTTAGTGCCATTGTAACTTTGAATGGTCATTCCACACAAGCAAAGTACCAGCAAAGGAGGGGAAAAAAACTCCAGAGACGTTCCTGAGACAGGAAGTCTAGTCCTGCCAACAATGTAATAAAGGTTAATGGAGAGTCAGTTTCTGTAAGCAACACCAGAATGTTTCCTTCCTGCCTTTCTTACAGGATTAGGCCAGTAATTTCTTCTAACAACCAGTTCTCCAAACTGCTTAGAATGTTAACAACCGGTTCTAGCGAATAGGTACAAACTGGTAGAATCCCACCCCTGCATAGAAACTAGGCAAGAGTAATGACAGGAAAAGAAATAGTAACTTTTCATTTCTTCTACTGAATTATCAGCACAACTCATCTTCACACACGTAGGATATATAGGGCAATGTAATTGCCTGTCATTCTTAAATTACTCTTAGCAATAAAAGCTATTTACAGTAACTTTAAGCTGGATGTTTACTTAAACCAGGTAGGCCTACTTTACTAACCACATTTTGAGAGTATTCTTCTGATCTAAAATTAACTACAAAGATAAGCATATATCTTAGTTTTCTTTCTTTTTAGTTTTGAGAGAGCACAATCTTTATAAACTAAAATATTTTTATTGAAATAAAGAACATCTTAATAAAGATCAGACAGATAAACAAATAGGTGGTAAGTTACTAGCGCATTCTTTTGGTATCAAATCAAATTCATTTTGAGCAATAGCAATAGCTTTAGCAATATGGTTTTTCAGAATGTAACACTTAACTACTTAGAACAACCAAAAGTGATAATCTCTAAAAATGTATAGGATAATACTGCAAATAACACAGGAGATCCACCCTGTGGTTTAAAGGAAGCTTGGATACTGATCTTGGTAAATCTATGCTGGAAAATTTTTTACAGAAATTATAGAAACTGGACAGATTCTGCTTCAATGCAAGAACTGCAGTGAAAGATTATACTTGGCTGCACTTCACTCCAAATAGATTGGCATATACATATATCAAAATTATTCTTCCAAATGTTGGAAATGTAAAGAAAAAATAAGGAGGGTCCAGTTGTGGTGGTCATCCGATAAATGCTGGGGGGAGATAAGTACTTCACTAAACGAAGAATTGAATTCTCCTCAAAGTTAGGCTAACTGCATTTATTTACATGACCAGATCTCAAGCTTAAAAATAAAGACTTATCTTTAACTTATCTAATTTTAGCAGATAAATAATTGTCCAATATTGAAAAACTCTAGATAACAACTGAAATGTGCATTAATAAAATGACTTCAATTGATGTATTAGACAGAAATTACAAAGCTAAAATAATAAGGCATCAGAAGCAGGAATCACAATTTTATCAAATTTGAATGTATTTTATTGACTATCTCAATAGTAATAGACTATAATATGACAACACTTTACATATATTGTAAATCTGTACATGTATATTTTAATAGATTAATATTGGTAATACAAAGCAGCCATTTCTGAGATGCAGCATGAACATCTAACATTCTCCCCAGCCACATGCACACATCATGATAAAACATAAAAGTGCATGTGACAATATATAGATACCCTGAGCTTTCATTCTGTTTCCTTTTAAACTATATTTTACCTTCGCCAGAACTTCCTTGTGTAGTTGGCTGAGTACTGGTGAATTGGTGGACTAGATGGGCCAGGAATCTGTTCTAGGAGGCACTACTTGCTATGTTCTAAAAGCACCTGATTTCACATTCCAGAACATAACTTGTACATAGGAATAAAGGTGTTGGGAAAGGTGAGAAACATATTTCTTGGTGAGAAATACTTCTGAGAGGATATATTAGTCCTGTTAGCTAATAAATTTTGCAAATCCAAAGCTCAAGGGCATGCCTTGGAGTATTGTTCATGCTTTACTATCTAATTTATCCTCTGTTATTTACTTGTTACATTTATATCCTATCTTTCTTTCAGTTCCAAATGGCATATGGAATACTCCCATTTTTTCTTCACAACAGCAAACCTTTGAGAAAGTTTGTGCTCTCTCTGTGTGTGTTTGTCTGTCTGCCTGTCTGTCTGTGAAAGCCTAGCCAAAGTTGCTTAGTGAGCTTTCACTGTTTTTGCAGTAGCTGATCTTTGATCTCTTCGGTTTTACTCCCAACTTTTTCTCCACTGCAAAACTCTGGTTTTTTGTCAGTTTTATTTTGTATTTTCTTTTTAATTCTTTTAATTATGATGAACTAGTAACAGCAGAACCAGCCTTTTCTTATGACTTTTTGTGTCTTATTTGGCTAACATTAATACTTCCTTCTTGGCTTTTAAGACAGGTTTAATATATTACTTTTAGTCCAGATTTTGCCAGTGCAGTAAAGGAGGATTTTGACTCTGCTAAATTTAGGTCAGACATTTTAGCCTAAGGGGGGCGGGGGGTGGAGGCATGACATTAAATAGTTAGGCATGAAGTTCTAACAGAGTTTACTTTGCTTTCATTGGAATCCTGAGATTCATCAGCAAGCAAGAAGAAATAATCCAGAGACTTTTTCCACTGAGGAAACCAGTGCAATCAGTACAAAGAGGAAGGCAGGCTATTTTTTCTTGGTTCCTCAAATTCTATACCAGAGGTTTCAGGGGAATGAAAAAGGCTTGAGGCTAGCAGGAATGAAGAGAACAGACTTGCAAGAAGAGTGCCTATAGTGCAACAATTGATTCTTACACCCTTTAAAAACCACACAGATGAAAATTCTGGGAAAACTGAATGTAAAGCACAGTTCTTTCATATAAAAATTTACAAGAATCTCAGAAAAAGGCATAGCAGTTGGGATCCATTTATTTGTTCATAATTTGAACCATAGCCTTGGAACCCAGGTTCTGAATGCTTATCAAATATTGATATTAAAGTATTAAGAAAATTAAAGTATTATCTCCAAATTTAGTATCAACAGAAAACCTCTTAAAAAAACATTTTTGACATATTGGCAATTCAAAGATGAAGCCTGCAAAGGTCAGTTTTCTCTAAATCTATATATATAAAAGCGAAACACCACTCATGTATCATCACTAAATCTCCAGAACCGTAAAGCCTACAAACTTGAAATTTGGCACATACGCTCCTCTTGGGTTCTAGGTGCTCACTAAGAAAAGATTTTTTGAAATGACCACCAGAGCATTAGTATTTCCTATATTACTATTAACACGCTCTGATGCTAAGAAGTTCTACTCCCCCTACCCAGATAAAAAGAAATCTGTTCCAAATGCAAAACACAAGCAGAGGAGTTTCAGTTTCAGTTTCACAGCAGCCAACCAGCTTTAGTACAAAACAGTTGAGCTAAGCCACGCCCAGGTTCCTTGCTGTCTCCTTCTTGCTCACACAGCAAATATTGTTTCAGTTTCTAAACAGCCCTCAACTCTCTCACACACTGACAGGACGCTAGCCAGATGAATACCAATGAATGCTTGTAGGCAAAGGCATAATTTTCCCCCCTTATTTTCCTCTCCAAAAACTAAGTCCGACCACAGAGTTTCGTAGCGAAGGACAGGTACTGAGCTAGTATGAATATAACTATGTAAGATTTTTCGCTAGAATATTTGATTTGGCTTCATATAGCCTCACCTTGGATAAACAAATATGCTTTGAGCAATAATCCAAAGTAAATATGGCTATGTATTTTATTATTCTGTTTAAACAACAAATATTTATTATATCACTATGTTAGTAATCCATACTTCACTTCTACATTTTACTTATTCCCTAGTCAAGAGGTATGTCATTTTAAACACAAATATTAATAGGCTTACAAGTGTACTGTAAGGTTAAACATGTTATTAAGAAATGAAGAAAGTGCATTAGAGGGGACTTCTAGGCAAGGAATAGCAAACGAGACCTCTCCAAAGGTGTAGAGATGCTGCTGCAGCCAAAACTGACTGGCAGCAAGCACAATCTAATGGAACATCTCTGGATCAAGAGTGATCATCCACTTGTGGTCCAGAGAGATGCTCCTTGCAAGGAGACTGCAAGATTTCAGTCAACCCATGTTACTGTGTGTCGGGAGACAAAGGAAGCCATTGAGATCTCAACTCAGTGGAGTTTCTAAGGATACTGGATTCGTCCAATGTCACTTTGACATTTACAATAATTTTGAAGTTAAAAACTACTTGGTGAGTAAAACTTCATCCCAAAATAGAGACAAAACTGACTAAAAGCTAAAAAAACTTAAGAGTATAAAATAAATGAAAAAAAGGCAAATAAGAATTTAAGTAAAAAAAAAACTATAAGCAAATTAACAAACTACATAAATTTGTAACCCAAAGATGTTTTCTTTCAAAGAGGGCTGACAACCACATGACTGCAAGGAATATGAATCCTTCCATTCCCCACTATTCAGTCAGAACTGAAAAAGCTTCTTGGATAAGAAGTGAAATGGATTCTAGCAAAATACCAAAGTTCTGTTGCCTTTTGAAAGAAAGCATCTTTGGGATTTTTTCTATTGCTTTTCATTTCTCTTTGTTCTTTTTACATTTTGTATTTCTTTTCCATTTTTATCTCTTTAAAAAAAAGAATATCTACTTCATGTCTTATACAGTCCCCTATAGCCTTCTAATTTACTAATCAATATATGAAGTGGTAACATCAAGTAATTGGGGCCTGACTTTAATTGCAGCGATTTTATTGAGAGCCAAATGGATGAAAAATCAGGTTAGAACTCTAACAAGGTTTATTACAGCTGTGTGTTTGTGTATGTATGCAAACCACAAATAAACAAAACCAAACATTATGAAGAAAAGAAATCCACTAACAGATAACTGGATCATTTTTGGACCAGAGTTACCTCAGTCAGCAAGATGGGATGCATATAATTTTAGTAAATAGATAAATAATTTCAAACTCTAAAGCTTCTTTTCTGCAAACTCTACAACCAGAACTAAATGATTGATTCATATTCTTGGATTCAGCCAAAGCTTAATTCTGGTAGTTTTATTAACATAAACCTTTAAAACAATGAAATACTAAAAGTTAGTTATTGTGTATCTAAAGATACACTTACTAAAAGTTAATACAGAAAATCTGAGGATGTCAACTTAATTGATGTTAAATCCATTTTTAAATGATCTTTGGTCAGCATAAGACAGGCATATTAGTTCCACCTCAGAAAATTAAAACATTCAAAATGGTGTAGTGTAATATATTAATTAAAAGAAAGACTTCAAATGAAAACTATTTGTACTAAGGCATGCAGGCTTTTCTAAGGATTGACGATAAGAGACAACATCGCTGTGTTGTGAAGAGAATGGTGCTGTGCTTATCTATTAGCTTCGGTAGAGGAAAACCCAGGTTGCTTAATGACCCAGTAGGGTACTAATATAAATAATTGATGCATATACCTTTTCCAAAAGTTAAGAACATATTTAATAATGGTGCAGTAATTTAAAGAAATACAGAGGAAATTGAAGGGGAAGAAAAATAGAGGTAAATGTCATAAGAAACAAAACCAGCATTACACTTTTATGGATAGTAGTTAGCAGTTATATGCTAAAAAAAAATTGGGCCAGTTCTCACCCGACCAGGTGTTGGAAGCGTAATTTCTTCCATGCCTTTTTGTAAGAGATCGCTGAACAGCTGAGGTAACCCTTTGGCGGAAATGACTGACTCTGCGAAGTATCTGGTGATGATTTTCTTGTCCATCTCTTGAATATCCATGCTGCGACATGGTGTTGTTGTCACATTAACTTTTAACGTTTCCTAGAATGAAAAACTATACAGTATTTCTCTTGAAGCTTTTATTACAGTTGGTACTCCAATGCTACTTGAAAGTGAGTCTTCTTAAAATTACCAAACATCGCAACATTACAAGAATAAGGTTAATTTCACATTTATTTCATTAAGAACAGCAGTGAGTTTCTTGAAGACTTACTGTATACTTTGCTGAGCAAATTTCGAAACACATCCAATTTCTTGATAGATAAAAGACATTCACTATTTCTCTAATAGCCGGTCCTTCAAATCAGAAGAAACTAGACATACACTTGATCCAGAAGTATTTTTAATTAGAATCTTTGACTGCAGTTGCATTCAAGTTTACAGTCTCTCTCTTTACCATGTATCTTTTCCTAGCATTCTCATCTGTTTTTCATTTCTGATTGCACAGGAATATCCTCTGAATGCCAAGCAACAGATATCCATACAGGTCCTCTTCAGATATTCAAATATCAGAACTTAATGAGACAACTTTTATTTGAAAATTAAAAGTTTCAAATCCTAGATCTGGCTGTCAAGAATGTTGTTTTCTGTCGAGGTTGTTTCTAGGCTGCTGATTTCAACAAGGCAGAGAAACCTACCAATGTTCAAATTCAAGGTTTATGGACTCATCATATAACAAGCACTAATTGTTCATCAGCCTATCCAATACAAATTATATTCCTTTGGAGCTCTTCAAAGCTAAAATTGATTTTTCGTCAAAGCATTCAGAACGGAAAAGAACAACTCCCAGAAAAACTCTAGTTTAATAAACAACTTCCAATGGGAAGGAAGGGAGGGGATACAGACCACTGTTCTGCAGGATTTGTTTTCATCTTATTCAACACAGGAGAGAGGAAACTGCTTGTATTGCTTTCCTTGGCAATAACTCCTTTCCGTGAAAGATATTTAACTGGGGGTGCAATCAGAAAGCCATCACTTTCCCACAATAGCAACATCTGCAAACACTGTGAAATACAACAGCTAATCTAACACCATATGAGATTCAAGAGTTGAGCATTATCTTATATGAAAAATGCATAATGCGCATTATTGTTATTTTTCTAACAAATGTGTATTTTTAGAAATATATATATATATATATATATATATATACAAAAACAATTGGAAGACTAAATTATTCCAGCTCATGGAGTTTTCTTTAAAATTGTGACATAATGAAAGACAATGTCATTGTTTTTACATGAAAAGAACCAATACCTTTTAGAGTCGTATCATTCTTCCATTGGTAGTAGAATAAATATTTTGTTTTCACCAAATTTTTCATGATATGCAATTTGACTATTTTCTTTTACAGTAGGACTTTAAAGTTGCTTTTTAAAATGCTCCCATAATGCATGTTATAACAATGGTTTGGAAAAACATAGCTTGTAGTCTAGGTTCAGTGAATATAGAAAGTCTACACACCCCTGTAAAATGCCAGGTTTTTGAGATGTAAAAAAATCAGACCAAGATAAATCAATTCAGATTTTTTCCACCATTAATGTAAGTTATAAACTACATATAATTGAAAGCAAACTGAAAACTTTTAGGAGAAAAAAATAAAAATAAAAAACTTTACAGTAACATGGTTGCATAAGTGCCCACTGTTAAACTAATACTCTGTTAAAGCACCATTTGATTTTGCGAGAGTATTCAAACTTTTGGAGTAGGAGCTTATCAGCATAGCACAACTTGCCTTGGGAATCTTGCCTACTTTTCCTTGTGAAAGTGCTCCAAATCTGTAAGAACATCTCTTCTACACAACCCTCCTCAGATTTTTCAATTGGATTCAGGTCCAGGCTTTTAGTAGGCCATTCAAAACTCTGATTTTCTTCTGGTGAAGCCATTGTTTTGTTGATTTGGAGGTCACTGTTGTGTTGAAAGATGACATTTCTCTTCATATTCAGCATTTAAGCAGAGGCCTGAAGACTTTGTGCCAAAACTGATATTTAGAACTGTTCATAATTCCCTCTACCTTGGCTAAAGCCCCAATTCCTCAAAGCATAATGCTGCCATCACCATGCTTCACACTGTGGGTATGGTGTACTTTTGGTGATGTGCACTGTTGTTTGTGCACCAAGCATGCTTTTTGGAATGATAGCCAAGAAGTTCAACTGTGGTGTCAATCAGAGAACAACACATGGTTTTGTCAGACTTGATGTTTGCAAAATTTAGCCAAGCTTGGATGTTTTCCTTAATATGAAAAGGCCACAGTCCAGTCACATGAAGAATATGGAAGATTGCTGTCACGTACAGTACACAACCAATACTTGCCAGAACTTCCTGAAACTCCTTTAATGTTGCTTTGGGCCTCTTGGCAGCTTCTTGCAATCAGTTTTTTCTTGTTTTTCATCAATTTGGGAGGGACATCCAGTTTTTGGTGATGTCACTATTATGCCATATTTGATGACTCCACTTGATGACTGTCTTCAATCTGTGTTCCATAGTATTTATAATGCCTTGGAAATTGTTTTGTACTCCTATCCTGGTTGATACCTTCCAAGAATGAGATCCTTTTAATGCTTCCTAAGCTCTTTGCAGACCATGGGTGACAGGCAACTGAGTAAATGTCAGAAAAATCCTACTAGAACAGCTGAACTTTATATGGACTTGTTCACAATCACTTTGATTGATGGCCGGTATGTACTAACTAATATTTAACAACAGTTTGAATGTGATTGGTTAACTCTAACACAGCCACATCCCTACTGTGTGTACACTTATGCAACCACATTATTGTACATTTTTATTATCCACTGTATACATAAAGACGAAGACAAATCAAAAATATGAAAAGGGAGTTCCTGGAAACAGTACCAGTACCAGTGATTGGTAGTAATTAAGAGTACTATAATGTGTGTATGTGTTATACCCTTTGTATCATATCAAAATTTAAAAATTGATTTTAAAAATGCAGACCACAATAGGTGCCATCTCAAGACTACAGAGCACAGGTGTCAAACTCGATTGTGTCACGTGATGTCATGTGATGTATCATTGACTTTTTTTTGGCTTTGCGGAGCTTGGGTGGGCATGGCCTGTGAGGTGATGCATCCAGCCCGCAGCTGCCAGTTGGACACCCCTGCTCTAGAGGCCAATTTTTTTATCGTTTCATTCATCCCGTTTGAAATATTTTTTCCTAATTTGAAAGTCTGCTATACTGAACAGACTTTCCAGAATAGGAAACATGCTTAGGCCTCATAAAGTAAATATTTGTTTGCTATATGTTTAAATGAAAGCTTGCAAAATATTTTAAGTGTGCATACAAATGCTACTGCTGAACATAGGCAATAAAAATGTGTGGGGATTCGACTGCATGGTTTTGACTTTTGGCACCTGCCATCTCGATCTTTTTATTTATTTATTTATTTTTATTTGTCAATTGCTTACAAGATAATAGGTATAAGTAAAAACATAGTTATGAATACATGGATACATATAAGAAAAATAATTAAAAAAATATATAAATATATATATTTCTTTATATATAAAGAAACAATAGGACAGGGACGGTAGGCACGTTGGTGCACTTATGCATGTCCCCTACAGACCTCTTAGGAAAGGGGTGAGGTCTATAGTAGACAGTCTAAGGGTAAAGTTTTTGGGGTTTGGGGAAGAAACCACAGAGTCAGGTAGAATATTCCAGGCATTGACCACTCTGTTCCTGAAGTCGTATTTCCTGCAATCAAGTTTGGTGCGATTAACATTGAGTTTGTATCTATTGTTTGCTCTTGTGTTGTTATGGTTGAAGCTGAAGTATTTATTGACAGGTAGGACATTGCAATGTATGATTTTATATACTATACTTAGATAGGACCGAAGGCGGCCTAGCTCTAGGTTTTCTAAGTCTAGAATTTCAAGTCTGGTGGCATAAGGTATTCTGCAACGAGTAGAGGAGTGTAGAACTCTTCTTGTGAAATATTTCTGGACTTTCTCAACTGTGTTAATATCAGATACGTAATGTGGGTTCCAGACTGATGCGCTGTATTTGAGTATTGGTCTAGCAAATGTTTTGTATGCTCTAGTTATTAGCGTAATATTACCAGAGAAAAAGCTACATAAGATTAGGTTAACAACTCTTAATGCCTTTTTGGCTATGTAGCTACAATGGGCTCTAGCACTTAGGTCATTTGAGATGAGTACTCCAAGATCTTTGACAGAGTTTGGATCATCAACAAGGTCTTGACTATTCAGCCTGTATTTTATTTTCTGGTTTTGTATTTTTTTTTGCCAATATGTAGGACAGAGCATTTATTTGTTGAGATTTGAAATTGCCATTTGTTTGACCATTCTGATACATAGTCAAGGTCTTTTTGAAGGGTAGCAGTATTGTCTGTGGTGTTGAATAGCTTTACATCATCAGTGAAGAGAACGATCCCCTACATGTGGGGAGTCTTGGAACTTTCTCTGCAAAGATGCTATTAGTTAAGTTTAACATAGGTAATTGTTCTGACCAAGGCTTCCTGAGAAACCAACAAACATATATAAAATCCAAAACCCTTTTATTTTAGTTCAATGGCTGTGAATTATCGTCATTCACAGCCCAGAATGAGTCTCAACCAGTTATAATTAGTCCCAGGACATCTGCCAAAGTTCTTCGAGAGATGTCTGATAAGAATACAACTTATCTTACCTGAAGTGCTGCCAACAACTAACGTCCCAATTAGTCTTTCTAAAACCACATGGAAAACAAATTCACCACAGAGCTTTCAGAGTCCAGACTGATCAGAGCGAACTACGTTACTTCCTGCAAAGGTTTTCCTACCTTTGCATTTCCTTTATACCTTATGGGAGGGGCAATCACCTCCAAGCCTTATTCCCAAGTTGCCCCTTTTGTCTTAGCTGCTCTTGCCTTCTGGCAGCTCTGCGCATACACGCACTAGGAACAGGCTCCCTTTGCTCCTCTGCCTCGCTGCTGCCAGATTCTGGAGGCTCTGGAATCAGCACATAACTCCCAGATGGTCCTGGCCCCATCTCTGTATTGGACACAGGACCCTCATCTGAGTCCTCCCCTGACTCATCCCTGTTCTTCCCCATTGTCCGATTCTGCTGCCGTCTGCACAGGCTGCCGGTGATCCACAACAGATAACAAAACTTGAAGATTTCAAAGTACTCCAGCAGTATGCACCCACAATCACTGGGGTGTGGGGGGTGGCGGGGAGAGAAATGCTAAATGTTTGGTAACTCATTTTTGTGAATTCAGTGTTTGTGGATACAAATACATCTGTCATAGAAATCACGAGACTATTTCTTCTGAATACTAATCTGTCAGGTTCAATCAGATTTCTCCAGTCTCCATAACAACCCAATTAGCACCTTCAAAGAGAGCAAGGACTTAACAGTATTAATTGCAAGTTCTGAACAAATACCAGCTGCTCTTCTCTCTCCCCTGTGCAAAGATGAAACAAACTGCATTGGACCACAAACAAACAAGGCATTGAAATCTGAGCTATGCTCAAAAAAGGCTTTTGGGTCTTTTTGAGACCAAGCCTGGCAATTCCAATGAAATATAGTCATACTTTTTTCATACTTTTTGGAAGATGGTTGGATGAAAAGCCAGCATGGCACAGAGGTCAAGAATCCGACAAGCTCTAAGGCTATAACCTATTTCACAGGACTGTCACTGTGGGAATGATTCCCATGCAAGCTGCCATGGGTTCTTGGAAGAAGGTTGGGACATAAAGTAATAGATAAAATACTTGCAACAAGATGGAATGTTACCTAAACATACGCACACATAAATGATTAGCATTATTGCTAAATGGAATGGTTGAGATATAGTAGTGAATCACAACTGAATATTAATAGAGTAACTACCAGGGAGATGCTACTGTTTGATCCAGACCTATGCTTGGTTCAAGTGAAGTACAGCTTTTAAAACTCAAGCAAAAACCATAATTTATTCAAAATCATAGTTTTTTTTACTTTTGTCTCATGCTATTTATTTAAAATATTTACATAACCACTCATCTTATGTACCATAATTACAAATAATGCAGTACACAGATGTTATTTCAAGTACTGTTTTAAAATAGCACAAGCATTCTGTGTATCAAATTATTTTTCCAGAACTCCCAATTGCTCGGAATCTTACAAGTTTTTAGTAATTTCACCTTAAAATTTCTGCAAGGTGTCAAGGTCGTACAAAATTATCAAGTTTCTGAGAATTTAGACATGACATAAATGTAAAACAATCCCCAACATTGTAATAGGATTTAGTTTAAACAAAATTAAATTTGGGCGATACTATTTCCAATTTTGTAAGACCCAATGGATACATTGTTTCTCACAGAGCATAAGCTACAAACACATCCCAATCACTAAGAGAACAGACAGTCCTGCATAGACAATATATACATCTCCAAATAGGCATAATTACTTTAAATATTTACAGATGGGTGATACATTCATGTCCCCACATCCTTTGAAACCAAATCAAATCTGAAGAACTGCAATAGTCCTAATCTGTAGTTCTAAAGACAGACCTTCCTAATAGTTATACTAATCATGTTATCACTACCATTAAGAAATTACAGTCTATTCATTTGAGTTGAATGCTTAGGGGAAAGTGTATTTGCCTCAAATTTGTTTTTGCTGACTCAAATGCAAGCAGCACTTAGGCTGAGACTTATATACCACTTCACAGTGCTTTAAAGCCCTCTCTAAGTGGTTTTACAGAGTCACCATATTGCCCCCAATAATTTGGGTCCTCATTTTACCGACTTCGGAAGGATAGAAGGCTGAGTCAACTTTGAGCCTAGTGAGATTTGAACTGCCGAACTGCCGGCAGCCGCCAGTCAGCAGAAGTAGCCTGCAATACTGCATTCTAACCACTGTGCCACCATAGTTCAGGAGCAACAGGAGACAAGGATTTATTAACCTTATATAATTTGTCTTGATCACTCAAGAACAGAAATTGACAAACTGTAGCATTTGTCTCACATGTTTTGACACTTTCTCTGACATTGCAAGGGTCACCTGCAGTGAATCTAGTTTGCACGTGCTGTCTCTTTTCCTGCTTCAGAAGTTGTTTTGGAAAAGCATGTTCAGAGATGGTTTGGAGGTGGCTTAGTCCCTTTGTCATCAATCTAGATTGAGAATGGGACTTGAGGTATTCCTGTTGGTGATTTCATTAGCCTTGAGCTTCCTAGGAATTGCTGGATTTGAACTCTAAAAAGGGAATCTGGACTTTGTGACAATCAAGCTGCACTTTAAGTTTTGGCTCTTAGTAGGTATGTGTGTGGTGGAGAGAGGGACCAAGTAGGTAATGTGCTGTACAAAGAGGAAGCAAAATTCTCACTGAAGCTTCCACTGAGTGCAAAGGGACCTCAAGTAACACCCGTGAAGGAAGCAAAATGACTTGGGACTACAAATCCAAGAATGTCTAAAACATTCTAAATACACTATTTGTATATATCCTAGAAGTATTTCTATATTCATCACATTTTCTCCAAGCTCTTTTGCCATAAAAACAGTATCTATGGAAACCTTTTCCTTGACTGTGAGGGCAGATTCCCTCTATTGCAGGGGTGTCAAACTCAAGCCGGATCTGGCCCATGGGGTGCTTACATCTGGCCTGCAGGGCTGCCCTAGAATCAGCAAAGGATCGGCCCACGGTGGCTCTGCCAGCAAAAACAGAGTTTGGGAGGGCCGTGTGTGGCCCTGCCAGGCTCCGTTTTCAGCCGTGACATCCTCCTGAAGTCCTCTACCAGCAAAAAGGGAGCTTGGGCCACCCCATTTTTTACTGGCAGAGGGCTGCAGGAGGGTATCACAGCCAAAAATGGAGCCTTGACAAGTGACATCAAGCTGGCTACACACCCCAGGAGTCAAACACAACCCTGTTGCAGCCCTCAATGAAATCAAGTTTGACACCCCTGCTCTATTGTAACCATACTCATGGCACTGTTAACAATGAAATCTTGCAATGTAAATGAATAATTGACTTTCCACTAAGCAAATTTATGAGTATTTGCATCGGGGTTTTTTTTTCAGAGTAACAAAATCTAAAAATAAAACCCAACATAAGACAAAGGATCATGAATATATTTTCAGACACCACTTTTTAAACATCAATTCTCTTTTAAAAATTCTTCCAAGATTAAGCCAAAGAGACTGATGGCAAGTCAACCAATAAATCTCCAGAGCCGAGCAAAGTCTTGAACAGCCTGTTTAGCCTTTTGAAAAGCTCTGAAGATCCTGCCAGTTTGTCCAGACCTTGGGAACATGCAGTTAGGCAAGCTCAGTTGGTGTTGGTAATATGGTTTTGTTTCAGGTGTTATTGTGATGGTTGTAATCTTTGTATGGCACCCAGAGTCACTACTGTGAATTGAAAAGTTCTATAAATCATTTAGAAAATCAACCAACTTGAGCCTGCCTAGACTTAATTCAGCACTGGGGTAATATAAAACATATGCCATTCTTTAGGAAGAAAAAAATGTGATTGGTCTGAGGACCCTGATGGGTTGTATAGTTTAATAAGGATCTGTGCATGGCCATCCTGTTTCAAGTCCAATGCAGCATGTTGATTTCAACTGAAATCAGACTTAATTCCAAATACAAGCACTTAGAATTTAAGGCCAATTGCACATACTTAGCCCAACTATTTCCCTGATAAATTGACCTCACTTTTATTACTAGTTACTACAGTAATTTGTAACAGTTACATTTTGGAAACAAAAACACATTCTATTGAAATTGAATATTATTCAGCATACATAACCTCTATTACATTCATTTGTAGCAGCTTTCAGGCAGTGGCTTTTCTTAATACTTTTTCCACACATTATGACTGAGCCAATTTGGGATTAGCACAGTATTAGCACCTTTGTCTCCAGGATGCTTGCAGGCCCCATAATTGGCAGGGTTTGGGCAGCTGAGCCAATCCCATTTCAGCTGCTTCTCCAAAGGGAATGCAGTGAAGACACCTTTACAGTATTTCTACTGGATCTTACAAGCAGGGATTCTCATCTCCTAGATTTTCCTCCTAAGTGCTCTAGCGCCATGTTGCTATTCCCACCTCAGTAATTAGGGAGGCAAAACTGGTTTTGCCATCATCATAGAAGCACTTGTTTTGCTTCCTTATTGTGAAAACCAATACAGCAAGGAATTTATGAGGATGGAAGGTGAGGTGCAGAATGAAGAGCTACACTACTCAATTCCTTATTGGTCAGCAAGAACAGAGAACAGCAGCAAAGCCAATGCAATGTGGAAATGACATAGATAAAAATCAACCACTGTTGACTTTGAATATGCCCTTTGATTTGGAACAGAATACTTGCATTCCTGGAATACAATGGCTTCTACTAAAACTTTGTCACCTAACATCTTATTGAACTAATTGGGGGGGGCGGGAATAAAAATAACATTTCACAAAATGTTTTTGGCTAATGACCACAACTGAAGTCATTACAAAGTGTTTATTGAATCAATTTGACAACGCAGTGCTTGCAACAGGCAGAGCAAAACCTGTGTTTCCAGGTACAGTGAATTGTTACACATCTATGGAACACCATCAAATATTTCCAATGTTTCTAAATAGAAATTGATAAGCTGATTAGCAAGAGGAGAAATACCAGTTCTTGCTTTAAGGGTGGTTTTGGAAATTCTAGGTACTGTAAATTTTCTCCCATTGTTCCATGGCTGTTCAAAAATGTTTAATTATTTTATTAAAGATTTCAATGTTGTTAAAAGACCCCAAACACCCAGTTATAACAAATAAATACAAATTATAAACTAGTCTATTGTTAAGTATTGTACATGAAAACAACCCATCTAAAAAGTACTTCATCTATTGAACAAAATATATAAAGAACCACCAGAATTTGGCAGAAAAAATATATGTAATAAAGAATGGCAAACAACAGGGCTTTTATATACATTTAGTGAGCCATGAATTGACGGATATGGGAATATCACCAGATTTCTGCAAGAAATTATAACAGTGGTACTTCCTCTCACATACAGCAGGGGATAAGACATTAGAGCATGAATATCTATAGAATGCATAACCTTGTTACTGGATTATACTTTTTCCTGGGCTGCCATCAAACACATTAAATTAAAATGAATACTGCCTATATTTAAGGCATGTGCATTTTAATATTCATCCTTGTGCTGCCCTCTTACAGGACATTAGAAAAATCAGCTAGCAAAGTCAGATCTTTAAATTTCAGCTCAGTGATGAACTTGACAGTTCAAAGCTAGCTGTTAAATCTTCACTGTATGTTTTTTTACTGCATATAATCCATAGCAAGCCAAACAATACTGCTTATTTTGTGATATAATGCTTTTTTACAATCTATTGCCTGCATTATATATTTGAAGTAAAAAGAAAAAAAGAACTCTATAAATACCCCCAAAAGCTTTAACTTATTACTACTTACAACTATTGTAAATCTAAAATAAAATAATTATTTCTCAATAGCATACAGACTATAGAATAAAAAAAATACTACCCACCCAATTGCTTATTTGTATGAAAATACACATATAGAAAAAAAATGCTTTGGAACAACTAAAATTATAGTATCTATCAAATATAGGATACATACATTATTAAGACCACACTCATATGAGATTTCCAATTTACACTGATTTATAAATCATGTTCAGAAAATTATTCTATATGAAAATTATTTTATATGATTCTATAGGACAAACCATTGCACACAAATAAGAAACCAAAATGATTTTATTTAAACATGTCACATTTTAAAATTAAAAACCTATTTTAGATAGAGACATTAAATGTAAATAATGCAATTTTAAACAGATTCAAACAAGCCAGTAAAGATGCAACCTACCATTTGCTTTCAACCTTTTGCATTTGCAACAGGCATTTTCAAGTTTTAATTTTAGAAGGCAACCCTGGAAGAAAATCATGCATCTGCGTGGAACTGGTTTCCTTGAACAAGATCAATATATGAATAATATCTTTCAAACGCCTCTATTGCTGACAACCATAATTTACTGTAAATTAAAAGGGCATGCTACAAATTTACTCTTTATTAACAAATAATCACCTTTCTCATCAGCACAGCTAAACATGATTAATTATTCCAATGACAATTTGATTCAAATAAAAGATCCTGTCACATACAGAGATAAATCCCATATGCCAAATGCGCAAACATAATTTAAGGCAAGCAGGTCTTCCTACCAATGTTCAAGGAAACAGAATACAGTCTGCATATGAATTCATCTGAAGCCATTTCTTCGGTTTTCTGCCAGCATTTCATTGGCAAGCATTAACCAAGAGAACCCACATTTCAAAATACAACAATGGAGAACCTACAGCCCTGCTTTAGTGCTGCATTTCATTTAACTCTCTCTACTCTACACAGATGCTCCAATCCAGCTCAAATGGCGGGGAAGTACTCTTCTCCTGCAATGCACCGGCAGAAGGATGCTCTTCAGAACGAGGCTTATCATGCAATCTGCATTAATATCACTTTAACATGTTCACTCTTTCCCTGTGACGTGTTCCCGCTCTCTAACTGAAAAGATGTCAGAATTAATGTGATGCTTTTCTTTTTAACCAGTTCTTTCCCTCTGGAAGATGAGAGCAAGCATTTCTCGGGGATCTGCATTAGAGCAGCAGATATAGAGCTTGTTGCTAACTGTTGTTTCCTTACAAGAGGAAATATAATAAGGCACCCACAGAGAATCTTCATTCTCTAAATAAGGTGAAAACAGAACTCTTAACCCTGTTTCAATCTCTTGTCTGACATCAAAGCAGATTTGTATCATTTTAATTTTGGTTATCTGAAGTTTATACAATTTACAAGCATGTCAATTAATGCAGATGTTTTGCTTTTTAAAAAGGGACACTGAAACAATGTAGGGATAGAGTGTAATTAGGCTTTGCATGGATAAAGTCCTAGTTTGAATTCCTGGAATTTCAAGATAAGACTACAAAAATTCCTATCTGAATCTCTGAGAAACAGGTTGCAGTCAGAGCTTACTAAACAAAGTAAGGATAAGGCAACTTCTTAGATTGACATCCAATAATTTTTCTGAGTTCTTTATCAACAGAGAATCTCCAGCTAGAAATCTAACTACATTCAGTTGCCTCATGATTTTACCAACTGGGAAAATCAAGGAATTGAATAAAGTGGTGGCTGTAACCTCTGTCCAATAGGTTTAATTCAACACTAAGTGTAGAGACAACTAGTCAGATGAATTTTCAATGGTTCTTAAAATCAAGAAGCCTCTTCACCCTTTTTCTGATTTAAACTAGGATATTTCTTTTATTCAATTTGGAATCTACCTGACTCCTAAAAAAAAAAAACTTCTGGTGGCTTACAAAGCACACAAAGAAAAAGAGAACCACACATTTTTTCAAAGGCACTTGGAAGAGTAAAACAACTGAACATACCCAGGCCTGGGAGCAGAGTCACACTGTTGATTTCTGGAACAGCTATGGGGTGGGAGCCATATGAATTTCTGGGGTTATATTTTTCCAGGGGACAAGTGCCACAGCAGAAAGGATGCATTGCATATCCCACCAGATAGCATGGTTTGATTGATATGACTTTGAATGCTACCATTCTACTTAACTCACTGGGAAATTTCATTGCGTATATACTGAAATATTGTATACCCATTTCTAAAGCTGCAGAGGTTTTCTGGGCATAAACATCTGGGGATTCATATCCCTTCTTCCTCCCATCAAATCTGGAAAACCACTTCACATATGGGACTTTTTCCAAAACAGTTTCCTTCAAAGTGGATGAAAATTAAATATTACAAATGTTGAAAAAATGGAAAAATGAACTGGCTAGAATACTGTAGATTGTTTCAGTTTAGCCTTACATTGTTAAATGAAATTATAACCCAAGCTTATGTTATTCCCAAGTCAATTATATAACTTCTTTGGAGTTATAAGCATTTTGAATGGAAAATCCAAGATAATATTTTCATTTCCACATAAAGTAAATTTATCCAATCTTTTAAAATGCAACTAAGAATCAGTTATGCCCATCATTACAAACAGTTATTGATAGATGAACCTAATCAGGATGGCTGCCACAGGAGCATGAATTATGTTCGAAATTAAAAACAACATATTTGATCTCTCACATCATACAATAAAAATTTTCGTATGAAAATAATGCAAGCAACTTGCTAAAGAAATCGTAAAAGACTGCAGTTTTATGTATACTTACATGGTAGTGAAATTTCACTCACTTACATAGAAACTGAACACAAAATTACTCTACTCACTCCATCTATACATCTACTTCCCCACCAACACCATCATATATGTGCTCTCATTCATAATATTTCTGATACCACACTTAGCAGCAGAGCTTGTTTTGTTCTGCCGCATTTTTGGCAGTCTGCCTACCATTGCATAAGCCTATCAAAAGCAGCTAAGGCTCTTTGCTTGATGCTTCTGCTTGCACATGGGGTTGCTAGCTGAAATAATAGGGACAATAATAGCCACTGATGTTTCATTGGATGAACATTCCAAAACCAAAACAGTAGACATATAATGCAGAAACACATCAAATGTCAACAAGTCATATCAAAAAGATGTCAAGCTTCTCCGCTGGCTGGGCTGGAATCAGTTTAAATCATCAAAATACCCTGGGTGAATTTCCTTCACAATGTCCTCCCTTGAGACTGAATTAAAGGGTAGGAAGCGAGGAAGATTCCATGATGCTGGAATATACAGTGAAAGAAAGACCAGTCTCATTCAAACATCTTAACTATAATAAGGACAGAAATCCTGCTTCATACTCATGATAATTTAATTGACTTTTAAATATATATTCTTGGGGGATGAAATTGAAGTACACACACACACACACACACACACACACACACTAGCCTCCAGCTCTTTCTACCATCTCTTGTATTAAAAGATGCTCAAATAGAAGAAGCATGCTTAAGAAAACGGGCTTCAGGAGGTAGAAGGCAAGGCAAACATTGAACATTTCTCATCTATATGGGGATTTTGATGTTAGAAATAATTCTATATAATATTTCCATGTGACAGGAGCAGCAGGAGAACCATTTTAAGACTATATAAATTTACCATTCAAATACCTAGATTTATATACATTATATACTGCCTGCTGGACCAATCTCTCTACTGTATTTGGTTTCTTGATTTTTTTGTAAACTTTCAAAATGTTAAGAGACACGGGTGGTTATATTTTCCTTTCTTTGACTGAAACAGATTATCACAATTGTATACAACGCTGCCTTCTAAAAACACCTAGAAACCAATATGTTTTTAAAAGGTGTTCCTTGGGAACAAGATGTTGCAAACAAAAACCTGTCAACCAGTTACATGTACTCTATAGTTTTTCAGATGTACTGGACAACTTGTACAACTCTTAGTCATGATACGCAGGGCTTGTGAAGGTTATAGACCACAGATGTCAAACTCGCGGCATCATGTTGCTGTCATGTGACATTTTGTGAAGTTTTCCCCTTTGAGGAGCTGGGCTGGGTGTGGCCTGCACATGATGCATCTGGCCCACGGGCCATCAGTTTAACATCCCTGTAATATAGACCAAAACATATGGACAAGACCAGGCTGCTTATTCTTATTTTACATTCTTTGCAACACAGAATTGATTTCCCAATTACACTCACAATGCAAGAGACAGAACTGTCTATCTCCCAACTGACATATTGCCCCAACCTCATTAAAATTATCCTGGCTAACTGTAAACAAACTCAATAGTATATAACTGATCATGACTTTATTTGTCTACTATTCTTTCTTTCTTCTCATCTGTTGTTCCTTTTTTATTGTTGATTACTAAAAGATCTCTAAGGTAAGAATTTGTCTCTAGGGTTTGTTTAAAAACTCTCTAAAGTGTCATGACCTTCAGTGATACAGAATGTAATTATTCCTGTAAACCTTCACAAAGAAACTATGTTTTCCACAAACTATGTTTCTCTTTTCATGGTGTACGCTTTCACTATTCTCATTATGAAATATTCAGAAAAGAATCATTCCAAACTGTTACCCCCGTTCAATTTACTACAAAAATTCCATTTTCTTTAAGGAGCTTGCTGTGCTTGCACATCTATCCTGTCATTTTTTTTCTAGTGATGTTTTCTCACTAATCCTATCACATCGTTATGAGTACTTGGAATATTCTTCTTTAGTTATGAAGGCAAACATTCATTTATCCAGCTTTAAGTAAAATGGGGATAAATCCTACAGGATGTTATTTTTAAGCAAGTAGGATCAAATAATAAAATACATGATCTACACAACATTGAAGATCACACCAAATGGACACCTAACATCAAAAACATCATCAAAAAAGCACAACAAAGAATGTTCTTTCTGCGCCAACTCGGAAAGCTCAAACTGCCCAAGGAGCTGCTGATACAGTTCTACAGAGGAATTATTGAGTCTGTCATCTGCATCTCTATAACTGTCTGGTTTGGTTCTGCAACCCAACAGGACAGACACAGACTTCAGAGAGTAATTAGGACTGCAGAAAAAACAATTACTACCAACCTGCCTACAACTGAGGACCTGTATACTGCACGAGTCAAAAAGAGGGCTGTGAAAATATTTACAGACCCCTCATATCCTGGACTTAAAACTGTTTCAACTCCTTCCCTCAAAATGACGCTATAGAGCACTGCACACCAGAACAACTAGACACAAGGGCAGTTTTTCCTGAAAGCCATCACTCTATTAAACAAATAATTCCCTCAACCCTGTTCAACTATTACAAAGTCTGTACTACTATAACTGTTAAATCTTGTCATCGTTCCTTATCACCCATATCCTCGCACTTGTGACTGTATGACTGTAACTTTGTCGCTTATATCCTTACGATTTATATTGTTTCCTAGTATGATTGATTGCTTATTGTACCCTATGACCATTAAGTGTCGTACCTTATGATTCTCGACTCCTGATGAATGTATCTTTTCTTTTATGTATACTGAGAGTATTTACACCAAGACAAATTCCTTGTGTGTCCAATCACACTTGGCAATAAACTATTCTATTCTATTCTATTCTATTCTATTCTATTCTAATCTAATCTAATTTTTTTGTGATGGCAGGCAGACATATCTAATATAGAATGAATGATCATATGAAAGTTATTTGAAGAAGCAAATTTGCATCAATGCAGATCCAGTGTGTTAAACCTTGTATTTTTTCTAAAATGCAAAATGAATACTGCAATTTTTTTTAAAGTCTGTAGAGTTCTGTACCATGATTCAAATACTTGTCCCAGGAATCATAACCTTTCATGTAGCTTTTCTGGTATTCCAATTTTTTACTAAAATCATTTCATATTTAAACCCTGTCTCTATTTGATTAAAATGAGAAAGAAGAGAAGTTTTTAAAAAATCCCAAATTCCCCATGACATAATCAAAAGCAGTGTGACTGATTCAGTTAAGTGCAAACTCTTCACAGTGGACTGGTTACCTTGGAAACTGAAATGGTCACATGTCTTGCACCAGGGAAGAACATTTCTCCTGCAAAATCCAAACTGGCTTGGAAAAGATTTAAGCAAACAAATTTTGCTAATGTTCAATTACTTTTATTTAAGGCATTGCTATTAGAAGCTCTACACAGAATATATACACTCTATCTCATTTAATTTAAAGAGGGAAGAAACAGCAAGATTGAAGCTTTACAATCGGTGTTTTTCGACCTTGGCAACTTTAAGTTGTGTGGATTTCAGCTCCCAGAATTCCCCAGCCAGCATCTAGCCTGGCTAGTTGAGAATTCTGGGAGCTGAAATCCAGACAACTGAAAGTTACCACTAAGATTAATAATCACCAGCTTAAAGTCATTCTTATATCATATAGTGAAGTCTCCTTTCCTCCCCTTATAGTCACTAAGCCCCTATGCTGACTCAACAGCAGCATCTACTGGTCATTGTGGCTAAATACAGTAAACTTGATATAATTTCAAATATCTCAGACTATTTTATTGTTATACAAACAAAATGTGAACAAAGAGCAAATAAAATGATGGAAAGAATGTCAAAAATCCACAGTCCTCACTTATGGGACCAAATAAGCATCAGACCAGAATCAGAAGTATTTAAACAAATGTGTTTCTTATAAGTACAATCCACTATATATGGCTGTTAGAAAAATGTTATATTTAATCAAAGGCTTTTAGGTGCTGCCAACTGTAGTATTTACAAACATTAGTATAAGTTAGGAGATCATTATTATGCTTGCATTAAAAATACACTATGAAACTGAAATAGTAATTTATTACGAGATTTCAACCCTCATTCAGTATCTTAGCAACTATATTATTCTAATTATCATTTTTTCACTTCCTTCTTCCCTACCCACACCAGATTGTACTTATAATAAAGGCATGTGTTCCAACTGACAAGCTGAGCATCTTTAACCACTAAGCCATAGTGCTCATTCAACAGCTTATCACCTTCTCTATACTATACATGTAGCCATTCTGCTCATAATGCATAGATTACAGCCCAGGAGGAAATAGAACAACCTGCAATTTAGATCCCAGTGGATGGTTTTCTCAAGTGTGGATGTTACGTTTCTAAGCCTAAGGGGGGCATATAGTTGACAGTCAAACAAAGAATAAGCCTGGCTAGAGCATTGCATATACATATCATCTCATAATATGGCAAGCGGTAGAAGCGCTCATATTTGGCCATGAAATCCAATAACTTAAATCTTGCTCTAGGATAAACACTTCTTGATGATTGCGTCAAAGTCATTGATGATTGCAAACTAAATTTAACAAACTCACTTAACAACTTTTCTATTTAGATCTCATTTTCTATCTTTAAACAAAGCCCCCAAAACCTCACCATTCAAACAATCCAATAAAAACTAATCTCTTATAAAGAAGCACATACAGATTGCTTGTGAAAAGCGCATACGGATTGTCTACCTTCCCCCTCCCTCCGGGCCTCTGCCTCCATCTGCTGCTGGTGCCACTGCACAAAGATGAGCCTCCCACAGCTGCCCGCTCCAGCCCACCGATTCTCAGCTTTCCCGTGGCCCACATGGGACATCCAGAACTTGTGCCTCCTCCACCTCTGCCTCCCCCTGCTGCTTGGACAGGTAATCAACTCACCTGTGCTGTGTGGGCTGCAGCTGATGTTGGACACCATCAGCCCTGTGCCCTCACTGACTCCAATGCTGGCCACGCCCACCTCCCCACCCTGCTGATGACCTTAACTGGGAATTATTTGGGAGTAGGGCTTATATTAGGAGCACACTAAAAATCAGGCTAGAGGTTATTTTCCAGTTAGGTCTTATTTTGGAGGGAACATAGTATTCATTTTCTAAATGTAAAAACATAGCTTTTCCGTGTATGAAGTACATATGCGCAATCTCAAGGTATCTCATTTTTCCAATGAGATTTTGGTGGTCTGGATCCAACATCCAGATGTCATTTTCAGCCATAATGCCACCTTCTTTTCCAGGGACAACAGTTTGCCATGTCCTAACCAGAAATCTTCCCCATAGTACCATTTAAGGGCTACATTTATTAAGATTCCAAACTGAGTATCTCAGTCTACACATATCCAGAATGTTTACTGCAATTGAAAGAGCCAATTTTGTGCTATTATCATTTGAATGTAATTTGAAATACTAGGAGGAGAACACTGTATTTCTCCCTTTTTTCCAAAGCTCTAGTCCTAAAAAAATTCTGGAATACTTAAATTACGAAGGTACTTTACACAAGTCCAATCACTGATCCATTATATCCTCATTCTTCTGGAGTTCTATGGTCAGAGGGAGCTGTGCTTTTCCAAATATAACTGAATAATATCAAAGCAGTGATAGAATCTGGCCTGTCTTACATGTAAAAGATGTGCTATTTTACTGAATGGCCTTTCCTCTGTTTAGTCTCAAATCACTGAGTATACCATTCATAGTAATTTAGTCAGAACAGCAATCTGTGCTTAAGAAGAACAAAATCTGAATGTTAATACTGAAGGAGAAAAAGGATGAGATAATACATACGAGGCATGTGAGGCATAAACAAAGAGAGAAAGTATGGGTATCTGCCTGTATAATACTCTTGTTGTTTCAGAGTTTTCCGAATCTAGATAAGACCCCACAAGAAAGACGTTCTTTTTAAAGTCATTCTAGTACAGATTCTAGTTAGCTTACAAAACTGCTAAAAATAATCGAATAAAAAATTAAATCAGGATAATAGCATAACATTAAAAACTATGAATTTAAGTGATGTCATGCTAGGTTAATCCCCAAAGGCCATCTGAAACAGCCCCATTTCCATCAGCTTACAGAAAGCCACTACCCTTCAGGGAACAATTTGTTGCAAAGAGGGGAGCTGCAGTAGAAAACATTTGTTGCTGGAACCCTCACACCATAACTTCTGGTAAGTAGACACCCTCACAGGCTCTCCCTAGGTGTCCAAGTAGAATGACAGAAATTACTGAAGAAAGAATAAAATATTTAGGCGGTGAGCCAAATCTGTGAGTCAAAGAACTCCCTCCCCGCAAGACTGGAAGCCTGTGGGGCACAACCCCATTAGGAGTCAAAGGTAGTAATGTCCTGATGACTTAGTGGATTTTGTCACTTGGAAGACGTTCTGCCTCCCAAATTTCACATTAGTACAGGTAGTCCTTGACTTAAAACAGTTCATTTAGTGACCGTTCAAAGTTACAACATCACTGAAAAAAGTGGCTTATGATTATTTTTCACACTTACAAACATTACAGTTTCCCCATGGTCATATGATCAAAATTCAGATGCTTGGAAACTGGGTCATATTTATTTGCCATATCCCAGGGTCATGGGACCCCCTTTGGTGACTCCTGACAATAGAATAGAATAGAATAGAATAGAATAGAATAGAATAGAATAGAATACTTTATTGGCCAAGTGTGATCGGACACACAAGGGATTTGTCTTGGTGTAAAGTCCATGGGAAAGCCAGATTCACCTAACAACTGCATTATTAACTTAACAAATGCAGTGATTCACTCGGCTACAAGAAAGGTCGTAAAATGGAATACAACTCACTTAACAAATATCTTAGCATCAGAAATTTTGGGCTCAAATGTGGTCGTACGTCGATGAGTACCTGTATTGACCAGAAAGATTAGCAAAGGAATATACTATAGAATGTTCTGCAGAATAGGACAAGGGACAAATGAGTAAAACTATAGGAAGTAAGATGTTACCTAAAGGAGAAGAGAAACATCCTAAGAATAAGATTCATGTGATATAAGAGCAGACAAGATACAACTATCTTTCATGAAAATAATTAAGCAAAGACTAAAAAGTGGATAGCCATCTGCTAGAATAGTTTTCTGAAATTTTATATCACAGATGCAAATACTGATGGTGTATTAAATGACCTCCAAGTTCCTCCTAGCTATGTGGTTTTCAAAACAGAAATACTTTGATGATTTTTTTTTCTTTTGTTCATTCTCCAATGTATACTTGATTATTAAAGCAGACTACTCCATTGATCTACAGTTTTCTACATAAAAGACAATATAACCATTTTTGCTTTATAATGTTCCAAATTAATTACAGGACATACGTTAAAATGTACCTAGTCAGGGAAAATTCTAGTTTTCCATAGGGGAAAAATATCCAGTTAGATATATTTTACTGGATTTGGCTGATCATCTTCAATTCTGTGCATGCACTCTTATATATAAACATAGCCTCAAAATTTGCATAACCTAAAAACGTTAACTGCTGTGTGAAAATGTGATCTGCATTTTTAACTAAGTGATACGTATATTATAGTACACGTTCCCTATCATTATTTAGATTATATGCAATTAGAATCTAACAGTGTTTAAATTTCCAATCATAAGTACAATCCTATCTTTGCAATTTTATGAAGGTACACTGTTTATATTAACAAATCAATAATCAGCAGGGATACAAATTTAATCTCATATTTAAGATCATATTTTGTGTGGAAATTCCTTATAGAATCATGATGGCGAACCTATGGTATGCGTGCCAGATGTGGCACGCAGAGCCACTTCTGCTGGCACGTGAGAGGTCGCCTGGAAGAACCCCACTGCGCATGCGCCCCGTGCCAGCCAGCTGATTGTTGGGTATCTGCCGCGCATGCGCATGGGAGATGCACACGTGGAAGATGCGCTTGCATGCGCAGAGGCATGCAACATGCGGGGGGTTTGCATGCGCATGCACATGTTATATCCAAAGTTTCATGCCCAAGCTATCATGGAATCTTGTACAATTTCTTCTTCCATGTTAAATTCCAATAAATATTTGTATGTTTTAGCTATAAATTTTTCTCTGTTCCAACCAAAATTGTAATTGTTGTTCTTTATCAAATCCAAATTCCTCTAGTTTTTTTTAATATCTATCCTGTATTTGTAAATATGGCCACCAATCAATTATAATTTCTTGCTCCCTCAACTCCTTATTCGTTTTGAGTTTCCCTTTGTTATCTAATAACTCATTATAGCTTACCATTTTTTTTATATCCAATCTCTTTGGGTGGTTATCTTTCAAGAAGCTGGTGTCAATTAATGTTTCCTTTAACCACCAGGCATTCTTGAATGTGTAAAGGATGTTTAATTGAATTATAGCTAGCAAGTTTGTTTTAGAATTAGCCACTTTGTCCCTTAAAAAGATAATGTAGGTTATGTTCATTTAGCTTCCTCAATTTATGAATAAAGGTAATCCTCGATCTACAACCACAATTGAGCCCAAAATTTCTGTTGTTGAAGCAAGGCAGTTGTCAAGTTTTGCCCCATTTTACAACTTTTTTTTGCCACAGTTGTTAAGCAAATCACTACAGTTGTTAAGTGAATAATGTGGTCTTTTAAGCAAATCTTGCTTCCTTCATTGCCTGTGTTTGTCAGAAGCTGGTTGGAAAGGTCCTAAATGGAGAAAACACATGACCCCACCCCTTCCAGGACAGTACAACTGTCATAAATACAGTGCCAAACACTTGAGTTTTGATCAGGTGACCATAGGAATCCTGCAGTAGTCGTAAGTGTGAAAAATGGCCATAAGTCACTGTTTTCAGAGCCACTATAATTTCAAACGGTCACTAAACAAATGGTTGTAAGTCAAGGACTACCTTATGCCTTAGCACTATATTCTTGTACAAAACCGCTTAAAAGTAAAGGTAAAGGTTTTCCCTGTCCATTCATGTCCGATTTTAGGGGGCAATGCTCACTTCTGTTTCTTAGCCAAGGAAGCTAGCATAATCCGAAGACACGTGTCTATATGCTGAGGGGCATGGGAAGCTGTTACCTTCCAATTGAAATGATACTTATTTATCTACTTGCATTTGCATGCTTTTGAACTGCTAGATGGGCAGGAGCTGGGGCAGGTAATGGGACCTCACCCTATAGTGTGGCACTGGGGTCTCAAACCCAGGCTCTCAGCTTTCCAGCTGACAAGCTCATTGTCTTTAACCACTGAGCTACCACATCCTGTGACAAGACTGCTTATCACATGCTATTTTATTAGTCTAGATTTTGATACCTAATAAATCTAACAAAGTACTATTGGAAATACTAGTTTTGCTTAGAATAAATAAGGAAGATTCAGATTCTAGAGGACAATGGAACATAATAGTATTTTATACAAAATATCCTCCCCCCACCCCCAGAAATAATATGACAAGTTTGATTAGCTGCAGAAATTAATCTATCAGATAATCACAAGTGCCAACATCTATGCTAAAAAGAAATTATATCATTAGGAAAGGACACATGAAAGTTTCTGGGTTTTGTATTTGCCCAAATATCTAATACCAAGTCAATGGGAATAAGAAGATACACATTCATGATGTTCTAGAAGGCCACAGAATAAAGAGCTGTTTTCTGTGATCATAATCAACGGAGATTTCAAAAACTAACTAGCTCAATCAAATATTGTCTTTCCAGAAGCTTATTGAATTGCCTGCTGAAAATTTATTCAGAGGATGGAGACAACAGCAAGATGTTTATCTATAGAAGATTTAATTTAATAAGTAGAAATAGCAAAACATTGAGTGAAAATGATCATCTAACGAGAGAGTTCCTGATTTTAAAGAGGAAATTAAACTGAGCATAGTCAGAATATGCATCTTCAAAGGTAGCTCAAATGTTAATAAACTGGTTTAATGGTAAGTAAAATTCTATAGCAGGAAAGGGTGGTAGGAAAAGGAACTAAGAATGGTGGGAGTTCCTAAAGGGGTAGATATTAAAAGCACAACTGCAAAGAATTTCAATAACTTAGCAAATATTTAAAAACAAGAACAAAGTCATGTGCAGGAAATGGAAGAAGATCAGGTCACAAAGGAACAGTTCAGATAGGTAGTCTATAATTGTACAGCTGTTGTCAGAAAAGCAAATTGTCAGAATGAACTGCAGTTAGCAAAGGATATTAAAATAACAAAAAGAGTTTTGTTAGATATATTCAAAACAAAAGGAAAATGAAAGAATAGTATGCAGTCCTCGACTTACAGCAATTCGTTTAGTGACTGTTCGAAGTTACAATGGCACTGAATAGAGACTTATGACCATTTTCCACACTTACGATGGTTGCCGCATCCGTATGGTCACATGATCAAAATTTGGGCGCTTGGAAACTGGGATATACTTATGACATCCCATGATGTGATTTTCTTTTGTGGCCTTCTGACAAGCAATATTAATGGGAAAGCCATATTCATTTAATAACCATGTTACTAACTTGACAATTGTAGTGATTACTTAAAAAAATAACAACAAAAGTCATAAAATGGGGATGAAACTCACAACTGTCTCGCTTAGCAACAGAAATTTTGGACTCAACTGTGATCATAAGTTGAGGACTACCTGTTGTAACTCCTTGAGGAAAAAAGCCAAATATTACTGGAAAAAGCAAATTCTGCCCCTATTAAAAAGGAAACACACAAATTCCAGAAAACTACAAACTATCCCGTCTGTGATTGCTGCCCAGAGATATTTTAGACTAGATCACAAATAAATGTATTTACAAGCACCCTGAAAATAATACTGTAATTATCAGAACATTTACCAGGATTAAATCTTGCAAGACTAATTCTGTTTTTTTAATTGGGTAGTTCTTTGATAGATTATGGAAATAAAATAGACCGTGCTTAACTTGAGCAAAGCACTTGATAAATACCCCATGATATGCTAATTAGTTTGGCTGCCTGGCAAGACAATTAAATGGATATATAGCGGACTTCAAAACTGAACTCAGCATCCATCAGAAATCCATCTGTTCAGTTCTTGAACTGGACAGAAATATCAAATGAAGTATCACAGAATCAACCTGTCTTCAATATTCTCATGAAAGATTTCAATGATGAGATGCAGAAAATGGATAAGCAGGGAGGGAGGGGGAAGGAGGGAGGGGAAGGGATGGAGGGAGAGAGAGAAAAGAGGAGGAAGATGAAGAAGAAGAAAGTACCCCAAATTCTGCTGCCCAATTTCAATGCCATGTCTGAGGTGTTGGGGTGCAGGCCTAAGTGGTCTGCAAACCACCCATCCCTGCAAAAAATATCAGCTTTTATTTAATTGGCAGTGAAGGAGATAGACTCAAAAGACTGAGAAGTGTCCCAAACAGCCTTTACACTGACAATTTTTTAATGTGAATAGCTTTTATTCTGAACGCCTGGCTTGTATCCCACTGCAGTGAACAGCAAAAAAACAAATCTGCTCCATTATTGTCTAACAGCTCCTCAAATTTATGAAGATAGGAATTACAGCACCACTTCTTTTCCAAAAGAAAGGGCTCTTGCTATGTGGCTATTAGCCAGACTTTTTTACAGTTTGCCTCTGATAGTTAAAGCCTTTGATACAAGCAAAGAAAGCATCTCACTCCTGGAATATTATGTGTTGAATTCATGAATTATTTTAGCTTTATTCCAAAAGAAAACAAATAATGCTGATCAGTAAAATTTACTGTCATGCAAGCACCCACTTTTAATCTCAGACAGCTTTACAATAAAATAAAATGCCACTTCAACTATTATGTTTCCAAGATGTAACAATCAGCAATACATCATACCTGGCTGTGTTGCAGGTACCTTCTGCTTATCTTGCACAAGCTGCAGGATGTCTGATACCACAATGCGATGTTCTGTATCATCTTTTTCTTCATTAGGCTGGCTGTCGGCTGAAAAACAGTTGCAATTTCCAGCTTCCTTACAGAGGATGAGCCTCCAGTAGTTAGACATGAAAATGTGTCTAACTCCAAGTTCCTGCAGTTAGGAAAACAAAGCAAAATAAGCTGTTTTAATCCACAATGACAGCCCATTGGAGCATGTGATTCTATCTTTTATAACAGAGGCCACTTTAATGGTTGCATCAAGAATAGAGGGAAAACCTATATGTTGTGGTAGTTGCACTATGTGATATGCACCCTAAGAAACATCTCAAGGTTCATCTGCACAGATGAATTCCAGGAAACAATCGAGGAAGGAAAATTCATACATGTTTTAATGAGTTTTACTGCCAAAAATTAGGGGTCAGAATGCACAATGTTGAGAATTGAGATGGAACTCTCCATTATTAATCAGTTTCTAAGGCAGAATTTCATTGAAAATTGTCTATCCCTTTTTCCAGAATATTTACAAGCCTGTTTCAGATGTCATTATTGGCTGGTGGTTGATATTCCTTTTATTTCTTAGGCATGGCACAATCTCTTGAACTACTCTAAGTGATCTATGCAGTAGAGTAGAGGGTACTTTGGGTGCATTCTCAATGCATTCTCACTTTGGGGGTGAGGTCAGCTCCCAAGCTTTCTTCTTTTATAAGGCTGGTAAAAACAAACCATTTCCACAGGACATCTGGCAGAAAGGATTTCAGTTGGGAATAACAACTGAAAATAGATCAGTTTTCATAGATGTTATAATCTATATCTATTGTAATTCATACAAGAAAGCAGCATACAAATAGTTGTAATTAATAAAAAAAAATCTTTACCAAATAAAATTTTCAGGCAAAAGAGCAACAGCTGGACATTTTTCACTCTGTAGTGAATCACGTACTTTGTTAACTGCAGAATTCCTTTTCATGAAATTGTTTTTAGCATATTGTGTCAATTATGAAGCAGCAGATGAAACCTCCTTGATAAACTGACAGGAGATACACAAATATCCACCCCTGCCCAAACATCCAGTAATCTTGAGAATTCCCCAAAAGCTGGGAACTTTGTCCTTTAACAGGAATTATTGATATATAATTCCCAGCATTGTATACGGAGGTTGTGATCTTCAATTCTAGAATAATGGGGCTACAAATTCCCAATCTTACTCTGTGTACTTTTCTAAGTGAAAAGACCCCTGTTAAAAGATGTAGAATTTCTTTAATTCACTTTTTTTTTGCATTTCCCTTTTCGTTTATTAGTCCTTGGTATGAAGGCAAGGAACTAATACAGCGGTATTTTAAAAAGGAGAGAAAAATACACTCTCAGCATTCTTAAACCAGACTGCTCCCAAACCCAGGAGAACTGTAATAATAAACACTCCCAAAATGCTGCTAAGAATGACATAAGCAGACCACATCAACTCTTGGCAGAATCACCACCAAGATAAAGGGCAATTTGAATATGTTCTCTCTAATTTCATGTATTTTCTTTTCATCAACTAAACACCACATTCTGTCTTTATCAATGATATTTATGACATTTTGCCAATCACTAGATAGATCACTAGAATCACTAGATTAGGGATGTCAAACTGGCAGCCTACGGACCAGATGCATTACATGCAGGCCATGCCCACCCCAGCTCCGCAAAGGGAAAAAACGTTACCAAACATCACATGATGGCAACGTGACGCTGCAAGTTTGACACCTGTGAACTAGATCACAGTTAAAAATACTTCTGGAAATTGGATCATCCAATGAGCTTTTGGACTACTAGGTCAAGTGACGAGATACAAAAAGGGGAAGGACTTTTATATTGTATCTCCTGTCTGTCTTCATTTTATTTTTATAAAAATGAGTCTCTGTTGGAAAATGGGTAACTTCCTTTCTTTTCAAATGTAATTTTAACAGGGTTTCCTATCTTATGCATTTCTGAATATATCTACTAAAGTATTTACATCTATTTACTTCAAGGATCAGAAAATATTTGCTGACATTCATTGATATTTGGCTTAAAAAGCTGGCCCTCTGCATTTAACAGAACAATATTAAGAACATTTTTCTTTTTGAATGGGACTTATTGATACTTATTTACTCAGTATTTTCTTAGCATTCCACTTATGCTCAAGAACACAGCATCTAACAAGGTTTCCTGCTGAATTCAGTTATACATTCTGGTCTGTACTGAGCAAGGCAAGGAGCTATTGAATGGGCTTGATCAAGGTGACTTAAAAGGTTAAAGTACTGTTTTTAATTATAAATATTCTACTTTTCATTGTTGTAACTGTGTGCATGTATGTTATGAACTAAATTAAAGGTTCCAAATCTAAAGAACCACAAGTAACATAAAACAAATACTACTAATATTACAAAAAACATTTTCTCTCTTTAAATGTACTGAAACTGCAGGCTTGTGCAATCCTTTCGCTATACAAAAAAATAAAAGCAGTGTAATTCTCTGGCATTTTGCTCCTCTTGATAAACATTTGCATTTTTAAAAAGCCCTTGCAGAAGAATTTAAGTTTTTCAGTGCGACAATCCAGCTAAATAGCTGAACAGTTGAAAGGAAAGCTTAATTGAGAATCACATCAAGACTTTGCATATTTTTCAAGCAGATGGGGAAAGAACAATGAATATGAATGCAACTGTGAAGTGCTATCATTTCATTCCTTTGCTGTTTGTCTTTAAAATATTTCTATGAATAATCAAATTGGGAGTCTAAATATACAGAAAAAACTTGATTTAAGACCATTTGATAAGTGACCACTCAAAGTTACAATGGCACTGAAAAAAGTAACACAATCAGTCCTTGACTTATGACTGTTGCAACATCACCACAATCACGTGATGATGATTTCAGGAACTTGGCACATTTATGAGAGCAGCAGTGTTCCTCAGTCACATGATTACTATATGCAACCTTCACAGCTAGTTTCCAACAAGCAAAGCCAACGGGGAAGCCATTGTCTTACTTAATAACTGCACCTTAACAATGAATTTTCTGGTCCCTATTGTAGGCATAAGGTAAGACTGTCTACCTCATGCCTACAAATACGAGTTTACCTCGTATTTGAAATTTAGCATATGAAATATTTTTTATAATCTCAACAATTGGGACTTACTCCAGGAAGTCAAATTACCAAAGCTATTTAATGAAAAAATTAAATGCAACTATTTAAATGAACATGTTTCCAAATAGATAGGCATGGGACTCCAGGCTCATTTGCATATTTATATGGCAATGAGTTCCGTTAAACATGCTGGATTAATTCCAATTAGAAGTGCAACAAACAAAGATTTTTTTAAAAAAAAATTGCAATGTTTCTAATATTTTTCTTATTATTTTATGGACAGAAAATCTCATTCCTAGGTCAAAGTCTGTAGAGATTGTCAGTCATCCAGGTCATGGCTGTCCCAAAGGTGTTTTTTTCAGGAGGCAGCTGGTCTTGGTTTTTTCTTTGAAGACATGTTGCTTCTCATCCAAGAAACTTCTTCAGCTCTGACAGCTCTTCCATTCTCCACAATTTAGCATTTATATGAATGCCAAGGTACAGCAATATACTTTTAATTGTTTGTTATTTTTGCCAGTACTTATTTTCAAGAAAGATTTACATTCAAGATTTATAGAATAAGTTAATACAACATGGCATAATTTTCATTGGAAAATGCTATGCTGAGCAAAATTAAAATAAAAAACCAATTCAGCTAGTATGATAATCCTATCAGAACAAACAATTTTCTAAGAATTTATAGGGAATATATTTCCAGCTCTATTGGTGGACTGGATTTTTGAAGATTAATTCTGTTACAGGTAATTGTCTCTTAAAGACAACTGACAGTCATTAAGTGGGTCACCAAAGACTCAATTTTATGACAGCAATTATTGTAAAATGGATCACTATGTTTGTTAATCAAACATGTTAAACAAATCCAGTCTATCCAGTGGGCATTTGTTGACATTTTCTGCTGGAAAACAGCAAAAATGTCGCAAATCACAGTCACATGACTGTGACATGTTGCAACCAGTCATAAAGGCGATCTGTTTGTCAATGCTTGAAACTGGATAATGTGTGTGGAAATGTAGCAGTTGTAACTTTGAGGACAAACAGTAAGACCAGACAAGGAATAATGGATGAAAACTGAACAAGGAGAGATTCAACCTGGAAACAAGGAGAAATTTTATGACAGTGAGAACAATCAACTAATGGAACAGCTTGCCCTCGGAAGTTGTGGGAGCTTCATCACTGGAAGTTTCAAGAAGAGACTGGACTGCCATTTGTCAGAAATGGTATATGGGCAGGGGTGTCAAACTCATCGTGCCATATTGCCATCACATGATATTTCAGGACATTTTTGACACCCTTGGTATAGGGTCTCTTGCTTGGGTAGGGGGTTGGCCTAGATGACCTATAAGGTCCCTTCCGACTCTGTTATTTGGTTCTGTTCTGTCATAAATTAGTTGTTAAGCTAACTGTACAGAAAGGTCTAGACATAACACACAACATTTCTCCATTGTAGGTCATTCTCTGTCTGTACCTTGAGATACTACAGCTTAAGCCTATATACATATGAAAATAGTTTTCATCTATCCGATACTTTGATCAAATGATATAATAGTCTTACTGTAAGCAATGTTGGAGTCACTTGTTCCACTGCAACTTTCCAATTATTTTTTCTGAAGGGAACTGTGAATGTATCCCACTCTTGTCTGTTACAATGAACAAAAGGAAAATCAATTTCAAATGTTTGAGGACTGAAGTGATGTTGAAACCACAAATGATCTCTCTCCCTTCTCTCATCAATCTGTACTTTATTCATCTAGGGATTAAACTGAAGATAGCATGATGTTACAGTTTCATTTCTATAGATCATACACACAACAGACTTCAAGAATTCTGCCAAGTGAATTTTAGGAGTTGTGTTAAGTAAAGACTATAAGCAAGTACACCTTGTTTCACTTTTGCATCAAGTCTGCAATGGGGAGGTACAACTGTATTATGTTGTCATCTTATCCAAAATGCTAATTTAATATTTAACCACAGGAGTCTTTGGGCTGCTAATATTCCTATTCCTGGGAACAGAACCAACCAGAGGGCAATCATTAACCATAATTGGGAATGAAATCTCATTTCTTTTCATTTTGGGGGGTGTGCGTGTGTCAATTTTTACCAACTGTTCCTAATAAGTGAATTCTATTTAATACATAAGTTGAAAAGCCAGCCTCCCACAATATTTATCATACTTTCATAAATAAGCATGAGGCTAGGGCACCGCATTTCAGTCCAGAGCTACCTTTTCGTAATTCAAGATATGAGCCTTGAGCAGAACTGTTCCCCTTCCAAAACCTACAGAGCTTTCGTCGCACACATCCCAGCCCGCCCCAAAGGCCAAATGCAGAGCTCTACACAATTGGAATTAGCCGCACAGTTGCATCAAACGGTCCACACAACCATGTTTACGATTCCCACCACATGCTTGCGCCTGGCCTTGGAAGCAGGGCGGCCTCCGCAAACATTTTCTCACCCCGATATGGGACTGGATTTTAAAAGCGCCCCAAGATGCCGTTTTCGAGCCAAGAAGGTCAAAGCCAAAGAAACTTCCGCGCATCTCCCGCGCCCCCCCGCCCCTTAAACGCCGCTTCCCTTCTACCAAGCCGGCGAAAGAAGCCGCGGAGGGCGGGAGAAAACCGGGATTTCAATTTTGCCCTTGGCAACGCAGCAGCGAGAGAGGAACCGCCCCACCGAAGAAACACGCACGCACACACAAAAACACACGCATATCTCACGCACCTGTCGGGCTGATTCCTTGAGTTCCACCCGCCCCGGGAGAAGAGGCGGCGGCGGCGGGTTGCTGGCGTCGCTGCTTCTCCGGACCACAATGGAGCCAATAAGGCGCTCCCGGCAACGGTCGCCTCTCCTGCCCGGCTCTCTGCGGCCAGTTCCTTCAGTCCGCGGCTGCTCCCCTCCAGGGGAACCGGCGCCTCGTAAGGTGGGGAGGGAGGGAGAGGCGGAGGGGGCGGAACAGCATTTCACAGCCCGACACGCGCCTCTCCGCCTGCGCTCAGCGCCGCCCACTCCCCCTCAAACGCTGCGCGGCCCGGACTGAAGGAAAAGAAGAGGCGGAGGAGAGAAAGGCGGGATGCTGCAGCTCAACACCTTTGTCACTTGCCAGGCCCGAAGGGCGATGAAACCCGCCTTTCGGACCGGTAGCCTGGCTGTTTCCCTTTTGCGAGTGTTTTTTTTTTTCCCCACTTTCCTTTCCCGCGTCTCCCTCACAGCCGCTGGTCCTTTTTCTGGATGGCGGCTTAAGAGGATTGCGTTTTTATAAGCCTGCCCAGGACTGAGCTGAATGAGCTCAGTGGGACGCCGGAGCCGACGCAGCTATATGTTCGCGCCCGCCCTCCCCCCCGTCCTTATGTTGCCCAGATTTGCAGGCTGGCCTTTGTTGGATGAGAGTCGCTGTTAAGCGGGGGCGGGGGGGGGGGGGCGAGGGGGAAGTTTCTCAAGATCTGCCCTACAAAATGTAAAGTCTTTTCTGCCAGGCCTGATCCATCAACGTTCCAGATTGAGGATCAGAACTGAAATACAGATGCTGCCCTGCATGGGTCCCTTTGAACGTTGTTTTACTGATTGATTGGTTTGATTTGATTTGTCAATCCCTTACAAGATAATAGGTATAAGTATAAACATAGTTATGAATACATGGAATGGATACATATAAGAAAAACAAAAACAATAGGACAGGGATGGTAGGCACGTTGGTGCGCTTATGCATGCCCCCTACAGACCTCTTAGGAAAGGGGTGAGGTCAATAGTAGACAGTCTAAGGTTAAAGTTTTGGGGGTTTGGGGAAGAAACCACAGAGTCAGGTAGAGTATTCCACACCTTGACCACTCTCTTGCTGAAGTCGTATTTCCTGCAATTAAGTTTGGTGCGGTTTAACCTTGAATTTGTATCTATTGTGTGCTCTTGTGTTGTTATGGTTGAAGCTGAAGTATTCGTTGACAGGTAGGACATTGCAATGTATGATTTTATATACTATATTTAGATTGGACCGAAGGCGGCGTAGTTCTAGGTTTTCTAGTCTAGAATTTCAAGTCTGGTGGCACAAGGTTACTAAGACTTAATTGCTCAATGATTAGATGTGTATGAGTGGCCTGGTTAATGAGTCCATTCCATACCATTTTAAGGCGGCACAAGAAAAACGAGCAGTGATCTATTTTTATCAATATGATGAGTATGTTCTATTGAATGGAAATGTCACTGTAAGGGTCCTAAAGTTCAGCCATAAAAAAAATGGAGCAGAGGAAACGATCTGCTTAACTGCAGATGACTTCATGGAAATGTCCATGGAGTTTTATGGGTAGAAATATTGACACAGCTGGCTGCTGCCTTCCTCCAGGATGTTTCTTTTGAGTGCCAAGTCTAGACTACCACCTGGCGGACTCCCCTCTGCTTATTGGGCATGAAGATTGCATGGATTTCAAGCCCAGACAATGCTAGCCAGGTGCTTTGATTTTTCCATCTGCAGCATGACTGAATCCGACCAAGGCTGTGTGTATTTTAGATGTAAGCCGCCAAGGGCTAGCTGGATGTGTTAGATTGTAACTTTGATAGCCCTTAACCAGTCTAGCCAATACAAGTAGTCCTCAACTTACGAACACAATTAAGCCCAAAATTTATGTTGTTAAGTGTTGTTAACTTTTCTTGCCACATTTTTCAAGTGAATTGCCACAGTTGTTAAATTAGTAACATGGTTAAGTCAATCTGGTTTCCCATTGACTTTGCTTGGCAGGAAGGAGATCATGTGATCTCAGAACACTGCAAATGTCATAAATATGAATCGTGACCGTGGGGATGCTGCAACGGTCATAAGTGTAAAACATGGTCATAAGTCACTTTTTTCAGTGCCGTTGTAACTTTGAATGGTCAGTAAGCGAACTGTTGTAGGTCGAGGAATATCTGTACTTTGGAATTGTAGAAGTTGTATTCTGAAACAGCGGATGTTAGATTGCCTGGTATCTTCCATAATGTAGCAATAGCACTTAGACTTATATACCACTTCACAGTGCTTTACAGCCCCCTGTAAGCGGTTTACACAGTCAGCCTATTGCCCCCAACAATCTTGGTCCTCATTTTACTGATTGCGGAAGTATGGAAGGCTGAGTCAACCATGAGCCTGGTGAGATACAAACTGCCAAACTGCAGTCAGCAGAATTAGCCTGCAGGTCTAACCACTGCACCACTGCGGCTCATATGTGTTTGAGTATAGAACACTGTCCATTGCATATTAGATATTATACGGGGAGCATCTTCCCTGGGACTTGATCTAGTTCAGTAAATTGACTGGAATCACATTAAGCTTGGGTAGTGAGCAAAATACTTACCCGTTAATGTGTGATTAGAGATACCTGTTGAGGCCTACCACGCTCCCTGCCCCATCTTTGCATTGGTAAAATATATAGAATTTATAAATATCTGGATTTATCTATGCAGTCAATATAAGCAGGAAACTGGCAAAATAGCCCTACAGAGGCAATCCTTGATTTATAACCACGATGGAGCCCAAAATTTCTGTTGCTAAGCAAGGTAGTTAAATGAGTTTTGTCACATTTTGTGACTTTTTTGCCACAGTTGTTAAGTGAATCATGCAGTCGTTAAGCGAATCTGGCTTCCCCTGTTCCTTTTTCTTGTCAAGAGCTGGCAGGAAAGACTACAAGTGGTGATCCCATGATCCCAGGACAGTGAAACTGTCATAAATAAATAAGTTGCTAAGGAGCCAAATTCTGATCATGTGACCATGGGAATACAATGGTCGTAAGTGAAAAACAGTCATAAGTCACTTTTTCAGGGCTGTTGTAGTGTTGGTCACTAAACAATGATTTTATGTCAAGGACTACCTGTATATTTTCTATGCAAATAAAGATGATGGGACAATAGGTAACATTTTGTTATCTAATATAGGTAGTCCTTGACTTAAGATAGCTCGTTTAGTGACTATTCAAAGTTACAGCACTGAAAAATGACTTATGACTGTTTTTCAAGTAACAACCTTTGCAGGGTCCCAATGGTCATGTGATCCAAATAGAGATGCTTGGCAACGGATTCATATTTATGACCCTTGCTGGGCCCCAAGGTTATATGTTCCCCCTTTGAGACCTTCTGACAAGCAAAGTCAACGGAGAAGCCTGATTCACTTAACAACTGAGGCAAGAAAAGTCGTAAAATGGGGCAAAACTCACTTAATGAATGCTTCATTTAACAACAACGTTTGTGCTCAATTGTGGTCGTAAGTCAAGGACTACCTGTAATAGTTATGCCCCTATCTGCAGCAGTTTTATGAATGGTCAAGCTTTCTACTATCAACCATTAGTTGCTCCAAAAGATAATTGCTTCAAAAAAATAAGTTCAATTCCCTTATTCATTTTTTATTTTTCATCTTATGTGGGTATGCAGGCTTTTTTTTAAAAAGCGGAGCTTTCTTCCCTCCTGTGCCAATCAAGACACTGTTATTTAATTCTTTATAAGAAAAAGGAACTAATGCTAAATTTAAAAAAGTAAAACTAGCAAAACAGGCATGTTCCTTAACCAGTCACTGTAACTATCATGCTATATCTGTAAGTCCTAATGACATTTGGTTATGTCCTTACTGTAATAGGTTGGCTTATCAATATTGACTCTAAAAGAGTATTTTTAAGTTATTTATTTATTGATTGCAACAATCCAAAAATGTTTTCATTTGAAAGACTTTCATTCTTTCAGTCTGTGCATAGTATTGTACTATATTCCCTTGCAAAATAATCTGAATTTCTTATTCAACAAATAGTAAAATGAGGACTGATTTCTGAATAATAAAAGTTTTGCAATAGTATGAGCATTAGACTTTTTTTAAGAAAAAACTTTTACTCATTAAATTTCTCATTCTCCTTGTATTTGGCATGTACTAAATTACTATATAACTGATTAAAATTAATTCTTAATTCTTAGAGGCGAAACTATCTCTCATTTTTTCTACCCTAACAGTAAAAAAGACAATAGTAAAATCTGATTATGTATAAATGCATTCAGCATAATATAATTAAATTGTAATTCAGACAATTACAATTTTAAAAATTCCTATCTAAATTAAGAACTTCATGCCTGCAGACTGGTACACAATACACCAAGACAAATATGTAAATTTTATTTTATTGCAAGCAGATTTAAACATCTACTGCTTTATAGAGAATCTACAGAAAGTCCCAAAATATGGATATAAGAATTCATGTTGTCTACAGAAATGAAAGTTTAAAAACAGCACAGAAAATAAACTTCACATCAATGCACATATATATATTGTATTTATATATATTTATATCAACTTAATAATTGAGACTGCTTTGAACCTTTTAATGAAGTATTATAGATTAATCTAACACAGATTTTAAAGGCTGAATTATCAGGCAAGTGAACTTATCACTGTACCATTTACAAATACATGTCAGTATTTAGTGCTGATGATTATAGATATTTTAATGATTAATGTTCTAGTAACTACTTTCCGCTTTTCCCAAGAGCATTTTCTGCCAATTCTACTTTGCAATATAGATTGAAAGATTATTGAGAACAGTTTGCACATCACAGAATTTCAGACATACTTAAAATTCTGTAATTTTGACAAAGATAAAGCTATAGAAACTGATGTGTGTAATTATACAATGTACAATCATACACATAATTATTTCTTGTATAATACTTTTGACAATGTTCTGTTAAAGCTTTCTGACATGATCTTATTGATATCACAATGTGTAATTTCCTCTGATATGTATATGTATAATAAACAGATCGATGCAAGCAGATTAAATGGTTTTGTCAGGTAGTTGGACAAAGTAATAGACCATAAATAACTAGGAAAACTGAGAGCACTAATTTGGGGAGGAAATAAAACAAAACAAAGTATTCCCTCTTCTTAGATTCCCATCAGTTTTGATTAATTTTATCGAGATTATAATGCACAGTGCATAGAAATAAACCACAGCTATAAAAATATTTCTGTAATTTCCTTCATTCCCACTCAGATAAAATAAAAATTCCATCACCAAATGGGGTGCAAGCATTGCATTGAGCTAATAACCAGTTTTACATAATGACTGCATATCTCACTTATTTGGTAGAATTCAATACTGGGTGCACCAGTGTACATATATTGAGATTTTGTGCATAGGGGTTTCTATCCTAGAATTCTACACACCTGCCTGTTTATAGAAAGGCAGTGAAGGAAAATCGAAGTTAATACCTAGATATCTTTTCCTTTTGTCATTTTCCTAAAATATGATTAAAACCCACCTTGTAAATGAAATGGAGCTTTTAAATTCAAAACTGTCTCCTAACTTAATGCAATGAGAGGGATGCCAGATTTGATCATCGTTAAAGGAGACCTATTGAGTTTAATGTGAAGTCTAGAATAAGCTCCTAGAAGGAAATGGTCAGAAAAGTTTTTTTTTAAAAAAAGTCAAGAAAGTGTCAGCCATTGCATGATTAAAGCCCGGCCTCTTTTTATGTGGGTGATAAAAGGGGGCAGGGTTTTGATTGTTCACTCTCAGGCACTAGTTGCCTTTTTTGGACATGTGCATCACGCACACACACACACACACACACTGGCAGATGCCCCTTGAACTCAGTGGTAAAATATGTTTTTAATGTTTTTTTTCCTCTACAACTACCATTAAATGTTTCAGCCTGTAATTTTTTTGGGGAGGGGGGCAAACTGAGATGCAACAACGTTGCTGTTTCTTGGGCATGTAGGGCAGGAATGCAGCATTTTCAATAACTGCATAAGAGTCTTCCCATTTAAGGCTAATGGATGGAAATGAAAACATAAAGGAGCAAGAGATACAAAGTTTTATGGAACAATACAAAATAATGGTGGCAGCAATTCCTTGTAAGACTGTCTACCGAAAGCCACTATTTACAAGCAAAAGCAAATAAAATAAAAAGCAGCTTTGAACCTATGTCTAATATTAACATTCATCAGTTTCTACAATCTCAGTTCCATTATAAGCTAAATTCTAGAGCTCCAAAACTCATATATATAAAAAAATTCATCTAAAACATATACTTAAAAATAGAATTGATATATTAACAAATGTATGCATAAATCAGATATATAAAGAGCTTCAATATTGAAAAATATTTCATTGCAAAGGCATTTTTTAGATTTCTAAAAAAATACATTAAAAATAATTTTGCTAATTATACCCAGAGAGAGATTTATCACTAGTACAGGTATAAAATCAATACCCACATCAAGTTGATTTTCTTTAAAATAAGAAATATTTATATATGTACATTTTACAACCAGTGTTTTATATAGGAGACTTTTCTACCCAACCTTCAAGTATGCAGCGTCAAATAAATATATAACATTAAATATGTTGTAAGTGTGTTAGCAACACCAGAAATGGAAATTGTTTGCATCTTAAAATTACCAAAATGCTATGCTATGGGGAACTGTATGGCATGGGAAAACGTAAAAATGACAACATTCATTAGTGCTTGTTCCTCAAATGATGAGATATTAAGTTGTGACATTACAACACAAGATCCATTCATTACAACACAAAATGTCATGTGCCAGTAGATAAGGGTGAAGTTTGCATTAAGGTATATGTTTTCCTCACTTGCCCCACCATTACCAGCTTCACCAGATCTGGACTCCTATGAACAGCCAGATTCTTTTTACTTTATAGTCTTTGGTATAAAATGCATGTTTCACAATTTGCCTTTTAAAACATTTGTTGTCCCTATCTCTGCTCAGGAAGTTAACAGGGAATTTACACAAACAGCAATGTTAAATTCCATTAATCTTTAAGCCTTTTTTATACTCTAAATAAAATACTGAAGGAAAAATTAAACCAAGCTGGTATGTGTTTGCTACTATTAAAATCAATAGACCACAAACTAGAGTCACATATGACTCCCTATTTAAATAATGGGAAAACACCACATAGTGGTGCTAGTTAACACACAGAGTCACAGTTAATACCATAAAATTTCTTGTTAGTGTTGATTCCCCTCCTATCTTTAATATCAAATTAAAAGTAAAACAAGAAAATACTTGCTTTAATAATAATTTGTTAAATAATCAATTATTTGTTTTTCTTAATTAAAATAAGACCACAGACTAGCAGAACACTTACTAATGTACTACTTTAGAGCTATTTTGTTTATTACTACAAACTCCTATGGCTGAATTTGCAGGTTCAATAATTACTTTCAGTCTAATTGCTGTACTGGTCACATCACACATTTGATAGCCAGACTGACTTCTTAAGGATTATATTAAATATACTTTAAAAGCATTGGTCTTTAGCAAAAAAAAAAAAGAGAATATTTTGAGATCACATATAGTCTTATTCTGACAATACAAAGATATTAAAATCTGTTTCTTGAGTGCTGATTTGCACAGCAGAAACACCCACAGAAAAAGCAAAGAAAGGACAAAGACTGTCAAAAGCAGCATTAGCAAATATACTTGCTGACTGAACATCCAAAAGCGTTATTTATGACTGACCATTTTTCAAAATTCATATCCAGAGATAGTCACATATTGAAGCAGGGCTCATCGAACAAAAAAAAAAAGGGGGGGGGGGAATGATGGAGGTAATACACACAGTTTTTGACTGACAAGAATGAAAATAGCATTAGAACTATTTCCACAGTACCAGACTGTGCACGTAACTTATTGTTTCAATAGTTCAAAAACATTTAAAAAAAAGACCAATACTCTTGGCTTGGTAGCAGGCTCTCTCGATCCAGCTTTTCAGGATCTTATATGTGGCAGCAAAAGTCACGATTTCTGGCTGGGTTCTTGAATGGTCCTTTGCAGGTGGGCTGGGCTGGGGGCTGCTGTAGTTCTTAAAGGCTTGAGTTGGTGATCTGTCACAGGGATGTTTCAAAACCTGCACTTTGGTGGTAGTACTGTGTGCTGGAATTGCAACGCTTGGAATAGTTGGAGTAGCCAAAGATAGACGGGAGCATTGAATAATCATAGTTTTGCCAGCGTGTGAACATCATTTTTTTAGAATGAGAACCTTTTGCTGAGGACTTCTTGCATTCATTACTTCGATATCTTGGTCTCTTCAAAGAGGCAAGAGGTGTGAATTCTGAAATAGGGTCCTGATCATGGCCTGATGTTTTCTGCCAAAAAATCAAAAGGAATATATGTACGTATATTTAATCATCACAACTGAAGTACCATTATCTAGAAGTGACAGTATGGCCAAATGGCTACAGAATTAACCTTGGACAGCTGTTTGACCATACTAAAGTCAAGGCAGATGGAATGAAGGAGCAATTTCAGTTCATTTTATGTGGCATTAATATTATGGATGATGGGAATAATAAAATCCTCAGCTTGGAGCCATTTTTATACTATATCTTACATGAGATGCTGCATACTCATGACATATTGAAATGAATGAAATTGCAGATAGTTTTCTTCAATGTCAAAAGAGAATAATTATGTGGATATTTTCATGTAAGAATTAACTTGTCCTTCCTAAAACTATAAAGGCAAAACCTCCTGATTTTTGAATTACAGATAGAAAATTCTGGATATTATAATACACACACTTGGAAAATCAATAGTTGGAAAATAGTGCTCCAAGTTCTACCTGTTACAGTGATACCAGATTTGGTCACAGTCCTGAAAGACAGTCCTGAAAGAACAGAAACTCATTTACTCAGGAGTCACAAAGCCTTAATTTGTGTTTTCCTGCAGCTTTGGGGTTCAAGTAGCAAAACTACAGTAACTTTATTTCCCTCAAAGGTTATCCTTTAAATAAAGCATCATGATGGGTAGAGAGTTCCAGAGTGATTTTTATCATTGTAGGACTAGCAGTTGCAGTTACAATCTGAAAAATAATCTTTTTTTTAGCATTTCTTCCATCTGATTGTTCCCATCTCCTGTCTGAGCCATGTGACAATGCTTTATGAGCTATAGTGGATTGCCAGTGACAGATTTATTTTATAGAAAATGCAAATTAATCATTTAGCTTAAATTGTTCCCTCAAATGATAACCAGTTCTATTGAATTGAGGAACATCTACATATATTCATTCTGTGGAATAACCCTTCCCCAAACTAATTTATCTGACATTTTGAATGGATTTTCACCATCAGATAGGCTATTTAATGCTACAGATGTTTTTACTGTATGTTCTATTCCAAAATATGAATACTTTTTTAAAATGAAAAAATTGCCATGCCTATTATCTGATTATTTAGCTTTTCTGCATATTTTATCTTATAACACTAAAAAACAAAAATGTTGCAATTTTTTTTGACATGCTAGGGATATTTTTTCCAAATCTGAATTTCCAGATCCAGATAACTTTTGAATGGAAAAGAATAAGGTCGGGTCATTTTAGAAACTCTGTCTTGGGCTACTAAAGCATTTCAAGTTGTCGCCATCCCTAATTTACAATGTTTAAGGTTGCACAAATATCTGAAGTAGTGATCCACAAAGCATGTTGGGGAAAGTTTCAGCAGCTGTTCCTGACGGTCTAGGGGCAAAGAACATGCACAATTGCTTTGCCCTAGTAGTGATCCCAAAGGCTGGATTATCTGTATGTTAACAGTTGGTGACAGCACTTGAAGAAGCTATAGAAGACTTCCAAGAAGATATGGCTACTTTAAAGCATCAGGAAGAACTGCTTCATTCATGCTAATTTCCTTTGGGAAATTTTCTTCTGAACGTTTCACACAACCTTGGATATGTTTAACTTTCCAAGGGCTTCTTTGCGCATTATAATCTATGCAATACAACATATGTTAAATTGTTCCTCCATTTCTTGTTCCTTGTATATGTATGAAAATATTTCTTAGAGAAATTGATTTATTCTGAATGGCATACTCCTGTGTACCTGTAATGTCAATCCAAGTGCTTTGAAGTCTGCAGTTTTTGCTTATATACATGTCTGGAGATTTAAGATAAATATTGGTACCTCTGAGATTTGTTTCATCATGTTAGGTACAGGCAATGTTACAGATTGACAGCATTCATTTTATATGGAAGTTTTATACAAAATACTTGGGAAAATGTTCTTTGACCCATCTTACACATAGTTATTTGAATACCACATTTAATTAAACTGCAATTGTGCATGCACCCTAACTACAATCAGTGGGGGAAAAATTAGATGGCTTTTCAAATTCTATTTTTTTCAGAATGCATGTAGATACATGCTCCCACACAACATTCTATTACTAAAACTTACCTGTATGGTGAACTAATCAAAAACAGACTATAATACTCAGAATAGAAGACTTAAACTGGGAAAATAAAGCAAAAACTCTGGAGGAAATGGCTTTCTCTTTAAAAATATCACAGCACACTAGTAGAAATTACCTAAGGGTACCACGGTCAATGCTGTTACCTATCAGTGATCTAATTATGTCTCGGAAGCAGAAAGGGTTCCTTCAAGGAGTGGGTCATCGTTGTTCATCAAAGTATTTAGAGTTGATTTATGTTTCAAACTCCTCTGCAAGGATGAGGAAAAACACTGAAACTATACAATCGGTCCAATATGAACATCTTAAGAGGAACATGTAAATAATTGTGTTAGGATAGCTCATATATACAAAAATCTTTAAATCCTGCTGACAGGTTGAGAAAAAATGTCAAGAAATAACTGTTTTATCATACTTAGAATTCAGTGGCTTTATATTCTTTCATAAAATGGTTTTATTTGTAATGGATATTAGTCATGAACATCAGAAGACAGTAACTGATCTGTGTTCAAATGCATAGTGACTTCAGCATTAATTGTCACCGGTCCTGCTGAAATTCGGTCTGACTGAAAATTGTGGCCCTATGCATTGGTTCCCTTTGTAACCAAGACTTTTTTTCTGGAAAGACCTGCGATGATTTTAAATGGAAAGATAATCCCTTGCATGATCATGCAAAAGGCAGAATGAAGACACCCATAGGCCACATGCAGAAAAGTAGTTATAGTTTTATATCCTATTCAGAACTCCAATTTTCAGATTTAATGCTTGCTTTTTATTGTTCTTTTAATCAAAAAGAAAATTTGAATTAAAAGAATAATATTTTGCTTACAGCAAAAGACTAATGTTTGAAGCAAGAAAAATGTTAAGTAGAAATGATGATACATTAATACCCATCTTGTAAAACCAGAATAATTATATATAGCAAGGTAATTGAGATAAATGCATAATAGTCAGAAAAAGATACAAGTTAGAAGAAATTCTAATTATCTTTATGTAATAGTCTAGAATTATCATAGAAAATAGGATTTGGCTAATAATTTACCCGAAGAAAAAGATTCCTCCAAAGCTTTTGCAGCTTCATTGATTTAATAGCCCAGTGCAGTTTGTCATATACACTTTATTAAGACATGGAAACAAAACAGCAAAAGAGCAAAAGGAAAAAAAAGGGGGGGGTCAATCTTCCTCCTTCAAGTTTAGATGTTAAGAATAAATGTTCTTGCTTACCACTCAGAACTGACAAGCAGAGCAACATAAAGACTGTAATGAACTTGGAAAAAAAGATCAGACTTGTACTATCTAAATGGAAAATAAAATTTCTCTGTAAAATTCAGGCCAAACATCAAGTATAGAGATTTTTGATCCTGATTTAGAAGATTAGATAAAAGTTTAGCTTGTGTTTAGGGAAAAAAAGACGCTAGTTTCATCAAATTAGGAAAGATGACATGCAAAGGGAAACTACAGTGAAAGAAACATAATAGTTCTGGGCATACTTTGAAAATGATTTAGCATCAGTAGTTAGAACTTTGGGTGAACCTCAGTATGGCACCTCTCTGCCACCCACTGAAGGAACCCAATTTTCTTATGGCTTCTACAGTAATCTCAAAAAGGCATTCCTGCTATAAGATTTACATTGAGTTTAATAAGAAAATGTCTTAAGACAATAGCATTTTCTCCCATCCCCCAAACAGCTGGAAGTCTGAAAAAAAATCTAGATTCTTTAATAAATAGCAGAGAGATGGCATCCTCATACAAGAGCCAAAATATTTTGAATCATTTTCAAAGTAAGCAAACTCTGAATCCATAAATTTAGACAGACATGTTCATATATTGGCAATCATGGTTCATGATAACAAATGAACAGTGGCATTTAGAAATTTGAATCACATCTATGCTTAGCAATTGTGGTTAATATTTAAATTACTAAAAAAACAGGGATATTCTATTGTATTGTTTATATACAAACAAAGAATACATGCATACAGCTATATATATCATTCACTTGGAAATGAAAAGAAAAAAAATCAGTTAAAATATTGTAATTGTTGTGTAAAGGGAGATGAATTATGACTGATATGTTGCAGTTCTGAATGCACTTTCTAATATCCTCTCAATGATATGACCACGCATGCAGAAAGGCAGGAAAAAAATCACCTTTTGCTCCATTAGAAATTTAGACTGCTTGAAGTCTGAGAAAGCATAAAGATGGTAGACTGCTCAACAGAAAGGCACTGGTGTTTAGTCTGATTTCCCAAGAAGATTGATGGTAGTACCCGTGTACATCATTTTTAGTTTAAAGCAAGGTAGCAGTTATTTAGGAAAAGCAGTATGGAAGACAGGAGTGTATTGAGAGTGGGAAAAGAAGAAACACAAGGAATAAATCTGATTAAATCCCAAAGGCTTACAAAGAAACATTGACAATATAATGCATATAGAAAGGTGCACATTCAAATCATGGAGAAGTCCCTCAACCTTGTACACCAGATACCTGTATGAATATAGTACAACATCCTCATGTTGTATTACTGTAATCCTAATACATTTATTACTCTAATCCTAATACAAAATGGCTCAGCTATACCGCTGCATTCAATAGTTCTTTAGGCAAGTGTGGCATGATACAGACTATTTAAAGAATTACCATGTCAAATGCATGGGAAAGTATATAAATGCTAATAAATCTGATGTCAGATTTTGAGATCAAAATGCCTGGTTTAGCCTTTCCCTTCCTGTCTCTTCCCACTTATGATATTTCAGATTGACTAGAAACTTGGATATTGAACATCATGCTTTGGAATTCACTGTGCTTTATTATTTGAAGGATTTATTCACAATATTGGGCTTTAGAGTGGTCTCAATAACCATGATCTCGAGATTAGATTTCCTGATGTTTTCTCAGCATCTGTGGCTGGCATTTTTAAAAACAAAGTAATTGCTATGCAGACCATGGGCAATGGACCAGGGACTATAGCCAGGACTTCTAATTGACTTTTTGGGCAAACTGGTTTCTGATTGGTGCAGACTGGTGAGGCCTTGTTGGAAACCTGCTCAGTTGCCTGTGGTCTGCATTGTTATTCCAATAAAATCCAAGATAAATGCTTGCTTGAGAATGTCAACAGTATATGCACAAAGGAAGAGAGAATAATGTGTGACTCTGTTTTGGAATGAATTGCTCTGAAGTGGAGATTAGATAAAAGATTAGAAGCAGTAGTTTTTTATCATAATTTGGCATACCACATTATAGATATCTGAAGTTTAGAGTAGATTTGATTTTTTTAAAGGATGATTTAGAAAAGAATTAGATAATCAGGGGAATAGATTTTTATTTGGGTACAATGCCTTTGACTGCAGTGATACTTCTAGTTTTTGAGGTCATGATACACTGATGTCAAATCCATTCAACCCATCATACATTCAGCTCTGCAGGTATGGGCATATCTATGGAGACAATCTGTATGAATAGCTAGAAAGAAGTTGGTTTACACAATTATAGTACAGAACCAAAATGGAAACAAGTTTATAGAACATGAATACATAAAGATATTGTCTCTAGCTTATTTCCTGACAAGCAAAGTAAAACTATATAAACAATTGGATATAATTGGCAGAAAATTGAATATAATATCAAAATAATAAGTTGTTATATCCTTTTAAATTGCATGAAATTAAATATAATCTTTCTAATCTGTGCTGGAAGGATTTTAATTGAATTGGTACATATCTATAATGGTAATGGCAATTTAATCAATTTAATATTTTGAGAAAATTGAAAATTATACAATAGTCATTAATAATTCATAATAATGTAATTTTATTATTCATTTTCCTTGGAAACAAATATATGCTATTTTTTTAGCTGCCAAACTGACTGCAGCAAAACTGAGATGCATTTTTCTTTGCACCAGTAGTAGTTTAAAAAGTAAGAAATAGTAGAAAAATTATTTGAAGAATCTTTTAGTTAAAGTTTGTTTTGTTTACATTTGGTCTCCATGTAACAAGACTGTGACAATACAGTATAACAGTGTAATTCCTAGTAAATTGTATCTATTTATACAAGTTTTTGATATAAATATTGGGTATGGATTTTTACAATTTTGTATCTCTTCTTAAGATTAGAAATTTATATATGCCCTCAAATTATGTGATTGGTTTGTTGTTACTTTTGTCATTTTTTATTTTTCCAAACATATACATTATATTCCAATCATACATAAAATAAACTATGTAAAATATTACAATAATTTACTGTATTCTCAGTGTCTTACTAATTCATTCAATAAAAATGTAAGCAATAAAATCGGAGATATTTAGAAGATATTTAGTTAAATATTTTCTGTAAAAATAAGACAGCTAAATTTTTACCTGCATTCTTTCTGTTGCTGTGGGCCATATATGTTGGCACAGAACTTTTTTGAGTACATCCGGAAGAAGACTAACAATTATAAGCATAATAATGCCCAGCCATGCAGGACCAGTGGACAGCATCTGCAGGAATATGTAGTACATCCTCTGGTAGTTGAGAAATGGCCTAATGAATGAAGAGTAAAATAGTGTCATGAATTAAGGCAATAGAGATTTCAACATGCACGTTTTTATTATTATATGCCATCTCCACTGGTTAGCTCAAAACACAAAATTTTCACTGGATGTTAGTGTTCTGTATGGAGGTAAATAACAAAAATGACAGTATTTTCCATTAATCTGTCTCTTTAATGTACATATTTACATTGGCAATGTAGCCTCTCCCAAGCTAAGAGAAAAATTATTCTGCAAGGGATGTTGGAGAGCCAGTTTGGTTTAGTGGTTATGTAACCAGTCTAAGAGAATTCTAATCCCTCCTTAGGCTGATGTCATGGCCCTGACAAAATCTGATTCCGAGGGGGAGGGGGAGCAGCTGACAGGGAGTGGGAGTGTGGCTCCATTGGCTGTGGAAGAAACTGGGGAAGGGCACAGTCTGGCTGGGCAGAGCAGAGGAGAAGTAGAGCAAGGCAGAGGGAATTCAGAGGAAGATCCAGGCCCACCCCCTCTTCATCCTAGGGCATGCAGGGAGGAATGGAGAAGGGAGCAATGTGAGTTGTGTGGCTTACAGGGAAGGAAAGGGCCCTGATTCCCTTCATTAGCTGTAGGTGGGAACACAGTATTTTAAAAGGGAGTTTGCGCACAGCATCTTGTTGGGAACAAATCATGTATTATCTTGTTTTGTTGAGGCTTATCTGGGTTCCTGGCATCTTCCCAACTGTGTGTATCTGGTTGGCCTTTGAAGTCTGCAATTCCTTATCCTGCCCTGTCCGGTTAATTGCTGCAGCATGGTTTGTGTGAGTTTTTATTTGCAGTTTATATGTACTTGTTTTTGGACTGAATTTCCTCCACTTAAAAGACTGTTCTTGGGATAGTTTTTTCTCCAGCCAAAGGTATTTGGGGGCAAAGTTGGAGGTATTAAAGGGACTTTTCTTACTTATGTGACTGTGTTGCCTTTGTGCCACGCCCCGGGTCATCACAGCTGGATGATTTTGGGCCAGTCATTCTCTCAATCCAACTTACCTCACAATGTTGTTGTTGTGAGGAAATAGCAGGAGAAAGGAGTATTAGATATGTTTTCTGCTTTATTTATAAAAAAATAATATAGGCGGGATTAAAAGAAACCTTTAAAAAAACTTTTGGCTACAATCTAGATAAAGAAAATTAATGCAATACACACACAAACACACACACCAAAAGACTTTGTAGATATTCAATTTTCACCCAAAATAACAACAAGCTATTTTTTTTGTATACAATTTTCCCAAATATATAAACAGGGCTTTACTGAGACTCAACCAGAGATATTAAAAAGTTCTCTCCCAACTAGATTGGGGAGCTAGGGTTAACATCTAGGGCCCTATTAGAGCAAGACAATAACAAGAAAAGGGAGTAGAAGCAATTAGGAGCTAACTTCATGACCGTGTGTGCATACACACACAAACACACATACACAAATGCATCCACATACATACAAACACTAGTTGAATGTAAATAATTGCACACAGGCATTCTATTACCTCAGGATTTGGTGTTTTCTCCTCTCCTGTTTAAGGTGAAACCAGTGAAAAAGATCATCCAATAGTGTGGAATGAGGTATCAACTGAGTATGATAATGATACTCATTTTTATATCTCCACCCTGGGTCATATAAAAGATACCGTAGAGGTTCTGTTCCAGAGTCCGGAGACTATGGGGGCCTAGATACACAATGTGACTCTGGATGTCTGAAACTTTACATGCAGCAGACAAAGGGATTTAAATATAGGTTCACAATGGTTCTTACCAAATGATCCCTCCCCAGAGAAGAGAAAAGACAATGTAGAAAAGTAGTGATCCCCAGATCACAAAGTGGTTGATCCATGTCCAATGGTGAGTATCCAATGCAAGCTGTATAGAAAGATACTACTATCAACATTTCAGGAAAGGAGACTATATAAAAAATAGTTGGTTTGCGATGATCTTAACATGCTGAATCCTGGATTTTTGAGCAATTTATACTTAGCTAATTAAACTGAAGTGTTGAAAGGTACTCCTAAATAATACAATATAGTTATATATAAATTGCATGTTTTATCAACATTTATCAGACTGTTTCATCCACTACATTTTTTGTTCCCATACCATGTATTTTTTTCATTTTCATATCAAATCTATTCCTTCATGAGCCAAAAATACACTTTCTTTCTATGTCATATTCCTCAGAAGCTTCAATTGTAAAATTATTCTTTGTTTACCACTGAGATGGCTATTGATAGTTTCTTCTAAAAGCTTCAAGCATTCAAATCTAATTGGAAGCCAAACACAGAATGGTTCTCAGAAATTCTTTATATAAAGACTGACAAGATGAGGCAGTTTATGTAATTAATTTTGCAGGCTCTTTTTAAAATGTCTTTGAATCACAGCAGTAACAAGTCTCATTATGATCAACCAATGATTTCTAAAAGCTCATCTTCTTAAAGGACTAAGTAAGCTCAGGGAGCTCTGAGAGAATACTATAGCTTTTCGTTTATGAGAGAAAAATCTCTTTTTATTACCTTTTGCATGGCATGAATATCTTTATAAACTTTTATTTTGTTTTCTTTGAGACATTATATTTTCTTAAGTAACATCCAAATCATTTGGATTATAAGAATGTTGTCAAGTTGATGTTTTAGAAAATTATACCTTTAATGTAACGGTGAATACCAACACAGTGAACACCAGTGTTCCAAAGGTCCAGTTTCCAAACATCTATTCAGGAAGGAATAAATAAGTCCTAGGTTAGATATTACAATAAAGAAAAGGTTTTGTTTTAGAACAATGTTGTGTATAGGCAGTCCTAGACTTATGATCATAGTTGGGACCAGAACTGCCCAAGCAAGGAAGTCAAAGGAGTCATGTCTGATTTTATAACGTCTGATGTTTGATAACATGTGATGTTTGATAACATCACACAGTTGTTAAGTGAATCCAGCTTCCCAATTGTTAGAATTCAGTTGGGAAGGTCGCAAATGATGATCACATGACCTCTGGATGCTGCAATCTCCTTAGATGATGCTGGTTGCTAAGCACCTGTATTTTGATCACAGGAACCTGGGGATTCTACAACATGTGTGAGGACTGATAATAAGTCACTTTTTTAATGCTGTTGTAACTTTGAAGAGTCACTAAATAAATGGTTGTAAGTTGAGAAGTACCTGTAATAGACTAATATGATGTTGATACATGGGAATTAAGCATTTAATGCTGGCAACACATCCTGTATACTACTACTGTATTCAGCTTTCTGAGATTGAATCATAATGCTACAATCCATATATAGGTACTCCTCAACTTACAACCATTTGTTTAGTGACTGTTGAAAGTTACAGCAGCACTGCAAAAAGTGACATGACCAGTTTTTAACATGACGGTTGCCCCATGGATATGTAATTGGTTATTTAGGCACTTGAGAACTGACATGTATTTATGACAGTTACATTGTCCCAGAGATATGCGGTAACTCTTCGTAGCTGGCTTCCAATAAGCAAGATTAACGGGAGAAGCCAGGTTTGCTTAATGACTGCATGATTTACTCAACAACTGCAGTGATTCACTTGTGGCAAAAAGGGTTGTACAATGTGGCACAATTCACTTAACAGCTGTCTTGCTTAGCAATACAAATTTTGGGCTCCATTGTTGTTGTTAAGTCGAGGACTACTTGTAAAAGCCAGAAGTCTCAGCAAGTACCAAAATAAGGAAATAGAAACTAAAAAGAATTATTGTCTGCCCAACAGACATACAATCATAAGTGAACCTGGAATGCTGGGCATGGGTGTTGAGTATGGGGTAGAACAGTGATGGCGAACCTTTTTGTTGTGGTGTGCCGAAAGTGCATGTGCCAGCACCCATAATGCAATGCACCCCCCCCTGCCTATGCATGCACAACCCCCCACCCCCTTACCTGCACTGCACATGTGCGCACCTGATTTTCGGCCCGTTTGAGGCATTTTTCACCCTCCCGAGGCTGCAGAGGCTTCCCTTGAGCCTTTGGGAGGGTGAAAAAGGCCTCAAATGGGCCAAAAATCAGCAGGGAGGCACGCACACACACAGTGCAGGTAACTTTGGCTAGGGCTCGCGTGTCCGGAGAAATGGCTCTGCATGTCACCTGTGGCACATGTGCCATAGGTTCGCCATCATGCGGGTAGAAGATATGCAGGTATAAAACAGAATGGCTGGAATTGGAAGTTTCCAGTGTGATATAAATAAACATAGTGTTTCAATATTACATTATCTGACACTTTCATTATATCTAAAATACATTTTATGATTCACACAATTTTCTGCCATGCATTTATTAGGAGGAAGTTGGATTGAAAAGGCTGTCTATTAAAGGAAATAGCAAATGTTATTTTAATTGGATAGTACATAAATTATAATGTAAAAAGATTTAAATCCTATGCATGCTTATCAAGAAATAAATCTAATAGAATAAAAAAACCCTTAGATCCTGCATAAGATTTCTCTGTTAATATCAAATGTAAAACAAAACAAAACAAAAATCATCCTTATCATTGCTGGTCTGATTGGTATCACATTTCTATCTCTTTTTTCATGACTTACTCATCTACTTTCTAGTAAAAGTAATTTGGAAATAATCCATAATACCAATAAAGTAACTTTAGCTACCAAATGACAGATCCAGAGATGTGTAACTCCACTTGCAGAATAATTAGAAAAATGTTACAATCTATTCTCCCTCTTGCAGACAACTTCCCACTCATGAGAGATGAACAACCCTCAGAGGTTATAGTGAAAGAATTATACTTAAAAAAGGATGCAATATTTCTAATTTTCCTCTTAAACAAATAAGTTTTAAAATGATGACTACATTTTGGCTATTAGATATCATGTATCAGTGTATTCCAAAACTTTGCATCGAATAGTAATCAGAATTAGAGATAAACAAATAATAGGATTCAGTTGTGAAATCCACAAGAAGGGATTTTTTCTTCTTCTGAATAAGCAGAATGAGATGAATCATGTACCAGGTTTGTCAAAGTTCCCCTGGTACATGATGGAATTAGGAGAACTAGACTCTTTTCAGTCAGACCAGAGTTTGGGACTGAGACAGAATTGATTGAGCATATGGATGGTCTCTGACAGGAGACGGATGGAAGTAGTGCATCCATCCTGACTCTTCTTGACCTCACAGCAGCATTCAATACCATCAGTATTCTTAGTATTCATAGTATTCTTTTCGGATGGCTTTGGGAACTGGGGGTAGGCAGCACTGTGTTGTGCTGGTTCTTCTTTTTCTCATGACAGTTCCAGTTGATACTGATAGCTTTGTAGAATGCCTCAGGGCTGTGTTCTTTCTCCCATTCTGTTTAAGATTTACATCCAGGTCATCACTCTAGGCGTTGGGGTAGAGATATAAAGCTGGGTATCATCTGCATACTAATGATATCTTACCCCAAACCAATGGATCACTTTACCACTGGATGAGGTGATCCATCTGTTTGGGGTGAGATATCATTAGTATGCAGATGATACCTTGTTTTATATCTCTAACTCCCAAGATGATGCTGTAGATGCCCTATCCCAGTGTCTGGATGATTTTTGGGACTGGATGATACAAAATGGGTTCCCACTCAACCCTAGCAAGATGAAGTGGCTGTGGGTATTTGGACTCCCTAGAAACTAGGTTGGGTATTTGGACTCCCTAGAAACTAGGTTGTTCCATCTCTGGTTCTGGATTGCCCCAAGTAGACCTGGTGCACAGTCTACAGGTCTCTTGGACTTGTTGTTCCTGCTCAAAGAGCAGGTGCTCATCCTGGCTAGGAAGACCTTTGCACATCTTCAGGTTGTGCACCAATTGAGCTCATACCTGGACCAGGAGGCTCTACTCACAGTAACTCTCACCATAATAACCTCCAGTTTGAACTATGATAACATGCTTCTACATGGGTTGCCCTTGAAGATCATTTAGTAACTCCAACTGGTGCAGAATGGAGCTGCACAGGAAGTAAATAGTGCCAGATATATGGCAAATGTAACACCACTCCTGCGTGAGCTGCACTGGTTACCAGTGTGGTGCAATGCAAAGTGCTGGTAATCATAATAAAGCCCTGCATGGCTTGGGACACAAAGGTAACCAAATAAACTGCATTTGCATTATGTAGATAATCCCACTGTCCAATTATACAAGGTTAAAATATGGAGAAAGGATGTTGAAAAAATAACTAATAACTAAAGTAGCATATTATTATTATTAAACGGATTTCAATAGATAAGCATGGAACTTAGACATGCTCTATGCAATTATTTGAAGAAGCTATCTCTTTGCATGGAGGAGAAAGAAAAGCAAGCACTTGTGTGGGATCCAAGAGAGACAAGAGTCATTTCTGGAAACTGTTTTGGCTATTTATCTTTTCTAGAATAAATTTAAGTGTCTAGGATAGCAGGAAATAATAAGCGAGCACAAAACAGAAAGCCTGTAACTCTGCTATGACAAAAAAGTGCCAGAAGAATAGACTTTTAGATTTAGATTTAAAACAAGAAGGAGAAAAAGATGAAAAATAACAAAGCAGGTGGAAGGGTTAGGGTTAACTGAATTCACATCTTGTCAATAATAAGAATGCAACAGAAGACGGAAAATACACATTTTGAAATAACAAATTCTAAGGTGAAGAATTTTCAGTCCTCAAAAATTTCGTTATAAACTTAAAATATAGCATTGTTTGTTAGAGCTATAGCTCACAGTCCTGTGTTTAATGACAAGCGGTCACCCTTCATCATAGAGATGGTCGAATAGAGTAGAAGAAAGGAAAAGGTAGCATCAGGTATGACTGGTTGGAGCCCTGTCCACTCTTGTCATGGAAATCCCAACAATTATCATCAATCTAGAAGTTATGAACAGGGACAAAATATTGATATTTCTGATTTTTGGACTTGGCTTGTGTGGAAAAGCAGAAAAGGGAAATAGAGCATCTATACAAAATGGATATCCACAAAACTTTATCAAAAAGTCCCTGACTACTCAACCCAACACAAACTCTAAAAAGAATTGCACTGCCATACATCAAGAATATCTCAGAATAGACAACAGGCTACTATAACCACGTGGAATCAGCATGGTACACAAGCCAACTAAAGCCCTTCAAAGAATCCTAAGCAGACCAAAAGACTGAACAACCCCAGAAGAAAAAACAGGAGTAATCTACAACATACAATGTAAGGACTGCAAAAATCACTATGTAGGACAAATAGGCAGAAGACTGGCAGAACACATCCATGAACACCAACTACTAGTCAGAAGACATGATGAAAATTCTTTAATTCTTTAATTTCACATCATAGATTTAACCATAGACCATCCTAGACCAAGCCAAGTCCAAAAATGTCAGGGAATTTCTAGAAGCCTGGAACTCTGACAAATCAGCCATTAATAGATACATAGACATTAAGAACATCTGGAGACAATGCAAAAGAGACTATCATACAGCCCAAAAAGAAACAAAAAGACCTAAGCATCTCTCCACCAGCAATCAGCACCCAGATCAGCATAGATTAACTCCAAAGTTAACATTAGATCAGCAATCAAGTAAACAATACCCAATCAACAATCTGCCAAAGAAGCCAACAGCAAATAGCCCAATCGAAGAATCTCTAAGACCACCCTCACCCACACTGACAGGCAAGCCATTAGAATATAAACTGGCAACAAACTGCACTCCTTACTAGCACTGATGATGTTAACCTAGTTTGGGTAATAAAATGCCTGCAACAAAACAAGCAAGCTCAGAGAGCACCAAGGACCCTAAATGTCTATGGAGATTCTCAATCATCCAGATCACTGTTGTTCCAAAGATGCTACCCAAAAGGCAACTAGACTTTCTTTTTTTCGTTGAAGACATTTCGCTTCTCATCCAACAAGCTTCTTCAGAAGCAAAATCTTCATGGTAAACAACACGAAGTCTAGTTGGCCTTTTGCAAAGCACCTTTGGACAATTATGAGTCTAGTTGAACCAGGATGACTTAGCCACAACGACTCATACTTTAACCAACAATTGGTTGGATGGACTACTGCGATGCAATCGGCTGGAACACAATGGAGCAGCTACCTTATTGGCATATACTATCAATATATACCAACAGCATAAAATTCTGGACCAAATTCAAAGTGCTAGTTGTTATATCCTTAAAAACCTTACATTAGCACATTTATCAGACAACTCCTTGTAGAATCCAATCTAGCTGCCTTGGTTCATCATTGTGATGTGTCCTGCTGGGAATTCCCCAATTTTCTGGGGTACATTGGCCTGTCAACAGAATTTCTCAGTAATATCCTGTAACTAACCCCCAACCCTACCAGTTTTATGCAGTACCACCCTGGCTTTTCACAAGCAGGTACAATCTTATTCCACTATGTCTTGGCCCATGCCAATGTTTCATTAGTTTTATTTTATTGTTTTTGTTGTATGGCTCAGCACCCAGAGAACTGTGGGAGTGAGTGGCTTGGAAATAGACAGACAGACAGACAGATAATAAGCAAGCAAGCCTGTCTCATGAGAAATTGTATCATGAGAATTCTGATGCAACTGTAACTCCATATAGCTATGGTAATGAGAGCAGAACAAACTATGTACACAGAGAGAAACATACTTAATTGTTGAACAGAATTTTCAAAAATTTGTACCTAGAATGGAACTATCTATCTATTAAGTACATTTATATGGTTACCCATATAACCAGTGAAACTCTGACAGTGTACAAAGGCAATGTGGAAGTGATCTGGAATTTTTTTTTTTGTTTACTTTATCTCACAGGGATCCAACTACATTTGAAATAAAATAAAAATTACACAGCCAACATATAAAGTCATATTTTCCTAAAAGTAGCTAGCAAGTCTAAAAACAAATATATCTCCAACAAACATTTGGAAAATGCTTAATTTAAATAGAAAGCCAGCTTATGGTAAAAGAAAAAAGATTTGTATTTTTGCTCCATGAGAAAAAACTTGACAGAGGAGACTACCTGCGAAGATTCTTTTTCTACAGGAACTGTCTTTAACTCCTGAAAATGTGGAATGGTAGAGAGTAGTCTTGGAGTGTGATCTTTAGCATTAAGGCAGGTTCACACAGCAAGTATGATAGAACAGATCAGAGTCTTTGGAACAGAAGCCCTGATGAAGTGTGGTTTAAATGTAGAGCGTCAAAAGTTGCCTAGATGGTTTAACTTTGTGAATTATTTTAATTCATCTGTAGCAATGATCTACACTTACTTTATGTTTCTTGTGGCTTTACTAATTGTTTATTTTTCCCCCAAACTACCTACATTATTTTCCTAATTCTCTTACCTAGTTGAAATTCAGCCACATTTATGTGGGTGTGGGTGTGTTAACAGTAACTATTCTAATGTAATTAAATTATACAAACATGAACATTAGCTGAGCAGAAATAAAGTAAACAAAAAAAGCAAGATTTTTTTTAAAAATCCCATACAATTCTTTTATTTTTCAAAAGTAAATTAACTTTTTATTATTATTTTGGCACAGCATATAGGAGGCAAAAAAGAAAAAAATGTGATTTATTTTTTTAAGGAATATTTGAATGCAATAGAGAAAAACACACATCATGACAAAACCACAGCAGTCTTACCATGTGAGTGTTGACTGTCATTAGCTGAAGACAGAAAGAGAAGAAAGGAAGAAGAAAAGAAAAAAGCAAGACACAAATAAAACAAACTGCAAAATGTTAATGTGCAAATAAAAGCAGAAGGACTTTAAAATATGTTTTAAATTATGTACGTAACAAAATGTACAAATAGAATTTTATTTAAATGTATATACTTTGTTCTTTTCAAACTAACTATGCTACTTAACTATATAATATCTATTTTTAAAGTGGAAGATATAACGTATCACATATTGAAAATAGCTTAAATAAAGTTGTATAAATGTTTCAAGTGACAGGTATCCCAATTAACTCCTATCATTTGTTTGATTAAAAAAAATATTACTGGCCCTTAATAGAATTTAGCCAGTAACTTTTAAACATATAAATCAACACCTTTAGTTTTCCCACAGACAAATTAGTTTTAAAGGATTAAAAAGATAAAAATGACATATACTGATAATCTAGGATTCTTGGCTTTCTGTGTATATGTGAAGGAAGAGAATTCACTCCTCTGTTCAAGGGACAAAACTAGAAAGTGACGGCTTTTTGTTGGTTCCACACCTAAAATTCAGTCTAGAATTTGATAGAATTCTGGGTAATTTTCTTTACAAATATAATCAATTGATGGAGCCTTATTTCAATCATCATCATCATCATCTGTCTAGAAGCCACCTGCCTGTTTCATTTGGCAGGGACTTGATAGAACTAAAGAGTACAAAGCCTACTGTTCTGAGAATGGACTTTTAGAATAAAACACATTTTAGAATATTCCCTTTCTCCTTTGGACCATGCCAATCTGGCCATAATGGAAATACTATGATTTATAAATGGTTCGTGATGTTCTGATAAATAGATCTGATTTGAGTACTCTCAGAGCTGAACTTCTGAAGAGGAATGTCAGGGATACATCAAAATAAAATAATCTACAGGAAATACAATCCCAAGGCTTTAAGGGTAAATTGTACTCTGAACTCAGCATAACAAGTTCAAATGTTAACACTCCTGCCAGCTTTCCATTTTAAAAATTGCCTATTATAACAACCAGAGCAGAATTAGGAAACTTAGAATTACATTTAATGAGAAAGAAAACCCATAATCATATTTAAGCTTCCTGGTGTTTTTTTTTTTCAGAATACTTCATTCAATCTGTAGACATTGCTTTAGCATACAGACGGTTTAGTTTCAATTCTGTAATTTCTCTAATATGTTTTTTTTTAACTCCTGCCTGAATCCTTAGAGAATAATGCCAGCATAAATATAACCAAAGAGAAACCATTTCATTTATTTCCTCTAAAACAGCTTCCAAAACATTAGATACAAACCTGCCCATTGCTGGTCATAGTTGAATTGTCAAACAAGAAATAGGCACCAAAGAAAAAGACGACAGCATCAAACACTCCCAAGAATGTCCAGTAAATGAATACTTGCCATCGAAGGTGAGCATTCTTGGCAACATCCCTGAATAATAACATATGTTACTCATTTTTTTTACATTTTAAATAAAGAAAAATAAATGTTTTTATTACAAAAAGAATACTGTACTATTTCTATGGATTTTATGAAAGCCAGAGGGTTTTTTTTTAAAACCTTGCTAGCTTTAGGATATGTGACTTCACTTCCCAGAAATTCTCCAGGCAGCAAGTATTTCTATGCTATGTTTCAGTCTCTATGTATCTTCTATTGAGCCTTAAACCAGGATTTCCACTATAAGTGTTTCACTTCAACTTTTATAATTCCCTTCTAGGAAGAATTAAGGGAATTAAAGATCACTTTATCTGCATGGGAATCAAGATGAACACGGCTGTCCTAAATTCTTTCTTATAGGAAGACTCAAGATATATCCAATACACGATTTACTTTATTTTAAGAGAGCCAGTTTACTTGCGATACCAGGTGGAGACCGTGAGTTCAAGTCCGGCCTTAGCACAAAGCTAATTGGGTGAACTTGTGATCAACTCTTAGCCATAGGAAACAGTAACCAACTACTTTCAAAATCTTGCCAATAAAATTTCAGGGACCAGACCAGACAGTCTGCAGGAGTCAAAAATACTCCAAAGGATGTACACAAGTAATAAAACACAACACTAGAGGTCCCCAGAACACTGCTTCATTTCAATGAACTTTTTTTTTTTTAAGTAGATGCAAATTACACACAACATGCATACTTGGATATTTGTTCCCAAGTTATTTTTGTAAATATTAATTATTGTATATTACTGAAATTATTTATTCATCAGTGATTCCATTGATAAATCCTATATCACAGAGTTTAGCTGAGAAACTGTGACAATGCTTAGACTACAACTATGTTTTGTGTTTAAGCAAATTTGAACTCAACTGTTTTTCAATTATAAACAATAATTATTACTGGGTATGCAGGCTGTAATTTTTAGCTATCTGTTTTGATTAATAAAACCTCAACAAAGTTCCTGTGTTGTTTTCCTGCTGGGAATATTTAACATATGCACACAATAAATTTCACTAACATAACATCCCTTGCTACAACACTCTAGCCTATCCTTCAGAAATAGAATATGAATTAACTGGTCTCATCTGCCTATTGAAACAATGAGCATATACCTGTATAGTATAGGGTTTCTCTTGAGTGTCTCAGAACTCACATGTTGTTCCATTAGACTATATAACAAAATAGGAAGTGAAGTAAAGCTGATATTATACAGAGTAAGATACGCAGTATCATATAAAGGCTGTAGACAAAAAAAAAACAGATTAGGTTTTTTTAAGTAAAATATTGTCATAAAAGAAATGGAAAACTACCAATTAGCAAATATTATATTACTACTATCCTAGTTAATGAATGTTATAACCTATATTTATCATTGTAACCATACTCTTCAATTCAGCCAACTTTAAATCATATGCTACTCCTGAATAATCTCCTCTAAATTATATTGAATTGGCTGTGGACAAACAAATAAGTATAAAAAAAGCAAAATCCAATTAATGATAAGCATTCCTATTACAATAGAAATCACTAAAGAATATATTTCTTATCCATTGAAACAAATATGATTGTAAAATGATTAGCTTTGGCTATTTCAGGCATAAAGTTGGTTTTGTGCTTCGTGCAGCAATCACTACTTGATAACAAAAACTTGCAAAATCATTGTGGATTATTGCTTCATATCTCACATAAATAGAAGAGTAACAAAAACAATGGTTTGTGACAATTGGGGACAAAAATAAGCATGGATGATCTTGCAGCATTGCTGACAAGTCTTCTGTACCTTACAAAAATAAAAAATGTTGAAGATTTATTATCTTTCATAAGCTTAATCGTACATAAGCTTAAGAATCTGTGACCTTCACTGCAAATTTGCATACTTTAAGTAGTAAAGATTATTACTACTTACAGTATATTACAAGGAATCAAAAAATAAAAAAACATAGGTAAAAGACTAGATTAGAAGATGTGTCCACACATTAAATTCAAGAAATAGTCACCAATTTAGGAGATTCAAATGTCTACATGTTCCTTTCTGGTTTTTCAGCAGAAAAAAAAATAAAAAAGTAGATTGTCTGCTATGCTATGTCTATACAAATGTGGAATCCTTCCAAACTTATATTAAATATAATTTCAGTGTTTCCATTGATATCCATCCACTGCTATCAGGAATTAATGCAAGATACATTATCCAAAAAGCCCCAACTGGAAAAAAGCTAACAGTTTTCATTCAACTCTATAATGAAGAAGAAAAACTGACTGGAATAAATAAAATACTATAAAAGCACAATTTATGTTAGTTCATAAAATGAAAGGTGTTCTCAGATACCTGTTGTGAAAATCCACAGAAGAATTGGTATAAAAACTGAGGAAAAATGAAGCAGACATTCTGGAAGACAAGAGTAATAGATATTGCACAAATGATCACAAACAAAGTGGTAGCAATGCAATCAAATATTTAAGTTTGATCAACTATATATGTTAGTTTTTAATAAGACATTACATCAATATCCTTTTTAATGCATTTTTCAGTAATATATGGGTATTCAATTCAACTGCAGGCCAGTACAAGCAGAGTACATTGTATTCTCAGAATTCTCATACATTGGACAGAACGAATATCTATAAGAAACAAACCGTGACAAATGAAAATATAAAGATGTACTTCTTGCTCCAGACTGTCAACTGGATGTCACCTAGATGGTAGGTGGGTAGGTAGGTAGTTTCTAATGAATATTTTCACAGTGCAAGCTCAGTGTATGTCCTAAATAATAAAGCAATGCCATCATAAAGATATCTGTTCAGTATCTTACTTTTTTGCACTTTTTTCTTGTACTTGAGGTGCTGTCTCTGTTTTTTCACAGTTCTCTTATTTTATCTCCTGCACTACTAATTGCTTTGCATGCGACTAAAGAGGAAATTATTACATTTTTTCTCTTTTAAATATTACAGTCATGTCAGCTTCTGGGTTGAGAAGATTAGCTGGTGGCATCACCATTGCTCAGGGGACACCCAGTTGGGTCTCCTTTCATGTACCTATTAAGCTTCCCACCAAAGTGGTGTCCATCCCTCTACTCATGGTTGTCCCCTTTCAAATTGCTGGTCTGCAGGAGCTGAAGTGAGTGATGGGAGCTCACCCTGCCCCATGGCAGCAACTGGGTCTCAACTGTGAGCCTGCTGATCTTCAGTCCAGTGTCCTAACCTTCTGAACCACTGTGCTCCCTTTTTCTATTTTAAAAGTGGAGTTAATTTTGTCTGTACATTGTGAAAGTGATATAACACTCAAAACAGAAGGGGGTGATTCCATCGTCACATACAGGGTAGTAGATGGTGCTATAGAATGCGTTCCATTTTAATCAGCTTCTTTTACTTTTACAACTTTTCCCACTTCAAAATAAGGCGTACTGGCTATGGGATACCTTTACACCTTTTAATATTGGAGTTATTAGGTGGACATTAGGTAAAAGTATCCCACTGGAAGACAGGCAATGACAATATGTAAAAACTACACCAAGGCAGGAAGAAAGTGTCATTGAGAGAAGAACCAGTAGGTTGATGGGAGAGGAAGTTTGGAGACTTCCAACATTTCACCTAATGGACTCAGTCCTGACATAACAGTATTATTTTTTGTTTCCAACGTCTGTATATTGCAATGAACTTCTGGGAACTAAGGAAAGAGAATGGTGGTTTGCAGAATATTGCAGGTTTAGAACATCATCATATTTAATTTTTAAATATGGAGACAGGTTACCCAAGGAACTGACACCTCCCTACCCGGTTAGGCAGAGAAGGTATGTTACAGACTCTGTCAGTTAAAGAATTTCAGCTGGCAGGATCCAGGAAGAGGCCCCTCTGTGCTCCTGCTGGGTCTCTTGAATAACCCCTCTAGAGGTGAGGCAGTCCCCACTCTCCTGGCCTTTCAAAGGAATTTGAAGATCTGGCTCTAACAATTCCCATGGGGCTCACTGAGCAGCATGCAACCCTGGATTTGGTTAGTGCCTTGATCCTGCCTCTTAACTTCTAACTTAACTTCTAACTGCTTATCCTTGGTTTTTAATCTATCTCCTTTTATTGATGTAATGTATTTTATATAGTTTTAGGCTTTTAGGCTTTTAACAGTACGCTCCCCAGAGTCATTCTGAGGGTAAGATGGATGATACTTAAATTTGACGAATAAATTTCAACATATTCTTTCATTCTCAAGAAAATGGGAAAGGATTTCCCCACTGCATCAAAGGTCAGTTTGCAAGAGGATTAAAAACTCAAATACAGGAGGTGCTAAAGTATGTCTAGCCAGTAGCGAAATCTAGGATATCATCCTGTTTACATTTCAATATGCAGTACAGATTTGTTGGGTTCTGAATGGCTGCAAAGGGCTTGATATTATCAATTTGCCCTTGAAAAGAAAGACAAGGAAAAGGCTAGGAAAAGAAAGATTAGGAGAACCCAAACAATTTTGTGTGTGTGTGTGTGTGTGTGTGTGTGTGTGTGTGTGTGTGTGTGTAAGGGAAAGGAAGATAAATGATACAGAAACAAGGACATAGTATGCATCTAATAAACTACTTAATGCTTAGAAGGCGTCCCTGTTATCTGGAGAAGGAGGATAATATAGAACCAAATATATTTCTGTCAATCAATTGCTACACTAGACCATATTGATTAGATGAGCTATTTACAGATCAATCATGGGAATACATATTGCTACTTTGGCCATGCTGGTTCAAATGGATATTAAAACCAATATTCAATTCAAAGTAGAAGTTTGTCATTTTCTATGAGATGGAAGGACATACAAATTTGATAAATAATTAAATACACAAACAAGCAAACTTAAAAATAATAGCTTGGGGAAAACAATAGCTTGCCTTTGAGTCACCTTATTTTGTCCATTAATTACTGTCTCCGGGATAAAACCATTTCAGAGGCCATAGCTGAATGGCATTGTGTTTGAGCAATGTATTAATGTATGACTCTGTATATCAAGGACAGGGTAAGAATAAAGTATAATTTGGTCCAAGATATACCATGCATTCTGAAGCCTTTACACAATAAGCTGATCTAAAATAGAGGAAATTTTGCATTTTAAAGTACAGGTTTACAAAGCTATGATTTTGTTGTTGAAAATGTATAAAAATACCAATTAAAGTTACTGTTAATATGATCCAGGCAACCTGGACACAAAAACATTTGTCTTCTATTCAACTTGGTTGGTTGAAATAGGAACCTGATAAGTATTGCAACCATTAAACAACTTGCTTCTTTATTTATTATATTAATGAATGTTCCAGGACTGCAGGGTTTTTGTTTTGCTATCCACACAACCATCGTTATGCCAGCAAATCGATGAAGACAGTGAAGTACACCACTTGCTACCAAATATGGAATCAAAAAGACTGCAAGGCAATAAACCAACAGATCTCCCTGGGGATGGGGCATAAACCAGTTCTGCATTTTCAAGAAATCTTTGCCCACATCAGATAAACACTAATAAAAAAAAATAAGCTTATTTGGTATGAGTGCAGAAAAGGACTGACGTGGCTTGTATTGAAAATCATACTACATGAGTAGAAAATCCTTCCATTAATATGGAGAGAGCGGTTACTGATACTCCAGAGAGCATCAGAATGTCAGGAAACCTACACATTCCTGGGGATGTATACTACTACTGGTGTAAGTAGATCAGTGCCATTGTGCACAAGCAGAAGTGGCTTCTGTCGACTTCTGAGACCACTGTATACAGTTGAAAAGATACCCAATTATTGAGTGCTTCAAACATTTTTAAAAGATAAAGAAAACTCTATCTTACCTTATAAAAGAAGTATTGCACCAGTTCAGATATCCTGACATAATAAAAATGCCCATGAATCAGTAACATTTTTTTCAAATGTTTAAATTTGGGTATTGCATAGTCACTGTTTCTTGCAGCTTGACGGCCTTCTTTTCCAATAATGCCTAAGGGGAAAGAACGGTAAGCGCTGGTGAAGAATAGAATAGAATAGAATAGAATAGAATAGAATAGAATAGAATAGAATAGAACAGAACAGAATAGAATAGAATACTTTATTGGCCAAGTGTGATTGGACACACAAAGAATTTGTCTTGGTGTAAATACTCTAGGTATCCATAAAGAAAAGGTACATTCGTTACGAATCAAAAATCAAGAATCATAACGTACAACACTTAATGATAGTCTTAGGGTACAATCAACAATCAAATCATACTAGGAAATAGTCAAGTGGGAGGGGATGGGTGATAAGCAAAATATGTGTGAGGCTGTGAAATCAAGTTGTAAAATTTATACCAGAAATTCTCTGGGGTTTACATTTGATTACAATTTTGAGACTGTTAAGAAGGACAGACCCAGCACAATTTGACTTATGACTCAATACCTTTATTTTTAGTGAAGGAAATGAATATGCTTACTTACTTCAGATGGAGCCTGTCTACTTACCTATGCCAACATGTGCTTCTAATATCATACTGACATCATTTGCTCCATCACCAATTGCTAATGTGATGGGGTGCTCTTTTGACCACTTAATTAATTTTACAATCTAAAAGGGAAAAAGTGCAATACTTTACTATTTCTATATGTTGTAGTTATGTCCACTAGTTTATTTGCTAGGGATTATTACTTTTTTTTTTCTGGCAAACTGACAATAAGGGTAGATAGAGAACACGTTCTGGGGAATCTTAGTTCCTCAGGAAACTTAGTATGCCCCTTCATTTATCACAGGGAGTAAATAATAAGTAGTTACCTGCACAGATTATCCATGTGAATATTTCCAGATAACTTTCTCATTCAAGCAAACACAACAGAGCCAAATTTACCCGTTTCTCATAGCACTGGAAGTATGTAGAATATATTAAACAATGCTCCAAAAGTAACAGGTGTTTCACTCAAAGATACATTTTAGTTGTTTTTTTCTCTTGCACAAATTAAACTTTTCCCCAGTTTTATTCCTGATATTAATTTAAACAGAATCCTAATTAGCCAACTTTTCTGAATTATTTACTAAAATAATTTAGTAAATAAAATAACATTTTTCCTTTGTTAATTTGGGCGTATGTTAAATCTTTAAATTTATGCAAATGAGTTTCACAGCAGGATGTGTCTTGAATGAACTATTAACTAATTGCTTTCCTGTAGAAATTCTTCTTTAGTTTTCTTTTGTCTTTGCGTTTCATTTTTTCATCCATTATCAGTTACTGGAAGGACAGTGTTCAACATTTTATAATTACCACAACGTATTATATGACAATTTCAATATTGACATAACGAGAACGATGGAAATACGAACCTGTGCTTTTTGCAAAGGAGCCATGCGACAGCATAAAACTGCACTGCAGTTTCTACAAATTTCAAGGAAGATTTCTCGGTAGTTACCAGAGCTGCCATCTTCCCGTGGTTTCATTATTAATGATAACGCTGCTCCATCAATAATTAAACCATAATCTTGCATTTCAGCTGAAAGCCTTTGAATGACAAAAGTATAGAAATTAATGCTGATTTGCAATTTAACTAAGCAATAGCAAGCACGCCAAAAGATATCCTGAAATAAAGCAAATGTAGAATTCCAGGTCTTATTTCTTTTTTAAATATATCCAAAGCAGGTTTGTTTTCCCTTTGAGGATTGCAGAAAAGAGAACTTTTTTTCCACTAGACTGTCATTCCATTTGTCTCTTGGTCTGCAGATATCACATATATCAAGAAATATAAAAATGGGCTATTTTTACATTTGAAGGATGCTTTCCAATGCTATCAGACAGCATAAATTTCCATGGGATAGCAGATGTGAAACTTCTACTTTCCATTGTTGTTCTAGAACAAGGGTCCCCAACCCTAACCCCATGGACCGGCACCAGGATGTGGCATGCCAGAAACTGGGCTGTGCAAACAAGCGAAGCCCCACGGGATGCAAGTAGCCTGCAAAACCACGTCTCCTCCGGTCTACAGAAAAACTTCTCTCCACAGAATCAGTCCCTGGTGCCCAAAAGGTGTATGTGTGTGGGGGGAGACTGCTCTAGAAGACAGGGGCTGCATTGGAGGAGAGACACTGGACCATCAATATTTTCAACTTACCCTGAGTAGATGTCCCTTGTTAAGCTGCCACTGTGCTTTAGGACAGTTTTGCTCAATTCAAATAATACATCGTGCAAATTCTGCTCCTCTATTTTCTTTGTAGTCAACTCAAGAATTTGAGTATTTCTTCTGAATAGCTTGCAGGCATAGCAGGCTGCTGCAGCAGTCTCCATTTTGTCTCCTGTCAGAACCCATACTTTAATGCCAGCCTTCTGCAGAGCCTCAATTGTATCAGCAGCTTTTTCCTGTAATCTAGGAAGCAATAATAACTAATAAAAATCAGAATTAAAAATATAGTGAATCTATTACATTACATTACATTACTATAATAAGGGAAACTCTCAGTTTAAATTCCTTTTAACAATATATTTTCTATCGTGATATTAACAAATTGTTCAATTATTTGACTTTAATACAGGAATTAAATTTTTCATCTCCAAAGAATGACCATGTGTTTTTCAACTGTTTTTACATTTGCTACTAAAGCGATCATTTTTCTAAACTGGGTGAGGTTCTAAAGCTTCATTCAATCAATTCAGATTACTGTAGCTTAGTTTATTATGTTAAAAATGAAAAAGCTTTCATTTCCCAAATAATCCCTTTGACCTTGTCTCAATAAATTAGGAACCTTTAGTTAACTAGAATGTTCTGTGCTGTCCAAACTGAGAAACTGCTTAACCAATCTAACTATAAGGATCAGGATCTTTTTATCACATAGGTACTTGGACCAGGAAAAAATTTAACTACCACAACTGAATTTAAGATCACGAACAATATGTCTGACATATATGGAAAGAAGAACACCAACCGGTCTTCAACTGCTGTAGCTCCAAGCAAGATAAGCCCATGTTCTATCTGTTCATACGCCTCTGCCAGTTTTTTTTCCCGATCCTGAAGGGCTAATTTTGCCTCTTGAAGCTGCTTTTCCACAATCTCATATTCTTCGTATGTGAATTTTTTATATGCAACGCATAATGTTCGCAAACCCTCCTAAAAACAATTATTTTAGAAGCACAAAAAATATTTAATGGAAAGGTTGCATGCTTTACTAATGAGCTCTAGTCTACACAGAAGTCTAAGGCATGATTTGTTTGAACACATGATTTTGTGGTTTCGCTTACATATACAGTAATGTGAAATCACAAACATACCACTTAAAAGTGTAGCATCAGGAAGATGGAGCCTTTGAGGGTTTGTATGGCTAACATCTTCCAAAATGATGCCTGGGGATCCCACAAAGTAAAATAAGATTAAAAATGGTGACAATCATATGATACATTCACATCTCAGGAAAGAATATTCAAATTATGTATAATTATATCACTCTTGGGTGAGATCTTTGGGTTAGATCATTCAAATCTTTGGTTCTATACACAGGTAGATGCCGGGAGCAGGAAAAGACTAATGTGATACATGACAAAATTTGCTTCATGTCATCATGAACTGAATATCACAACTTACTATATACTTCTCTTAGACAGAAGGATGGAAAAATTGCAAATATAGAGAGATGGGATTTGCATCATGATATTACCATATGATTTTGATGGAATCTTGATTTGCTGTGGACATCAAATGTGTTCCATAATACCAATAGCTCTGGGGAAAATTACATTTCTTTCTGTCTAATAGACACACAATATAAGTTATACTGAATCGAATTTAGATCTTACCACAGCATTTCGCTCAACTCTTGACCTAATCTGTTCTATTTTTCCTTCTTTAACTCTAGGAAATATAGAAGAATCTGCTCCTTTGCAAAACAGAAAGATTTCCCCTGAAAATATATAAGCGAAAGAAAATGAGAAAAGTTTGTTAAATATACAGTAACATACCTGGGAAGAGTAAGTGATGTGACCCTAATGAAAATATGTAAGGTTACCAAGACAACATTTTTTAAATCCCGAGGAAGAAGATAGTATTCAGAAACAGCTCAGGCAATTCATGAGAGTATAAAAAGGGGCAGAGAGGAGAGGTACAACAAATTCAGATATGTAAGATTCTATTATTCTAACCAATCTCAATAAAGATAGTTCCAGCTTTCGCATGGAGTTGATTTTCTGGTCTGGTATTTGGGTTTGACAATATCTTTCTTTCCCTGGTCTAAACAGATTTCTGAAAATATTAACAGACCTTCTTTGACATAGTTATAGTATATTAAAATAAGGAAGACACAAGTTAGGCCTATGCATTGATTCAGAATGCTGCACTCTTTAACCCTCTCCTTCTTGCTTCAAAGTCATGTGATCGATCTACAGTAGTCCTTTCCTAAGTAGATCTTTCACTTGCCATCCTTTCCCCAACAAATTTGGTCCTGTTCCTATCTGAGAATTATCTTTCTGACATATAAGCAGAGTTCCAATATTTCTATAGCTTGTTTAATAGCATCTTATTGGGCTGGAAAGAATAAAAAGTCCATTTCAATGTGAAATTGTAAAATTTCCTTTTTACTACCTTTTGCTGATTTTACAATCACACTCATCCGTCTTCTTACTGAATCAAAACTAAGAATTTCTAATAGTTCAAATCTGAAATAAAAAAATAACATTTTCCAATCAGTTACATTTGCTCTTATATTTCTTGCGATGGGAAAACAATATCCCAGTGAAACACCATATTCTGACTTAAAATTCACTTACAGAGTTCAAAGGCTTTCCAAAATAGCTTAAAGAATCAACTAAGCAGAATATTTTGCCAAGTAATTTTTATAATGACATTAAGTGCTTTAAATAACCATTCACAGGAAGTATTGCATTGATGACCCTTGTGTCATATTAAAAACAACTTACCTTTCAATGTCATTTTCTCGATTTAAAATTTCCATAAAATTGTCTTTCAATCGTAAATATGTATAACCAAGTCTGAAAATTCAATTATAGACATAATAGGGATTAAAATGATCATATTTCATGTTTACAGTAGAGTTTGATATATGCTAAAAATACCTTTTTAATATAATTTTCAGGTCAGAAAAAAATGATTTACTCAAGTTGGTTAAGGATTCTTTTATCCTGTCTTCCATTTCAAGGATTAGAGAATAGGTAATTTACCTGAGCTATTGATGCCTATCTGTAATCAAATCAGGATTTTTATTTTGCCTTTACCAAGATATTGGATGCATTCAGATGATGGAATTAGTGTGAACTGTAAAGCATTATTTAGGAAAGTGCATGGTAGTTGTCACTTTTGCTGTTCCTTACCAGTGAAAATACCTAAACAAAGCCAAATAACTTCATCTCTGGTTGCTTATCATTATATGCCCTGGCTTGTTCCTTTTCTAACAAGTCAAAAGAGTCCAAAGATTCCAAGTTTACTTAGTTGCTCGTACCGGTTGAAGAAGCAAGTAGGAGTACATAAATGGTGTATAAGGTATACCAACTGTCTTCAGAATTTTTTTACTTTCAAACATTTGGACATTGTATTTTTGGCTCTCAATTATATTCTGGTCCATATTTATAGTAAACAAACCTAATGTAATTCCATGGTACACACTTACTAGATAACAATATCCAACATTCCATTTTCTACCTTTTCCCTTTTTGAATGATGAACAATTCTTTAAAAACAGATGTGTGTAGATATTCCCATATATAGATTAGCTTAGCCAGTTTCATGTTGTGATGTTGTCTTTCAAGTAGGTCTCAAAACAGATTTTTACCATTTTTACTGTTGTGCTTTCTGTTGTGCTGTAATAAAGGCCTTGATTTTTGACAACCTCTAAGCCAGACATGTTCACACAAATTACAATGATGATTTTTATAAAAAACAACAACAGAAGAAACATTTTTTTTCCAGCAGAAATTAAAAGAAACCTACAGAGTCTCAGTCCAAAGTAACATGCCACATACCACGGGGCCTACTTTTGTTTTCTTAATATAGATATTTTCCTCAGTGAACCACAGACATATTTTCAAAGATAACTTTGTCCCCTATGCTCATACTATGAAATGGAACAGACTTTGATCTTACACAATTTTTGAGACAATTATACTAACTTGCACGTACCTCTGAATTCCTTCAACTAAAGCAACTTCATCAGGGGATGATGAAATATATACAGAAGATTTTCCTGAAAGCTGACCTTTCTTTTCTCCATCTACTGTATCATCTTCCTTCACTTGAACTGTATGACAAAGGCATAGAGCTCGGAAAAAGAGCTCTTCTCGGTCCTAATAAATCAAAAAGGAAAGAAGATCTATGAAAAGCACTAGTACAGGAAAAATATCGGACATTGAAATTTATTACACTGATAGGCTCGAAGGGGATATTTTATTAGCATTGATCCCAATTTAAGGAAATTGATGGAAGGAAAAATGTATTCCTCTCTCCCTCCTTCCACCAACACCTCTGATTCCTAAAGTTTGACCATAAGATCATTGAGGTCTTATGAACAAAGTAGAATGGCATACAAGGGGTTGCAAGGAAGAAGGGAAAGACTTTCCACTGTTGTTAAATGTACCTATTTTAAGAAAAAACTCTATAAATAAGTAAAACAATTCAATGTGTTTAAAGAACTAATGTTCTTGATCTGTTCATTAAAAAGTCTTTAGTTGTCCTATTTCTGGATGTAGCTACAAGGGTCTTAGCTGCTCAAAAGAAGTCCCAAGTGATCACTATTTTTTTTCTTATTATAGTTTATATAGCCATTTCCTTGCTTGCTTAGGGCCATTGACAGAGAGTCTGTGATGTTGAACCAATAATAAAATGATCTTTTGGGATCAGTATGCAACTTGTACTCAGGTCTTTTTAACAACTTTATTAAGTCAGGCTAGTGATATTATCTGAAATGTTGTGAGCTCTGAGAGGAGAGAGAAAGAGGAAGAGAAGAAAAGTTGATGTGGTTTGGAGAAAACATCTCTGAGAAAGGAGCCAATTCACCTGTGCATTACAAAAGTCAATGTCAAGTCCACCCAACAAAATCATTTTAGAGCAGTTAAGTTTACTTTCTACCAATGAATGACTAGTGTAGCTAAATTTAAATGGATACATTTAAATGTAAACACAATTAAAAAGTGTGTTTCTGCTACTACCATCCTCTAGATCCATCCTTCTTTCCTGCCATATCAAACTAGGGAGGCATCAAGATCGTAATCCTTGGATTTAGCATACTGAACTGCAGCCCACTTTCTACCTTGCTTCACTTTAATTTAAACTCAAGCTTTATTAGTTTGATGACCAGAAAATTCTAAATTATTTTTGCAATGGTTTTGCTATTGCTGTCAAATTAGACACATCTTAGAAAAAGCATTAAAGCACAATACCTATATGATGGAAAGCTACTTCAACCAAGTGATTCAAGTGCCATATTTTTAATAGTGGAACAGGGCAGTACACTAAATGGGAAGGCAACAATATGTAATTTTTTGTCCAGAAATCAAGAAATCAAGCTTAATGTTCCAATATTTTGGATTAACATTAACAAAAGCAAGCACAACTGTTCATACTTTTCCGTTTCCTCCTGGGGATGAATCAATCATATCAATTCCAGCAGAGTCATGGAGGATTTGGCCATTACAGATGACATGGGGTATATAAATATGCCCCTCAATGCAGCACTCTATGAATTCCATATTGTTTTCAGTTAATGTCCCTGTTTTATCTGTGAAGACATATTCAACCTGAAAAGAAAAAGATAGCATAACCTAGGATTAACATAACAAAGACAGATTTGAATGATTATGTGTGCATTTTGAAATTATGTCATTTGGTTTTTAGACAACTTGCAATATTTTCTTAGGAGGCATTTTGCCATAATGCAAATTAATGCAATTCAGAGGAAAAAGTGGTTTTATTATTTTTTAAAATAATATTTTTATCACTCTACTTCAGAAAAATTATCTTTATGAATTTTAAATGGTAAGCATGTTTTCAGTACATGTTTTCAGTATTAAATGATTTGGATTGTGATACCGGTAATCTTTGACTTACAACCATTCATATAGTGACTGTTCAAAGTTACAACGGTACTGAAAAAAGCAACTTATGACTGGGTTTTCATACCTTTGATTACTGCAATATCCTCACAATCATGAGATCAAAATTTATGTTTTTGGCAACTGTTATGTATTTATGACAATTGCACTGTCCTTGGGTTGGGGATCACCGTTTGTAACTTTCCCTGCCAGTTTCCAATAAACAAACTCAATTGGGCAAGCCAGATTAACTTAACAGCCAGACAACAGATTCACTTAACCACTGTGTGTCAGCTTTGGAATCGTTATTAAAAGCTGCCACACAGCTGCGTAGGATTGGATGGGGCTGATGTTGTTTGAGTAGCTCTCAGTAGACAAAATAGATTCTTTAGTAATTCAAGGTCATTGTGAATGGTGCAGCAAGAATTAGGACTGAAGGGGGATTGATTCACGTGATGTATGATGTGGGGAAAAGGGGATGGTTTGTAGGTTGGGTCCTTGTGGGAAGTCTGCGGGGAAACTTTAGTTTCGGAATTCACAGAGGTACGAAGTTTCTATTCTTATAAAAGTACTTTGAGATTATGGTTGTCTCGGAGTTACTTGCTGGAATGGATAATCTCTGGAACGCTGACACTGTGACAAAAAGGTGATAAAATGGGGCAAAACTAACTTAACAACTGTCTTGCCTGGGAATGGAAATTTTGAGCTCAGTTGTGGCTGTAAGTCAAGGGCTACCTATATATCAGCAGAATATGTCTATGGAGATTCTCAGTCACCCAGGTCATGGTTGAACCATAAGGTGTTTTTTCAAAAGAGAACTGGATTTTCTTGGTTTTTCCTTGAGGAAGTTTCATTCCTTGGATGAGAAGCAAAATATATTCAAGGAAAAACAATGGAAGGCCAGTTGTCTTTTGAAAAAGCACCTTTGGGACTTTTTTAGAATATTACATGATTTTTGCACTATTATTTAAATAATAATCTAAGCTTGTCCAAGATATGAACTTTCAATACTGATAGTACTGATAGTGGTTTTTTTTCCTGATAATCAGTCAGGTCTAGTTTGGACATAACAATAAATAAATAAAAAAGAAAACTATGATCACATTATAACAAAGATGTTGAGACTCTAGAAAAAGTACAGAGAAGAGCAACCAGGATGATTAGGGGACTGGCGACTAAGGCATATGAAGAACGGTTACAGGAATTGGGCTATAGCTAGTCTAGTGAAGAGAAAGACCAGGGGAGACCTGATAGCAGTCTTCCAATATTTGAGGGGCTGCCACAGAGAGGAAGGGGTCAAGCTATTTTCTAAAGCACCTGAAGGCCACACAAGGAATAATAGATGGAAACTGAACAAGGAGAAATTTAACCTGGAAATAAGGAGAAACTTTCTGACAGTGAGAACAATCAACCAATGGAACAGCTTGCCCTCGGAAGTTGTGGGAGCTTCATCACTTGAGACTCCCAAGAAGAGATTGGACTGCCATTTGTCAGAAATGGTGTAGGATCTCCCGCTTGGGCAAGGGGTTGGACTAGATTACCTATAAGGTCCCTTCCAACTCTGATTATCTGTTATCTGTTATTTATCTGTGGTTCTCCAGGAACTTTTACCATTGGGCATTCTGTCTGGAGTTGTTGAGAGACATGATTCAAAGTCATATACTGTCTGACTCTTTGCCAAACTCCACTTAGTGTTGTGAGTTGAAAAAAATGATGCACTTTGTATTTAGTCATAGTTTTTTCCTTCTCCTAGTGCAGGACATTTGAAGGTACTGATCAATACACCACAGGTTTCTTTTTTTACCAAATATCTAAAGAAAGTCAATTGTGATTTATGAGAAATTCTGATCAGTAAGTTAGGCTATATACCATCTAAATCAGACAAATGATTATGCATTATAATAATAAAAATAATTCCAGGAAAATTAAAATATCAGTCTGTCCAGTTGTCTTTATATCAAAGACAGCTGTGGTATTTTTATAGTTGTTTCTGCATGACAGTTACCTGCCCTAACTCTTCATTAAGATCAGAGGTATTCACGAGTGGTCCTTCACCTGTTTCTTCATCAAACATTTCTTCATCCCAAGTGAGAAAATAAGAACCAAGAAATTTCTGCATTTCTACCGTGACATACATAGAAACAGGAATGATGTAGTTGAAAAGGACCATGAAAGAAAGAAAATCTGTAAATGCTGTGATAAACTGCCAAGAAAAGACAAAAATAAAAAATATCAATATAAGCTAGTTTATGCTAGACCATAATATTATTCATATTAACTTGAGAGAAATGGTTATAGTTGGATTTATTTCTTTGAAAACTTGTATATAATTGTGCTCTTAGATGTGTTATTGTTGCTTTTTAGTAAGAGAAAATATATTCTGATTTCTATAACTAATATGTAATAGCACAGATTAGCCAAAACTGCTGAGATGCCAAGATTTGGGTTAACAGGCTACCCCAATAAACATATTTACAGATGAAATGGCACTCTTTATACCTTTTCCCTCCTTTTTTGCTTCCAATTGCAAAAATACTTCTCAATTTGCCATGGGTTGCTTATTGAAATGCCAACACTTGATTCATTTGTGTGATTTGTCGATCAGGTTAAAATACATGAATTAAGTCCATGCCATTTTTTAGTAATATCTTCCTCATTCATCCAGAGAAATCCACAAGTTTGTTCCCAATAGTATCTTTTGTCCTATCTAGGTTTATGCATATGCAGAAACCATACTTTAATTCTTGTATAAGTATTTCATTCATTACTTTGATTCTGTTTGTGCAAGTGCTTCTAAAAATCAGAACAACCTTACTTCATTTCAAGTTATGCTAATTGTTTTAGTTGATGTTTGTACTAGTTATACATCATCACATTATGTAATGGTACAGTAAGAATTAACAAGAGAAAAAACTACAAATTAGGCAACAGTCAGATAAAAGGCAGCTGACACCGCAGAAGGAATGGGGGCATGGCAAATATCTTACAAGGGACCTTCCTAACTTCTTATACAGTAAAGGTCAGAAGAGAGAGATATAAACTTTTAGGGGTTCAAGATTCTGTTAATGTAATCTTACAATAAACACAGAACTAGTGCTTCATGCCTCGACTGCATCATAGAGCTGACACCTTTGCTAGCATATCACTGAATATAACTAGAAAAAATGCTTTTAAAATATTATTCTGTTCCGCTGGTAATTGTTGAGTCAGTAATATATAACATTGATTGCCAAATGCAGGAAATTTTTATATCCAAACATTGGGCTAATAAGCTACCTTTGCATATTCCATGACACTGATGCTTTTACATCCTGAAATGATAAATACCACAAATTCCTATGGTCTTTCTGATAATCCTAATGGTTAAGAGCATTATGTTCTTCATAGAGGGCATCAGGGAAAGTGGAGGGAGAATGCCAGAAGGCTGCCATTTTTAGGGTACCTCCATTGGCCAGTTAGGGAAACCACTAGCTGCCACAGAATACGGCTGTGTGACATTTGTGGAGGGCTACACAAAACTTAACATCAGTGTTTCCCAACCTTGGCAACTTTAAGATGTCTGGACTTCAATTCCCAGAATTCCCCATCCAGCGTTCTTAAAGTTGCCAAAGTTGGAAAACATTGGCTTATAGAATAAAGCCAACAGCTGTGTTGAAAGCACTCTACTTATTCAAGATAGGCAAGGAGAGAAATAAAATGATAAATACATAATTATATCTCAGTATAATTAAAACAGGTTACATACTACATTTCTTTTCCTTTCGGATTCTGTTTTCCTATTATACCAAGGTTCATCACGATATTGCCCAAGCTGCCAAACATATTTCAGGATGGTATTTATTAGTGATTTACTAATTAGAATACAAAGGTATACAATAAGAAAAGCATTCATTGATCTGAAACAGATGAAAGAAAATATGGTTATAATTAATGAAATATAGTCATTTTACAACATAACTATTCATTTTATATTTTCAATTAATCTAAGTTATTTCTGTATATACATGTGCCATTTTTGCAGACAAGTCAGAATTAAAGCTTTGTTGGGTATATGGATACTCCAACCAGGTTTGGGTTGAATAAATATGTAAACCTAGGATTAAGTGTCTTGTAGCTTTAAGCAAGAAACTGCAATGTCATTGTGGGTGCGGTTGCAGGCAGTAATAAAGGTAGGAAGGGAAACGTAATAGCCCCGGCTTCTGGATGCACCTGGTTCTGTTCCTGGTCTGCTGCCTGCTGGAACGTCTATCTGCTTACTTTTGGAGGCTACTGTGCCAGATACCATTTCACCTGAACACAAGGACTGTTTGCTTGGTGAGCTGAGGATTCAGCGTTGTCTTTGAGAGAAAGGTATCAGGAGGAGAAGACTTACAAGCAGATAAGGACATTGTATTTACTGTTAATGGACTTGATAACTGGATGAATATACTGGATAATGATATATGGACTGAATGACACTTCTTAATCTCTGTGTGAATTAAATAACTATTTTAAAACCACAGTGTTTTTGTCTCCAGTGTGTGTATACTCTTGGGCCCACTCTCTCTCTCATTTGCCTGCCTGGCTTGACTGTTGCTGCATACTCTGCTTGGGGGTTTATCCCCAATCACTAACATTGGTTATGGGCCCAGCAGTGTGCACAGTCTAACTAACCAGGATATAGCAGTGAGAGCTGGTGGGAGTTGCACATTACTGTAAATACAAACTGTTTGTTAAATAGTTATTTTTCACAAGAGCAATGGCACAAGTAAATTTGCCACATCTGTCCATGATATCCAGACTAGATGGAACAAACTATGTTTCATGGTCAATGAAATGTAGTTTACTGCTACGAAGAGAAGGTTTGTGGGGCATAGTAACAAACCCACCAGATGTATCCAACTTGGATCCTACTGTTGATGAGGATGCCAGAAAGATACAGGACTATAAACAAAAGAATGAACAAGCTTTGTGCATCATAGGACTGACTCTATCAGACCAGCAACTGATTCATATTCGTGGAGAGGAATGTGCTGCTAATTGCTGGGATAATCTCAAGAAGGTTTATGTTCGAGACAGTGTAGGAGCTCATATTAATCTTACACGGAAGCTGTTTAGAACACATCTTGAGAGGAATGGAGACATGTTAACTCATTTAAACTGTATGAAAAGCATTTTTCAAGAATTACAAGAAAAAGAGCTTATATTTAATGAGTTGCAACAAGTATACATTATACTGTCTTCTTTGGATCGAAGCTATGATGATTTTGTGACTGCATTAGAGGTATTGCCTAAAGACAGTTTATCAGTAACTGAGATAACCAGCAGGCTCTTAGAAGAAGCCAGGAGAAGGAGTGAACGTGACCAGCTGAGAGCAGATAAGCCTAATAAAGAAGAGAAATTATCTTCAAGGCTGGAAAGAAACCAGCTGTGTAAAGTAAAGCACCCGGAAGAAGAGAAGTTATCTTCGACGGCATACACAATTAAAAAGTGTTTTAATTGTGGAGGCAGAGGACATTTGGCAAGATTCTACAAAAAAGGAAAAAGCCAGAATGTATAGAAGCCAAAGAAATCCTTTGAACTGGCCATGTTTAGCAATTGTGATATTAAGAATAATAAGTGCATACTGGAGAGAGATAACAAAAAGGTAACTGCAGCTTTAAATGGAGCATTGTATGTCTTACGTGATAGTAAGAAAGGGGAGGCACAAACTGTATTTAACAATACCAAGCCTCATGATGAATGTATCCATTTATTGCATAGACGTTTGGGGCATGTAAATTTTAAAATGCTAAAACGTACAGTAGTGTTATCTGAAGGTATAAGGTTAAAACCCTGTGATAAGTATTTGCGTTGTAATGTCTGTTGTGAAGATAAGAGTAAAATATTGCCTGCAAATAGGCTAAATGGTTTCAAAACTAAAGAACCTTTAGAAGTAGTATTTGCAGACATTATAGGTCCAAAGAAACCCAGTATGGGGGGTGCTCGATATATACTGAGCATTATGGACCATTACTCTAGATATGGGTTTTGCTACCTAATGAAAAGCAAAACTGAAACATATCAACATTTCTTCAATTGGTTAAGGTTTGCTGAAAGAAAAACCAAACGGCAAATTATAACCCTGGTGACAGATAATGGTACGGAATTTGTTAATAGCAAATTCCAGAGTAGATTAAAGGCAGCTGGAATAGCTCATAAGACATCTGCACCATACAGACCACAGCACAATGCATTTGTTGAAAGGCGAGGCCAAACATTGCAGGCGATGACCCGTACTATGTTAACTGATTCTGGGTTACCTGATTCTTTGTGGGGGGAGGCCACAATGTGTGCTAATCATTTATTAAACAATGTGGTTAACTCAACCACTGGTGAAATTCCATTCACCATGTGGCATGGCAGGAAGCCTGATCTGAGTTATCTGCACACATTTGGTGCACCAGCATGGGTGCATATCCCTACACAACTCAGGCGTAAAGGGCAACACAGAGCTAAACAATTCTTCTTCGTTGGTTACCAAGCTAACCATAGGGCATATAGATTTTGGGAGAAAGGCACATCTAGAGTGTTATGTAGTGCCAATGCCCAATTTCTAGAGCACGTAGGATGGGATAAGTTAGAGCAGGATAACAATAAAGAAGTGGTTATTGAATCCTACAGAAATCCCATTAAGTATCCCTGTAACTTTAAAAATAAAGTGAAGACAGAAGTACAGGAAGAGATAGTGCCCATAGAAGAAGAAATAGCTGAGAAAGATGAGGAACAGGACCAAGTAGTAACTCAAGAAAGTCCTCATACAAGCCCAGTAATACCCAGAAGGACTACACGTATATCTAGACCGCCTGATAGATACCAGGCTAATACAGTGTGCCAGGTTAATAGAGTTCCATCTACTGTGGATGAGATTAAAAGGTATTCTTCTAAAGAGAAAGAAAATTGGTATGCAGCAATGAATAAGGAATTGAAATCTTTGAAGGATATGCAGGTGTATGAAAACGTGAGATTACCTAGTAATGAAAAACCCATTGGCTGCAAATGGATTTTTAAGTTAAAAACTGATAAGGATGGAAATATAATCCATAAGGCAAGATTAGTAGCCCAAGGTTTTAGACAAAGTGCAAATGACTATGATGAAGTATTTGCACCTAGTCTTAAAGCAGCTACGTTAAGGGCAGCCTTATTGTGGGCAGCAAGCAAGAAATATATAATTAACCATTTAGATGTGGAAACTGCTTACTTGCATGCTCCACTAAGACATACTGTATATATGAAAAGGCCTAATGGATTTAAAGGAGACAATAATAATGATAATGATTGTTGGTTATTAAAGAAGAGCCTTTATGGTCTTAAACAATCGGGCTATGAATGGAACCAGTATATTGTGAAGGAACTGAACAATATAGGGTTTAAAGCTGGTTTAGCCGACCCATGTCTATTTAAGAGAGAAAAGAATGGGAAGATATCATTATTATTGTTGTTTACTGATGATATTGCTCTGATAACTAAGACTAATGATGAAGCAAATGAAATAATATCATCATTAGCCAAGAAAATAAAAATCAAGCAATTAGGTGAGATAAAGAGATATCTAGGATTGAATATACTGAGAACACAGAAAGGGTTTAAGATATCTCAGGAAGATAAGATATCTAAATTGCTAATAGATTATAAAATGGAACTTTGTAAGCCTGTAAAGACTCCTATGAGTCAGGATGTTTGCAAAATGGATACTCAAAGTCCCAAGTTTGATAAGGAACTGTATCAATCTTTGATTGGTAGCTTATCATATATTAGCAATTGGTCAAGGCCAGATATTGCTTTTAGTATTAATCAGCTGGCAAGACACAATAATGATCCGCTTCAATGTCACTGGATAGCATTGAAAAGAATCCTAAGATATCTTAAAGGTACATTACACCATGCACTGTATTTAGAACCAAAAGGTGATCTCATATTGAGTGCTTATGCAGATGCTAGTTTTGCAGCAGAAAGAGATACTAGAAAGTCGACTTCAGGAACAGCCATAATGCTGGGTAAGACGTTAATAGGCTGGAAGTCAATAAGGCAACAGCATATAAGTTTGTCTACTATGGAGGCAGAATTCTCCTGTTTATCTTTATTGTGTACTGAGTTGATTATGTACAAACAAATGTTGAAAGATATGGGTATAACTGTACATTACCCTATAGTTGTACATGAAGATAATCAGGCAGCAATTCAAATGGCCACTAATATTGCAGTTAAAACGAGAAGTAAACATACAGATTTGAGGTATCTTAATGTAAGACAATCTGTACAGAGTAAATTGATACAGCTGGAGTACTGCATGTCGGAGGACAATGTAGCTGATCATTTTACTAAAGCCCAAGGTGCTATTAAGCATCTAGAGAGTTGTGAAAAATATGGGTTTAGAATGTAAAGGCATTACATATTTATATCACCCAAAAGGGGAGAATATTGGGTATATGGATACTCCAACCAGGTTTGGGTTGAATAAATATGTAAACCTAGGATTAAGTGTCTTGTAGCTTTAAGCAAGAAACTGCAATGTCATTGTGGGTGCGGTTGCAGGCAGTAATAAAGGTAGGAAGGGAAACGTAATAGCCCCGGCTTCTGGATGCACCTGGTTCTGTTCCTGGTCTGCTGCCTGCTGGAACGTCTATCTGCTTACTTTTGGAGGCTACTGTGCCAGATACCATTTCACCTGAACACAAGGACTGTTTGCTTGGTGAGCTGAGGATTCAGCGTTGTCTTTGAGAGAAAGGTATCAGGAGGAGAAGACTTACAAGCAGATAAGGACATTGTTTTTACTGTTAATGGACTTGATAACTGGATGAATATACTGGATAATGATATATGGACTGAATGACACTTCTTAATCTCTGTGTGAATTAAATAACTATTTTAAAACCACAAACAGTGTTTTTGTCTCCAGTGTGTGTATACTCTTGGGCCCACTCTCTCTCTCATTTGCCTGCCTGGCTTGACTGTTGCTGCATACTCTGCTTGGGGGTTTATCCCCAATCACTAACAAGCTTAATCTGAAAGCCAGATTAATGAATGTCTATTACTATATGTGTCAATGATTTTGTATTATTTTAACACAGTACTTGAACAAAACATAGACTCTCAATGATATAATTTGATATGTGACAAAAGAGAATACAGTATGTCTACATTAATATACAAGAAACAATACACAATACTGATGTATGCTAAAAGAGCATTTCCAAATATGCTAATCACATTTATGTTTCATAATTCCTCAAAGGGCTATCTTATTGTATTCTCATATAGAGGAAAAGAGATACAAAGTAACTAATTAAATAGCTACTGTATGCTAAACATGAACATGATTTGATGTTTTCCAAGATAGCCCAGTCATTAAATCGCCTTGTTCTAGAGACAGATGGATGGATGGATCCAAATCCCTTCATTATGCAAGTAATTATTGAAAATAAAATATAGACAAATTATTATATTTTCCCCTACTTATCAGATAAATACTTTTATTTTCTAATCATTTCATCCACAGAGCTATTAGAACAGTTGATAACACTTTACTTTTCTACAGCCGATCGTTTCTGTGATTTTGATTGGTAATTCAATGCCATTTTTGTTTCCATGCCAGTATATATTGCAACGCCTGAAGGAAAAAACAAAAAGAAATAAAAAACATAGGATTAAGAAGAAGCAGGATTATCATTGTTAATTAGACTAATATATTTGCATAATGGCATTCAATAACAGATATTGAATCCAAAATGGGTAGTTGTACTATTCTAATTTGTTATTGCTACACTGAAAAATACCATCCGATTTTGCAGTACTGATCTAGAAGGGTTAAAAGTAGTTTATCTTTTAGGATTAGGAAAACAAAATTGCCTTTATTCTCTTCAGTGATAATATTGTATACCCAAATCCAATTTGCCAACCAAAGAAATTCCAGCCTTTTTGGGCAAACAGACATATCTGATATTTTGTGATGTCATAAAAGCTCTACTATAAATAGCAAGGCCAAATTCCACAAACGTACGTGCAGACAAGCCACAAGGTACAGACTACCATGCTGTCATTTTTGGACATTTCTTTGGGCAGAAGGAACAGCATTCACCATTTTTATTTTCTAAGGATGCTTATTATGCTTATACTTTGAAAACAAGACAAAACCACAGCCTAGAACTCTGTGGCAGTTCATAACAGTTTAACAAATAAAATCAAACAGGCAATGGAGCCCAGCAGAGGACAACAGTGGTCTCTATGCTGAGACAACTGGGCCAGTAAGAGACCATGGCAGAAACTGAGGGGTTTCATAATTTCATTTTGTCATTACATGTGATCCATTCTTGCAGATATCACACAAGAAGAAAATACTTCATGAGCATTGCAAAAAATAGCAAATGGAAATTGATAAAAACCAGAACCATGTCCTCCCACCACCCAGACCATTGAATAATTTAGGATTTCATATCGACAACCTTGCTTTTAACTCAAAATAGCTCTGTTTGTTGGTCTCTTTCACTTTGTTTTTGATCAAGAGATACTACACTAAAAGATATTGCTTTTAGTCAGTGTCTCAATAGGCAAAGTTTACCGAAGATTTTCTCTGTGTTCTTTAATGTAGCTCCTCGAAGAAGCACATTTTCTGATCCCAATGGCCTGCAAAGTAAAAATATTAATTAGTTTTATCAAGGGAAGAAACCAAGAATTTGCAGAATGAAATGAAATGCTGAACAAACAAGGAAACATAATTTTGATTATGACAATTTATAAATGCATGTTTAACACATAAAAATAATGCTAATCCTAGCCCAAACCATACTAGGCAAACCTTTAAAAGTTCTTGAACAAATATTCCTGAAATACAAACTGAGAATTAGAGACGGAAAACATTAAAGGTATCCTACATGCACTTTATAAACTGCTATAGAGTTCAATGTTGCTTATTAATTAATCAGTTGGAATTTGAATTACTGGATTTAATTGGCAAATTCCATTTTAATTACACTGTGCTATATATCATACAAGATAAGTTATTTGAATAAGAGAACTAGATATTTAGCTGTTTGTGGCTAAATATTGGAGAATTTTAATTGTAGTCTTTGACTTACAACCATTTAGTGACCATTCAAAGCTGCAGCAGAGTTGAAAAATGTGACTTACAACTCTTTTTCACACTTACATCCACCTGCAGCATCTCCATGTTATGTGATCAACATTCAGACACTTGACAATTGACTCATATTTATGATGGGGTGATACGATCACCTTTTGTGACCTTCTGACAAGCAAATTCAATGTGTAACCAAGGTTCACTTAACAACCATACTATTAACTTAATAACTGCAGTGGTTCATTTAACAACTGTGGCAAGAAGGATTGTAAAATGGGGCAAAACCACCTTAACAACTGTCTTCCTTAGCAATGGGAATTTTGGGATCAATTGGGGTAGTCTTGTACATTCTCTATATTTAATTTCATAAACATGCACAAACAATATCTGCATGATTTATGTTTGCATGATCACAGAAAACTTCAATGCTTCAAAAACATTAGATCTTAAATGTGGTTCCAAAATCTGAATACAATTAAAACATGCTAAATATAAAAAATATATATAAAGGGGAAAAATTATTTACACTCCCTCTGAAGTTGAACCTAATATATCAAAATGATGAACAGGATAAGTCTAATTCAAAGAAGGAATTTTGTTAGAAGGAGTTACAATGAGTCATAATCTGCTTTTGCTCATTGACAGATATGTCAAAGTATTTCAAGATTTGCTAATAGGATTGATCTATTATCAGGCCAGATATGCTAAAACAGGAACAGGAAAAAGAACTGTGAAGAAAAATGTCAAATGTAATGTGAAGTTGTGTCACATCCAGACTCCTTCCATATTAGGAACAATCCCACAGTACATTCTTTTGCAACAAACACAATGAATACAAAGAGAGCTCTGAGAAAATAGATTCCTGGTTTCCATCTCCCCTTGGGCTTTACATCCAGAAATTACAAAGATTAAGGAAATGTAGCCTGGCTTCATCTAGCTAACAGCTCATCTGGCCCCCAGCCATATAGCACTGAGCTGCCCAGCTGCAACCAAATATCCAGTAAATTTAACTCTAGAGAACTTATCTTTGGACAGAGGTTTATTTATTTATTGCAATGCACAGGCCGGATGAAATGTTATTTTTTTTCACCCTACTTGTTAATACTAAGAGATGAATTACCTGGGCAACGTGTACAAATTTGAATTTGAAGTCTTACCTTGCAATTGGCTCATTACTCTCATGATAAATATTTATCCGGCCAACAAATCTGAAAGCAAAAAAAAAAAAAAACCCAAGTTAAGGAAAAGCTGAGCATCAGGATGGCTGTGGGGAAGCAGAGATGTGCATGCCAATAATTGAACATATGGGCGTGCCAATAGTTTCCACTGTTATCTTTAGAAAAATGCATCATGAATACGGGTAGTCCTTGATTTACGACTACAGTTGAACCCAGAATTTATGTCGCTGAATGATAAATTGGTTAAATGAGTTTTGTCCCATTTTACAATTTTTGTTAAGTGAATTACTGCAGCTGTTAAATTGGTACATAATACGTTGTTAAATTACTACAATAAACACAGTTGTTAGACGAATCTGGCTTCCCCATTCACTTTGCTTATCAGAAGGTCACAAAAGATGGTCACATGGTCACCCAGGACACTGCAACGGTCATAAATATGAACCAGCTGTCAAGCATCTGAAAGTAAATCATGTGGCCATGGGGAAATGTTGCAACAGTCGTAAGTGTGAAAAATGGACATAAGTCACTTTTTCCAGGGTTGTTTAACTTCAAATGATCACTAAATGAACTCTTCCATCCCTCTGCTGCAGCTCCCTGTCGCTCAAAATATGTGTCACAACTGCCAATGTATGACACCCTCTGGCATGTGATTTATTGAGTTTTCATCCCCTGGTAGGCCAACTATGGGTAAATCCAAGAAAAGAAAAGTTTCAGAAGAAAACAGAACATTTAATTCAACTAGATATGCTAGTTTTGTGGCCGCTCAGGAAATAGTCAGACATAGGAAGGGTTTTGTGGCTCCCGGTGATTTCTTTTCTGTGGGAAACGGGTTCAAATGGCTCTTTGAGCATTTAAGGTTGCCAACCCCTGGTCTAGCTGAAGCCTGATCTCCAGCAAAATATTTTAATTTTCTTTAAAGTTCTCTTCCTCTGCTTTACTACAGTAAATTATGGACTTGTAGGAAGTGGCTAATTTTTATTTATAGAAAATAGGAATATTTTCTCATTCTATATGTTGCATATTTTTCATCTGTTGCTAAGTAATCCTGATTGGTGTTCTTAATTATGGAATTCTATAATAGTTTTAATCATTAATTTTGTATGATTTTTTAAAAATAATCTTTTAAACTGAACATCATTTCAGAGTCATTCTATGTGATGGACAGCTATATAAATATTATCAATAAATTTTCAATGCAGCAATTAGCAACATACAAGTTCCTTTCCATATGGCTACATGTCTTCCAAATCTGGTTTAGCCAGTCTTTCTAGTTAAAAATCAACCTTTTTAAAATTGAATGCTGAAACTATGGATTACAGCATGGAGCCTCTTTTCACACACCATAAACTTCTACAGCTTCCCTTCTTCAGTTATGCTGTTACATTTATCCCAACTATTAATGTTAGATAACTAGGATCTGATTTAAGAGAACTAGTACTGCAAGAAAGAACGAGGAAAGAAAATAGACTCCCTTTTTTATAGTCCATTTAAATCCCTTGGTTTCACTATCAGTTTCCTATTACTGATTCACATTTTCCTTTACTTCTTTTTTTTCAGCTTCATTTTAGGGTGTCCCCTCATCTTTCATTATGATATACCGACAAACTGCCTGCAACTCAAAGGTTTTGCATCACATAAATGAAATAGGGCATAATACCAATATTTGAAAAATGTGGAGTTGCCATACCTCAGCACTAAAGAGCCATAAATAAAGATCAAACCATTTGTGTTCTAGTTTTCTTGGGTTTCGTGATTCATCTTGATCACCTGAGGCAGAGGTCTCTCTAAGACAGGGGTCAAACATGCGTGGTGTCATGTGACATATTGGGACTTTTTTCCCCTTTGCTAAACCGGGTGGAGGTGGGGCCAGCACATGACACATCCAAGTTGCGGATCACAAGTTTGACACCTCTGCTCTAAGAGAAGAGAAGCATTAGGAACCGTTTTCATTGTTCCAGATATCTTCTCAAAATGTGCGTTTCTACACTTGGGAGTTCCATATACTTAAAGTAGTATTAGTGAAGTCAGAATAAGTAAGAAGATAATAAATCACAAGTTCTTACTTATAAAGATCAGGCTGAGGTTGTTCACATTCAATGGTAGCATGTAGTTTATCAATATCTTGTTCATCTTGAAGAGTCTTTGTATCTTGGACCGCGTAATATGTCTGGAATAAAAAAGGAAGTAATAGTGAAATTGAAAACATGAGACACAGTTCTTCTCATCTTTTCATCTGTGGTCACAGGATCAAACACTATGGCATTGCAAAATTCTGCAACTCTGAACGACTACCAAACAGCTATCTTTGGAGATATAAATTCTGAGATTTTAACAAATCAAATCATTTTACATAGCTCTATTATGTTAAATTAATAAGTCATAAGCTGTATCAGAAAGCTCATATTTTCAAAATGGTGCAGAACTAATTCTCTGAACAGATTCAAATTTTGATACGCCGTGTATTAAACCAAAAGTGGGTAATCTTTTAATTATGAGCAGTACATCTTTCCTGTCAGGCTGGAAATTGCAAGTACTCTAGTGGGCAGGGGGAATGATGCAAATCTGAAGCTGATTTTTCAGGAAGCCCATTCTTTGAAGTGTGAACAGGTTTACTGCATAAATCTATACCAGTCTATTTGGAAGAAAGTCTCACAATTAAAAAGGGGATTTAGTGTCATTTACAGGGGATATAAAGGTGAGATAAAAGGCAAGATGGTCCTCACACTATTGCAACAGAAACTTTGTTCCTTTTAAGGTGTGCAATGTTGACACATATATAAAAGCAGTTGAGTTTCAACTAGGATAGCATATCTACCATTTTGCCTATTGTGATCCCTTTCAGAGGTGATGATTTGTCTTATGACACACCTACAAAAGTAATATTGCAGCTTTAGGTTACTTAATCCTTCAGAAACATAGATACTTTCATTCATAAACTTAGGTTCTGTAATACAAGAAAAACATCCAATGCCTCATCTTCAGCTAGAGATTATCATTAAACTTGTTACCTTATGACTTGATTCACCATCCAAACTTGCTGTTGTAACAAAACATGTGCCATCTGATCGATTACTTGACAAAAATATTAAATCACAGGGGAATGTTTCATCTTCTTTTACCATCACAATGTCTCCAACCTTGGGGCGGGGGGGAGTGGGCAGGACAGAGAGAAATCATGGTTAGAATAAGATTAGAGTTGCTTCCCTCAAAAGTAAATAAATACACTGTTAACATATTAAACCAAAATGTCACTTGTCTATTTTTAGGCTTAGTATGATGTCTATTATAACATAGAAACTCAACAAGATTGCTTAATGTTGCCCATAAATCAAATTATTATAGTTTATCAGCATTGTACCCTCAACCTATAGGCTTGGTTACAGAATGTGATAAGTCATAATGTAGTTTTGTTGTTTTTTTTCTTAATGGTGTTTATATCTCAGGTTACTAGCTTTGTATTAGGCCAATAAAGTAGCTTATTCAGTAAATCATGGCCAAAACCAATCATGGCCTAGCATGACATTTTAACACAGCCATTAATTGGATTAAACATAGGGTGCAACATAATATAATTTGATTTTGATTTAGTCTAATAAGTAAATTGAATCAATGACTATACCATGATTCTTTCTGTGATCTTATTGGCATACTAAACTTTAGTGTAAGTATGATATGCACGTAAGGATTCAGGATTTATTTGTGAATTTCTGATATAACCCTACTGTACTTTGTTATTTCTGTTTACGCCTATATGCAATCCACAGGACTATAACTACAAATGAAGAAAAAACAAAATAGAAATTCACTAAAATACTCATAATAAATTGAATAATTTGCAAACTCTATTAACTTTATTTTACTTCTGTCCTGTTCAGGAAATCACTGAATAGAAGTAGCACTTCCTCATAGTCTCCTATACTGCTCGGCTATAATATTATATATCAGGTGATAAAGCGAAGAATTGCAGTTATAACAGGAAATGAAATATGTGTTGAGATGTTACAACGCAAATATGACCCCTCACGTACTTGCATGCTGCATTGTAATACTAATGGAAAAGGTTTGCATTGTGACATCTCAATGGCCGGCTGAAAATGTCCACCTAGGTGACATTCTTGAAATGTGCCAAGCTCCCATGATTTCAGGTTATGTTGGCTGTGACTGCTAGAACTTATGATACTTCCTGAAGTATAATGAAACAGGAATAAATTGGAACAGAGGATCACTTTTGAATACAAGTGAGGTTTTCACGGGTCATTATACTTTGAAAGAAAAAAAATGTACTTTTAGTTAGACTATTAGCTCCAACAGAAACAAACTGTTAATATAAATGAAATATCAAACTCATTTATTTATCATTACTACTCATTACTATTTATCAAAACTACAGAAAAGTACAGAAGTACAGAAATACATTTATGCATTTATGCAGCATTTATAAATAAATTCCATTTTGGGAAATTTTAAACAGAAAATTAAAAATATTTAAAGAGTAGCATTGAAACATTCTATCAAAAAACCCAAAACATCTGTAGAGAAATAGCTTTTAGTTTTGTTTTATGCTCAGTTTAAAATAGAAGAAGAAGAAAAATGTGGAACCATTTCAGTAGAAACATACAATCATTTTTCATGCACAAGTGAAGTAAAACAATATGCAAAACTCTCTCTAGAGGAATGGGAAAGGCACACTAACCAAGCAGAAGTACTTATGACCTAGAAAAAAACTGTAACTATAAACAATGTAATTTATGAAAAGAACACTTCAAAATTATACCTCTTTACCATTCACTAAAGTTGCCTATCTTTTCCTTAGCTTCCTCATGAGCCTGCAGAAAAACTGCTCCATTCCTTTAAGAGCTGCATTACCTTTAATTAGTAAACTGCTTAAATGTGCTGTGAGGGTGCAGTGATTAGAATGCAGTATTGCAGGCTAATTCTGCCCACAGCCAAGAGTTCAATCCTGAACCAAAGGTTGACTCAGCCTTCCATCCTTCCAAGTTGATAAAATGAGGAACCAGATTGTTGGGGGCAATATGCTGACATTGTAAACTACTCAGAAAGTGCTGTAAAGTACTATGGGGCAGTATATAAATAAGTGCTATTGCTAAAGCAGTGGCAGCCTCCCTGTCCCTCCCACACACAGAAGCCTGGAAAAAAAATGGACTGCTTTAATTAATACAAATATGTTGTGCTTATGATTGTGGGAAACCTGATACACTTCTTGCAAGTTATTTCCACATATGATGTACTCACTTCTCTGGACACACAATTAAAACTTTTTAGCAGAATAACATGCCTTGATCTGCTTTAAATACTTTCATATAATAAACTTAGAAAAGACAGTGCCATAATAAATTTGCTAGTTTTAAAGGTATTAAGGCTATATATCATTGGTTCCTGGACATTGGCTGGCAAGGAAATAAGTTATTCATCAGGCAGGAAGTTGTACTATAATAATATGGTAGAGCACCATTCACTTCCTAACAAATCACATATTTACATCCTATAACATTCTCTGATTTTAAAATGATGCTGTTTTGCATGATGTAGTTGTGGGTTGTGGCTCTTTACACATTCAGAAAGATTTGTCAGTCTAAAAAGGGAATGGTGGTTTTAATTTGATGTGCTGAAAGTGACCTTCTTATAAGGCATTAAAAACAAGACACTGTAATGGTCTATATAAAGGAAATGGTCAAGAAGAAATGTTCTAGCATTAGCTATCATTAAAGGGTGAAGAACTATTGAATTTAGTGACAGTTTCTTCACATTTTGGTACTAAAAAGCAAACTGTCAATGTTACTTTTACTGATTTTTAGACTATTTTTATTTATTTATGGCTGTTTATCTATTACACTGGCTTGTTTAGGTTAAGTTGAACGAGGGTGTAAGAAGGAGAGGGAATGGCCTTGAGAAACAGAAGAAAGAGATGCTACTCATTACAATGGTCAGATAAAAGGTGCTCACTCTGAGACGAGAATATAAGGTGTGTAAAAATCTCAGGCAAGCCTACACAAAGATAAGAAGTATTCAGAGTTGCAGTGTTCTCTTACAATAGCTTTACGATAAAAATAGAGGCATGACATTGGGTTTCCTGCTCTTCCTGGAAGGCCTGACAGACTGTGACAGCCACTGTGGGAAAATTGTTTTTTTAAATAGCCCAATAAAAGGATCTATATCCCATTGCATAAAGAGTGCTTTCAAAATCCAGGAAGAAACTAAATCTTGATAATAATTCTTCTCTAAATCAAAAGCACAATCCTTGTATGTAAACTTGACTGTAAAAAATATTGTTCCTGTAACAGAGTTGTCAAAATTTGGAATACCCTATCTGATTCAGTTGTCTCAGCTACACGTTTTCACAGTCTCAGTCACAAATTGACTTCCGTGGAACTTACTTCATACTTAAGTGGTCGCTAGAGGGGGCGTGCATAAACTTGCCTATCGTTCCTGCCATTGTATTTTTATTCTCTTATTCTTGTTCTCGTTTTTATTTGACAAATTTAAATAAATAAATAAATAAATGTTTATTCAAAACAACCTTCCACTACATTTAAGTAAATTTTACTGAACAATAGACAACAACACCAAGGCAGGTAGCCAATGACCTGCTTTGCCTTCATTCTTCTCATATTGTGGTTCTTTTTTCTGATAAGAAAAATGAAATTTGAAACGCACAACTGCCTATTAAGCAGGGAGTGTAACAAAATGGCCCCTCAGTAAACTATGGAGAGTTGAGGAGCATATATAATCAACATTAACACTTAGAGATGTTATGGATGAAATTAAGTTCCCTTTTCATTCTTTCTTGTCTCTATATGTACACTTGCACTCATCTGACCTGTTATGCTGATAGTTCCTATATATAAAGTTGTTTTAGATCAGCAGAGAAGAAAATATATCAAGATAATCCCAAAACAACCTTTCACTACAGTTGTAGTTTTCAAGTAGTTAAAGAGACCCCTTCTGCCTGTACTACATACATTAATGTTTGCCACAAACCTAGACAGGAAGACTCCCAAGAGCCCCATCATGAAGAGAGTGCTAGAATTAACTCTCCTTTTTCAGTGAAACAGGACTCTTAAGATCCATTGGTTCAATATCTACAGGATGTGTAAAGCTCAAGTTACAAAGAACAAATACTGCCTGCTATAATACCAGTCTTACTGGCTTGTTTTATACTATCTCTCTAATCTTGTTTGTCTATAATCTTATTCTCAGCTACTTTAAAAATTCTGAAAGTTACTACAGTGAAATTTATTCAAAATGGATTTGAGTAGCTATTTACATTACAACACTCTACTTTGTAATTTTCCTATCATGGGCAAATTCAGCAGGTCACAAATGAGAGACTACTTTTTGAAACAAAAACCAAGCCATGAGTAGCCTTAAATACTTAGCATCCATATATTAATGTTATTATGACCACAGACCAGCATAATTACATTTCTTTCTTAGCACCTATATATTAACTTTATTATGATCACAGACCAGCATAGTTACATTTCTTATATTTCTTATGGTGTATGATTCAGAGTATTGCAATTCCACTTAAGTTGGGAACAATAAAATAATACATTTTATTTAATTATTTATTTAATCTAAATTATGTAGTTGCCCACTTCACCAAAGCAATTTTGGCCAGTGCACAATAAAGCTAAAATGTAAATAAATGAATAAAGCTACTTATCATTACTGATTATAATAACATTTAAAGACTATAAAAACCTAACAGAAAAAGGGATACTAACAATGGAGCCATATCACAAGTTTACTTTGGGCTGAGAAGAGAATGCCATGGTAATTCTTAGCTATTTTGTGGCCAATCATAGCTTAGCTATTATCATGGCTAACCACAAAACGTTGCTTGGTGCAAGTCAAACACTCTTACCTTTTGGCAGATTAATTCATGCAGATAGTGAGATAACATTTCTTTGTTCATCTGATGGATAATGGGATTGATATAATTCCTTTTTTACTGCTCTGTATAATATCAGGTACTCTATATAGAATGTTTTATCACATAACTGCATCAAATGCCGTCATAGGAAACCATTAATGGTACACCCTTTGGCAATAAGAACAACTGTAATTTCATTAAATCTACGGTACATTTGTTTATGAAATGTCTATTTGCCATAAGTGAAACTTTCCAAAATACTCGCCCTCATACCAAAAAACCTCATAGGTATATTTATTGACCCTTGATCCTTACTCTTAGTTTACGGCTCTGCTTTCGAACCAGTTTGCCATGATGAATAAAATGAACGGGACACTGATTCATTGCATTGTCAGCTTTGTGACGAAGCCAATCTTCATATCCCTGCATGAAACCACAAAGAAAACATACAATCAAATGTGTGCTAGAAGAAGAAAATGATAAACTACCGGTGCATGGTGACCAAAACAATTGCATGGCTGTGTCCATTTGAAATGGACTTTCTTTTTTATCCTTTGGAGTATTATGCACCATAAATTAAAGAAACCAGGAAAGATAGAAGGGGATGAAAAACATTAATGAATCTGTACTGTATCCCACAATGAGGGAAAAACATAGGCGCAGGACTTTAAGAGTAGAATCTCTGCTTTCAGAACTGAGGGCATGGGAGGGCAGCAGAACTCTTTCTATGGGGTGCAGAAACAGAGCTGAAATCCTGAAGATTTAAACGAAGGAGTTCCATGCATGGAGGGGACCTGAACTCTTTCAGAAGGCAGCTCTTCCAGCCAGTCCCCAGAGATGAGAGGGAGCCAAAATCCAAGCAGAGGGTGGAGAATCAGCACAGTAAGATCAGAAGCACTGACCATCTGCTTAATGACATATTTGATCGCTCAGTGGTTGAGATTCCAGACTCAATTGTAGTCATAAGTTCAAGGACTACCTGCATGTAAGAGCGGGGGTCTTAAATGTCATGGTCCGGTTTTATCTAGACCTTTTTTGGCATAATTCCTGCAAGTATTTCTGTTGGGGAGTGCATCAGGTATTTCACTGACATACTTGAGTTTTCAGTGCTTATTCATACTAAGAATTATAATTTAGCATAAAAATCAATAGTCTCATTGGAGCCCTCACAACAATCAGGAATCTTAGAGGTCAAAAAAAAATTCAGTTTGTATAACTATTTAATGACTGTCACAAGCTATTTTTTAAAATATGGTATTATTATTGCAGTACTACTGAAGTAACTTAGAAATTAATTCTGCAGCATAGGGTAGAAAGTATTATTCCAATATATCAGTATCTCCATGTTTATCTTCAGGCTATTTTTCCTCTTAATTGTAATTGTTTTATAATTTCCTTTTCATCAGTCAATACATCCTTGACAGTAACAAATCAATGGATAAAGGATAGATAAAGAAATATACTTTTCATATACATTTCAGTTATATTCAGCAAATATAACTGCTGTAATCATGAATAAAAATAAAAAATCAAAATCAAAAAGTGATATATGCTTTCCAGAAGAATGGAAACCCTTTTTTTTTCTTTTGCCTGACTAACTGGGGAATTCTAAAAGTCAACACATCTTAAAGGTTATTGAGGAAAAGAAAACAACCCACTGCTTTAGGTCAATCATCTCTCAGTCCAACTGAGGGTATGTAAAGGCAGAAGAATCAAACATGACAATCAAAAAAACGTTTTCGAAAACCATGTAGACATGATCTGCCTCCAGTTCTGAATTAAACTCTAAAACGCTTACCTGTTTTATAGCTGTTACAATGATGACAAAGAAAAGTGGGAGGCCGCTTGTCACTGGACTGGTTGGTGTGTCAATAATTAACTGGGAAATAAAATGTCACATTTTTTTATAAAATATGGATTTCAACAAAAACCATATTTAAACAAAGAATACTTTTCAAACTATACTTTTATAAAAACAAACACTGGTCTTGAAAAACAGTGAGGTACAGCTTGTCAAGGCATTTTGAAGAAATCCAGCCACATTGCTAATTTCAAATGACTGATGGTGTTGTTAGGTACAATACGGATATGCAGAGGAAAATCTGATTTGTCCCTTAGGCTGACTTAATTACGGTTCCTTGAAATATAGCTTTCTGATGCATGTCTTCACAAACACATGTTTAGTGATTCATGCTTAATATTTACAGCCAAAATGTACTTTGTTTAGTGATTTTGAACTGCTCCTTCCTAAGGGCACATATCAATCTAAATTTGAAACATCCTGTTCTAAGTTTAAAATGAATTGAATCTCCAAATGCAGATATTTGCAAAACAGGGATTTTAGAGATTTTCTCAAAGATCAGAGCAGCTATGTCAAAGTCCAAAAGGAAAGTTACTACAGGTAGTCCATGGCTTACAACAGTTTGTATAATGACCATTTGAAGTTACAACAGCACTGAAAAAAGTAACATGACTGTTTTTCACACTTTGACCATTGTAGCATCCCCAGGGTCATGTGATAAAAATTCAGATGCTTAGCAACTGAGTCATATTTACGATGGTTGAAGTATGCCAGAGTCATGTGATCACCTTTTGTGACCTTCTGACAAGCAAAGTCAATGGGGAAGCCAGATTCACTTAACATCCATGTTACCAACTTAACAACTGCAATTATTCACTTAAACTGTGACAAGAAAGGTCATAAAATGGGGCAAAATTTATTTAACAATTGTCTTGCATAGCAACAGAAATTTGGGGCTCAATTATGGCCATAAGTCAAGGACTACATATACTTTCCTTTTCATTTTTCCTATACATGCCTTATATATCTAATATAAAAAAGAGGTGCATTTTACCTGTACAAGAAAAATGATAAGAAAGTAGAAGTTTGCTATTCTTCGGAACTGCTCAAATAAGTTCTTCGGTATGAAGTTCCAAAAGGTGTACTGAAAAAGATGGGAAGTTCAGGAAGGCTAAATCTTAATTTACAAAGGAATTAGACATGATTTTTTTTTCTTTCTATGTCAATAACACAATATAATAAACTGCATTTTTGTGAAATCATTCAATGATCATACAAAGATTATATATTATATGTCTATGTATGTCACATTAAATTAAACAAAGTGGATTGTATTACTAATTAACCTAAAATACCATTCTTCAACATTTCGGAGAAGATGAAGTGTATTTTGCTACACTTGGCTGTGACAATCATTTTACAAACCTCTAGGGAATTTTGATAAATTGGTTTATGAAATACCTCTGAGCCATCCAAAAGGAAGAATACCAAGTTTGATATTTTACAGAGAACATAGACTTGGCTTGATTAAGTGATTAAGGAGCACCACATGCCAAATTAATTTCCCAAGGCAGTGGTGGTGAAATTATAACACATAGATCAAAGATGATGTGCCACTGTTCACCAACACCCAACAGTTTGAAGGCACAACCTATTTTTATGCAGTTTTTCGAGGCTATGGAAATTGCATGCAAATGGGCTGTGCTCTTTTTTTTGTGGTTGCTAAATGAGGACTGTTTAATTTTCTGCTTTAAACTGAAATATTCACAAATGCTTCCAGGTGTCAGCAGATGATATAAGATAAGACTGCAAATTTCACAATTCTGAAATTTAGAATTAAACATTTCTGTCAAAGTTAAAAATACTACAAGTGTAATCAGGGGTTTCATATAATATATGGATGTAGAACTTGAATTTAAGTGACACATTTTCCACATTTGTTTATTAAAACTGACATAAAATAAAACCTGCAAAAAATACTGGTTGTTTGAGGCTTTAAAAAAAAAAAACAGATATAAAGAAGTTATCGTTTTGGACCCCCTCTTCTTCTTCCACATCCTTTCTTCTTCTATGTTCTCTTCCATGACCTCTACCTGCAACTGCCTCCCTTTTTTTGGATTTGACTTTTGTTTCAACATCCACCAGCAAAGTATCAAGAGGCAGATTGTCTGGCAGAATAAAATATCTGATATTATTGCCTCGAATGCTCAATGTCTCCAACTGGACAGGTTCACTGTTCTTCAAAGTCATCTTTACAGCTTTAAGATGGGTATTCACGCTGACAACCACTCCTGTAATGGCTCCATGTACCTGAGTCCCATTTTTCAGTTCAATGGTGACAGTTTCATGACTAAGTTTCATAAGAAATTGCACGAGTTTCATGGCAGAAAGGCAATTCACGGATAAACCAGACAGAGGGCTCCCCGAGGGTGAGAAGCCAAAAGAGATGATGAAAAATTTAGCTTGACGCAGCCAACTCAAACTAGGCCGCTTCCATTACTCATGAAGGGAAGCTATTAATGGGGTGTGCTCTTGAACTGTCTCAGAAGTCTCAGTTGTCAGAGGCTGCAGAGGCCACAGGACAACATTCTCTGAAGCTGCTTCAAGAACAAAGGCCTCCAGACAACCTGAAGCAGCCTCAGCTAGGCCACAGGGACCTGTCAACAGAAAGAGAACACCTCCTGAAAGTAAGCAGCATGTGACATATCATAAGGAATGCTAGGCTGGTGGGCAGTTACACCATTAACCAAGGCTTGTGTGCAAGGCTGGCTTTTTGAGTGACAGTACTGTGGCTAATGCTAAAGTTGAGCTGGGAACCTCAATTTCAGAACCAGCACTGCCACTGAGTTTTCACAGTAGGCTAAAGAAAGATAAAGAGATTGCTTAGTTTGGTTGAAAGAATGAGTGATGCTGAGAGATAAAGATTATTGAACTTAGAAGGGCATGACTTGAGATTTGGGTGCTATCAAACAGCAAGTGTAAGATTAATGTAAATTTCCGAAACCATTTTATTAGATGTGCCATCTTGAGAATTTGGATTGAATATAAATTAGAATATGTCCAAAAATACCTCTACAGCTACATCCGCAAGAAGCATTTTACAGAACAGAAATGGGAACTAAACAGAAATGGTTAGATATGGTAAATTGCTAGAATATACCCCATGTGCATTTAAAATAAAATTAAGAGAAGATTTGGTATCAGAAGCATATAAATGTCAATGGTTTTCATATAAGCAAGTCTTATATCTATTATTATTCTTTTTATATCATTATTATTATTAGATTTGAACTTAATAAAGTAACGTATAGTTTTGAACATGATAAAATTTGAAATTGAGTTATATAAATCAATTATATATCCTATGACTAAAATGTACAAATTTTGCTAAGTTTGGAAACAGAAAATGAACAAGTTAAGGACTGCATGATAAGATGGGCTAAAATTTTTGGATATATTTTTTTATTTTATTGCACATCTGTTAGTCATTTCTATTTTGGCTTTTATTCTCTCCCTTGACTACTAGTTTTTGTTATTTAATTAAAAAAAAACATTTAATAAAGTTATATGAAATTACCCAAGTATGAGTCTACCAGATGTGGGATGTAATTTCAGAAACACTGGATGACAAGAAAGACATTAAGAAAACTACATATTTTTGCTGGCATCTAGTGGTCCAATTGATTTCTGCAGCCCATATTTTTGTGGGAATAATCCATTGATGGTATACTGTAACTGTAAATCAGCACATAAAGTCCATTGAACATGCTATTTTATGTTTGCACAAATCAGCAAAAAATCTGACTATTGACAAATTTTAATAATAAACAGCAATTTTTTTATTTCAGTGCCAGACTTCTGCAATTAAACAAGAGACTTTGGTGCAAAAATTAAAATTGTTGATAAAAAGAGGGGCATGTGTACATTGAAGCCAAAAGTATAAGGCATATTAAAATAACTATGATATGAGACAGTGAAAAGAATAAAGATATAAGGGAATACCTTTGATGAGACTATTCTGTTGTCAGGATACCTCTGCAGAATGTATGCTTCAGCACCTGGAGGGGGTTCACGATGCCCAACATAAACTGTCCGATTGTCTACCCAGTTCTCTTCCCCAGCACACTGTGAAGAAAAAATAATAAGTAGTTCTACATCAAAGGCTGGGTTTTTGTTGTTATATTTTAGGGTTCATTCCCCTGATTTGAAGTTATCTTTTTTCCCTACTTGCATATTATGTGCTATTAACATATTAGTGCTATTATGTTCATATTTTTGTATGAGCATATTTTATACCATATTTTAATGTAAGTTTCCAAAAGTCCTTTTTATTGTAGCATTATAGAAATATATTAAATAAACAAGTAATAAATAACTGAACTGATGAGACATGCATCAACTCACGCTTCATGTAAGATTTAAGTTTCATCTTCTAAATATCTAATAAATAATATCTATAATCTATCTATCTATCTATCTATCTATCTATCTGTATATGTATGTGTGTGTGTGTGTGTGTGTGTGTGTGTGTGTGTGTGTGTGTATATATATATATATATATATATATATATATATATATATATATATATATATATAACATTACATTATATTACATTACCCAGAGATGTGTGGTTGATAGAGAAATAAATAAACCAGTAAAACATAGTTTCCTTAATATTGACATGGTAGATAAATTGTCAGAATCCTATATTCAGAACAATAATTACTTTTGTATTATTGATAAATAATATATCAGGAAAGTAGCTCCTATGTTAGAATATACATGTTATTAAAATATATAGGTTATGGTCTGTTTTAGATATCCAACCAGATTTAAAGATACTCTACTAGTGCTTGAATTACCTCTCTTGCTGACAAACTAGAGTTAAGCCAATGCTAATGTTACCTCACATTTTGAAGATGTGTGTATATTGAATAGTTCCAGTCTCTGTTTCTAAAATTTTGTTTCAGGTACTTTCATTCAGAAGTTTCAGAGCAGGTGTTTCTAGGACAATTCAGTCAAAAAATAATTAAACCACTGATTTTATGATTTCAGAAATTTATGCCTAGGGGATTCTTCAAGTTAATTAACTTGGATTTTAACTTTCAATTTAACTATATAGTGAGTGCCTGAACACCAGTAACATACTTGAAACTGTACTATAAAGAATCCTCCACAAATTTGCCTTGAATTGAATCTGAATGAATGACAAAGGCAAAGCAAAAGAATTTTCAGATCATATCTATTATTTTCAGAATAAATGACAATTGGCTGAATTCACTCAATATGTTAATCCAATGGCCCCCAACCTTTTGGGCACCAGGAACAGGGTCCACGAAGAGAAGTTTTTCCATGGACCGGAGGGGGCGTGGTTTTGTGTATAGGGCTTTACTTGTTTCAGCAACCTGGTTTCTGGCATGTTGCGGACTGGTGGCAGTCCATGGATCCGGGGTTGGGGACCCCTGTGTTAATCCATTAACCATGATTTTACAAATCACTATGCTTCTGTTTGCAGAACACCCTCTATCAACTGTATATTGAAAGTCTGATAATAATAAGATGACAGGTAGTTTAGATCAAATCCTCACTGGTTGCAATAGAGTTATTTATTAGAACCAACTAAGAGTTTGCTCAATAGAAACACAATAGAAACACACATCCAGGAAAATTATTTAAAGTACCCTCTTTAATATTATAATCCTTGTATTTCACCTCTCTTTCCATTTCATCTCACTTTGTCCTGCATAGTTTCTATTTTCATGGTCTTTTCCATCTTGATATTGCTCCTGATTATCTTTTCTGACAAGAAAATTCTGTATTTCCATAATTATACGGAATTCACTTACCCATAAATCTGATGCCAAATATGCACACATTTATGATTAAATACTACACTTTTCCTCAATTCAGTAAAAGGAGACACGATTCTTTAAGGTTATAAATAGCAAAGATCTCTGACACTTTTACTGTTCTAGATACTTGTTTCTTCATCTACATATTTGAAGAATATGCTCTACAGTTATATAATGGCATGTGAGAATGACCTTGGAAGACAGGAGGAAGAGCCACAGACTAAACTATGGCCAGACAATAGCAGCAAAGTCCACAGAAGAAATGGGTCTCTGCCAAAGATCTCAGAAGGAAGCCCCTCTACTTTCTTGAACTGTAAAGATGAGGAAGAGATGGACCTCCAGACTTGCAAAATTCTTCTAATGAAACCTTACAGTCAAGATAAAGATAATATTCTTGGTGTGCTTCATGCCTGGACTAGCTCAAAAGGCTCATAATAATCTATGAGAATAGAAGAGTATTTATTTTATTGTTTTTTCCCACTAATTGGCCAAATTAATACACTAGCATCAGAAAAAAAATAGCATAATTCATCCTTGAAAAAGAGTACAAACATGATTTTTGTTAAAGTATAAGTCTGAATCCTAATAAAATATAGCTCTGGGGCATCCATTCTGTATATTTAGCACAGTTCTCTAATTCTCATAGCTTTTGACATTCAAACCTTCAAGAGAATAGAAACCAAGAACAATGTATATACAGTATATATAATGTATTAGTGTGTGCATCTCTGTATATAAAAGTTAAATTATAACCAACATGCTTCTATTGTTTTCCATTTAGAAACTAGCATTGTTATATTATATTATGTATATATATTTTCTCACCAAAATATTTAAGTAATATGTACCAAAAAAAGAACAACAACACAGAATAGCTATATATTGATCAAACTTTTAAAGTATAGCAAGTAAAACTAAAGGCTCTCCTTGAATCTAGCCACCCAGTTCTCTTTTAATTGAATATTCAAATACTGAGGAATGGTTTCAAATTACATCTTTCACAACCCAGTCCTGATTTGGGCTGAGCACCCTCAAGGGATATTTTGGATTTTTATGTGACATAATGCAAGTAACATCCATGTTCTCTGCAGCAGGAAGATAATTCTAATATCTCCCCGTAGAGCAAGAGTGTCAAATTGGTGCCCCGCACCCCGTATGTGTCACATGCAGGCTATGCTCACCCAGCTCCCTGAATGGGAAAAACTTTGTGAAACATAATGTGATAGCATTGGGATGCTGCAAGTTTGACACCCGTGCCATAGAGTAACAAAACATTTAGAACTAGACTGAATTGTACTTCTAGTCTTGAGCTGAAGGTCAAAATAAGATAAGTCCATTCAACTGAAGGTTCTTTGTAGCCATTCTTTCCGCTACCAAGTCAAGTATCACAAAGTTAGGCAAACAATACAAGGAGACATCACAGAAAGGTAAAAACAAAATAAATACTCTCTTAACCCCAGGAAGGGAATAAATGATGTTCAGGAAAGACTGGACTAAAGATATAATAACAGGTTTGCCATGTAACAATCCACTAAGACTTCCGCCCTTCTGATTCCACAGGTTGCTTTCTCCTACTGTAATTTGCAATCTACATGTTGGGAGGTGAGAGGCATGGAAGGGAGTCAGCCCCAATCATATGAAGATAAAAGATGGGAGACATGCATGGAAGTATGTATTCTTCCCAAAGTAGGGTCATGTAGGGAGGATAACCTCATCTGCAAGGGGAACCATTTGAATGGTGCATTTAAGGAGTTGCTGCACCTCATTGTAGCTTTGATGTTGATGATGATGAGATATGGCAAAAGCAAGGATGGCATATCCCCAAAAATGGTAGCTCTCAAGAGTCTTGGTCTAACTCTTTGTGGTTAGATGAGGTACCACTTTCCATTATCTTATGATTATCAGTTTGCCCTCCTTTGTGGACTTTGTCTCCAAACACACCAGTGCAGTTTTAGAGCATGGGAAAGATAAATCCAGATTCTATCAATCTTCAGTAATGTCATATGAAATACACTTAGATTCATATCGGATACAACTATTTTGAAACTTTATAATCCAACTGATTATCATTTGAATTGAGTGGGATGATAAGAAGCATAGAAGATCGAAAAGGTGCTGATAGCTTTATGCCCTAATTAATAATAAAAAATTATACATTTAAAAAGTAGGAAAATATCTCAAAACAGATATATTTCATATGATATTATTAGATATGATATGATATATGATATGATATTAATTTCTTTCCCATTCTGGTTCATTCCATGTATGTTGGGACTACAATTCCTGAAATTCTCAGCTAAGACTGTTTTATCTTGATCTTGGTATGACCAAAAATTGTGGAACTGTAACATAAATCTATCTAGAAGGGGGTTAGCATAGAGAAAGCTGTTTTGGAGAAAGCCTCCAAAACTAATCTCAACTACAACTTTATTCAACAAAAGTTAATTATTTTAAATTAATTATTCCTATTTTAACTGCCCCCATTGGACTATGATATTTATACAGTTTTTACGTTTTAACTGTACACTGCTTAGAGTCACTGTGAATGAGATGGGCAGCCTCAAATTTAATATATAAATAAATAAAATAAAGTAAATAAAAGTAATACTTAAAGCAGCAGCATACAACATTAAAGTTATTATTCTATAATCCCTTCCCCCAAATTCTAACAATAAATAGTACAATAGATATTGCTGCAACTCTTGATAACATTTATCAATATATAAACTTTAAAAGGATAACAAAACAGTTTTCCACCCTGTCCCAGAGCTCCCTCAGAAAATTCCACTAAGACCTTGCAAAAAAAGAACACATGCACAAAAAGAAAAGAATAGAAAAATCATGCATCAAAATGGACAGGGTAGTGAAGTGTATCCATCTCTTTGTACTTTATTACTTAGACCCATTAAAAGGTACATTCAAGAAACCATAAATATGCCTTAGCATTATGAGATTCTAATAATAACCAAAAGCTCAATGTACCGAAACCAAGTTTCATTGGCACATCAATGAGGAAGTATTAGTTATGCTTTCTCTTGCTTCAACACTGTCAGCAAAAAACAGAACCCCAAAACTGGGGGAAAAAATCCATTAAGCTGCCTTTTCATCACATACAAAAATACCATTTTCAAGAATGTTTATCAAACTCAAAACTTAAAGGAATAGTAATTTATATATGACTTTGACTCTTGTTTAAAGGACATAAAAGTTTAACCTAATAAAAAGCTTTAAGAAAAAGATGAGGCAGAATGTTCACAAAAATGTGACTTGGGTTAAATATTGGGATTTTTAGAGATTCGTGCTTTTAAGAATGAATTCAAGAAATAAAAGCCTATCTCCCAATAATATATAAAAGATACCCTAATTTAGCAAACCAATAATATATATTATATATTACCAATAATATATAAGAGCCTTACCCTAATTTAGCAAACACAGAAGTATAGGTAGTCCTCAACTTACGACTGCAATTGAGCCCAAAATTTATGTTAAGTGAGAGTTTGTTAAGTTAATTATCCCATTTTATGACATTTCTTGCCACATTTGTGAAGTGAATCACTGCAATTCATAAGTTAGAAACCTGGTTGTTAAAGTCAGGAGGTTGCAAAAGGATGGTGTGATCTCCCTGGGACGCTGCAACCGTCATAACTATTAGGCAGTTGCCAAGCATCTGAATTTTGATCACATGACCATGGGGATGTTGCAATGGTTGTATGTGTGAAAAGAGGTCATAACTCACTTCTTTCAATGCCCTTATAACAGCCACTAAATTAAGTGTTGTAAGTCGAGGACTATCTGTATCTTAAACCGAACAATGTTATTGTGATATAAGCATCTATAGGATAATGCATTAGAAAAAATGCATCAGACTTATCCAAGCAAGGCGAGATTGTTTATGGCAATATAACTCATGGACAGCAAATACAGAAAGCTTGAACCATGATTTTACCATTGCCACCACTGACAACACCTGCAACATGGTACTCTCCTGTCTGTCCCATAATTAGGTAGACTATAGTCCTAAAAACAAGTAGTATGCTTACTAGACAGCAGAAGAGGAGTTTTTGCCTTGAGAAAACACTTATCATCTCTCATACTATTGAGGATAACAAAAATGGGCTGCAAGCTGGTATGAAGGGATTAGTAAAAGGTTTGAATATACACAGCAGATATAGTACACTGAGTTCTGCATTCTAAATTAATTATAATTTGTACTATTTTAGTTCAATCATTCTGCTTCTTTTGATTCAAAAAATTGAAAGTTGAAATATATATATGCCTCCCAATTAATATTTGTATTTTGCCATAATATGGCAAAAGTCACATAATGTGAACAGCCAGTTCATCAACAAACAATGTTTGATTCCATTTTACATCACTATTCACTCAAGTGGATAAAATTGATCTTTGGGTATCTGACTCCAGAATCCTAGTTTTTATTTCCAGCAGCGAAGCTGGGTTCGTAGATTCCCAAAATTTGCTTGTTTGGGAACAACAAATTAGGAGCTTGAATTTGGACATCACAATAAGCTAAAGGTCTCTGATTAGCTTTACCCATTTCTATGAAGGGTGGAACAAATGCACTGCTTCTATCAGTGCTGTGCACATTTGCAATAAATCAACCCAGCTGCCTGGCTCATGTGTGTATGCAATGGAATATTAAGTAGCCGGTGTAACAATTAAATTATTGAAAATGCTTGTTTATTTATTAACGTCTATGCTGCTCATGGAGATGACTTCTTGTTTCACTTTGATTGTTGACTCTCTGATAAACATGTAGTTCTACTATCACTGTAATAAATGTATATAATGGTTGGATATAAGTCCAAAACCAAAAATTAAACCAACCATACCAAGAGGTTGTTTGAGTAATTAGAGTGATTATAATCACTTGCTTCTAAGAAAGGTGGGTTTGGGGTGCCTTTGAGTCAGTGTTGATTTAAAGACACACATACACCCCACAAAATTTAAAAATTGCTGCTTCTGAAGACTTCTGAGGAAATAAAGTCCTCTGGTTAAGATGTTTGGGCAGGATTATTTTATAGATTATTTCCCATTTTTCTATAAGTGAAACACAGAGCTATTCATCATATTTAAACAAATATGGAAGGAAACAATATCTGGAGATTAACAATTTTGAATAACAATTTTTGTAGACATTGGATACTTAGGCATGCTAATTTAAGCAATTCTTGGATTAAGAAAAATAATTATGATGCACTGTTAAATGAAACAACAACAGAGCAAACTTCACTTTTCAGGGATAAATAGGAGACTACACTAGAATTTGTTTGTCCCCAAACCATGACAGCATAGGAAAAATGTTAAGCAGCTTACAAATTTCTTCTAATTTTTTTTTTTTAAATATTCTATAAAACTTTTAGTGGAGTTTAACACTGGGAAGTCTTCTGACTTACGTTATAGATCGGATCCCACGACCTCTAGTCAATATGTATTGAATTATAGAAGATTAATGTAATGAACCTCTCATACTTTGGGGCAAAATTAAAATGGCCACTCCATTTATTGCCAAACAAGGAAGAGACAATGAAGGCATCTGAAATTAGCCAATACGGAGAGGCTGTCAAAAGTCTAAGGGTACATAAAAGCAGTAATTTTTAAAAATGATTAAGAAAGATGATAAATATTAATCTGAATGAACAGGAAATTGTTTTATTAACATGATGATCCCGACATGGCCTTTTAAAACAGAGTTGGTTTACAATGCTCAAACAACATGCAACTTTTGATCTGAACTGTACAGTAATACAATTCTGGCCAACAAAAAAAATATCCTGAATAATAAATTGTGGCAAATTGTGTCATAATCTATCTATCTATCTATCTATCTATCTATCTATCTATCTATCTATCTATCTATCTATCTACCTATCTCTAATACAGCTCTACATTTAAAATAGATTTTATTGTAAAAATGCTGTCAAACATCCCTAGGTCAACCTGATCAGTGATGTCATTGTCAAATAATTTTTTTCAAGGTTAATAAGCAGAGGAACATTTAACAGATTGAAAAATTCTGAACTGCATTGGTTTTGTACCAAATGCCACAAAGAGATTGTGTAAGTTAGGTCTGGGTGAGACGATAAGGACAATCACAACTTCCAGATGTCCCTGTTGTTCAGCGATATATTAAAAGAATGCCTATTCTTTTCAAACACTGCTTTCTATTGAGCAATAATAATAACACTTAGCATACTACAGTGTTACTGTCAAGGGTTATGAGATAGGAAGGTAAATAAAAATAACAATGGTTATAATTTTATCACTTTTAAAATAAAAAACAAGCTACACAGAAACCATAGGACACAGAATAATTTGAAGCTAAAGTAGATGCTGTCATTCAATTTTGCTCTCTTCCCAAGTACTGCCTCTATGGAAAGCTATGAGGGAATGATTTCTTTCGGACTTGTGTAGGTCAAGTATGTCTGTAATAAGGAAATTGGAATCATGATAATTACAGAAATAAAACTTATTACTGAAGTTTTGCATAACAATATGCCACTTCTGTGAACCTTCAGTTCTCCCTTTCATTTCTGGCTTATTCATTAGTCAGTAAAAGCAGAAACTTCAATTTAAAATGAATTGAAACAAGACTATTGTACTACTTTAGGGTGAAAAAAGCCTAGTTTCATGGTCTCTGGGGATACAAAAACCACAGTTAAAGTTAAAGACAGACCATCCTAATCTGGGTATCATAACAAGTTCCATTTCATGTACAAGAACTATAAGTAGTTCTAAACAGCTTGTATGTTGTTAATTTCATCTTTTACCACATAACTGTAGGGACATGAATTTCAATTACTGGATAACATATAATGTCATTATCCAGTTTAATACTAGTGTAATATAAGACTTGACATTGACAAAACGGCAAGTGATAGAGAAAAAACCTTATGAGATTGAGATCCATAAGAGGAGCCACTGAATAATTTGAATAAACTGGTAGCACAGTATCCCCAGAAAGAGGTTCCTTGGTAACCTGATTTACATCATTTTAGATATGTTTTCACCACACACATTTATGAATGGATTAAAATTAAAACTGCAAGAGGAACACAAAATACAAGTAGAAACTGTATCTTCTTATGGCTTTTTATACGTATCATAATAAAATTCATGGTCAATAAAATCTCTGTAATGTCACAATTATTATGATTTAGTTGTAGCGGCCTTTTCAACTTACAATAGATCTACTATTGTATTTTTTTGTCAATAGCAAGGTACACTAGTCTTAAATTGGATAATGACGTTCTATATTATCCAGAAATTGAAACTGAATGCAAATTGAAATTCATATTCCTACAGTTACTGGAAATTAACAAATCGTGGCAGAACTACCTTGCAAGTGATGTGAACAAAATGAATAATGTCCTTAATTCAGAATGCATAGATATTAGGATATTGTAAAAGATAAAACCAGGCTATTAACTTATCCATATTGTGCATGCCAAGCACATGATTAACTATCTGCTGATGTAATCATAACTGGGTCAAAAAATTAAGGAAAGGGGAGTATGCAAAACCAAAAACATACTGCAATAGTTGTATCATAATTACTAAAAGGCATACTAAGTTTTTTTCCTACTCTTTTTTTCACAATAAAATAGGTCTTCAAAGCTCATGTAAAAGATAACTGAAATGCTCAGAGCCCATCTCCTTCCTTCCTTCCCTCTTCCTCCTCCTGCTCTTCCTTCATAATGGTGCTAGCATATCTATTTGCAGGGAAGAATTTGTGAGCAACACCACAATACCGTTTCCTGTGGTTTTTGGGGAAGGTGACTAGCTGAGCATGTAGAACAGAACAGAAGCAAACATGCCAGAGGAAATTTGAAAGGCCAAGCCTATAACCAAGTTTTCTTCACTCTCTCGGTTGTGTGCTGCATGTCTCCTTTGTCCAAGAGTTGGGAAATGGCCTTCCTTTTTCTTACCCTTCCTTTTGCCTTTCCACATACGTTAGTTTAATAGTAATACTTACAGAGATTTACCATCCTTTAAATGCTGCAATTCAGGGAGAAGAGAGTCTGTGTTCCAGGGTTAGAATAAGAACAGAACAGGGTGTTTCTGTGGGCAAATTATATCCCCAGAAAACTGTATAAACAATCTTTTAATGCATGTTTTAGATTTAATTTTAAATGCTTTTAGTCTTCTGGATGCTACTAATTTTTCCTATTAACCTTTGCACAAAATCACGTACTGCCCAAAGTATAAGGTGCAAGTAAATTGATTCTAATTTTCTCTTTTAAGAAGGAAAGTAATTTTTCAAAAGATTAACAAGAACTGAATTGTGCTCATAAGATCAGCAGTGGCTTTGCATGTCCCCATGACATTGTAGGGCTTCCAGCAAGCTTCACATGCTGAGCTGATTAACTCAGAAATTAATCAGCTCAGCTGCTGCTCCAAAGAGAACACAGCATCGCTGTTTTGCCCCTGGAGTCCTGGAATTAAAATGGTCCCTTGCTGGGAGTTCCTGGCTCATCCTTGCTTCTTTCCCCTAAGATTTCCCCCTTCCATCCTGAAGCAACCCTTCCTTCCTTGCTTTCTGGTTGCACAGCAGCAATTCATTACAGTAGCAGTATGTTCTTTAGTTTTACTTTTCTCATCTTTGCAAAAAGCAAATATGGCAAGAAGAGAAGAAAAAAATGGTGGCAGGAGCCACCTAGTTATTCCTTCCTATTACCCAAGTAGGGGCCAAAAGCCTATTTCCATCATGTCTATCCCTCTCAAGGACAGAGTAGGCATCAGGTTCCCTCTATGTCTTCTAATGGGAGCCAGGCAATGCCTTCCTTCCAGAAAAGCGTACCCTCAAGATTCAGATAGTCCTAATCAATGTTGACCTTCTGCAAGGTGCTAAAAAGGTGGCTTTTCAGGACAGTAGGCCAATCCTTCTGGTCAGTTGTTTGGGTCACTGCACAAGTTGAGTTTCTCCTTAGTTTAGATGCTGTTTGATGTTTTGTTGTTGCAGTTTTAATATTAATTGCTTTATCCAACTTCTTAATTCTGCAATAACTGCCCAAAATCTCAATTTGTGAATTGGACGGCTGTATGAATTATATAAATAGAGCAAGAAATAAACTAAGAATGCAGAAATGCTGATAATGGGAACTTAGCAGAGTTTTGATGTAGTCAAAAAGATTCAATCTTTTTGACTCAGATTTCATTTCAGTCAATCTAAAATGAAATGGGGCTGTGAGGTTTGAATGAGGAGGAATGGCTTCAGCCCTAGGAAGACTGAATGGCTCTGGATTTTGGGGGCCACCAACTTTAACCACTTTCCATTTCTTAGTTTTGGATGGGGTGGCATACCCCTAACAGAACCAGTTTGCAATGGACCCAAGGGTTGTGTTTGAGAAACAGATGGCAGCTTCACAGCAAGATGGATGGCAAATAAATTTAACAAATAAATCATGGCTAGGAAGTCTGTTGCACACTTCATGATGTGTACCAATTGTTCCCTTTCCTGCACTAGATGCTCTGCTTACAGTCAGTTTTGCAACTGTACAGAAACTGGCTGTCATTCAAAGCTGGATTATTTTGTAGAATAAATGTGACCAGAGTTAGCCCATTCAATTTAAAATTAGAATGCCAGTGAGCATAGACCAACATCAGGACCAATATCAGGACTACGTTTATTCTTTGGACTAATTGCTGATGTGCTTGGTTTATTGAATAAGCCACAACTGGAAAGGTTCACAAAAGATAACGCCCTCAATCATAACTTTAACTATAGTATGGGTTCACATATGATTTTAATACCACTACAGTGGGGTTCAAAGAAGAAAGGCACAAAAGAGACTGAAAGGAAGCAAACAAATGGTTTTCAAACTAATAGTTGCCCCACTTAATGAATCCTTAAACTGCAAAAGAAGGGCATTTAAGATACTGTAGCATATTTGCAAAGATATACAAAATGTTTTATTTGTTACAATTCAAATAAATTACTTTTTCTTCAATCTTAATTCAGAAAACCTCAAACAGATACAGTCATGTGAAAAAGTCCGCCCTTTTTGAGTTCTATAGTTTTACATATCAGGACATAATAAAAATAATCTGGTCCTCAGCAGTTTTTAAAAGTAGGGAAATACAACCTCAAATAAGCAACAACACATGATATATATGTCATCATTTATTTTACAAAAGGAAAGCCAAAATAGAGAAGTCATGTGTGAAAAGCTAATGTACACCTTATGATTCAATTGTAGAACTGCTTTTAACAGCAATAATTGTAATTGTTTTCTGTATGACTTCAACACTCTCTCACGTTGTTATGGGGGAATTTTGGTCCACTTTTCTTTACAGCCTTGCTTCAGTTCACTGAGGTTCATAGGCATTTGTTCATGCCCAGCACTCTTGAGTTCCCCCCGCAGCAGGTTGAGGCTTGTACTTTGACTGGCCTATTGTAACAATTTGATTATTTTCTCTTTTTTCAGCCATTCTGTTGTAGATTTGCTGGTGTGCGTGACCCAATGTTGGCCAAACTGTATGTTGGACAGATGGCCTCACATTTAACTCTAGACTACTTTGGCATACAGAGAACTTCATGGTTGACTCAATGACTGCAAGGAGTCAGGATCCTGTGGCTGCAAAATAAGCCCAAATTATCACCTCAACACTACCATGCCTGACAGTTGATATGAGATCTTCATGCTGATGTATAGTGTTCAGTGTACTTAGTTTTTCACACATGGCTTATCCATTTTGGCTTTTTTTTGTAAAGTAAATGATGGCATGGTGTAATATATCTTGTATTTTTGTTCAGTTGTTCATCTGAAGTTGTATTTACCTACTTTTAAGAACTGCTAAGGACCAGATGATTTTTACTATGTTCTGATACATAAAACCATATAACTCAAAGAGGGTGTACTTACTTTTTCAAATGAGTGTATGGCATTGAATTAGGTGGCATTTAAATGGTTTAATACCAGATAGCTATTTTACATCTTCTAGCTGACTTCTGAGATTATTTCTCCCGTATCATTCTCTTCTGAATAATGCAGAAAAGAACACACGTTCTGCATCTCAGCAGTCTTCTTTTAATATACCTTGTTTAAAATATTAGGAGAAAATATTTATGATCCAAAAAGTATATTCTTAAATCTAAATTCCTATCAATTACTGGTATAAATGCAGTAAAATGGGATGAGAATGAGGAGGATGAGGAAGATAAACTAACCATCCTTGCCCCATTTTCTGCTGTCTACATGCACACCACATAGAATGAAAGTCAGTCTTTGAACTAGTAACTACCTGTATAAAATATCTTCTTTACCAATGCTTGGGCTATACCTAAGATGCAAAGTACATGATGGCAAGGAAGAAGCTGTTGAGACCTACTCCGGGGTTTATTGTGGTCTTAAATGAAGCCACTTTATTCTGTCATACTATATTACATAGTATACTACGTACGTACAGAATTTAAATTCCAGGATACAGGAGTTATGAAATCCCAGTCCAAACAGACAATTAATCGAAGAGCCAAGCAGAAACAGATTCGCTGTCTAAACACAATAATTGAATGACTTTGTGGTACAGAACACATATCAATAGTTCTAAGAAAGAAAATAAATGAACTTTGCACTGTGAAAAACTATATATATAGATTCTGTTTTATTTTTATCTCTACCAATTTAACTGCTTGCTGCATCTATGTCATCTAGTTTCCTAGAGCTCCCCGAACAGCATGGAGGGCAGCATAAATTCCAGAAAAAATGAAAACTCTAAAAGCTTCAGCAGCTGAAAAAGGAGCTGTCAATTTGACTTAATGAACTGTGCAGCCTCTCTGAATATAGATCAGTATTTTTCAAACTTGGCAACTTTGTGGATTTCAACTCCCAGTCAGCCTCCAGCCAGCGGGACTGAAATGAGTAAGGAATAAGGCACTGAGAGCTGGCTCATCCATCTCTTCACAATTGGGTATGGCTATCTGTTCTTTCTCTGGTTTCTTCTTTTCTCCTCAGTTTTCATTTAGTCAGTCTCAGTTTCTTTCTGTAAATTCTTTTCTCTTTTCCTTTTCAGGTTTCTAGGAAAATACACTTTTGCTGGCGGTTACAATTATTCATTTATAAAACATCTGAAATTAGACTAAGAATTATACAAACTGTGTCATTTTTATGATGTCACACATATTCTGTCATTTGCCCCCTCCTCAGTTCTTCCCTCCACTATAAAAGACGCATTTTAAAGTCCTTCAATACCACATGTTCTTTTTGATTCCAAAGTATTTCCTGAAGCCTTAGGTCTAGAGCATCCAAAGCAAATTCAAAATCAGATATTGTTAGTAATCTCATATCAGACTTATAGCTTTCCAACCAAGCTTTATAGACTAATTTGATGAAAAATCTCCAAGAGTCATATAGTCCTCACAGACTTTCATCTCAGTTTCCTCAGTAACAAGAATCCTGATTAATAATCCAAGCAATACTTATTAATTAGTAACATAAACAGGAAAATGTGAATTCTAGTCCTGCCCAAAATACATGCCAGTTGCAAAGTGCGTGAAGTTTGATATGTGATTATGGAGATGCAGCAATGGTTGTAAGTGAGAAATATGGCCATAAATCCCTTTTTTGTGCCATTGTAATTGTAGATGGTCACTAAACAAATGGTTGTAAATCGAGGATTATCTGTACACAGTAATCTCAACCACAAAATATTATATAGCAATCAAGCACACATTCCAGACAAGTACCTTGCTTTTTCTGTAACTTATATTATTAGTGTTTACCATTGATTTTTCCAATTATCAATTATATTCTCCAGTGAACCAAAGAGATCTCTGTTGGCCCAACAACTACCTCACTTTGAATTCCCATAGGTATAACTCTCTAGATCCAAATGAAGTTAAATGTCATATGAACAAAACTTTTGTGGGCATCTTTGCAGTTAAAAAAGCATACATACTGACCAACAATCCTAAAAAAGCATACATACTGACCAACAATCCTAGATTTGCTCTAATATTATTTTTTGCATTATTTACCGGCTATTACTGTCATACATTTGTTCTCCATGAATCATTCAATCCCGCTTTAAAACTCATTATTGCCTTCATTAATTTTGGGTAGCATTTTTTTGCCTCTTTTTACAAGGCACAAAAGAGATTGATCTGTTTTGGGTAATGATATGAATAATCGATCCCTTTGGATTCATACATATCTAAATTCTCTTATTTATAGTTTACAATTTTTGGATAGGCACCATTTTTTAAACTTTTCTGCCTGAAGTGAAATTAAATTTTCCTCCTATGTTTAATTTATATATACCTTATTTATTTTTTGGCTAAAGTAACGTTAATCTATTTTAGTATTCTGCTTTCATACTACAAATATTTCAAATTGGGTTATTTGCAAATATTATTATATTATAATTAAAAAGTTATTTGAAGCAATGATTTCACCTTTTAGCCATTCACTTCAGTTTTTCTTCTTATAAATAGGCTTCAGCAATTTTTAGCAATGATCAACCTTGGACTAATATTTTCCATTCCTTATAAGGTAATGTCATAGGAATATTTAATTCATCCAAATTATTTAAGTATCTGACAATACAACTGTATATACTTCCTATATTGCATAATGCTATAAATCTTTAACGTCTGTATTTCACAGTGCAGTAAAATGTCTGAATAGAAAAACATTGTTATTACAATGTTAGCCACAAGGCAACTTTCAGTTTCAACAACTTTAGCACATTCAATGTGCATTGATGAATTATTAGGTGTCAGGAAGACTGAAAACCCTACCAAAAAGTATATTAATATATTAATAGTACTCGACTTACGACCACAATTAAACCCAAATTTTCTGTTGCTGAGTGAGACATTGAGAAGTGAGTTTTGCCCCATTTTAAAACCATTTTTGTCACAATTAAATGAGTCACTCCAGTTGTTAAGTTAGTAACACAGTTGTTAATTGAATCTGACTTCCCCACTGATTTTACTAGCCAGAAGATCAGAAAATATGATCACATGACTCAAGGACACTGCAACTGTCATAAATATGAGTCAGTTGCCAAGCATCGGAATTTTGGTCACGTGAGCATGGGGGTGCTGCAACAGTCATAAGTGTGGAAATCAGTCATAAGTCACTTTTTTCAGTCATTGTAACTTTGAACAGCCTTAAATGAACTGATGTAAGTCAAGGACATCAATACAAAGCAAAATTCTTTTCTTATACATCAGTTATGTAGGTTATATGTAGGTTTTGGACCTAGAATCCCATCAAAGGGATGGAGAGCATATAAAAAAAAAGTCAAGAGGGCAATGACTGCAATTAAAGCTCCAGCTCTTTTTTTATATATAGTATGACACAGAATAGTAAAGGGTGCAGCTTTGATCCTGGGCTCCCAACCTCCATCTTAGCTTTTTTTACTGCTTTGTGATTGTCCTTTGAACTCCTTTATTACTTCATATATGAAGTCTGTGGAAAGACTGAACAACTTTTCAAACACACTAGAAAATGTAATTTCTGTACGTATTTTGAAAATGCTTGAACTTCTCATTATAAAAGTGTTTTTTAAGGTTTAAAATCCAAAAAAATCATGAATTTCATAGGGTTCTATAGAAAAAAAGGATGGTACAAAATCACTATATATAACTACATTAGCTTTTAGAATCAGTTTTGACAAGCTAAAACTGGATTCTGTACATTGAGTTCTAGTTGCCGGGAGAACTATAATAGAGTGGATTTATCAATCTAACTCCGTAGGTAAACTCTCAAACAACCCAAATAAATTGATTGATTGATTGAATTCTTTATTGGCCAAGTGTGGTTTGGACACACAAGGAATTTGTCTTGGTGCAAATGCTCTCAGTATGCATAAAAGAAAAGATACGTTCGTCAAGAATCATAAGGTACAACACTTAATGATAACCATAAGGTACAATAGGCAATCAAATCATACTAGGAAATAGTCAATATAAATAAAGTTTAAAACATTAATGCAAAACAGAATGCCATTATCAGACACCAAAATTAAAGCAAATAGTTTAACATTATAATATCCATGCTTCTGTGCACTGCTAGCAGCTTAATTCATTAGTTAAACTGAAGTTTCTGTTTGCTTCATAGAATCACAAATAAAACTGATTTGCGGTCTAGTTCATTTCTGGTTTTGCTGATGAATCACTGATATTGACAGTGTATTCCATTTCAGGGGAATTTAGTTTCACATAAATGGATACATTTTGGATGCAGTGATGGTAAATTAAGTTAAAATATAATGCTTCTCTCTGAAACAGAGGTTATTAACCAGCCAAAAGTGCATTTAAAGGGGATCTTATTGTCAAAGCCATTAAACAGCACTCTTAAGCAATAAAGTACAATACTGTATGATTCATATCAAAAATAAGTGGAAAGGGAGAAAAATAAATAAATAAATAAATAAATAAAAAAATTGGCAGGCTTCTTCTGACTATATATATATTAAATAAAATATTTATTTCAAGAGCAAGTATTAAAAATATTGAATATTGTATTAGTTTTTATCTTCTTGATGAACACACACACTACACACCACATACACACAGACTAATAAAATATTCAACATATTTAATACTTGCTCTTGAAATAAATATTTTATTTAATGCATTTATAGTATCCTTAAAGTCACTACGGTGGACAATAACAGCTTAGCTAAATCCTTCTTTTGGTGTTAAAGCTGATTAGAAAGATGAGCAAAGAACATTCAGTGTTTTAGAGGTTGTCACAAAGAGGAGGCCGTCAACTTATTTTCCAAAGCACCAGAGGGGACAAGAAACAATGGATGGAAACGAATCAAAGAGAGAAGCAACCTGGAATTCAGGAGAAACTTCCTAGCAGTGAAAACAATTAACCAGTGGAACAGTTTGCTGTCAGAAGTTGTCATCATTGGAGAATCATCATTGGAGGTTTTTAAGTTAAGACTGGACAGTCACTTGTCTGAAATAGTATAGGGTCTTCTGCTTGAGGAGGGGGTTGGACTAGAAGACTTCAAAAGTCTCTTCCAGATCTATTCTGATTGATACTGTATATTGTATTGTATGCCTCGTGGTGTAACTGGAACAATCTGGAACTGAACACACTCAAAACCGCAGAAATGGTGGTAGACTTTAGAAGAAACCCTCCCATACTACTACCTCTTACAATACTAGACAACACAGTGTCAACAGTAGAGACCTTCAAATTTCTAGGTTCTACTATATCACTTGACCTAAAATGGACACCTAACATCAGAAACATCATCAAAAAAGCACAACAAAGAATGTTCTTTCTGCGCCAACTCAGGAAACTCAAACTGCCCAAGGAGCTGCTGATACAGATCTACAGAGGAATTATTGAGTCTATCATCTGTACCTCTATAACTGTCTGGTTTGGTTCTGCAACCCAACAGGACAGACAGAGACTTCAGAGGATAATTAGGAAAAAACAATTACTACCCACTGAAGAAAAAACAATTACTACCCACCTGCCTTCAATCGAGGATCTGTATACTGCACGAGTCAAAAAGAGGGCTGCGAAAATATTTACAGACCCCTCACATCCTGGACATAAACTGTTTCAACTCCTTCCCTCAAAACGATGCTATAGAGCACTGCACACCAGAACAACTAGACACAAGGACAATTTTTTCCCCAACGCCATCACTCTGCTAAACAAATAATTCCCTCAGCACTGTTCAACTATTTTCAAAGTCTGCACTACTATTACTGTTAATCTTGTCATCACTTCTTATCACCCATCCTCTCCTACTTGTGACTGTATGACTGTAACTTTGTCGCTTGTATACTTACGATGTATATTGACTGTTTCCTAGTATGGTTTGATTGCTTATTGTACCCTATGACTATCATTAAATGTCGTACCTTATGATTCTCGAATCCTGACGAGTGTATCTTTTCTTTTATGTATACTGAGAGTATTTACACCAAGACAAATTCCTTGTGTCCAATCACACCTGGCCAATAAAGTATTCTATTCTATTCTATTCTATTCTGTTCTGTTCTGTTCTACTCATAGTAGAGTCTATATCATCATTGAAGCATTATTAATACAAGCTTTGTACTCAATGAACGTAGACTATACTTTTTTTGCAAACCTCACAAACTACTGATTACAATAGGGAATTGCCTACAGATGTAGACATTTTATGGACAAGTATAATGAAATATTAAATTAATATATATAAAATACAGAAGTTTAAAAAAGAATGATAAATGTATTAGAGATAAATATATAAACCCTTGAATGACATTTATATTAAACAAGTGTATAGAAAATTGTAACTGTTAACTATTACAATTATATATTATACTTTTTATAACTTTTTTAGAAGCACTTTCAATGCTTTTTTTAGATTTGCATTGTAATTTTCTCTATGTTTTATTCTCTGTGCTTTATTTTTTTTCCCTGTTACTATTTAATTACAAAAGGGCAAAAAAGACTACTGATTATAATATACCCAAAAGTGTTGCACCCAGTCTTTCCTGTTAATAACTGAGTACTGGATAAATTTACCATTCACTGTGTAGGCAAACACAAGTGGTAACTCCCTTACGTGATTGCATGTACACTTTGATAAGAAGCATGCCACAAATTGCATTTGTGTTTAACCAGGGATACTAATTTGCAGGACCATCTCTTCCTGAGAGCATCTGCCCATCCTACTAGGTTAAATAGGGTGGATACACTCCAGATTCCCTCTCTGAAATGTTACCATACTATATAACTTCAGAGGGGTGCTTTCTCGGTGGCCACCGCAGACCTTTGCCATAGTCTCCTATTTGAGATCAGACAGGTCTCTAACCCCCTTAGCCTCAGAGGGCTGTGAAGACTTTATATTTTATATTCAATACATATTTGTATACTTATGTCAAGGAGCAACCCTACTGGAAGAAAAGCAGTGTTAATTTTAGAAATCATAATGGAGAATTTAAGGTGCAAAATATTTAATTACGTTTCATATACATGTATGCTTCAAAATTTGGGATTAGGGTAGATGCCAAGCCTTTGTCAGTTTTTGCTGGTTGGAGGTAAATATTAAATTTATTGGATGCCTATTATTTTTTAATTGTTTGGTTTTCTTTTTCTTTGTATGTATTATAAACTGCCCAGAATCTTTTGGAAGTCAAGCAGTCTCTAAACTGATTAAATAAATAAAAATAATAAATACTTTTTTATATTCAGATTTCAAGTGAACTTTTGAAAATGTATTCATTTAAACTATGGCTTTAAGATAGTTTTCAAGTACAAAACATTTTATGGAAAAAAGCATCATGCAGAGAGCATTTATGTAAACAGGCTATTGCAACACAGCAGTGGATGGAGGTAGATAGATAGGTAGGTAGGTAGGTAGACAGATAAAAAAATCTATTTAGATAAATATGCCTTTATATTTAGAAAGCAATCCTTTTATTTAAGACAGCATATATTATCAAGTAACTGTTTCAGTCGCCCTGTTTAGAATGTGTTAAGACATAAACATTCAGTAATTTCAGGAAATGATGTAAAGGAAAAAATAATTTTATGAACAGGAAATTATGTAAGTCAACATTATTCTATTATGCTATTTAATGCAATCAATGTCTATTATCCCTATAGGCCATGGAGTTCATTGTGAAGTTCCAGAAATAAAGAATACAATTTCTACAAGGAAAGTCAGAGATAGCATTTTATTGTATACAATAAGGCAGATTCTAGTATTTCATATGTCTTAATGAATTATCTTAAAGCAAAAATGTTTGGGACCTATATGTTTAATAAATAGGATTGACTCATTTATAAGTGCAGTATATTACACATGCACTATATTAATTATATGGTTTTCACATAGGAGCAAAAGAATTATCATCAACTTTTTCGAGTATGAAGACTATCACCTTCATCAATGCACATCTAATCAGATGGAACTTAGTTCTCTAAGCAAAGATACTAAATACAACACAAGAATATTAAAATAGAATTATTTTAGAACTCTATGGCTAGTGGTCATGAGTTATCAAAAGCATAGGTTTTATTAAAGGTTTTATTAAAGCTGTCAAACTATTCCTCTCTATCCTTGCTTATGCAGAACCAGTGTAACTTGGAACTATGGGGAAAAAATGAATAGCGTCCTTTTCCCCACCACCACCACAATAATCGCTAGTCAGACTTTTCTCCAATAACACTGATTCTAACGTGCTAGATGAGGCTTGCCATTGAAAGTAATTGAAAGCAACAAACAGCTTCTACTGAGCTATGGAAATACTATTTTATGTATTACCAGATATCCAGAAAACAGCTTTTTCAATATTCCCCCCTTCAAATTGCTACTGGGTAAAAAGCAAATATAATAAAACATTATGGCAACTTTTAAAAATGTGCCCCAACTCTGATGCTGATCAGGTATGTTGGTCTGCAATTTAATTATGCCAAACACAATGCATATTATAGTCCAATGAAACTGGAGAGGGTCAGGCTGTAAGGCAAAAGTTTATAGACCATTTACCTAGACATAAAAATTAAAGATCAACATAGCATGCCGGTTTACAGAAATGTAAAACAATGTTTCACAGATACTATTTACAATTTCCAAGGTCTTTAACTGTGTAAAAATACAATGCCAGGATATTGGTTCCATGCAAATTAGTGAAGTGTCTTTCTATGAAAATCTTTCCAGATTTACTAGCTGTGAAATATGTTGCCAATTCTAAATTCATTTAAACCAATTATCACAAAAGAGGACTGGGAATGTCAAACAAGTAAATATTGTAAGCATTTTAGAGTTAGGCAAGAATTAGGCAACCTACCATGCCTTTGCTTGTATTGATTTCTGGTCTAATACATGTAATTTAAGAAATCCTCTGCCCCAGAACAGTTTATCCTAAGCTTCCCAACCAGTTTGTTGCCACTTCCTGAACATTTCCTTGTGAGGTAGAGAAAGGATTAGTAGAATTAAGAAGGCATACAGGAAATAAAAGTGCCTAAATTCAAAAGAAAGATTTTGGTTTCCTTGTTCACACAACCCAAGGAGTATTTGGCAATTTGTGGCTGGTTTTACACAATATGCTACAATAAAACGGAATTAGCTCATTTGTGATTCAGTATGTTGTGGTTTGTATGTAGCTGTGGTTATTATGCAATGCAGGCAGTTGAGTTAATTCAGAAAACAATTCAGATTTATTTAAGTGTTATGCAAACATAATGTGGCTTTATAAGTGGAAAATCAGAGGACTAAAGAGCAACTTCCATTTCTGATTTTGTTGTTGATACAGAAAGATAGCTAGATTTGTCTATGCTTCCATTTGAAAGAAAAACAGGGGAAAGGGATTTTAGGATGAAGATACATTTTTGTTTCTGATTCTTTTAGAATATGGAACAAAACTACTTGTTGACCTTGTGCTGAGACTGCAAGCAGGCAAAGAAACTGCAGCAGAATGGCTGGAAAGGTGATAGCTCACTAGATCTTTACAAGGTAAGAGGGTCAAGCATGGCAGAATGGGGGAGGGAGCAATTGTGGAGACCCCAGAGGAGGCAGCATGAGGTATCTCAGTCAGGGGCCTTGGGTGGTCAGAAGCAGGTGGGCTGTTCCATTGCTAGGCCCCCATGGCCTTCCCCACCCTGAGATGCCTTATGTGCACTTAACGACCAGTGCATTTGATTAGCGAATGCATGGATGAAAGCAGGGAGTGATCATGTTCATTTCACATGATTCACTCCAACAAATCTTCAGGTTATGAATGTAATTGGCCAGCTCCATTACACTCATAACTCAAGGATTACCTGTATTATAAAAGAAAGAAACATGTCAATTTTAGCAATGCAAAACATTGAACAATGAAATTACTTGACCCAAGAATCAAGTAAGAATCTTAAGGAGACAAAAGTCATAAATGAAAGAAGAGTACCTTGTCATATGCCAAAGAGCCAATCTACAGAAAATGATTCATACAGTATCTATTATTAAATTTTGGAAATACAAAAATAGTTAAAAGAATAAATGGGCCCACCATTTCACTTCTGTGATTCAAAAGCCAAACCAACAGTAATGATATAACGATGGGGCAATATTGTTAGCTCTATTAATGGTTTTCTTATTTCTGTGTGCTTTTGACAGCTATGCTGTCATTAAGATTAATTTTAATAATATTTATAAGAGGATATCTTTTTGACTTTTAATTGGTGATCCTATGTTAAAGAAATCGATTTTTAATATACACTTTGTTCCAGCTGGGGTGGGGTTATAGGGTCTTGATAGGTTTCTGCAGGAGCTACTCCAGAACAGATAAAATTAAAATCTCAGTTTGAAAGAAATTAAAGCTCACAGCAAACTTTCTACATTCTTGTATAGCACACCTGGAATATTTTGCCATTGTCCCTCAAACAATATAATCTGAGAAAGTTACAGAAAAGACAACATAATTGTGATATTATTAGAGTCTACATCAGATTACAGGATAAACTAATCCATTCTCAGATGTCATTCTATCATTCAGATTTTAATAAAATCTACCCTGATTTAAAAGACTATATAACTATTATATGAAATTATCTTCTTCAAAATTGCCTCATTAATATTCCTTAAAAATGAACACTTGGTTTCCTTATGCTACTTATAAAATGAATGTCATAAAATCAGAAATCTTGTTTTGTGTAATATTTTATAAATAATTTAAAAATCCTTGCCTTTAAAGCTGGAACTGCCTGTAGAGAACAAGATGTCATTATTGTTATTAAATATTTAACATATGGTTTCTCAACTTCCAGCAAAACAAACAACATACAAATATTTTAGAAATGAAATATAATAGTCAGTATAGCTTTACTCCTGGTTGCCATTTTGTCCATCTATTCTTTCTAGTCACCATATCCATTATCAATCCCTTCTTCTAGTTTCCTCCACCTTACTGGTTACTTGTATCACATACCCAAAGAAAGCGAGTTTTTGTTTTCTATCATCAACATCTCAAAAGGATCTGTCAGTCTTTATTTGATCAAGGACGGACGGACTGATCCATCATCTTGCAGTCCATGATATTTAGTAACTGTTACACTGTTTATCTTCTTTTTATAGTTATTTCACACTGTTCAACTTTCACAGCTGTTTCAGGCTCACCAGCTCAGAAATAATACAAGCTGTTGCTTCTCAAGGAATCACACAACACAGCTAAGACCAAGTATTATTGCAAGCAGATTAGTGTCTGGATAAGCATACCTTGCTGACAATAAAGAGCACTCACCATATAATCAGGTTTAAATCCTAATAGATTTCCTTATTTTCCTCAAACTAATCCAATTCTAGTTTTATGTTCCTTACCCCATCCAAGATGCTGTAAAATTTATTTACTTGCCACTCCATTTTCAAAGATCCTGGATGGTTTAAACTTTACAAGATATTACATTAGATTATAACATTAAAATTAATAGAAGCAACAAAAAATTGCAATCACTCTGATGAAAATGTGTTCATGGTTCTTCAAAAATGCAGTTGGGTAGATATTCAGGGGTAGGCAGGGGTGAGATTCAAATTTCTTAACTGGTTCTGTGGGCGTGGCCTAATTTGTGGGAGTGGCTTGCTGACTGGGCATGTCTTGGTGGTCATGTGACTGGATGGGCATGGCTTGTATATAAATATTATAAATTTATGTAAATATTGATTTTTTATAAAAAAAGAGCAACTTTTACCCAAAATCAGGCAAAGCAGGCAGGCAGATTGAGTTGCTCACAGAATCACAGAATCACTTAGAGATCTATGTTTCTGCAATCTGCTACCTGAGTCTGTCACATAAAATTTGCTTGCAAGCAAACTCACAAAATTACCTCGCAACACACCATGTATATAAATATTGATTTTTTTTATAAAAAAAGAGCGACATTTATCCAAAATCAGGCAATAGGCAGGCAGATTTATTTGCTCACAGAATCACAGATTCACTTAGAGATCTAGGATTCTGCAATCTGCTACCTGAGTCTGCACTGAAAAAATAGAAGCTTCAGTCCTAAGGAAGATTCAGCTCTGCTTTTACACGAGCTAGAAAGCAAGAAATCCAACTATTTCCTGCTTTCTAGCTAATCTAAATCTCCAGGCACAGCAGAACAGTTGCTGGTCAGGAAAAAAAAGAGTAAAAATAGCAACTTACCAAACCCAGGCAAGTTTGATGGTGCGCATACCAGGTAAGGAGTGAGTGGGCACGAAGGGGCGGGGCCAGCCAGTGATTCGATTTGCTGGTTCTCCGAACTGGGCAAAATCATAACAACCGGTTCTATAGAACCAGACCTGACCAAGTAGAATCCCACCCCTGGGGGTAGGCTATTGCAAAAAGAGGAAAGCCATCCCCGAGAATATTCATCCAGAAATTCTACTGTACAGAATACACATACTTTTCCGAAAGACATATATCTTTCTAAAGGATACTTTTCTAAAGAATGTATATTTATATGTATTTCTAAGTAATTAGTACTAACACACATTTCTAACACACATTTCTAACACACAAAAACCTTCAGATCAGTGAAATTTAAATGTAAGAGAAAAGGCTGAACTTTTAGATGGAGAATAAATGCTATGTTGTAACAAAAAGAATAAGTGATTAAGAACTGCAATGAGGAGTTGAAAGATTTTTAAAGAGACATAAGGATAGCATGAGATACAAGCAAACATTTTATGAGATGACAATTCATATAGCAGAAAGAAAGAAAGTAGAAAAAAGGTCAAAAGATTTTAGCAGAGATAAAAACAAAACAGGATTAATTAAAAAGATCACTAGGAAGCAAAAAATATATCTCAGCAAATTAAACTTTTATAATGCCAGCTTTCTAGCTAACAAAAAATGGAAACAAATATTTATCTATGTATAGCTCTGTTTTCTCTAAATTTTAAGCAAATATTTGCTTGTGTACAAATCTAATACATATTCTGTAATTTTCATACTCTCACCCTTGCCACCATTAGATATAAATACGAAGTTTTCCAGTCTGTAAGGTAATCATTTCCCATATTTGTTGGCAAAAAGACTATTAGCCCTTTAACTGCCGCTTCTCCTGCAATTTTAAACCTGGTGCTTTTCTATTTGATGCATAATCTTCTTAGATGATTATCATTAGATCATATTAGAATCCAAACTTATCATTTCATTTTACTCAGTACTGCTACTATTGTATCAGCAGCATTTAGAGAATTAAAAAAACAAACAAACCCTAATACAAGAATTGTGAGAAAAAATGTAAGATACATTCTGATGCAACCCCCCCTCACCATATACTATAAGGATACAGTTGCTATACAAATAAGTAAACATCTCCATTTTTATTTGTGTGACATGCCAAAATCTCTTATTTACCTTAGGAATTTGCCTTCATTACATATGACAGGAATTTGCCTTTTCATTACATGGAAACCAGCAACAACAGCTTGATCTGGCCATGCTAATCATAGGTCTCATACCTACTTAACAAGGTGGCCCACAATATGAGCACAATTGGGTGCAGCAGAGGTAAAAGTTTTGTATTTAACACCAATCCTAAAATTATAGAAATGTTTTTTTTTAAACTGTTTAGTAAACTATTCAGGAAAACAGTGAAAGAGCCTAAAACGTGTTTTATTAAGATTGGAATTTAAGTTCAGTGCTGATGTCCTAGGAAACATCCTTCTCTCTCCCTATAAGATATGCATGTAGGGGAAATCCTGCTAAGCATAAACGGTGTTATTTATATTTTCCAAGAGTAGATTTAAAGGACAATGAAGGACGAACTTCTCAAACCACTTGGCTGTTTTTTAGTCCATCAATTTATCATAGTAGCAAAATCAGATAATATACAATGCTTCCTTATTACGAGGCAATAAAATAGCAAGCTTACACAGAATCATTCAGAATTGATGCTAGGTAAAAATATACAGATCATTGGGAAACTGGGTAACAATATGCTTCTTTCAATATAGTTACATCTATTTATATTTTTGGAGACTGATGAGGTAAAGGTTTATAGGTAGAGTCTAACTAAATCACGATCTGACATATTTTTCTAGTCAAAATTGTATCACTCTCCTTCTACAAGATTGATTCTAAAGGCATTTATTTAAAAACAATATTTACAATTTATTTACAAACAACTTAGCACTGAAAGGTTGAAAGTAAAGGGATGGATGAACAATAATAATCTGGTCCAGTCTTTAATCCTATTCTATGAATTTAAAAATAAACAAAACCGTCAAATTTTATGATTTGACAAAATAATTATTTAATCACGGCAGGGAAATGAAATTGACAAAGGCATATCAAGCAGTGCTTCCAGTTGATAATGACTATTTACAGCCATATTATATACTTTTTTTTTTATTCTTGATGTTTTTTTGAAATTTCATACATTTCCACTAAGTCCTTTTTATTTTATTTTTCAAAGTGGTAAAACCCACAGCCAGATAATTCAGATTAAAAAGAATACTAAGATGTATTCAGCTCTGGAGTGAATGTATGACCTTTGGTCGTTATGAATGAATCTCGCCTGAAGGCATGCAAGAATTGTCAGCATTATTTTCAGCTTCATAAATCTTGCCTACTTTTTAAAATATTATACAATATTTGCTTCATATCTAATTCTAAAGTAATCATAAAATTCTATTATTCATACATTGCATGTGCTGGAAAGACCTTATGAGTCATCTAATCCATTTCCCTACTCAGTCAGAAATTGCAAATTACATCTCATTCTGTATGTGGATGATATAGCTGCTTATTTGAAAAACACCAAGTTATACTGCTCAGCAGATCTTCCCATATTGTGAGATTCTGAGCCTGAATATTCCTTTGGATTTCAACCTGTTGGTTCATGGTCTGCTCTTTGTTTAAACAGAAAATTGAATTGACTCCATTTGTAATGACATCCTTTTAGATATTTGAAAGTTACTATCCTATCAATCCCGATCTTTTCTGGCTCCACTTTAAAATGTGGTGTTCAGAATTGTACTCAAAAACCAGTTGAACCAGCACATAGTACAGTAAAATGAAACTATTGCCAACCCTGGTACTACACTTCTCTTTAATACAATCTAATACTGAATTGGCCTTTTTAACTGTAGCATTAAACTGCATGCTCAAGTACAGCTGGAGGTCCACTAATATACAGTAGGTAGTCCTCGACTTATGAACACAATGGAGCCCAAAATTTCTTTGCTAAGCAAGACAGTTGTTCAATGAATTTCCCCCCATTTTATGACCGTTCTTGCCACAGTTGTTAATAACATGATGGTTACGTGAATCTGACTTCTCTTTGATTTTGTTTGTCAGAAGATCGCAAAAAGTGATCACATGACTCTGGACACTGCAACCGTCACAAATATGAGTCATCAGTTGTCAGGAATCTGACTTCTGATCACATGAGGATGCTGCAACAGTTGTAAGTGTGTAAAATAGTGTTAAGTCACTTTTTTCAGTGCCACTGTAAATTTGAAGGGCTACCTGTAATCATAGATTATTCGGACATGCAACACCATCATCAAGGTAGTTCATATCTGATCATTTACTATGCAGATGCAGGATATTACAGTTAAACATAATCCTCTTAGATGAATGTTTGAAGACTAAATTATATGATATTGAACACTGGCCCAATCTTTTAAGACTATGGAGATCACCATGTTTTTTTTAATAAAAATTGTTATATATTTGTTTCTATAGAAGTAGTCTTCGACTTACACTTCAAAGTTATGGTCAACTCAAAAAAGACTTTCACCCCCCTTTTTTCATAATTATAGTGGCATTACATGACCCCTTCATAACTGGCTCTTTAAAGCCTTTTGTAGCATCCTGTGGTCACATGTCCACGACTGACAATGTATTTTGCCAGTTTCTGATACTTACTTCCAGTTCTAGCAAAAAAAAAACCCATTGTGGACAACTCAATGTTTGCTTTACAACTGCTGGAAAAAAATGTCAAAAAAATTGAGTCCAGTTTCATAATGCCTTGAACTTATGATTGCAAAAAGTTACATACCCAAAATTCTGGGCTAAATTATGCTTCTGCTTTAAGGACTACTGTAATGGATTCCATCAAGCAAAAAAAAAATAATCGTGCTCAGAATAACTTTGGTCCATATTGATCACTTAGAATCCATTAAGGCCATGATGGCGAACCTATGGCACACGTGCCGGAAGTGGCACACAGAGCCATTTCTGCCGGCACATGAACTGTCACCCAGAACAGATTCACTGCACATGCATGCATGCCCCCCACTAGTCAGCTGATTGTTGAGTATCTGCTATGCATGTGGGGGGACACACATGCGGGAGAAGCGCACAAGGGACATGCATGCGTGGGAGATGCACATGCATGTGCAGGTGGTGGGGCATGCACAGGGGGTCGTGCGCAGGGGCACGTGGCACGGGGGGTCACACATGCATCTGCAGAGGCACGCAGTGCATGCAGGGAGTGTGTGCGCACATGCACAGGGGGCGGGGGGTCACACGCACATTGTATATTGGGTGCAGGCACGCACGCGTGCACTTTCGGCATGCAAAAGTGACAATGACGAAAAGGTTAGCCATCACTGAATTAAGGTATTCACATTGTGTCATCATTTAAGAGAGATGGTTAATAAATTCTTGTCTTGTACAAGACAATACTAATTATGAAAAATGTATGAGATACTTTAAACCTATGTCGGAAGCATGAAAAATATGAGGAGACATCTTATCATGCATGTTGGATTTGTGAGAAAGCTAAGAACTTTTGAATACAAATTCATACAACAGGGCAAAGCATTTTAAAGATAAATAGTGTGAAGAAGACACCAGAATTCTTTTTATTGGGACATTTATTCACCGAGCTGGCTTTTCCGTCTTGACCATCAGCATATCTTGAGAATATTGGCAAGTCTGTGAAAATTGTAATTGAAACAATGTTTGAATGTTATTGTTCTGTGGAGTTGCTCTGTCTGCTTTATAACCCATCCAGAGAGTAATAAGCAGAACAGTAGAAAGACAATAAACTCGCATCCCCATGATGATTGAAGCAGCTGCATGGTAATGGATTCAGGCAAGAGTGAGGGAGCCTCCCCCAATCCAACAAGGGTCAATTTAGTGACCAATCAGGATTACAGATGTGGCCACATGACATGAACTACATTTCCCAGGATACCTTAACTACATTTACCATGATGCATTTCCTTAAGGGGACAGCTCTCAATTCCTAACTAACTATCCCAAATCCCATTAACTCTAAACTGTCAGGACAGCACAGTTATTCTGTACGATTCTTCTCTTGCAGCTTAATCATCTCTATGGGCAACCTTCTGCCCCATCCCCCAACATATACCAGATATGTTGGTGCTATAATTTCTAGGCTAGCACTTTCATTTGCTACGCTGGCTGAAAATGCCAATAGTCCCCACTTATTTGGAATGCTTGTGGTTGCTGGAGGGTGCTTTATGTACTCTGCTCTGGTAATGTAAATGGTTGGTCTAAATTTAAATTTCAGAACTACAAAAAAAAAATATTAAGTTATACATCCAGGTTAGCAGCTTTCTCTTCCCATTTATGTATTATGTTTCTAATAACAAGTGTTGTTTTCTAGGGAGACCCATTTCACATTGAGATTGAATAACAATTTGACATATGATAGTCACCACTGCTTTCTCCACTGAAGTAATGGTTCATCATGCTACAGTAAAAAAGCAAAGAGAATTAGGAATTAAAGGATACTAATCGAAATAATTTTAGATTTTAACACCCTCTCCTCAGTTGAAAGCAAACCCTTTTCACTGCCCAAAGTAAAGCATTCTAATGCTAGGCTCTACTATTTCCATGTCACTCAGTTAAGATTCTTACAAAATCTATCTATCCACAAGGTAGGCATTAATTCAGCTGCTGAAAGGGTGATGCCAAAATTAAAAAGGAAGCTAGTTTACACTGAAAGATAATACTGTACCAGTCATTCAATTCTCTTGATCTACATCCCATTTCTAAAAAGGCACAATAAACCATGATTATGACTAAATGTCACAATATTCTAAAATTAAAACTTTGATTACACACAGTACATTATACACAAGAGTGATATTTCTCTCTTTGAAACATGTTACATGAACAATCTATTTCAGGGGACAGGGGGGTATAAAATAAAGGTAAAGATAAAGGTTTCCCCTGTTTGGTCATTTACAATCCTAGGGGGCAATGCTTATCGCTGTTTCTTAGCCAGGGAAGACAACATTCTCCAAAGGCATTTCCCTGGTCATGTAGTTCACATGACTATGTGCCAAAGTGGTACCTATTTATCTACTCACATTTGTATGCTTTTGAACTGCTAGCTGGGCAGGAGCTGGGACAAGTAATGGGAACTCTCCCCATTGTGCAGTGCTCAAGTCTCGAACCCAGGCTATCAGCTTTCCAGATGAAAAGCTCAGTGTTGAGGAAAAGTAGCTTGAACATATTTACTCTGTAAGACTGAGGATCAATACTGGTTTAACACAAAATATTTTGTTAGGTACTTATATAATTACCACATAGTTATTGCTTTCCTTCCAAACGTAGCACTTGCTCACTCCTTTTTGTAGGATGGAGAAAAGTTTTGAAGATGGTAGTACAAGCAAAATTTGCATTATTTATGATAGGACATGAAGGAAAAATGAATGAAAGAAAACAGTCTAGCTCAGAGAAAGTTTCCACAAGAAACAGTATTCCATCGCCAACCAAGAAATAATTTCTTCAAAGAACTAGACCAATTTGAATAGACCAAATAGAAACAAGAAGAATATGAGTCATAGTCCTGCCTTAAGGCAGGAAAGCTAGCTGATAACTCTCTCTTAGCCCAACTCACCTCACATGGTTTTTGTGAGGAAAATAGAAGGAAGAAGTATTAGGCATGTTTGCTGTCTTGTGTTATGTATAAAGAAATAAAGGTAGGACTCAAAAATCTAAAAAATAATGCAGAAGAATTGTGTTATAAGATTCAAACTTATGAAAGCCATATAAAGGGAACCCAGTCATGATGAGACTTAAGCAAAATTCTATGTATAACTTAAGAATTAGCCCTGCTAAATTCAGTGAGAATTACATTTGTAATTGTGCATAATCAGGATTGTGCTATTTTAATAAATAGCATTGTATTTTCTGAAGTTTTTTTCTTGGATAGTTTTATATACAGTATATCTAGGCTAGTACTATCAAAGATTAGAAGAAATTAATAGGAAATAGGAAAGAAAATAGGGAAGAGAAACTACATGTGTAACATAAGATCAATGAAGCATTAAATAAGGAAAAGGATTGAAGATATTAAAAATGACTGGTAGATAGAGACTCGGTAAGAGTTAAGTAGTCTGTAAACGGAAAAGAACAAATTGGTAGGATATGATAAATTAATATTGAGAGTCTTACATTTCCACAAAGACTGAAGTTTGATACTGCCAACTCAAAAGAGCAAGAAGACAATTCTAACTTGCTAAAGAGTGTGATAAATTATTAACATCCAGGCAATTAGACATATCAATATCAGTGGTGAGAAAGGAGGATACAAAATAAAAAGCAACTAGATATCAGTCAGGGTAATAATAATACTGTAAACCAAAATAAGAAACCAGGTTGCCAAAAGAAAGCATATGGAAAGGCCAACGAAATGCACTCTGCCAAACCCCCAAAGGGAAAGGGAAATCATAAGTAAGAACAACTGGCTAAATTAAAAGAACAGTTCGTGAGACTTAAGTGAAATTGAGAACATCCTATTGAATAAGGAGGTGCAAAGGAAATGAAGAAGCAAAGTAAACAGCTGCATTCAAACAAAAAGTAAGATAGAAGGTCCTTGAAACTTTGCACATTGTGCAACTGTATTTATTTTAAAAATAAAAAGTTGGGATAAAACATAAGACTAAATGAGGACACTGATATACAAACTATTCATGAAGTTTGTATGTTCAAAAAAATTAAAAAGGATAATAATGAGAAAGAGAATGGAGATCTAAAGAAATTTTCTGGAAGAAACAAATTATGGATAGACTATTACAAGCAACAATATGAGATGAGAGACAACACCAATGGAGAGAAAAAGAACAATGCTAACATACTTTGGCCGGATCATTAGATAGTAGCAAAGAGACATTGAAAACTCTCTGGCCATCCAGATTTTTGCAGTCCAGACACAGCAGCCTCAAGAGAGAGAGTTTAAAGATATTAGTAGGAAAAATATAAAATAACCTGCCCAGAGTCACCTTGTAAGGGAGGTGAAAGGCATAGAAATTTAATAAATAAATAAAATGAACAGATTATAATAATAATTTTTAAAAACAAACTGTAGAAGTGATGTTAGTGATGTAATAAAAAAAGGAAAAAGTGAGGTAGTGACTGTCACTAGTGAAAATACTCAAGCAAGAGAATTTGGTAGAAGTAAGAGAAACAATCTGCATCTCAAACAATTAGGGAAATAATGGTATCATCCATTATTAATGAATAACATTCAAAACAAAAGTATCAAGAAAAAATGATGACATGAATAGAAGATGTCAAAGAAGGGAGCTGAATATAGCAAATGCCAATTGTTTAAAACATGGAAGGCTAGATTTTAGTATAACAAGCTTGCTATCAGTCCAGAAAATGCTGGTCTCCAAATTTTATAAAAATAGACCATTTCCCCTGAAAAACATCATATTCTGGTCAAACATGTCTTCCAAATCTGAGGGTCATTCCGAGACTTACGTACCAGATGTTTTTTACTGTAAGAGATGGGTTTTGCAATACAACCTGCGTGTCATTATTTGCCTCTTCTTGCCCCCTGCTGCAAACATGCAGAATACTATTCATTTGTTAAAGCAAAAGGAACAGCCTCATTGTGGCATCTTAAATATTTGTAATCACACATACTTTAAGAACTTTCTGCCTAGTGCAGAACCCAAAATGTGAGCGTGTACGCGCACGCCCCCTTCGCTTGCATGTGGCCGCAAAACCACGGGGATTTCCTGCGTGTGGCAGCCAGGGTGAGTAGACCGGGCGAGGCATGGAAAGCAGCTGGGCTGAAAGGACAGGGTGAGCAAGCAAAAACATGAGATATATTAGATTAACAGAGTTGGAAGGGACCTTGTAGGTCATGAGGTTTCACTACAAACAGACGGATGCATAGCTTTTTCTTTCTCCTTCCATTCAATCATGTTTATTCTCGGAAATTGCCTGGGTAAATCCCTACAGTTTTCTTGGCAAGTTTTTTTCTGGACACAATTTATAATGATCTCCTTTCTAGGGCTTAGAGAAAGAGACTGGCTAAGGCAAGACTAGAACTCATGGTCTTCCAGCTTCTAGCTTGATGCCTTTAACCAGGGGTGGGATTCAAATTTTTTAACCACTGGTTCTGTAGGTAGTGGGCGTGGCTTGGTGGACATGTGACTGTGTGGACATTGCTTAGTGGTCATGTTACTGGCTGGGTGTGGCCAACTCAATATCACTCAAATAGAGGCACGTATCTCCTCGCCTGGCCTCCCATGACTGTGGGGATGCTGCAACAGTCATAAGTGTGAAAAATGGTCATAAATCACTTTTTTCAGTGCCATTTTAACTTGAATGGTCACTCCACACAAGCAAAGTGCCAGCAAAGGAAGGGAAAAAAGCTCCAGAGAAGTTCCTGAGACAGGAAGTCTAGTCCTGCCAAGAATGTAATAAGGGTTAACGGAGAGGCAGTTTCTGTAAGCAACACCAGAATGTTTCCTTCCTGCCTTCCTTACAGGATTAGGCCAGTAATTTCTTCTAACAACTGGTTCTCCGAACTGCTTAGAATGTTAACAACCGACTCTAGCAAATAGGTGTGAACTGGTAGAATCCCACCCCTGCCTTTAACTACATGAAACTAGCTCTCATATCTACAGATAGTACAATATAATATTTATCATACATACCTGACAAACAATTGCTATAATATAGAGGTGTACCCATTATGAGTTTTGTTTCAGGAAGTGACTAGTACAATTTTTCATATATAGAAAGTTATATAGTGAAGCGGCATACACTTAAATATTTAAAGCATATTGAAATATGGTTGATTTTGTTATTATAAATCTCAGTATTGGTTCATAATTATTCATATTCTAAGAAACATGTTAAAAGGGATTTAAATGATGTTTCTTAGTCTTATTTTGTTAAGAAATGTTAATACAAAATCAATTTAAAATATTTATTTGTAGCATTTTCAGTTCTCAGTTCATTGCTTAATATATTATTAAACACATTCATATCCAGAAAAAAATAAGAAAAAGCTTGATTTTAATTATCAGCATTTTAAAGCATCACAAAAATTAACCTGTATATATCTCTATTCAGTATCTTTTTTTAAAAAGGTATTTTTTTTACATCTTTAAGAGATACACATTTCAGGAGATATAAATCCCACCATATAACAGTAACAATGCAGAGGAAGTGTCTTTAATCCCCTATTAAAAATAGGCCAGATAAAATCCTCTTTTAATTGAAGCAGGAGATTATTTAAGGCTGGCAGAAAACAGATTCATTACAATTTTGCAGTTTAATTATATTTAATTCATATACATACACGAAAGATACATCTTTTAGTGGACTTAATGGCAAAGGTGAAACTTATTTGACTCTGCATTTTCAGTCACATAAAAATTGATTTTTTAATGTACAACAAAAATATATGTGGCAATGTATTGATGGGGAAAAGTAAAATGTCTGGATTCAGAGCTTTGGTTTCAAGGTAATATAATATATTGTAACCTTACTCAGGAATAGAAGAACTACTGTAATATACAATCTGACATAAATATAACAAAGCAAATTTATTCTATTTGTATGTTGAACTACAATAAATACATAACTAAATAAAAAGGTTTTCCTTTATTTGGTTATATGTGAAATATTTCAACATATTATGTATTTAAGATCAACACGCATACTTTTTAAAATGAGCTGTTCAACACCATTTAAAAGAGATATCTCCAGGTATCCCTATCAAAATATGGATAATTATTAAAATTAAAGTAAGAAAGTGTGAGTATAGAAGGGAGGACAAAGATACAAAGAAAAAGCCAGTATTGGTTTTATTTGTGTAGAATCGTTGCCATGGTGATTTAAACTGATGAGAGATAATAGTATTCTCACATTATTTTGCCTTGAAAGACATGTTTGAACTTCAGTTCAGTCAGCCTCCCAATTTTGGTCTCATCAACATATGATAGATCAGATATCTCCAAACTTGGCAACTTTAAGACTTGTGGACAGATAATGATTTTATCAAATCAACAAGTTTGGAAACCGCTTTGCTAGATTTTTTCTAACCTCTATCAATGTTCATGAAAAGGGAACCCCAACAGAAGAAATCTGGACTGTTCTAGTGACGGAAAGATTAGCCAAGCTATCATTTCTCAATTACACTGTTAGACATATAGATAGACGCTACATTAGGTTTTATTTTTTAATTTCCTTATCTCCATAGAGACAACACAATACTAAAATCAGAAGAAGTAAAAAGAATCAATTCTTTTTGGGGGAGATAATTCAGCATTCCCTTATTCATCTCTGAAATCCAGAAGACTCGATCCAAATAAAATATATTTTTGGATCTGACTCTGTTTAATTGTTCAGGATAGCCAAGATTGGCTGGTGTTGTCATTTGCTAGAAATGAAAAACCTCATCCTGATATAGTATTTGAACAATATCCTGCTAAACTATCAAATCACAGAACTAGATTTCTGCACAGCCACTACTGTGCTTTACAATATTCTGTTTTTCTCTTTCATTAAAAGTGGGGGGGGGGCACCACCAATAATTACAACAGACATGTAAGCACTTAGTACCATTTTCTCAAGTTTTTGAATACTTTTAAAAATATCTTTGTTAAGATAATCCAAATTTATTCTCTGCCTTCATTCCATTGAGAATTGTCCACACAAAACATATTGAGAATTCCTCAGAAGTAAACCTTAAGCAGGATTGCACTGCTAATTCACATCATCTAATATCATGTTCTTCATTCAAAGAACATCCAATATGGAGTTCTAAACGAAAATATGACTTTACTAATCAAAGACATTTCCTTAGTTGAATACTGCCATATCGATATTATACAGTAGTGTTTTTAATAGAAAATACACCAGCAATACTTTGTAACCAATAGCAACTAGACTGTAGGAAGTAACAGACTACAAGTAGATATTTTCTGAATCTGGGATGCAGCCAGAAACCATCCCTGCATCTTTATTCAGAGAAAGGATTCCTATAATCATCGACCAGTTCAAATAAATTATTCATTTATAAAAATACGTATTCTGAACTAGAACAAAGCTGCAAAAATATAAACGTGTATTAGGAGTTTTCCAATTTTCCTTTATCTACTCCTTGTACAGAGTGCTTAGTTCGAGAACACATTCCCAATTTATCTAGAGCAGCAAAGCTTTGTTATGTAAACATGTAAGGATTGCCCAAATTCTATCAGACTTCATATCATACCACAATGAACAAATTCCAGTTGGTAAAAACAAGCATATAAAGCAGAATGAAATTAATTAAATCACGGAAAATGTATATAGCTCATGTCTGAACTGGGGAATTCTTGGTGCTCTTTGAGCTTTGTTGGTTGCTTACAGACATTGGAAATGAGTTCAAAGGCTTTGGAAATGAGTTCAAAGCTATTGTGATGGCTCTGACCCAAAAGTCCCATAGATTTCCTGGACCCGTTCTTGGATCTTCTACTTGAGGCTGATCTGCAATGGAGAAACCTATCTGCTTAGGTTTCTCTTTGTGTCTTTTCCCACTTCCACAATAGTGTTTGTGGATATTTCCAGAGTGCATCAAGATACTTTTGCTTCAAAACTGCTACAAGCAAATTAGAATTCTGGAAACCTCTCTCTCAGGACCTTCATGTAGATGTTAAATAGGACTAAGGACAGATTGGAGCCCTACAGCACATTGAACTGGAGTAACCTTGGAATGACTGCTTATACTTTCACCACTAAGTGAAACTGCCTGCTAAGATAGCAGTGGAATAAAACATGACAATAACTCCCAAATGTCACAAACTGGGTCAGTAAGATACAGTAGTAACAGCCATTATCACAATAAATCATCTTTTGATCAACATTTTCCTTAGCTTATTGTGGTTCACTGGCAGCAAGTGTGAATGGCGGAGGTCTTGGAGAGCAAGGACTCGGATGAGGGGCCTGTGTGTGATGCAGAGATGGGGCCAGAACCATCAGGGAGTGGAGTGCTGCCTTCAGAGCTTGTGAAGGCTGGCAATAGTGATGAAGAGGACCCTGAGAGGCCTGTGCCCAGTGCATGTGTGCACAGGGCTGCTCGGAGGAAAGAGCAGCTGCAGCAGCATGGGCAACTCAGGAGTAAGGCTGCAAGGTGATGCTTCTCCCTTAAGGGATAAAAGCCAGACCTCAGAGGTGGCTTTGCAGGAAGCAAAGAAGTTCTTGCACTTCAAATCTTGTGGAAGTTTGAACTATCCTGGTTTGTGTTTGGAGACTTTTGGTTTTGAATATTTCCTTGCAATTTAATCTAGTGTTCTTGGCAGCCTTGAACAACCGTGACAAGGCTTGTTCTTATCTGGAATAATTAGTTTTAATAGTGTTTTACTGTGAATGAAATGAATTCACAGAGAAGCATTAAAAAGGTTTTGCTTTTATCTCTGGTGTTTGTTTGCTTGGAACGAGGCTTGGGTCAGAACATTAACTCTTGCTTAGACTCCCCTTCCCTTATATTTTCTCCATGATCCTTAACAAATTTATAACTTTACTTGAATGCCATATCCTCATGACCATAACTGAGCCCAAAATTTCTGTTGCTAAGTGAGACACTTGGAAAGTGAATTTTGCCCCATTTAACAACTTTTCTTAGCCCAGCTATTAAGTGAATCACTGCAGTTAAGTTAGTGACATGGTTGTTAAGTGAATCTGGCTTCCCTATTGACTTTATTTGTCACAAGGTTACAAAAGATAATCATATCACCCCGAGTCACTTGCAACTGTCATAAATATGAACCAGTTGCCAAGCATCCGAATTTTGATAATGTGACCATGGGGATGCGACAACAGTTGAAGTATGAAAAATGGTCAAAAGTCACTTTTTTCAGTGCCATTGTAACTTCAAACAGTCACTAAAGGTACTGTTGTAAATCAAGGACTATCTGTATACCAAATTTCAAAGTTTGCAATCATACGGTAGAAAGGTGCAGTTGTAATCCTTATCAATTTTATGAAAACATAATTGGTTTTTACATTATTGGTGATTACCTACAAGTAGTCCTTGACTTACCACAATTGGGAGTGGAGTTTTCATCATTAAGCGATATGGTCATTATTAAGTGGGTCATGCAATGAGACCTATTTTGCAAGCTTTTTTGCCACAGATATTAAGCAAATTATGGTGCTGGTGAAGTGAACTCAACATTCCCAGTTGACTTTCCTTGTCAGAAGCCAGCTGGAAAAGTCACAAATCATGATCCGGTGATTGCAAGACATCCATCTTAAATGTCAGCCAGTTGCTAAGTGCCCAAATTGCAATCATGGGACCACAGAGGTGTGAGACAATTGTAACTTCAAGAACAGGTTCTGAGTCACATTTTCCAAGGCTGTCCTAACTTCAAACCATTGTTAAATGAATACGTCAAGGGCTATCTGCATACATTTTACATTGGAAAAAAATCAAGGATGTTGCAATTACATTCTACTTAAAATTGTATCAATCTTCTTGAACTTTCCTACATTTTCCATCCATTTTTGTTCCAACAAAAAATTAAGTGACTCTTGAGAAGCCGTTTCTTTAATCTTGCAAAATCATTAAGTATGCCAGCAAACAAAACATTGCTAAGCCCTGTTTAGAGAGCTTTATTATTGCTCTTCAGAGCAAATGCTAATAAAAGAGAGCTCAATTTTTAAGCAGACTTTTCAAAGTTGAACCAAGACTCAAATGTGCCAACAGGGTTGTATTTTCCCCCCAGAAAACTTCAGCACCTGCACAAATACTAGTCATTCTTAAACCTAGCCCCCCAAATGATATTTGTGACAGGTACAACCCGTCAAGACCTCTAGTTATAGGAAATGTGGGGTTTTTTTTTTAAAGAAAAGGACATATGACTGCCTCTCTTTAAGACTGCTGGCAACACTTCATCATTCAAATATGGATTCACTATCCTGTGGATCCACCCAGCTGAAATAACTGAAGAAAGCAAGGACAACTTATAAATCCAAAAGATAAAAGCATCATGTCTACATATTCAAGCCTCTGAAACTGAGAGCAACCTCCCATAACTGGATCAGGCAGCACACTGGATAATGCACAGCATGAAAAGCAGTGTGCACATTTACGGGTGTAAAAAGTTACAGATAAATTTTAATTATGGGAATTATTAGAAGTTACATTTGGCACCATTAAAGGAGGCCATTTGATTTTGCACATTTTCTAACTGCCAGCTTGAACAGAAAGAATAGTTAAATACTTCAACTAAGTAGCTTTTTACATTTCAGAGCACACAGAGAGCACAGTTGATCACACAGACCCTGATTGTCAGCTGGTAAGATTTTTTTTTTTTGTTCTTTCTATCGTATTCTTATAATGCTACTCAAGTAGTGCTGGAGGAAAATTTGAAGTATCTTTTAAAGTATTTTTCAAAAAGATCTCAAACCTGTTCGGGGAAAAGAGCAAAACAAAATGGAAAGATTTCTAGTAAAGTTTCTCCTCAAGTCTTGGAAAATTAAATAAAATCTAGTGCAGGTTTCTTATGCAGAGCACAATTTACTTTTAAACAAATTAACGTTGAGCAACTTATCCGAAGAAATATGATCATTCAAGAATGATGTAGCTCAGAGCTAACTACTGTAGCTCAGTAGTTCAAATGAAACAATTATCAACATAAATCATGACTAAATTTCCAATTTTACAACATACTTAGAAATTATACTGAGAGCCAATGGGTGTAATGGTTAAAGGGTTGGGCTAGGAATGGGAAAACCAGCTTCTAATCCTCCTTTGGGTGCTGAAGCCAGCTGGATCACCTTAGGCAACCAATCCCTCTCAGCACTGATCAGCATTAAACTGTGCAACAAGCTAGGTGAAAAACATAACCTTCTGCTGCATCACAACTGATCGCTTTGCTCGGTGAACTGCAGCAACTGGAATGTGTGACAAGCAGATCCTGTATTTCAATGGAACAAATTTGAAAAGCAACAATATTTAGCAGCCAAACTCAGGGATCATCATTCTTTTAAAAATCATCACATAGGTATAGTTTTAGTTTTGAAGACAACTAAACTAAAACCTACCAAAAAAGAAATTAGAGCTGAATTACTTTATAAATTCATGTTAATAGAGTTACTTTAATAAAAATAACAATTCTGTTGGTATAATAAGCAGAGAACTGCACTTTCAAGAAATTGATTCTCACCATTTCCCCTGGTATTAAAAACCTGAGGATCTTTTCTAAATACTCCTCATACAGAAATATTTCGTGGTATCCTACAGTAATTTATTTAAAGGCCCTCTAAAATTCCTCTGCATTACAGAGTTGCATCATGAGTGGAGATGAAACTTCTCTCTGAGATCAAAGAGGCAAAGTAGAAGCAGCCACTGAAAGTCTTGGCTCATCAATGTCTGAATTCACACAGCTTCAAATCCTCCTACATCTAGCGTCCTAAGTGTCACAATGAAATTGCTACTGATCCTGGATTGGTGTCAAAGGTGATACATCTGAAGCCAAACCTGTGCTGGAGGAGAGGCAGTTCCTACAGCACAGAAATTGGCAATGCCTTTGCTCAGCCAACCCATTTTCTTCCTGAGGGTGATGGTAGTTTGGAAAGGAGAAGCCCTCCTCTTGAATATGGGTGCCCATCTGGTGATGATCACGACTTGAGGAAGCAGCAGATGATGCCCAACACTAACCATTCCAAAGCAAAGACTGGAACACAAAACATCTTTGGATGTCAAGGAAGCTCAAGCATTTACTAATTTAAATATAAATGAGGCAGGCAAACCAGCAGATTAAATGTAAATACTGTATGAAAATGTGCAATGCATTTAATGTATTCATTTGCATACATTTATATGCCACTGAATCATATATTGAGCTATACTTATATTGAGATAGTAGTTTGGAAAAACTAAAGCTTTATAACTCTATCTCCCATCACTTATAGAATTCTTCTATGCCAATGGAAGGACTTTCTCAGTAGTAGTAATAGTAGATAGTAAATGTTCTCATCTCCATAGATTTGCTTAGTTGTTTCCCAAAAGCATTAGATTTGGCATGACTCATAGCAAAGGTCCCTTCTAGGCTTGATCTGTTCTTTTTTGCAGTGACCCTTTGAGCGCAGAGAAAGCTCTACAAATCCATCTTCTACTTCTGTTACACTCCTTAAAACAATTCATGGATTGACTTCAGGGAAAGACAGACTCCAGTGAGAACAGTCTTGGCAGCATGGATTCTCATAGGGGTCATGTGCAGGTTAAAGCTCGGGTGATGAACAAACATTTGTATTTTCCAGTCTATGATACTCAAGAGTGAATAAAAGCATTACGAGTAATGTAAATCTCCCTAGTGAAGATGGCTCCTGATAATCCAGGAGGAGAAGAGGTTTGACCTTCTGGAGACTCAATGATAGTACAGCTAGGGACCTCATGCTGGCATAGTTTTCCTTGAAAGGTCCATCTGTGCTAGCTTTCTCTTGGAGCAGCATATTTATGTACTAATTTCAGGTACAAAGTTTATGCAGAGGAGGTTGTGTCCATGCGCCCTGCGCCCAACTCTGCTTCACACAAAATACTGGTAATAGTTTATTTTTTAACCTAAAAAGTAGTAAAATACAATGATTGGACTGGTTTTCTGAGTCGGAGAAAGGATAGATTCAGACTACAGGTAGTCCTTGACTTACAACAGTTCATTTAGTGACTGTTCAAAGTTAGAATGTAACTGAAAAAAGTGACTTATGACCGTTTTTGTCACTTACGACTCCTGCAGCATCCCCTAGTCATTTGATCAAAATTTGGATGCTTGGAAACTAATTCATATTTATGATGGGGTGCAGTGTCCTGAGATCGCGTGATCACTTTTTGTGACCTTCCAACAAGTAAAATCAATAGGGAAGCCAGATTCACTTAACAACCATGTTACTAACTTAAGCACTGCAGTGATTCACTTAACAACTATGGCAAGAAAGGTCATAAAATCGGGCAAAATTCACTTAGCCGCTGTTTCATTTAGCAACAGAAATTTGGGGCTCAATTGTGGTCATAAATGTATTCATGCTCATGTTCTGCATTTATGCTGAGATTTCAAAGTCCATTTTTTAAAAACCCAAAGTCCCTATGGTGAACGCAGTATGTATGTTGAGTTGGGTTGGGAGCCAAGAGGATTTCCCGAGGGCTGTTTTTCTGCCCTGTTGCATAGCCAGGCTGAAAACTCCATCCTCCATTGTTGCTAAGCTTTCTCCCACTCTTGTTCTGTGCTACTCTTCTGCACCACTTTTGCTCACTTGGCTCTATCCATTGTGCATACAGGCACAATTGATTCTTGTTCCAATCGGAACCTTTCAGAGTGCATTATTCTTATTTTTAGTAGGATTTTGTTCTACGAGGGCAGCATTGTATTGTTATAATCATTGTGTTCTTCTATTTATTCATACAAAGCAGGAGCGCTTAAACATTATTTTAAAGGTTTTTTTAAAAAGAAGAATACAAACCCTGTAATAATGAAACATCGTAAATTAGTGTCTGTGTCTACTCAATGGCTGGCTGCTGCAGACTGTATCATCTGGCTTCTCCTAAGTGGTAGCAGCTATTAAATAAAGTTGATGAGAGATTAGTGCTTTCTCTGCCTTGTAAGGTGTTGGCTAAATGTCCCCAGGAGTTTAATTAAAAGCGTCTGCAAAGACCTCGGTTTTTTTGTTGTTGCTGTTGAGGACCCAGAGAATTTTCCTGAGAATATATTAACTATTGTTATCATGAAATCCTCCATTTTTTCTGCAGGTCAGTTGGTCAGTAGCAGTCAGTTTGGACCTCTGTGGCACCTACTCTTGTGACTATACAGGATGCAAAACAAGGGATCAAGAGGCTGATCCCAAAATCTCTTGGTTTGCCTTTCAGTTGTCTGCCTGTAGCACTCACAAGATTTTTAAGCTTTGTTCTGACAGAATATGAACTTTGTCTGATCATGTCTCACCAAGTCACTGTTCACTCTTAATTTGGATTGGGAAAAGAAGGGGATACCAAAAGGTTAGAGATTATCATTTCTCTTGTTTTATTTATTGACGTCTTTTTTCCCCCCTTTAAACCAGTCCATAGGCTGATACTAGTGATTTATTCCTTTGCCAGTATTATCTTCCTTGAAGTTCATTCTTATTGCTTCCAGAGCAATTATACCATAGTAATTCTATTAAGATTGAAGATAATTAAATAATGAAAATATTTTATTTTTATAAATAGAGTAGCCTTTTCCTACTGCATACGTTTCCTGTTACTCCCATTTCCTTTATTCTATATGAGTGGGATTCATTTTTTTTCAATCCAGCTACAATCAATAAAAAGAAAACAGTGAATCTCTAGTTTTAAAAAGCCATACAATATTTTCGTATTTAAAGGTGCATTATTCTTCTAACAACTTTCCTTGTAACTCTTGTTATACCATCCATTCAACACTCCTTGATGGACATTAGGATTCCTATTCACCAGTAACATCTCATTTCACTTTAACCACAAGAAACTCCAACTATTTGCATCTATATTTATGCTGTCAGGTGATAAATATATTATTTACTCTTTGGAGGAAGGAAAGGAATCTGTTTTGTTTGTTTGTTTATCCTTTAAGGCACTCTACAAGTTAATAACCACAAATTTACAGACGATGTAATCCCAGTTTAATTCATAGACTGGGCACAGATTATACATAGAAAATTACATTGTCCACAATTTCCAAAAGGTAAGCTAACTGGCAACATTCTGCTTCTTTGAATCTAGAAAATATTCAAAGCATTTGACCTTGCATTTCTGGTTTGTTCCAACACAAACAACAGGAACTAGCACATGCAAATTTAGACTAATTTAAATGAATGATATCTTGTTAAGTAGGAGGATTCTCAACCTAATGTATAAGGCGCCTTTCCTCAACACAAAACAAAATAAAATATGAAAAATGGACTATTAAGATCTTATTGCCCTTAATGCATTTGGAATATGGAAAGACTGATTTTCAACCTAAGGGCTAAAGCTGCTGCATTTTAAAGATGAGATTAGATTATTAAATTCCTCATTAGCTTTTCATACTAGTTCTTTCTATAAAATTGTGGAGGAATTGAATTAAAAAGGGCATTTTGCAGATGCTCAGATTTGTCTGATTCCCCCACTCCCGAATTCAAGTTTTGATTCTAAGCAATCCACAAGCATATGTACATCAAGATGAATTTCTTAAGCTTATTGTTTAGATGTTGCATATATTCAGTAATATAGTCAGCAATGTCTTGTGAACTTATTACAGTAAGTAATAATCTTTCATTAGCTTAAAAGAAACATGGAATTAATCAAGCAAAACACATAGTATGCTGATATTAATAAAGACAAACCTACACTTTGCCAATTTAGGAAGAATTCTGTTATATAGCTTTTACTTCTTATACGTCTTCCCAGAGGCCTCCAAAGAGATATAATTGGCTTCATATCTGATCCATGTTGTTCTCTCTTTTTGCACTAACCCGGGATACATTGTGCTAAATCAGGGCTGTCAAACTCGTGGCCATGCCCATGCCTGGTTTAGCAAAGGGGAAAAAAGTCACGATATGTCACACGATGACACCATGATGACGCGAGTTGGACATCCCTGTGCTAAATGCTTCAAGGCTTTCATTGGCTCAGTTAAACATAAAATAAGCACTTATTAGTCTAAAAGTTTTCTCTCTTTTGGAAGGTCCAGATTTGCTTACAGGGCAATCTCTTTACCTGCTCCTCAGACAACAGAGGTGCAATTATTTTCTATCCCACCAGGTACACTTCTAACATTTTGGCTTCTTAATTTCCAGAAGATTCCTGATAAAGTAAGTATACTCTACACTTCCATTTAAGTAAATTCCAACTAAGTAAGGTTCCCATAATAAAATTTTATTTCTCATGTATTATTTTACTGTAGATGCCTTACAGGTAGGGTTCCCAATACAATGGATGGGAACCAATGTATCTTAACCATTTCTGTATTCAACTTCCCCATCGATTTCTTACACACTTAAAAAAAATGCTTGTAAACAAATTGGAAATCTAGTCAAACATTGCCTTGTTTCCAAAAGTAGCTGTGAAGTATAAATTCTATTCATAAACCTCCTCAGAACATAAAGAGCTATGGTTGTAAGCTAATACTTTGTTAAAGGTAACTTTTAACCTTTAGCCCAAAAGAAAAATAAAAAATATAAGCAATAGTAATATGAAATGCTTCATGAGGTAGCATTTTAGAAAATCGTTGCTTCTATCTTCAATTGCTGACCAAAATATGTTAAGCCACATTGTTGCTAAAAATGATATGTTTGAAAATCCGTGTTGTACAAAATCCTAATGCAGAAATGCATAAAGGACTTTTCAATGTGACTCAGTCCAAGAAGTGTATTATTTCTGCACAATTACTTCTATTTTACATATTTTGTACTGTTTCCATTTTTATGTATGAAATATTTTTGTAGGTCCATTCAGTTATTAGATAAAATTGTGTTTTTTCATCCATTTTGATAGAGCCCATTTGATCTTCATGAGGGTTTTTTTTTGAGGGGGGGTTATCTTGGTAGATTTCCAACACCAGAACAAGTCAAGAGAAATATAGCCCTGTTCCTTTTCCCAGATAACATTGATCATGATTTTCCTACATGAGTTATGATATTCCATAGTACTATATTTTACCTTCTACTAATATGCATGAAGGTACCGCGAGGTGTCACCTGGAGTTTTGGTATGAAATATAATTTATACCTGAAGCTCTATTGACCCTTACTATTCAACTTTAACAAAGTAATTTGTACCCTTAAAGATTGTTTAAGTTGAATAAGAACTGGGACAGAGCAAGCTGAAAGAGGAGTAAATGCTAAATAGGGAACTGGATTCAAAGATGAAAGTTTAGCCTGTTTTAGAGGGAGTTTACACCCTCTAAAAATCTGCAATCTTGAATCTTTGGGTGTTATTGGATTCACTGGGAATAACTACATTTAGCAAGTTTTTGCACCTTTGTGCCTGATACAACCTTTTCTAAGCTAGTCAGATTTAGCAACCATTATGCCTTGTTTGCATTCCACATTGATACAATAATATGCTCTACCTGGAGAAGCATTGGGAATTTATAACTGATATAAAATGCCACAGCTAGGACACTAACTGGCACATGGTACACGATATCTATTATAAAATATCTGTACATTTATACATTGCTAAGCAGATTTATTCTGAGGTGTTGATAGTGTCCAATTAAATTAAAGTTTTAAACCATTTACAGCCCATTTATCTGATGTCCATTTCTCCTATTTGAATTTACACAACTGTTAAGACATGCAGAAGAACCCTCTGCTGTTAAAGTCCTGTCTTTCTGTAGGGAAGGCGTATTGTAGGGAAGGCGTATTGCATCAGCCATTCCAATCCTAATATTTAAAAAGCTGTACAGATTTTTTTTCCACCATAATTTTAATTGTTGTTAGGATCAATCTTAGGATCAATTTTATTGATAATTTTAAACCTTATGACTTATATTCTCTTCTTGCTTCTAAATTTTGTTATCTGGTTTGGTTATACACCAATCTGTAAAGATGGGATATAATTCAAATAAATAAATAATGCCAGATATGAATATAGTTGTTATAACGTTCTACAAAGATCCAAATTCAAAGGACAAAATGTGATTCAGAGTCAATGGCATTCATGAGCATCTATATCAGCTGTGACATTTCTGGAGTTACATGGATGACCCTATCTGGGAAAAGACAAATTTTGTTTAAGATGTTTCTAACAAGTGTGCCCATATGAACTTTAATCACATTTTATGCTCCAAATGTGGAATTCATTCAAATACCTTATGTCTTAAACATTTTGTTTCTATTACTTCTTTCAGTTATCTGTATTAAATTTCAAATCTGGTTTCAATTCACTTAAATAACCAATAGAACTCAACAACATCCATATTTTTCTAGACATTGTATTACTAAAGTATATACTATAGTACTATATGCCCCAGAATCAAATAGGTATGGCAGTGATCCGATGGGATATTTCCCATAATGAATATGATAACAAAAATACACAACTGATATCATTAATGTTCAAAATAACAGAAAGAGAAAAACATGTATTTAAGAAGAAATGATTAATATCCTAATATTACTAAAGGTCTTTGCTGATGAACCTTTATATATTATCTGGAGAAATCATGGAAAACCAGTGAAATGCTAGATGACTTGTAGACTAAATGATACTGCTATCTTCCAAAAGGAGAAAATGAAAGAATCGGGGAACTATAGATCAGCAATCTATAGTTTAATTTTAGACAACCCAGAGTTGCCTTGGGTCGAGATGGTTGGCAATAAATAAATAAATAATTTTTGACCCCAATATCTGGAGTTGATTATAAATAATTTATAAATACTTGAAAATGTATGGTAATTAAAAGAAAAAGTATGCATTTGTCAAAAATAAATATTGTCAAACTGGATTATGTTATCTCATTTCACTTGGCATCACTGTGAAGCAGTATATAAGTCTAAGTGCTATTGCTATCTTCCTTGGTAAATGGTAGAAATACTACAGAATATGATATAACAAAGCAAAGAATTTAACAATATAGCCCTATTCTTTGTGATTAGGAAATTGTTAAACGGGGACTAGATAGATGATAAATAGATACAGACTCCTTGAAAACTGTTCTCAAATGAGAATTCAACAATGATTCCAAAACCAATTGGAGTAAACAACCTCAGTTCTAAGTCTTATACTGTTCAAAATTACTACTAAAGCCTTGAAAGAAGTAATAGAGGAAGCAACTGTCAGATTAGCAACGCCACAAAGTTGTTTGAGATAGCTAATATCTTAGAAATCAGAAATATAACTTAAAACAATCTTAAATTAGAAAAAAAGGCCAAAAATAACAATAAAACTAAACTGAGACAAATGCAAAGCTATACGTTTGTAGAAAACAAAAAGCAAAAGCAAAATAATAGGATACTACATTTCTGGCTTGGTGGCAGTTCTTGCAAAAATATAGAACAATCTTAGAAACAGCAGTGGGCCTTGAGAAAAGATGAATTAATAAAATGAATAAAAGGGGGCATGAAAGCTGTTTTGAAGGATCTAAAAGATGTTGCACATAAGAAGGCTGTGAGCTGCTTCAGTCTGAAGGACACAGAATAATGGATTTAAGCTACAACCCAGCGGTGATAGGCTCCTCTTTACTGATTAGTTCAACTGAAGCCTGAGCAACCATTGGTCAGGGATGGTTTAACATAAATTCATGGGGTGGGAATCAATCCAGATGGTCTAAGTAATTCCAGAATAAAGCAGAGAACATTATAACACACCATGCCAATTTGAAGTTTAGCTGATGTCAACTAATTCATGGAGCTGCAATATTAAAGACTATCTACAATTTATAGCAAAGTTTGTCCTGTAATAGACGATACACAACTCTTTGTTCTTCTGTTTAACTTGGTTTCTTGGTTTTATTCATTTATTTTATTTATTTAACGCATTTATATGGCTGTCCATATCATGGAAAGTGACTCTGATTATAATAGAAAGCCAAGCAGAAACTTTCCATATGGTGTAAGGATTTTTGTACCTCATAGTTTCTGACTAATGACATGACTAGTAGTACTGAAATAATCTGAATAAATGACACCTGAAATTTTATGCAAAATATCTATATGAAGAATAATTTGTCATTCTTTCCCCCCACCCTGTTTTCTGCACAGAACACCCACAGCCAGCTAGCACTCTTTTTAATTTATTTTATACACAGAACACTCACAGCCAGATAACATTTCAAGGAAAATTCAATATTTATGCTAAACAAAGTGTGATTCATTTCTCTTTGCTTAGATTTATTTCTCTTATTACTATTGGTCAGCACCAATAATGCAACATAGTAAAGCAGTCAGGCCCTACTGTTTTACATGAAGTTTTTACTTTTGAGTTAACAAAGTACGGACTGTAACAGAATGATGAAGAAACCCCACACAAGCAAGCAATGCCTACCTGCTGGGGACAATCATGCAGAATATCCCTCAAGGGCTACTTCTTATGACCTCAGTTGCAAATCATGAGATGGATTATCGGACTCATGACTGATCAGGGAGTAGAAAGCTTCAGAAAAGAGAGCTTGTAATAATATTTAAAGCAGGCCTGCAGAGATTTTACATGCTTGAAAAAGCCTCCTAAAATGTAAATGTTTATAGTTATGTTTTTTTTCTAAACATGCCATGTCAGGAGTATGTGTGATTCTTCTATAGGTCAAGAACCCTTAACAAATTTAGAAGAGTACAAACTGGCTTTCCAATTTCAATGCATGTACTATTGGTGTACAATAGAACTATCTTGCCAATATATGTTCTTCACAAAACAGGCTTTCTCTTCTTATTGTAAGGCACAGTATTTAATTGCAACCAGCTTCCATTCTATTAAGGAGTCAGTCTAAATGGAGACAGGGAGAAAAGAGCTCCAGTAAAGTCAGTTGGGACATGATTCTATACAACAGACTTGGAATTAATACGATGGTGTAATGAAAAGATCCACTTTAATTACACAATCTGTTGCTATCCCCCAACAATCATTGACGAAACTTTTTTTTAAAGAAAAACGCTGAAATAAGTGTTGGGGTGGGGTGGGGGGGAGTCCAGGTGATTAACTTGACTAATTGCTACCACATTAATTTCTTCAGAGGGAAATTACAGGGTGCAAATTATCCGTTGAAGTGAAATCTTCGCAAGGAAAGCATGCAGCATCTGGATGCGACTAATGGAAGAATGAAAAGTAAATGAAAAAGTTAAATGAAAGAGAAATAGTAATTCTTGGAGAAGCAATCGGCTTGAACCTCTGTCTTGGCAATAGCTACCCCTGGAACTAATGCATTTATTTCCAGGGAAATAATAAATGTAGGGTGTGCTGCATAACTAGGATCTGAAGCCTGTTTACATGAGGCCAAATCAAGCACAGAAAGTCTCACTGAAGCATCCTCCATAAATACCTCCAACTAAATGCAGCAAAGATGAGCACCGAACCCTTCTCTTCCCTCATCTGCATGTCAACTGTATCCAGGAGCAACCTCCAACGAACGGGGAAAAACAAGCAGGGCACCCAAAGGATCCATATTTGCAGCCTCAAAAAACTTGTAATCCTCCCTCTTTCATCTGTCACGCATACAGTAAGGCGGGGGCGGAGAGACTTATCTCCCATCCCCGGATCAACATTTCCCAAAACAGAGCCAGGGGCCGGCTTGGCTTTGGCTTTGGCTTTGCTCAGCTCCTGCGGGCTCTGAAGCCATCACAATTCCCTGGAAAGAAAGAAAAGGAAAAAAAAAAAAAGCCGCGTACGAGGCTCCAGGGGCAGCTGCCAAACAACATGTGGCGGACGGAAAGTGAGGAGGGCTTCTACGTTAAACGGGGCAGCTCGCGGGGTCGCTATCCCGGATTGGCCCTGAGTAAAGAGGGTAAAAGTCGAGACCGCGAAGAAGGCAGCGCGGGGCCTCCGCTTACTTACGTATCTATTAATAAGAGTCCTGAGGCGGCTGCAATCCATGGTGAAGCGACTGGCAGCTGCTCCGGCGGCGCCCTCCCTTCGCTGCTCTCGCCCAAGTGTGGTGGTGTGTTGGGAGGGGGGGGGGGATTCGTTCTGGCTCGGCTCGGCTCGGTTCACACTTCTGCTTCCCGCAGCCACGCTGGGATTTCTACCTCACAGCAGCCCCGCTCGCCGCCCTGCCCTGCCATGCCCCGTCGCCGGGTACTCTTGGCGGGAGCTTCTCGTCCCTCGCTCCGGCTCTGTCATGCGTGCCCCAGGCTAGCTCGCCTTCCCATGTGCGCTGCTCCGGTCCGCGGCGCCCCGAATCGTAGCAGCGCCGGCAGCAGCTGGCTTCGAAGGAGGCGGAGATGGAGGAAAGAAACAAAAAGGCAACTTTGCTCCACAGAGACGGCCGGAGACCGGCCGAGGATGTTTCCTTCTTCCCTTCCTTCCCAGAAACTTCCCGCTGCGCTGGGCCGATTTCCTGCGCAACCCCGCGAGCCTCGCTCGCTTCTCCGTCGGGGTTTTGGGGTTTTTTTTTTCCCCCCGCTCTCCCTCTTTGATCTTTCCCTGCTAAGCCAGGCAGCTCACGTCATACGCATGCGCGGTCCAATCTCTTCGCCAGGAGCAAGACACCCTGCCATCCCCGCCCCGTTGTTTCCCACAAGTGCTCTCCTCGCCCCGATTTCCAGGACTGCCTGGAGCAAAATCGGAAACGAGGCTACCTTACACGCGCCGTTGGGCCGTTTAGAGGCGAAAAGACGGAGGGGGGGCGGGTGGCCGAGCGCGGTGCATTGGGAAGAGACGGGCACGGGCCACCTCTGGGCGCATCGACGACCACCAGAACAAACTTCAGAAGTGCTCAACGCCCCCCCCACCCCACCGCGAGACGGTGTGGTGTGACAGCTTTCGACGCGCTCTTGTGCCCGCGGGGCTCTTGAAATCTTCGCGAGGGGGAGCCGAAGGCGGAAGAACTCGGGAAACAATGCGCCTTTTGTTCAGCCGAGAGCGCAACTGTAGTTGTCCTCAGATTCCTCACAGGCTGTGGTTTATTTCCTCCCCGTTTTTCCTTCCCGGACATCTGTTGAAAAGAGGATTAATTTCGCGTTCCCGGCCTGCCTTGATACTCTCCAAAACCCTAAAAGCACCAGGCTGGGGAAAGTTGGCCTGAAAAGAAACGGCGATGCTAGACGGACAAAAGGCGCAAGTCCCTTTTGTCAAAAGCGCGCGAAAGCGATGAAAAGTTAAGGAGGGGAGAAGGCTTCCTGGAGCCCCTGACTTCCCTGCCTAGGACTTCTGAGAGGGGCTCCAGCCTGGGCTGGAGTGGCAAGCAGCATCCTGGATACTCTTATTGACAGAAAGAGCCATGAAAGAGTTCGTTGCACTTTGAGAGAGGCATCCTTTAAGCCTGTGATTTTGGGAATACAGTAATCTCCATACTGGTGTTTTAAGTAAATAAATACCGGATCCCTAATTCCAAGGTGATAGCAATGCCCTTTCCTCGAATCAGTGATGAAAGTATAAAAGTTAAAATAAACTCATACAAGTGGCGCAATAGAAAGAAAGACTCTGGGTTTTAGGAAGGGCGGTGCATTATATTTCGCCCCACGCACTGAAATAAATAAATAATAACCTTGTTCTGAAGATGATGACTAATGTTATTCATTGGCTGCATTTGTACTGCTCATAAACTCAATTAATGTAACTATTTCCCCTCAAGTCCTATTAAGTTGCCTCATCATGGGGAGGGGGTTGTTCTGAAAGGAATGAGCAAAGAATGCCAGAAGTATACTCCATGCCCAGCAGTTTCATGACCAGGAAGGTCATTCCAGGTGCTTGGCTAAATCAACCAGGCACCTATATTAGGAAGCAATTATATAGGAAGATATTAGAGATGGATGATCACATCATTCCAAATTGACTGGGAGAGGCAGTTGTAAATGACTCATATTTTACTAAGGAAGCCACGTGGATAGACAATATAGAATGATTGACAAGTCAGTGCCAGTTGATGGAGCTCTCAGATCAGAGGCTACTCAGCATATTATTGAGAAAGACCTCCGGATCGTTTGAAATTTTAATAAATGTTTATGATGCACTTTGATTAAAGCCTTCAAAATGCATAGTTCCTTTGTAGACATGCAGGAAAAGACAATTCAAAACTGCAACAGTATGCTGTGCAACCCAGGGAACTTCTACAGTGAAAAATGAAATGAAGCAAATACATACTGACATCTCAGGCATATAAACTAAAATGGAATGGAATTGGACACATTCTGTCATAAAATTACATTTATTTATTTCGTGTGTGTGTTTCTGTGTCTGTGCGCCTTTCAATCAGTGTTGATTTCTGGTGAATGTCTAGAAAACTCCATGCAGTTTTCTTGGTAAAATTTCAGAAGTTCAATGGACTTTCTTGCCATTGCTTTTTTCCTAGGGCCCAGAAAGGGACTGTGCCTAAGCTGGGACTAGAACTTACTGTCTCCAGGTTTCTCATGTGCCTTAATTTGATTAGATCAGATTGCTTCTCATGTTTATTACTAAGGTCATGTTAAAGAAGAAATAGTGTTGCTTTTAGCCTGGAAGGACACAGTAGAGGGTGTATTTGGGTACAATGTAGTTAGTTAACTGATAACAGTTAACATATATCAATTAGACTTTGTGGACATATGATGGTTATCCAAGTTTATGTTCCAACCATTAAAAGAAAAATATGGTTTTGTTATGGTCACATTTAATCTGAAATTGACAGCATGCACAAGCAAAATGTGCTGCATATAGTGAGACCTTGGAATGTCAAACTTGAAAGACTAAGGAGGAAAATGTATTTGGACCACAGCTCTAGAAAACAAATATGAAGCAGGTGAACAACTTATCAGTTTCTCCCAATCCAATGATTTCGTCATTGCTGAGACAGTTTTGAGACAACTAAAATTACACCTATATTTATGGATATCACGAGATCCAGCACAGAAATGTGGTAGGTTCCGCCCCCGCCTTTTAGGCTAGATGGACGACTTCATTTACAGCAGCAATAGGTGTGCTGTTGGAAGGCCTGAAAGGTAGGGTATAGATTTTCCAGGAAAAAGTTGCCAGGACTCAACACTCACTTGATGGTTTATCATCAAAAATCTATATAACTCTGATTTTCTCAGCCTGACTAAATACCACTCTATAAAGCCTTAGCGAGACCACACCTAGAGTATGGCATCCAGTTTTGGTCAGCACATTATAAAAAAAAAGATGTTGAGGCTCTAGAAAAAGTGCAGAGAAGAGCAACCAGGATGATTAGGGGACTGCAGACTAAAACATATGAAAAATGGTTACAGGAACTGGGCCTGGCTAGTCTAGTAAAAAGAAGGACCAAGGGAGATATGATAGCAGTCTTCCAATGTTTGAGGGGCTGCCACAGAGAGGAAGGGGTCAAGCTATTTTCTAAAGCACCAATAGGCCAGACAAGGAACAATGGATGGAAAATGAACAAGGAGAGATTTAACCTGGAAATAAGGAGAAACTTTCTGACAGTGGGAACAATCAACCAATGGATCAGGTTGCCCTTGGAAGCTGTGGGAGCTTCATCACTTGAGACTTTCAAGAAGAGATTCAAGAAGAGGATTGCCATTTGTCAGAAATGGTGTAGGGTCTCCTGTTTGGGCGGCGGGTGGGGGGAGATTGGACTACATGACCTACAAAGTCCCTTCCAACTCTGGTTATCTGTAATCTGACTTTATGGATTTACATGGCAAGAGTTCAGATGATACCAAAGGCTAAAATGTCATTGCTTAGTTTGTGGCACACTTTGGTGCAAACACAATTATTGTTTCCTTGAAGTAGGAAAACACGTTACAAAAAACATTTTGAAAAAAAAAGAAAGCTTCTTTTCTTAAATCTTCATAAATGAGGATGTAAGAGATGCCCAGCATGAGAGCATCAAATTAGGTCTGTGGTATGATGACTGGGTGAAGAAGAGCAACAATGAATAGGTTATATTCCTGCATAAGATGGGAAGAAACTAAAGAAAGGAATTTGGATGTTGTACATCTAAAATAAGCTTAGAAAGCAAGCCTTCAGATACCTCCTCTTGCAAGGGACACAAAATCAGGAAAAGTTTATGTGCTTAGTTACCATTTGATATTTGATATTTTGTGTTGGTTTATTGTTATGTGATAGGTTCTCCCTCCTTTTGGGGGGAGCTAGGATAGGTTAATATTGATGGGATATAAAGAATTTGTTGAATTAAGCAAATATAATGTCACTTTATTTCCTTATTCCAATGCTAGCAACATTTAATATCTTCTCCAAGCTTTACTCCATTATATTGCTTCAAAGTCCCTTTATTCCCTTCCTTGCTAGGACAAAAATAAACATGAATGGGAAGTAAATGGAGGAAAGAAAGGAATGAGAAGTGCTGTGCCTTAGGATATTTGTTGGTACAGTGTGTCCATCAGCATTTGTAGTAACTCTGTTGCTTGGAATGACTAAGAATCTTTATATTGTATCTAAGGATCTGGCAAGCAGTCTGCTACTGACCTACTTTCACTTCCCTAATCACTGATACATTTTTTTCTTGGTGCTACTCCAGAAGTTAAAACAGCACATTTCAATATAGTGAATCGGTAGAGAGCAAGGATTTCCCAGACTAGGCCCTGGATGCTACCGTCCTGGCAGGATGATGGGCTGAAGTGGAGTGTATTTTCCTGTAAGAAACAGCCCTTTTAATTCTATTTGCTGAGGATTATCGTGTATATAGTTTAATTACAGATTATGGATCTGTGTTAGGGAACTTATCGCATGCATGCCAGAAGTGGCACGCAGAGCCACTACTGGTGGCATGTGAGAGCTCACCCAGAAGAGCTGCACTGTGCATGTGGGCGTGCCACTGCTGCCCGACAGCTGATTGTCAGGTATCTGTCAGGTATCTGGTGCGCATGTATGGGGGCGTGGGGGGGTTGCACAGGACACATACATGCATGCGCAGAGATGTGCAGCATGTGGGGGATTGCATGTGCATGTGCATGTGCAAACGCACGGCGCACATAGGGGATTGCGCAGGCATGCACAGGTGCATGGCACGGGGGAAATCGTGTATGCATGCATAGATATGTGCGGTGCACAGGGGATCACACGCGCATGCACAGTGGGCGTAGGGGGGCAGCACGCATTGCCTTCTGGGTGCTGGCACGCAAGCACACATGCACGCACACAATTATTGGCACGGGACCCAAAAAAGTTTAGCCACCACTGTTATAGATTATAGTTTCATTTCAGGCTACCCTGAGGGGCTATCCCAGATCATCCAGAACCCAGCACGGGACAGTGCTCACACATCAGAACTAGGACCCCTGTCACAGGGGTGGGATTCAATCTTTTTAACAAACGGTTCTGTGGGTGTGGCTTAGTTGGTGGTCATATGGCTTGGTGGTCATGTTATTGGCTGGGTGTGGCCAACTCAACATCACTCACATAGAGGCACACATCTCCTCTCCTGGCCTCTCATGAGTGTGGGGATGCTGCAACGGTTGTAAGTGTGAAAAAGTGTTTTTTCAGTGCCATTGTAACTTTGAATGGTCACTCCACACAAGCAAAGTGCCAGCAAAGGAGGGGAAAAACGCTCCAGAGAAGTTCCAGAGACAAGAAGTCTAGTCCTGCCAAGAATGTAATAAGGGTTAATGGAGAGGCAGTTTCTGTAAGCAACACCAGAATGTTTCCTTCCTGCCTTCCTTACAGGATTAGGCCAATAGTTTCTTCTAACAACCGGTTCTCCAAACTGCTTAGAATGTTAACAACTGGTTCTAGCAAATTGGTGTGAACTGGTAGAATCCCACCCCTGCCCTGTCAGAGCATTGGCTCTGTGATCTGAAATTGGCCTTGTCATCATCACATCATATTCTAATTGCCATGAGGTTCTCCAGAGCCACCATCCACTGCAGGGAGGTTATACCTATTTGATTGGTCCACTCCAGCGACTGATGAACCAGGATAGATTTCAGAGATTGCTGGGAGTTGTTCCTGTTGGTTGGCTGTAGAGTACAGCTGAAACCTTTGTTGCCACATGGAATAAGGCAGCTAAGGCTTTAGATCAGATTGCACCCATGCACTTTCTCCTCTCTCATGGATCCACACATTCCCCATGGTTCAGGGAAGAGTTGAGGGAGATGAAGAGAGAGAGAGAGAGAGCAAGCATTGAGTTGGATGGTGGAATTGTTGCAGGTCCAGAGGAGTCGCTGGGCAGAAGTCTTGCCAGGTTATCTGGGATTACATTTTGGGCTTCAAGAAATGGTCAGTGTCCTTTGAAGTGTGGGTTCAGCTACCTGCTGTTTAGATCTATGCCCATCCTGCCTTGTTAAAGTGGCACAGGGATGTCATGTCCATGGGTTCTTGCAGCGGTGAAGTACTGTTTGCGTGAGGGGGTTGTTTATTTGCTTCTTAAAAAGGCCTTAGTTCACTCCCTCCTCAAGAACCCATTGCTAAACCCAACTATACTGGACAATGTTAATCCAGGACCTCACCTTCCCTTTCTGGGAAGTTGGTTGACAAGATGGTTATGCAGCAGCTTCAGAGGACCTTGATTGAAGCAGATTGTCTGGATCCCTTTCGATGGAGCTTCAGGCCAGAGTTGGTCATGATTCTGAATGATCTCTAGTGAGCGCAGGATGATGCTATGCCTTACTTGACTTCTCAGCAGTTTTTGATACCATCAACTGCACACTTGAGAGCATTAATGTATTATGTATTAATTAAATTTATAATAAATGTTTGTAAAAATAAATCCTTCCCAGAAGTTCAAACCACAAGCTACAAAAAGCGGAATTAACTCTTACTGTGTGAGTAATTGTAACAGTCTAGCCATTGAAAGGTAGGGGTTGGTTCATATGTTGGTTCGAGCTATGTGTATTTTAATTGCTTTTGGTTTACCATATTGTATGGACCTAGACATTACAAAATGCAAATCATTCTTTTTAAGAGTTTTGTTTAACTGGTATTTCTTGAAAAAAATACAGCTAGGCCTCTCTTCTGTCCAGGAATTAAATCCTCTTAGCTAATATTCTTTGATTCTTGCTTGTGTAGACATTTAAATTTTATGTGAACTGTGTGAACTAATACCATGGCTTTTCATCTATGCTGGTATTTGAAACAGATCTTAGGTTTAAAATTCCAATTAAACTTTCCTTATAGTGGCCAAAAATATATTAGCAGTGTTCTTTTTATGTTTCACAGTAATAATACATGCAAACCTGTCATTTGATAGAATTTTTCAAGGTTCATTTTTTCAGTTTCAGTTTCCTGAGCTGAAAATCCTGCAATGGGATTAGAAGAATTTGGAAAAGCTGTTAACTGCTAGCAAATTGAATGCTCTGAGCAATTCACAGCAGAAAGTCCCATGGAACACAAGGCCATCTGGAGGACAGTGAACATTCAGTTAAATCTGTGACCAGTCAGCCAAGCATGTCTGAGAAATGACAAAGGGTGACAAAGACCAACAGAAATCATAAAATGACCCAGTCAAAGAGTAGAAATAAGTCAAGTAAGTACAATGTATTACATTATCTGATGATTTATCTGTGATAAATCTTAGAATAAAAGATTGTGTATTTTCATGGCTAAAAATCATGTCACTAGGGGTAGTGGTGAGGAGGGTCTGTTGAGGTATGAAATAGAAGCATTTCTTAGATTTACAGTTACCGACATGCATTATATAAAAGTTAATATAAAAGCACACACTTTTAAAAACTCCACATTTAAAATAACCCTAATGAATACACATTGGAAGCTGTTGTTGGTTGTCTCTTCTATGATAATCAGGAACAACATAAGAAGAAACATAAGGAAAAAGGTGCACCTACTTAAATGAGCTGAACACAGGTGCGTTATAAGGACTCCCCTTATCCCACCCCCAATTGCAAAGTACATCTTTCAAAAGATCAGTCATGTTTCTGACTTTCTTCTGAAATATTTTTGAATCTTCCATTTACAGTAAGGAGATAAGCCAAAATAAGAAGGAATACTATGCATTGTTCCTAGAACTTCTGTATTAAAATGGTGCATAAATATGATAAATAACTACATAAACATATGCTAATTCCTGTTCTGATCATTCAGTTTAATAAATAAGACCTGTTACATGATGCAATACAAGCTCAAAAGTAGGGGTGAATTAAATGACTTTCCTTCTGGTAGTTAATCATCAGATCACAGCCATAAAAAAAACTATTTTGACATATCACTCTATGGATTGCAACTTCCTTAATCAATGTGTAGTATATTCTGCAATTGGATTAAAAAGAAGGCAGGGATATAGTAAATAGCAAGACCAAATACAACACTGGGAATTTTAAAGAAGAGATTGGATAACCATTTGTCTGAAATGGTATAGGGTTTCCTGGTATAGAGGGTTGGACTAGAAGACCACCAGGGTTCCTTCCTATTCCTATTCTTATTCTTATTCTTATTCTTATTCCTATTCTATTCCTATTCTATTCTATTCTATTCTATTCTATTCTATTCTATTCTATTCTATTCTATTCTATTCTATTCTATTCCATTCCATTCCATTCCATTCCATTCCTTTCTATCTTCTACATAGTTTAAGACCCACAAAGTCTATGGAGTTACCATTGAAAATGAACATATTTTTATTTTTGATACTAATACTGAATGCCTATAGATGGAAAAAAAAAACATGAGCACCATCTAGCTTTCCAAGGCAGGTCTCAGAAACAACTACATACTACCTGTTCAGCTAGCCAATTAGACAATTTTACTTGGTCCATCATACAAGCTTGACTTGAGTTATTACTCTGAGTTTCATAAAGAAGTGAACCAATATGTAGAAAATATCTTTTAATAAATGCAAATAGTCATGGCTGAATGAGGAAAAATTTTATATAGATCTGAATAACTACAATCCTCCTTTTCTGATAAACTTACATGTTATTCTCATCTTACAGAATGCAGTGTGACTTATTTATTTCCCATGAACAGGGCTTACCCAACACAACTCCAGCAGAAAAGAACATACAATAATACCAAACTACTATAAGATTGTATCCCATAATTCCTATTTAGTCCTTACTACAAATCTGTTGTTTTGGTGTACTATGTTTCATTTCAGAGAAGCTAAACGATTTTAGCATCTGGCAAGATCAATCCTGATTTTATGATTGGCAAATCCTTATTGATTGATTGATTGATTGACTGATTGATTGATTTTTACTTTAGCTTACATGCCACTCCATTTTCAAAGACTCTAAATAGTTATACATAAAATATAAGATTAGAACATAGAAAATCAATTATGTAACTAGAAGAACATCATTCAGGCAGCAGATTCTCCAATAAGCCAACTTTTCATGGAAGTTTGGAAATAAAACGTTGGGGGATGGGTGGTTGGGAATGGTCTGAATATCTAGTAGTAGACTGTTCCAGAGTCTGGAGTCGATTACTGAAAAGACTCAACCACGGGGTTTTTGCAGAAGGCTTTCTCTCAGATTTGGGATCTCAGCAAACCTTCTCTACGAGATCTCACAGACTGATTTACACACACAAACAGTATAAAAGGACTGATGATGCAATAGCATTACATTTTTGTCATTGTTATGAAAATGGTGGATTCTTTGGAGGCTGCTCCACAGCCTGTCTTAGGAGCCTTCTGACTGCTTTTCAAAAGAATCTTTAACACTACAAATCAAATACTACTAAAACTCTTACGTCTGTTTGTTTGTAATCTTCAATTGGGAAAAATGGTGCATCACAGGGCAATAGTTTTTGAAACAAAATGCCTCAAATCAGCTACCTTATAGAATGCATCCAAAACCTGGAATCCATGACTCCTGAGTCTGAGATTGAAATTTGGCAAGTTATGGCTGTTTCAGTGCTGCTGCACTGTTGTGCCACCCCAGTCAACCATAGTCACGAGATCATAATTTCCAGTCTCTGCCAGTTTCCTAAAAGGAAAATCAATGGGGAAGCTGGCAGGAAGATTGAAGTCACTCCTGCTCCCACTGCTATTTCCCCTGCTTGTGGTCATCTTGTTTCTTTGGCAGGAAATATCTTTCAAATGTTGATGGGTCACAGGTTGTCTCATGCTACTTAAAATTAATTATCATCATTTTAAACATTCTGCTTTCAATGAAATATTTAGATTAAATAGACATGATAAAAGGAATTACAAGTTACCAGAGGAGAAGCATGAAAGGTTCACCAAAAAGTTAATAAGAGTTGAAATTCTAAAACGAACAAGAGATGATGGATAGATATAGAATATTTTTTAACATGGTGGTTATTTTAGTAAGACACACACACACACACACACACATAATCTGCTTTCAAGGCTTGAAAGTATCCAAGAGCAAGTTTTTGAACCTCACCTGTCACTGTCACTCCACTGCCTCAGTGAATTCTGATATGTCTTTTTTTTATTGTGGGGTTTACATCTTATATTCCAACCCAGATCTCATATGCTCTTCAAGGTCACATAAACAATATAAAATAAGGCAAAGCGCTTCTTAAGGGCTGCTGCAACATTTAAGACACTTAGAGTAATACATTCAAAATCTCATAAGTAAATCTAAAAATTTAGCACAATTAACATTTAAGCCTTAATTAGTTTTAATACCTATATTCATAAGAACTGCATTGTCTGACACTTATTAGAGAAATGACACTTCTTTTTCACTTCTTTTTCACCTCTTTATTATGCAGGAATAAATGCTTTTTCTAAGATGTTATGCATACGTTGCTGGGGTGTGTGTGTGGGAGAACATTTTCATTCATTTACCAATATTGTTTTAATGCTAAAAATGCATGTAATTCTAATCACTAAATCCCTTTCAGTCCCACTAAGGCTTCCTTACAATGGGTAACAATTCAAAATTGTGTTTATATGAGACAGAAAATATATCAAATGAGAGAACTGAGCAGGTCACAATGGCTGTCAAAATTATGCTCAAGGGAGCATAATTGATCTCTTGCCCTGCTGTGACACATTCAGGTTAGTTTCATTGTTCACATGTCTCACAAAAAATTCAAACAATCTTGAAAGGCACCATGAGCTGGGCCAAGGCCAAGAAAAGGACATATAAAAGAAGATCTTGTCACCTTGTCTCTTCAGGCAGTAGAAGATCAAAGAAGCACCTAACAGCTTGAAACACTCAGTTCCTGTGAAGTGAGTGTTGGTCACTGCTTATGAATTAGACAAAGAAACAAAGAACTCATTAATTTGGTAAAAATTAGGATTCTTTTCTGCTATCCTGCTTTCCTATCAATAATATATTATGATGTACTATATTGCACTAAGTATATTATTATACTGTATATTATAATAATTCCCAGATATAATTGCCTGGAAGCCAGGCAGGATATAAATTTGATGATGATGATGGATGATGATGATATAGTGCAGATATCACCAGCATGAAGTTCTGAGAATGAACGCACTGGCAACCTGAACCTTCAAATTCAGCTTTAACTAGAAATTTGTTTTTTATATAGGCAGATTTTTAATTAACAGATGAAGAAATGGTTTTGCTATCATATTACTAAAGAAGCACCTAAAAGCTAAGCTTCTTTTTGGAAATACCAAAAAGTAGGCATTACAGATTTCTTTCTGATCTCATAGAATGATCCTTGCATTGTAATTGATAAAGAAAGTCCTCTAGGTTCAATGGGTATTACATAGTAGTCATGTCTTCAATAGCTTTTGCTTATGAATGCCATCAATGAGAGCACATGACTATATTTTCTGTATGGTGGAGTATTGCTCTCTTCACAGGCAAGTAGGATTGAACCACAGGTTCTATAGCAGTGGTGGCTAACCTTTCAGGGCTCCTGTGCTGAAAATTGCGCTCATGCACTCGCATGCCAGCATCCAGAAGGCAATGCATGCACCCCCCCACAACCCTGTGCATGCGTGCACAATCCCCCCTTCCCTGCCACTGCCCCCTTATCTCCACTGTTGTGCCTCCCAGATGATTTTTTTGGCCCATTTGAGGCCTTTTTTGGACTCCCAGAGGCTCGAGGGAAGCCTCTGCAGCCTTTGGAGGCCGAAAAATGGGCCCGTTTCATCACTTCCAGTATTTCTGGAAATAAAGGAAGTGATGAAACGGGCCTCTTTTTCAGCTTCCAGAGGCTGCAGAGGTTTCCCTTGAGCCTCTGGGAAGGCAAAAAAGGCCTCAAATGGGCCAAAAATCAGCTGGGAAGTGCACGCATGAGCAGTGCAGGTAAGTTTAACTGGGGCTCACGTGCCCGCACAAATGGCTCTGTGTGTCACCTGTGGCATGTGTGCCATAGGTTCATCATCAGGGTTCTATAGGTTCTTCTGAAGCAATAGGTACACCATTGTGAGGAATAAGTATTCCAAAGCAGTCTAAGCAAACAACATGATCACATAACAGGCAGCAGTAAAAGAATACTAAAGAATATTACATAATCCAAGAGAGCAATCAAATATTAACACAAGACAGCAATTAAAATATTCAAAAGCACAGATAAGCAATAAGTCAAATAAGGAAACACCCAATGGTATGCTGGAGCTGGATCACGCTAGCTCGTGAGAGTTTATTGTTAAATTTTCATGAAACTTGAGAGCCAGTTGAATACAGAGCAGGGCTATGATGCCCAGAGCATTAATCAGAAGCTCCACAGCTAGCAGGACAGTGAAGTGGTGGCAATGGAGCCAGCAGAACTGCTCCTTAAACATTTCTCAGTAGCTTCATGTAGATGTTAAATAGGAATAGAAAGTGAGAAGAGCCTTGAGATATTCCACAAAACTGACTAGAACTGGTCTTGAAGAACAAAAGAGAACCACATTAACGAGTGCTTTCCACTCCCAATCCCCTTAGTCAACTGAACAAGATATCTTGGTTAATGATACTGAAGACTGTTGAGAGATCAAGAAAGCTACTCCTAGTCTGAATCTGCTAGAGTGGTCAACAAGCATGATCAATGCTATCTCTTTATCATCTTCTTAACAAGCTTCCCGTAAAGTGGAACGTTAGAGATTGGACAAAAATTGTCCAGATTTCTTGCATTCAGCAATTGTCTCTTAAAGAGAAGGAAGTAAGCAGGATATCCTAAAAACATTTGTACTTCAAGCAAACACTGAACAAGGGCATCATTGGTGTATCACCTACTTATCTTCCTGTACCAGGCTGGGCTATTTTCAGCATTGCATGCCTAATAACATCACAATGGATTACTGTAATTCACTCTACATGGATCCACTCTTTACAAATGGTAAGAAAGTACAGAATGCAACTGCCATAGCAAGGAATGAACTACTACTCTGTTTCCCACGTGAGTGAAAGCAATTAGGCCATCAGGAACGAGGCAATCAAGAAAACAGACAAGTATCTGTTGACTCAGAAAAGTGGAACAAGGATGTAAACCCAGAATAACTGATCTATATAAAAGGATTGATTACTGTGTGCTAGCGTAGGTTGATTTTCTATGCACGGCTTCGTTCTTTGCTGGAGACTGAGAGAAACAGAAAAAGAGGGAGAGAGGGAAAGAGAAATCTTACTTGGGTTTTTGAATCTTCTGTCAAGTAAGTCAATTCCAGAATAAGGACTTAATTGTCTGTAGAAACAAAATGTATAGCCGTGTCTGCCTACAAGGTATGAGGTCCAGTTCAAGGTACCAATACTTGACAGAAAAACTTAAAGGACTTAGAATTAAATCAACTCAATGCATTTGTCCAACTTTAGTTGGAAAAACTTTTTTGGTCTTTTTAGTGTACATGATTTGAATACAATTCTTACACACAGGCCATTTTAGACATGCATTATTTTTATAGGTTGATGACTGGCTACTAAACCACATGGGGATCAAAGAATGCATGCAACAGTTCCCTTCTCCTTTTAACTTATCTTTTATTCTTGTTTTTTATCTGTTTGTCATTTAGTTTTAATTCTGCTTTAACTGTATCTTTTATGATTTTATGCTTTTTTTATCTATAAACCTCCCAGAGTCATTTAGATAGTGAGATGGCTGGTGCTAAAATTTGATTAATGATTAATGACACCTACTACGGCATTCTATGTACGTGATAGTGAAGCTGATGCCTTGATGAAGGTGTACCAAACCAACCATCATACAAAACAGAAGTTTATTGAAAATCTGCAGGCAACCATTTCCTTAGTGTAGAATGAATTCTGATGAACATTAAAATAGATAGATAGATACAGCTTTACCTTTTTATCAGTGATAGATTACATGATCTGATAAACTTATCTAAAGCTATCAAATTATTTGAAGTAGTTATACTTAGAATACAATTGTTTTTTTCTGCAGGATCCAATTTGAGTCAGTCACTTGGACCAGATGTTTATTCTTCCAAGTTTTTGGACTTGTACTGGATCCCATCCTCAGGGAACCCCTCACCCCCCCAGAACATGTGGATAATTTTTCTCTGAGGCACCCACTCAGATTCACCTCCAGCTGTGATCACATTTATTTATTTGGTTGTCCAATTTCTAAACAATTGGGATGCTTTCAGCTAAGAAAAAACACCCACCAAAACATATAAAATAATGCATCTCATTGGAAGGCCAAAATACCAAAACCAAATTGAAGTGTATTAGAAGAGACCAAAACCAAACAAAAAGAGGCCTGGGATAACAACCAAATGTTCAATAATTTCCTACATATCATAAGGGTGGAGTCACATGAAGTTTGGGGGTGGGGGCATTTTCTACATTTAGAATTATTTGATTCAAAGCATTGATCTCTCTAGTCCAGAGACCTACCTTATTTAAGTCCTATTAAATGTTGGTCCCAATAAGACTGGTTAATTACTAGATGGGAGGGCCTAAAACCCACAGTGTTAGATCTTGTCAGGGTCTCCACCCAACTCAATTCTTAGATTGGATAACCATTTGTCTGAAGTGGTGTAGGGTTTCCTGCCTAAGCAGGGGGTTGGACTAGAAGACCTCCAAGGTCCCTTCCAACTCTGTTATTCTATATTTATCCACACAGAGCTGTGGAGCTTCCAGATTCTAGGAAGGAAACTTTACTGTATCACTGGATGGCTCAGTGCAGAGATGAATAACTAAATGTCATCTGGATTGTGATGACACTAATTGTGGTGATACCCTATGCCAGCAGATGAGAAAAGTTTCATGTAGATTTTGAATGGGAAGACAGTCAACCCCTGCACCCAACAGAGTAGTCGCTGTTGTAGTTAGCTGGCAGCAGGTGCAGATGGCTGAGGAGAGCAAGGACTCTGATGAGGGGCCAGGACCATCTGGGAGCAGACTGCTGCTTTCAGAGATTGTGGGGGCTGGCAGCAGTGACGAGGAGGTTCCTGAGGCACCTGTGCCAAGTGCACATGCACGAAGGTGCATGAAAGAACAATTACAGCAACACAGGCGATTTGGAAGTAAGGCCGCAAGGTAATGGCGCCTCCGTCAAGAGGATAAAAGCCAGGTTTGGAAAAGCGTTCTTTGCAGACAGCAAAGAAGCTCTTAAACTCAACTGGTGGACATCTTAGTTCGTGTTTGGAGAATTTTGTAAATTAGTTCTTATCTCTGGGTTTTTGGAAGCCTTGACAAACAACTTGGCTTTTTCTTGTCGGAGCTAATTAGTGGAAAGCAGCCTTCAGAACAGAATTCATTATTAAACCTTAAAAGGTGGGGGCTGCTGTCTTTGTCTGTTTTCTCTTTGGGAACCCAGTTGGGTCAGAACAGTAGCTTAGGGCTGGACATCAATCCCATTATCTACAGAAAAGGAATTGACCTTGGAAGAAGGAGGAGAATCACTGATGAAACTTGACTCTCATTCTCAACTCCCTAATAAATGATATAGATTTTATACAGGGGTGTCAGACTGGTGGCCCGTGGGCCAGGCCTGGATGTGCCTTACACAGGCCACGCTCACCCCAGCTCTGCAAATGAGAAAAACGTCATGAAATGTCATGTGATGACAATGTGATGCCCCGGGTTTGACGCTATGATATAGAATGTCATCAAGAAATCAAGAAGAGCCAGAATGGATACACCCCACCCCCCATGCTGGATCTGCCAGAGGTCATCCATAAGTATGATTGAAGTTGTCTCAATATGTATTTAAGCCTGAAATCCAACCAGTATATTGCAAATATGTATATCTAAACATCTTCCATCTTTTTTTCATAACACAAATCTCATTTTAGTGAAGTTTTCTTTTACTTTAAATATTGAACTCTAATACCAAGCGTAGTGTATTAAAAATACTGTATTTCTGAAGCAGAAACCAGGCAGTAGAAAATAAGGGAGTACAATTGTTGGCTCTTTTGATTTCATTGAAGTTTTGTCTTCTTAAACTGCTGCCCGCATGGGCTCATGCTGCCTTGACTCTATGCCTAATTTTTCTTTCTTTTTCTTTCAAAAATGTAAGTCCTGCTATGAATTTCTCCACTATCTTGTAGCAAAAGAAATGAAACCCTTGTAGTATTTTATCTAAAGCTTAAAACATCATAAAATGACCAGCTGATCAATTTCACATCTGCACATAGAGCTATATAATGATGAGAATACCTCATTTCTGCTTGTGCAATATGGTTGCGGATGGTGAAATGCAACCGTAGTAGCCACTGAGGTTAACAGACATGTTAAATATAGTATGCCATAACATGTTTAATTGTAAGCACTATTAGTTTGGGGAGCATTTGCATCTGTGTTTGTCAGCGAGAGCCACTATATTGATTGAAAACTATAAATATTTGGCTGAAATCCTATAAGCATTCTGTTCTCACTCATCCCTAACTATATCCATTCATTGATCTTAATAAGAAAACCAAGAATGTCAGCTATACTGAACACGGAAAAAACAATGGATCATTAAAGGATTAAAGTTTTTAAAATTCCTTTGGCCTCCCCCAGCCACTCTCCATTTTTATTTTTAATTGGCATGTATCATGGGGTTAAGAATGTGAGCTTAAGAGAGTGAACCACAAGTGTGCTGGTACACACTTTCCCTATAATTCCAAACTGTTCTGCTGGCATAGCTTCACTTTTTCTCCTAGAAAAAAACTTTGCCTGATAAATGATGGTTCCTATCAAGGTGTGTATATATTAAGTTTCACTTATATAGTGAAGTTTCTGTAAAATGCAATATATCTCCTATTGGTTTAATTAAAGAATATAATTGCCTGTATATACTGTAAAATTATGAGTCTACACTTTGCTCTTTAGTTGGTCTGTGAAACCTCTGCACTGCCACCTGGTGTAAACAATCTGTAAATACAGTTATAGCATACTGGTTAATTGTTTTAATGCACATTTTGCTGAAAATGTTTTTAGCATTATGCCTTGCACCAGAAAAGCAGATGCCATTCATTTTGGAGTTCCTCGTATATTGTAAAAGCCTTACTTATATAATTCTATTATTTCTTAAGATGGCCTGCCTATACAAGTTCTACATATATTTTATAAACCGCTGATAGTTAAATATGAAATGGGTAAATGATATAGCTTCTATTAAAAGAAAAATAGAAGATAAACGTAATTGCAACTTGGAGATTTTTTTGATGCTACAATGTAAAGAAAAAGGATAGGCTAATTAGTCATTAAGAAATCTTCCTGTCCTGAGGTCCATGTATTCAAGCTATTTCTGCTAAAAATATTATAGCCAAGGAAAGATATTATTAGGATTTTTATTGGAATGAAAATCTTGTACTTTCCCCAAGAATCTGTACTTTCATTCATGATATCCTACCTTTGCAGACAGAATCTTCTTTAGCACTATTTTTTTTAAAAAAATAAATACTTTTTCTTTTCTGCTATTTCAAAGTCCAGCTTTCATTTCTATAGAACGTCAAAGGAAAACCATTAAAAGTTGCCTTTCTTTGGTATTGGTGGTACACATAGACTGACCTCTCCCAAATGGTTGGTTAAAGTATTATTCTACAGATTTGCTGACATAAAACCTTTATTGATTCTTCTTCAGTTGCTTGCCATATTTCTGCAGACATTCCATTAATTTCTACAGTGTTGTGAAAATAATTCTAGGACTAGAAGATGAAGTTAGAATCCAGTTACTATATAACAGGCTTGTCCAACCTTTCACCTTCCCCGGGCCACATTAGAAGATGAAAATTTGGTTTGGGCCGCACATAAAATAAAAAAACAGTAACAATACCTGATCATCCAAAAAAAACATAGAAAACATTTTTTTCATAAGATATCATAAAAAATAGTCAGCCAGGGAGAAAGGAATGCGGGGGGGGGGAGAAAGCTCGCCCGCCTCGCGCCTACCTCTCCTCCTGCAAATGGCCCGGCTGGATGTGGCAGGACCGGGAGGCGAGGACCGGGAGGCGAGGACCGGGAGGCTCGGTGCGGCAGCAGCAGCAGTGGCGGCGGCAGCAGGGGCAGAAGCCGCTACAACAGCTCCGGCGGCAGCAGTGGTGGCAGTGGTGGCAACAGCAGGAGGTGGCGAAGCGGGACTCTTGGGCTGCGGCTGCCTCGGCACGAGGAGCGCTCTGACAGCGCCCGCCTTTTCTGTTGCTGCTTGGCGTGGCGCTCACCTCGCCCCACCTCGCGCCTGCCTCTCCTCCTTCTCCTCGCTGGCTCGTCCTCTTGCACGAAGGTTGGGGTGGGCACTGGGCCGCATTATGAGCCGACCTGGGCCGCATGCGGCCTGTGGGCCGCGGGTTGGACAAGCCTGCTATATAACAATAGCGTTGCCTAATCTGAGCTGCAGAAATCCAGTTGTGTCTTTGTCTTAATTGCCACCATCATTACCTCTTCTGTCTCCTCCTCCTCAAAAAGTTATCTAGAATAAATTTAAAAGTTTTATTGGATATATTTTGCTTCCTTTTTTCTTAGTGTTTGCATGTATATATGCTCCATTGAGGACCTTGGCTTTACTTCTTTACTTTCTCTCAAAATGTTACCTTTAGTAATTTTTATTGGGCATTCAAACTTCTCTGGTTGCTGCGAAATGACAATGGAAAGTGGCTACTATCCTCCCATCTCTCTCTGCCCAAGAAACAGAGATGAGCACATACACAAACACACACACATCCACCAGTATATACGTGTGTGTATATTTGTGTGTGTGTGTATATTTGTGTGTGTGTGTTTGTGCTCCTCTCTGTTTCTTGGGCAAGGGAGCTAGCATTGTCCAAAGACAATTTCTGTGATCATGTGGCCAGCATGGCTGTGCACCAAATGCTAATGGAATGCTGTTGCCTCTGGTTTCAGTGTCCATAGCAAATGGTTGAAGCACCTCAATATTTTATGGGCAGCCATAATAATTATGGATCTATCCCAATTTATTACAGTTAAGACTCATGTAGTCAGAGATTCACTCTCTGAACCTTTAAATCTTTTTTTACAAAGCAAAAGGATGGTGAAATGAAGCTCTTGGATGTTTCTCCCGATCAGATTATTTTGTTGAAATTGCAACTATTCCTCTTGCAGGCTTGGACACCAATGGTCCACCATAGAGGTATGAATGTGTGTGTTCTGGGAAATTTTCTGATCAATAAAGTGGATGCTGATATTGAAATCTTGTTCATCATCTTTTGAAGTATAAATATGATATATGCAGCTGACACAATAACTTAAGAGTGTTCTATCCCTTTGTGAAATTTGGCTCCCTGAACTCTTTCCAAAGACAAGGAAAGAAATTGAGTAACAACTCAAACATGTTTAGAGGAAACCTTTTTCTCAAATCTGATTAAACACAAAGCACTGGTCATCGTTTGGGATAGCAACAAAAGGACAATACTTGTTTTCCACTACTATTGCTAGTAGAAGTTTTCCAAGTAATTGTTCTGGAATCTGGTCTAGGAGAAATACTGTACTGTGATATGTTAAACACTGAAAATAAACTCAATCATTTGCACTTGTGCAGTTTTGAAAATAAAAATCAAATACTTTTATTTAAAAGTTGCAGATAACTGCTGCATTTGCTCCCCTGCAAATTATTTCAGAAATGTTATATTCTTTTACTGTACGAGACATAAGCTCCTTTCTGAACTCTTGAAAAATTTTCAGTTAAGCAAGTTCCTTTGGACATTGGAATTAACTATAACTTGCCTTATTACTTCCTCTGCTTCCATTTTCAACTATCTTCCCGGCATTCAATTTCTTAAGATTGCTTGGATGTCAGAACCTGACTTACAATGTCTTCCCCTCCTTGACCTTCAAAGTGATGGTTCCTATGTGATACAAGTGCCATAGTGAGTAGAGTATCCTACAAATATTAGAAATGAAATGCTTTGTTAGGAAATGGAATTGGCAAGAAGGTTGGTAAGAAGTGAAACATTTCTTTATTGAATCTTCTTAATGAAAAAAGAAAAGCTATTCTTGAGATTGAGTACTCCATTCTAAATGAATCTGGGGCATATACTTCTCTCTAGTACACCAAGTCTAGAGTTGTTGATCTCTGCTTCTATTCTTTATAGCTCATTTGAAGATTCTCCCCATATGTGCTTACATGGTTTTATTCCATTTGTTCAGCCAAAGCTTTCTGCAGACATTCACAGATCCATTATTCCTTCTTATTTCATTTCTCTGAATTAAATCGTAGCTCCAGCATTACCATTGTGCAGACTGACAAAGAGTTTCTATCATTTCTCTGTTCACTGAGTTGTTTTCGACTTATGTTGTTTTCAAATGTTTCATCAATAAAAGAATCCAAGTGAAGTATAACTGGCATCTTACTTGATTCCTTTAAACAGTAGAGCTTATAGATTTATTACTGCAGAATTTGGAGGACCAAGTACAGTATCCCACAGCATCTTTTCCTCATGAAGAAGAAAAGCCAAAATAAGACAAAAATGTACATTAAAACAGAAATGAAAAAACAAAATCAAGGGATGTCCTAGTTTTGCCCTGGCTTGCCTATTCAAATATACATATACACATATACATATATACATATACATACATACACACACACACACAATACATCTTTGAGAAACGTCTCTCAACAGGAAGAATGCCCAAATTAGAATAGCTTATTAATTGATTAGTCTTGCAATCTTATTGATGAGATAAAAATAAAAAATAAAATATATAGTCTGCTTTCAGAATAAAATAGGTAATGCAGTGATAAAATACATATGTGATAATGCAAGGAGTCAGCAATCAGATAAGTGAATCTTCCTTGCATGGTAACTCTGTTTGGATGTGTTATGTCTTTGGGACTGGTTGGAGTCCCCAACCAGGTCCGCTGTTTGAGCGGGAGCACCAGCCGCTCCCATTGGCTGGCACCGTTTGACAGCCGGCTATAAAAGGCGGCTGTCGAGCAGTGCCAGCTCCGTTGCCGCCAGCTAGCCTGCCTAGCAAGAAGGCAGACGCGGCAACCCTTTATTCATTGCAATAAAGCCTTTTACGTTTCACTCTGGTTCAGCCTCGTTCCTCCGCCGCTCTACAACACTGGCGACGAGGGCAGGATGCAATCAGAGGCTACCAGTAGTGCGATTCCGAAGAGCTGAAGCCACATAGAGCGAGCCACGGGCGCTGAAGCCGCCGATGCTCACAAAGAGCGCGAAATTCAAAAAGCCTCCGGGTTTGAGCTGTAGTCACTAGAGCGAAGTCACGGGCGCTGAAGCCACAGCCGCCGGTGCTCACAAGGGCGCGAAATTCAAAAAAGCCTCCGCAGCCGGAGAGACAGACACCGCCTGATAAGCGCAGCCGCAAGCGCTCTTCTAAGAGCGAGAATTTTGAATCAAGACTGAAGGGACGAGCCCTGCCGTTTCCAAAATGAATGCCAATCCGACATTCCCGCCATTCAAGCCAGCCGAGGAAACGTGGGACTCATACAAAAACTGTTTCAGCTACTTCCTCGATGCCATCAGTTTAGCAGATGCTGCTGAGCACAGGAAAAAATCCTATTTCCTCAGCTACTGTGGGGCTGCAGTTTTTGACACCGCTACAGCACTAGTTGCTCCTCGCGCTATCAGGAGCATTCCGTGGGATGAACTCCAAGAGATCCTCTCCAACCACTACTCACCTAAGCCATCCCAGATAGCCAGGAGATTTGCTTTCCGAACCAGAAAACAGGCTGAGGGAGAGTCAATTAATGAGTATGTGGCAGCTCTGAGGACAGCTGCCTTACAGTGTGGTTTCAGAGACTACCTAGAAGACATGTTATTAGACCAGATCGTCTGTGGGGTTAGAGATCTTAGGCTTCAAAGACGTTTGCTAGCAAAAAAGGACTTAAACCTAGCTTTAGCCATGGAGGAAGCCCAAGCTGCTGAGCTCTCTGCCCAATCAGCAGCTGAAATTCAAGGAACTCCTGTAAAACCCAGCAGTTCCACCATCCATTCAGAGGAAGTTTTCCTTGAAGAAGACCCCATAGACTCAACAGACATTAACCGCCTTAAGCAACAAAAGCCTTCACAGGTAGGAGCAGGACAGAGAAACAACTTCGCCCCCAAGCAACCTCCCATTTGCCTAGCTTGCGGGGGCTCCCACTCTAGGGCATCCTGCAGGTTTAAGAACGCCATCTGCCTGAATTGTCAAAAGAAAGGCCACCTCGCTAGAATCTGCCAAGCAGGGCGAACCTTTCCTCAAAGACCTCCACCACCTAATACTTTCCAAAGGCAAGTGGAGGACTGCTATACCTGCTACCACGCTAACCAAACTTCCCAGACTCCTAATAAAATCAGTATTTCTGTTTCTTTAGAAGGTAAGCCCTGCAGGATGGAAGTAGACACGGGATCTGCACTTTCAATCATCTCCTGGGAAACCCTAAAGAAGATTCATCCCAGATTTGTGAAGAAGAAGCTGCAGAGATGCCACCTGACACTGCGGGACTACCAGGGCAAGAACATTCCTGTCCTCGGGAAAGGCAAGTTTTTAGTTCAATTCCAAGCCTTTAAAGGCCGTTTGCCTTTGGTGGTTGTTAATGGTGCCCTCCCCAGTCTGTTGGGGCTAGATTGGTTCCCCTCCCTCGGCCTTAGTGTAACTGGGATCCATGCTGTCTCAACTTCTGACGTAGACGCCCTATTCTCAGATTACTCTGATGTTTTTAGCAGCGAGCTGGGTTGTTATTCTGGCACCCCATCTCCTTCTCTGTGGACCCCCAGGCAATTCCTCTTCGCCTTAAGCCACACAGAGTGCCTTTCGCCATCCGTCCCAAGTTAGATTTAGAATTAGATAAGTTACTAAAGCAAGGGGTGTTAGAACCAACTGACTTTGCCAAATGGGAGACCCCCATAGTCACCCCACTCAAGAAAGATGGCAGTTTAAGAATCTGCGCAGACTATAAGACCACCCTCAATCGTTATCTACAGGTCAGCGCCTACCCTGTCCCTGTCATTCAACACCTGTTACACACCTTCGAACCCGGCACCATCTTTGCCAAATTAGATATGTCCCAGGCATACCAACAGTTCCCTGTGGATGATCAGACAGCTGAGTTACAAACCATAGTCACACATAGAGGGGCATTCAAGTGCAAACGCCTCCAATTCGGCGTAAGTGTAGCCCCGGGTATATTCCAATCCCTCATGGAAAGGATTCTCCAAGGTCTCCCAGGGGTTGTCCCTTACTTCGATGACATTTTAGTCTCAGCAATTGACAGACCTCAGCTCATACAGAGGGTCAGAGCAGTCCTAGAGAAGTTTAGGCAGCATGGCTTCAAACTTAAAAGGGAGAAGCGCGCCATCGCCACTAGGCAAGTGGACTTTCTGGGGTATAGGATAGATGCCTCAGGCATTCACCCAGTCGAATCCAAAGTAAAGGCTATCCATGAGGCGCCTACACCAACTAACAAGACGGAGCTCCAAGCCTTTCTGGGGCTACTAAACTTTTACGCCTCATTTCTCCTGCACAAAGCATCTATTGCTGAACCCTTACACAGACTGTTAGACAAAGAATCCCCCTGGCATTGGGGCCCCAAAGAAGCCCATGCCTTCAAGTCAGTCAAATCCTTACTCACATCTGAGGCAGTCTTAATCCAATTTGATCAACGACTTCCCCTGGTCCTAGCTGCTGATGCATCCCCCTTTGGGATTGGGGCTGTTCTGAGCCACAGGCTTCCCAACGGTTCCGAGGCACCAATCGCTTTCTTCTCTAGGACCTTCTCTACTGCAGAAAGGAACTACAGCCAAATTGATAAGGAGGCCTTGGCTGCAGTAGCTGCAGTAAAAAAGTTTCATGAATTTTTGTTTGGGCACCATTTTGAACTTATAACCGACCATAAACCACTCCTGGGGCTGTTATCAGGGGATAAGCAAACCCCACAGGTACTATCACCTAGAATGACCAGGTGGACTTTGTTCCTGGCCGCTTATTCATTCAAGTTGGTGCATCACCCTGGAAAAAACTTGAGTCACGCCGATGCCCTTAGTCGCTGCCCCCTACCAGTCCCAGTCGAAGACCCAGCACCTGTTCATGCCATTTTTGAAGTTAACGAACTTAAATTGCCGGTTACAGCCGAGGACATTGCTGCGCACTCAAAAAAGACAGAATAATTGCCCAAGTTATGGACTGGGTGGGAAGGGGGTGGCCGGAAACACAATACACCGCTGACTTTGCTCCTTTCAAAACCCGTAAGCAGGAATTGTCGAAACTACAAGGATGTCTGTTGTGGGGGACAAGGGTAGTCATCCCAGCCACTCTTCGTGTACCCATCCTGAAGGTACTTCACGAGGGCCACCCGGGCATCGTAAGGATGAAGGCTCTGGCCCGCAGCTACGTTTGGTGGCCCGGCATGGATACCCAAATCTCCAACTGGGTAAGCTCATGCCAACCTTGCCAAGAAACCAGGGCTGCCCCACCAGCAGCCATGCCTACCAAGTGGGAGAGTGCTAGTGGTCCTTGGTCTCGCCTGCACATCGACCTGGCTGGACCAGTACATGGCAGGACCTTCTTGGTTGTAGTAGACTCTTATTCCAAATGGATAGACTTGGCCCTACTACCCTCGACAACCACTCAAGCAATTGTTAAGGCCCTGACCCGCTTCTTCGTTACCCATGGGCTCCCTGACACACTGGTGTCTGACAATGGCCCCCAGTTCACGTCATGTGAGTTTAGCATGTACGTTGCCAACTTGGGCATCAGACACATCCTTACAGCCCCCTTTCACCCCGCTAGTAACGGGATGGCTGAGAGGGCAGTCAGGTCAGCTAAAGAGGCACTTGCCAGGTTTGTCCAGGAAAACTGGCATTCCAAACTGTCACGTTACCTCCTGAGCCAACATACGACGCCATGCACCGCTACAAATAAATCCCCTGCCCAGCTCTTGATGGGGAGAGGCCTTAGGACCACCCTGGACAGGTTGCACCCCCACTACTGCCCGGACACCCGTTTAGGATCTGACAGTTTGGTCAGGGACTTTGCCTTGCATGACCTGGTATACGCCAGGAATTATGCAGGGGATCCTCTGTGGGTACCAGGTCAAGTTGTGTCAGTCACAGGTCCTAGATCCTACAGGGTCCTCCTGGAAGATGGACGCCTGTGGCGTAGGCACGTGGACCAGCTCAGAAGGCGATGGAGAAGCACAGCTGATACCAACCCAGCCCAACCTCCTAGCACCGAGGACTCCCTGCCGGTACCAGCCTACCCAGTTGGGAACTCCCTGCAGGATCCGATCTACCCCATCGACCAGGAGAGTTTGCTGGAGGGCCCGAGCTGTCAACAAGGGACACCGGACCAACAGCCAAGCGAACCTGTCTGCCAGCCGGACCAAGCGACTCGCCAAGGTCAGCCCGAACATGGGGACTTACCTAATTCACAGAGCACCACACCTGACCGAACCCACTTCCCAACAACCTCCAAGACGATTCCCGGGGGCAAGGACTTGACGCCAGCCAGCAGCTTGCCCGGGTTGCGACGTTCTGGCCGCCAGCGCAGACAACCAACTTACCTGAAGGACTACGCATGCTCCCAGCTGGGGGAAAGGAGTGCTATGTCTTTGGGACTGGTTGGAGTCCCCAACCAGGTCCGCTGTTTGAGCGGGAGCACCAGCCGCTCCCATTGGCTGGCACTGTTTGACAGCCGGCTATAAAAGGCGGCTGTCGAGCAGTGCCAGCTCCGTTGCCGCCAGCTAGCCTGCCTAGCGAGAAGGCAGACGCGGCAACCCTTTATTCATTGCAATAAAGCCTTTTACGTTTCACTCTGGTTCAGCCTCGTTCCTCCGCCGCTCTACAACAGGATGTATCAAGTTCTTAGCTCAACAGCCTTAATTAAGAACTTAGCAGTTGTGCTTTCAGTGTTTACATTAGAGCTTTGGAGGAAATAAGCTAATTTGTAACTCATTTTTCAATGGGCTGGCTGTTCTTTCTGTCCAAATATAAAATTTAACAATTAATGTAAACATTGTAAACCATTTAAGTCTAGTTAGTTAAAATATACATTTTAGATTTTACTGTTTGGATTATTTTTTAAATTGGATGGTGGGTTTTTTTTTTTGTTTAAGTGGATTCTTCTATTTTTTTAGGTTTGTACCTTTAGATGTTCATTGTCTTCAGTATTTTTGTTGCTCTTTTGTATGTTTGCACTGTTGTTGTTTTTTTATAATCCTGTTTTTTAAAAAAACATAAAATTGGGGAAAAGTGCATCCATGAAAGCATAAGACATGCAAGGGTAATCCTTCATTAATGATGGTAATTGGGACCATAATTTCTATTGCTAAGTGACCTGGTAATAAAGCGTGTCATTAAATGACCATACATCTTAGCAACAGAAGTCCTTGTATTTCCAGTTACCATTGTGAATTGAATCCAATGGTGGTATTCAGCCGGTTCACAATGGTTCAAGCGAACTGGTAGCAAGGATTTGGTGTTGGTCTCTGAACCAGTAGTGAGTTCTGGCTAGCCAAGCCCTTGAGCAGGTCGCCCGGTCGCCACTGGCTCACTTGCCCCACCCACCAAATGCTTGCTCATCCTGCTCGCCTGACGCTTGCCCCTTAAGGTATTTCTTTTTTTTCCCCCTTTCGACAATCAGCTGTTCATAGGATCAGCTGTTCTGGGATTCCCCTAGCTTGTCTTACTGCTTCACCCAGGAGGATTCCCTGCGGCCCAGGAAGGAAAAAAATGGAGGGAGGGGCACAGCCCCCCTCCATTTTTTCCCTTCCTGAGCCTTAGGGGAGCCTTCTGGGAGCAAAAACACCCCTCCAGGAGGCTCCCGAGGCCCAGAAGGCCCCAAAATGGAACAGTGGGGTGTTCTGCACCCCCTCCAGGCTCCATTTTTTTTCTTCCTGAACCCCAGGGGACCTTCCTGGGAGCAAAAATGCTGCCCCTAGGAGGTTTGCCTGAGGCCCAGAAAATGGGTGGGTCAGGTAGCTGCAAAAAAAATAAGTCACGCTCACCCAGTCACATGGCCATGCCCACCAAGCCACACCCATAGAATAGCAAAAAGTTTTGAATCCCACCAGATTGAATCCTGTGCCGTCGTTAAGAGTGATAATATGTGGTCACCATTTGTGACCTCCTGCTGGCTTCCCTGTTGACTTTGCTTGTTGGAAGCTGGCAGTGAAGATCACAAATGGTGATCATGTGATCATAAATGCTGCAATATCATAGTTACAAGCTAGTTACCAGCCGCTTGGAACATGATCCCCACAATTGGGGATGCTGTAATGGCTGGAACGTTGAAGACTGGTATAAATACCACTTGTTCAGCGTTGTAAGTTCAAACTGTCACTGAACGAGTGGTTGTTAAACAAGACTTTTCTGTATGCTATGCAAGATTTCTTGCTTTCTGGAAGATGAGGATAATAAAAATAACAATTTCATTCACCTGGATTTTTCAACCTGGATACCACACAATGGCCTCTGTGGGCACAAGTGAAAAAAATATTTGCAAGGACTAAAACTAAAACATTTTAAAAAGAAAACACGTCTGCAAACAGGCACAGAAACAAAGAGAGAATGAGAGAGCGAGAGAGAGGAACTCAGAGTAAAAAATAGTAAGTACACATAAAAGTCACTAGCTAGAACATACTATTGATATAATTTAATAAATAGCTTTTAATATAATAGTTCCTTTAAAACTATCGTATACTTGTTTACAGGTGATTCTCAAGTTATGACCACAATTGAGCCCAAAATTTCTGTTGCTAAGTAAGACAGTTGTTGAGTTTTGCCTCATTTTACGACTTTTCTTGCCATAGTTGTTAAATGAACCACTGCAGTTGTTAAGTTAGTAACACAATTGTAAAGTCTGGATTCCCGATTGCCTTTGCTTGTCAGATGATCACATGATCTCAGGACCCTGCAACCATCATATGAGCCAGTTGCCAAGCATCTGAATTTCGACCATGTGACTATGGGGATGCTGCAGTGTGGAATGTGGTCACTTTTTTCAGTGCCATGGTAATTTCAAACACTCTTGAATGGTTGTAAGTCGAGGACTATCTGTACTTGCAGAAAATATGTTTAACATTATCCTGTTATCCTGCTCTCTGACCTTGTTTTCTTGCAGATGTTTCAAACTAGGTAACATCATCAGCACTTTTGCACATCTGCAAGAAAACAAGCTCAGAGGATCCCTCATTTCAATTCTGAGTTACAAATAGTATCCTTTCTTAGACAAGAATATATATCAAAAGTATCTTAGATATCTCAGATCTTAACCATTTAGACATTGTAATAGGAGAGCCATGTTAAGTCTGGTAGCCAAAAATAAAAAAAAAGCTAACAAAAAAACTCCAATGATTTAGAATTGATTTAGTAAAGAGACAGTGTAACTAAGTGACCATATGGTAAACAAGGAATGAATTGCCATCCTTTTCTTGTGTATCCTCTGCGGGAAAAGAACCCAATAATTGATACCCTATGGCATGGTTCCCCAGAGTGGTGAATATCGATTCACAGGAGTTCACGAGACTATTACTACTATAATTATTGCTTAAAATAGTATTTGTTAAATAATTTTCATGGGGGGTCAATGAACAGTCTGCAATTGATGAAGGGTACGATGAAAAATTTGAGGACTCGTGCTGTATGGGGAACAAGACATAACCTTCAAATGAACGATTACTGTTATTAACCTGAAAAGACGCAACCACAATCCAGTCATTTAAAAAAAATGATGTCACGAGATGACGCAACTGAATACGGTCCGACAAATCAGGGGCAACTTATGTTCGTTTCCTGCGAGAAAAGAATCCGATTGTTGTTGCATGAAGTGAAGGGGAAAAAGAAAAAAACCCAAACACCGCAACGTGACATTCCTCTTGGGGGCTTCTCGGGAGCTATTCCATTGCGTCCCCGGAACCTCTTCTTTGTGAAAAGGTTGTTGCCCGACGGAAGGTGTTCAATGTTGCGCCGTCCGGACTGCGGGGCATTATGGGGGCTTGCGATTGAAAAACCGTTTCTTTTCTTTTCTTTTCCTTTCCTCCCCTTTCCCTCTCCGTTCGGCGGGTTTGATTAAAATGGCGCCCTAAGGCACGGGCCAGTCAAGCACCGGGTCGGGCGGCTCGGGGAGTGGCCCCGCGAAGAGAGAGGGAAGGAGGGCGCTCTCCCCGCCCCCGCTCCCCCCCCCCCTCCGCGCGCGAGGATGGCGAGCCCGGACCAGAAGTCCCCCAACGTTCTGCTGCAGAACCTTTGCTGCCGCATCCTGGGCAAGGGCGAAGGTAACGGTCTGTCCCCCCGCCCCCCGGGCCCCCCCAGAGAGGGTTGCTCTCTGGCAGGAAGAGAGTAAGCGGCTCCTTTGTAGTTGTCAGGGCCGCTCCGAGCAGCCGGGGTTTCGGGCTCCCCTTCTCAAGAAGGAGGAGGAGGAGGAGGAGGACGGCGATGCTGTTGCAGAATACGGACGAAGCGGACCGCGGCGGGGGGGGGGGGGCGAGCGGGGCGAGCAGGCTGATTCACGTGCCCCGGCAGTCCCCTGGCAGTGAAGAGAGTGGTGGCGGCTACCTTATGCGCTCTTCTTACTCCTCCCCTCGCATCCCGGCGAACCCAAGCAATGGTCCAGTTCACAGTTGTGCCTCAGATCTGAAACCAATCATCCCCGGTCTAGGGGTTATGGTCTTGGGAATCGTGTTTCGTTCTAATTTGAATTTCTTAAAGGAATAAGAGAAGCCAGAAGGATCAGGTGTGGAAGGCAAATTAATGTGGTGGTTGTAAAACTGCATGCGAACATGACTTACCTGCATGGTAAACAAGATTTATTATATGAGCCCGTTAGCTCTGGTTGAAAGGTGATTTTTGTTTACTGCTGGTCAGATAGCAAGCTGGAAGTGCTGACCTATGTTTGAAGTAATATCTTTTTTAAAAAATGTTCCTAGTTATTAGGCTGATGGACTGTTGTGGGAATATTGATAGCAAGCAGCAAAAGGATTCCCCTAAGGGCCCAGTTTCTTGTAGAATATTACAAGAGATTAAATACATATGATTGTTTACTACTTCCATATATGTTGGTTCAGACATGATTTGGTAGGTACAGGCGTGCTGCTTAACTGAATTCAAAGCCAAAGTATAGTGAGATATTATATGCAGTGATACTATACATAGACAGATATATTAAAAGAATAGGGATCTTGGGATTCCAAATATTACTACTTTCAAGACTCTAGCTAGAACTAACTAGCAGCATGCAGAAAACAACATGATCCCAATCACTTTTGTAAAAGATGGATTAAAACTTATAAAAACAAACATTTGAAGATCTTCAGGAACATCATTACTTCATTACTCTGAAGACTTTCATTAGTAGAGGTGTCCCTACAACAGTTGCCAAAGGCTCCAACAAACATCAAATGCTCAGGATGGATTTCGAAGCAAGTCAACTGGCAGAGATTTGTAGAAATCAAGAGAAGATCCAGAATTGTCCACTTTTGGGGAGATAACTGCACAAGAGATACCAAAAAGCCACTGGCATGTCAGGGGAAATGTCCTAATAGACAATGTAGGCCAAAAGGCATACACCCAACCCACCCCAAACAGTTATTGAAGTCACTACTAAGGGTCTGGTCAGCGGGCAGACCAACTCTGACATAATCTTTCAAATGTGGCGTAAAAGGCACATGAAGAAGCTCTGCCAGGCTATTTGGCAGAGTTAAACCTACATCCTAGTTCAGAAGAGGCTACTTACAGTCAGAAATCAGTCCATTAGATTTTAAGGTAGAAGTCCAGATCAAAGTATGGCCAGCTGTGGCTACAGTCTTTGGAGAAGAAATGACACAAATATTTGAAGACCTTATTCGAGGCTAGCTATTAAACAATACATGTACCTGAGACTGGCTTAATAATCCAACTGCCTGTCCATAATTGAGAGCATGTTTTTATCTCGAGTAGGGAAACCCAGAAAGGACACTTAGTTAAGTTCATCCATAAATAACTTTCCTCTTGAGGTTAAATACCCAGAGAAGGTTTTGGTCCAAAACTTTTGTTGTGATGACTACTATTGTTCAACAAACATTTTTCATGCTAGTTGTAACTTGGAAGTTGTAATCTACTTCGGATGGAATCTACTTCAGATGGAATCGTATCAGTTAACTAAAAGGAAAAGGGCTTTCCCTTCTTTCAGCTTTATTTCTAAATTCCCAGTTGAAATGGAGAAAATGATGATGAAAGCAATTTTGGTTGCATTCATTCTGGATCATGCAAACTGGTGGGCAACCTCAGTGCTTAGACCTTCTGGAAACTCTTATGAAAAACCTTATCTTAGCCATTTTTTTTGCTGAGCATAGCTTTAATCTTAAGGTTGACCATAAAAGTCTCTTGATAGTCACAGATCATATCTGTCCTCTTAGCTGTCTCATTGCCAGAATTCTATAGTTGAGATTCCTTATATCTGTATATAAAAAAAGATTTCTGATCAATGTACTTTACCTTGTCATCTTTTGCTGCATTGCATAAGTTGTAACTGTCGTTATAAATCACTCTTTCCATTTTCAGAAGTGAAGGGCAGCTAATTTTTGCTAGACAGTGCAGATTTTCTAACCTGTTGTGCAATTTATATATGTAATGGAATTGGTGTGTGCTTGGCACAAAGATCAGGAATCATTGAGAGATGTGGGATAAATAATTTTTAAAAAGCCTTGAGCATAAGATAATTCTGTTATGTTCTCTTGCATTGTGATGCTATCGAATAAGACATACCAGCAGTTGGTCCTGGTAAGGGTAGTACTTATGATTGGGTAATGACCTTTAGGAAGAATGTTCTTCTTAATTACCTGAAGCTTTTTATAGGGTTTGTTTTCCACATATTTCAAAACTTGTTTGAAGATCTTTAAATAAATTAATCATTATCTTCAGGTAAAATGGTGTTTTCAGGCAGCTAGAGGTAAAAGGGAAATGGACTAGGAGCAAAGACGTCCACATTGTGGAATATTGTGAAACTATGTCTGGCTCTAACCCTTAAGTTGTTTTGGAAGGCACTAATTTGTTCGTTTGCTGCTTCAGTAGGCCTTTAGGATCTGCTATGAGCATCTCAAATGGTCCTCAACATACGACCCGTTGGTTAGCAGCTATTTGTAGTTATGATGGACTTGGAAAACACTTTTGGTCATAGTAAAGTGTCGCACTGCCTGCTCTCCCCACAGTTACACAACCACATTTAGGGTGCTTGGCAATCTGTTCAGACTTACAACCAATTACAACCTCCCTGCAATCAAGTGATCACCATTTGCAATCTTCTCTGCCAGCTTCCTCAGAGAGTCAATGTGAACTGACAGGGAAGGTTGCAAGCTGCTGCCGCCGCCTCCTGAAAGGACTCCCTCTTTGTCTTTGGAGACGGGCTGAATGAGTTGCCAGCTAAGGGGAGCTAATATTCTTCCCTGGTATACAGAAATGAAGCTTAAATCATGATTTAAGCTTCTTTTCTGATTCCCCCCCCCTCCCCCCAGCAGAAGGATGAGAGGTCTCTTCTGTGAATGGAAGAGAATCCCTCGTTTGCAGGTGTAGAAACTAAAACCATGAAGATCTATTCTGCTTCTTTTCTATACCGCACAGAAGGAGGTGAGTCGTGGGCATCTTGCTTAATGACAACTTTGCTCAATGACTGAGATTCCAGTCCTAGTTGTGGTTATAAGTTGAGGACTACCTGCATTTCATTTAAATGTATAACAACAGGTTGTACATATCATATGATGATGTATTTTAATGCTTTGTGTTATGCAGACTGCCTTCACTGGCTTACATCTACATACTAAAATATAATAAAACATCCATTATAAAGAAAAAAAATATTTTGCAGGTTCATAAACAGAAATACTGTAAACACTTCTGCTCCAGAAAATGATGGGCAGGAATTTACCATCCTAAAGAAAGCTGCTGGCTGACAGCCTGGTGAGCTATATGATGGTTTCCCTTACTTATCATCATGGCATAGGCCTGAACTTATTCTAGATCAGTTTTGGCTTTTGATCCTTATCCATGCATATACTGTATGTCATTTCTTATCCTTGGTCTCCCAGAGGAACTTAAAGTAGGCCCTAGGATTGGTGCCTAGAAATAAACTGCTCAGGGGCAATTTTGTCAGAGAGCCCAGATTGTCTTCTGTTCCTAGAAGCCAACTACTAGATCATTAGATTCCCCAAGCACCCTCTAAAAACCTACATCATGAGGTGCCTGGAGCCAATTCTCTTACAAATGTTGCCAGTAAATAAGTAGCTTTCTTCTTCTTCTTTTTTGTTGGAAATATATAATGTAGAGAAGACAGTTTGGAAGATCAGAGGCCACAATGTGGGTTCCTGAAACGAAATGAAATGACAGAAGAAAAAAATGAAATCAACACAGCATTCAGTAAAAGAAATCTCAGTCCAGGCAGAACTTAATCCAAGTATCTGAAGCTGTTCCCTGATTCTCACAAAATGGGGGGATTAATGTCATTGAGACTTGCAAGACTGATGTCTCCCCTTCCAGGTAACCAGACTAGGAGACCAAAAGTCATGCATATTAATATTGTACTACCTTTATTAAAAGGTAATAGTAACAGAATCTTGGACGTGAGTCTTGGATCTGTTCCTCTCTGATAGCTTGCAAACACAAAGTTAGGACTTACAGTGCATCCCTCATTGGAACTGGATAGAGAAGCACATTGGTGTGTTGATGATGTCTTACCCCAATCAACAATGGTCCTCTTCTGATGGCATTGTATAGATGTTTAAAAGGATGTGGGAAAAGTATCTAGCTTTCTAAAGCTCCATTACAGAGTACTTAAGATGCCAACATCTCCCCCTGCCATTATTGACTAGATGTACTCATCTAGAGAGGAGTGGAACCACTCAGAGATGCCTCAAATTGTGCAGACATTCCAATTTAATTCAGATTCGGAGATGATATTTATTCAAATTTAATTCAGATTTGGAGATGATATTTCAAGGGTGAGATTTGCTGCCAAAATGTGTTTCATTGAAATCCTAGTTTGATTTTGTACAGCAAGACTGAAACACAAAACTTGTGTCCGATGTCCTGCTGCTGAAGTAAGTGCATATGTGAGTAGGCAAGAGGCAAGTCAAACCTGAGAAGAATATATATTTTAGGCAGATGAGAAAACACAACTCTCAAGAAGATTATCTGAAGATTATTTATTTATTTATTTATTTGATTTATATTGCTGCCTATTTGCCCACGGAGACTTGAGGTGGCTTACTTAATGTAAGATCATATTTAAAACAAAAAATAAAAATAAAAACAATAAGAACTAACAAATAGAATCAAATAAATTAGTAAAGTACAATAGAACAAAATTTGGGAAAACAAAAAACAAAACAAAAACCAACTCCCACCTCCCCACCCTGATGACAGCGGATCACACTAGCCATTTGATGGGTTCCATCCCTCTCTGGGTTCCCCAAGCCTGCTGGCAAAACCAGGTCTTCAGTGCCTTATGGAATAGTATTAATGAGGGGGCCGTTCTAATCTCTGGGGGAATGATGTTCCAGAGAGACGGAGCCACCACCGAGAAAGCCTTTCTTCTAGGTCCAATCCGGTGTATTTCCCTCAGGGGTGGGACTCGCAGCAGTCCCTGCCTCCTCGCTCTGATGGGTCAGGTAGATGTCACTGGCAAGAGATGTTTCCTCAGATAACCCGGACCTGAGCCATGTTTGAATTTTTATTTTGAATGTTTGGACATTCAATAATAATAATAACAACAACAATAATAGTAATATAATTAATAATTGTATATCTTAAAAAGGTATTCAGGCCTGGATTTGGGACAGAAAAAGCATTGGTTGCACTTTTGGATGATCTCTGGTGGGAACGGGATGGGGTAGTGCACCCGTCCTTGCTCTACTTGACCTTTTTTGTTTGTTTGTGTTTTGTTTTTTGTTTTCTAAAATTTTGTTCTATTGTACTTTACTAATTTATTTGATTCTTTTTGTTAGTTTTTATTGTTTTTTATTTTTATTTTTTATTTTAAATATGGCTTTACATTGTGTAAGCCGCCTTGAGTCGCCATGGGCGAATAGGCAGCAATATAAATTAAGTAAGTAAATAAATAATAATCATATATCTTAAGAAGGTACTTGGTTGATACCTAGGACACTGGCAGCCACCCATAACAACCATTAGCACCAGTCAGTGGTATTTATGATGCATTTTTTAATGTTCAGTTGACCGAGTTTCATGTTTAATGAATAAAGTATATCATAATATTTTTAAATTATTGTAACAATATTTGTGTGCCTAGAACTTTGCAGAATGCAAGAGGAGATTGTTTTATGAAAGAAAAGGGGGTGAGGGTTGGGAAAGTGGAGATTGTGAAGATACAAGGTTATACCTAGACTCAAAAGCAGAGAGGAAGCAGGAAAAGCTGTGTATAGATTTTGAAATATAAGCAGGAAGGGAGATGCGATTAAAAAATGATTTGGGTGGTAGAAACATTGATAAAAATGAGGAACAAGGATGAAACAAGGGAAGTCCAGGGGAAAGTGCAATGTTCACCTTAATTGGAAGTTTGAGGTCAGCAAACCAGAGGATTAAAGCATATCAAAATAGGAGAAATAATACAATCTTAAGAAAATTATTGTCAGAAATAGCAAAATGGATTATTGCACAAAATGAAGCATCTCATCTTTCTTTTAAAGAGTACCTAACTTATGCCTGAAATCCTAGGTCATTGGATTCAAAAGCTCAGATTTTTCTAGTTGTTTTTTTTCTCTCTAAATTTATTTTCACCTCAAATACTTGTTTAAGTATTACTAATTATCTTATTAATGGGAAAACCATTCAGCTAAATGTTTTAATATTTTTTTTGTTTGCTCCCGAAGTCTTTGTCGACTTATATTTAATTTAATTACATATTTTCATATTTTTAGAAAGCTTCTAGAAAGCTCCAACTATGACAATTAGAATATTTTATTCTGGGAATTCTTTTCCATTTTAACTTTATATACTGTAGTCTCTATACTATTTCCTTTCCAATTTTGCAGAGGATTTGCTAAGAACTCCTTCTAGGCTTTGAAATATATATATTAAATAATGGTGTGTAAATTCTTCTAATACGTTAATGGAACAGAAGGAAATGTATATTGCATAATAGGTGGTAAAGAACAATCACCACTAATCATTAAGGAAACATGGTTTTATAGCAATTAATATAAAAGCACACATGATTTCAATTGCTAAAAATTGTTAGGAGTATGCCTTCATCAAATTAATAATGTATGCTTTTTGCTGTAGGCACTTTGAGATCAGAATAGCATATAATAATATACTTAATTTTTGGAGAATGTTCTGTAAATGTGTTCATTAAGAGCTTCTGCCAGGATAGTCAAACAAAGACATAATCTTAACATTATTATCATTCTCATAAGTTTTTGTGTTTTTTTCAGTCCTAAAGTGAAGTTTCAGAAATCTTTGAATAGGCAAATAGTTTTGGTCATATTCTAAATGGCTTTCTTATTAACTCTAAAAGGGGCGTTGGTTCTTACCTGATACGCTTCTTTTCGTAGAGCTGTTGAGAGTGTCCAGGTTGGGAGGAGCTCCAGTCTTGGCTCTCACAGGCTGAGCTTGAGATTGAGGAACGCCCCTCACCATCACGTGGTCCTCCGGGCGCGCCCCAGTTTTGCGAAGACGAGAAGGAAGGTCCTGTTCTCATCTTACTCAGGAAAAAAATATTAGTTTGCTCGGTCGAACAGCAGGGTTTCCCACCAGACGGCCTATGGGTGGGGCTGGACACTCTCAACAGCTCTACGAAAAGAAGCGTATCAGGTAAGAACCAACGCCCCTTTTCCATAGAGCTGTCTCGAGTGTCCAGGTTGGGACATACCAAAGCTTGGCTAGTCCTGCGGGCGGGCTCCCGTCTGGAATGGGACCTCTCCTGGAACCCTGATGACCCGCTGGAGGACACGCCCAACAGGAGAACCCCTCGGAGGTTGGAATGCCTCAACGAGAGGGCCTGATGAAGGAGACGGGGCTGTCTAAAGGTAGCCCTGCCAGGGACGCCACGGATGCTTACTGAGACCGTGGGGCAAGGAGACTAGGTAGAGCGGCCAAAACCTTGTTAGGGACCCGGTACGAGGAGCCCGGGCAGAGGCGAGGATGGAAGTTCCCCTGAGAAGACCTAGCCAGAGTGAGGGGAGGCGCCCTCAATAACCGGAGGGTCACCGTTGCGAGGGTGGCGATGGGACGCCCTAGGGTGTTATGGGATAGACCCTGTTGGGAACCCCCCTGAGAGAACTCCAGGTCAGAGTGGTGGAGGGGAGACGTGAGGAGTTCCCAAACTGTGACCTGTGCTAGTGGGGACCAAGTTTGGTTCCGCCCAGAGCGAGGCGGTCGGCCCTGCTCAAGAGCCAACTGACCGAGGACCGCCCCAGAGGGAACTAAGGGTAGTAGTGAGGACCAGGGCAAGGGGTCCGTGTATCTGGATTATGAGGCTGTGGGCCGGGGGCCCAGAGAGGAACCCCAGCTAACAAGGGGTGGGGATAAATGTGTTGCCGGCCAGATGCCCTGGGGCAAGGTGAGGAGGACAAGGGTGCTCCAGGCTATGAGCCTGCGTCCGGGAGCCGTATGGTCTACCGGGAGTCTTGGTATGGAGAGGTAAGGCAGATATGAGGATTAGGCTTCCCCAACGGTTTGGGCAAGGCTGAAGAGAAAGAGATTTTGCAGGAGTTAAGTGTCAGAGTGGAGCCAGACTAGGCGAGAAGCCTGAGGAGGATTGGCTTTCTCGCTCTCCTTCTCCTCGTTTTTATACTTGTTTCTTTTTTTTTTTTGGGGGGCAGCCACCTGGGGGCGACTGCATTATCAGGAGCGACGGAGCGAACCTCTCCCGGATCCCGGGAGGGCTTCCTGGGCAGTGCCTCCGGACCTGTCTGGTTCCGATCGGTCGGGAGGCCTGTAGGGAGAGGATTGGTAGTACCTGGAGAAGGAGGAAGAGTGGGAAGAACCTTGGCGAGAAGAGGGAGAGGAACCTCTGAAATCAGACCTCCTAGCAAGAGAAGGGAGATATTTGCGCTTGTTGCGGGTCTCGGCCAGGAATGGGTCGAGAACCGGTCCAAATAGCTTCCCCCCAGAGATGGGGGCTGATGCTAGCTTAGCCTTGTTTTTTACGTCCGCCTGCCAGTGGCGGAGCCAGAAAGCGACGGGCAGTGACCTGGGGACGAGATGGCCCTGGTGGAGAATTTTGCAGCCTGGAAGGTGGCGTCTGCAGAGAACTCGGCGCGGCCAGGATCTTGGCAATATCCTGGTGCGCTCTGAGATTAGCTGCGGGGACGTGCTGCTTGAGCTGCTGGAGCCACTTGATGGAGGTTCTGGTGAAAAAAGACGCGGCCGTGGAGGCCCTGACCGCCCAGGCGTCAGAGAGATGAGCGCGGCGCAGGGCCAGTTCAGCTCGTTTGTCCTCGGGCTGGAGAGCTTCGAGTGACTCGCTGGGAGTTGAGCGGGAGGCCAGACCTACTACGGGCTCGTCCACAGTGGGGGGATCGAGCAAGATAGAGAACTGCGGTTCAAGATTGAAAAACCGCTTGTCCTGGGTGTTGGGAGGGGGAGGAGGCCCCGAGGAGGCTAGCTGCCTTGAGACCATGTCAGAGAATATGGGTGGGACAGGAATCACTTCGGTTTCCACCACAGGCTGGGAGAAAATAGAGTCAGGAGGAACCCCCGATGCCGCTGGGTTGGGTGGGGGAGGAGGGTTCAGGCCCGAGGTATTCCTGGCCTTGAACAGGAGGGACCTAAATAGATGTGGTTTAAACAGCCCCAGAAACGCGGGCTGGCCTGGAGAGAGGCCCTCGTCCTCTGACATGTCCCCTTCTGGGGGGCCTGCTCCCAAGAGGAGTTCACTGTCTACGATAGACCCCAATTCGAGATCCTCTTCGTCCCCAAAGAGGGTAGGGTCCCCGAGTTCCTGGGCCTCCATCTCCTCCATCTCCAAGGGCAGGGTCAAGTCCCCGTGGAGAGCTACCTGACCATGCGAAGTTGCTGATCCTCGAGCCTCGGGGCCTCAGGCCTAGGGGCCAGACCGGTCAGCTGCTGAAACTGTTGTGCTATCCCGTGCCGGATGGCCAGCTCCATCGCTTGTTTGAGATTTTCGGGGATTTCCACCATGGGGGGTGGGTGAGGCTCCTCCAGGCGCAGACCTGCAGCAGCGGGGGGGAAGGTGGCCTCAGGGGCCTGTCCAGGCTGCGATGAAGAGGCAGAAGCAGGGGAGGAGGGAGGATGGGTGGAGGTAGAGGGAGTGGGATTGGAAGGGTCCAGAGGCACAGAGCTTGACTCCTTAGAGCGTCTGTCAATCTCCTTTTCAAGGGCCCTGTGTCGCCTAAGGGCATCCCTTTGAGAGGCTTTGGATGTTTCCTGTGCTTGTTTGCGCAGGTGGTGAGACTTAGCCTTGGCCTTCAGGGAAGTGCCACGAGATGCATTGTCGTCTGCCATCTGGAGAGGAGAAAGGAGGAAAAGCTCTTGATTAATGTGAGGTGATTAACAAGTCTGGACACAGCCTAAGCAGGGGCCGGGAAACCCAGTACTCGTTTCGCACCCCCCTAGATCAAGGGCAACAGAGGTGCTTTGCACGTTGTTGAGAAGTAGGGCCTAGCCCAGAAGCCAATTGCCAAAGATGGACGCAAAAAACCGTCCCTGCCGGGCGGACCGGGGAAGGGGATGGCGGAGCTGCTACCTCCCTTGCTGGGGAGAGACTGTGTAGCCAGTAGACTCCTATATCTAGAGGAATACCAAGGCAGGATTGCAAGTTACCAGCAGGGATTTGGACATTCCAAGGATCTGCCCAGGAATCAAACACAATGCGGCCTGCAGGTAGGCCTCGAGCAGTGGCAGGCGTCCCTGGGGCTACCAACCAAAAATTTTAAAGTAAAGTGCCATCACGGGTCCTCGGACAGTTGCACGTTTGGATGCGGCCTACGTAGAGGCCGGGGATCCTAGCGCACGTTTCGCACCCCCCTTTTGATCAAAAAAATTTTTTTGTATTTAAAATAGGAGGCTGTTGCACAGCAGGGCCTAGCCAGAAGCCAATTAGCCAAAAGTTGAACGCCAGGCAGCTACCCCTGCCGGACGGACCGGGGAAGGGGATGGCAGAGCTGCTAACTCGCCTGCTGGGGGAAGGGCTACAGAGCCAACTAACCCTGGTTAGCCTGATAGAAACTAAGCGCAAACAGGCAAGGATATAGGCAGTCTGGAGCTCTGCCTATAAAACATTAAGAAAAACCCTGTTATAGGCCTCTGAAAAATGGCGCCCGGCCATGCGGCCACACACAAGATGGCGGCGACTCCTGCCACTCCCAAGATGGCTGACGCCACAGGGAGCCCAAAATGGAGGGCGCAATGACGAGGCAATCCCCAGCGGCGGCTATCACCCAGGAGAAGTTAAAAAGGCCTGGAGGCCACAAAGAAGTACCTGGGAGAGGCAGGGAAGCATCTCCCTGGGTTAGATGGCGTTCGCAGGGGGGAAACGGCGAAAGAACAAAACCAGGCAGGAAAGAAACGATGCAGCTTCGCACGGAGCGAAAAGGCGGCAATTGGAGGGGGGGGGGCAGCGCTCGAAGCGCTGGATTCTCCCTTAAAAGGATAGTGAAACAATTCCCCTTAGAAGAAAAAGGCTCCCTAGGGAGCTCAAACCTCAGTTTCCTGCGCTGTCTGAGAGTCCAAGTTGATCAAAAAAACACGAGGTGCTAGAACGACCAGGAGCAAAAGGAAAACCAGCCTGACTGCCACGAGGCTGAGCAAAAAACTGGGGCGTGCCCGGAGGACCACGTGATGGTGAGGGGCGTTCCTCAATCTCAAGCTCAGCCTGTGAGAGCCGAGACTGGAGCTCCTCCCAACCTGGACACTCGAGACAGCTCTATGGAAAATATATATTCTTGCCTTGTTGTGTTGTATATTCATGAGGTGCAATTAATTCATTTAAATAAGTTTTCTGGGTAATAAAAGTTAAGGGGTAGTTGAGGGTGTTTCTCTTCTAATTATAGTTATTGTGAATGTTAATATGATTAGATTACTGTTTAATTTTTGTTATTGGGATATAGTTAAGGCCCAGTGTTTTGAAAATTAAGGTAACAAATAGAGGAGAACACGCAGAATAGATCTTAATTTTGCAATCTTTTCTATTTATTGGCTTGTGCCAACTTGTGAAGTCCATTAGAATCTGCAGGATGAAAGCTTGGCTTTCAAGATATCAGCTCCTTCTTTTTGCTTTTGGCAAAGTCATTTGGCATTTACCCCACTGCACTTGGCACTCTTCATTTTGCTAATCTAGTTTTGCCAAATATGAAATGAAGTCTCTAGGAAAGATAAAGAATTTAAAGACCAGATGGTGAAAGGAATGCATCTCAAAGATCACATTAGGCTTTTTAAAAAAATGCTTTGATATTCCTTTCTCCCCTCAGATCTGCAGCCTGGCACTTTTATTACTGAAATATGCTACTGTTTTTTTCTAAATATATCAAAACAAATAAGTAAACAATAAGCATATTAAGACCAAGGTTCTGATGATCACAATTTTCAGTGAGAATAGAATACTGACTACTGAAGAAATAATTATTGTATGCAGGCTCCAGTTGTGTATCTCTTTAATTTTGCATTTTTATAATATTTTATCAGTTTCCTGCATCTCTCTGCCCAACCATTTGAAGACACAGAATTAAAGTTTTCTTTAAACAAAGAACTAAATACTAAATACTGAATGTTCATAGTGAATTTAGGGGTAGAATAAAGAACTGATTATTGGGTTCCACGAGCGATGGAAGGCAATAGCTGACAATCTTACCGGACATTGATAGAATACAATATACTAAGCCATAATATGGTTTGGTTTTGATTTACACGCCATATGACATCAACCATGATGGCTTTCACAAACTATGTCTCAATCACTTTGAGGAAAGAGGTAATATGTTTCCCCCCCAGTATTTTTCTTTTGCTATTCCATGATGTTTACAGACTTATAGATGCTTGTACACAGAATAACATGAACGTTATCAAAAGTGTGTATGATTGCATTTTTATAATGATGATTACTAAAGTTGCCATCGGTTAATCCATACAGATGGAGAAAATAAAACCGTAAAATACACTCCATCCTGGTGACTCTTCAGGGCTAAGCCAGTTGGGAAAACTGAATGATATACTTGGTGGTGAAAACACACAGTACATGTCCAGCCTCCATTTAGAATTATCCAAAATTGGATTTAAATGCGTGCTCCAACATATACAGCTGTTTAAATCTAGCTTTCTGGTTTCCTTGTTTCCATTAGCTTTTGACTTGAGAAATAAGCTTTAGAAGGAATAATATATTGTTTAATGATAAAGATTCAAGTGAGCAGTACTGAAAAATCAAGACATTGTTTGAAGTATGAATGGTTGAAAATGCAACCTTGTTCTGACTTAGATTGGAATCGCTATTGGAAGTTACGAGTTTAAACTGAAATTATACACTCTAGTTGCAACTGAAATTCCAGTTAATGCCTTCAGCACAGCTCTATGCTTGCTATTTTTTCCTTGTTTTTTTTTTCAACCAGGAGGAGACAACGTGTAGCTTTTAAGTACCATGTTGTCCCCAGGTCCATGATTGCAACAATAAAATTAATGGAAAAATTGCTAACGTTGAAGGCACAAATTCCTCCCTCTCTTCAAAATAAAGATGGAAATAGAAGTCAGTACTTCTATGAGCAAACTATTCTAAATTTCCATTCTTAAACCATCAGCCTATTGCATCTCTGAAAATCATTTCTTGGGGCTTTCCATCCTTAAATATCTTGACCTCCGAGGAAAAACAAAAATTTAAAATTAGCTTTCTTGTAATGACCTCACATCTCTCCTTGTGACTGTCAGGATTCCAGCGAAGGCAGCCTTCAATTGATTGGGGAGTGAATTAATGACTCCTGTTTTTACAAGGTTGTATACACATGTCTTGTTTATTAAGGAGAGACGAAACAACTGAAACTGAAAGGAAACAACTGAAAAATGTATGAAGAAGCTGGCTGCTTGAATCAAACACCTGGAAACCCCATTGTAATTTTTGAATCATTGTTTTAAAAATTACAGTGGGTTTTCTAGGTGTTTGCTAGTTGATTTTTGAGTCAGAAAATAGATGTTTTCCCATGACAAGCTATGTGAAAAATCTCATCTTGCTTTTTAGAGTTGGGTTGTTTTGTTTAATTACTTAATCTGGCCCTATTGCAAATGGTATTACATTAGTTATCTTATAAATAAACAGAATTTATGTGTCAATCTGTGTCACCTGCTTTAGCCATAGGCACTATACAATTGAAATTTTTTTTAATAGATTAGATTTTAGAAGCTTCTAAAGCCTTGGGTTTAATTGAGGAAATGCAACTTATCTTTCTTGGGTTTGTGATGTTTGCTTCCAAAATGATTTATATCAGTGGGTTCTTAAACATTTTGGTCTCAGGACCTCTTTATATACTTAAACATGATTGAGGACCAAGAGAGCTTTGGTTAATGTGAGTTACATCTGTCAATATTTACTATATTAGAAGTTAAAAATGAAAAATTTAAAAATATTGATTTGACTTCCTGGACCCCCTTAAAAAACCACCAGACCATACTTTGAGAATTGTTCATTTAGATAAAAAATTATTGACTGTATAGGAGCACACTTTATCAATTCATGCTGAGTTGTTCATTATCAATTTGACTTAAGTTCAAGATTATTTGGAGGATAATATGGGGGGCGGGGGAACAGGCCTTTTCATGAACTCCTCGAGGGAAAGGTAGGATACAAATGATTAAATAAATAAATACAATGAAATATTTGCCATCTAACTGTGATTTCATTTCAGCTGATGTAGCTCAGCAGTTTCAGTATGCAGTGCGAGTCATTGGAAGCAACTTTGCCCCTACAGTTGAGAGAGATGAATTTCTTGTGGCAGAAAAAATTAAAAAAGAATGTAAGTTTATTTTGAATTTGCTTTTTAATGGTGTTTAGATTTATTTTTGATAAAGTTCGTATTGCTACTAAATTGTACTTGATTAGATTCGCTTTCTTGTCAGTGCTATATTATTACTCCAGTAATTTTTATAAACATAAGTAAGATTTAGTATGTTCATATGAATTTAAACATATCACTGTTAGCTGAAATTAATACATAGAAAACATAATGCAAAACGGATGGGTTTATGCATTTTTTCAATTCTTTTAAACATTGCTTATAACTACCGTAGTGAAGAAAATATGAAATGACATCATAGCAATATTCTAGATTTTATGCACTCCTGATAAGTCTCAGAGTTCTATACTTCCTCTGCTAATCCCACCATGATTGGTATCAACCTCTGAGGGCATCAGGTGGATTGTCTGGCTCAGGTAGTATTTGCGTGACTATTGTCAATAACGCACAAAAAGATCTGAGTAAGGGGATAACAAGTATTAAGAGGCTGGCTTGCAACTCAAAGTAAATCCAACTGAACTTGAGGGAATTTAGAGTAGATTTTACTAACAATAACAAAATAAAACTTGCATGCTACTCAACTCAGTGACTCTAGGTGGCTAGCAACAATTCAAAGAAGTTACAAACTTTAGCCAAACTTTTAGATAACTGATAGACAAACTTATAGACTTTAACGGAGTCTAGGATTCTAAATCTGAGTTTTTGCTTCTCCCAGTTCTTTTTCAAGCTTTTTCATGGTATGGCACATATACAGGTTACAGCAGCAATCGGGACTGGGATCACTGTCATTAAGTGATAATGTCATAAAGCACAATGTCCGTTACCACATTGCTTAGCAAAGGCAATCCTAGCATTCCCGAGTTGCCATCTTAATCCCAGCACCATATAACATTTAAGAGGTGGGAGTAAGAAGCGTGGGGTGGGTAAGTGCTATGGGTTGGGCACTAGGGAATGCATGCAGGCCAGTGAGGGCCTTCTGTGAGCTGGCACTGGAGAGCACACTGGAGAGCACGGGTGGAACAGTGAGGGCCACTGGCAAGCCAGCAAAAGATGCAAGTAGGCACCAGAGAGGATGAGGATGAGCGCAAGCAGGTTGGTGGGAGCTCAGATTGTTGAGCACACTGTAAAGTATGAGATCCTCGCCCTGGGATCTTGTACTGCATAGTAGGGCTCCTCAGGAAAACAAGGGGACAGGATTGCTTTTCAGGAGCAACTGCAACCTTCCCTCCTGGTTTCCCCATTGACTTTCTGGGAAGCCATCAGGGAAGGTGACAAATGGCAATCATGGGACCTCAGCTCACTGCAACATTATAATTGCATGATCACATAACTGCAGGGTCAGTGCTATGGCTGCAACTTCACAAACTGGTTTACCCTCATTCAGCGGCATCATAATTTTGAACGGTTGCAGAACAAGTGGATGTATTTTGACTACTTGTGTCGCAAGCAGTTATCCTTCCTACCCAAGGCTCCCCCTTTAAGAACATAAAACAATTCTAAGGTATGTTTTATCAGATGTTTAAGACCTCAGATGTAGAGTTTTTTTCTTTCTCCCTCTCCTGCTCCTCCTCCCTCTCCCTCTCTTTCTCTTTCTCTTTTGAGCTCCCATTTCCTTTATAGATTGCTGATGCAGGAAATTTTCTACGGTGGTCATCCTGTTATTTCACAAAGGTGGAGGTTGCCAAAATACTGTACAAGCACTTTGGAAGGGTTGCTTTTGGCTATTATGCACTTATTGGTTGTGGGATGTGAGGTAGGGAGCAGTGATCCTCTTTCATCCTATATAGTCCACTGTTTTCTCTGCAGAACAATAGGGCAAGCCATTTTTAAATTGCAGATGCGTATAGAAAAATGCTGCATTAAAAGCAGGTTGGACAGTTTTGTCTCTGCAGCAGGAAGTGGGGATTTGCCCCTTTATTCCTTTCATGGACAAGACAAGAAACTTAAGGGGAAGAGGTTACTTTTTTGACAGCTTTGCCATCTTATGACATCCACCTTATTATATCTTTGAGTGAGGATGATCTGATCTTCCAGATGCATTGTTTATAATCCTGAACACAAAGTATAACATCAATTAATTTTATAAATCAGAAGTAGAATAATTTAAAATATCATTTTCTTGATTACTTCGTGTATAAGTGAGATTATGTCTTTTTTGCAGCAAGTGTTTCTGACCATAATTTATATTGGCAAACGTAGAGTATTTAATAGAAAGTTTAAAAAATTCATGTTCCAAGGGTAAGATTGTTTTATTGGAGACAATACAATTGCTTGGTGCTTGGGTTATCTTTTATCTATGTGTCTGTCAGTCTGTCTATTAATCTATTAAATGTGTAAAGTCACCCATCTTACAAATGTGACTCTGGGTAGTGTTTAATAAAACATAGTTTGTAAACTATAACTCTTGTATGACATCAAATTGTGCTTGATTTATATAGCTACTATCTATTATTGTAACCATGTAGATAGGTAAACAATTCAAAGTTTTCAGAAAAAGAAAAACCAAGCATTACATGGGTATATAGTAGTCATAATTGTGTACCCTAGAACCATTTCCTCACTTTAAGCCCTGGTATGGAAATATTGTTGTATTTATCTTGAGCAATGTCAGATGAATGTGTTGGAATTAGGAGGAGTTTATTCACAATGACTCTTAATGTTGGTGAAGAAGCAATGTCTGCATTTCCATTTTGGAAATTTATATTTTTGGAAATGTGATTCTTCAAATCAGTACCACAGAGGATACAATAGAGCAGCGTTCCCCAACTGTGTTGGCGGCCATTCCATAGAGGAGAGGGGATGGTTTTGTGTGAGGGGCTGGTGCACGCTCGTGCACACACACACACACACACACACACACAGCTTCGTGTGTGAGTGCTTGTTGCTCGTGTGAGTGGGGCTGTACATGCTCACCCGCTGCTGGTATGGCCCAGTTCTGAATGGGTTGCAGCCCAGTAGTGGGCCATGGCCCAGGAGTTGGGGACCGATGCAATAGAGGCAAGTAAAATCTAGTGTAACAAGGATTTGTGTTTTCACATTCATTTACACATTATATTGCATTTTTATGTAAGCAAGGCAGTTCTTTGAAGAAATAATAATCTTTATGCAGAAAACCTTTTCCTTGTATTTAGATCACTTATATAATATTAAGTAAAAAGTTGTTCTATACGAAGAATGAATAGATGTATGCATTTGCTTCTTAAAACAACATAAAAGTAGATGTTCTACATATGAACAATATTGAGATAAAAAAACAAATTATGATGGAAAAGGAATTGTTGGAGGCCAACTTTGTAATATAAACCAGCAGAAATCTATATAGCAATAAAACACCCAATAGCACTGTCATTTGCCTTCAGAGAGGTATCAATGCTGAGTAAAACACAATTTGCTTCACAACACTGCCCCTAAAGTGCCTTTCTCTATTACAGTTGTGCGCCAAGGAAGAGAAGAACATGCTGCTGTATTTTCAGAGCTATACAGAAAACTTTACTCACAGGTAAAGGAACGAACTCTCTACTTGGGCTGTGCAAAAACTTTACAAAACTATTAGCAAAATGAAGCACCTCTCTTGAAGTTTTAAAGCTTCTAAAAGGACTCACATTCCCATTTGCTATTGCAGAACAGAAATGTGGTTTGTGCAAGCATATACAGACAACCCTGGGAAGCCTGAGAAGGCTCCTTTGACTCCCTTTGACAAGAGAGGAATGGGTAATCTTTGAGTTAGGTCCATTTGTTCATTGACCCTTCAAAGTTATGATATTGGTGAACGCAGAGATAAACAGCAGTCAAACCATCGATATTTGGGGACTTGGCAACTGACCTACATTTACTACCAGTTGCAACGTCTCATGTTCTTACTCTCTACCCTTGCATGAACTACTTCTGCTTCAGTTCCTCCACCCACCTATCTCTCTCCACCCCACCCCCCCATCTCTATCCTTTGGGCCACCCTGCTCTCTGCCACCTACTCTTGCTGCCACTTCAGCAGAGCCTCCAGAGCTGGGCCCACCTAGGAATTCCCATCTAATGGGATGTAGAGGAGGCAGGATGGCAGGGCAGGTATAGAACCTCCAACTTCCACTGTCGGCACAAGCAGCAATAGCCCATTGAGCTCCCCTTAGCAGATGAGGCTTCGCTGCCCTGCTGCACTCATTGGCACTATGTCCTTGTTTAGCACGTGAATCCTGGATCAGCAGTGGAAGGAGGAAGACAGTGAATGTCAAGGGTAGGAGTAGGTGATAGAATGCAGGGTGGCCAAAGGGTTGAGATGGGGCGGGGGGAGATAGGCTGGTGGAGAGATTTGAAGCAACAGCAGTTTAGGCAGGGTAAGAGTGGCATGAGGTCCTTGCCCAAAGATTATGTGGTTCTTGCCTACTAATTGCAACCAGGATTGCCAAGCTGCCATTACTGCTAGGTGGTGTGCTTACATGGTGTTTTGCTTAATGATCACTTTGCTTAAAAATGGAAACTACAGTCCCAATTAGGGTTACAGTCCAAGGACTGCCTATACATCATTTGTACTAATGTCATTGCTTTGCAAAGCCTTGTTCCCCTGCGATATCAGTTTGATCATAGTTTTTATGGAAATGTATTGCGTTCCCTCATGTTCTATAATACTGTAATGAATTCTTCTAGTTATGAAAATAAAATGAATAGCAATTATTTTAGTTTCCCAAAATGATTTTTTATGGAAAGGTCTTAGATCATCAAGGTATATTTTGCTTTTTTATGTTAAACTTATCTGCCTGCTCTATTTTTAAGTTAATGTATATTGATTAATTGATCATACATTCCTTCAGTCCCTTAAATAATGTTGGATTTATTTTAATTCTTTTTTGGTACATTATGTCTAGGGTTCCTTAAATAGACTGTACATGATAATTTACAATATATTAATTTTATGCAAATAAACCCTCATGCGCACGCACACACACACACACACACACACACACACACACACACACACGGAAGCAAATTTATTATTTGGCATGGTTGAATTCTTTCTTTCACTAGAGGAGGCTGCTAAAATATTTTGAGATTCTGAAAATAATTAAAAGGCTGCTTAATGCAATTGCTCCTGAGTAGCTAATGACTCAAAGAGAACTATCAGTCTTTTCTTGAGTTTTCCAATTTTCGTAATTTATCTTGCAGAATCAAATCATTTAAACAAACCTGAAGAAAACTTGGGAGGTCCTGGAAAGGACATGCCTTATTTTAATAGGAATCCTCCATTACTGATGCTTGATATCAGTTCTTCTTTGTGTGGCTATGATAGATTTTTCAAGGGGGGGATGCGTGGCAGCGTGGAATATGGCTTGCAAAACTGACAGGCATCCCCCCTTGAAAAATTGCCTCCTAAAAGAGATAATAAAGGAATTTCAACCAGGGTTAATGCAATGCCCTTAACCCCTTCTCCCCCACTCCCGGAGGACCCTTTGGTTTGTCAGGGAAGTCATTATGGAATTGGTTAACCAATCTGTCGCGTGTACATCCCAACTTTTTACCCAAGTAAAAAGGGTAACCCTGAAACAGTTCAGTTCACACAGTCTATCCACTTGGTTTTAGTAGCATCATCCAATGTGGGAAAGTAGATGGTGGAAATGAAATAATTTGAAGCCAATGCCTTGTGTAAACACAAAGAAACCTTATACGTACAAAAGAGGCAAGTGGGCAATTGCTGATACTCTAAAGTGTGTGTGTGTATACATGCATATGTGCACATATATACATACAATTATTGTGACAATAGATCTGTGTGTCTGTAATTGGTTTATTCTTTTTGAAGCTGACTGCTGATTGGTTTATTCTCTTTGAAGCTCTTGGCTGCTGCTGTGGAACCTAAAGACCAGTTCTCCAGAAGTGAACAACAGCTGGATAGATTTCTTGGCACTTGGGGTTATCTATTTATGATATTTTGAAATGAAAAGGCAGACAATACTTGCTTTGCTCTGAATAAGTAATACTTTTATATTTTGAACTCAGGTTGTCATAACTAATTGTTGCCTCTTATCATAGAGCGTTTTGAAAAACAGATGGTCAATCCTCTACCTCCTGCTTAGTCTCAGCGAAGATCCGCGTAAGCAGTCAAACAAGGCAAATAGCATTTTTAATCTTGTTTATTACATGTGTATGTATGTGTTTATGTAGATTTAGCTTTTAAAATCAACTTTTGATTTATGAAATTTAACACTGAATTTTCTTAAAAGATTTGAATTTCATTGATTTGCCATTTTTATGAGCCAAATGGCAAGCCAATCAGTTTCAAATGATTAAGAACATTAAAATGTTTTTAGATGACTGGTTAAATCATTTAATATATTTTGCTGCTGCCTAAAAACTTCACTGAAATTAGAAGCTAGTAATACTCTGAACGTATGTCATATTTGAAAAAAAAATGGCTCTTTTTCATTACAAGAAATCTTGTCCTAATAGTAACTAGCAAAACACATTAATTGTTCTCTCTATGTTAGCAAATAAATATATGAGGAACAAAAATTTGTTTGATATTTCTGCAGTCTACAGTGTAGATATTTAGTCAGTTTTCATTGAGGTGAATTCTTGTATTGAATATAATGAAAATATCCAGGGAAAAATTGGATTTGGCTCTAGAAATGTTTTATTACTGTTGACTTATTTTAGACGCATAGTTAATAAAAACAAATAATAGCCATGTATCTGACTGTCAGATGTAATTTCTTAAACAATTTCAGGGTCAGAATTTTCTTCAGTGAGAAATATCTATATTCTGACTTGATGAGATATTTCATCATTGTCTGCATGAGATTGTTTTTTTAAGAAGCTGTAACATTCAACCTATTTCAGTTTTGTTACTGGTTATTTTGGTAGTTGCTGAAAATCTATTTTCAGATGAAAAAAGCTGACATTCTCTGAAATTTAATTCAAAAAGTCCAGATATATGTTTTCTTTTTGATTTAGTTTTGGCATTAGCTGCAGTAATATCATTTTTATTTACTGATAGGATAATAGAAATCCAGTTTGGTGTATTGGTTAAGGTGTTGGCCTGAAAACTAGGAAACTATGAGTTCTAGTCCTGTCATGAAAGTCAGCTGAAGGCCAGTCAGTCTCTCTCAGCTCAACTCACTTCACAGAGAAGTTATGGGGAAAATAGGAAGAGGAAGGAGTATTGTGATATTTGCTGTCTTAAGTTACTTATAAAGTAGTAAAGGTGTGATACAAAATATAATAAATCAATAAAATAATGTTTTGCTAATAAGATAAAACATAAAAACCATGTTGTCGGATTATGGGGTCATTCATGGCTCATCTTTACCATTGGTGTTCTAGATAGAATAGTTTAAGAAACACTGATTTGGATGATGCTTTGGACTATGATTACTGTATGAGGTATCCTTAAAATGTGGGCATTTTTTCCTCCCCCAAGGTTTCAAATTTTGCTACCCTCTTTGCTCAAGCTCTACCACGGGATGCTCACTCAACTCCTTACTACTACGCTAGACCTCAGAGCCTTCCTCTGAATTATCAAGACCGGAATGTCCAGCCTGGCAGTATGGGAAGCAGTGGGATCAGTAGTATAGGGATATATGCCCCAAATGGGCCAACGCCAACTCCACCAACATTTCTTCCAGGGTAAAGGAAATCTGTTTGTCTTGTTTTATTTATTCTTTTATTTATTTCAGTTTTGGGATTGCCTGACTTCAGAGTGACTCTGGAGTCGCAATATGTTTTAAATATGACTCTCACACTCACCAGCCTGCACTGACCTCTCCTTTCCCCCTTCTCTTTCCCCCCTCCGCGAGACATTCTGTACTCCTTACTTTATTGCACTGTCTTCCTGCTCCAGAGCTGATATTCCTCCTTGCTGAAATTCAAGCAGGAATTTTCAGCGCTGAGCACTTGTGTCTGCGGTAGACCTTCCAGAACCTCTCCCACCTGCCTGAAGTACCCTGTACTCCTTACCGTACTGTTCTGTCTCTCTGCTCTGGGGTTGAAAATCCTGCTTAGATTTCAGCTTCCTCTCATCTCTGAGAGTTGGTTGGAAGAGCTGCCAGCTGAAGAATTTCAGCTCTGTTCATGAAGGAGAGTTGAAATCATTCAGTGGGTTGCAGGAACAGTAGTTCGGCAGTCGGCAGCAACAGCAACCTTTCTTGCCAACTTCCTCATTGACTTTCTGGAGAAGCCAGCAAGATTACAAATGGTGGTCTCATGGCCTCAGGGCATTTGGCAATCACACTGAAACGTGAGTAGTGAGATTGTCAAGCACCCAGATCAAGATCTCTTGACTGTGGGGTATCTGTGTGACATCTTGGGACAGATGTAGGTGCTTTCTGAGCCCGTTGTTATTTCAAAACATTGTTAAGTGATCAATCATAACTTGAGGACTTACCTGTATGTAGTCTATTATTTAGGTACCTCTTTAGCTCTAGAAGAAGAATTTATTATAATTATTTCAGATTGAGATTTTTGCTGTATTTTAAATTGCTGTGGATTGTGTATGAGGATATATTTCAGGAATTATTTTAAGATGCAGTCTATATTGTTAAGCGCTTAGAATGATTCCATAGTAGTAATGTACAAAATCTTGTATTTCAGTATATTATCTTAAAATATATTCGTTGGTCAATGAGGCTTATTGTTGAATGCATTGTAAGTTTCAAAGCCTATGAGCAGAATTTAGAAACAGACAAAAATTTTCAGTATTTGATAAATCTCTTCAGTAATACATTACTTACTATGGTAAGTGGTGTGGTACTTATAGTTAGTTCTCATTTAACTACTGATTCGCTTAACAATGGTATTTACAATGGTATGAAAAATAATTTGCAACCAGACCTTGCCTTTATGTCTCTCTTGGGTCTCTAAAAGCAAAGCAAAGCTGAAGTAAAATCATAAGTACAATCACAGGTTCACTTAGCAACCACTTCACCTAACAACCATGTTGCTGATTCATTCCAATTGTGTTTGATAAATGAGGACTACTTGTACTTAGCTGACTTTTTTTGTCTGAGAACCTGAGAATTTCTCAGTCTGTTTCCCGTGATAGCTTAGCAACCTACCTTGAATATAGTAGGAAGAGACAAGTGTCCCTGGTATGGGGACTATTTCTCATCAGCACCATACACAAACTTTTGGGAAAGAGACATTTCCATTGCTAAGAATAGGCTTTCTTGTAGGATTGAAATAAAATATCAATGTAGTTTTTTAGTTTACTAAAATATTAGAGATCTACTATAAATTATTTTATTATTTTTTATTTATCAAATTTCTTCAGTGCCCAAAAATGATTTTTGGTGGCTTACAAATAAAAACCATGTAGCCATATAAAAAAGTCAGGTAATGATTGAAACAAAGCTTTAAAGCTCACGTTGGCAGGGTCTAAATTTAGTAATTCGATGTGAAAGATAGCTTCTCTCAAAAGGCATTTGAAATGTCAGACTCTAATGCCCCATTAAAGAACATTGTTTTGTTATATAACATTTTTGGCAGCAAACAACTGAAGGGATGAGAATATGTTTCTTCCATACTGTATTTAATATACTAGAGAAGATGTCTGCTGAACATTACAGATGTTTAATGCTTCCTCTTACACTATAGGGCTGTACAGCTAGGAGTTATATATGGCAGAAACACATAAGAAATCTTTGCTTTTATAGTGATGGTATTTTTTAAAGTATTTGTATATTTATTTATTGTATCTATTTTCTGTCTGCAAAGCTTGAATTAGGCTTAGCTGGAACATCATTGGGCAGTCATGGAAAAGTAAAAATATTTGAAAGATTTCATGTATTTTATTGCCATTTTATCATTATTATATTAATACCTAGGATTTCTTTTCTTAGACAATCCTATCAACGTGCGGGAGTAGGAGATTGTCTCCGACAACAGTTGGGGACACGGCTTGCTTGGACGTTAACTGCAGGCCAGCCTACATTACAGAATTCTACCTCAAAAGGCCTTTCAACCACGGTTTCACGTAATCAGCCAAGATCAAGGCGGGAGGGTGACATAAGTGGTAAGAGAAATGTATTTCACTGACTTTGCAGTGTGTGTAAACTTTCAAAGTTGAAACAGCCTAAACCAATTATCAAATTGGGGGCTTCGTATATTTTCTCATATTAAAAACTTTATTTGGAAATGTTCTACGATAGAGTGCTTATTAGTTGCTTAGGTGCCACTGCATTATGTTTGTTCTTGGCGACTGCACGGAAAAATGCTTGGCATCTTGACTAATCTCCTGCAGCAACTCATATCTTTTTGAAGGATATTTCCATAATCTCCATTGTCTTTTGGTACTTCTATGGCAGTGGTGGCAAACCTTTTTCGACTCCCGATAATTGTGCACGTGATCTTGCACTCGCATGCCAGCACCCAGAAGGCAACGCGTGCTGCGCCTCCACACACCTGTGATCCCCCGCCACATGCCATGCGTCTGTGCATGGGTGTGCGATCACCCCCCCATGCTATCCATCTGCACATGTGCGCGTGACCCCCCTGCTGCGTGTCTCTGTTCATGTGTGTACGACCCCCACGCTGTGCATCTGCACGTGTGCGTGTATCTCCCATGCCCCCTGTGCCTCCCACATATGTGCGCCAGATACCCAACAATCAGCTGTCGGGTGGCAGTGGTGCACATGCATGCACAGTAGAGCTCTTCTGGGCGAGCTCTCGCGTGCCGGCAGAGGTGGTTCAGCGTGCCACTTCTGACTCAGCGTGCCATAGTTTCGCCAACACCGTTCTATGACATCCATTGCCTTCCTCTTGCAGCTTCCATCGGTCTGGCACATATAATCATATTCTTCTACTTCACTCATATCAGTTGCCTAAGTATGTGAATTTCTGCTTGATTATCATCTCCTTAATCAGATGTTAGTCTTTGTTTGGCTCAGAATCAGTTGAAGGGCTATTCTTGCAGCCTTGGTAATGTTTAGTTAGTTAAATTGTTGCTGCCCTCTTGAAATGACTCCACATATAATTATAATAATAAGATGTAAAAAATAATATGCAAGATAACATAATACAGAGTGTGCAAGAGGCAAATTCAACAATCAGAAGAGTCAAACCAGATGGGTTCAAACTCTTCCTGATCCAATGTCTAGGGAAAAACCAGGTGGGATTGGAACCATCTGATCTTGAGTGGGATTACTATTCTAAAGGGCAATTATAGTGAAAGAGAAGGTATGAATCACGGGTTCCACGAGAGAATATTGCTTAAGAGACAGGCCCTGGAACATATCAGTTGTATGAGATTTTACTGGATAGGTAGAGATAATCAGAGAGAAATAGTCCCACAAAACTCGGGTTTGTGCCACAAAGAGCTTTAAATATTTAAGGTATTTCACTTTGAATTGTACCTCCAAGCCTCAAAGCTCTCCAGCTAACAATGTTACATGGGTGTATTGAGATGCAGCTGCAGTTGTCTGTGCCACTGCATTCTGCACCAGTTGTAGCTTCCAGGGAATCTTGAAGGGCAGGCAAGTAGAATGAATTGCAGTAATCCAGACAAGGGTGACTTAAGGCATGAGTGACTGTGTGTTTGGTCTCCCAATCCATTAATAGGTTCATCAATAGGCCCAGTAATACTTCAAACGCCCTCTGAGCCATGGCTGCCATCTGATTTTCTAGCAGGAGTCATGAATCTTGGAGGCTCCCAGATTGCACATAAAGTCTTTCTGAAGAATGCTACCCAGTCAGAACTAAATATAGAAATCTTTGAATAGAGTAGGCCTCAAAGTTCATTTGCCACTTGGTTATGCTCGGATTGAGCATGGATCTGCTCCTTTCTATCCTGACCCCATAGTTTCCAGATATTGAATCATCATGGCTCTGTAAATGTGTATTCTTCCTCTCTTGAACCAGCAGAAAGATTTTTGATATAGTTTAGGTTGCCCTGGAAGCTGAGCCCTTCAATATCAAGTCTTCCAAGTGGATCTGCTGTTCCCTTTCTATATTCTGAAGTTATTTTTTTCAGTAGCTTGTTTCTTTAAATTTTTTAAAAAGAGCAACTAGGTCCCTTATTGTAAATAGAGAAGCAAAAATAAATCAGCCTCCTTTCTTGTTATGTCCATTATCATTTCATGTTGGATAAGATATTAACTATATATAAATATTAATGATTTTTTTCTTAGATCTCCTTATCTTTTTAAAAAACCTTTTTCGTTTGCTATTTCTGTCTCTATTCTTTCATAGAGATTCATACCGTGAATACCAATGATTTTTCAATGGACCATCCAGGTTCACCTATGTTCACTCATTACTAAAACATCCAATTTGGTACTATTTAGCAACTATCATCCTGAAATACAATAACATAATAAAAAGTTCAGTTTCTGATTATTGTGCACATTTACAACCAAATTTCAAGTGCCTGACAATGCCCTGCAGAGAGAGTAACATTGGCCCAGCTGTATGAGAGAACTTTATCTGAACGGATGGCAGCACTCAGCCAAATTTGAAGAACTTGGTCGCTAAATGAGGAGTTGGTGTATGTTCTTGTAAAGTGAGAACATTTTTTTCCCAGCACTGGCGCTAATGGAGCTAATTAATTGAAAAGAAATGTAGGTTGAAGACATTTTTGACGCTTTCATCCCATTCTTCAATTTCCCTTTTTTTGGGGAAACTATGTGGAGAAGATAGTGGGAATCTAACTGTAGAGATTCCTAGAAGAAAGGAATAATGTGAATTCTTGCCAGTCAGAATTCAGGCCCAGTCATGGGATAGAAATGTTGGATGCCACGGGATTCAGTGTTCTTCCCATATTATTTAATGTTTGTATGAAGCCTGAGGGAGAGATTATTTTGGTTATACTCAATTACACATTTCCACCTCAGACTGAATCTTCACTCAAAAACTTAAACTGGTATAGGTAGTCCTCGACTTATGACCACAATTGAGCCCAAAATTTCATTTGCTAAGCAGGACAGTTATTAAATAAGTTGCACAACATTTTATGACTTTTTTTTGCCACAGTTGTTAAGAGAATCGTTGCAATTGTTAAATGAATCATATGGTTGTTAAATGAATGTGTCTTCTCCCACTGACTTTGTTTGTCAGAAATGAGCTAGGAAGATTACAAATGGTGATCAGATCACCCTAACACAGTGCATCTGTCATAAATACACACCAGTTGCCAAGCACCCAAATTTTGATCACATGACCATGGGGATGCTGCAACAGTCGTAAGTGTGAAAACTGATCATAATCAACTTTTTTCAATGCTGTTGGAACCCTCAAACTGTCACTAAATGAATGGTTATGAGTTGATGACTATCTAAATTTGGAAGTTAAAAATCTGGATGAAGTGAAAGAAACTCAGATGAAATTTTATCAATACGTTTTCACCAATAAGCATTGGGACAATCAGTAAAATTGGTCCCAATAGTTACTCTATCTAGGATTACATTCTCCCAAGGAGTAGAAGTAGGTGCAGGCTCACAACTTGGGGCTCCCCTTAGATATGAACATGACTTGAAGGGGTCCTTTGCTAAGTTCTTATAGTGCAGCAGTTGGAACGCTATGTAGAAACAATAACTTATACCTCGATCACCATGTGGTCAGACTGAATAGAATAGAATTCTTTATTGGCCAAGTGTGATTGGACACACAAGGAATTTGTCTTGGTGTAAATACTCTCAGTATACATAAAAGAAAAGATACATTCGTCAAGAATCATAAGGTACTGTTGAATTGCACTGTAGGTTTTGGAAATGATACAGAAGATATAATTGATCTAGACTGCAGCAACCAGACTGAGATTTTGAGGTTGCTGCACTGATAATTTTTGGTGCCAATTCAGAATGTAGGTAATAAATGATAAAGCCCTATGCATTGTAACATCAGCTTACATTCAACGCACCATCTTTCCAAAATGGATTTTGCAGTCTAATCTATGTCTTAAGGTCTGATAAGTGTCTTATCCCCTTGGGAGGTATGAGATATCTGACTCTGACAGCCAGCTTTCTTTGTAGTGACCCCTATGTTCTGCAATATGCTTCCCCTGGACATAGGTGCCACATTCTCTCTCCTTGCATTCCATGTGACAGTCAAAATATTTTTATTCCACTATGCCATTGGACTTAATTGATTGTGGATGTCCCACTTTGATATGTATGTTTTGATCACCTTAAACATATGTTGTTCTGTTGATTCTCCTTTGAGAATCCAGCAATTGGGGCAGTCAACAAATATTGCAAATAAGTAAATAATAAATAAATGGACTGAGTACAGCACTCTCACTAAAAGCTAAAATATAATAAAACATGCATAACCTCCTATATTGATCTTAATCTTCAATGACAAATACTTCCCAGGACAAAAAGTTACAGGAAAAAAAATAGAATATTTGAGGTTGTGGAAAAACTATGTTGGGAAATTACATTCCAATCCAGAACTATTTTGAAAGACGATGAAAAAACTGCCTTAGACAAATGAATGTGGGTATAGAATTCTGATTTATTCTATTAACAATAAAAGGAGCCAAATTGATACAGCTTTACTCATCCCCAGCTAGGGAGCAGGGCTGTAGTCTAAAGAAGAAAGACTTTAAAAGGACTTTAAGAGATAGTTTCTTGCAGAAGACTGTCTGAAGTAATATATAATCAGCCCCTCACTCTATCCCACTTGACTTTTTACAGCATTATAAGCCTGCTTTGGATTTAAATTAAAGAAAAAACAAGAACTATAAGTTATTACAATGACATAATTATATTTGAAAGTACAGGTAGTCCTTAACCTATGACTAATGGAGACTGCCCATTTTGGTCGCAAGTGGTAATGGACACTAAGCAAGATGGCCTCACTTAATGACCGCATTCCCTGTTTCCTTTGATGTGGAGCCCAGAATGGGGGAGGTCGGGTGGGAGAAGTCTTGGGAGGCATAGTGCAGGCCCAGGTCCACCTGCCAGGGGAATATTCTTTCCCTTTGATCTGTTTCTCACCCATTGGGTCCCCAAAACACTTGGGCTTATTTTAACCCCCAACTGGGTCCCCACAGGTCTTTTCTCCCACACTGGATTCCAGTAGGCTTGTGCCTCCTTCCAACTCCCCCATCCCCCCGTCACCCATCGCACAGTTAGTTTTTAAAGAGCTCTGGAGGTTTCCTCTGGTGTGCAGAGCCCTTTAGGGAAGCAAAATGGGGCAGTTTGTCCCTTGGCTACATGGCGTCCTCCCAGAAATGGCTGCCATTTTGGTGCAACCACAAGGAATTGTGGACACTTTGAGAATGGCAGCTACATCTGTGAAGCAGCCAAGTGGCCCAGGGATGAATGGCCTACTCTCTGTCCACGAAATAAGGTCTGGAGATTTTCAAAAGGTAAGTGTGTGATGGATAATGGGTGGTTGGGAAGCAGGCCCAATGCTGAATGCAGTAACAGAGCTGGAGGGACTGCTGTAGCCTCCCTGCAGTCAGTCACAAGAGCAAATGATTTCAGCAACTGTAACTTTGAAACAATCATAAGTACCTTTGGGGGGAGGCGTCTATGACTTCAAATGGCATCTAAGCGACCAGTTGTTAAGGGAAGATTACCTTTTGTGATATAAACAGTACATTGTTCTTTGGGAGCATAAGCCATTTATGATGTACATTTCAAAGCTCATCAACTATGTTTCAAGCAGACATGCAGCTGTAATTTTGTACAGCCAAGGAAGCCTTGTATTTGAATTCTGGGAAATAGCTTGTCATAGTAACATTTTGAGGAGCAGATTGGGATAAAGCAAGAAACTATACTAATCCAGGAAAAGTCACCATTCCCCTGAGAGTTGTATAGGACCAAGGTATAGATTCTATAGAAGAATAGCTAAATTTGCTAGTATATATACCTATCAGCAGGGAAGGAATACTTGCAGAATATCAACAAAATGACACAGACACAATAAGGTTGTTTCTAAAATAGAAACAACTCTTCATAATCGCCACTTTCAAGACTAGCTAGGAAAGGGCTTATATTATTCTTAATCTCTCTCCTCCTCCCCCAAAAGATTCTTTCATTGTTTGAAAACCTATATTTATAATTCTCAGTAAAATAGTGATTCTCCCTCCTAAGGATATCATTTGATGATGTCATTAATTAGCTTTCTCTTAATCTTGCCTCCTTCTAGTCTTTGTATGTTTCTTAAAGAATTGAGTGGGTAAAGTACACACCCTTCTCAGGAGTTGTGTTAAAGGTTAACATCCTAAGCTTTGTGTGTGCTTGCATCATTTAAAATGTGGTTGTAATAAATTGCTTATGTTAAAGTATGAAGTGCCTATTTCATGACTCAATTTATAATTTTAGAAATGGAGCCAACAACTATGTACTATCCAGCAGTTGGATTTTGCTAGGTATAAAATAAGGTTGAATTTATTCCAATTAATTGCAAAGGATTATGGCATAGGTCCAGGTTACTTGAGGGACTGTGTCATTCAAATGGGATTGGCCCGCCCCATGGACCAGAGTATTCCGGCTGCCTTCTCTGCCATCCCTCCTGCCCTTTGGAACATCTTGTCCTCTGGAGTAACAACTAGCAGTCAGCACGGGTTTGTTAGAAACAGATCATGCCAAACTAATCTTATTTCATTCTTCAACACAGTGACTAAATTAGTAGACCAGCAAAATACTGTGGACATAATATATTTAGATTTCAGCAAGTCATTCGATAAAGTAGACCACAACCTATTTCTTAGTAAGCTAGAAAAAAGTGGAATAGATAGTACCACCAGTAGATGGATTCGCAACTGGCTGGCAAACCATACTCAACGAGTAGTCCTTAATGGGTCTAAGTCTACATGGAGGGAAGTAAGCAGTGGGGTGCCACAAGGTTCCGTTTTAGGCCCAGTACTCTTCAATATCTTCATTAACGACTTAGATGAGGGATTTGCAGATGATACCAAATTTGCAGATGATACTAAGCTGGCAGGAATAGCTAACACCCAAGAAGGTAGGCTCAAAATCCAGATGGATCTTGACAGACTAGAACACTGGGCCATATCTAATAAAATGAAATTCGATATAGAGAAAAGTAAAGTCCTACACTTAGGCAAGAAAAACCAAAAGTACACATATAGACTGGGTGAAACCAGGCTCAATAGCAGGAATTGTGAGAGGGATCTTGGAGACTTAGTGGACAACCAGCTAAATATGAGCAAGCAGTGTGCAGCAGCCTCCAAAAAAGCTAATGCAATCCTGTTGTATTTACAGAGGGATGCAGTCAAGATCAAGGGAAGTACTAATACCACTCTATAAAGCCTTAGTAAGACTAAGGCTTTATAGAGTACTGTAGAGTACTAGAGTACTGTATCCAGTTTTGGTCACCACATTATAAAAAAGATGTTGAGACTCTGGAAATAGTACAGAGAAGAGCAACCAGGATGATTAGAGGACTGGGGGCTAAAACATACAACGAACGGTTGCAGGAACTGGGCTTGGCTACTCTAGTAAAGAGAAGGACCAGGGGAGACATGATAGCGGTCTTCTAATATTTGAGGGGCTGCCACAGGGAGGAGGGTGTCAAGCTATTTTCTAATGCTCCTATAGGCCAAACAAGGAATAATGGATGGAAACTGAACAAGGAGAGATTTAACCTGGAAACAAGGAGAAACTTTCTGACAGTGAGAACAATCAACCAATGGAACAGCTTGCCCTTGGAAGTTGTGGGAGTGCCATCAGTTGTGACTTTCAAGAAGAGATTGGACTGCCATTTGTCAGAAATGGTGTAGGGTCTCCTGCTTGGGCATGGATGACCATTCCTACTAGATTTATACTATGTCAGTAAAAAAAAAAAGCCCATTCTAGCTTGCAAATACAATAAAAGAAACAGATACAATCTGCCATTATTTTTGTAACTGTTTCTGAAACCATTCATATTCCCAGTTAAAGAATATTTATAAAGACAACGGATGGATTTTATGAATAGTATGATTACTAAGTATGTTGTGGGGAAAATTACAAGTCTTAGTGTTGTTTAATTTTTAAATCTATGCTGTAGATATTTGGAATTTGAAACATTCAGTAATAATCTAGATTTTTTAAAAAGAATATGATGATTTATTGAGCACAGAATTTCCAGAATGAAATGTGAGATGGATGGATGAAGAAAGAAGTGATGGGAATATTTAAAAAACACCAGAATCTTAGTATTTCCTGAGTTTAATTTATTTTGTAATAGATACATGTTCATGTATATTAGAATTTAGTATTTTTACAATTTAATATATATCAAAGATTATTAAAATAGTGATAGCACCACATTCAAACTGAAATTAGTCTGTGGATGCTAACATACTGTTTTGTTATGAAAGAAAAATGAACAAATACATTTAAACAAATCTTTGAACTGTCTTGATCTCTTTTTGTTTTTACAGGATCTATTGAAATAACCGAGGCATACCTTGTGAGAGACATTTTATATGTTTTCCAGGGAATAGATGGCAAAATCATTAAGATGTTTAATTCAGAAAACTGTTACAAAGTAGATGCAAAGGTACTGTGTTAACTTATTAGACATAGTGTAGAAGGGGAAGATCAAACTTGAATATGCCTGTGTGCATAGATTGTAATGCATTATTCATTTAACCTTTTTTTAAAGCATTCTCGATAATCTTACATTGTTGATATCCAAGGTGGTTAATAATAAAACAAAAAGACCACAAAACAATAGTTAAATATCAGACATGCATTAAATATACAGATATTTTTAAAAGAGCAACAAAATTCAATCTCAGAAGTAATATTATCTGACCTTGGAATAAAAATCTGGCATCCAAATATAGAGGCAAAGATAGAAATGGCCTTTTTTAAACTTGCTCTCCGCCAAATTTTTACAGTTGGCTGACCTTGTGGAAAGGTTTCTGATAATCAATCTTAGTTACATATAGGTTTATACAGGAGCAAGTTCTTAAAGTAATCTGCCCTATTGCAAGCCATTGTGATTATAATACGATGGGGTAGATTAAAACAGAAAAACCCAGATACTGGTATGTAGATTGAGTAGTCTATACTGTGCTTGGTGACATAAGTTTTGCAGTTTGTTTACTTAGAATTTGTACCTTAATCCTTTAGGCAAATCTTTGTAAATCTCTCAGAGACACCACAAGCCGGCTTGCTGAATTAGGATGGCTGCATAATAAAATAAGAAAATATACCGACCAGAGAAGCATGGACCGTGCATTTGGACTGGTGGGTCAGGTATGTGAAAAAATGAGAATTCTTTGATGATTTCTGCTGAGAGACAACCAGCCCTCCTGCTGGCTACTTACTTATAAAATAAAAACTGTCAACTAGAAGAATCCAGGGGAGCAGGAGGAGTCTAGGATGGTTTGTTTGGATACATGGTCCCTCATGAATATCTCCCTGATATTCTCAGAGAGGAAACCAAAGATACTGAATTGGCACATCCCTTCAGCACACAGATAGTAGTGGTGAAGTATCCGAGGATTGAACTGTGGCATTTCTGATATCGAGTTTAGCAATCAAGCAATCAACCCAGTATCCACAGTCCCTGAATGTATTCAGTGAATCATTACACTGCTTGATGAAGACTATTGCATATAAACATTCTGTTATTCAGTTACTACATTACAGATTGTACTCCATTCAATGGATTTGAAGTGGTTTGTTTTATTTTTTTAACATATTTGTGGCTACTGCAATCAAAAACTACTCACATAAAAATGCACTTTTTTAAAAAAATCATCAATTTAATATCATTGTTATAACCAAACTATTGAAAGTTTTCATTCAACAGCATCATATGGGCCCTTACATCACAATATTTCTACACAGTTGCTTGGTCATAGTCAAATTTTCTACCACTATCAGAGCCATTCCTAATATAACGGTCATGATGTTGATTCTGATGAACCTGATAATGGACATGGCAACATTGTCACATTGCCTCATTCATTGTTAAATCATAGATGATGACAGATTTATTGCAAACAGATCTGCAACACGCAATCAGCACTTTTAAGCAACAGCAATCTAGCAACCTCTTCTTTAGGATGAGGTTGGTAAGTAAGAAGCTAGTCCCAAATTGGAGGTCACTTTTCCATTAGAATGGCCTACCTAACACTCCCAACATATGTTGCACAAACCCAACCCAACCAATGCAATTATCAACCCTAACCTTGAGGACAGTTAATTTCTTCCATCCTAACTGAAAAGATCACCTAGGCTGGTTATTGTACTCCTTCTGTCCAGGTTACATTGAAGGTCATTTAGAATTGAACGGTGTCATTTTCTTCGACATACAGGTGTGAAATCTGACAGAAAGAGATCAAGGTACTTTACTTCCTCCAATGAATTTTGAATCAACAGAATATAATCCTTCATACTGCCCTAATATAATTGAAGTATAATAATTGTTTTGATTCTTTTTGTCTTTTAGAGTTTTTGTGCTGCCTTAAACCAAGAACTTAAAGAATACTACAGATTATTGTCTGTTTTACACTCACAGGTAAATAAAGTCCACACAATTTGACAATTGTGCATCTGTATTTCAGGAATGGGTTGTTACATGTTAAGAGGAATTGAGACTTCGGTTCCTGGCAACTATAGCCAGAGTTGTAGTACAATAATCTCTGGAGAGCTATAACCTCTATTATAGATTCATAAATAGTTGTTAAACTGTGTTGCCTAAGAATGACAAGAAAACAAAATATCATAATTCTGCTAATTTCCCACTATCCATTTTCTGTTGTATCACATATTGGTCACTTTGTTGTGTATGGTCACTTCTGTTAGAATATTATTTCTGAGCTATTAAACTAATAATTGCACTTTATACTCTTTCTTGCATTTATAGAACATGAAATGTATACAGAATTAAATGTTGCTATTATTACAGAAACATTGTTGAACAACTATTTTATAGCAAATCATTATAACATTTGGGGTTTAAAACTTTATTTCTCATTATCTATAATTTCCCGTATATGTGCTTTCTGATTTATTTAATAAGCACAGGTTTTCTTTTATATATTTTCACAAATGCCAGTTCGGATTATTCTCTAATGTGTTATTCCAAGCATGTTTTTATACACACACATACATTTTCCACATAAACCTCCAGTCAGAAAGTGAACAATCAAGTAAAATATATAAATGCATGTGTCATTAATTTCAATGAGATTAAAAACTGAGATTAAAATAAAACGAGATTTTCATTCTTGATCGAGGAAGGTTTGAAGAAATAATTTTATCTTACTAACAGAGATTAAGTCCCATTTAAATTCAGTGCAATGTATTTCAGAGTTGGTATGCGTAGAATGTTGGTATAAAACTTCTTTTTGATCTCTTGATTATTATTTTTCAGTTGCAGGTAGAAGATGATCAAGGTGTCAACTTGGGGGTTGAAAGCAGTTTAACCCTTCGCCGTCTGCTAGTCTGGACGTATGATCCTAAAATAAGATTGAAAACTCTTGCAGCTCTAGTTGATCACTGTCATGGTAATACAATACTTCCAATTGCGTATAAAATAAAAATGAATGTTAAAATAATACCGATACCCCACAAGCTCCCAGTTAGATGAATTGTCAGAACTATAGTATTACATATATATACATTTTGGGATAAGCAACATTGTGTGGAAGGAGAAAGGGAATAAGGAATAATAATCAAAATGAAATAATAAAGGGAAATAGAGAAAAAATTATTTTATACTATCATCATTCACTTATACTTTCCCTTTTCTTCAGTGATCATTCCTTCCCAAGAACCCACTCTTGACACTTCCCAAAAGCAGTCTGATCCAGACAGTTACATACTGAACTTCTTACCTCCCTTGTACAGAAACAAACTCAGAAAACTGATGGCAAAAAAGACCTAGTGGTCCACCAAGTTTGCCCTTTGAAATTTTTAAATTTTTAATTTTTTGTTGGACGATAGACATCTGTTTATCCAAATCCTGTTTAAACTCAGTTACTGATGATTGACCTACTGCCTTGACAGGAAGCTGGTTCCAAACTTCCATTACACTTTCTGGGAAATAATACTTTCTAACATTACTTTTGAATTTCCCCTGTCAGTTTGAAGTTATGTCTCTGTTTTCTTGATTTTTGCTTAATATTCAAAATACAGCTTCTAGAACCTTATTCACGCTCTTAATGTATTTAAAGGTTTCAATAATGTCCCCCTTTCCCTTCTCCACTGAGCCAAAGGGAGAATCCAGGATGGGTAGTCTCTAGTTTCCTAGCTCTGCAGACTGTGTGGAAAAACTGAGGACACACCCTCTGGTAACGGTCCCCAGTTCTTCACTCGGTCTCAGCGTGTTCAGATCACCCTTTAAGGGTCTGAATAGTTAGGATTGTAGAAGAATATTTACCCCCTGGATTAAGCTTTTTGTCTTAGAGAGGCATAGATCAGGTTTGACAGCTAGCCAGCTTGCCAGTTTAGCACTTTCAGTTTTTGGCGCCTTTTTTTCTGGTTTGTGTTTTTTTGCTTATTATTTAATTTTTAAACTTTCCTTGCTGGTGGACCTATTTCTTTTCCCCTTTCCGGTTGGAATTTGGGTGGAGGTGACCCTGAGAGCCCGTGTGGCCCCGGCTGGAGGTGGGAGGCGGCGTCTTATTTAACTCGTCTTCTCCCGATCCACTTTCCCTTGACTTGAGCTAGCCGCATCTGCTGCTAAACGCCCCCTTTTTGGGCGGCAGCAGCCATTTCTGACAACCATTACACCTTCTCTCTTTTACTGTTTCCAGTGAAACAATAATTGGCCATGTGCTGTCCAGTCAGTTTAGAGTTAATGGGAATTGGATAGTTTGTTAGGAATTGGGAGCTGTTCCCTTAAGGAAATGCATCATGGTAAATGTAGTTAAGGTATCCTGGAAAATGTAGTTCATGTCATGTGGCCACATCTGTAACCCTGATTGGTCACTGAATTGACCCTTGATGGGTTGGGGGAGGTTTCTTCACTCTTGCCTGAACTCAGCCTTGTGCTAGCATCTCTACTACTATGGGATGAAATATGGGGTAGAAAGATTACTCTCATTTTACACTGTGATTTAAACTATGCAAAGAATTTGATGTTAGATGCATCTCGACATAACTGAGTTACCTTGAGGATACCTAATATAATGCAATAAAAGAAACTTTGAATGGAAGAATTTGTAGAGTTATTCTATCTGTCTTTATATTCAGCAAGTGAATCAAAAGACAGAATAGGCCACATGAAAAACTTCTGCTAGAAACTCCAATTACTGGAGATGAGGAATACCTGGTATTGATGACTCTCGTCCCCGCTAGGTTGAGAAACCAAGAAATTACTCCAGAGGAAGGCTTAAGCTATGTTTATTGCAACTGGCAAAAATAACAAAATCTTGCAAATCTAATTGTATTGTGTCTCCTCCCTTTCTTATACTCCATTGAACCAGGGAGGCCTCTGCCTGAACCACTTCCAAATGTTAGCTTGTTTCAGCTCCTTTTGCTTTAATAAACTTCTTTGTGCTTCTGTCAAGGCATCTTTCTTAATTGTTCAATGATTGAGGTACAGAGATACCTGGATTGTCTCCAAGATTCACCTTCCCCTGGATTGTAGGAGATTCCAGAAGGTGACAGGGAGAATTCTGAAAATTCAGTTGTCCTATCATCTTTGGTTGAAGAGGAATGCTCTGCTATGAAAATTGAGGGTGTCTGTGCTCATGCCTTCCACTCTCAATATGAGTGGGATATTCTTCTTTTTCCTGTTGCTCCGGATATTCTTGTACATGGAATGAAAGGGTGTGGATGATGGAGAGAATAACTGTGTGGAAAGTACATCGGGAATTGGAATTTCCCAGGAATAATTCTGTCAATATTTGTGTGAGTTATATAGGGATCGGGGTGGGGGGAAGCAGGCTGGATTTATAATGCAGAGGGTTTAAGAAGGAAATTTGCCCTCATCCTTGCAGAGGGCAATCAATTGCTTAAATGGCTTCAGGAAACATTCTTGCCTGGTTGTGCTGCATTGGGTGCCTTTTGCCAAGTTCCAAGCAGCTACATAAGAAGCTAATAGCACCAGGAAGTAAAGGTAGAGAAACGGTGGCTTCATTCTCTAGCCTATGGTGTCAGTTCAGAATTTCATTCCTAGCTATTTGCTTAGGAATGCCTTAGTACAGAAGTATTGAAGGTATCCCATATCATAATGCGTTATTCTAGTAATCTAGTAGATTCTCCATCAATCAAACTTTATACACTCTATTTTTCCAGGAAGAAAAGGAGGTGAACTTGCATCAGCTGTTCATGCCTACAGTAAAACAGGTGATCCCTACATGAAATCCTTGGTGCAACATATTCTTGGCCTTGTATCACATCCTATCCTGAATTTTCTTTATCGTTGGATTTATGATGGAGAATTGGAAGACACATACCATGAAGTGAGTTATATAAATTAAGTTATTTTTAAATAACTAAATATTATTTAATAATAAATTTAATATTCAACTTATGTTAGTAAATTGTTAGTAAAATTTAAAAATGAGCTTAATATTTAATTTAATTAATAACTTAATTTTTAAATAACTCAATATGCACTGCATTACATCTTTTAACATTTTGAATCCCCAGGGACCTATTTACAGGGCCGTTTTGTAGATTTCAACTCGGCATTTAATACCATCATTCCAGAAATTCGTCACTCTAAACTGATTCAGTTAGCTCTGCCTCTCCATACTTGTAGGTGGATTATTAACTTTTTGACGGATAGGAAGCAACAGGTGAAGCTAGAGAACATCACATCTAATACCCTAGCAATTAGCATAGGCACCTCTCGGCTGCGTGCTCTCTGCATTGCTGTTCTCTTTCTTATACTCATGGCTGCATCTTTAGGGATCCTTCTGTTAAAGTACTAAAGTTTGCAGATGATACAACAGTCACTGGTATCATTCGAGACAGTGTGGGGTCTGCATATAGACGAGGGATTGAACAACTGGCTGTGTGGTGCAGCCGGAACAATCAGGAGCTGAACATGGTTAAAACTGTAGAGATAAGAGTGAATTTTAGGAGAAGTCCTTCTATTCTATCACCTCTTACTATATTAGACAGCACAATAACAGTAGTAGAGTCCTTCAAATTTTGGGGTTCTATAATCTCCCAGGATTTGAAAATGGACATCTAACATTAGAACCATCATTAAAAAGGCACAATGAAAAATGTTCTTCCTGCACCAATCCAGGAAATTCAGACTGCCCCAGGAGCTGTTGATACAGTTCTACAGAGGAATTACTGAATATCATTTGTATTTCTATAACTGTCTGGTTTGGTACAGCAAACGAACAGGACAGGTACAGATTCCAATGGATAGTTAGTTAGAAAAATACAATTGCAACCAGCCTGCCTCCCAAAGAAGACCTGCATATTGCACAGTTCAGAAGGAAGGCTGAGAAAATAACTACAGACCTCTCACATCCTGAGATAAACTGTTTCAACTACTCCGCTCCAGATGCCGCTATAGGGCATTGCATGCCAAAATAGCTAGACACAGAGACAGTTTTTCCCTCATGACAACACTTTGCTGAACACCTAATTCTTACAATCCTTTCTTATGTCTAAATATATTTATCTATGTTGTATGGCTCTAGTATTATTATTATTATCCTAATTATCTTATTTATTACCCCCTCTTATTGGTATTATGATTATTACTACTCTGTTGCTTTGCAAGCACACTGAGAGCTTCTGCACTGGAAACAAATTCTTTGTGTTTCTAATTATACTTAGTCACATAAAGCTGTTCTGTTCTGTACTGTTCTGAAGGTCCAATGTCTATATCCCATAAACCAACCAATAAATTATTTTTAAATTAGTCCTGCATGGTTTGGCTGTAAAAAAACATGCATATCTTTGTATTAGGGTAAAATGACCAGGATCCAAGGAACCATGCCCCATAGTTGTCAGAGATCTAAGATGAATATGCAATAGTTGATTTTTTTTAAAAAAAAAATCTAACATTTCTTAATGTTTGTTGAAATAGATTGTAAATTGTAAATTTAATAACTTCTCAAATTTTTAAAAGCAGCCATGTTGGCTGAGAAATTTTCTCAGTTAATGTCAAAATATATGGAGGATGTCCATTAACAGTCAGCATTTAATTTTAATTTGGTTATGTACTAGGATAAGTGTACAACATCCATTAAAAACTTGGAACTTTAATTAGTAAAATAAAGTTCCATGTGACATAGAAATCTTACGAGTGAAAACCCCATGAACATTCTACTATAGCAAATATGAATATCCTGGTGAATATGACCCTTACAAAAAGCCTGTCATATAGTGTTTTTGGGAAGAAAAGAGGGACCTCATTACACGGGGGCAAATGAAAAGGTGGGTTTTCCTCTAGGACTTTGATTGCTTTTGTAAACAGGCTCTTAATTTCCTCAGCAGAAAATCACCCTTGTTATCTGTTGGTTGGAAGGCCTTGGCATATATTCATCACTTAGATTGTACTATGATTTCTCATTTCTCCTGCAATTTTTTTTGTGCCAGATATAATAACATAACTCAAAGAACCTTGAATGGGTAAACTGAATCAATAAAATAATTATATTGCAATTATGTTCTGACCTTGGTTTCCTTCACCCTTTTCAAGATCTTTTTTTCCCCATAGGATTATTATAAAATGCTCTTCTTGCTTTTTGTATTTTTTAAATATAAAAATAGTGTTTTCTAAATACACTAATTGCATATTACTTTGCCCTGGTTATAAAATGAACGTTTTCATGGATTTGAAAGATGATTTAATTGTCTGAGGGATTTAAAAATATATTTTTTCATGAATACTTCAATTATGGTTTCATGCCTGTTGTAGAGCAGAGTAGCTATAGTAAATTCTACAAAATGGTCCTTTAAAACATATACTTTCCTAAATGAGTAAGTATATCTGTTGGGTATACATATTTATGAGTTACTACTATGTTCCATTGCAAATGTGTATATGGGATGGTGGTTGATTGTTATGTTTTGGGGTCTGTTTCCCCTCGCCCCTTTTCACATATTCATATTAGTTCCTTTTTTGCTTGTACTTCTTTGTATAGCACATACCGAGTATGTGGTTTATAGACAGATGCCTTAATCTTGTCTACTCATAAATAAATTTAAAAAATTGAAAATAGGATGTCTTTACAAGTTCTTATTGTTTCTTCTTACATAAAAACAGAGTAATCTACTTTCAGACAAGGTCTGGTTCATGGGATTAGGATGTATGCATATAAATAGCCAAAACATCCAACTCAGAAATTGCAATCCGCTCATAATGAAGATAATAATCAAAGACATACAACTAAAGTGTTTGCATTAGAATGGATATAATGAGATTTATTACATTGTATATAGAAGTTCCAATATTGTTTAAATGTGCCTACTTCCATTGTTGTGTAAACAATCTTATCTTTTTCTTCCATTTCATTGGGAACCAAATGGATTTAAAATAGCCTTATAAATAACATGTACCAATGCTAATACTTTAATAATGCTAATATTAAAACTATATGCATATATAGGTTTGTGTGTACTTATTTTGAGGAGCTAATAAACAAAGATCCTCCCCTTCATTTTGTGTAATATATTAGTAGGGGCAATGTAAGGTTAGGATCCCTGATTACCACAGCAAAGAGAATGAGGGAATGAGCAAAGCAAGGAAATATAATTGAGATATAAGATGAATATGCAGGCAAATGAAAGGGGCAGTTTGGCCTGGAGGAAAGGAGGTATTTAGCAAGGCAAGTGACCAAATCAGGATTGAAATAAATTACTTTGCTTAAACCAGACATGGTGATAAACAGGCAGTGATAGGTACTAATTTACATTTGTCTTAATACCTGAATTTTGTGTGCTTTCCTTTGATGAGGTGTCCAGCCATAATTGTAGAGAACCAACAGAGAAATGTGTAAATTTATTGATAATTTTTGAGAATGTCACTCTTTGAGTTATTTGTAAAAACAATAAAGGCAGGATATAAATAAATAAAGTAAAAAAAATATTCATCTATTTCTAACTCTTCACAATTGTTGAAGACTCTTGATGGCTCATATCAATAAAATAAACATGCCAAAATAAAAATACCTTAGGAATAAATGTCTGAAAGCAATACATGGTGTTAGACCTCAGAAACCCTCTGGAGAAGCTCTGTTTTTCAGAAGGGAAATAATGTTCAAACTGATAGGAGGTCATTCCTGACGCCCAGTCTCCTCAAGATACTGCAGAGTTTATTTACTGCATTTAGCTAGAAAAAGAAAGAACAAAGTTCATCCTATGGGAAGGAAGAGGTCAAGGTGTTGGTACTGTATCTGTTAAGGGATACATTTCAGAATTAAGTTCTAATGCATATATTACTTACAATACTGGTGTCAGGTTCCAAGTAATGCAACATTATAAAATGAACTCTGAGGCATTTCAGTTCTTCAAAGAATTATTTTATTTGTACACCTTCTCGGCATTAACTAGTGGAAAACCAGTACAGAAAGTTTCCCGGCTTTCCACATCACTATAACTAGAATTCTCTAAATTTTCGAAAAGAATATGTCACGTTGTCCAACCAGGATGTGAAGAGGATTCCTGGCAACTTCGCTCCTCCTTCCTCTGGCCAGGCAACCATTGGAACGCGGCTGATTCATCATCCAGCTATGTTGTTTTGACTGGAACTCCATCCATCTCAGCTTTCCCAAGTGTGTCAACCTGAATTCATATGAATAACCCAGCTACAAACCAATCCACCACCTAACCGAATTCAGGCTAGGCAACTGGGATGTTAATACTAATAGCAAATTGTATTTGAACCCTTCCTGAGTATTACATGTTCTGTCAAAATTGTTGTAGATTTCTTTGACATTCATGATTAATATATTTTAATTCACTTTATATTATATTGGTCTATTGAATTTTTCTACCGTGAGATCAGAAAAGCTGAGGGCTATGGGCTCTGGGATAGACACTTTTTGGATCTATATACTGTGGGATAGACACTTTGGATCTATATACTTTAATCTCAAAATATTGCACTCATTTGGATTCTTCTGTTTTGTTTCCAACATTGGGGAAATAGATAATAAATGAGTGGATTGCTCTTATTTTTAAATTATTTAACAGATGATCTAATGTGCATTAGGAACCTATGGCTACAAGCAAAAGGGAAGGAGGAGGACAAAAATTTTCTGCACCATGGTTTAGTTTTCTCTAGATGTATTTCTTAAATAGATGGACGTATTTTCTTTTTTTGAAAAGATAAAAATTCTCTAGGTTATACTTAATTGATTTTGTGCCCTATAAAGCTCAAAATTAACTAGATTCTGAACGAACTGTGATGAGCTATGATGACACGATTCTTTTCTTCTTAATGTTTTAGGCTAACACAAAAGCTAAAAACTTAAAATTTTGTGCAGCATGTATTCATATCTCTTTGCTGTGAATTGATGGTCTTTTAAAAATGAATTTTTTAAAATGAGTTTATAGTAAGCTACCATGAGAAAATATGAGAAAAATTCATTTTACAAGACAGCACATAAGTGTATGCATCTGTCTGTCTGTCTGTCTTATCTAGCTAGCTATGCCTTACTTTTTTTGCCAAGAGGTTATGCCTAAGCAGCAAAGGTATTATTCTGATAAAAATATAAATTATGATACATTGAATAGAGAGCTAGATTAAATGAATTCTAAGGTACCTTCTAGTTGTTATCTGTCTATAGTACATATGTGATAGTTTTTACATATATAAAATATATGTGATGATATCTGTAATGATATGTGTATCATATTTAGGCTTATTATAAAACTATTTATCCACAGTTCTTTGTAGCTTCAGATCCAACAGTGAAAACAGATCGGTTGTGGCATGACAAATATACGTTGAGAAAATCAATGATTCCTTCTTTCATTACAATGGAACACTCCAGAAAGGTATGAAAAAATAAACCTGGTAGAAAATTCTGATCACTTTAAAATTGACTGTTACATACATATACATACAGATGCACATAATATGGAAGCATACCTTATAAAAATTGATATTCTATAAAGCAGTGATTCTTAAATTGGGGATAATTTAGCATGATCTGTGCATAAGAGGCAATTTATAGTTGCTTTTTTGTGAGAGTCCAGTTTGGAATTGCTACTGCCAAGCCACTTGTGTGAAATAACCACTGGTGGGGAGTAATGACATTATTTGGGACTTGGGCCATGGGGTAGTTAGGTCAAAGAACCACTGCTGTAGAGACTTTTTTTTTCAGACTAGACTCCAAAATTGGGAACATAGAACTTTTTTTTTTAACAATAAATGGCGAAAATATTCTACTAAGCTTGGCATCCAAAGTGGTAAACTCATCATTAAACCGAGGTGAATGCCCCTCTTTATTTGCTAAGTCTGCTTATAGTATAGAATTGGAAGATATCATTGAAGCTGGAGTAAATTATGTACATTTATTGTTGTTAGCTTTTTGTATCCTTTATTTTAATAAGTAAAGATTACTCCCTGGAAAATGTTTTGAAAGGGAAATGTTCTGCTCTTTAAAAACTTCAGAAATAATGTCCTTTTTGTGTTTAGGTTCTCCTAATAGGAAAATCCATAAACTTCTTACATCAGGTTTGTCATGACCAAAGTCCATCATCAAAGATGATAGCTGTGCCTAGATCCGCAGAATCTCCAAAAGATGGTATGGAATTAGAATAAAATTACTTTACCAGTTTATAATAGGTTGTTTGTTAACTTTTGCCATAGAGAAGTTTGTCTTAAGGTTACATAGAAATTCAGCACGTGCTATGTTTTTTACTTCAGTATTTTGCAGTTTATCATTATCTGATCATAATATGGTGTAAAAAGTTCAAGAGCAAAAGTTTTCTGGCTTGTATGGCACCATAAAGTCTTTCTTTAGGAGATGCAGAAACATCTGAACAGTGGGCTGTGTGGTTCTAAATATATAGTGCGCTTTCATATATAATGTGGTTAAGTATAATGATGCTGCTAGGTCATTGTTTTTTGTTGCAGAAGTTTAAATAACAAAAGCCATAATCTTGTTGAGCATTTTAGCTTATATGCAAAATGGCTTCAAATCATTAGTCTGTTAAATATGATTTTAATTATGTGTTTGATTAAAGAAATCAGGTTAGTTCGTGCCTTGAATCAAAACAGGACAGTCAAGTTTGGAAAGCTGATTTTAACTGGAAAAGTGGCTTTTATATTTTAAAAAAATATATTTTATTGTATTTATTTTATTTAAACAATTGAATTGATCTAAAGGTACATATTTTGGAAAGCTAATTTGAAGATATGATCAAATTCATAGCCTTGAATTTCTGATTGAAAACTTCACATAATTGTAATTATTTTTCCAGTTACAATTTCAAATGTATTATTATTTGAACATTTATATATAAGAAACTGTTTCTTTTGATTTACTTCCAAAAAGATTCTTCAATGTGAAGGAGCACAAGTGTACAGCTCTTTAAAGCAGTTGCATTTTTTTCCTTCAGATCACTCAGAAACTGCCACTGCATATTCATTTATTTGTGCAGTTTGGGGAATTGAACTCTCAAAGCACCATACTATATTAATTTACATCTTATCGTATTCATGTCAGAAGCACCAAAGTGTTTCCAGGTTGACAGGATTAGCCGGTAGCATCACCGTGGCCCCGGGGAAAACCCAGTTGGGGGCTCCTTTAATAACTCTCATAACCTTCTTAAAACTGATTAGAACTGTAGTTTAGTTCAGTCATTGCAATAAAATGATGAACTCGTGTATTCTTCTTAAGCATCTATTTTGTCTGTTAGTTTTAATGGTGAGCCCGTGGTCTGGGATTTCAGGTCCTTCTTAAGTTCCTGTAACATTTTTGTAGGTAAAGGGAATTTTCATTAAAGCTTTACACATTGGTCAGTGTGATAGGCTAGCCTGGGTGTAACCTGGACATGAAAAACAAGGCAAATTCTATTTCGTGTAGGTAAGACCACAGCACCATGGTGCCTTAAGTTAATAAAAAGCTAACTAGCTGCCATTTCCATCCTTTGCATCATATACCATAGGGCCATGATGGCAAACCTATGGCACGCATGCTGGAAATGTCATGCAGAGCCATCTCTGCAGGCACGCAAGCCAGCGCCCCAGTTCAGTTCCACTGCGCATGCGCGTGCACCTCCCTCCCGCCAACTGATTTTCAGGTATCTGCCATTTATGCGTGAAGGCAGGCTGCATGTGGGAGATGCGTGCGCATGTGCGGAGGGGTGGCGGGAAGCACAGGGAGGGTTCCGTGTGCATATGCAAAGGGGTGGAGGGAGCATGGGCGGGGTCACATGCATTGCTTTATGGGTGCAGGCACACATGTATGCTCTCATGCACGTGCACATGCACTTTCAGGACCCAATGACAAAAAGATTAGCCATTACTGCTGTAGGGTCAAGGAAAAGCCCCAAACTCTGCATATAGACTTTTAATGATGAAGCAAATCTAGCAGTGCCAATTGCTCGTGCCCATCTAAGTCACCCACATTTCTACATTTCTGGAATAGATTTCTTTTCAACTTTTTAACTTTCACCTGTCCTTCCAGAGAATTTCCAGTGATTAGCTTAGGCTACATGGTTTGGTACTAAAAAAAATAGAGAGAACATGCTTAACACACTCAAAATGTCAATTTCCCCGATACCTCTAGAAAATTCACTATAATTCCATTAAACAAGCAAGTATATAATATTCTATTCACCATCAGATGGTTTAGTTTACCTGGAAACAATTCATTTTTATAGAATTCAAGTCAAATAATTACATGTAGTGCAAGAGTTGATAAATTGTGCTTTTTTGCAATCTTGGTAACTTCTTGTTTTTCTGTAACAGCTGCTGAAATGTTCACAGATTTGGAAAATGCATTTCAGGGAAAAATAGATGCTGCATATTTTGAGACTAGCAAATACTTACTAGATGTGCTCAATAAGAAGTACAATTTACTGGAGCATATGCAAGCCATGAGACGTTACTTGCTCCTTGGTCAAGGAGATTTTATCAGACATTTAATGGACTTGTTAAAGTAAGTAAATGCAGATTTTGGATGACTCTGTTAAAAATTGTCATTTGTCACCTTAAAATTTAATACAGGTATGATGCTTTTATGAGATAATTCTACTTCACTGGATGTACTGAATAGTGTTTTGTAGATGATTATCATTTTCCTTATTAAAACAGGAGAGCAACTGGTCAATATAGGAATGTTCTGCACAAAAATCTTGACTGAAACTCTTGTATAAAATTTTTTAAGTTTGACTCAGGTTTGAGCTTCTTCGGTGACAGACCGAAACTGCATATTTGCGCGGTTTCGATCCGTGCTCACCGCTGGAGCGCCCCAAGCTGGCTGGTTTCGGGGCTAAGCCACCCCATAGAGGTGGTGGAGAAGGGGGAGACTGCCTGCAGTGTTGAGGAGAGCTGCATCTCTCCTCCCCAGCTGGCCATTACTCCCTTTCCTGAAGGGGGTTGTAGCGGTGGTCAGAAATGGCCACCACAAAGAACTCGACCGGAAAAGAATTTGCAGGAGGAAGATAAGAAAAGAAAATTTTGGTTGACTGGGTCAAACAGCAAAAGCAACAAATAAGGTACCCTGGAATTCAAACTATTAAAAAAAAACAATAACATTGTTCCCTAAGAAGATTTCTAAGCTGTGAAGGAGAGAGAAAAGAGAAAGGATTTGATTTTTTTTTCTCCTCTTCCTATACTGACAGCTAAGCGACTTAAGCAAGAAATTGGAAAAAAATTCACTTTGACATTAATAGGCATTTAATGCTGAAAATAAGAAGTCAAAGGGATAATAAAGATTTCTGGATAATTAAAAGCTTTGGAAAACAGGAAAGGAGAGAAAAAGAATAAAAGGGCAGGATCTGGAAGGGAGGAGACTGCCTGGAATTAAAAAGAACTTACAGCAAAATCTCAACAAGACTTCCAAAAGATACATCTTAACTGAAACATCGCAACAAAATAGTAAAACCCCAGGAAGAGAAAGTGAAAAGAGAAATAAGAAGAAACAGCTTGGGACTATTTGTATTACTTGGTGATCTCTGGATTCTTGGTTATTGCATTTGAATGACTAAAATCAATCGGGTGGTTGTTTAAAACTGTTTAAAATGGCTCCACTTTTAAAAGAACTGAAAATGGAACTTAAAAAGTACAAAGAAGATGCACAAGAAGGGAGAGGTTAAATGCCTGCAGAACAAGAAGATTGGGACAAAGAAGAAGCCATATTTAATGAACAAGTAATCTTAGGTGGGGGGAAAAAAAGGAAAGCGGGGAAAGAGAATGGAAAGTTTAAGACTGGGAAAAACAACCCCAAAAAAGAATAGAGTGAAAAATAAATATAAAATCAGAAAGCAACAGAAGAGAGAAATGCAGAAGAGAGAATTAGAAGTAGAGAGACAAGGGGATAAAAAGGGGAGGGAGAAGAAGAGAGGGAAGAAAGAAAGGAAAAGAAGTTATAAAGAACAGAAACAAAATATAGAGAAACGGCCTATTTAGAGATAATGAGTGAGGGAAAAAGGGATCCTGCAAAGGTACATAAGATAGTATTGTTATATTAGAAATAGAAATAATTTCAGAAAATATGAAATAATGTATGATTAAAATGTTTGATAAAATAGTTATCATAACTTAGTGGATTGCTTGTCAATAAATAAATGTAATAAAAAGTATATTTAATGATTTATAAAACATATGTGAAGAGAAATAAGGGAAAAATTAATTATGGAGATTATATGTGTCTTTAAGGAAGTATGATACTTAATTGAAAAGAAATGTTAAAGATGTTAAGATTTAATGATTATTAATGATAGAACTGAATTGGAATGGAATGAGGGTTTATAATTACATATATTTATAATCCTTTTTTTAAAAAGAATATAGTGTGTATTATAAGAATGTACCAAGCAGAATTCGATTGGAAATTATGTATTATGTATTATATAGAAGGTCATAGCCTTAAGGTATATATTGAAGTTTAAATAAGAGTTGAATGGATATAATTAAAAGATATAAAAGTGTCATACTCCAATTAGTAACTACAGGAGAAAATTTGTTTTATGAGAAAAGATAATATGAAATTGAAACGGAACAGACAAAAGTATAAATATAATGATTTGAATTGAGATGAGATAATCAAAGTAAAATTGAGAAAATTAAAAGAGGGGGAAAAACTATATAGAAAATGTAGAATAGTATAAGATATGGAAAAGAACACAAAAATGAGCATGAAATTGAGTTTGTGTCTGTATAAAGAAGTTCCAACCGGGACTATGCTATTTTCAAAAAAGATGTTTTACTTGTATTTGGTGTGTGTGAAAACCCAAATAAAACTTTATTAAAAAAAAAAAGTTTATTTATATGTATGATAAGCCCATATATAAAGTGTCACAAAAGTGCAGCTTTATGCCTTTGAAGCTGAAAACCAAGAGCTCCACTAAGACATTTGAGAGACTGTGTGTCTTAGCGTGTGCATACACATTAATTTTCTTTTTCCCCTTATTTTTGTTTAGTTAAAAATGCAAAGAAAGAAATGTATCTGTGAAGCCAAATATTAAAATTTTGTTATAATATATCTCTTGGTCTTTTATTACTTTATTATCATATTCAGTGATATATCACTTTACTTTAGAATTAACACTATTTTTTCAAGTTTCTATTGGATAACATTTGGTTCTTTTAAATTTTCCCAAATTTTAAAAAGCTGATTTCTTGTACCTGTTCTTTTAAAGTTTTTGAAAGTTCTTCATGTGATATTAACCATGCGTTAAACTTACTTTCAAGTGAGTGTACATAGGATTACAGCCTGATGGTACAAAACTATCTGTGTACACTCAGAATTACATTTCTTTTAGTTAAATGGCTACATTTACTGCATAGTAAATATTCATAAGATTGCTTTATTAATTTAAAATATATTCCTCATTCTCTGTGTTCAAAGCTTTACTTAAATTTACATTCTACCTTTTCACTAAGATAACTTCAGACATGACTAGATTTTATATATACATTATAAAAAAGAGAATGGATTGCACTATTTGACTTAATTATGCAACTGTCATTAATAGTGTCAATCAAATCTTTTAAAATTCTGCTCCTGTCCCTACATTAATTTTAATTGATTCTCTTGTTCTTCTTGTTTTGTTTTCCAGCATCTTACATCGTAAATTTGAGAATAAGAATTGCCATGATATTAAATTTATATTGTATCTTCTAGTTATTTATTGCCTCACAGCATGCAGGCTACCAAATAAATCCTGAAGATATAAAACTTTAAATTCTGCACTCTGGATTTTACTATTTGGAAGCTGCCATCACTGAATAATATTTTGACAAAGAGAAAATAAAGACTACCTTTTGATGAATATATCATGATATATTTATTTAAATGTCTATTCAAATCCCAAGCTTTTAAAACTCTTGGATCCTGTACTTTTAAATTCAGCACCCCACCTACTTCCCTTCGTGTCAATATTTTTAAAAGCATCTTGGATTTTCTTCTACAATAGCATTTCAACAGTATAATGGCAGACTTCCTACATGTTAAATTTCTTTTCCTTCAATAATGCCAATTTTTCATTACAAAGGGTTCCATTTGCTTGCCAGACATCAAAGAGGCATCTATTTGTCCAAGAACTGAATTGATGTAACATCTCTACACTCAAGTGCAGCAGGGAATGATAATGAGACAGAAAATTGGCATAACATTTTGGTGTGTCAAACATTGGAGAGTTGTGAATTAATGGAAATAAATACTTTTTGACATATAATTTTTAATTTGCTATTTCAGATTCTGGGAAAATAAGCTTTGGTTCTAAGTATTCTTTAATGCAAAAAGCACAACTGCATAGTCTTTGTCACTAAATTTAAAATGAAGCATCTAAAACACTTTTTGGAATACAAAAATGATGTTTTCTTATCAATTTTTACAATATATAGGACAACTATCTTTTATTATAAAAGACAATTTCCCCAATCTGTAGATATTGTAGCTGTTTGGAAACAGTCTTCGTTAGCCATTTTATGTCACTGCCTCTCCCTTGCCTCACAGGGTATGCTTGTTTAAAAAGAGGAAAATAGGAAAATCCTTTAAAAATAGGAGCAGAAGGAAAGAATAACATCAGATTATATCTAAACTAAAAAGATTTTATATTAAAGGAAAGATTGTGTTGCATTGCTACTAAGTTAATTCAGATATGAACCTGAGGTTTGAAAACAGGCAGTTTCTGTATGAGTTCAGTTGAATATGAATGGAAGAAACTGCTGTGCTAAATTTCTTCACTGACTTATGGATCTTGGTCCTGGATCTGAACTGAAATAGGAATGACTGGTAGATTAGAATTGTTGCTGTTGTTGACATTTGAATCTCAAGTATTTGCAATTAGAAAAAATAATGGGATATAGAAAACTTGAAAATGTGAATGTTCTTTTGTGCAGTTTGCCAAATTCTGATATAAGCATCACCCCAGTATTGTGGTTTTCTTTTTTTTTTAAAGAATTCACTAAGAGAATCTGTTTACTGATTGTAAAACTATTGCATCTGCAGCTGGATGAAAATGGGCTATAGTAACGATGATGTATCTGTCTTTTATTTATATTATTTAAAAATAGGCCAGAACTTGCGAGACCAGCTACAACATTATATCAGCATAATCTAACAGGAATCCTTGAAACAGCTGTCAGGGCAACTAATGCACAGTTTGATAATCCTGAGATCCTCAAACGCTTGGATGTTAGACTTTTGGAGGTATTTTTGAACCATTTTAGTATCTCATAATAACATTAGATTTGATTTGTCAAAAGTAAGAAAAATATGTTTTGAGGTCAGCAGTATCCAAAGTACTATCATCTTTCTGGATTTTCAGATTTTCTTGACCTTACACTAATTGTTCTTTCATTGAAAAATGAATTCTAATAATCATACAGTTATAGATATTACAGAACGGTATGCTGGATAAGAAAAATATAAGGCTACAGTCCAAATTAAACATACTCATAATGTATATGGGCTTACTGTGTGATGTATTATGGCCTAAATTATAGTTCTGCTGAATTTATTCTGATACAGTTTTGTTAAGGTGCAGATTGATTTTTGGTACTTTTAATTTCATTACTATTCTTCTCTTTACTTATCTGAACAAAAAATGTCACAATTGTATTTCCTTTATTCTGTGCGTTGACAAACACACAGCATAATCTTCTAGCCTAAAACTAACAGTTTAGGTCAGTGGTTCCCAAACTTTTTCGGTCCACTGCCCCCTTGGTGCTACAAACTCAACCTCGGTGCCCCCCACCCAGGGGTGGGATTCAAATTTCTGTGGGTGTGGCCTAATTTGAGGGTGTGGTTTGCTGGTCACATGACTGGGTGGGCATGGCTTGCTGGTCATGTGACTGAGTGGGCGTGGCTTGGTGACTGGCAAACCAAATAAGTGGTCCTCACTTAATGACCGGTTGTTTAGCAATTGTTCTAATTTATGACTGGCCTCCCCAGAGCTACTTGACCAGTTTTTGGAGTTTTGACAGCTTTAGATCAGGGGTCTAAATCCCACTCCTGCCTGTGTGTGTGAGAGAGAGGGAGAGAGAGAGGTTGGATCCGATCTCTCTCTCTCTCTCTCTCTCTCCCACCAACTCCAGAAAGCAACCGTCAGTCCACATTCATATTAGTGGTCTCCGGGATTTAAAATTATGAGTTTGGTGGTCCCTGAGGTCCAAAAGTTTGGCGACCCCTGATCCAAAGGGATAAGCCTGAGAGAGGGAAAGAGAGAGAGAAAATAAAGAGAAAAGGGAAAGAAAGAAAAAGGGACAAAGAAAAGGGGGGGGGAATGGAAGGAAGGGACAGAAAGAAAAAGAAAGAAGGAGGGAGGGAGGAGAAGGATAATGAGATATCTATTCTAGTCCAATCACCTGCTCCAGCAGGGTTAGAAGGGAGTGTGTGTGTGTGTGTGTGTTCTCGTAATTTACCAGTACATTTTGGTTTTGCCTTCTTCAGAATTGGCACTGTAATACATTGGGGAAAAGTAATTTTTAGGGTGGAGATCTGGTCCAATGGATCCTGTTTAAAGCCTCAACAAAATGTGAGAGCTTCCTGATAGTCTTGACCATGTTTTGTCCACAAAACCTTTAATAGAAGCCAGAGAGGTTTCAATGTGCTGGCAAAGATGTTTCAATGTGGAAAAGGGCCTCAGTCTAAACTAGGCCTCATTCAATCTGATGCATCAGGTCTCTCTCTTTCTCTCTCCCTCCGTCCCTCCCTCCTTCCCTCTCAGACTAGTTTTGCTCTACTTTCCCAATGTGTCTGCGGGGCCGGAGCTTCGAACATGGATGGATGGATAGAGGGATGGGTGGATGGATAGAGAGTGAAAGAGACAGACAGACAGGCAGGCAGGTACTTAGGCAGGAGGCAGGCAGGCAGGCAAACAGACAGACCTTTTGGATGGATGGATAGATGGATGAAGGGATGGATGAACAGATAGACAGAATGCAACAGCGGCAGCACTTTGGGAAAGTGGTGGCAGCAGCTTTTCCCAACGTGCTGCCATGTTCGAGGCACCGGTTCTGGAGCATTACTACAGTCAATGGGTGAACCTGCAGGGCTGGCGCCTCGAACGCTCCACTGCTGCCTCTTAGCATCCTCAAGGGGGCCGGCAGAGGGGGCTAAGAGCCGGCGGGGGGTATTCGAGGCACCAGCTGGCCCTGCAGTTTCACCCATTGACTAGCACTGCTCCGCGCCTCCAATGAGGAAGCGGTGGCATGTTACATGCCTCCATGGCCGCGTTCGACGCGCTGCCCCCCTGCTGCCTCTTAGCACCCTTCTGCTGGCCCGCTTGGGGATGCTAAGAGGTGGCAGGGGGTGTTCGAGGCGCCGGCCCTGCAGGTTCACCTATTGACTGTAGCACCACTCCAGAGCCAGCGCCTCAATGGGTAAACCTGCAGGACCGGCTGGTGCCTCGAACACCCCCCTGCCGCCTCTTAGTGCTCCTCTGCCGGCCCCCTTGGGGACACTAAGAGGTGGCAGGGGGACGGTGCATTGAACGCTGCCGCAGCGGCACGTAACATGCCACCGCTTCCGCATTGGAGGCGCCAGCTCAGGAGCGGTGCTACAGTCAATGGGTGAATCTGCAGGACCGGCGCCTCAAATACCCCCCTGCCCCCTCATAGCTTCCCCAAGGGGGCCAGCAGAGGGGCACTAAGAGGCAGCAGGAGGGCGACGCATCGAACGCTCTGTAGCCGCACATAATGTGCCACCGCTTCCGCATTGGAGCGGTGCTACAGTCAATGAGTGAACCTGCAGGGCCGGCACCTCGAACGCCTCCCCTTGCCTCTTAGCGCCTCCCTGCCAGCCCCCTTGCCTCTTAGCGCCCCCCTAAGGCATCCCACCTTAGGGGGGACCACCCACTTTGGGAACCACTGGTTTAGGTTGTTAAATAAGGTTGGTCTTTCTTTTACCCACTATATGTTGGCAATTGATCATTACTAAATGCAGGATCATGATTACTTTGGGAAAATAGGTAAATAACTATGTAACCGATTTGCTTCAATATTTATAACTTTTTTAAAGGTGTCTCCAGGTGATACTGGATGGGATGTTTTCAGTTTAGACTATCACGTTGATGGGCCAATTGCAACGGTAAGGATGTATAGCTGAGTTTGTCCATTTTTGATCTCCTCCTACTTAGAATTACCTATTTAGTTCTCTAAATACTTGTTTTAAAATAGCTTTTGTACTTTTAGAAGTACATGATTAAAGAGATTGCTTGGTATCTTTGATGTACCCATTGTATTAAGAGTGTAGCCAAAATCTCAATTTCCCTAAATTATTAATGAGTGTTAAAATGCTACATTTTAAGACCTTCATTATTTGAAATAAATAATTCATTTGCTCTGCTGTAGATTTTAGAAAGTACTTAATAAATGGATTTTCATTTTCAGCCATTATTCTAAAACTGTAGCAACTAATTTGGGATAATTTGTGTGAACTGTAAAATGTATTTTAGGGAACCTATTTGTACTCTTTAAATAAATCTGGTATATAGTATTCATTAAAACAGATGAGAAAATAGCACCATTGTTCAAAATGCTTTTACTATATGTAAAGAATAACAGTGCTCTGTGAACAAGGTGTCAAAAATGAAACTTTGGTCAGAAGATATTTGCTACATATAGTTTAATCAAAGGAAGATATCTAATATCTAACTTAACATTTGTTAAGCCATTTGTATATTCTGTATCCTTCTCCATAAGTTATGAAAGTTGCAGGACTATGCAATCAGTTCCTTAATATTTAATTTTTGTTGTAGCATGCTGTTAACCATTTAATGTATTTTCCTTTCATTATACTAAGCCTTTAAGACGTTGAGAATTGAAGGGTAATGGAAGGATTTTATTATAGCTGTAGTTTATAATAAAATATTCTGTAATGTTATTATTCCTTAAACAAATCAACCCAACCTGTACAAGGAACAGAATTTAAAGCTATCATGGAAAAAAAGAAACCCAGTAGATATTTGAATCTTGGGCAAGAGAAGTATATAAATATCTATCAATATAAACAACTATGGCCATATATATCTGGCTTTGATAAGCCACTTTCAGTTTCCATCCCCCATTCATAATCTAATTGTTTAAGGTTGCTATGATGTCAACTAAGATATGAAAATAAACAAACTACCTTATGATTAGAATTATAATATTTAGTTGATTTTCTATACTAGGCAAAGGTGTCAAAATCTAGAACATTTGACTCAAATGACTAATTTTTTTCTAAGCTATAAAATATGCCCTTGGCCTTTGAAATTGCACTTCTCAGATTGACTATGGATAAGAGATGAAAAAAAAAAGCAAAAACTGTTTTCTAAACATTTTCTGATTATCAAGTTAGATAGAAAAACTTCTCTCCGATTTTCTCAAATGATTTTTCAATTAATGAACAAAAACCATTATTTTAACAGTCATTAAAAATAGTGTGAGGCAGTAAGGTCCAAGGAAAGGGATATTTTACTACTTTGTGAGGATTCTAACAGCTGAATCTTAGCCATGTGTTACAACATAAAGACTGATTCAGCCAATAAATATGTTATTTTTATACCACCAATTATTTCTAGCAATGAAACAGCATAGAAAAATTGTAGGCGGGGGGGGGAATTAATGGGACTCTCCCCTCCCTATCCACTCAGATGAGGAATTGAAGCAGTAGTTAATCGTGATTGCAGCAGAGACCTTGACTTTTGGTGCATTCAGAATATGTGTATTTAGTAAATGTTTGCCATAACTCCTATATTTGAGCTGAAGATGTTCTGCGGAGCAGGTACAAAAGCACTTCAATCTAGGGAAGCTGAGATAAATGGACCCAGAGCTTCTTTTGCACAACACAAATCCCCATCATGCTGTTTTCCTTGTATTTATTGTAGCATAGAGGAACAAGAGAAATCCTTACGTACTAATGTCAGACTTCTTAATAATAAGACTGTAATTTGACTAAGTCTTTGTGTTCAGACTCAGCTTCTTGAGTCAACAATGATCGTAAGCTATCTTTTAATAGAGATTCTTGAAACAATGGAAGCAGCAGTACTTGAGTTTTTAAAGATTATGATCGAATGTTTCTATTATTTGCAGATGTTTACACGCGAGTGTATGAGCCATTATCTGAGGGTGTTTAACTTCTTATGGAGAGCAAAACGGATGGAATATATTCTTACTGACATATGGAAAGGACATATGTGCAATGCAAAACTTCTAAAAAATATGCCCGGTAAGGGATTAAATTCAGTGCATAATTATATTAGTTGCTGTTTTTATCCATAATTCTTCAGATTATCAATAAAAGGGAATATTTTTCAGGTTATTCTGGAAGTTTAAAGTAAACTTTGAGTAAGTTTAGCGCATGTTCCTAGAGTAAGTTCTGGTACATTGTGATCATTGAACTGATTTAGTTAAATTCAAAATGAATAGGCTCTAATGATGTTCTGTCTGTAAGGTTTAGATAAACGTTAGTTGCTCCTGTTATTATAACAGAAAAAACCCGATTGCATACATAGTATATAAAATTATGGACATTATTATTTTTTACTAATTAGCTACCTTCTAATCTTTATATTCTGAATAAATGTAGAACTCTATTAATTAGAGTTTCCACGTGGGTAATAATTTATCCTTGTATATTTTCTGTTCTGAAGGATTACTGAGCAAAAACAGAATTCTGTCCTTCCACTGTTTGCACAGAGAAACCCATAACACTGACTGCTTGAGTAGTTCTTTTTACCAGAAGGGGGCAATATTTGCAAACTAGCCCAATGTTTATTTATATAAATTTTATTTAATTTGTAAACCAAACATAATGGGGGTAAAGCTTACCACATTCCATAGACATCAGCAAGCAAGCCTTTGTGAGTATACTTTACAGTCTTGAGTTTTTAATGTCAATCCTTCTTTCGTTTTTCAACTTCTCCTGGCATTGCAGGTCTCTTGATGGCAGCCTTGATGTGGTAGAGGGACTGCTAAGTTAGAGTTCATTTCACCTGTAAGGCATCTGTTCAAAAAATGATGCAGTTTTTCACTTTTACCATTTGTGACATTGCCATTTATAGAAAGGGTTTAAGACACTGGGCTGGCAGAATATGTGTATTATCCGCAACTATGGATATGCTGAATAGGAATATTCTTACTTCTTTATTATCTAATATCAGGAGAGTGCCTTCTGCAGTATATAATGACACTAGACATTTCTTCCACTGAAATCTCATATCGAAATCTAATTATTTTGATTATGTTTATAATTTATTAGGTTTATTTTATAAACTGGCAGCTCTCTAGTCTGAGTTATTTTATCCATCTGCAAAATGAGGATAATATCACTTGTCTTAATTACAAGCAATTTGCCAGATACTCAAAATATATGGGGAAAACAAGGTGTTATTGTGATTATATTGGGATCTGACTTTTTTCATGTTTTAATTTACAACATAGGTCTTTTAACTCAAGATTGATGACACTACAGTAATTCAGAGATGGAAATGAAGAAAATATGTAGCGACTGTTAGCAAAACATGAATTTAGCCTAGGAAAGCATGAGAAAGAAACTCAAGATTGTCTCATCTTGATTCACTTTAATATAAGAGGGAAAGTAGAATTCTGTCAGGCTTTCAAGACTCTATTATTATAGTCTACTACAGAGTTGTAGTATGTCTTGTGATGTTTATTTCCTGACCTGGCCTATATCAAAGGACTGACTTCCATATACAACCAGCATAGTAATCAGAATGCGGCTCACTTGCCAGTTATTTGCTTGGAACAAGGGTAGATGAATAATGAAATGGGGTTTGGAGGGAGAAATTATATAAAGTATGTTTAATAAGAATATGAAATTTTTGAAATAACCATTAGAGGTCCATAGGGCACAGTTACATGATTAATCTGTATATTTCTCAAAACCAAGTCGTTTTCATTCTCTTTTTAGGTGAATAGAATTTTATGGACTTTTTAGTTTATAATTGCTTACTGAATATTATTAGCTTCCTTGAATTTTCATAAAAGGGGAATACAAATTAATATGCAAATAAAAATCTAATTAATATGCAAATAAAAATCCATAAAGATCACACATTGATTAGGACAGGATTTTATAGAAGTATTTTTCAACAGCAAAGCAAGGAAACTCTCAGAAAGAAATCATAATCAATTTAACAGATTTCTGAACTGCAGTCCTAAAGTTAATTATGAGGTACACAGACAGTCCTTGCTTAGTAACCTCAATTGGGAACAGCAACTAAGTCACTAAGCCTCATGGCTGTTAACTGAAACATCATATGGCTATAACTTAGTTCTGCCTACCATTTTACTTCTGCCTTCTCTATTAACTCTGGTTATCGCAAGATGGTTGCAAAGCATGTGAGTAAGCAGTCCTGTGATCATGAGACCTTGCAGTGATCATAAATGTGCACCATTTGCCAAGTGCTTGAATGGCAGTCTCATGATTGTATGATTGTATGAAGCCTCATGATTGTAACAGTTGTAAATGCAAGGATTAGTTGCATGTTGTTTTTTTTAACATTATTGTAATTTTGAACAGTCTCTAAACAAGGTTGTTAGTAAGTAAGGTTACCTGTATAGGTTTGTTGAGTAATTCTTCTTCAAGTCTATGTGAAATTTAAATTTCTGAAGATAAAATGAGTATTTATTTTATAAGCAACCATACTGGCGATTGTTAGGTAATTATAAAAATAAATTAATTTTGTGAACTTTTTTCTAAACATCAGAGAACTTATAAATACTAGTATAATTGATTCAATATTTTGATCAATTAAATGTGGTTAATGTAAACTGTCCATTATTACACATTTGAGAGTTAATGAACAAGATAGAGTCTGGTAGCTGGTTTTTTTGTTTTTGTTTTGATCTAGAACGGATAGAAAGTGCCTGATTCAAAATCATTAGCTGGCTTCCCTGATAAAAGAACATAACCATGCTCCTAGTCCAGCTCTTTAACCATTATGCCATGCTGGTTCATGGGACCCAATTTTAGTGTTATCTGTGATATAAGACTGTCACATTATCTGTGTTATAAGGCTATCAGATTATAGGCATGGCTAGTCTAGTGAAGAGAAGGACCAGGGGAGACATGATAGCAGTATTCCAGTATTTGAGGGGCTGCCACAGAGAGGAGGGGGTCAAGCTATTTTCTAAAGCACCTGTAGGCCAGACAAGTAATAATGGATGGAAACTGAACAAGGAGAGATTTAACCTAGAAATTTAATCTGGAAATAAGGAGAAACTTTTTGACCAATGGAACAGAAGTTGCCCTCGGAAGTTGTGGAAGCATCATCACTTGAGACTTTCAAGAAGAGATTGGACTGTCATTTGTCAGAAATGGTGTAGGGTCTCTCACTTGGGTGGGGGGTTGGACTAGATGACCTCCAAGGTACCTTCCAACTCTGATTATCTGTTATCTTAAGTAATAAGCAAACTTTTGCTACCTTATAAATATTAGAGGAGATCAAGTCTTAGAAACAGTTATCTTCAGAGAGTGCTCTGCCAAATTATAAGATTTTCAGTAGTTTCTGAATTTTTTATATATTGTATATTAATCAGTAGTTCAAGCAGAACTAAGTAAACCTATGAAATTATAATCCTTGGGCTCTTTATCCATAAGTTGCAACTATGGTTACAGGTATCCTTCAAGTAACTGAATACACTCTTTAGCCACGTTGGCTGGGAATCATAGAGCATTGCACTAAAACAGGGGTGTCAAACACATGGCCCACGGTCCGGATGTGTCATGTGCTGACCACGCCCACCCCAGTTTAGCGAAGGGGGGGGAAGTTGCGATACGTCACATGACAACAACGTGACAACATGAGTTTCACACTCCTGCATTAGAGAGGCAATAGGAAGGTTGCTTTAACAGTTCAGAATACAAGCCCTGAATCACAGGTTGTGGATCTGAAATTTTTTTTTTTTTAGTGTTTTCTGCTATAGTATTCATACTTCTGTCTGTCCTTTGCTTCAACAACTTTAATAGTCTTAATTCAATAAGAATGCTGAAAATCATTCAGCTTCTGGCAATTATTTCTTGCAATGTTTCAGTGTGTCGTATTCCTGGTATGACTCCTTTTATACTAGGTATTGTGGCTTTTGTTTTTTGTGTATCTCAAGTACTATAAAATATTTACTGTATAGAAAGGAATAGGTGCAGGGTAGTACTTCTTTGACCTTTCTCTGTCACAAGTGGACTATGGCAACCAAGTAGGCTTTGCCATCTAGTATGCAAAAGCAAAGCTTTGGCATGGCTTTATCTTCTTTTGAAGCTTGTTCCACATTTGGGTACCCTTGACTGAGAAAGCCTTATCTCCTTTCCTCACAAAGTTTGGCCTAAACATTTCAGCAAAGCTCTCTCCCAAAAGAGTATTATAATCTCTGAGGATAAGTCTCTGTCTTCCTGCATTGGGCATAGTAGCTACTGGAAACCACTTGTCAATCCACCTAATAGGAATGTCACCTTTCTTTCATTAATAAGCAAGAAGGAGTCTCATGAGTTAGGGTATTGGCCCTGGCCAAGCATGAACATTCCTCTAAAATAATAGATTTATTAGAACCTAGGCAATATTTCTCATTTCTTTAATGAAAAGCAATATAACTTTCATTGTTCTGTACCACCTTTTTAAAGTAAGCTGCACTGAAGAGGAAATGAAAAAGCTGAGGTGGGAATTAAGAAATTCATCCCTAATTCTGAGGAACCATTTCTTATTTTTTGGTTTTTGTTCTTCTGCCAATTGAAATGCTTTCCTTTCCAAATTCTTACTAATAATTTGGGAGAGGGTTGTAGCTCAGTGGTGAAGCCAGAGCTTTACATTTTGAACATGCCAAGTTCAATCTACATGGGGGGTTAGAAAAAAATATGGAGCGGTGCTGCTGGGCTTACGGGGCAAAGTTAAATGAACCAAGTATCTTAATAAAAAAGCAGCATTACTTCATTTATTATATGGAATGTATATGGTTAACTTTCACTTGATTGTACTTGATATATTTGGGAGTTGTCATATTATCATTAACTGGAAACAATGTTGGCTATTAGAATTTCTAGCTTCAATTTATTGGATTAAAAAGATGATTGTATAAATATAGTATATTATGTTTCTTTCTTTCTTTGAGTATCAGTTATTATATTGTATTCCTTTCAGAAAGGGTGCAGGTTGTCAACTTCAGTTATACTTAAAAAAAATGTTAGATAAATCAATCCCTTCTAATTTTTAATATACAAATACTTTGGATTTCTTACAGAGCTTTCTGGGGTGCTGCATCAGTGTCACGTTTTGGCATCAGAAATGGTCCATTTCATTCATCAAATGCAGTATTATATTACATTTGAGGTACCCTTCAACCAACCATTTTGTAGTCTGCTTTGTTTTTGTTTTGAGGAGGAGAAATGTGTGTAGTGCCGTGCAGAGTAAAGAGTGTGCTAAATGAAGTGTTTCTGAAGGAAGAACATCATTATACTGAATTCTTAAAATTATGCCTTAGGTCCTGGAATGTTCATGGGATGAACTGTGGAACAAGGTCCAACAAGCTCAGGACCTAGATCACATCATTGCGGCTCATGAGGTCTTCCTAGATACCATCATATCTCGCTGTTTGCTGGACGCTGATTCAAGAGTAAGCCTTTTCTCTATTTAAACATTATTTCTGTGATGATTATGATCATCGCTCCCTTTTCTTCATTTAGCAATGTGTGCAGTATAATATTTATTCAGAAGTGAAATCCCACTATTCCATAATAACAGAACTTAGAATTGCACACCTGGGTTGTGTCTATCTTAGCACTGAATGCAATATTTGTGGGTAAAGGATGTTATTTTTACATTTCACAATTTCTTATAGATGCTTCTCAATCAGCTCCGAGCTGTTTTTGATCAGATTCTTGAATTTCAAAATGTGCAAGACACAATGTACCGAGCCGCCTTAGAGGAATTGCAACTACGCTTGCAGTTTGAAGAAAAGAAAAAGGAGCGAGAAGCTGTGGTATGGCTCCTTTCTATGGCATTCTATGGCATATGCTTGTATTTTAATGATACTCAAGTAAAACAAACTTCCTCTGTTCTTTTTCCTGGAATGTAATGAACAAAAAGGAGAAACACAATATAGAAAGATGTAATTATATGTATGTATGTATGTATGTATGTATGTTACTCAGAAGTAAATCCATGATATTCAATAGAATTTTTAAAATATGCTATACTAAGCAACTTATATACCTTTATAAATTAAATGCAAATTATTATACTGGAAACTCCAAAGGGCATTGCACTAGAAGTTTAATTCTTAATTTCCCACAAAATTTGTTCGTGTAGGTTTATCAGTCTTTTGACAAGAAATATGTATCTGGTGTTTTTAATTCATGATTGTTAAACTGTTTCCAGATAATTTCTGCTGATTTTCTGCCCTCCAGGGTTCAGAAACCATCAAGAAAATCTATGACTTTGTCCCGTAATAATTAATCTTAAAAAAATCAGCATACTCCTTTATGCAACAAAGCATACAAAGGAATAAATGTGCACCTGTTGATTTATCACCCCATTTTTAAAAAATTGCATTCTTTAGGGTGAATGGGGAGTAACAGCTTCAGAACAAGAAGAAGAGATGAAAAGAATGAAAGAGTTTGAAGACTCAATACCGAAAATGTGCTCACAGCTGCGGCTACTTACTCATTTCTATCAGGTATTTTTTGTTTAAATTAAGAACATTTGATATGAATGGATTAGTACTAAGTATCTTTGCCTAAAATAATATTTTAATGCAGCATTATTCAGACCATTTTATGATTTGTAATTGGATGGAAATAGTAAAACTTCATGCTATATAATTCCATGATGACTGATAAAATTGGTAAACAAGATATTTTAGAAGAGTACACAAAAACATCACAGAGATTGTTCATATATCTGACTGTTTATATAACTCATTATATTATGGATTTACATCAGATCATTTCTGCCATAGATTGACATTACTATATCACCCTTGTAGTGTTTTCCTGGAATAGATAGCATAACCACCATGGCACTAATTTCATTGAGTTAACTTTGCTATTTCTTGAATTGCTTTTCTACATTAAAAACTGTACAACTGTTCCAATTGTAATGCATGGACATAAAATATTTACCTGTCCTTTACAGATTATCAGTTTCCAGTTAAAGCTTAAGAGGGGAATTTTCAAAGATTGCTGTAGAATAGGAATAAATAGGAATAAATTGCATCTCACAAGAACCCTTAGCTGCTTCTGCAACCATGCCCAGAGAAAACAGTTTCTCAGCTTTCTGAGATCTAATGATAGTGTGAAACCAGCAGTCTGCTCCTTTTGATTAGATGGTCAATCAACTAGCGTAAAAATATCCTCCCCATCTTTCAGTTAGCTGAATAGCTGATTTCCACTGCTATAATAGCAGAAAATGGGGAATCTCCATGAAGATGCTAGAAAAAGGAAAAAATCTTGTTGCATGCTCCTCCTTTCTATGACCCTATTCAAGATTGCTGATTCGCTGCAGTTACTTGTAGCAGGAAACCAGCAAACCTGAGCAAAATTGCTTGAACGAGACGTAAGTTCAGTTTAGGGAGTGTGGGATTTCTCCCATTAGAAGCCAGAAATCTATAAGCAGTTCTCTGGGAAGCAATGAAGTGTTGTTGTTTTTCATCCCAGCACCCCTCAAATACATTGGGAGGAAACTGGGGAATAAGGTGGGTAGAGTTGGTGTATATATGTGGCTGGCTGACAAACAGTGCACCTTTTTAATGCAGAGGGCCTTGTGTCACTCACTAAGAACTTTGAATGAAGCCTCTAGAGCCATTCCAGATGTTGGCACAAAAATATAATTTTTAATGTGAAAAAAGGGAAAATTTCAGCGTATTTAGGTATTTAATATAATAATACACATTTCTACTCTTTTATGGAACTCCTTGTTTTTCTTTCTTTAAAATTAAATCACAATTTAATTTAATTTAAATCACAGTTTTTGAGAGATGCATGTATGTATGGAAGAATTTCAAAATCAGTAAATAATAAAACCAACAGATGCTTTAGATCCCTCAATTGAAATATCTTTTTTTGCACGTGCATGCATACACACAGAGGCTATGTATGCAATCATATATACCTGCATTCATGTAATATGAATAGAGATGAATGAATGAGAAACATAACAGGATGAATAATAACAGTCATGGTCTCAATATGCAAAGAAGAAACTGAATTGACTTTTATTAAATAAGTTAAAATGGCTTAAATCGGATTTCCTTAATTTTACAATTTACCTTCTCTCACTTTACTAAACTACTTTGCTTATTACTTCAGCTTCATTTCAGGACTCTTAAATAGCTAACAATGCTGATACAGAAGATTAGGAGGGAAATCAGTTAAAATAAATAGAACCAAACAGTCTGATTCATACACACCCCTTCAGAGCAGCATGATGTTGTCCTCAAACACCTTTCAGAAGAGGCATGCTTTTACGCATGGTGGTTTAGATAACTGGTGGTTTAGATAACAAAAGGTGGTTAAGATAACTGTTAATAGGTTGTTCCAAAGTACTTAGGGCATCACAGCATTAAGAAGGCTTGAACTTAGAATTCCTGAAGATGGCATTCCATCCAGGCAGGCAGTCATATAGATATCTATGCCCTGAGCCCTAAGGGGCTTAAAGCAACAACCAGCAACTTCCAACTGCACCTGAAAGCTAACTGTTCCTGCAATAGTGATATAGTGTGGTCAAATCTCAGTAGATCAGTAATTACCCAAATTGCTGTTCTTCCATCAGCTCTTTCTTGCAAGGGGCTTCCATGCAATCTTCATTTTGTTGACTTTAAGAGGAAACCAATAAAATAACTTCATCCTTGCCTGGAATTCCCCAAGACCGATCTTTTGATCAGCTGAAATACGCATTTGGCTTTTTGAATCAGTTTTGTAAATTATTTCTTAGCTCACCACTTTCCTTCCAAACATCAGATCAAAAAGTGAAATATATATAGATTCTTGAGGTGCTTCATAGTTGGCAAACCATTAAAAATTGTCATGCTAGTCATTGAGCCTTATGCCAAATAAATCTTTATCACAGTTTTTAAAATTCCATTGAATCTCTCAGATAGCACCTATGGCTTGTTTCAATTTGTAATTCATATTTAAAATCCTCTGACAACTTTCAAAACTTGACTGGTTGTCATGGTGAATTTTTCAATATAAAAGGGAGATATTTCTGACCTCATATAGATATATATAGATATATACATACATACAGTACACTGGATATAAAAAGTCTATACACTCCTGTTAAAATGCCAGGTTTTGAGATGTAAAAAAAATCAGACTAAGATAAATCATTTCAAATTTTGTCCACCTTTAATATAACCTACAAGCTGAAATATTTTAGCAGGGAGAAAAATGTACAATAAAATGTTGCCTATCTTCTTATAACTAGGGATGTAACTCTGTTCAGAATTAACCAAGCACACTCAAACTGATGTCAAATAATAGTCAATACATACCTGCCATCAATTAAAGCAATTCTGATCAACACCATACAAAGATCAGCCATTCAAGTAGAATTTTTCTGACGTTTACTCAGTTGCCTCTTACAGCAAAAGGCCTGATCTACAAAGAGCTTATGAAGCATCAAAGGGATCTCATTGTTGGAAGATATCAGCGGGAAAAGGGTATAAAAAATTGCAGGCATTGGATATACCATGGAATGCAATGAAGGCATTCAACAAGTGGAGGAAAGGTGGCACAACAGTGACATTACGAAGAAATTTTGGATTAATTGATGAAAAAAAGAAGAAGCAAACTGGTCCAAGAGGCTGTTAAGAGACCTACAGCAGCTGCAGGAATTTCTGGCTAGTATTGGTTGTGCTACATGCAGCAGCAATCTCCTGTATTTTTCATATGTCTGGGCTGTGGGGTAGAGTGGCAAGACAGAAGCCTTTTGTTTTACAAAAACCTATGTGAAGTCTGACAAAAACATGTGGGAAAATGTGTAATGGTCTGATGAGGCCAAGGTTAAACTTTTCAGCCGCAATTCCAAAAATATGTTTGGCACAAAAACAACACTATGCATCACCAAAAGTACTTCTTTGAAGTAAGGTAGTGGCAGCATTATGCTTTCGACAGCTTTTCTTTAGCTGGAACTGGTCCTTTAGTCAACACGGAGGGAAGAGTTCCAGATATCAGTCAATTTTGGCACAAAACCTTCAAACCTCTGTTAAAACACTGAAGATGAAGAGGAATGACCCGAAGGACCCAAATGAACAAAATAATGGTTTCACCAGAAGATCAAAGTTTTGGGCTGGCCAGCCAGAGCCCAGACCTGAATCCAATTGAAAATCTGTAGGGAGATCTAAAGAGCACAGTAGATGCAATCTGACAGATTTGGAGCGCTTTCACAAGGAAGAGTGGGCCAAGATTCCCAAGGCAAGATTGCTATGCTGATAGGCTCCTACCCCAAAAGACTGAACACTCTTATAAAATCAAAAGGCGCTTCAACAGAGTATTAGTTTAAAGATGGGCATTTATTATAAAGCTTATTAAAAGTGAAAAAAAATTCTGAAATTTTTATCTTCGTTTGAATTTTCACATCTCAAACCCTGGCATTTTAACGGGGTGTGTAGATTTTTTATATCCACTGCATTAGATATTCATTTTTCATCTGCACATAGTATACCAATGATAATGAAAATGTAAATGATCTGCAAGCTCTAATAAGGAACACAGTGAAAAAATTAAACTAAAATTAAATATAAAGAAGAGAAAACTAATGACAACAGGTACAGCAACCAGTCTTGATGTTGGCAGTGATGTTGTGGATAGTTTTTGCCTTGTAGGATCAGCCATCAACAATAAAAGAACAAGAAATCAAGAACTATGCCGTAAACTAACACTAACATATTCTAAAACTTGAAGGCCTTAGAAATGATATTCAGATGCTTGATGGCAGTTAATCATGATATGCTAAATTAACTTCAGAACCAGTCTTAAATCCTACATATCCCTGCCCTTTCTGTTTCTTTATTCTTTTTATTTTGAGCCCTTGGTTGAAAAAATAGATCCCATTATCTCTTACCATAATGAAGGATGTAAAGGAATCTTCCATAATTGTCACTCATGCAATCCTCTCATATTTTTCCATGTTCCAAATAATCAAACCATGGAATTATTTTTAATCAATCAAAACCACCTTTATCAAAATCATAGTTTAGCAGTACTATCTACTATAATCAACCAATGGCTTCTGACCAACCTTCATTGTTTCTCTTAAGGAACCATTTGTTCTTCCAACATTGGTGAGATACTTTTGAACATTGCTCTCATTCTTCAACTTCTAATTCTTTTTTTCATTTCTGGTTTCTTTTCATTGGAGTTTTTCTTAAGTAACAGTAAGTTTTGATGTGGCTTCTTTTTTCTTCACTAAAGAAACTTCTTTCTTTTTCTTTAACCACTGTTTTGGCCCTTTTCCCTATCCAAAAAAGTTACATGTTTTCTTAAGGCTTATTTATTTATTTGAGATACCCTCTTTCTTTGAGATAATCTTTCATCTCCTATTAATTTAATATGGGGATTATTTAAAACAAATTAATCTGCTATCTTGGCTCCATTTAAAATAGCGTTTAGAACAGACTCTTTAACTTTCCATCTCCTGAGGCAGCTATGAGTAGACCTGATCTAGGCCCACATTTCATTGTCTTCTAAAGGAAATTCTCCTTAGCCCTGTCTGTCCATTTTTTCAACAGTTGATGAATTTTCTGACTTTAGATTATATGTAAGATGTTAATGTTTTCTCTAAAGCAGTGCTTCCCAAGCTTTTTTCCTTCATTACCCAAAACCACTTATTAGAAAGTTCTTTTTACTCAATGTAGGTAAAAGTCAGTTTAAATGTCCCTGTTGTGATTGTGTAATGTGTTCATGTGTTGTTACCTCAAAAACAAATAAACAAACCTAATATCCTAATATAGCTGGGTTTGGGAACCACTGTTCTAAAGAAATCAAAATTCATTTTAAATTGCTTATAAACTGATAATTTGAATACTGAAGAATCAGCTTGTTCCTTTTTAGATTTCCTCGCAGATTTCTGCTAACCTCTCATGGAATAAATTTCATAAATTCCTCTTTTTGAACTTTCTCTTAGCAGCTTTTTCAATACTGTTCAGGAAAGTATGAGATAAAGTCTTTAAGGCGTGATTTTAATAGGATGTTCTGCTTCTAATTGAAACACTTCCCTCTCATATCTCTTCCTCTGGCTCCTTCAGCTTTTCTATTTTGTTGGAAGTAATCCGACTGGCTGTGGCTATGCTGGTTCTCCTTTGGATATCCTAAACACTTCCCTCTCTCAGTTCCCCACCTCTTTCTGTACACTTTCCAGCAATGTTGCTTGTTTGGTGAAAAAGCCTCATCACTTTTGCCCTCACTCTGAAAAAGGAAGCCTTTCTCTTCACCTTCTAGCTGCCTTGGTCATTCTCCAAGATAAGACTTCCATAATTGTTAGGTCGAATGTCAAGGACCTGTTTTCTGTCCTTGTCCTTTCCAATTATAGTGTCTCCAACAAGTTTTCTCTCACAAATTGTGCAATTAATCTGTTTTCCACTGAGCTCTTCTTTTGGGTCACTAATGTCTAGTTTAACAGCTCAAAACCTCCCTGTGGAAGTCACCACATGTTGCATGCCCTCTTTTCTGGTTTTCCTTATTTTTCTTTCTCATTTCAAAAAATAAAACCAAATCCTCTTAGCCAGGGATTTCTCTGAAGGAGTTATTGGTTTTACAGCCATCACCAATCCGTTTTTTAACTTGGAAATAATTTTTTTCCTCTTTATTTCTTTATATGGATCTGAGGTAACACAATTGGGTGGGGAAGAGAGAGAACAGTACAGTTGGTTTTTCATGAGTAAAGAAAGGAATTGAATGAGCTTTCATTAAATAAATTAAAATGAGCTTATGTTTTATGATTTTTGTAATGTGATTAATACTTTTTGAAATGTGACTATTAACCTGACACTCGGTACAAGGCCCTTGATTTGAAAAGTTGTGCATGACCTGCTTTAGGGTAGTATTTAGTACCAACCACTATGACATTAAAATTATCAATTTCTTCTGATCTTTTCCCCCTTTTCCTTTCAGGGCATTGTACAGCAGTTCTTGGTGCTCCTGACCACCAATTCTGATGAAAGCCTCCAATTTCTTAGCTTTAGACTGGATTTCAATGAACATTATAAAGCCAGAGAACCGAGACTTCGGGTATCTTTGGGCACTAGAGGGCGGCGTAATTCACACATATGATTTTTTTTTTCTGCAGCAAACATAACCAGGATCACTCACCTGGATCACTCAAAGTGTAACTGTTGTTGGATGTAGCTGTGATGGTTGACAGTATGAAACCAAATGGCATGCAGTAGTGTTTGTCATTCTTGCAAACAACCTGTTTTCAGTCATGTGGTTGTGCAACACCAGTAGAGAAAGCAAAAAAGTTTCCTTTATTCCTGTATTTAATAAGTGTTACAACTAAATGGATTTAAATTGTTTCAGTTTTGTTAAGATATTGAAAAATCACTATATTTTGTTTGGACCTCCTGAGGAACTATCCACTGTAATTTTATATTTGTCTTTAGGACATCATTTCCACTTATAGTAAGCAGTGTTCCCAGGTTTCCATTTGAACTTGGAAACCAGTTTTATGAAAATTTGCTGGTGGTTAAAAATCCAAGGTATTTTTTGTTTGTTTGGGTTTTTTTTAAGTGGGGAAAATATGTCACATAAATTACTTACATCAATATTTTCAACATTTTCAAAGCAATGATTTATTTTTCCAGAAAATTTTTAACTTATACAGAAACATTAGACACATAACATGCACAAATATCCTAAAATAAAGAATTCAGTGCTCTCAAATAATTAAACTTGTAAATATAAAATAGATGTGAATGAAGTATTTTGTGTTCAAATCGGATGTATGCAAAATTAATTTGGATATTGAAGACTACTTATTTCTCTTTCCTTGCCTATTTTTTCATTGTAAATATTTATATATTGCTGTCCAAATATTACAGGGAAACACTTTTGTAAAGAAGCCACTATATATCAAGTCATTCAATTATCCATTTGTTATATTCACAAGTAAAATCTTAGAAAATAAACACAATTATCTTTCAAACACTTTATCTGTTTCTTCTACTGGAAAAGTGCCTGTTCTTAAAAAAGTAATTATATAATAAAATTAGTTTTGAATGTATAGGCCCTTCTTTTCTTTACCTTGTCTGATAGCTTTTCAGAATACATAATATGTCTCAAAAATAGGAATGCCTGATTCCAAAGTGAATTCATATTGAGGCCTCTGTATGGGTTTCCTAGATGAGTCGAATTTCAGTATCACAGGCTACAGAGCCAAGGGTATCTCATTATTATTTTTGATTCTCTGAAAAAAAGTATTTTTCCTGAATTATTTTTATTCATAGTAGGGGTATTTTTAAATAGAAAAAAACCTTTGTATTCCTTATATTTCCAATTCTTTTTCCAGCTCACATTTATCAGATGTGTTAATATCCATCTTTTGTTCAACAGGTGTTTCAGTTTGTCCAAAGTGTTCAATATGTGTGCAGTTTTACTTTGGTTTACATGTCACAAAAAGTTATTTGTCATTGCAGAGTGCATTACACTATTTAAGCCCACTTTTTCAAATTAGGAATTTGAAAAATGCCAGATAAAGAATTTGAGCAAATACTAAACTTAACTTTTGCTTTAATTGGGCAAACCCAAGAAGCTAGATTAGCAACTCCTATAACTCAAAAGTATAAAATCTACTTTTATTATTCCTAAGCATGATTGCAGTATGATTGATCAGCATACTGTAGGGTTTCATCATGATTACTCTTGGTAAAAACATTTAGTCTAAATGCTTCTGGGCATTGGTTAAATTGAATAAATAACTTCTTACTATTAATTTGCTTTTCTAGTCAGAGTATGAATCTGTACCAGAACTGTATTTGTGATGCTGAAAACATGTACACTCTGTGCCATCAAACTGGGACATTTTTGATTCATTAAAGTTTTTGTTTGTATATGGAGCAATGAAATTATCTGATGAAGGATCATGAACCCAATTTAAACTGTTGTAATATTGATGCTTAGATAAGTAAGCGGTGTATGCTCTTTTGGGTTGTGTGGATTTTGGACTTCTCCTGGAGGATAAATAATAGTCAGGTTTTTTTCTGTGAGAAGTACTATGTTTCTTTTGATATGTTTCATAGTCCTGATTCCTGGGTGTATTATATTGTTCTAAATTATTATAGGAAGTGCTATTCAATTTGGAAGGTTTAGATTGTAGTTTGAAATTCTTAAGTGTACTATAATTATGTGATTCCTCTAATGATTCAGCAGGGGGCATTAATTCTGTTTGTTTTGCTGGGCAGCTAGGGGAAGAAACAGACTGAATCTCTAAAGAGTTTGTAACATCTTCACCATGTGTTGAAAGAAAAATTCCTGGTGGTGGACAGTTATTGTTGTTGTGATTTTCTATGTCAATAGTGTTGGAGATGGATGTTTTTGGCTCCAGTGGTATCATAATGCTTGTTTCTGATTCCTCAATTTTTTCAGATTCTTTATGTTGGTCTGATTCCTTATTTTTGACAGATTCTTCCTTCTTGTCAGTGTTAGCATTTGCTATAATTGGTTTCCTAAAATGGTAAAAGAATAATTTTAAATAAAACTTATTTATAAATAATTCTTATAATAATTTTGGAACAACCTCAGCTAAAAGACCATTATTGAATAGATTACAAATAATGAAACATTATCTTTCCCTGTCTTTTTCAAGAAAGGGAGGTAATCTTTAATCAAGTTGCTGTTTTACCGATTCCCCCATTTCATTATCAGCCATAAGGAAGAAGGAATTATTGCATTTGACATGCAAGAATTATATGATGGATGGATAAACATTTAATAAGCCCATACAAAATACTTGTTTCCCGTGTCTCATGAGACTTAGCTTTATATACTTAACATCATGAAGTTTAGGCCAAGAGACAAGACTCAAGGCCCTAGAAGGGAGCATCATGGCTGAACTGAGATGTCCTCCTTCTACAGGATATTCAGTCTCAATGTCTGATTCTTACATGGCTAATTGCATTTAATCGACAGCCTCTACTGTTGCATTAATTTGACCTAACATGTTATAACTATGTTAAAAATATATAAATGGTAAGAAGTTGTTAGGATGGAAGTTGTTATGATATAGAATGACAGTGATAGGAAGGGAGAAGAGAATGAAACAATAACTTACTGCTTCTTCATAAACAATGAATTGTATATGTGTACAAGGACTATCACTGCTAATATCAAACCAGAAACAGCTACACAGGCAACAATGATATGTTTTAGTAGTTGTTTAAGATCTGCAGCCTTTGCTCTTTTTTTATCCTGAATACCTAAAAGGATATAATAGTTTACACAGAATAGTAGATAATATTTTCCATAATGTAACATAAGCTATCATACATGTGCTGTAATTCATGAAAACATTTTTTGTAAAAAACGTGCTGATACATTTAAGCATTAGAAGTTAGATCACCCATTTGATTCACTTCATGTAAAGCAATGGCCCCCAACCTCTGGGCCGTGGCCAAAAACTGGGTCATGGCCCATTTGGCAGGTGAGCATGTGCAGCTCCATTTGTATGAGCGATGGGTGCTTATGTGTGCAAAGTTCCATTTGTGTGAATGGTAGGTGCTGGCATGCAAAGCTCCATTTGCACAAATGGAATTTCACATGCTCACACCTGCATCTGCCACTCACTCCTGCTGGTTCACCAAGCTGGAAAGGTTGGGGACTGCTGATGTAAAGCAATGTGCTTTATGGTATCAGTTCTTTGCTTTGTTATTAAATACAGCTATGAAAAATAGTACAAACCATCCTTGTTTACTGACTGCTCATTCAGCAATTGTTCAACAGTTACAACAGTGCTGAAAAAGATTTATAATCAGTTCTTCAGTTTGCAGCCTTATGTTTGTGATCTTTATAGCTGCCTTCCAACAAGCAAAGTCAATGCAGAAATTGGAAGGCGTAAGACAAGTCATAATCATGTGACATTGTGAGTGATTTGCTTCACAACTGCAACTAGAAACGATGTCATAATTTGGGTGCATGGTCAAGTACTGTTTCACAAGTTGCTTAGAGAAGCTACCAGTCCCAATTGTGGCCAATGATTGAGGAATGAAGCTTATTTTAAGATTCCCCCGCACACAAACCATTTCTTTTCTAAATCAGTCACTGCAGTATTCACTCAGATGTTTCCGCTTCCAAGAATAGTTTAAAAGCTTGGATCCTGAATAGTAGCATTAAAGTAGCGTATAATTGAAAAGTCAACTTTACTAGTTATCTCCACAGCAATAACAGCTTCATTATTAAGTTAAATCAATAGTTCCTCACAAAATACCATAATTACTTCTGTAGCCTTACCTGAGAAATGCTGTAAAGAGAGGCTTCTTTTACAATCTAATGCCAAAAAACATGTCATTTGGAAAGACTTAATGCTGTCTTTTATTGGACTGGTTTTACTGAACTTTTCTAAGATGAATTCTTTAGCTGCAAAGTCTTTTACAGTTTGAAAAGAATAGGGGAAGGGAAGAGAATCAGAATTCTGATGCTCATCTCAGTTGTTATGTGAGCATTAGGAAGCTCAGAAGCTTATGCCGAAGTTTGAGCCAAAGCTTAAGCCAGCATGCATAATGAATTGTAATATAATCACTGCAGTGCCAATAAGGTTGAACAATTGTGGCATTCTGAGAAAGAGTTCAGAAGGGCCTCCTATAAACAACTGTCCATTTTACCATACACAATTTATTACAATAAATTTACCATGCACAATTTGCCATTTAACACATTTACCATGCACAATTTATTATAAGAACTCCTACATTTCTTTTGGCAGTACACAAATATTTGGATATTAACAACAAATTGTACATAAACAAGGATCAAGAGATTATTCAATTCTGGATTCTTACAAATTCTACATTTTTAAGCTGACACCCTTTATGCTTAAATTTACACTTGATTTCTATTGAAATGGAAAAAAGCTTTAAATATCTTCCATTGGTTATAGTCCTGATTTTCGCATTTCATGTTGCAAGTATCTAAAAAATTTAAATTCCTTGTTAACTCACTGCTCAGGATTGTACTTCGTCCTTCAAATACAGTTAGCAAATGGAGAAGGTTTGAGTCTCTGATGTTATACAGAACATAAACAGAGCTTGCATGATTTTTGTATTCAGTTAATATAAAATATCACACTTATTGCTTGAAAGCATGCAGGTAGCCAGCAGTGATCATTTGATAATCTAAATCTGTTGTTTTCAGCTTTCTAAAAATGAGTTAGAATAATATATGACTGATGTTAAGAGCAGTTTCACTGGCAACACTACAGGTGCGTGCCTTATTGCTTTTCACCATCCATCCAAACTACCTTATAGTAAACTTATAGTATAAGTTTTCTCCAGCTCAAGATGGAGGGAAAACATTTTAAATTTAAGAAGCTTTTTGCAATTAATTTGTGAGTTTCACTTTAGCAATGTCCCCGGGTGATGCAAAGCTGCTGGCTTACATGTAGTTTACAATATCTCATCACTTTGCCCTTTCATCAGTATCTCTCCCCTTTATCCCCAAACAGATTTCCTCCCATTCTTGATCTATATTCTCCTTCTTTCTCCTAAAGTGAAGATGCAGTCACTATGCAGAAAAAAAGCTTTCCCTCCAACCCCCAAAATCCATGTTAACTTTTCTCTTCTGGGTAGAGGTTAAAAATGGCAATTCTCCCCTAGTAATCACTTGTATTAAGTATTTAGGAAAAGGTAGTTAAGGAGATACCCTGCTATTCTTAAAGCTGTGTGCTTGATTCCCCATATTCCAAACTTGGCGGCTATAATGCCAAGGGATGCAGGCTTCATCTAGAATTTGGAAACAGTACTCCATGAGTACTTGGCTTCAGATCCAAGCAGCAGAAGCCCAGAGAAACCAGCACACACAAAGCTGGGCATATATTCACTAAATCTGGCATGCAGTAGCAATACCCCAAAGCTTGCCAGCCCTTAAGCCTTTGAATGGTACTGCCACATTGCTCTGGCATCCAAAAACCAGCATTTACACTGGGGGTTGTAGCTTTTATCTCATGACAAAAATACTAATGCTATTAAAAATATGTTTTCACTAGAGGCTGACTATATCGATGAAATATTTCTGTTAGGGCTAAGCCATTTTTGCCATTTATTTTAGGTTTCACTGGGCTGTGAACAAAATTCCTTGTCTTATTATACATTAGTGTCTCATAGAGCAATCCATTGCTTTATTTATCTGCTTCTTTTAATTACCACATCAAGTGCTGCTAATGGATAATGATCTGAAAAATAAAAATCTTCATATAATACGTTTTTCAACAATGAATTTTGAAACTACATCTCATCACTGGTTCACAAAATTAAAAAGTAAAGAAAGTACCTTTATGTTGTTATCTGCATATTGTTATTGGGAGCTTTATATGTCATGCTTTATTAGAGGTTTAAACTTTGGTTTAAGGAATCCAACAAAAACAACAGCAACAAACCCTGCCTTGTTAATTTTGTAATTGAGGTCTAGACAAACAAATTGCCACAGCCATAGAAAAAATGTTTGTTTCTTTTCAGCTGAACACACACAAAATAGGTTTTAGTAGAACAAACCTAACAGAAAACCATAAATCAAGTGATTAAAAATAGAATGGAGATAGCTGCAGTTTGCTATGTCAACAAACACAGGACAACAGAGCTGAAATTATAGTCCTGATGTATTAGGTAATACTCTTTTTTTCACCAAACAACAGAACCCAGAAGATGCACAGGGAATATCATTTGTTTTAACTTGGTGTAAGTTTACCTTACCTAAAAGCTTATTTTATTTACCTTCATACTTCTCAAAAAATTCAAATCTTCTAGCATCATTCACATCTTCATTTGTCACTTCAGTTCTTACACCTAAAAACCAAAAAATAGATTTAATAGTTTTTTGTCCTGTTGGTTTTTAAGTGGAAAATAAAAATATTTTATTTTGTTTCAAAGAGCCTTTTAAAACAATTATGCTAATTGGGGTTTGTTGAGTGTTCTTTATTGCTTATTTAACCCTTGATATATAACATGTTTTATATATGTTATATAGGATTTCTTAACATCTATCATTTCGCTTCTTAAAAAAATGTCATGTTTATGTTCGGAGTGGGCAAAGGGATTAAGAAGAGATAAAAATAGAGTCAAAGAGATGGGATTCTTTTATCTTTGTAGTAAGCAATCTTTTCAATTCAGGGAAACATCAAGTTGTTCTGTCCATGAATATTCATTATACAGATAGTCCTTGACCTAGGACTACAATTGAGCTCAAAATTTGTGTTGCTAAGTGAGACATTTGTTAAATGAGTTTTGCTCAATTTTATGACTTTTCTTGCCACAATTATTAAGTGAATTACTGCAGTTGCTAACTTAGTAACATGATTATTAAGTGAATCTGGCTTCCCCATTGACTTTGCTTGTCTGAAGGTTATAAAAGGTGAGATAACATGACCCTGGGACATTCTAACCAATATAAATATGAGTCAGTTGTCATAGAGATGCTGCAATGGTCTTAAGTGTGAAAAACAGTAATAAGTCACTTATTTCAGTGCTTACTAACTTAAGTCACTAAATGAACTATTGTAAGTTGAGGACTACCTGTCCAGTAGTCTTATAAGTAGGATAAACCACCATGCATACTAGATTTCCTAATCTGTTTTAGCCAATGAATTCAACTTTTGATGTAGCAGGCACAGAGAGAACTAACTAAAAACACATTAATTGCAAGTAGAGAATCTTTCATAATATAATTCCAGTTTCAGTTACATTGGACTGAAGCCTTTTAATATTAACAAGTAAGACATAGAATCCTACACAGAAAGGATCTTCCTATCTTGAAATATCATAGCTTGTCAGCCAAATAATTGCCCCAAACAATGTTTTTCTACTTGAAGTATGCTAGAAAGATATGTGCCAAATTGGTTTTAAGTAGTTTTTAATTATATTCCTATTGTTTTAAACATTTATCTTACACTTTAAACTTCCATACTTCATCAGTATAGCAATTGTAGATTCTGGAGGCTTTGCTCTATCGCATACTAGCTTTTATTTTTCATTAAAAGAAACATTTAAAAAATAGAAAGATAAAGAACCTGGTGGCCTCAAGGATTAGGGTTATGGAACTGCAATATTAGACTGATCTGACAGCTAAGAAGGCATTTGATTGTACAGCTAGGTCTCAATTAGTACAGATAATGAATTCCACAAAATGATTGCTTTATTTGAATTTGCATTATTCAAAGTGATATTTCTATGGAAAAAGTGGTCATTGGTTCCAGCTATATGAAAATAAGCCATGAAAAATTTTAAACATAAATGTGTATATGTATATTGATGCAATATTGCAGTAAAAGATAAAATTAATATACTTATGATTTAAAGTTATGGTTAACAAAGTTGTAGTTATAGAAAGCAAAATAAACACAAATAAAATTTTAAATATCATTCCTAAATGTAAGCTTATACTGACAAAATAGAAACATAGAAAACTAACAGCAGAAAAAGACTTGGTGATCCATTAAATCTGCCTTTTCAGAGTTTTTTTTTACTTTTTTAAATTTTTGTCAAATGATGGACATGTATTTATCCCAAACATATTTAAACTCAGTTGACTTATGATTGATCCACTAGAGAGGTGGTATTCAGTAGATTCTGAACAGTTCTGGAGAACTGGTAGTGGAAATTTTGAGTAGTTCGGAGAACCGGCAAACACCACCTCTAACTGCCCCCGCCCTATCTATTCTCTGCCTCTCGAGTCCCAGCTGATTGGCTGAGTCTTGTTTTGTTGTCCTGCACAGGAGAACAGAGCTGGAAAGCAGGTTAGTGGGGTGGGGAGGGAATGGGAGTTTGCAGTAACCTTCCCCCAGGAGTGGGGAGGGAATAGAGATTTTACACTATCCTTCCCCTGCCAAGCCCACCAAACCACACCAGGCCCACCAAGCCATGCCCACAGAACCAGTAGTAAAAAAAATTGAATCCCACCACTGATGCACTATCTCTGCTGGAAGTTGGTTCCAAGTTTTCACTACTCTTTTTGTGAAGTAATACTTTCTAACACTATATTTGAACTTTCCATCTGTCAGTTTGAGGCTATGTCCCTGTGTTCTTGATTTTTGCTTAATATTGAAAATATTTTTTTAATCTCCAGAATATTAAGCAAAAATCAAGAACATGAGGACATAACCTCAAAGTGACAGGAGGGAAGTTCAAATGTAATGTTAGAAAGCATTGAAAAACTGTCTTCTAAAACCTTATTCACACCCTTAATATAGTTGAAGGTTTCAGTCATGTCACCCCTTTCCCTTCTGTCCTCCAGGCTGTTCAGTTCCTCTGGTCTATCTTCATATGTTTTGTCCCTCAGACCTTGCACCGTTTTTGTTGCCCGTCTCCAAATTCCCTCAGTCTTATTAGTACCTTTAAGTGGTTTCTCCAGAACTCTAGTGATGCATCCCAGAATTTTATTTGCCTTCACAGCTGCCTGGCCACACTGTTACCTCATTTTGCAGTCATCTGCTATGACCACACCTAAATCCTTTTCTTCTGTTGTCTTGTCTAACACTGAACCCCTGCCAGAGGATTCTTTTTCCCAAAGTGCATCCTGAACAGGGATTTCCACATTTTTAAATCTATTTTCCAGCAATGTGAAATCATTTTCCATGTTATGTATACTCCAGGAATGTCAATTCTATTACACACCTTTGTGCCATCAGCAAAAAGACAAATCTTACCTAGCAATTCTTCCGTTATATCACTTAGAAACACATTGAACAGAACAGGGCCTAGGACTGAGCCTGTGATACATTGCTTGCAGCAGTGGGATCCTATGTGTTCCACTACTGGTTCGGTGATCACACGTGTGTATATGCATACCTAACGCACGTGTGCAGCTTTCCCCACACCAGCTGAGGCCTGCAGCACCAATCAGCTGAGAGGATAAAGAAGAGAAAAGCGCAGGGGCGGGTGGGCCCCTCGATCCTGTGCTTTCTCTTCTTTCTCCTCTCAGCTGATTCTGAAGGATTTTTTTTCCTCCTCTCAGCTGATCATGGGAGGCTTTTTTTTTTTTTTTCCAACAACCGGTTCACTTGAACCGGGCTGAATCGGTAGCATGCCACCAGGCTTGTTAATGCTCACCAGGCTAGAAAAGGTTACAAAACTATTTCCAAAGAGTTTTGATTCTACCAGTTCACTGCCAGGCAGACTATGTACAAATGTACAAATTGAGATTTTCAATACCAGTTCCCTCCTCAGGTCGGTTGGCCAATCAAGATCATACCAAGAGTGAGGCAGACAAAGTGCCAGGAGGTCTCAAAATATTCCAGGATAATATTCTAAGGATCTAAAGGCCTGTCTTACATTGCTGAATGTTAACATTCCTGAAATCATCGTCAAGAGAACAGTGAACAACAATGAAGTACATGATAGGGCTGCAAGAAAAGCCACTATACTCCAAAAATAAATTGCACCTACAGTTTGTGAAATATCACTTGGATAAGCCAGAAGACTATTGGGAGAATGTTCTGTGGACAGATGAGGACAAAATAGAACTTTCTGGCTTTAGTGAAAAGTGTTATGTTTGGTGAAAGGCAAACACTACATTCCAGCATAACAAACTTACCCATCTGTGAAACATGGTGATGATGAGAGTGTCATGGTTTGGCCTTGCTTTGTTGTATTTGTACTACGATGGCTTGTTGATTATGAATTATGAATTATACCAGCAAATACTACAGGAAAATATCAGAGTATCTATCCATGAACAAAAAGCTCAAGTCAGTGAGTGCATAATGTAGAAAACAATGATCCAAAGCATATGAGTTTGTATCACCAAAGAATTGTTAAAGCAGAAGAAAGTTAACATTTTGTAATGGCCAAGTCAAAGTCCTGACCTTAATTCTAGAGAAATGTGAAAGGATGAAGCAGGCAGTGTATATGAGGAAGCTCCCCAAAATCCAAATTGTTCTATTACGATGAATGGGCTGAAATTCCTCCAAGTCCATGTGCAGGACTGCTCAGGTTATTGTAAACATTTAATTCCAGTTATTGCTACGGAGAGGGCCATGTCAGTTGTTGAAAGCAAAGATTATACTTTTGCCACCCACAAATATACAGTATAGCTTTAGATAATTGTCCTCAATAAATCCGTGAAGAAGTATAATATTTTACTCATTTGTTTAATTGAGTTCTAATCTATTTTATGACTGTGTACAGAACAGATCATGTTTTAGATCATATTTTTGCAAGTTCACAAATTTAAGCACCACTGTTTGCCATGACAAATTTTGGCGCAACCTTAACTTTTCCTTTTATTTTCCATGTGTGCTTTATAATAATGCATACTGTACATTCAGGCACTCCAACATCCCATTCTATTTTAATTTTGCTATGACATTCATGTTGCTCAATTACATCAAATTTTTGCTCTAATGTAATAACGATCTTTTTTGAGCTTGTAGAGTTTTCCTCTGAGGAGATCATTTTTTCCCATTTTACAGACACAAAGATTGGTGATGTCTAAAACCCCAATGGCAACTGCACACACACTTGCCTCACATAAACTGAATTTTGATTTGCATTAAACATAATGTATCAATTTACAATTTTACACTAAATTTAATATCACATTATTTCAACTGGTGTTAATTGTGACCTAGCAGTACATCATTCCACCTTACTTCCTAGTTGCTGCTTTTTTATATTTCTGATTTAAAGTAGAGTATTTCTGACAAATGATCTATCCCATCCATCCTCAAGGGCATATTCTAATAAATAACCTCTTATTTATAACCCAAATAAGCTGTTCCATTTCAGGTACTTCATTTATGGAATCTTTATCATTAATTTCAAATGTGGATTTGGGTAGAAAACCCTTGCTCTTAATGACTAATTTGATTCAATCATTCTTAATAGGAACAGAGGAAGTTAAAAAGACCAATTTGGGCAGATGTTACCTCAGACAAAATGGCATAGAACATTAGATAATGATTTTACTTTGAGGAAGAGTTGATTTAAGCGGGAAAATCAATGATGTTTCACTGGAAGCAGGTAGAATAAGACCTTCTTCTGAGGACGATTCCTTCGGTGTGTTTTCCTTTTCACTCAATGGTCTCTCTTTAATTCAAGGGGACAAAACATTGACAGTAGAAGATTCTATGAACGTTGTCCAAAAAAAGAATTCTAAATAATACTATAGTTATTAGTGTGAAATGTAGAAGTATTTCTAAACAATATCTCTACAAAATAATGCTAATTTGCAATTTTATAAAATCTAATCTACATATATCAAGGAAAAGACCCAAAGAGATCTTTTTTCATTGGATTGAACAGAACAAGGGAAATTAGAATCTGCACGTTTGTACAGCTTTTGCCAACAAAATGGATTTTTCTAGGCAAGTACAGAAATTTTGCTTTTCTTTTTTTTTGTGTAACATACAGATATTACTCGATGACAAAAGATTTAGAGGGTGTGTTCTTCAGCTCTCATGTTTGGTTCTTTATAGTGCTTCTGTCAACTATTTGGTTGTGGAGTTTCTAGAGTTAAATTATTTGAAACATGGAACAAAAGCAATGTCTTAACCTGGGACTACAAACATATAATTGTAGACATTTGGGATAGGTGTTTCACAGCATGGCCATGCTACTTTGAAGGCTTTCCTAGGTTTCTTGCATGTGCCCATAAAGATAACCCTTGGCAACGATGGCCTCAGTTTCTCATTACTTTTATTAAATGATAAGAGCAGTGTTGTAGCATTGCATTGCAAACCCTGTTCCCTTGGATCATGCATGCAAAAGGGGGATCTTGAGATTTGTCAAGATAAAAATGTAAATTGATTATGAACTAACAAAGTCCGTATGAGTACAGCAGATGTAATATATTCAGCTGTGTACAGTATATTTCAAAACAATTCCCACTGAAACGATAGTTGCACACAGAGGCAAAATCATCCTGGTGGCAAAAAGATGGCAGCAGCCCTGCCCCTTTTCATGTGTGTTCCATGCATAACAAATTATGTTCAATTATCAATGTGACTGTGGGAATCTTTCATTTTTGTACATCCCTTGCACTTCTTTAGCTTTGGCAACTCCAGCCCCAACCCTAATCATTTTATGGGAATAACATGACAACGTTTCACTACTGAGCATTATTAGAAATCTGTTCAGCAGCACCGTAAAATGAGTTTACCTGGACCTTGAGATTCTTTTGATGGAATCTGTTCCATAAGCCTCTGTGCCTTGCTTTCAACAGCTGGTGGAGAATTCTGAACTTCAGCATTAACAAGAGATGAAATTGTGATTCATTTAAGCACCCACTCTGGAAAGTTACTAAGATTAATTGATTGACTGACTAACTGACCAATTGATTGATTGATTGATTGATTTAGGTGCCTTCAAGTCAGTGTTGATTTACTCCTGGTGATTGCCTGGACAAGTCCCTACAGTTTTCTTTGCAAGGTTTTTCGGAATTGGCTTGCAATTGCCTTCTTCTTCCTAGAGCTGAGAAACTATGACTGGCGCAAGGTTACTCAGCTGGCCTGATGCTAAAGGTTGGAACTAGAAGTCATGGTTTCGTGGTTTCTAGCCTGATGCTTTAATTACTATACCAAACTAGCTGTCTCATTTTGTTCTAGCATTGCCCTTGAAAGAAATAAGCAATATTTAATAATCCTTTCATCAGTAAATAGTGGATAGTGCTCAGCTGTATTTTCTAAGAGATATTATAAAAATATTTTGTAAGGGTAACCGAATAACCAAGCTCAGAGAATACCAGGAACTCCATGTGGAATCCATGATTTGCAGTTAAGATCACTTGAAAGGGAGAAATTGGCCTGGAAACCCTGAAACAGTGACTTTATTCTAAATTGTGTAGGCCAGGGCTGTCAAACTCATGGCCTGCGGGCCGGATGCGTCATGCAGTGGCCATGCCCATGCCCAGTTTAGCGAAGGGGAAAAAAGTCCCGATACATTAAGTCATGCTGCCGTGACGACCTGAGTTTGACACCCCTATGTAGGCTGCTTGTCTTAAAGTCAGGCTCAAGAGAGTAGTTCTGGAATGTGATTCAGAGTTCTCCTTCCCATTATCCAACATGGAAAAACACAGATGCCTAATAATGTTTATTTTGCTTTTCATCAGAATGATGTAAAGTGTTTTGAATAGCTAGTCAATCACAAGGGCATGAATTGTTCACATTTCATAGACATTGGTAAAGTAGATCTTGAATCACTCGTCTTTAAAATGGGTTATTAAAGTGCCTGCAGTGCTTTGTTCTTTGTTGGAATTGGATTAAAATATATGGAAAATTTATAAGTGCGTGAAGTACATTTATTAGAAATCAGTGCTGGCTGTTTCCAGTATACTTTATTTTGCTCTAATCAACTTTTTACTTTGAACACTTTTCCATTTCTCAGTGCTCTCAATAAATTTTAATGGGCATTGCTCATTTATTTTAATCAATTTATATGACTACTGATTTTGCAATAGTGACACTTAACTTGGGATTACAATATTTCACAATGCAAAATAAACTGCAATTATATCTACATATCTATATCTATCTATCTATCTATATGATGGCAACATCATGTGATTAACATCTGCTCGCAACCATCCCAAATCTCAGATAGCACTGTCTAATCTATATTTATACCATATAAGATACCTATTAGTTGACAAAGTAGGATGGTGGAAAATACTGCTTGTAAGGGCAAAAGACAAGAAGAAAGAACAAAATAATATACAGCTATTAAATCTGGTTACTGAACAATTATAACTCTAGGACAGAAACATTAATTAGGAAAGGGGTCTAAATGCAAACTAACTGAATACAATTGAAAGCTTAGGAAGTATTTACTGTTATGGAAATGAGAAAGAATGGGAAATGAAAAAGGGAAGTTGGATAAGCAAACCAAGTATAGGGGGAATGAAGTTATGAAATTGAAAACGAAAAAAACCAATCACCTTTTGTTCACAAAAGACCCTGTTGTCAGTGTCACTACACAAAATCACTCTGGATAATAATGGGGAGGAAGGAAAATACAAGCAAGAGTAAATCGTTTATCTCTTTTTCTTCCCATGACCTCTACACCTATCCGAAAAGCTACAAATGGGGTGATATATGTGGTCTGACTGCAAAGGTAACTCTGATTTGTTCACTGATTTCTATAACACCCCCTTTCTTCCACACCTCATCAAGGCATTTTACACAAACAAGCCCTGCAGTTGCTGTGGTGATGCCTTAAGCCTTGCAGCTTGGCAGAGCTCCTAAACTGTGTATCAGAGGCAGATTTTGAAAAGAATTCTGAAATGAACAGAGTGAGTTATAGACGTAATGCCCAACCTCAAATAAAAATAAAATCCAAGTTGAAGTGATCACCTCCATCACTTCTATGGAGGCAGAGAACAGCTGTATTAAGCAGAAAATAGCTCTAACTAGTTAAACCAGGCTTTAAGTAACAACTACAAACCATGGCACAGTGAACAGGAGAGAAAACAGTACAATTACGTTAGCTCAGTATCCAAGTGTTTACTTGCTTGCTTAAACTAACGTGACAAGCTAAGAAAGTACTGTTAAATATTAATTGAATTTCCATACTCATTTAGAAATATACAGGTAATAACTGTAGCGTCTTCCCACCATCAAAACAAATATTGCTTTGTAGACCTTTCCTTCATCATTTGGACAGTCCTTGATATCTAATATGTTACATATAGTAAGAAAATATACAATTATCTATAATATTAGGTTGTGCAATAAGATTTACCTGTATATTTCGTTAATTCCTGAAGAATATTTTTCATTACTGATGATTGCATTTCCTCACTGGATGACAAAGGCTTCTGGTCTTCGATTTTCAAAACATCAAAAGTTAAATTAACATTCATTTTTACTTGATTAAGCTCAGTAAGAATGACAATATTAGTTAAATAAGCATCAACTGCCATCAACTGTCCTATAACAATAAATAATTTTAAAATATTACTTGCTATACAGAAGTACACCAGACACTACACTTAAACATTCTAAAAATATTCTACAAATATTTTAACTTTAAAATGTATCTTAATATATAAGAATTTAGCAGTACAAACCTAAGCAGGTTTACTCAAAAAGTATGCATAGCAGAAACAAGTACAAATCTGACAGTTCGACATAACAGGATGTGCTATAACTAAATCAAGAAGCCTATAAAATAGGGGACAGAAAAGAGAGGACACAGTGTAATTAGCCAGGACACTTCAAAGTTCAGATTGTAAAATAAGAATTATTTTACACATAAGTGTGTCAGCAAGATGCTACCTGGATAAGACATTTGGAATGTAAAGACAAAGCTAGGAATAGATTTAGTAAGCTTACTTTGTGAAGAAAGCTATGGAGAAGGTAAAAGTAAAAAAGAAAAAGAAATCAATATCCTGAATACCAAAGCAGAAAAATATATTCTCAGAATACTAAAAAGGAACAGATCCAAGTGGCTTTCAGAAAAAGCTATCATGATAACCAGGGAAAGACAGAAGATGAAAGCCCTGGGCAATGAAAATGGCATACAATAATTAAAAACACCGTCTTTCAATGTCAAGCAAGAAAGGACAAACCAAATATATTTCACTCAATGTCAGCAAATAGAGAAATTTATCACAGAAAAGGAAAACAAGAGTTCTTGTTAAGAACTGAAAAATCAGAAGAAAATTTATAGCAGAGTTAGGAACACTCAAGAGAAATAATGAAAGAAAGCTGAGGCAAAGAAGATTAAAGAAAGATGGAAAGACTACATTAAAACCCTTTACAAATGGGATTATAACCTGACAAGCATTTGTAAGCAGAGAATATATTCAGGAACTGATTCTGCTCAAAAATTAGGGAAAAACTAGAATTAGACATCTATTAAATATGAAAATATTAGGCCCACGGAACTCTTTTAAAGCTGTAAGAGAACTGAAGAATTAAATGGAATATAGCCTAGGCATTTGCAAAATTGGTGGATATATCTATAAAAAAGGGGACAATACAATGCCAGTTTATTCCACATACAGGCAAAGCTTTGTTTTAGATCTTGCAAAGAGCATGGCCATTAACTGAAGAATGAAATGAAATAGGCTTCAAATATGGCAGAGGGACATCAGAAGAATACTTTCCTTCTTGAGGACAGAAGTAATACCACCTGCTCTGAGAGCATTAGCGGTATGAATCAGAGGTGGTATTCAGCAGGTTCTGATCAGTTCTGGTAGCAGAAATTTTGAGTAGTTCAGAGAACCAGCAAGTACCACATCTGACTGGAGATTTTACAGTATCCTTCCCTCTCCAGATTGTGTAATCTCTTTTTCAAGTCCCTCCTTAATGACTCTTTTCTTCCTTCCCTCTTAGTAGTCTTTCCGATCTTCCCCAATGTCAGTTTTAAATTCCTTTATTTAGGGAGGATGAAATTACTGAGGTTGTGTTTGGCTCCATTGTGAGATACCACAGGGTTCAGATAGTTCCTCCATGTTTTTCAGCAGCTACATGAAACTGTTGGAGAAGGTTGTTTATTGATTTTGAGGTAACATTGACATGCTAATAGTCTACAACTATATCCTAGCAAAATAGAGGTGATGTTTGTTCTTAATCAATCTGGTTTAATTCTAGTTGTGAGGTTAGCTCTGACAGGGGGATTCAGAATAGAAAAGGGAGTGAGAAAAGTATGCATTTCAGGTTAATTTATATAATAAATATAAGAATAACAGAATTGGAAGAGATATCATCTGAAATAAAAAATTGTAGATAGGAAAAAATTGCTATACTATACAGTATATAGATTATACAACTTGTCAGCTGACTACCTTGTCAGCTTAAAATAGAAAAGCTCATTATGAAAATTTAAAAAAAGTTAAATCCATGTTAAGACAAAATAACTACTGAAGATAATGTCAAATAATAATACCAAAGTATACTTCCTGAACTTACATTTGAGAATGAAGAAATAAAGGGGATATATAGTTTTGTTTTCTTACCCAAGAATGGATAGTGCGATGGAGAAATAATGAGATCATTAGTCCTGCAGAAGGATGTCATGACAAACTCATTCAAGATCACGGAGATAAGGATATTTCAATGACAATACAATCAGAATAGTTAAAGCAATGATCTTGGTAATGTATGGCCTTTAATGTTGGTAACTAAGAAAAAACAAGAGAAAGATGGATGCCTTTGACTTATGGATTTGGAGACAATTACTAAGAGTATCATGGATTGCAAGGACAACCAGTCAATCTTTGACTAAATAAAGGCTGATTGCTCCTTTGAGGTGATGAACAGCAAACAGAAACTCATACTTTGGACGTATGATATGACCAGATGATTGGCTAGAAAAAAAATGTTTGGCAAAGTGAAAGGAAATACAAGAAAGAGAAGACAATGGAGAAAGTTAGTGTTAGGGTCAGAATTAAAGAGATTACTGGACATCTTTTCAAACAGAAACCTGTCACTGCTAAAAACAGATTAAATGTTGATCATTTGTCCACAGAGCCAAGCAAGAGATGAAACAAACTCAATGGCACCGATCTAACTAACTAGTCAAAATAAGTAAATCAGAAATTGTCTTTAGTCCTGAAATTCAATGTATTGCATAACATGAACCTTCAAGCCCCTTAATCTGAATTGCTTGTCAAAATATAATTTATGGCTGATATATATTTTAATGAAATCCTAGTTTAAAATCTTTGGAAAACCATTTGATTTTACTATAGAATAAAATCAGGTCTAAGAATACATTTTTATACAAAGGAAAGCAAAGACGTACCAGTCTCTTTGTTTTGTTCATTTAATATATATTCCAGTTCTTTTACAGAGATTTTTGACTGTTCATTGATTGTGCTTTGTGAATGGTCTCTGTGTGCATTTTGAGCTGTAAATTGCAAAAATGAAAACTGTCTAATTCTGATTACACAAAATATCCAAAAATTTACTCAATAGAATCCATATTTACCTCTCAGTGATTGTAGAATTTGATTTAATACCATCATCTGATAAGTAAAAGGTTCAGGGACATCTAAAATAAAATATAAATATAAACTATTAAGACTCACTCTTATAAGGATTTTTTTTAAAAAGAATACTTTTGTAAATTGTAAAAATACTATAATTGTATGAAATGTATAAAGGTGACACTGACTAATAATGAAGAAAGGCATTTTGAGAATCCTGTAAAAGGAAATAATTCTGCAAAGGAATATAAACAGTATAGTATACAAATAGAAAAGATTTATAAGCATCCAGATAAATTGTTTCCTTACTAGAACTTATAGGTAACACAGAATAATTTGATCTGATAAAAGGTAGTGTAAATTGAGCTAGGCAGATGACTAACTGCTTGCTGAAATGCACACTACATAATAAAACACAAGCTAATCCATTAATTGTATATGGCTTTTATGGGAAAAATAATATAAGAAAATATGTGCACGTGTATGACAATTTTAATCATGACAACTTTAAAAAAATGTGGACTTCAACTCCCAAAATTCCCAAGTCAGCAAGTTGACAATTTTGAGAAGCACTGGTCTGGCCTATCTTTTTTCTGTTATAACAAGTAATAAAATCATATGTACAAGATATGGGATAGAGAAAGAGGACCAAAGTAGGAACATGTGGTATGGGCAAGAACCGTAGATAGTGTCTGTAATTGCCTTCAATTAAGCACAATTTACACGTTAATGGGTTAAACTTTTCAATCTGCCATGCCTTATTAGATTTTGACTATTTGTTTATTATTTATATCTAGGACACAAATAGCCTAACACTTGAAAAGTTTCCCAAGCCTGCCACAGAAATATCCAAGTCAAAATCAGCCATCAGATGGCAAATGCCCATCTTTTAAAAATAATTATAAGAGTGATTGAACTATATTGAGGTAGAGAAATGAGTATAAAACTCATGCTTGTTCAAATGTTTTTCTAATCTTTGTGACTTGCTATCTTTAGCAAATAGACTTGAATATTTTTCTAAAATGTTTCCAAATACATGTACATGTAGGACAAGTAGATTTACTGTAACCTTCATCCTACACACATATACCACTAATAAACTCTTTGTACTAAAGATCTTGTTAATGTAGTTCAAGGCACTGCACTTGCATGAAAAATGTAGAGAGTAACAGGAAAAAGATAGTAATAATTAATGAACTGCATTACATTTTCTTCAGAAAAAATGATTTTATATTTATTTCACACACTTGGCATCTACTCATACAAAGCAAATTTATTCAAATGGATGAACATGCAGTCTTAGACACAAAATTTGCAAGTTATATCTGCCATAGAATAATCTCATAATTATATAAAATCATTTACAAGTGGACAATCATCACATTCATGATCTCAACAGTTTTACAATACGGTACAATAGCTTTTACAATAGCTGATAAGATCAGGTGTTATTCTTAAAGCAGGACAGAAAATTAACTGCACAGGTATAGGATAGGTAGTAACTGTGCATTTAATAGCAGTAGTTGAATGCCGGATCTTGGAGTCCAAGTGGACAATCACTTAAATATGAGCCAGCAGTGTGTACAGCTGCCAAAAAGTACACAGTCCTAGGCTGCATTAACAGAGGGATAAAATCAAGATCACATGAAGTGCTAGAACCACTTTATAATGCCTTGGTAAGACCACACCTGGGATATTGCACCTAGTTTTGATTGCCACAATGTTAAAAAAAGATGTTGAGACTCTAGAAAGAATGCGGAGAAGAGCAACAAGGTGGTCAGGGGATTGGAGGCTAAAACATAAGAAGAATGTTGCAGGAATTGGGTATGTCTAGTTTAATGAAAAAAAGGGACTTGGGGGGACATGATAGCAGTTTTCCAATATCTAAGGGGCTGCCACAAAGAAGAAGGGGCCAACCAATTCTCCAAAACACCTAAAGGCAGGACAAGAAGCAATGAACAGAAAATAACCAAGGAGAGAACCTACCTAGAAATAAGGAGGGGAAAAAAGGAGACATATCCTGATAGTGAGAACAAATAATAAATGACGCAGCTTGCATTCAAAAGTTGTGGGTGCTCCATCACTGGATGTTTTTCAGAAGAGATTAGTCATTTGTCTGAGTCTCATGTTTGAACAGGAAGTTGGGCTAGAAGACCTCCAAAGTCCCTTCCAACTCTTATTCTACTCAGACTATTTGGTAAACTCACATCTAAAAGAATTTAAAGTGGAGATTTCTGGATTTCTACCTAATAGGCAGGAAAGATGGGCTACAGACTCCATCAGTCAAAATATTTCAACTGGTGGGATTTAAGAAGAGGGTCTTCTCTGCTATTGACCCTGCTTTATAGAACATCTTCCCTTCAGAGGTGAGAAAAGCCCACAATCTTCTGGCCAGTCAAAATCTGGCTATGTAACCTTGCATGGGGGGACAGAGAGGCCCACACAACCACGGGGCTGGCTGACTTCATGAAAAACACCCACCAGCACCACCTGTTAACAATTGTTAATTCCCCATCTTCGAATTCTTCACCTTCTGAAATTTTTATAATGCTGTTTTTATCATTTTAAAACTTTTAATTTTAAATTATCCTGATTTTAACATTTCATGTTATTGATAATACTGCCTAGTTAAAATATGAACTATCAATAAAAATAAATTAATATATTTAACAATTTGCCAGTGAAAACAGAGCTTGGGAGGGCTGAACGCCCCCAACACAAGTGATATCAAGGTGACCACGTCCCCTGGCCATACCCCCCTGTCCCCCCCCGAGGTCAAACACAACCCTGATGTGGCACTCAATGAAGTTAAGACACCCAGGGGGTGTCAAGGGGAGGCTGTTCTATAAGGCATGTACTATGACAGAAAAGTCAGGCTTCCAAGGGCTCACTAGGCAACACTGCATCTCCGGGAGATTTGGAGCATACCCACATTGTCAAATCTAGAAAGGTGGGCAGAAACCATAGGAGACAGATGGTTGTACAAGTAAATTTTGAAAGATCACCATAATCTGAACATGATTTTTGATATATCATTAATCATGTTAAATGACTTTTCTTGAATAATGTTCAGAAGGCATAACTAAAACATGGTGGCCAGCTCTGTGCATTTAAAATGGTTGTTTTGCTGAGATTTAAATGTTTTTCTTTGGCTAGTTTCAAGGAAGAGTCGATTTCTCTTTTTGCTTTTGAAATGTATTGATTTTACTACATTGTTGCATTTATGTTTTTAAGTTGTGTTTTGAGGATCCTAGTGAGCAGATGGTGATAGCAAAACTTTCAGCAATTCCGTTTCAGATCCAATGCCACAGTAATAAGAGTCATCATAATGCAATACTTCATAAAACTGTTGTAAAAAAAAGAATGACATAAGCAATATTGTAATAAGAACTCCTATTAGAAGCTATATAACAAAATGTATAATTGCATTCAGCTCAATTTTATTCCCAAAATACCATAGCAACAATTATAATAGTGCAACTCTATCATCCCTTCAAGGTGAATCCAAATAAAAAAGAAGTCTTTACCTGTTCTTGGGTGATTTGTCTTACTGCTCCTGGGTAGGCTCTCTCCTGTAATTCCACCATGAAGTTTTATTGGAGTTTTTCTTCTCCCTTTAATATGCTTCATTTTCTTATCCACTGAACTATTTACTATCACTTGCATACCATTGTCTTTTAATGCTACCGAATCCATTTTAAGGCCTTGGTTAATAATGTTGGTGGCTACAACATGAACTTCAGGGACCTCTCTTGAATCTTTTAAATTGTAAATGTCAATCTGAGTTTCACTTGAATTGTCGGGAGAATGAAATCTTACAGTAATATTACTTGTTTTTAATGATCTGCCACCATTATTACCAGCCGTTTTGTCCCGTTTGAAGTCAGGAAGCAAAGCCCCTTCCTTGCCATCCTCTTCAGATCCTCCACCCTTCACTTTCTTATGTCTCACTGGAGTATCCATAAGAATATTTGGGGAAATCTTGTAAGCCTTGTTACCCATCAGTGCTGAATTGCTACTGGGGAAGAGTCTTTCTTTTGCTGTTAGACTACTAGGACTTGCCTTCTCTTTTACAGAGGATCCTGAAAAAATATAGTTGTATATGTTAAAAATTCCAGCAGAATACTCTCTGCTAATCATGCAGTTTACAAATATAATTCATGAAACATTACTGATATTGTGATTCTCGGGTATTTTGCATGGAAAACATATGACAGGGACAGGTTTCCAGTAATTGGGTTTTAGATTAAGGTGTCCCAGAGTGAAAACACAACTGTAGTGTTACTGAGAATAAATGGCCTTTTCCACAGAAAGATCACAAATGCCCACCACAATGACTACCTGCCTTTTACCAAATTCAGGTTTTCAGTGAATGTTTTGCTTTGTTTTTCTGTGATTTCATGTTCATGTATCAAATTCTTTTGGTGCAGAACTTGGATTTGTTGATCTGCAAATGAAATAATCAGTAAGAATACATATAAGTGAAGACATACAAATTAAAGCATAACAGTAATTCAAAGTGTTATGATTTGATAACTATTCTAGTCAAAAATATTTTCATTGGCTAGAAAATATTTACTTTAAATCTGTTGTTAAATATGTCTTTAAGAAAGTTATTATCTTGAATACCCTTTTCATCAGTTTTCTAATAAGGACATACTCAATAATTTGCACATGAGATATTGAATATAATGCATGTGAAGTCTTCCAGGATGCTATAAGAATACTAAAAATAAGTGTTACCAACTTCTGGTTTGTACGAAGTAAAGCAAAATAACAAACTGCAAATTATAAAACTCAAGGAAGTATTCTTACAAAATGTTTTTCAATATACAGGGCATGCCCTGCCTGGAGAAATTTATAATTATAGTTGAACTCATAAATATATTTATTTGTACTGAGTCCTATTGAATTATTAAAACCATACCATTTGTTCAAGATTGCATCCATAAGTGGCAGTTATTTCATGTAATACCACATCAATGCAAAATGATAGGTTTCCATTCCTAGCTGTAGTGTTTAAGGTGTATAATTAAACCTTCAAACACTCAACAATAATTGTTGATAGAGGCTTGCATTTTTGTAGCTGGCATGAAAACTTTCAAACAATTTAATATATTTAAAAATAATAATATTAAACAAGTTGTGCAGTTGGGAGAGAAGCAATCTGAGAGTTAATTTTCACAAAAACAAAAAACTTAGTGGTGTCACAGAACTGAAAAGAACTTTGGTGTAGATTAGAGGTGTCAAACTAGATTTCTTCAAGGGCCAGATCAGCATTGTAATTCTCCTCCATGGGCCGGCCAGGAGGGATTAGACGAGATGGATGCCTCCTGCAGCACTTTGCCGGCCAAAACAGGGCACAGGTGGGGGTTGTGCATGGCCTGGATGGCTTCCTGCAGCACCCTGCCAGCCCAAATGGGGCACAGCGGGCCATGCGTGGCCCCCCCTGCACCCCCCATTTTTGGCCTGAATGGCTTCCTGTAGCACTTTGCCAGCCAAAATGGTATGTGTGGGCTCCATATACCCTGTTTTCGCTAGCAGAGGTACTGCGGGGCGGTCCTTTGCTATTTTCAGGCCATCCCCATGGGCCAGATGTAAGCACCCCATGGGTCAGATCCGTCCTACGGGCCTTGAGTTGAACACCTCTGGTGTAGATCCTGCCTGAAAGATACCCATGGTGATTATAACTATTGTCTTTGATGGATCCATTCACCATGAATGTAAATCATTCCCTTTGGAAGCCACCAAACGAGTGGTTATTTATTTATTTAGTATATGGCATCTATAGAGGCCATGCAATCACTTATATACAACACTGATAAAACACATTATAAGTACAAACACAAATATAAGTTCAAAGCATCAACAATTACGTGTATATAAAGTATGTGCACAATACAATAGATGAGATAAATTATTAAATTAGAGTAAAACCAGAGGCAGTATTCAGCAGGTTCTGACCAGTTCTGGAGACCTGGTAATGGAAATTTTGAGTCGTTCAGAGAACCTGCAAATACCACCTCTGACTGGAGATTTTACAGTATCCTTCCCCTGCCACGCCCACCAAGCCACTCCCACAGAACTGCTGGTAAAAAAAATTGAATCCCACTACTGGATAAAACCCTGAGAAAATTGCTATAATATGGTATCATAGTTGCAATAGGATAGATGTTATAATTTGATATCTAAGGAAGCTAATCATCTAACTGCTTCTGGTGTGGCTGCCATGAGGTCATCCCAGGTGCCTTGACATTTCCTGAGGAGACATTTTTGAACTATAGCTGCTATAGTTTGTTCTGATGCACCACAGACGCATTGCAAGGTCTCTGCCATTCCCCAAAGAGCTTTGCCTTAGTTCTGGAGTGGCCTGTAGGGTATGAAGTGTAAACTATCTCCACAATGGTATGTTTCAGGCAATGTTCTGTATTAACAGACCACATGATGGCCAACTGGATATTGTATTTCTCATGGTCAAAAACTGCAGAGGCAGCAGGACTCCTCCCAAGATGGCTGCTGCACGGTAAGAGTTTTTCTTCTCTCTCGCTGACAATCTGTTGATTTAGCTGGTTCTCTAGCAATGCTGCTCCCTGGATTTGAATGGGAGCACTTAGGAATGACCCAAGATAACTTTTGGACATCCATGGACTCAGCTGGGAAGGAGATTCTTGAAGATTCCAGTTTCCTGTGGGAGGGGTGGGAAAGCCATTGGGCAAATATATCTTCCTTTGAGCAATTTATTTTCGAAATGAACTTGCGTATTAACTTTCACTTTTTGAATGTATTGTTTTACTTTGGTTTTTGCTTTTAAAAGCTGATCAACTGATTGAATGCTGATTTATTTTAACCTCCTAACTGCTTTTTCTTCTTTTTGATTGATATTGCTGTTTTGAATAGCTTTTGCTTTCCCCGTAAGAAAGCATAGTATGTTTTGGGATGGTGAAGTTTTTACATTTGATTTACACTAATATTGAATTATCACCACAGGGTTACTGCATTTTTGTATTTGCAAAATATTTGGAGTTTATCTCTTTTGAATTTTTCTTTCAGTCTTGGATTGAAATATCAAGAAAATTATTCTAAATAATTAGAAATATATATGTTTTGTGTTTATTGGTTTTGTCTTTCTCATTGGTTTCATTTTTAATGAAATGTGTTGTATTATGTATTGTGTGTGTGCATATATATATATAATCTTTAATAAAGTTTATTTTTAAAATTTGAAAAAAAGAAATATCCAGAAAATATATTTCTGTTTCCTTCATCTTCAGTGTTCTGTTCCCAGATCAAACTACACAGAGCAATAATGTATCACAATTACAGACAAGCAAGGTGGCTGAAAAGACTCTCTGGTAAAGTGTAACTTTAAGCTGAAAGTTTTTTTAAAAGTTTGATGAGATGATAATGGAAAATATGCAGAAGCATGCAGCTTTGAATAAATTAAATTCACAAAAGGACTCTAATATGAAAGTTGCGTACCAGAGATATATGGACTTCACAAACGGAGAAGTAACTTAGAATTAGAAGCTTGCCTGAAGAGAAAAATGACAAATCGTATTTCCTAGGATGACTGTGGGAGATTGGAGAATGGATTTATTACCCTTAATTTGAAACCACTTCCATTTGGACTTTGTTGGGAAGATAGACCTACTATAGAGACTGCATTTATTATATTTAATTAGACAACAATTCATAAGAGATGCCATTAAGAAGCAAACATGGATGTTTGATCCAGGATGAATTACGCTTAATTCGGGGGATGATTTGGGACAGATAAAATCTGTGGCAAATTTTCTATGAGAGGATGACAATAACAGTTTGTTTATTATTATTATTATTATTATTATTATTATTATTATTATTAATTATTATTAACAACTATTATTTTGTCATTACTGTAGTATATAGATGACAGGTCCATAATTTACTAATGGATTTGCTAGTTCAAAAATTTGGGGAGGGGCTGTTTTACAAGGAGTGGGAACTTAAGTTGTAGTAATGTATTAATCAGTATTCAATTAGGGAGATAATGTGTGTATATGTTGGGGTGTTAATTCATTTATTAATGTCTTAATTTTTTGTATGTTTTTTAAAAACATTTTGGAGTTTTGTACTTTTCTTTGAATAAATAAAAAATAAATGGGAAAAAAACTGAATACGCAGGAGGACTTTCTCCAGAAATCTTCTGTTTAATAAAAGGAGAGAAATAGGAAAATAACAACTAAGGCAGCAATAAGATTACAACAGTTAAGAATTCATTGACAAAAACTAGTAGTTGATGTTGTCAGAAAAAATATGAAAGCTATCCCAAATCCATAATAAATAAATATAAATGAATAAAATATTAACACACAATTAATTATTTTTAATTATTTTGAAGGGAAGAGAGTTCAGGTTATGAGTTATATTTTAAATACACATACAAACTAAACATTCCACACACTTTTGTATTGTAATATGTCATGTTATTATGCTTCCAGATAATGGCTGCTTACCAAGGAATTTAATAATTTCTTTAAGATTATTTTTTGAATCTGCTGAAGCATGATCATCTGCAATAAATAAACAATAAGTTCATGTTTAATTATTTTACATCAGTTTAATCAATAATACTAAAACATTCTGAAAACTCTGGGGATGTTATATCAAAATATGTACTCACTGAACTTGGCAGAAGATAGAATCAAATTTTCTGATTAGAGAGAAACATGATACATTAAGAAAAAGTGCGCCATATTCTTTCTAAGCTCCTCTTTTTCATAGTTTATTCAACCTGTAATTCAAGCCATTTTTAACTATGGCATTGCAAATTGTGTGATAGTGATTAGATTCGTGATATTTATTCAAACTACAAATTCTGACCTGGTGCAGTCTCCTAGCCTTCGGAAATGGTAGAACACTGAAATCAAAGTCTTGGGGTAGAGTGGGGAAGGAACAAAATAATAAAAGTGGGTGACTTTTTAATTCACAGTTTATATCTGCCAAAAAACCCACCCCAGATTGAGCACAAGGAAATATTTTCTTGTGTAAACTGTTTTGAAGCAAATGGGTATTATTTTGATTAGACTAATGAATAGTAAATTAAGCTGGGCAACATGCAAAGGTGAGGAAAATCTCAAGAATTCAAACTGGACAACTAGAAAGCAAACCTGAATTTGTGTGTTATTCCACAAAGAGGTTCCATTAACCTCTAATGGGAAAAAAAACGGAGAATTTTCAGTGTTAAGAGCTTTTCTGAAATGGAGCCATTACTGGAAGAGTTGGGAAATAACTCAAGAGAAGAAAAAAAAGAACTACTAAAAATAAGATGTTACTTCATATCTAATTGAAATATTAGAAGCACTCATGACGTGGATACCTGGTTCCCATAAAACTCCAATAGATCCCTGATTTCAGTTTTTGTTTATACTGTAGAATGTAGAAAATGGCTACTAAATGAACATACAAAAATGCACTTTGAAAATAAATCTTGTAGATGGCTAAGAGACTCATTTTCACCTCTTACTTGTTCCCTAAAAACAAAAACCAGGCCAACCAGGGATATAAGATGCCTTAAAATTGAGCCAAGCCAAAAGCATCCATTTTGTTCCTTGAGCCCATCCCACAAAAAAGGTCTTAAATATATGGCCTTGTCACCAGGCCTGCATGGCTTACAACAATAAAACGGAAAAAAATATTTAAAATGTAAATAAATAAAGCAATGAGAACAATAGAAATAAACAATAAAAATGTGATAATATGAATTAAAATATTTAAAAAATTAAAATAAGCACCAACCTATGCTAATAACACCATGATGTCCAACCATGGTACTACAGTGCTTCCTTGAAAATAAGACCCAGGCTTATTTTAGGGGAAACACGATTTCAGGATGATCAGCCTGGCTGGGCGCCCTGCCCCCCAGCACACACACAAGAGATGGCTAGTGCAGGGGGACTGATGCAATCTGGCAGCAGCTGGAGCGTGCTTGTCCCTTGGTCAGTGCACTCTGGGGCTGCACAAAGCAGAAGGCACGGCACGGAAGGCAGGTGATCTTGACATGCCATGTAGGCTGCAGTTAAGCCGAGAGACATGAAGATGAGTCTACTGTGGCTGCCTGCCACTCCAGCCCACTGCTACTTGGCTTTCCCATGACCCATGTGCCTCCCTTGCCTCTGCTTCTGCCTGCTGCTTGTACAGGTACTCAACTCACCTGTGTTGCATGGGCTGCAGCTACTGCCAGACATCGTCGGCCCACATGCACTCACCACCTCCTATGCTGTCCATGCCTCCTTCACTAAGGCTTATTTTGGGGGGTAGGGCTTATATTAGGTGCATACGTAAAAAACCAGGCTAAGGTTTGTTTTTGAGGTAGGTCATATTTTCAGGGAAACAGGGTATCTATGGCAGTTGGAAAAATTAGTATGGCTCCCAGTCTTAGCTTCTTGGTGCAAAGTGGCACAAACTTAAAAAAAAATGAAATAAGAGAATATACTAAAATACAACAATGCCTCTGTAATACCACATTTGATTCTTTTAAGAACTAATATTTGTTCCCAACCTACTTCTACTTGGAGATAGAAGAACAATAAATCACTAGTCACTTAGACTGGCTATGGTCTACAGAACTATTCACTCTGGCATGACCATCCATCATCAGAGCGATTCTGAAAGCCACAACATATTCAAAAAGTATATGCATGAATCCAAAGTTCCAACTCTAAAGCAATGACAAAGCTGATTTTCAAATGGTCTTAATGACAGACAATCTGCATACCAATTGACTCATTTGCGCACATGATAGCTTAGAACAATACAAGAAAAATATGTAAAAAGGTCTGTAATGGTGCATGACAATTGCTTCCAAGTATGCTGACCTTTGGTAAATGAAACAAACAAAAAATACAGTACTTTTTTGAGGAAACATTAATGGGTGATTAAGAATGAGTACAGCTGCATCATCTGAACACTTGGTTAAAAATATTCTTTTTGTATTCAGTGTCAGTGCCATAATTATGATTGAAAACAATGTGGGAGGAAGCAAGTACGCTTAGGCGGTAAATACTTAAGTTTTTTAAAACAACTATATGGTTTTTAACAGCACTGTCAAATGTCAGCTTGGTCATTACTCTTCCAGCTTCTATTATTTATTCAATGATATTAATATTATTATACCATACATAGTTACTAAAGTACTATTGCACATTTAATCAAATTGCTAGCGATTGCAGCATAGACAAGTTTATAAAGTATCCACCAAATAAATGCAAATAAAATAACTGAAGTAGACTCTTTGCCTATTGATCAGAAATTGTATAACAATAAAATAAACATATCCCTACTTCTAAAATTGGAATGTAAAAGCTATATGCTTGTATTTTAAAGTAGTAAATATCACACTATATTTTGATGTTTTTGGTAATAATGGCAAGGGAAGAAATGATGCTAAAATCTTGTTTCTCTTGTTTCTCCCATGTTTCTCAAAATGGGAAATGAACCCTAGGAACTGTTGGCCATTATTGACTCCAATTACTTAAATTAAATTAAGATTAAGACTATAGCAACTGTAGCAGCTCTCCTCAGATACCACCGGTGAATGGGAGTATTATGCTTCATGTATTACCACAGCATAGGTCCTTGTCCTGTCGCACTCACAAACACACACACCACATGGTTTTAAGTCTTTATTGAGGCTTCGCCAGCCCTGAATAGTATTTCCCAAAATTCATCCCAAGCAGGAACCAGCATAAAATGAAATGAGTCCAATTCCCAAGTCCAGAAACATAGAAGTCCGTAGGTTACCCACCAATTTTGAAATCAAAGGACAAATCCATGGTCTGAACATGAAGCACCAAAACCAAAATCCAAGTCCAAGATTCAAGAGGCAAAGTTCAAAATCCAAAGAGCAAAGTCCAACTCCAGGAGCAGAGTCAAGGTTTCAACCCACAGCAATAATCACGATGGCATGACAAGAATCACAATGGTTGAGCAAACACGCCACACAAAATGGATGAGTTGTTTCCAGTGTCGCTTTGCTCTGCCTGTTGAATTAAATAGCTGCCAACTGGTACAACTCATTAGGCAGGGCGAGGCTATCTCCTCACCAACCTTCATTGTACCCACCTCCTCTCAGCCCTGCGAGGCCTGGGATCAACTTGGCAACTTGAAGTCATGTGGACTTCAACTCCCAGAATTCCCCAGGCAGCACATTGACCAGGGAATTCTGGGAGTTGAAATAAACACATCTGCAAGTTGCCAAGCTTGAGAAATACTAGTTTATGTGCTGCACGGGCACAGAAACAGCTGAGGTTTTCAGCACTACCTTTCATTATTTCTCATTTTCCAGGTCTCCCTTTTGTTCTCTGCTTTCTTGGATCCCTAAGTTTCCATTAAATCAAAGAGAGGGCTCTTCGAGAAAACTACACTAAGCTGCTATCCACAAATTATTGAGCTGGCACATAAGTGTACTGACATGAGTTGTTCTGTTTGCATTGCTGATCCCTGATCTGCAAACATAAGGGACTGGTGAAGGACACTGTCTTACATTCTTACTGCAAGCCAAATTAAGTAAAGGGATTGCTATATTCCCCCAACTATGTTTTCCTTTCCCTTTCCTGGCAGGAAAAAGCAACAATCATTCTCCTTAATGGGACAGTATTGGGCCTATGTAGATGGGTGCTTAGAAAAACAGGGTTAACCACTTCTTAACACACAACTGTAATCTGTCAGTAGAGCTTTTTCTGGACTCAGATCTAGAGTTTTTTCTGACAAAACACTAAACCTGTGTTCATAAATAGCCAAGGGAACATGCAGTAGGCATGGAGATGTGCAGTGTAAAACAAGAGGCAATGATAATGAGGAAAGTCCACCTTTGACTAGTACTCCAAAGCTATGGCAGTGTTGGCAGCAAATGGGCAGAATATCAAGTTCCGACCATATGCTAAAAGCATCTACTGCCACCCAAGCCAGAATGAAGTAAGCAAAATGGCACAGTCCTCGCATCAAAGTGATGATAAAAGAAAATGAAACCCTTTGTCCAGAGAGGCAGCAGAAAACCTGTGAGCTCATCAGATAACAGAATTAGCAACAGATTGCTGACAAAACTGAGCCTCCTTCCTCAATTTAAATTAATCTTCTCTGCTGCATAGCACTTGTCCCTTTTTCCTCCTTTTTAAACATAGGTTTAATGCTTTTTCAAAACACCACTAAATAGCACTAAACCTATACTTATAAGGAACCTGCTTAAATCCTTACAAGTGCTACAGAAAGTACCAATCAGGCATTATGCCAGCAAATGCCTCTGAGGAAGCCAGATACCCCGCAGCCATGTTCCATGGCCAAGTCGAAATGGTAACAGAGGGTGGGATTTAGTTTCAGTAACTAGAAGAAAGCAGGCATACTGGCAGCAGCCTAAAGTGGCCAATAGAAGCCACATGGGCAGGTCCTAAACCCTTGACTGTCTAGCCATCAAATGGTTGGGGGAAAATAGCAGTTCATATTCTAGAACTCAAAGAATATTGGGAGAAAAGCAAACATTCCATTTTAAGTCAGGGTGATTTTAAGCTGCTTCAGGTGGAGATAAGATGAGAGGCCATCATGAGACAATGTCCAAGGGTAAGAAGGAGGGAGGCAATTACCAGGAAACTTTGCTACCATGATTGGAGACTTCAGGAAGAATCAGTCTATGAGCAATCACTTGTAGATTCTTTTTCAACCCATTGCCTGGGGCAAAAACCAGAACACCATTAAATGTTTCTGGTTCTGATGGATCAAACTATGTGACTAGCGTATGCCCAATTCAGCTTGATAAGACACAAATGGTGTACTAAGAAAATAATATTGAGTCTCTCGCTCCAGAGAACCTGGCTCACAGGATGCCAAAAAGCATAAGTTGGATTTTTCCGGTCTTTGACCACAATTGCATCTAATGTACCATAAAGTGACAGTACATGATCTAAAGAGTGTGGATGAGTTTAAACCAGCTGGCTGGAGAATTCTGGGAGTTGAAGTCCACAAGTCTTAAAGTTGTCAAGTTTGGGGACCCCTGGTTTAAACAGTCAGGAAGACCAAGCCTCTGGCTCTGCACACCTGGGTTCAGGTTCTCTTCCGTGCTTGGCCTCACTCTACAAGCCTGAGAAAATAATTTATTGTCTGCTTGTCAAATCAGACAGCGAACGGAAACCCCACCATTTCATCGTGAAGAGCACCGATAACGTGATACGAAGCACTATGGAGAGTTGTTACCGAAATAGCAATTCGTCAGAGCCGACGAGGTCCCCACATCCGCAGACCCACCCTACCTGAGCCCGACCCACGCTACCTGGGTCACGTTCCCCCAGTCGAAGCCCCGGCTGACTTTCTCGGCTGGGCAGAAAAGCGAGGATGAGGAGAAGATAGGCGGACGCTGTACCGGTGCCAGAGCGCGCCATGGTCTCCAGCCGACCACCTGCTGTAGGAGCCTGGAAAGTCTCCGAACATCCCTTCTCCTTTTCTTCGGGGTTCGGTCGCTAAGACGCGGGCGGCGGCGGCAGAACCCTCGCTTGCTCTGTGACCTCATTCCCACGTGTGCGTAGGCCGCTCGGTCGCGCTCTCCTGCCCGGGTCGAAGCGCAAGGCTGAGGGCGCCCTCAGTCTGAAGCCTTTATAGGGCTGGCGAGAGCCAGGCGGCCCGAGTGGGAGCCAAGAAAAGGCGAAGTTTTGCTCCCTTCTTCGTCTGCTCAGCTCGAAGGTGATCCTGGAAGAAGCTGGAAAGCGGCGGTTTTTTTTCCCCCTTAGAGAAACGCGTTTCTCGGGATAGCAGAAAGAGCTTCTAAAACACACCCAGAGTAGAAACGACACTCCAGTCTCAGTCTCAATCATCCAGGTCATGGTTGTCCCAAAGGGGCTTTTTCAGGAGGCAACTGGACTTGGTTTTTTTCTTTGAAGACATTTCACTTCTCATCCAAGAGGCGTCGTCAGCTCTGACAGGATAGTGGGGATATGGAAGGATCGGCAAGGAATATAAATCCTTCCATTCCCCACTATCCTGCCAGAGTTGAAGAAGCTTCTTGGATGAGAAGTTAAACGTCTTCAAAAAAAAAAAACCAAAACCCAAGAAAGTCCAGTTGCCTCCTGAAAAAGCAGTTTTGGGACTCTCCAGCGGTTATTAATTATTTCTGACTTCAGCAAGACCCAGAATTGCTGCAGTTGAATACTGTTTGCTCACCATAAGATTGAACAAAACTTTTTGGAAAGATTGGAAAATTTGAAATACTCCTGAAAAGCACAAGAAGGAGTTTGGCTTCACTCGGCTTCCTGCCTCAGAGCTATAGACCAGGCTGCTCAGACTAAAATATTTTCCTCTAATCTTAAAACTCTTTCTCCTACAGCAATAAATTGGCATAATAGATACTTCTATCCAGCAGATGACTGAATATTATCTTGCTTTATCAATGGTTCTAATAATTGAAAAACTACTAGAAAAAGAGAAGGCATGCATTCTTCCTTCAATTATTACTGTGTAAGTGATGTGTACAAAGAAAAAAGCATTCTAATACTGCCGAAGAAGCAGAATGTGGAGGATGATGTTTTATTTCAACTTGTTTTTAGACAAACTTGATTTTTACTGAAAGCTCTTTTACCAAGCCCAGAAAGCACCAAGGATCACAAATACTTTATTGGCACCAAAAGCTATTTTCAAATGCTAAATAACAAAGAATATCCTGAGTACTCTCAGTGTAATTAAAGTTCAAAATGGCTCTTGTGTGAAGCTTTTAATATCCTGTATTCTGTCAGATTCCAAAAGGGTGAGGTTTTCTGCCCTCTGTCTGGGTTTCTAAATATCATGGGATATGATTTTAACTTCACACATAAATTCATGCATACAAACATGCAAGAAAAATGCAAACAATGCATATTCATTTATGCATTATGCCAGTGTTAAATAAGAAGAAATAAGAAGAAAAGGACTTTCTGCCATAGCATTATTTATTCATTATGGAAATTCTACCAGTTAAATATTTCCCTCCCAAAAAAATCTTGAAAATTTTGTAACAGATAGTTTAGTGACATGGTTTTTTGTTAATACTGAGAAAGTCAGAATTTGTAAAAATCTATGGCATATCTATAAATTCTAAAAGAAGACAATAGATGTATCTCAGGGTCTGCACTACTATTACTGTTAATCTTCTCATCACTCCTTATCACCCATCCCCTCCCACCTGTGACTGTATGACTGTAACTTTGTCGCTTGTATCCTTATGATTTATATTGACTGTTTCCTAGTATGATTTGATTGCTTATTGTACCCTATGACTATTATTAAGTGTTGTACCTTATGATTCTTGACTCTTGATGAATGTGTGTTTTCTTTTATGTATACTGGGAGCATATGCACCAAGACAAATTTCTTATGTGTCCAATCACACTTGGCCAATAAAGTATTCTATTCTATTCTATTCTATTCTATTCTATTCTATTCTATTCTATTCTATTCTATTCTATTCTACTCTACTCTACTCTACTCTACTCTACTCTACTCTACTCTACTCTAAATTGTGGAGAACTTGGTGTTCTCTGAAGTTGGTTCTTTGCTTGCATTTGTTTCACTACCTGACTGGGTAACATCACCAGTGCTAGGGACTATGGGGTATGCCCCCTTATTTATATATTCAAGACATCTTGAGAAATTACACTTATTGTACACACCCAATATCAAACTTCTGATCACATAAACAAATATATATTTAATTTTTCTCTTGAGTTGGGCTCAGAATCAGAGGTAACCAATATCATTTTTTTAATAGACCCAGAGAGATCCAGATAATCTTGAGACAGCCAGGTAAATGTCTATTGTGGAAAATTGGTGAGAGAACGTGCTGACTTCATATATTTGAATGTTCAAAAGGCCTTTGACAAAGTTCTTCATCAAAGTATCTTGAGTATGTTTGGTTGTAATATGAATCCTTTAAAGAAGTAAAAGAATAGTAGTAATAAATGGCCAATAAGAGTGCCTGTGCATTTTCCCAAAGTAAGGATGAGAACGCTGAAGAAAAACGCCCCCTGTGTTTTTTGCAATGGTCACTGGGTTCCTGCTTTACAAGAAAAAGAGACTTTGAACAATGGGAAAGCAGATGTTTTAATATAAAATTGAGGGCTACAAGGCAGGAATCCTAGGGATCTGATTCGCTGATCAATTTGGAAAAATTGGACAGATTCTAATCAGTGTACTTGGGGTGAGTTCTGTTATTGGGCAAAATGATTTCTTTCAAGAGGACAGCAAAGCTAGGGAAGTCCATTATGAAGAGATGGAATGCTGAAGTCATCAACTGATAGAGAATGAATGGTTAACCTTGGATTTGCAATTTCCATGTAAGGGCTGCCCTTGGGCTGTTGTGGAGGCTTCTATTCTTTGGTTTAGATGGGAATGCAGGGGGCTTTGAATGGAGCAGAGAGGGTCAATTTGGATCTGATGGGATTAGGAAAAGAGAGAATCTAGTCTGACCTTGGTAATATCTAAAAGGCAGGAGAAAGAAAAGGGTGCAGTCTCCATTTTGTTGTTTGGGTTAATTTTTCCACTACAATAGATTCCATTGAGAACTGTCCTTCTATAGTACTAATGAGGTCCTTTCTTTATAGTTTTCATTTCCATTCCCTATAGGATTTATTGGAAAATCCTCTTGCTCAAACTCACTGTGCTGTAAACAATCATAGGGAGCAAAGAAGATGACCTTCACAGAGATACACCGCAGGATCTGTTGCTTACGCAAAAGGGACTGAAATAGTTTTTAAGCCCATAGCAAGATAATATTGCACTCAGGAAGATGCCTCCCTCGTTCATTGAACTACAAGGAGAAGGTAGTATAGGACAATCAGACTTGCAAGGTGCTGTTATTGCAGCCAATAAAAGTTTTGTAGCCTATCTATGGAGTTGATTTCCTGGTCTGATCTATCTAGTGAAGCTGACACATTTTAGATCTTGTGACACGTAGATCCTGTGCAAACAGTGCATCTTCCACAAACCACTTTTTCCCATCAAAACCTGTTAAATAATCCATGATACACATGCAGTATAGTGATATGGATGTAACTGTCAGTTGTCTTCACATGGATTAGCTAAAAGGGATAATTATCAGTGGATGTTAGAAGCTGTTCTGTGATATTCCTAATCCTTGCTCCCAGCCAACAGCACACTTCATGAGCCAATAGATTTAATGGGCCCACATTTGTTCCAGTTCCTTGTAGTAGTGTCTAAAAAAACTAATATATCTAACATAATTCTTCTCTTAGCCATTTGTATTCCCTTTAAGGAATCTACTACATTGTCTCTTGTTTCAGAGTGTATTTTCTCTTCTCCTAAAGTTTAGGAACTAAGGTGTGTTTTTTTTAAAGAGGATACACATACACACACACACACACACACACACACACACACACACACACACATGAGTTCAAACACAACCCTGATGCGGCCCTCAATGAAATCGAGTTTGACACCCCCACCCCACCCCCATTAGACGTTCTTCTTGCACTGCATTATTATGGAGCATTCTTCTTTTATCAGATTCCTTTGTAGGATCTCTTTTGTTTAATCTGAGAAGCCACCATCTTCATTAGTTGAAGTGTAGTAACTTACTGCTTAGATCCTTTGACTTTTTCCTCAAGAATTAACATAAACCTGCACTTAATTCAAACATACTGTATGATAGTTTAATCAAAGGCAGAAACAGTCTGATTATGAAAATTATGATATGATTACTGATTCTTTTTCTTGTTTAAAATTTTACAAACAAGACTTCTATTTTTTCTTGTTTCTTCTCATGCTCTTATATTACCTGGTCTTAAAAAGGCAATCTGTAAAGACTTCCACTTAATTTTTCTCATCATTGGCAAATTTGTTTGGTTTCCCTGTTCATTGACTCAGTATGCCTGCTTATGGAACGGCTGCCATATATTTTCTGTACGGTCTCTGCTTCCTCAGCACAAGTTGTTTAGTAATATGAGCAGTCTATAGTTTTAGAACAAACTTATTATCAACTGTTTGGAAGATGATGTTTTCACCTCTCACTGTTGAATACACAATGCTTCAAGAGACATATTCTTTCTTATTCATTTCTCTTTCTTTCTTTCTTTCTTTCTTTCTTTCTTTCTTTCTTTCTTTCTTTCTTTCTTTCTTTCTTTCTTTCTTTCTTTCTTTCTTTCTTCTGGCAATCTCTCTGTCTCTCTTTTGCTCAACCATAGTTACCCTTGAAATTCCATTGAGATGCTGATCCTCTCTCCTTTGGGTGAGAGGTGAAGGGGAGTGCTATGCATGCCCAGTATGTTGACAGTTTAGTAGGGATAGAGAACATTTTCAGCCCTCTTACTGGTGAAAGCAGCATTAGTAAGAAAAGTGTCTATTTGTAGTTTGGGGTCTTCAGGTACCACCCTAGGCTGGGGATACACATTGCTGGGCAGAAATGTCCTGAAGTTTCCTTCTTTAAATTCCTGGGAGTCTACCTCAGCGAAGATCTTACCTGGAAAATCAACACAACCCAGGTGGCCAGAAAGGCCCAACAGAGACAGATTTCCTTAGGGTCTTGCGAAAGAATAAAGTAGAACAATGACTGATGACCTCCTTTTACCGGTCCACAGTAGAAAGCGTCCTCTCATATTGCATTGCAGTGTGGTATGCTGGTTTGACAGCCGTGGATAGAAAGACATTACAGAGGGTGGTGAGCACAGCACAAAACATTGTGGGCTGTTCCCTGATACCACTAGATGACATCGCTAGGGCTCTCTGCCTTAGAAGAGCGAGGAAAATGCTTGTACTCTGACAGTAAAAAGTAATAATAATAATGAAGACCTGACTAAATCATTGGATTGGGCAGATACCCTTCAAAACTATTTAGAAGCTACAGGTGGTCCAGAATGCAGTAGCATATGTAAGATCATAATACCCCCTTGTAGCATCACTCTTTGAGAACCTGCACTGGTTCCCAGTAAGTTTCTGGGCGCACTTCATAGTGTTGGTTAACACATAGAAAGCGCTTTATATGGCACAGGTGTAGGCTACTTGTAGGAGCACCTGTCCCCTATTGAATCTGCCTATCCCACCAAGAAGAGGGCATATTCTGGGTCTCCTCCATAAAATGATTTGGCAGTAGTCAGAATAGTGTTGGCCCTGCTGGCTTTTTATAGGGACTTGAAGAGTGTCTTTTCCCACAGGTGTTAAGAGTAGGGTGGAATGGTCTATGTAGAATTATTGTGGTCTGGCCTCAATTACATCAGGCTGTTTCTATCTTGATAGGTTTTTGTACTAGTTTTAATATTTTGTGCACAAAGTTGTAATTGCAAGATGGGTGATCATATAAATATATTAAATATTTTTTTAAATAATATTTTTAAAAATCTCTCACTAATGAGCACATAACCCTTGAAATCGCATGTTCTCTCTAATTATTTCCTTCTCTTTTCTTCTTTCTCCTATTGAACTCTACTAGCCAACTCCTGTTTCCTGTCCTTTTTTGCTCAGCTGTAATTTTTTGCTTAGCCATCTATCTGCTCTTGAAGCCGGATGCTTTGTTTTTCATTGTTTCTACTTTAACCTCTAGTGTCAGCCCCAAAGGATAGCCTCGGGGGGTTTCTGCTTAGTTCCCTGTTTACTAAGCTACGGGGTCTTAAAATAGTCCCATTTCATTATCCTTATTGTTGAACAATTAAATGAAGCAGCTGAGTAAGATCATTTGAGGATCAGGGGTTGGATCCTGTCACTATGCTAATGACACACAGTCTAATTCGTTCTGTCATCAAACTCCGGTTTGGTAGTGAAAATGCTTTGCCAGTGTCTTGATGTTGTAGTTTGCTGGATTTTGCTTGAATCCCAATAAGAGGAAAGCATTACACATTGATATAGCCCATGGCTGGGGGGCTGGAAAGGTCTGGATAGGGTTGCAATTATTTGAAGCAGCAAATACATGCCAGGATTCATCTCTGCCACCACCTCCTTCAGAGTATTTCCAAATTGCTCCCTACCCCTAACTCCCACCTCCTAATGCAGATCCTGAGCAGGCTGTCATTGCTAAGCTGCTGAAATTGACAAGTTTAGTTATATGTTTTCACTTGCTAAGGCAGTGGGGTAAATATAATGAAGGCAGAAGAGGCAGCTGGACTGAGGCCAACTTAGATAGCTCTTGTCTTTTGTTACTCTATTTTCTAGTTTTGTACACAGCATAGCATCCATTGGAGATGGTTGGCCAATAAATTCAAACAAACAAATGCTTTTGTTGGAACTCAGAAAGTTAACAAATGTCCTTTATATCCTTTGCCTTTTGTTTTCCACTTTTTTTTCAGCTTTTCTCAGTATATCAGTGGACAACCTAATACAGGTAGTCCTCAACTTACAACAGTTCATTTAGTGACCTTTCAAAGTTATAATAGCACTGGAAAAAGTAACATGTTTGTTTTTCACACTTGCAATCATTGCAGCATCCCCATGGTCAAAATTCCGACATTTGGCAATTGATTCATATTTATGACAGTTGCAGTATCCCAAGGTCATGTTTTTGTGACCTACTGACCATCGAAGTCAATGGAGAAGCCAGATTCACTTAACAACCATGTTATTAACTTAACAACTGCAGTGATTCACTTAACAACTGTGGCAAGAAAGGTTGTAAAATGGGCAAAACTCACTTAACACTTAGCAACAGAAATTTTGAACTCAATTGTGGCCATAAATCAAAGACTACCTTCCTTCTTTTTTTTTTTTTTGCTTTTTGCACTTTAAATATTTTTGTTTGGCTCATCATTAATTTTTAAAAGGACACATTTAATGTGAGAAACAAAGAATATATTGATGAAATATTTATCATCATCATATGCTAAAATTATATTTTGTGGGGGGCTTGATAGTTTTTTTTTTTCTTTTTACATTGTGACTTTGCAAAGAGTTCTTGATCCCAGCCCCAGTCAGCACCTAGTCTTGTTTTTGTTCCTCTATCTTTGCTTGCATAGGTTGATTTCAGTGTTCTCCATTCATTGTTGTCCATCAGAAAAACCATCACAGGTCAGCGATGTCAATCTCAATTTCATTGAGGGCCTATCAGGACTTTGATTGACTTCGGGAGCTGGAGTGTGTGTGGCCAGGGTGTGTGAGGCCAGCTTGATGTCACTTATGTAGGGGGGGGGGGCGCTTGTGGTGGCCCAAGCACTCTGCTAGCAAAAACGGGCTCCTGAACTCCAATTTTCTGCTGCGATGGCCTCCTACAGTCCTCTGTCAGCAAAAATGGAGTTCGGGGGGGGCTTGCGTGGGGGCCCTCCTGAGCTCTGTTTTCGATGGCAGAGGCACCATGGGACCATCCTTCGCTGTTTCCAAGGTGACCCTGTGGGCCAGATCTAAGCACCCCTCAGGCCACATTTGGCCCATGGGGCCTTGAGTTTGACATCCCTGTCTTAGGTTGTTGGAAGAAGGTGTTTCCTACAAATAGTGAATTTTCTTGGCTTCACTCTATTAGTCTGACTTCTGTTTCTCATTTTCTGCAGTACTTCAGATACTATCTAACTTCCAGCTTAAGCATTTCAGTCTCCTATAATTAATACAATGTTGTTGGGTCAATAAGGGGTTGAAAGACTCCATAGAAGTGTTCAGCTTTTGTTTTCTTTGTTTCTCTGACTGGAGCATAGATTGAATTACCATAATATTGATTGGTTTGCCTTGGCCTCCAATCGGGATCATTCTTCCATTTCTTTGGTTATACCCATACACTGATTTTATCACCTTTCTGTTAATAATGATGGTTACTCCATTTATTCTGTGATATTTTTTGTGTGTGAGGGGGGGAATAGAAGAAGTAATGCTCTGTTCTGACCAAGGCTTCCTGAAACAGTAACAATCACATGATGTTCCCAAAAACCTTGTTTTTATTTCAATGGCTGTGAATTATATGCATTCACAGCCGGAAAGGAGTCCCAAACAGTTTTTGAATAGTCCAACAGAAGTCTGCCACAGTCTTTCAGGATAAGGCTGAGAAGTACCCATTTTTATCTCCCTTGAAATGCTGCCAATGACTAAATTGCTAATTAGCTGTACAAGGCCAAACAGAGCACAAAGTCAACACGGAGCTTCAAATTTTAAACCAGCCAGAATGAACAAAGTTGCTTCCTGCAAAGGCTTATGTCCCTTTGCTCCTCCTTTATGTCTTATGGGAGGGGCCAATCATCTCCAAGCCTTATTCCCAAGTCGCCCCTTTCGTCTTAACTGTTTTTGCCTTCTGGCAGCTCTGCGCAAGCTTGCACTGGGAACATGCTGTTCTTCTGCCTCGCTGATGTCAGATTCTGGAGGCTCCGGAGTCAGCACCTAACTCTCAGATAGCCTGGCCCCTTCTCTGTGTCAGACACAGGTCCCTCATCTGAGTCCTTCCCAGACTCCAGGACTGGTCCATGTTCCTCCCCACTGTCTGATTCTGCTGCCAGCTCTGCAGGCCGCTGGCAGACCATAACATGCTCCTCTCATATGTTGTAACCATTTTAGTTTGCTAATTCCCAGTAATGTTCAATTTTGACAGTTTTGTTCTGAAGTCATCAAGTTTGCCTTGATTTATAGTTCTGATATTCCATGTAACAGTGGTATAGATCTTTTTTTTAAAGTTTTTTTTACTGATCTTTTGTTTTGCTTCTGGGTATCTGACCAGCTGGATGTTCTTTTAGCTTTAGTCCAATTGTAAACCCCAGTGCTACTTGTATTTGCTTTCTATTCTTTGGATTATATCCAATTGGGCAAGGACCATGGTAGTTTTCCAGTACCATATTGACATTGTCCTGGTATCAGGCCTCCAAAATCAAGAAAGATGTGTAGTTACTTCTAAGAGGTTTACTTTATTGTTCCTCTCCTATAGACAGAAATCTTGACAAACTAAAGCAACATTAAAGAACTATTGCTGTATAATGTTATACTGCATCCTTAAAGATATACATTGAGAAGTCCTAGGGAGGAGCTGTGATGACCCAGGGCATGGCACAAAAGCAACAAAGTCACAAAAATAGGTAAAGTCCCTTTTAATACCTCCAACTTGACCCCCAATGTCCAGTTATCCTCGGCTGGAGATCAAACTCTTCCAAAAACAGTCTATGAAGGGAAGAAATGCGGTCCGAACCCAAAGTACAGATAAATTAGAAATAAAAAAACCAACACAAACCACGCGGAAGTAATCAATACGACAGGCCAGGATAATAAATTGCAGACTTCCAAAAGATAACGAAGCACACACAGTTGGACGCCAAAACCCAGATAAGCCTTGACAAAGATAATGTACGCTTTGCTTCCAGCAAGGTGCTGTGTGCAAACACCCTTCTTATATCCTGTTCTCCCAGCTGCAACTAATGAAAGGGATCAAGGTCTTTCTCTCTCCCGTAAGCCATGTTGCCCTCTTCTCCGTTCCTCCCTGCATGCCCTAGGATGAAGAGCGGGTGGCCCTGGGTCATCCTCTGGGTATCCAGTTGGACTGTGCCCTTCCCCTGTTTCTTCCACATCCACTGGAGCCACACTCACACTCCCTGTCAGTTGTTCAATCTCCCTCAGAATCAGACTCCAACAAGGGCACGACAGGAGCTACCCTCTTTCTCCTATCCAAACTATCTAAATTTGGCTGCTTTTGGTTCTCTGCTGTTCAGCCCCTCCTTCCTAGAAATCTAGACTTCACCTGGTTTTGTGTGTTAGGTTTTCATGGTGGAAAATTACAGTAGGTATAAAATTAAGATGCTCCTTAATATGAAGCACCAGTACAGAGAGAGGACAGTGACAGATATAATTCATAAATAGCTTAAAACACTAAATAAAATATGTAGGAATAAGGAACCTTTCAGCTAATTTTCTGCAATTAAGATCAAACTTATCTGGTGTCAAAGGAGGCTTTTGTCTTTATCTAATCAGACAGGATAAATATGCTTAGAAAAAAAGAGAAAAGACGAGAAATCAGGTAGGAGTAGCGAGTGCAGAAACAATTATGAAATCTATATTTGCAAAGATGATTTCACAATAAGGGCAGACTAATGAAAACATTACTACTTTAGCTGCACCGAGATAATCTTTGAACATATACTTGCCGACTTGTAGTTTCCAATTGACTAAATGTAATATAATCTTTTGTTTTTGAAATAGAAGTAATGTATAATATTATGTTTTCTGCAACAGAAATAAATTAAAGAAATGTAATTGAAAAGGTACACAACAGTAGTTAATATGCTGTTTCTTGAAAAGAGATATTGGAACTTATAATCTTCTTTTATGGGTTTATGTTGTTAATGTTTAATCAGGCATGCGAATGTATTCAGGTGTTAAAACATTCTATTAGCATTGAAAACTACACTATTATTTAGTGAGTTATTTGTGATATTTTGGGGAGTTTTTCTAGTTCCCTGTACTCTTCATTTAAATTTCTCTTTAGCTATCCCTCCCCTTTCAAATAAGCCTGTAACAAGTAAGCCAAGATAAAAAAATGTAAAAAATATTTTTAAAATTACAGTTTATTTACTTTTTAAAGGGATGTTAGTGCATACTTAAGAACATACTAATAGAAAGACATGACTTATCACCCAGAGATGATGTTAGCATGTGTTGTGCCATGTTGGAACTTTAATCTTCCATAAGCAGCAGTCCTGGAAAACTGTCCTTCAATCCTTATTTAAGACGATTGTTTCATGTTACCTGCTAGTATGCAAAACACTGGAGAATAAGAAGCTGCAAGGGAAATAAGCAGGTGTTTTTTACTTTTTTTAGGAAAATGGAGGAAAGAAACCTTGAATTATTTTACAAAATTTAAAGTGAAAATTTAAACTTCCTTATAAGTTTACTATCTAAATCCCATGACACAAAAGAATAAGCAAGATGAAGAAGTTAGAAAAATGACCATGTCATGAACCAAATTCTCTTCCACATAATTTGTATTGTGGTTATTTGAATAATTCAAGAAGAGGAGTAGTCCAAATGAGCCAAGCAGATTCATGGTTCTGCCTCTCCTTTGTTGCATCTTGATAGGACAATTTCTATGGATTAAGCCTGCCATATCCGAATTGCAACAGCATATATATATGCTATATATGCAATAGCATATATAGCATATATATTGCGGAATAACATACATGTAAGTACCTGCGAAAACTTAAGAAAACAAATATATATATATTTGTTTTCTTAAGTTATCGCAGGTACTTACATGTATGTTATTCAGCTTTGTTCAGGTATTTTCCCATGTCATTGTAGTTGTGCTTTTAAAGTTGTAGCAACGTTTCGGCAGAATCTCATCTGCCACCATCAGGCTTCTGTATTGTGTTTGTCTGTGAGTCAGATTTTTACAGTTGTTTCAGTTTTAAATTTGGGGCTAGCCTACTGCTGTGCCAGAATGGTTTTTTCTTCATCCTGATTGGTTGGGAGTCTTGGTCTGTGTTCTGCTTGATTGGTGTTTCTAATATCATCTGTTTGTTTTGTGGCTTTTTTGTGTCTTGATTGGCTGGCAACATTGTGTTCTTGTATTGGAGGCTTTTAGTGCAGCTTGGCTCCAAGTAAATGGACAGCTATCATTTGTTAGGAAGCTAGGTTTCATCTGGGTGCCTGGTTGGGGTGTGTTTGAGCTGGAGGTATCAGGGGGGATCTTTTTGTGCCCAGGTGTTTGCCTGGCTTGTGGTGTGGAGATTTTTTTGTTTGTGAGTGCAGGCTTCCAAATAATTGACGGTCTGGTGGAATCATCTGTTCTATTCATGCTTTCAGGTCTTTTTTCAATCTCTATGGCTTCTCTGATAATTCTCTGGCTGGGGTTTTCTATAGTGGCTAGGGTTTTGGTGCCATTGAAGTTGATGCTATGACCTGTGGCTTTCATGTGTTGGACTAGTGAGGAAGTGTGTTCCAGACATCTAGGAAGGGAAGTTGATTGTTAGCTTCTGTTTCCATGGTGAATTGTATTTTGGGGTGTAGGCTGTTGACGCGTGTGAGGAAATTGTTCAGTTTTTCTTTCCCGTGTCTTAGTATACAAAAAATCCAATGGCTCCCTAGGACACACCATCTACCAGAAGAAAACACATACAAACTGCTATCTACACGCACTCTCACACCACCACCCAGCACAGATCAATTCCGTAGCTGAGACACTCGTCTCCAGAACAAAATGTTTAGCTGACGAACAACACCTAAAAACCGAACTACACACTCTCACTAACATACTAACAGCCAATAGATTCCAAAGAAACAAGATTAACCACCTAATCCAAAAAGAAACTCCAACCAAAATCCAAGACAGAGAAGAAGAGAACGGCAAAGCCCTCCTCCCATATATAAAAGGCACTACAGACAAAATTAGCAAACTCCTCCAAAAACACAACATTAAAACAGCATTCTGCACAAACAGAAAAATATCCACCATCCTAAGAAACCCTAAAGACAAAATCGAGTTAGAAAACCAAGGAGTATACAAAATCCCTTGCACCACCTGCTCTACCACATACATCGGACAAACTAACAGAAGAATAAGTGCACACATTGAAGAACACAAGAACTCAATCAAAAAAGAAGAACCGACCTCTTCCCTGGTCCAACACCTCAAAGCCACAGGACATGAGATTGACTTTAAAAATACCAGAACTATCGCCAAAACTGAACACTTCAACAACAGAATAATCAGAGAAGCCATAGAGATAGAAAAACGTCCACACAGCATGAATAAATGAGATGATACCTCCCGCCTACCAGCCATTTGGAAACCTGCCCTCATGAACAAACAAGTACCTAACGTGAAGAATGACACCAGATCCACATGCACGAGGGCCACACAAGATGCTACCACCACACTTCCACGTAGAAAGCAGACTCACACCCACACAGAAGATGAGACACAACCACAGACCAGAAGCCGTACTGCAGCTGCATCACTACCCACTTCAAATCCCTCCGACCCATACATGAAGTGAACTGACACCCACCATGAAGATGTGGCACGACCACTAACGCGAAGCCAAACAGCAGGATCACAGCTCACCAGCTCAAATCCCCCAGCAACTAAGATTAACCTGAGCACAACCAAGCCCCCAGCTGAACAGAACACCCCCCCAGCCAATCAGAACACAGCCAACCCCCCAACCAATCAGAACACAGCCAAACCCCCAACCAATAAGAACACACCCCCAGCCAATCAGAACACAGCCAAGGCCCCACCAATCAAGTCACACTCCCACTAGCAGTTAAAAGGAAGAAGCAGCTGCAAGCTCACATTACTCCAAGAAGCACATAGCCGAAGACACAAGCCTGAAGATGATGAATGAGACTTCATTGAAACGTCACCTAGATGCTTCCAATTTTACGTGGGAGAAAACCCGAATAACCAAAGATCATGAAAACCGCGAAAACCTCAGAAAACACACACACACACACACTTATATTATATATATATATATCCTGCCATATCCGAATTGCAATAGCCTACAATATATATATGGCATTCAGCTTTGTTCAGGTATTTTCCCACGTCATTGTAGTTGTGCATTTAAAGTTGTAGCAACGTTTCGGCAGAATCTCATCTGCCATCATCAGGCTTCTGTATTGTGTTCGTTTGTGAGTATATATATATATATATATATATATATATATATATATAGAGAGAGAGAGAGAGAGAGAGAGAGAGAGAGAGAGAGAAGTGTTTCTCAACCTTGGTAACTTGCAAGGTTTAAAGGCATCTTTAAATTGAAAGCCAGTTTAGGTTTTTAGAACAGATTTCAGTAATTTTATTTGACTTTGGGCAGGAGCTGTTTAAAATCAACATTTTTATTTTTACATTAAATAAATACTTTGTGACAATTGTTCTATACAGTATACTGTATAGTATCTAAATACTATATAGAGATAGTATTTAGAAAGTATTTCTCCATACATTTAGCTTACCAGATTTAGGCTGCAGGAATCTGAATGACATCTAGTTGACAGCCAAGAGTTATTAACTCTTCATGTGTCCGTTTGACTATTCTAGTGACTCTTATGATTTTGGAAGCCCATCTAATAGCCCTATGGTATGTAAGCATTTTCTATGTAATTTTACCCTTCAAAAAGTCTGTACAGGTAAATTCATGTTGCTAAGGAAACATTTGTTAAGTGAGTTTGCCCCATTTTACAACTTTTCTTGCCACTGTTGTTAAGTGAATCATTGCATTTGTTAAGTTAATAACACAGTCGTTGAGTGAATCTTGCTTGTCAGAAGGTTGCAAAAGCTGATCATTTTATTTTTATTTATTTTATTTTGTCAAGCGATAATTAGATAACAGGTATAAGTAGAAACATGATTATGAATACATGAAATGGATAAGAATAAGACAAACAAAAGAAACAATAGGACAGGGATGGTAGGCACATTGGTGCTCTTATGCACACCCCCTTGTGACCCCCGCCCAGGACACTGCTGCCATCATAAATATGAACCGCTTGCCAAGCATCTGAATTTTGATCATGTGACCGTGGGAATGCTGCAATGGTCATAAGTCACTTTTATCAGTGCCGTTGTAACTTTGAATGGTCACTAAATAAACTGTTGTAAGTTGAGGGCTATCTCTAAGTGACTCCTAAGCAGGCAGTAAACAAAAAGGTAAAAGCCTAAAGAAATTCCTATGCAGTTAATTGAAACTTGATATTTATTTTGCTCCAACAAATATAATTTGGATGCATTTTCTTGATGATCTCTGATTCAGTGAGAGGTAGCATGGTAGATAACATGTCTCTGTAGCAAATCATTAAGAGCACCAACCATAAATGTTAAAATGTTAAAATGGAGAATAGGCTACCATGTTGCCTGAATGGTACAGTGGGTATATAGCGTGTACACACAGAAGGATAGTGTTAGATCATGACAAAGAAGAGAAAATTGGTGTTACACCCTATAGTTAATGTGACAAGATGTAGTTAATGTGCACTTAATGACTCAGAGTCTTTTGGCTCATTTTTCTCACCCATTTGAAGATGTCACTTGTTTTATACATAGTGGTGTAGCCTAAGATTAACTTCATTCCAAAATGGATGTAGACTACAAATCATAGGTCTCAGGGAGAGCAAAGAGTGAGATAGCAGACATATAGATTAAAGATATGTACACGGTACATGTACATTTTGCACTATATAATTAGACTCTCAAGAGTCTGGATGTTTGATGGGAATGTTTGGGAGCTAATTTTTCAGGCTGTGCTTGCCAGAGCTGGCGTACTTACCATTCCGGCAGAGCTGAAACTATTCAGCTCTTACCTGCTCAGACAGAGGCTGCTGATACTCTTTGCAGACCATTTGTTTTAATTAATAACCATAAATATCTTACCTGAGATTTAGTGCCAAATTGTTTAATTGCACATTTGTGTTCAGTATTTCGAATTATCTGGTTGCATCAAGTGAAATTCCATCGAAGACGAGATATTTTTGATTTTTTTTTTCTCCCCAGGGATGGGCTTGAAGGAAAATTTGAAATTAGTACCAAGCACAAAGAAATGGATACAGAATGTAAAAGTGGAGTATCAAGAACATTAGGAAATATGAAATAACATTAACCTTATTCCCTTCAATTTAAAGTTAAGCATTGCTGCCCCTTAAGGTATGAATCCTTTCAACCATCCAGCTCAATGTAAAACATGTTAACTGTACAATTCTCTGGCAGATTATGGCATTTTTTTCTTTAAAAATATATGCTTCTCTCCACAAAAAGAATACACGGAGACAAAAACATACTGTATGGGAGAATGGTTGCACGATTTGGATATGGCCAGTCTAGAGGAAAGAAGGACTAGGGATGACATGGTAGCAGTGTTCCAGTATTTGAGGAGCCCCCACAAAGAAAAGGGGCTCAGTTTATTTTCCAAAGCACCAGAGCGCAAACCAGGAAACAATCGATGGAAACTAATCAAAGAGAGAAGCAACCTGGAATTAAGGAGAACCTGGAACAGCTTGCCTTCAGAAGTTGTAGGGGATTCATCACTGGAGGTTTTTAAGAAACAACTGGACAGCCACTTATCTGAAATGGTATAAGGTCTCCTGCTTGAGCAGGGGGTTGGGCTAGATGACCTCCAAGGACTTTTCCAGCTCTATTCTGATTGATTTATAAACTGATAGGGTTCTAGCATTGGCCTTTAGCAATATATTTCTTCTTCTTCTATGCATTAACGATTGTGGGCTTGAATGAATATAGTGCCAGAGTAGAAACTCATTTATCTATATCTATTTTTGTAGATCTATCTATAATTGTTAAAACCGCTGTAAGTTTGTTGCACTTAGATTTTATTAAAATCAATATAGAATGTTAGTCACATTGACTTGACTAAGAATTACATGCAACCAACTTAAGGAGTTTCCAGATGGATGACAGCTATCACTACAAATCAAAATGCTTAATGCAGCTATTTTGTCTTTCACACTTCAGTGAACTTCCTTTTTCAGAAAAAAAAAAAGGAAAACTCAGAGGGCTACAAATGAAAAGGCTAATGTGACACCCATGAATTAAATAGGATATCTGCTTAAAAAGCATTTTAACTAAATGCAGTTTTTAAGTATGAAGATATCACACATCATTTAGTTATGATATTCCATAACTAAGGGTTTGGCCTAGCTACTAGTTGAGATGACATTTATTAAAAAAAAGTTTAAGAGAAACAGTTGATAGAAGCTAATTGGAATGATATGGAACAATGCACATTTCCTCCTTGCATTTAGTAAAAATAAATTTATATTTTCATAATGAAGACATTGTCTAATTTTTACAGCATAGGAAACAATCTAAGGATGCTGTATTTATTTAGATATGTAAATAATAGTAATGTAAATTGTATGGAACTTTTTAAAATACGAAGATGGAATAGGCAAATATTAAATGTAAAAAAAAATCACATGACAAAAATGTATTATATATGGCACCTTTAACTTTTTGCTTATAACATGCAGAAGATCAAGGCGTGGAAACTATTATGGTTATAAATAAAATATAGAGCTCAGTATACAGTAACTCAAACTGCTTTTTTTACAGTCAATTTTTCAGCAGTGCTTTGTAACTGTTAATGCTGAAAGGGAAAATAGGAAGAAATTGCATACAGTATATTCTGTATTTATCTCTTATTAACCTTGCTTCTTAGACCTCTCATGACTCAAAAATTACCTGTAACTATGTGATAATATTTAATGTGTTCAAAACTCTTCTTAATTTCTTACAAGCTGTTTCAGAAGCTGTAGTTCCTAGTTTAATTAATGAAGCCTTTTTTTACTAACCACAGGCTATTTTTTTTCCATGTGGTTTTTAAAATAGAAGCAATATGCTTTTCAGTTTTCAATAGTTCTGAAATCCCACTTAAAAAAACTAAAAATATGTTCTAGAAGGTAAGAGAGAGTGGTTGCAAAATGCTTATGATAGAATTATTAGTTTGCCGAGAACCAAGATACATAGAGCTTTATTTTTGTAGCACTGTGATATAGCACATGCTTTGTATGCGAAAGGAGAGGTAATATTAAAAGAATACAAGTATTGCTAGGTTTGGGAAAGATTCTGGTTTAAAACCCCAGAGAACTTCTGGGAATCAATGTTGATAGTACTAAGCTAAATGGAGCAGTGATCTGATCTGGTATAAGAAAGATTCTTATGTTCCTAAGGAAATATATGCAGTGGGGTACAACATACAACATAGATATTCACAACTGCAGGTATAATATTCCACTATACATTCAAAAATAAGTAGATTGTCACTATGTACAGGAAGAGTGGGACATCTGTTTGGGATTGAGTTATAATTTTCTGCTGAACCTGTAGGTCACAGCAGTATGATATGTTAAAAAAGACTTAATTTGGGAGTAATTGTTCCGGACTAGCAGGCTCGAAAGCCTGCAACTCTGATTGGCCCACGAATAGCAGATCGTGATTGGTCACCACAGACTGATGCGATTGGCTAGTAAACGGGATGCCGCGATTGGCCCAGCCAAGAGCGGCAAACTCAAATCGCCTTCATTGGCTGCCTAGCCGCAGCCAGCCCTATATAAGGGACTGCTGCAGCTGGGATGGTTTGCTCAGATCTGAAGTCACTAATAAAGAGCTGTTGTTGTTATCTGAGTCTTGCCTCCATTCTTGAACCATCCTCCCAGATCTAACACTGGCGACGAGGATGGGATGCGGAGGCAATGAAGTCTACTGAACTTGAGCTAGCTGAAGGAGCACGTGGCTGACAAAGTGCAACATCGGCAACATGGCCAGCAGCGCTATACCACCCGCCCCATTCAATCCAGCTAGCGGGGACTGGGACTCATATATGGACAGGTTTCAAATGTTCCTAGAGTCCAACAACCTCAAGGATGCCACGCCCAGCAAGAAACGAGCCGTTTTTCTAATGCATTGCAGATCTGCCATTTTTAAAATGGCTAAAGCACTAGCAAAACCAGCTGAAGTTAAAACGATGGATTGGGACACCCTTGCTCCCATCCTGCGCAACCTCTACGCCCCCGCAGTACCGACTCTCATTTGCAGACACGAGTTCTATCAGAGGGACCAGTGTGAAGGTGAGAGCGTCGGGGATTTCGTGGCAGACCTGAGAAACCTGGGTGGTTTATGTGGCTTCGCTAATCTCGAAGAAGCCATGAGAGACAGAATTGTCCTTGGCCTTAGAGATCCAACTGTCCAGAACAAGATCATGGCCAAAGGAGACATCTCACTTGCAGATTCCATAGCAGATGCCACCGCTGCTGAAGCCACTCGTAAATCAGCAGCACGAATGTGCTGAACCAGTGGAACCAACCGCCAACCCACCAACGATGCTGGGAAGCCTTCAGACAAGTACACATCGGCCACCCATTATGAAGATATCGAGTCATCCTCAGACAGCGAGGAGAAAGAAGTCCACAGGCTCCGGTCAGAATGTGAGCAACGGGACCAGCGGGGTCATAAACCCAACTACCAATGTGCTGGATGCGGTGGGAACCATCCTCGATCCGAGTGCAGATTCTTAGACGCCATTTGTCGTTTTTGTGAAAAACGTGGGCATATTGCTAAAGTATGCAGAAACAAAAGAAATTCCAGCCCCAGATGGAGAGGGAGCAGCCCGAAAAGAACCGATGGCAACCCCACCACACAGAGGGACCACCCTAGCAACCAGTGGAACCAGTATAACAGACCCCGAAGGTTTAATGGCACACCCAGACGAGAAGAGGCTCATCAAACCATCACCATCGGCCACGATTCATCGCTAGATGCAAAGAAAATGTGTGTAAAAGTTACCATCGAAAATAAACCTTGCATCATGGAAGTCGACTCTGGGTCCTCACTATCCATGGTATCCTGGAAAACCCTCAAGCAACTGATTCCCAACATCCGATGCCAAGACCTCAGCAGTCAGAGACTCATACTGAAAGATTATCAAGGCAACTGGATTCCAGTCGCAGGTACCAGCCATTTTCAGGTCTCTTTCAAAGGACATAATGCAATACTACCACTCACCATTGTAGACAGAGAGCGGCCAAGTCTACTGGGCCTTCAGTGGTTCACGCCATTAGAAATCGGAATGGCTGGCATCCATCATACTGAAGACGATGACTGGGAAGCGGCCCTCATCCATGACTTCCAAGAAGTTTTCAGCGAAAAGTTAGGCAAGTACAAGGGGTCCCCTATTTCGTTTAATCTTTGCCCTGACATTGCTCCCATTCGCCTAAAACCATGCCGAGTCCTTTTTGCTCTCAAACCCAAAATTGACGAGCAACTGGACAAATTAATTGCACAAGGTGTGTTAGAGCCCATTGACCATGCCCGATGGGAGACACCAATTGTCACCCCCATAAAGCCTGACGGGTCCTTGAGAATCTGTGGAGACTACAAGGCCACCCTCAATCACACACAGCAACAGAGCGCCTATCCGTACCAGTCGTTCAGCATCTCCTACATTCACTTGGGGGTGGCAGAATATGCGCAAAACTAGATCTGGCCCAAGCGTATCAACAGCTGCCAGTTGTTACCGAAACTGCAGAAGCCCAAACTATAGTTACACGTCGTGGTGCATTCAAATGTAACAGGCTCCAGTTTGGAGTAAGCGTAGCGCCAGGCATTTTTCAAAGCCTGATGGAGAGACTATTGCAAGGCATAAAAGGGGTCATGCCCTATTTTGATGACATACTGATAGCAGCCCCAACAAAAAGTCAATTAGAGAAACACCTCAGAACAGTCCTACAAAGGTTCAAAGATGTTGGCCTCAAGGTTAAGAAGGAAAAGTGCCAGTTATGCACAGAAAGGGTAGAATTTCTTGGCTATCTTCTTGACAAACAAGGAATCCACCCTACAGAAAAGAAATTGGCAGCCATCAAAAATGCCCCAAGACCCAAAAACAAAACTGACCTTCAAGCCTTCCTGGGACTCATTAACTTTTATAACATTTTCCTACCCCAGAAGGCGACTGTTGCTGAACCCCTTCATAGACTACTCGATAAAAGGGCCTCCTGGATTTGGGGACGACGGGCGGAACATGCTTTCCAGCAAGTAAAGGACCTCCTCACCTCTGATGCAGTACTAGTACAATATAACGAGACACTCCCATTGACTGTTACGTGTGATGCCTCACCTTTTGGGGTGGGGGCCATTCTGAGCCACGTCCTACCAAACGGTTCAGAAGCACCAACTGCATTTTTTTCAAGAACTTTGTCAAAAACAGAAAGAAACTATAGCCACCTAGCTAAGGAAGCCCTTGCTATTGTGTCTGCAATTAAAAGGTTTCATGAATATGTATATGGGAGATCATTTACCATTATCACAGATCATAAGCCATTACTTGGCATTCTGGTGGGCGACAAACCTACCCCACACATTCTTTCCCCCAGAATGACGCAATGGTCGGAATTCCTAGCTGCCTATGACTATCAACTAAGATATCGCCCTGGAAAATCTATTCCTCACGCTGATGCCTTGAGCCGCTCTCCACTACCCGAACTGCAGGATGACCCAGCTCCCACGCTACCAATACTACAAATCGAGACAATTCTCTCACCTCCACTAACAGCCCTGGACATCGCCTTTGAAACCAAAAAAGACTCATGTTTGGCACGAGTTCTTGGCTGGGTGGAGAGGGGATGGCCAGAATACGAGCCCAAGGAAACCTTTAAACCATTCAAAAACAGACAGACAGAACTCTTCTCACAAAGAGGGTGTGTTTTATGGGGAGACCGAGTCGTCATACCAACTAAACTACAAAATAAAGTCCTTCAAATGCTACACGATGAACACCTGGGCATTGTGCGTATGAAAGCGCTGGCAAGAAGCTACGCCTGGTGGCCAGATATGGACAAACAAATTGAAACCTGGGTCGCCTCCTGTAACAGATGCCAGGAAAACCACTCAGCCCCACCAAAAGCTCCACCAGCAGAATGGGAAACACCCAGAGGTCCCTGGTCGCACATTCATATTGACTTTGCGGGTCCTACCAAAGGACACACTTTTCTAATAACTGTTGATGCATATTCTAACTGGCTCGAGGTCAATAAAATGAAAACAACCACTACAGATGCAGTCATCAAGAAATTAAACAGACTCTTTGCCACACATTGCCTACCCGATGTCCTGGTCTCTGACAATGGGCCCCAATTTACTGCTTTAGCCTTCGAACAATACCTAGCTGAACGGGGCATCTGACACGCACTCACATCGCTGGCTCATCCAGTGGCGAATGGTAGGGCTGAACAAATGGTTCGGTTCACAAAGAAAACCCTACAGAAAATGGAACAAGGTAATATCCACGATAAAGTCACTAGAATGCTGCTTCTCCAGCACATCACACCTAACAGCACAACTAACAAGAGCCCAGCTGAACTCCTCATGGCCAGGAAACTCAGATCGCCTCTAGACCACTTACACCCTGCCTACATCCCGGAAAAGCCCCTGGGTTCCAGCAGCAAGCATCGCGCCTTTAAGGTAGGAGACCTTGTATTTGCAAAAAATTTTCAGGGGATCCCCTCTGGATTCCTGCTCAAATAACTCAAGTCACGGGTCCCCGCTCCTACCGTCTACTGACCACTGATGGCAGAGCGTGGAAATGCCACATTGACCAGCTACACTCCAGATTGACCACAACTTCCATCCCTGACCCCAGCATCGACACCAGGGGGGAGGGGAAGCCGCGAGCCTGGAAATAGAACCAACACCTGTTCTCTCAGAACTAATCCTGAGATCACCACACCATAGCTTGCAATACTCACCAGCCATAGTTGAACCTGGACAGACGAACTCTTCACCAAGAAGCAGCAGCCAAACAGGTTCAGAGAGTCCGGGAAACCATAGCGGTAGCAACGAAGCTGAGGACTCAACCACCCCGAGGGCATCAGGAGAGAGTCCCTACTATAGCACCGGTTCACCGCTCCAACTAGATCCAGCAAGCAGTCCATCTGAACCCGAATTTGAACACGAACAATTGGAATTACGTAAGTCAGGTAGACAGGTACGAAGACCTGCCTACCTGCGAGACTATATAACTCCACCCCTTAAATGGAACCGAGAGGGGAGGGGTGTTCCGGACTAGCAGGCTCGAAAGCCTGCAACTCTGATTGGCCCGCGAATAGCAGATCGTGATTGGTCACTACAGACTGATGCAATTGGCTAGTAAACGGGCTGCCGCGATTGGCCCAGCCAAGAGCGGCATACTCAAATCGCCTTCATTGGCTGCCTAGCCGCAGCCAGCCCTATATAAGGGGCTGCTGTGGCTGGGATGGTTTGCTCAGATCTGAAGTCACTAATAAAGAGCTGTTGTTGTTATCTGAGTCTTGCCTCCATTCTTGAACCATCCTCCCAGATCTAACACTGGCGACGAGGATGGGATGCAGAGGCAACAAAGTCTACTGAACTCAAGCTAGCTGAAGGAGCACGTGGCTGACAGAGCGCAACATTGGCGACATGGCCAGCAGCGCTATACCACCCGTCACTAATAAAGAGCTGTTATTGTTATCTGAGTCTTGCCTCCGTTCTTGAACCATCCTCCCAGATCTAACAGTAATTTTAAGGCATAACATAGGTATAGACATAAGATACCTATTTTGTTGCTTTATAACCTCCAAAATTGGGGGAAAATTGCCCGAGATTATATGAATGGAGTGTAATGCTATCATAAGCTTTTGCATAGCTTAATTGTACAATTTCAGCCATAAAACCCATAAAACACACACAGTTTGACTCTGTACAAGTTTGACTCTGTACAGGTTTGACTCTATGCTCTTGAGGGCTCTGCAATGTACAAATGGGGGCTACAAAGCTAGATGCAGCTCAAGGGTTATGTCCATCCTTGACTTAAAGGACTACTGGAGGCTATCTTGCATTCTCCTAAACTGAGGGGCTGAACTTGCATGCTGCATTAAGCCATGGTTTATTGTAAGGATTAGCTTATTGAGTAAACTCAATGTTTAGGTTTAAATTCCATAAATCATTGTGTAAAATCTCAGGGATTGAGCTTTCATTCCATTACTAACTGAACATCAAGAAAATATATTCAGGTTCAATATGATATGCAATTTAACATTCAGTAATCTTCAGATATTAGTGCTACTTCCGTGGAGAAAACCACTGAATAGAAAATATGTTCAATTCTCCTTATATTGCATTTTAAAGCTCTCCTCTCATGATGTGAGAAATTAATTAGAATTTAGACTTTTCATAAGCTAATTAGTGATAACTAGTGATAAACCAAAAATAAAGATAATATTCTAGAAAACTTCAACAACAACTTATGTGCCTGATCATACCATACTACAGGTATTACCATTATTTCACTCTATTACAACTGATCTTTATAAGTTATCTACTTGGATATCTTTAATATATAAATGGTTTGTAACATCTTAGTATACATTGTTTCTTTCCATTGCTGATCAAAGCATTAAAATGTGCAAGATAGGATACATTTATCAATCTAGCTAGATATAATGCCTTCAAATATTCCAAAGGTTAAATATAAAAATTGATTTGATGATGGATTATTGCAAAAGACAGATAGACAGTAAAAAACAGACTTAGGCTTTTAGATTTGATTTCTTATTGATTTTCATCAGGAAAATATAATTCCAAATCTTTCAAAGGCATGCATTTTTCTTTCAGTTTTGCTTTTGTCATGAAGAAACCATTAAGAAAATGGATAGAAAGGAAGAGGTCATAATAATCTTTTTCAAAACAGGAACTAATATTATTCAAAGGTCATATTCTTATGTAAAGCTTTGTCAGCATACATGTAATTTAGAAATTAATTGTGTAAGCTCAAATAATGAAGTTCTATTAGAAATTTTTTTTTCAGAAGCAGGTAGTATGCATGGCAGGGTTTGGATGTACAAGGAGGACAAATGCATTGAAGCCTTTTACTTGACTAAAATACACGACATGATATTTCTATAATTGTCCTAATTATAAAAAGCCTTCACAATCCTAAAAAATAGGAAACAATATATAAAATGTACCCAGTGATGTAATATCATTCCAGTGGTTACCCCCAAACTAAAAATACAAAGCACACTTAACCTGAAAGCATACTTGAAAAATATGGATCTTATATTTGTACCACAAAGATCTCAACCTTCTTATATGCTAGATAGCTTTATGTATGTATGTTTGTCTCCAGTATGTGTGTGTGATTCTTGAGGTACAGCAGACCCATACTAAGTTGTGCTTATGGTCACAATTAATATAGCTCAAGTTTAACTGAGTCCACGGTTTATTTGTTACAGCCAGTGTTTATTTATTTAATTGTGTTTTTGCCACAATCTGGAGACATGCAAATTCATGTTTTGATAAAATTCTTAACTCCATCTTGCATGACACTCGTAGCCCAAAATAATATGTCAGACATTTATTTTATGGTGTATTATTTGATTTAGATTTTTAGCTGTTTTATCATTGAAATATGACCCTGTGATCTTTTAAATAATATAGTATTTGAAAGTACCACATTTGAATAGCGTCTTTTTTCACTTTTACCATTGGGCAGAAGACACAGAAGTATAGCCAGCTGGACAAACAGGTTTAAAAACAGCTTCTACCCATGGGCTGTCAGACTCCTAAACACAATATAGCACCACAAACAGACAATATGATGAATTTCACTGGTGTATTATGTAATATGTACAGTATATACCATGATATAAGATCATACACCAGAGTAATAATATACATGTTGCACAAAATATGGCATACATTTGGAAACATATGACTAGTTTTTTTTCCTAACTACTTGTGTAAGGATTATTCTTTATACTATTCATGTTGTCTTGTACTCTTGTATGGAGTATACTAGAAGAGGCTAAACCAATTTCATTGTATACATGATGTGCAATGACAATAAAGGCTTTGAACTCTGAACATTAATAGTAGTAGTAGTTGTAGTAGGGTCCACCCATTCTTTAAGGCAGGAGTGTCAAACTCGAGTCATCGTGTTATCATCACATGACGTATCAGGACTTTCCCCCCCCTTCGCTAAACCAGGAGAGGGTGGGGCCAGCACTTGACGCATCCGGCCCACAGACTGGGAGTTTGACACCCCTGCTCTAAGGTATGTAGAGTAGAGAATACATTTCTCCTTTTACTTTAGCAATGCTAAAACATTGTTAGTTTGTTTCTTTAATCATGTTCAACCCAAAGTCATCAAGTAAGCTTTGGACTCAGAACCTGAGTGTCAATGTAGTTTAAAACCTTGCTCAAGACAAACATTTCCCAGTCTAAGAGAAGGATCTGGTAATATTTTGTACAGAAACCACCCAGCACAGGGCAGCAGAATTATCTATTTCAGCGTAAATTCAATTGGATGTTGCTTCCACTTTCACCTCAAGGCACATCCAGGTTAATTGTTTTACTCTGCTACCTTCTTTCAGCCTTGGTTGCATAACTCCTGCATGCACAATAATGCAGTATGCCACGGTTCAATCCACCTGTGGCTTTTGTTCCCTCGAAACTTATGCTCCAGTAAATTATAATTTATACTCTAAGTATATATGGGCAGTAAGTTACATCTCACTGCAGAATGTAAATAGGTATTAAGTGGGGAAATGTGTTTTAATGATGAGGGTTTTTTTTTACTATTCTATATAAATAAGTTGCTTGAAGCAAACCCAGATTTCAAACTCTAGAGCCAACCCTATATATGTAGACCGCCCCTTCACTGCCCCAGGACAATTTATTGTTGCTGTTACTCCAATATAAATAACTCCTCCAATATTTTTATCATATTGACCAATTTAGGTTTTACCTTACCCTTACCTGAGCATACATTTATTAGTTCTTTTCCAAATGGAAGTCTGACTGAAATAGAGAATAAATTGGAAAATGGCTTGTGAAATCTGGCTTAGCTGTCTCCGGTCATAATTCTGTCAGTACCAGGCAATAAATACAGAAGACTCTTATTTTTATGTATAAATTCAATTTCATAATAGCAATAAGACACCACAGGCCGTGCATTGGAAGGGATTACTGCACTTCTCAGGTGATTAAAGTCAGTCGGCCTCTAGCCTCATGCCTCATACTGCCTCACACTGGGTTTAATAATAGTACAAAAGGCACTGCAGGTTGTGTCTTATTACTTCAGTATATTTAGTTTAATCATACAAGGAGAGAAAATAATGGTAGAATGCACAAAAACTTTCCCCCCCATTTTTCCATTCTTTCTAATTAAGTCATCTGAAAAGGAATTCTGAATTAGTTGCTCTTTGTAAAAACAGGCATGAAATGTGAAGAAGGTGGTACAAATTTATGATTAGAATGTCCAGCCAGGTCCTGAACTTCCATCTCCAATCTACTGTGCTATAATTTGGCTTGTTGCACACAACAGAAATTGGACTAAATTCCAAAAAGGACTGTTAACATTCTTCATTAAATTATCACTGTCATTCACTTCATTAGAAGAGTTTACGGAGTTAAAATGCCTGTAATTTTTTAGTCTACTTACTGACAAAGCTTAATGCTAACATATGCTTAATTTGCCAAGGTTATCTCCAGTTCCATTCATCTTCCCCCACTAACAATATGCCTCCAAGATACGTGAAGTTTCATATTTAGTACTATCAATCACAAAGTAATTGCCTCCAGTTCCCTGCCTCGGTGTTCAAAGGAAGGTTTTATTCCTGATCTGATGATTGATGAAAAGGGACTTCTTAGCCAGAGGAGGGCGTCATCCTCCATCCTTAGCGAGGAAAAAGTCAGAAGGAGTTAACTGGAGAAAAGAGGAGTCTGACATTTCCCAATTTTTCTTTTTTGGAAGCTATGATGAATGCTTCTTCCTGATCTGCCCCCTTTCCCAATCCCACCTCATATTTTGGTACTTTTATATTAGGAAGAAAACAGACCACTATAGAATAATTCTCTGGATTTCCAGGAGAAAATCCCATTATGAGCTTTTGAATGTGACACTTTCTCATTTTCTCATGTTGATTTCTATAATGGGCATTCATTTAGGTTCTGGTTAGCCAAGGAACTACTGATCTAGCAGTTGTTTCTCTATAAATGTCTTAACATTTTTTTAAAAAAGGACCTGTTATTGCTTAGACATGTTGACAGTGATTTTTTACTTGTTAAATATTTTCTGCAAACTCTGTCTCTCACCCTTCCTCCTTTCCATGTACATATAATCTCTCCCTCTCCCTCCCTCCCTCCCTTTCTCTCTCATAGATAGATAGATAGATAGATAGAAAGATAGAAAGATAGATAGATAGATAGATAGATAGATAGATAGATAGATAGATAGATAGATAGATAGATAGATAGATAGATAGATAGATAGATAGATAGATAGATAGATAGATAGATAGACAGGCAGACAAACAGAAATGCACTATAATTAGATATAGGTATAGGCTTAGATTTATCCCCTAATTTATATCTTGTCTAGTTACCAAGTTTCTATGACAATTGCCTGAAATGTTGGCAATCCTCCCTTCTTTATCTTAACAACTACTCCTCAGAGCTTACATCCCAACTCCCACCCCCATTTTCCTCCCCGGCCTTGTATATTGGGCAAGAACCCATTAACCAGCATGGAATGACACTTGAAAACTTAGTTGTTGCTTGTTGAGCACCTAAAAACAAACACAGTAACCGCTATGTTTAGTAGGTGAACATGAGACACACACCAAAATAAGATGCTCTAACTATATGAAGAGGTGTTAGAAAGGTCACATGTCTTTGACAAGCTGTAGCAAAGCAATTGCAGGCTATAATTGCTGTTGTGAGTTTTTTTTTTTTTAAGTGCAATAGTTGTCTCTGGTTTTGCATAGTAACTCACTTTAAAGAATAAATAATCACTTAGTGCTTGTGCACATTTGAACCTCCGCTCTTTTGTTACAGTGTATTTGAAATCCTTTTTTTAAAAAAAAAGCTAAACAAAAACCAAGCATTCCCTACTCACTAATCCCTTCCTCCTGAAAGAGCTAATCAGTTAACCCTTTGCTGGCCCCAATCATGTTGAGTTTTTTGATCCTATATTTATTTTTTGTTCTCTATCAACAACATCATCCATGATTCAGAAGGGAGAGGCTACTTCCTTATTATAGCCATGCTCTGTTCATTAGCACATTCTTGCAACATAACTATACCTGGCAATAAGTCAAAATATTCCAGATTTGAAGTATATTTTGCAAGGAGATGCAATGGAATTGTGCAAAGAATTGTAATAAAACCAGTAAAAATGAGATAGCTAAAACTGGATATACGTGTCTAGAAGGAGATGTTGCCATAGAATATAAACAGTTGGACTGCCTAGTGTATGGAAGGATCCACAGTAGCCCTGCAGGAACAACCGACTCCATGTTGCTACTCAAGAAGCCACCCATCTGTTAAAGACTATTAGTGAAGTGTCAGAGTGACAGTCCATGCTATCTTGGGAACCATTTGCAAGAAATGGCATTGCTCTTGCATCTCTTGTCAAATCTCTTTTCCCTGGCAATTCCCTGCTGTTACTATAGTGGTGGCCGTCAACAGTATGCAACTATATAGAAGCTATCTGAGATCGGAGGTATTTGTGCACCTTCTATTTGCCTGTAATGCTTGTGCATCTATGTTATAACTCCTGCATTATGGAGTAGACTGCAACTTCCATATTCCAGCAATGAAGAAATAATGACTTGAGGAGAACAGGATTCCCTTGATACAACAGCAATCATTGTGATCCCTTAAACATTTATTTGCTGGCCTAGTCATGAAATTAGCATTAATGCATATCAAAAAGCCTATAGGAATTAAGGAATTGGTTTCTGAATCATGCTGGCTGATTTCCTATTCATGTCGTTTTGGACAAGCAGGGGGTGATGTGATGCTGCACAGGGGTTTGTGGGAATAACTCTCTCAATTCTGTTTCATTACATGGCTAATTAAGCAAGGTCACTGAGCTCTTTTCAGGTCTTTCAGCTGAAGCATTTTAAAGTTTTCATAGATCTGTTTATTATTTTACATGCCCTAACAATGGAAAGGTTTTAAATGCACGCTGAGTGTATGGTATATGCATGTTTATACACTTGCATGTGTGTGCCTGTGCACACAGATATTGTATTTGCATTCATATTATATTATGTTGGATTATTTCACAGAATAAAACCATACAAATTTAACTTATTTAGTTGGGTTTTAACTCATATGCAAATGTGCAGGAAGCATGAATAATGAATGCAAAACAATGTATGGGCTGTAACAATAAGGATCACTTTACACTTGCAGTTTGACTTACCAGTGAGATAGGATAGCTAGAGAGGTTAATTTCTTTATGCGGGAGAACAAGAATGGCATGCAGATCAATAATTAAGTATATAAACAAGCATATGAGCTACAGGATTATATAACACCAAGACTGGTTGTGCTAGGAATAACAGCTAAGGAAGTGGTTGTTCATGGACTCAAGCCATAATTCCTTCTTTTACTTGCATTATAGATTACTCTGATTTGTATAGTGTCTTTAATGCATACAATTCTGGTGAGATTACTCTGAATAATTCATATTTATCATAAAGATCAGTCAATCCTAGATCAACATATCTGATTGTCAGATCAATGCAAAATTCTTTAACAAGATGAAAAAAAGATTTCTTACAGGATTGAATGGTAGAACTCAATTTTCAATTAATTATATAACACTCTATAGAAATATGTTTATTTGTGCAAATGAAGAATATATTCTGAAAATTTCTTTGATCAATCAAAAATAGAGCAGGTAATGAAACACAAGTAGAGATCTATGAACAGTTCTTAACTTCAAAGGCATTGAGGAGAAGCCAGAAAAGTGGATCAAAAACAGTTGCATCTATGAAGAGGGAACAAAAATCTTGGTTTTTATCACAGTTGTATAATAAAGAACTATCAAGGATCTAATGAATATACTCAGCATGTACCAGAAGCAGAGAATAATTGAATGGAGAATGATATGTAATCCAATCACCCTTTGCTCTATTCGTCTTGTCTAGATGTAAGTGGAATACATGTGTGGGGTGTGTGTACAGAGTGATGCACAAGGAAGAGGAGCTTGAAGGGAATTTACGAATAAATACTTCTGTCTTTGCTGCATCTTTGGTTCTTACTACTTAATGAAAGCAATAGCTTGGAGGTCATCAGGATAGACAAGGGCAGTCATCTTTCTGTCACCAATTTTAACTGGAGAAAAGTTATCTCTCTACAAGGTCAGCACGAGATCATTTATCAAAAAATATTGAATAAATGTGGGGCAAAGACACAGACCTGTTTGTAGTGATAGTTTCTGTCAGAAGACTGACTGGAAAAAAAGCTAACTTGTCTTTGGGCATTCATGGATAATCTCATTATTAAAGCCAGCAATCTGCCATAGATATTCAAAGCTTTCAGTCTGACCCATAACTTGTTTCAGTCAATGGAGTCCACAAATGCCACGTACAATTTCTTCTTCACAATGTTGACATACAAATGGGTCAATACAAAGCAATAATTTTTGGTAGTTTAACTGCTGGATCAAAACCAGTCTATTCTTCAAAAAGAACATTGTTAAGAACTCCATCTTCCAGTTTGTGCAGAAAATGTTTGAGATAGAGTTCAGCTATGTTGTTAATGATGTTATTGGGCCTATAATTACAATTTTGGCCATCATTCTTAAGATTGGAATAATAAAAGATTCCTGTTTTCTGGGACATGGCTGTGTAATTGATATAGTTAAGCATCTTTCCAATCTTTAATTGTCTTCAAGTTCCCAAGAAGGGAATCTTCACTTGGCGGTCAAGGCCTTTATCCTAACCTTTATTGCAGTCATTAACCAGCACCACAGAACTGTGCAAAGATCAAATATGCAAAATGTCCAAAACTAAATAGACAATGGCAAATTAAGAAAAGTACATACAGACAAAACATTTGGCTGAAAGACAAAAATTAAATCAAATATGAAGTGTTGCTCAGGTTACAGATATACAACAAGAAGAAATTAAAATTAGCAATATAGATAATATAAACTTAGAACAGCATATAAAATACAAATACTATATAAATACATAGAGACACACATACATACACACATATATTATTTTTATTTCTTATTTCTTATCTTTTTAATGTTGATAAATAGCTCAATGGGGCTAACATACCTAATACTCCTTTCTCCTCATATTTTCTGTATAACAACCCTGTCAGATGTGTTGAACTGAGAATCACTGGCCCAAAACTGGCTTTCACGCCTAACATGTATATTTGCAAATAAAACAGTAAAATTATCCAAAAGGAATTTAAGAATTATAAACTTCTCTTATGGACTCCTGTCAAACCTGAGACAAATTCAGTATAAATGGCATGTAATCTAGTAAGGACAACAATAAAACTGCTCTCTCTCTCTTTCCCTCTCCCTCCCTCCCTCCTTCCCTCCCTCCCTCCCTCTCTCTCTCCCTCCCCCCTTTCATTACTTCTATTAAGAAGGAAAGGGTAATCGTGTACCTACTTTCAATTTAAATAAGACTTATTTTCTGTAATACCCAATTGCTGGTGTCAAACCTGGTTCTTTCTATGTCTAGAGGAATTCATTATTTCCTATTGAGCCATGCCATAAACCACCTGGCTGTTAGAAAGTTACGTTTTCAAAGCACTGCAGAAGCCAGAAAGGGGTGGGGGAGTCCATGGACGATATTCCAGAGAGGGATAAACAAAGGTTCATTAAAACATCAGTCAATCCTGTCTTTGTAACATTAAGAAGAAAGACTGAAACCTAAAGTTTTGATTTAGGGTTGAATTTGCAGGACCCTAGAATATGCAACCTCGCTTGTCCTCTTCATTCTTATGCTGACTGGAAACATAGATTGCCTAGTTTCAAAGAGGCCACTTCAAGTTGGGCAAAGTTATATTAAACCTGTTAATGTATACTTTGGCCCTGAATGACAAAATCTAGAATTGTTCCTAGAAGTTGTTCATAAGTAAAATCAAACAATTCACTTCTTGGGCAATAAATGATTATTTGCTTAATGTAAACGGTTTTCACCTTCTCCAGGCCAGGCTATTTTTCCAATGTCATCATTCAGTGTGTTTCACTGATAGGTTAAGAAGCAGTATGGATCTCAGCTGAGAAAGTCATGCAATACTCAGTGATGCTCTTGTAATGTTAAGCCTATTTCAACAACAAGCAATGTCCTTTTAGCAGCCAGATAAAATATTTTACTCCAATATGAAAATGATCACTTCAGTAATCAAGCCACCCAGATTTGCTTTGCAGAATGAGATGAATGGCATATCAAACAAACAAACAAACAAACAAACAAACAAACAGGCACACATAATAGAAGACTCTTATCTTTTGGAAAATTTCAAAATTTATAAAGATAGAGAGGTTGCAACATGTTGACTTTAAGGCATAGCAACATTCTGATCTTGAACCAAAGGTAAATATCCTTGGAAACGGAATGTGGAGCCTCTGATTCTGCCTTCACTGACACACCTTCACAACGTCATCTCTGTCCTCTTTTCTTTGCAAGTGATATTGGGTTCTTGTTCCTTCCTTGCTAAGCCATAATAGACTGTTTACCAGTTTGTGATTTAATTGCTGATATTTTGGAAAATTGCCTGTAACTTTACTGGTTCAGTTCTATACATTTCAGAAAAGATGAACTTCACCTCGCCTTTGAGATTCTCACCTCTATTATGTGTATATTTATCAGTTGCCTATATTTGCTAGTTCCTACATTCTGGGCTCTCTTCCAACAGATGGCATTAACGTTTCTCTCTTTTTTCTTTCTTGGCAACAGTTTCTTTCTCAAGAACCTTTCCTTTTTCACTTATTTAGACTATTTTCAACCTCCCCGCTTCTCTTCAAGCCTTATATTCTTTGTTGCAATGTGCACTGTGTGTTTTCTTCCAAGTTTAACAAAGATACCAAGGTACAGAATGGCAACCAATTGTTTATGCTTCCCAAGGAAACAAGAGTGATTTGACATGGGGAAAAGAAGAGCCCAACCTTCTGTTTCAAACTATGGTCCACAGAATTCATAAGCAAGACAGGAATGCAAAACTGTCTTCCATCCCACCTTCTGGTAGTTTTCTCCAATAGCTGATTTAAAAAAAAAAATTATCCCACCTTTTTAATTTTTTTATATAACTCAATGCAGCAACCATTTCTAAGATACTGTTTCCTCCTCCTATTTTCCCCATAACAACAACCTGATGAGGAGAATAGGGCTAAGAGAGAGTGACTGACCCAAAAGCCACTCAGCTGGCTTTAATGGCTAAGGCAGGATTTTGACTATATCAGCAAGTAAGCAGGGTCAGTCCTCTTTAGCGGTTGCTAGGGGAAAAATCTACCAAGAATTGTGGAATTCTTTCAATGTTGGTGAGGTAGAAAATTTAAAATAAAAACCAGAAGGCGGCAATGCCAAGAAAATAAAAATAAGAAAGATAATGAATAAACAGGGAGATAAATGATGATGATTGATAAGTCATTTGCCCAGAGAGATGATGGGTGTGTTCAAACAGAGGCTCTAACAGTTTGTAGGATTCCTGCATTTAGCAGAAGGTTGGATTCAGGGTCTAATAGTTCTATTCAACTCCATGATTTTCTGGAAGATTAATGATATTAAAACAAGAGGCTTAACCATTCTCTCTGCAGCGAACCTAAACAGAGTCAGAAACCTAAATAAGGAATTAATTTAATTAAGCTGACTATTTTGATTTTACTTGGAATTATATGAGCATGATTATTATGCTCCTTTCTCTAAGATCCCCCCCCCCCCTTAGCTCCTTTTTACATGTAGATATTTGGTTGGTTTCATTGATTTAAAAATGGAACTAAGTTTTTTCACATAGGAAAACTTTATGATTGTGGATGTATCTTTTGTATTCCAAAGTTGGCACAAGATTACTTGAATTGGTTATTTCTGGGCTTTGGAATAGTTGATCCAAAGAATTTTCCTTCTATTTATAGGCAAACTTCAATCCACTCTAAAGAGGTTCCACCAACTAGCAATAGCAATCATAATTAACTCTTACCATTAAGAGAGATCTATCACGGTCTTTAAAGAATATCTATTCTAGTTTGTAGCATTTATCATTGGTCATAGTGAAGGGCTGGGAACTGAGTTCAGCAATTAATTAAATTAAATTAAATTAACCCCTCACTTCATGGAACTGAAACTCTAGTTCAACAATACTATACTGTATTTCTTTTAAATGTACAACAACTGTATAACATCATGGGGACAGTAACAATGGCTATGATAAGAGGCAGTCTTTCTTAACTTGGCAAATTCCAGACATACTAGATTATAGCCCTTATGATTCTCAAGTACTGTTTCACTGACTCAAAATTATAGATTTCCCCCCCAGTATATCTGAAGAGCATTATGCTGGAGAGAGGCTGTTTTATCATAAGAGTTTTAGCTATATTTTCACAAAGAATCTTTGAAGGCTTACTTTATTAAAAAAAAAATCAGTCCCAGAAGAGGAGCCATACAGCTTGGGAAGTTTAAGTGATTTGTTTGCTACCATCTGACAAATTTCTTCAGTAGCTTTTAGAGTTTGACAAGCAATTTCCTTAAGAAATATAGGCCACAAATGTAATAATGTCCCAGTAGAAGAGTTTTCTATTATTCTACCTCTTGGCTGCTTTAGGATTTTTTTGTATGATAACATCCAGGCAATATGTCAGAAATTATTATTTTTTTCTTTGCATAATAATGGCAGAGAACTGGAAATATCTGAAGGGAATGTGGGAAAAAAATACCTGACAGTTTCATATAATCTTTTTTTTGGTTTCTCTTAAACATTTTCCCTTTTAAAAATTTATTTTAAATCGTTTTTTATCCAAAGAAGTGTTTACTCCCAAACATTTGTAATACATTAGCCAATTCCCAACTTGGGAATTTGATTTGCAATTAATTTCTGAAAGTCTAACTCACCCCCCTGGTTTCCTATAGACCTTTGTCAGGAACCTTTCACACCTGGGTTCTTAGACCTGGCCTGGTTGTAAGTATTCTGCCACAGATGTCAGTCCTATTGTTGATGTCCTATTAGTAGCCAGTGAATGGGTGGGAACCAAACACAGCTTTGCCTTACCGCTTATCAATAGACAGCAAACATTCTTCTTTTCGATGGGCAAAGGGTCAAACTGTTTCACTTGGCTATAAAGCTCTGCCAGATAATTGCTGGTGATTAGCAATTTTAATTACCAGATGCTAAGGTTTCTGGTCGTAGAAGATTTTTTCTTGTTGTAATTGGGCAGGTTGCAAATAGGTACTTCTTATGTGGGGTTGATTTTTTAAGAAATAAAATTAATTGCAGTTGCATACGTGTTTTAAACAAACATACAAAGTAAGAAAAATAAGTTACGAAGATTGGAGTTGGAAGAAAATCAGCCAAAAGTTCTATTATTTGTCTATGTTTTTCTTTTCTTTTTAAAGCAAAACAATATTTGAGAAAATTCGCTGAAGCATTTTAAAAACCCTTTTGTAAATATTTACATGTGCTGTTGTTACATAAGAGAAGGAATGATTTTGAAATATTTTCCATCAATACAATTATAAATCTTTTTCCTTAAGCCCTTACTAAAGGTGTTCAAAATAAAATAGTAAACACAAAAGACAAATCTTCCTAAACAGATAATATAGCTATATTACTTAAAGAAATGAATCACATTTTATTTTAAATATTATCTCAAATATTTAAAGTATAAGAAGCACATCCAACTTTTGCATTTTGTATTGTACTTTTCAAGGACTCTGTGACACAAAATAATGTAGCTAAATTACAATAATTCAGATGGTAGTAAAATAGCTAACTCTAGAGCTTTTTTTCTTTTAATGACTGCTCTGTTCCAAGCTAAAATTGGAATATATATTTCATTTTGGTTGATTATAAGGGTGTCTATATTATCAAGATTATGATTCAGGTCTACGTTCTCAGTACCTGGTGATTACAATGTGCTAGAAATAAATATGAGAGGGTCATATATTGTCCTAAATTATACTATAATGCATTTGGTTTAAACTTAACATGCTTCAGATCCAGCCATTTTGGTTTATAAACCAGGATTAATGATCTAGCCATCACTGATTCAGAAAACCATGGTTAATTAACTGTGATTTACCATGGTAAGTGAAATAACTCAGTGTCTATTTGAAATGGAAATATCAGGGATATCCTGCTCCCTCCCTCCCTCTATCTCTCTTCCCCGACTTCTTTTTTGTGTGTATGTATGCTGAACATATGATTTTGTGATATAATCCAGGACTTGGATGTAAAATCTGAAAAACAAATAACAAGTAGTGGCTAAAGCAGAAGAGCCAGCAGCAGGCTGTGGAGAAAAGGATGCTAGAGAAATGAAAGGAATTATGGAAAATATTGACCAGTGAGAGAGTCTGGTTACAGTAGTACAAATAGCAACAAGTTTTCAGAGTTCTAAATGTCTGGCAGACTGTGGAACCAACCACAGTAGTAATATATGCTACCCGATGGTCAATGGCTTAGGGCAGCTCACAACAACAAACAATTTTTTTAAATAAATTGAATAAAACATAAAAGATAGCAAGTCCAATCAAAGAAGGGTCTCATTTTCCTTAACCAAAGAGCTGGGTGGGGAACACTGAGATCTGGGGAGGAATCTCATTCTTAGAGCAGAGGTCTCTGACCTTGGCAACTTGAAGCTTGGTGGACTTCAACTCCCAGAATTCCCCAGCCAGCAAAGCTTTTCTGGCTGGGGAATTCTAGGAATTGAAGTCTGCCAGGCTTCAAGTTGCCAAGATTGGAGACCCCTGCTCTAGAGGATAGATGTTGCAAGAGAGAGTTTCAACAGATGACATTGTTTAATCCAAGGAATCTGGAAGGTCCCAGCTCTGGAGTGTCAAATCGGCCAGGCAATTGTTAAGACTTGTGGATTTCAACTCCCAGAATTCCTCCTCCAGTCATGTTAGCTCAGGAATTCTTGGAGTTGAAGTCCGCAAGTCTTAACAGTTGCCAAGTTTGAAGACCCTTGGTCTGGAGGCTAGTTGAAATTTGGGTCATCCAAGCAAAAGTTTTCATGAATGTATACTCAGAAGCCTCTGTGGCAAGACAATTTTTTTTACTGCAGCAAACTTCCTTAAAATGTGGGATTTCAGCCTGAGATAAACTCAAATATTTTATATTTAGCTTAAGTTATAAGAAAGAAGCCTACTCAACTAAAATTTATAATTAGAGATTAAGAGCTGGATTTTGCACCTGCATAAGTAATGTTTCTCCACTACAGGCTTTTAATAAGTGGGGGAAAAGACCTATTAATAAATCTTTTTCTTCTAGATCGGAAGCTCAAATAAAACAAAGTGTGAGGTTAATGGTACAGTTTCAAATGTAGGGCTATGATTTGATTTTCTGGTAGTAGGATAGTAATTAGATAAGCATCTGAATAAATCTGTTAGACATGGGATACTACTTTGAATGAAAAACAGCAAAATGTGTTTGCTATGTTGGTTACATTAGAGCACGTCTCTATATGCACAGCCTTGATAAAGAGTTTGTATCATTTATAATATAGAAAATAAGCCCAACAGAGTGGGTTAAGGATACAAACTTAGACCTCACTTTTTAAATTCTTTGCTTTTGTTGCTCAAGGTTAGACCCATGCTATGTTATTTCCACATATGTTTTTTTTTAATACTTTGTTGATATTAGTTACCTGCTGTGACACACAGTACATGGCAGTTTCATTGTTGTGTTCTGGAAAAAGCAGGTATTGTACATCTGAATTAAAATCTTGCTGTGATAATATGCTTCTATTGAGTCAACAAAATGAGTTGTCTATTTTGTCTTCACACATACATCTCTGCAAAAGCAAGATTGACAATCAGAACCATAAATATTTTGGACTTCATATTTTTCAGCCTGATGAAAAGCAAAGCTGTGCAATAATTTCAAATGAAAACTCACAAACAACGTGCTTCCATTTGTTCTGCTGAGGTGAACTTTTTGTAAAAGGTGTTATTTCAGTAGAGGTGTTTAAATGCTATTGACCAGTAATCATCTAAAAAGTATATTCTATTAATGTTATGCTTTGTGATGTATGCATGGAAATGTGCATTAAAAGACAACAAACCTTGTTTATGCTCATAAAGTGTCTCCTCTTTGTAAATTAAACAAATTCTGATATTAGAATTGTCAAATTTTTTTAGGATGAAAAGGGATATTTATTCAAGCTTTGATAAATGACATATTTTCCAAAGGGTATCTCATCCTCCAGAATATATACATTCAAGATATGAATGTTTAAAGTGCTTTAACAGTTGGTGACTTTGGTTAATTTAATTCAGTATATGTTTGATTCTGCAGCAGTGTCTTTATTTTCTGTTGCTTAATCATAGCTTCTTCCCATAGTAGGATGGCTCTGCAAGTTAATATTCCATTTCAGAATATCCAACATTGTAAAATAAGTCAAAGTTTAGTTTCACTTAATAAGAGCAATTCTTCATTTTCTCAAGTGATCACATAGAATATATTATATCCAGTATAATTCTACAAGCCTTTTAACAAGGGCAAGCTCACCTATATATGAATTCTGGGCAAAGTTCGTTTTACCTCTCTGTTTACTTCCTTGAGCCTATTTCCCTAGAAGTTTGTTCCTGAAGGGCAAAGTCCAAAGATATTCAGAGTCATCTATTTTGAATTAAATATGTAACTTTGTTTGAGCAGCTACTCTTGGAAAAAGGAATCTCACCAGTTGGAATAAAGTAAGCTTCTAATTGGTAAAATATTATTTTTCTAAAAGAAAAATAATTAAATTCTAGAAAACTTAATACCATTTATTTATTTAATTTGAAAAATGCAAAACACCACGCAAGACAATGTTCTATTTAGGAACGTATAAAAATAAAAGCACCTTTCAATAAAGTAATAACAAAAATAGCAATTACATCTCCAGGTAATGAGATTGATCAACCTTTGATCAACCTTTAACAACAATGTTCAATCTAGTATAATTACACTAATTATAATAACAACATACAATCTATTCCTACAGTTAATCATAGTCTCAGTGCATTATTGCACCTGGCTGTCTTTGGCTGGGCTCAGTAGCTAAGCAGTGTCAGGCTTAGTTAATACTTGGTAAAGAATATTGCCAGAGTTTGGGGGCTGCTAGACTGAGAAGTCAAAGATCATAGTGGGAAACTTCTGTATTGTTACCAAGAAAGCTACATGGATGTATTTTTGCAGTCACTGAGTCAAACTCAACTTCAAGGAGTTTGTCTTATTGTTAGAAAGATTTAAATTGACATATGATAGCTGATGCTTAATTTGGTTTCCAAATGTACAACCTGGCTAGTGAGTACATCCTTTCAAAACATTTTGTTTAAAACTCACCCCCCGAGGCTGGGAGATAAAGGGGAGAGTGGTTTATAGACAATACTACTCAACCGTGCCTTTATTTTATGGAATAACTTTCCTCTAGAATTAGGACTTTCATCTTCCAGGAGCTACTGATTTGGGGGAATTTAATACATCAGCATTTCAGTGTTTTTGTATTTGATCATTTTGCTCTAAAATTTTCTTAAATTTTTTTATTCTTGTTTGATATAAACTACTACAAGTCACTTCTGGAGCCCTGTGATATAAAAATAAAATGAATAGATAAGTCTATGTTTTTCTGAGGTTATCTGGAATAAATGAAATCATCTCTTTTCTCTAAAAGAAACACCACAGCCTAATTTTGCTGCTGGTGGTGTTGTGAGGCTATTCATAGAGCTATAATATAAATTTAATTTTTAAAATGTATTTATTTATGGTCAATGACCAACAAATTGGTCTCAACCCTAAAACAACATATAAAAGCAGGCTGAAGTATAATACAGTAAGAGCAATAAACTATCATACAGACCCACCAATTAAAATACACACATATGAAAAATGAAAAAGAATAAAACAAAGCAAGAGAAAACAAAGTAAATACTAGATGGAACAATAAAAAGATTTCTTCTTGACATTTCTTCTTGACATCATTCCAAGATTAAGATGCCTTAGATCAGGGGTGTCAAACTCATGGCATCAGGTTGTTGTCATGTGATGTATCATGACTTTTCCCATCTTTGCTAAAATGGATGGGCGTGGCCAGCACATGACACATCCTGCCCACAGGCCACAAATTTCACACCCCTGCCTTAGATCGGCTTAAGGTAATAGCTGCTAAGAATTTGGCATTTCTGTTCATAATAGCAGATCTCTGTCCTGAGAGAAGAACATAAACCACATCTCCCTAGTTGAAAGGTTGATCTCTACTACAAAGTGATATAATTTATCAGCATATAAATAATTATTATAGAAGGAACCATGAAGAAATATGTGTGCCGAAGTCAGGTACATTTTGGTAACAGGAAAAATTTCTCTCATTATGTGGAATTTCATGAAATTTAATGCTGCCAAGGATAGGATGCTAAAACAGACCAAAAATAAAGTTTAGTTTACAGGTCTAAAAATTTCCAGGAAAGAAGGAATCCACCCTTGTTAGGGTGCCTATAGTACTTAAGTCTGTCTGATGTATAATATTGAAAACCCTGGTTAACCTTCTCTCAAGAGATAGGAAAGAATGGATAGAAAAGCTGTAGTGACTTAGGTTAGCTGTCATTTTTTAAAATCTTCCATCTTGATGTGAAGTCATCAAGGAGAATTAGCAGAGTGAGTCAGTGGGCCAACAGAAAATAAAATTGTTCCTGCCAGCTTCCAGAGGCTTGAAAAATTACTCCACAATATTTGAAAGCTGGAACTTATTCCATATTTGGTTAGTTCCTGCTTGCCATTGATTTTTATGGTAGCTATAAGGAAACCAGAATTGTGATTTTGGTGCAATTAATTGTAAGCCCTTCCTCCTTGCAGAATTTCTTCTAAAACCCAGCTGTGTAAGGGAGAGAACTGCTATGTCATCAGCACACCGCAGCATTGCCAAATATCTACCCATGGGTAGATGGGGGATGAAATTCCTTTTTAGTAAGAGCAGCAAACCACTGAGTTTGTATAAACATTAAATACAAGGGATGCATCTCTGTTTCACTCCTTGTCTGATTGGATTATCTACCAGATTTGTTATACCTAACTTGGGTGACTGTGTTTTCATACAGCATCCTGTTTAGTGAAAATAGCAATCTGTTAAACAAGCTTTCATTCTTGGGATGGAACTGAAGGCTGATTTCAGATGGAGAAAAGCAATGTATAAAGGGAACTGCTGTTTCCATTGGTATTTTTCTATTAAGAATTGCTAGATGGCACACTGATCTATTATAGATTTGCTGTCTCTGAATCCCACTTATTTGTCTGCCAAGAATGTCACCTGCTCCAGGCAATCCAGCAGTTTCTAGCATAGAAAGTGGGTAAATAGCTTGCAGGAGCCCTCTGTAGACTAAGTTGATGGTAAATTCAGTTGGAGAATCTGTATGTTTACCTACCTTCCAGTTCCAGCTCCTGTGGCTCTACTCAAGGTAAGGTTCGCGCTTGGCCGAAGGGTGCGGGCTAGAGGGTGGGCAGGCCATGTGGGTGGTGCAGCCTTGTGTTCCCACACAGCCTGGATTAATTGCTTTGGGGGGAGTGCTTTGGGGGGACATTTTTCTGAGGACCACCAAAATTTTCTCATGAACCACCAGTGGTCCCTGGCCCATTGGTTAGCAACCACTGATCTAGTCAGCCTTTACAATATACAGGCATTTGAATTTTCTAGAAGTCAGAAAATCTCCGTTGAATATGAGGAATACATGTTTGATTATGATGGTCCTTTGGTAGTAGTATTAACTCCAAATGTTCTGGTCTGTTGGTGAGGTTATCTCCTTTTCTTTTTTTGTGAACATGCAAATTATACTTTTTTAGTATCTTTCACTCCTTCTAGTCATGTCTCCAAAAACAGAAGATTTAAATGCCTGACACTGTTCCTCTATAGATGCTTGATTTGATCATCTGTCCAATCATCTAATTTAATTAATTCCTTATACAACTTTGACAAAGTATGTGTCCCATAGTTGTTTTCAAAGTGAAATGTTTATGCTGCATCTTCAATTTGCAAATTTGGACAAGGCTAGCGAAAGTATCAGTTTCTTTCAGAGTTTCTTTCTTACACATTTGATGATATATAATTTTATCAGAATGGATGGCACTGATTTATGAGGGACATGTTGGCCCTCTTTAGTTGTGAGGAGAAACTACAAATGGAAACTGTTCTGTATTAACATACTCCAAAAGGTAAATTCTGATTGGTCCACACGAACTGCATTCTGATTGGCCAATTCAACAACCGTGATTGGGTTACTTGGAATCGACCGCGATTGGCCGAGCCGATTGCGGGAGATTCAAAGTACTGTCATTGGCTGACAAGCCGCAAGCAATCCCTATATGAAGGGCTGCCGCGGCTCCAAGATCTTGTACTGGTCTATACAATGAAACAAAGAGCTTGAAGTACACTGGTCTCGCGTCTCTGATTGGAACCGATCTACCCGATCTAACAGAAACTGAGTGGAAAAAATCTAAGGGAGCCAACCACTCCTATCTAGAGCACTTAAAAATAATCCAGTTTGCACACACCTATCTGAAATTATGTAAATATTTAATGCATTTAAATGCCATTCTTCTGTAAGTATTTTCAGGTGCTTTGCAGTTAAAGGAAGAAGAAAGTTACATGATAATAATAAAAGTATATCTCTAGTTCAAAAAAAGATGAAGATGGTGAAATAAAAACGTCTTTTCCTGACAGTAAAAAAAAAACATTTCTGTCAGCCCCAGTTAAACCTCACGTAAGTGGTGCTCAAAATGTGAGAAAGCTCTTCTCAATCATAATTTTATCTCTGATAAGACAGACTCTCAGGGAAGTCCTCCAGAGATGATCTTGGTGCCTGGGCCGATTGATAGGGGAGTCAGATCTCTTCATGTTTGAGCAGTGCCATACTAAGGTCAACTCTTTATTCATTCCAGCTTGTGGTAGCAGGTTTGTGCAACCCCTGCAAGTTATCCCAGAGGCCCAAACATGGCCTGACATAATTGTTGGTTTTAAATAATGGTTACTCCCCGCCCCTTAATATGCTTCAAGACATATGCTGACTTTTCTATTTTTGCAAATTCCCAAATAATCTTGTTCTTCTTGCTATTGACTTAGTGATACATAATTCATTCCAAATTGTATGTAATTCAAGAGGAGTAGAAGACGAAGGAAATTCAGAAAGGAAAAAAAAAGATGTGCCCTGTGGAAAAGGGAAAATGTAGTATTTATCATTTTTAAAGAGAACAAAAAGATCTGTATGTTATGTGGGTTTCAGTGACAGTAATTATCCTGCTATTCAAGAATGAGTAATTACATTATTCTGTATGCTAAACTGCATAGTTACTGTTACACACACACACGATGATTGCACCACAAATATTGGAAACAGAACTGCAAATGAAACAGATGCTTATTCATATATATACAGGAGTTGTGGTTTTTTAAAAAATATTTGGATTATATTTACCTGATACAAAAACAAATATTTAGGTCACCAAATTTTCAAGATGATACACTGTACTATAATTATTCTTCTGACTTCTCTTTTTAAATAAGCACCTTAAATGTATAATTAATTATTCTTTAAATTAGTTCTGAAAACTATTCAGAAAGTTTAACCTGTGAAGATACAACCCCAAAGAAATGCTATTTCCAAGACATCTTTTCAAATCACTGTTCAGTGAAAAGGAGTTTACTTATCGGGGATCCTACAGGCTAGTGTTTCATTTAGTAAATTTAGTACAAGTCATAGTAACTACAACTTAGATGTCTTTCACAGTGTGTGGGTAAGGTAAGAGTTCCTTCCCCACTTTCCTATTTTGACTTAGCAGAGAGGTAAACCAAACTTTGCCCTGTACTGTATGAGTCCCCTGTTGCAAAGGCCTTCTCAGTTCACCCTTCTCTTTCTGATATATGATATTATTGATTATGGAAACTACCAGGTGTCATCTTGGAAGCCATTTTTCTTTGAGGTTTCTGAGCTGCCACATTCAGTGCCTGGGAATTCATGAGGGGGATTTCAAGGAGTAGTGGAAGATTTACCACAACAACATTCCTTTTTCAGAAAGTCAAGAACATGTTACTCTGCTCCTGGATGGGAGTGACTATGGAGTAGTCTCCAACTGAAATGAAGTAATGATTGGACCATGTGATGAACTATTGGGTATAGGGGTTGGATTTGGGGTTTTCTTTGGGCTGGGGAAAATCTGGTACTTTCAGATCTGGGTTTTCCCCAGATGTGCCAATATGACATCACTAATAAAATGGATCTTTGGGAAGATTATATTCTTGGAGTCTTTTTCTTTGGAGATTGTTACTTGGAACGCTGACACCAGGACTGCTGCAAGCAGCTGTGAAAATTGTGCATTGCACAAAGGTGTTATGATAAAATGGAAACAGTAGGAAAAGTAGCCCTTCCAGTTGCCACCCATCTGTGCATGCCTTGTAGAAGAAAAGGGAGAACAAAGAACTGAGAAACTGCAATTGCCATGTGATGTAATTTGATGCTCTGGTTGCAAAAAGCATTTTGTACAAAGGAGTATTACAGGTTAGCAATGGTCTTATAAATAGCTACAGGTGTTTGGAGCAATGACTGAAAAACTGTGGAGCTGTTAGTGGTCTCTGAGCTTGGTTGTTTGTATACTGATTTTTCTGCAGCAGTTTTTTTCCCCAATTTTATTTAGTTTTCAAAATTTAAAAACATAAAATAAAACTTTATACATCATTATATCAACGTCAAGACATCTTTTACATTTCCTTATCATCTTTCTATATACACATTTCTTTCATTATACAATTTCAACTTAATATATAAATAAATATAGATAGATATGGGTATAGATATAAGTATTTACATAGTTTCTTATTCTTTACCTAATTGCTATTTTGTTTTCTTTTTATTCTTAAACCATTCATACCAGGCATCCCAAACATATATCGACTCTTCTTTATCTCTTGTTAGTCTGTCCATCTCTGCACAATCTAAAAAATTTTTTATAACATTATCCTCTGATGGTACATTTTCCTACTTCTAAAATTGTGTATAGGAAATCCTAGCAGCTGTTAAGATATGTAGCATAATGTATTTATCTTTTTTATTATATTTTTCTGTTATTATGTCTAATAGAAATAGTTCTGGTTTGGGTTCAATTTTCTGTTTTGTTGTTTCTTCTAGCTACAATCAAATTATATTCCAATATTTCTTGACCTCTGGGCAGGTCCACCACATATGAAAATATGTACCTTTTCCTTCTTACACTTCCAACAGCTTGGGCTTAGGTTGAACATTTTTGCTAGTCTAGCAGGAGGAAGATGATATATGATTTGCATACTGATTTTTTTTATTATCCAACTAGGTAACATCATCAGTGCGATAACATTGATCACACCAAAAACCCTCAATTCAACTCTGAACTACAGATATTCTCTTCTTTTGAGACTCTTTGTGACTGTTACAGATAGCTCAGGAATATTTCCTTCTTGTATACACGTTTGAATATACAGTATATCTTGTATCTTGTACTCCAGTAAGTATTCTAGTGCCTAGTTGAAGAATTCTTCCTGTCTGCCTCATTCTATTCATCGTAACTCAAAAAAGGATAGAAAGAAATGTGAATATTAGGAGGAAAAAAGAGGCCATTAGTTTAGGATCATTGAAATACAGATTGAGCTACAGTTATTCCCCACTATTGCAAATCATTGACATAGCTAGTCATAGTGAAAGACAGGAAAGTAGATAGATTATAAGATAAAAAAATTATCTAGAAGCCTTGCCAAAGGATATGATGGTTAGAAATGTGCTTTAAAATTAAAAAGTCAAGGTTTAGAAGGCAGAATAACAGAATAACGAGTGTTAGAAGGGACTATCTTCTATAGGTCATGCTGTGCTGTCCCAGCCAGTCTATGGGAATTGGATAATTACTTAGGAATTATGAGCTGTCCCCTTAAGGGAATGCATCATAGTAAATGTAGTTAAGGTATCCTGGGAAATGTAGTTCATGTCACGTGGCCACATCTGTAATCCCGATTGGTCACTAATTTGACCCTTGATGGGTTGGGGGAGTTTCCTTCACTTTTGCCTGAACTCTCTAACTCATGGCAGCTTCTTTCTATCGCTACGAGATGGGTTAGGAGATAACCATCTTTTACTACAAGGCAGATATACAAAGGATTGATCATTAAAGAAGAACTTCATCACAAACATGAGTTATGAGGATACCTGATGAACCAATAAATATAATTTGTTATGGTCATCTTGTTGAGTTATCTATCTGCATCTGTACAGCTTCAAATCCACCTCTGTGTGGAAGGCAGAAAAATAAAAGATGGTCCTGAAACCCACCTGTATAAAGATTGTTAATTTGGATTTTTGATAAAGCAAAGTAATATTGAAGCCAGGAGTGAATATGCAATGTTAATTTAAGCCTACATTTTCTCATTGCCTCTCTTTCTCTCTCTCTCTGTGAGAGAGAGTTTATATGCTGTTTATATGGTGGGAGGGATTGGAAGTCCCCCACATGCTACAAACAAAGAGAACCAATAACCCACTTACCCCCCCTCTTCTTTGCTCAATTTGTCTTCCTGCTATCTCAAAGACTCCATTTGCATAACAAGGAAAGTCAGATATTTCCCAGCTTTCAAAGGAAAACCAAACCTCTGTCTTTAAACCTTCTACAAATGCAGTGAGAGACTCTGAGAAAACATGCCTGTATATTTTTTGGTAAAACAAAGCTTATCTTCCTCTGCTCCTCTGGCAAAGCAATAAAGAGGCCACAGTTATAAAAATTCCTCCGGCCAGAGCTGTCTCCACAGCAATGGGCACATTCCTTCCTGATGTTGTATGTACTAAAGTCTGAGATTCTCTTCCCAACACTAGCATCCCTACTCCAACATTTCATGGCCTGCCAGGTGAGCAAATTAGCCCACCAGTGCTCACAGCAATCTCTCAATGAGTTGACATGCCATCAACGACCACTGCCACACTTAATCCATAGGCAGTAGCATTCCTGCCACAACCTCAATACCAATCCGGCTCCCAGGCACCACAAGGTAACCACATCCAGCCTACACAGCAGCGTGACACTCAACCATCATCTCCAATATGGGAGAATGACATCCTCCATAAGTACTTGGAGGAAGACTACAACCCATCATTGACTTACAACCCGAACCCACCCTACGAGAATCCAGGGGGAGAACCCTCTACATCAATACCTCCCCCCAACTCAGCAAATGCTGAAGATTACTGGAGAAACTTGGCTATACAGAGTGGAAAGGTAAATTTGCACACCAACAAAGTTCACAGATTCTCTGACAAGCCAGGTGGCGAGTATCTAGTATGGAACAAACTTTTCCTGCGCCCTGTTCAGGCAGCACGCCTGACCCCTGATGAAATAATCAGACACTTGATAGCATGGCTAGGGCCACAGTCTGCCGAAATACCAAGGGCACTTTTGGCATCCCAGGCTGCTGACCTACGGTTATCATGGAAAAGGCTTGACGAACTGTATGGCGCTTCTGAGGACATAGAAGCAACACTCTTGGATAGCCTCAACAGATTTCCTAAAATTCCTATCGACAAGCCTTGCTGAATCATAGACCTCACTAACATACTTTTTCAGCTGAGAATGGCACAACGAGATCCCTTATGGCACTTACCTGTCTCGATCATGTCAACATGCAGAACAAAATTGTTCGAAAACTTCCGCAGGTGCTAATTGAAAAGTGGCTTCAGTTGACTGACACCTGCATTGCCAAGGGTCGCCACTGCTTTATACCCTTCACACTTCTTGAAGAATTCGTGTCCCACCAGGCGACAGTGTTCAACACACACTGGGGCCGTGGACTCAGAGCTGTTATTCCTCCTAATGACAGAAGATACAACAGCAACCATATATTGCCCTCAGGCCCTGTGCACACTACCAGGGAAAGACCCTTCATGGTTGTCCATAAAATCGAGATCGACTCCTCATTCACACACAGTTGGGGAGAGGACTCATCAGATGCAACCCAATTTAGATCTCTGAACACAAGGAGAATACAGTTTTGCACTATGCACCACACTCGTCACTTGCTGAACAGCTGCACTCGATTTGCAGTGAAACCACTGACCCAATGAAAAGAGTTGCTAAGGGAGTACCAATACTGCTACAAGTGTTGCGAATCCAAACACCCATCCAAGTACTGCACAGCCAAGGTGCAATGCGACTTTTGCAATAGTGACCAACACCCGACGGTGCTGCATCCAGACTCCGAGCCGCCACTGCAGACATCTTGTAACCCTCCTTCGAACAAGAAACACAACATAACACAGAAGCATGCAGAGCTCCTTGGCAGACTGCCAAACTACAACCACAACCAAGGCTGAGCGTCAGCTGCACAGCATTGCACGCCAACTCACCATGCCCTCGTTTGTGTCTTCCCATCTGTTTAGCCAAAGTGTACCCTGAAAGATGCCCTGAAGATGTTGTGAAAATGTATGTGGGGATAGACACTCAAAGCACCTGCACCCTGGCCAGACCTGCATTCTTCGACCTCTTTGAGGTGCAACAGAATGAACTTCACTTCACTGTATCAACGTGCCATGAACCAAGAAGCACGGGGGGGAGGAGAGCTCCTGGACTCTGCATAGAGTCATTAGATGGAAGTACCCGATTCCCACTACCACCTGTATTTGAATGAGTAGCATGCCTCATCTACAGCACCTGGCTCATCACTTTCCCGCTTTAGATCCAGAGGCTGAGATCCTACTCTTGCTGGGAAATAATGCCCCACGCGCCTTTCTCTTCTTCGAGTCAGTCGGTGGTCCTGTAGATGGCCCAGTGGCCATCAAATCTCCACTAGGATGGGGGATTGTAGGAACTGTCAGTGATGATCGGATGCAGGCTCCAACTCAGGCAAATGGCTTAGCACCATCCATTCCAACAGCCTTCCGACACCCTATAGCACCATCGAAAACAAGAATGCCAATCAGTACACTTTTGCGAGGACACCCAAAATGGCTGCCAACAACCACCAGACGTCCACTAAGATGCTCTACACAAGCATATGCCTATGCAACACCCTTTCCAATAGCTTCCTGACACTCTTTGACACCGTGGAAGCAAGAGTACCATTCCAACCCTAAAAGGCCACCAGAAGCGACCACCAGACTTTCACGATTGGTACCATGTGTACCTGTCAACCCTAAAAGGCCACCGGAAGCAACCACCAGACTTTCACCTTTGCCGACAAGAGTACCTGTACACCCTAAAAGGCCACCAGAGGTGACCAGCAGACTTTCACCAAGAGGCTGAACTTGAAGATTGAATCTCAAGCTTTGCATGGTTTGCTTTGTTTGATGCTTTATTAATGTTTACTGCTTTTCTTAGTTATATAGCTAACTGTTTATCTTAGTTATATAGTTATCTGCTATTCATAGTATTACTGTTTACTGATTATCTTAGTTTATAATCCATTTTTTCCCTCTTCTTTTAATAGTGAAATTTACAATTCCAGGCGGGGAGTGTGCTGTCCCAGCCAGTCTATGGGAATTGGATAATTACTTAGGAATTATGAGCTGTCCCCTTAAGGGAATGCATCATAGTAAATGTAGTTAAAGGTATCCTGGGAAATGTAGTTCATGTCACGTGGCCACATCTGTAATCCCGATTGGTCACTAATTTGACCCTTGATGGGTTGGGGGAGTTTCCTTCACTTTTGCCTGAACTCTCTAACTCATGGCAGCTTCTTTCTATCGCTACGAGATGGATTAGGAGATAACCGTCTTTTACTACAAGGCAGATATACAAAGGATTGATCATTAAAGAAGAACTTCATCACAAACATGAGTTATGAGGATACCTGATGAACCAATAAATATAATTTGTTATGGTCATCTTGTTGAGTTATCTATCTGCATCTGTACAGCTTCAAATCCACCTCTGTGCAGAAGGCAGAAAATATGCCAAAAAGTATGAGAAGGCTTCGTGGTTTTTTTCCCTTTTCTAAGACAAATGCACAATATTGATCCTGTGACAAAAGCATAGGTTTATTTAAAACAAGAAATAAAGATTGCATTCTTCAGTTCTCATACATGCTACAGAATGTATGATGCATGGAAACTATTGGGTACCATCTGAGTCCAAGCCAATTGTTTTTCAGTTCTGTTGGGCTGGGTTCAGAACTGCTGTGCCTGAGATGAATTGCAAAAAATCACTGGGGCAAATGAATCATTTTAATAACAAATGGAACCTTTTGATTTTCAAAAGGAATTGTAAGTCGTGTCTCATGAAACAGACTATATCTTTAAGCAGAAATAGTCACACAGGGGGTTAATTCAGGAGTATTTACCTGTGTTTAACTGTTGCTGAAGCATGTCCTTTATATTTAAGAGGATTTCTGTTACAACATTTTCTTCTCAGTAGCAGAACTTAAATGCTTGGCCCCTGATTAAATGAGAAGGAGAGGGCAGAGTAAAACAGGGTCAACCTTGTGCATTGTTGTTTGACTTTACTCCCATGTTGTTTTAAAGAAAGGTTAATAAAGACTGTTTCTATCAGAGCAAAGAGTCTTGCTTTCTGTGATCATTTCCTGATAATATCATTTGTTTTTGTATAGTATTCAGGCAGTAGAGAAATCCCTGTGGATCATCTTGACTTTGCATTCTTCTACTTGGCAATAAATATCTTGGCTCCCTCTGTTGTCACTTGATCAGGCATGAAAAGAGATCTGCACTTTTCTAATACAAAAAGGGGCATAAGGGGTTTCTTTTCTTACGAACCCCCCACACACACACCTTTGTGTACACAGCACATGAATTAAATGGATCTCTAGCTACCTTTTGACTTTGAATTAAAATATTAGATCCAATTCAGTACGTTTAAATCAAAATTATTATAGATTGGCCAAGCAGCCATTTCATGAGTGTGTGGAGCAATGAAGAGGTTCCCTGATAGAATTAAAAATGTTCTTGCAAAATACCTGAAAAGGATAAAACAGCTGAAGCATTCTGGATATTCAAAGTAAACAACCTGTTAATTTAAGCGAAACAGAATTACATTTCTGAGCAATTAAATAGAATAGAATACTTTATTGGCCAAGTGTGATTGGACATACAAGGAATTTGTCTTGACTTTGGGAATGAGAATTCAAGTTGTACAACTGAAGCAGCTTAAAAGCACTTGAAAATAAACAAACAAATCCCATTGTTGAATGAAATTACATCTACTTGAAGACTCAGGATCACAGCTTGAGTGTTGCACCTGGATGCCTTAGTTTCTAGGGTTCTCGTCCTGTACATGTCGGAGGCACATACAGGTTGAAGTTTCAAGGATTAAAAGTATGTTTCTTCCTATTCTTAAGATGTTAATAACTTACAGTAGTTTATAGACCATGTGCAATATTGTAACCTACAAATACCGCTTTTGAAAAGTGTTTATAGATTTTGTTTGGTGCAGAATGCTGTAGCCAGAAGATTGACCCATCTGTTTCCAGGTCCTTGTTATGACCTACAAACTCTATGCAATGTGAGATTAAGCTTTTTTGAAGACCACATTCTCCCAAGTTTATTTGCACAAAGTTTATTCTCCTTGGGAGCACCTACCCTTTGGTCTCCTTGGGAGATGCAATAGAGAACATTTAACATTTAATAAATAATCAGAGCTGGAAGGACATTGTAGGTCATCTAGTCCAACCCCCCACCCAAGCGGGAGATCCTACACCATTTCTGACAAATGGCAGTCCAATCTCTTCTTGAAAGTCTCAAGGGCTGATGCCTCCACAACTTCCAAAGGCAAGCTGTTTCATTGGTTGATTATTCTCACTGTCAGAAAGTTTCTCCTTATTTCCAGACTAAATCTTTCTTTTTTCAGTTTCCATCCTTTATTCCTTGTCTGGCCTACAGGTGCTTAAGAAAATAGCTTGACCCCTTCCTCTCTGTGGCAGCCCCTCATTGGAACACTGCTATCATGTTTCCCTTGGTCCTTCTCTTCACTAGACTAGCCAAGCCCAGTTCCTGTAACTGTTCTTCATACGTTTTAGTCTCCAGTCCCCTAATCAGTGATGGAATTCAAAAAAATTTACTACTGGTTCTGCGTGCGTGGCTTGGTGGGCTTGGCTTGATGGGTGTGGCAGGGGAAGGATACTGCAAAATCTTCATTCCCTCCCCACTCCTGGGGGAAGGTTACTGAAAAAACTCCATCCCCACCCCACTAACCTGGTTTCCAGCTCCGTTCTCCTGTGCAGGGCAACAAAAGAAGACCCAGCCAATCAGCTGGGACTCGGGAGGCAGAGAATAGATGGGGGCAGGGCCAGTCAGAGGTAGTATTTGCTGGTTCTCCAAACTACTCAAAATTTCCACTACTGGTTCTCCAGAACTGGTCAGAACCTGTTAAATATCACGTCAGCTCCTAATCATCCTGATTGCTCTTCTCTGTATTTTTCCTAGGGTCTCAACATCTTTTTTATAATGTGGTGACCAAAACCGGATGCAGTACTCTAGGTGTGGTCTTACTAAGGCTTTATAAAGAGGCATTAGTACCTCACTTGATCTTGAGGTTGCTCCTTCAAGCCCTGGAATTCTGTCCTACAGGAGCCAAGCTAATTCCCCCTCAGTTGACATTTTGCCAAAATACAAATTGTGTGTATTTAGACAGACTTTGGGGGATTAAATATATTTGTTTATTGAGATATCTTTTAATTGGCTTCATACTATTAATCAGTAGGTTGTGAACAGTCACTCATATTTTTGTCATTTCTTGGTTGAAGTACTGCACAGGTAATTTACTTTTCATGGGGTATCCTTGAAATATCCAATTACTTTGAAGGCTGTTCACACGTTTCTGCTGCTACAAAATGGGGAGGTCTGTTGGCTTAGTTGTGCTATTGCCATATTGCAATACCACCGTGGGAGCTGATTTGGTTGCTGGCATGTGTCTGCTTCCAATTCATGGGAGTTGGGAGAGTCCCAATGCTGAGCATGTTATATGGTGGGCTTTTTGTGTTTAATTATTATTGTTATTGCTTGTATTTAATTTATTAATATCTACTCTCTGCCTAGAATCTGCTAAGGTTGAAGCAATAAATAAATTAAATCAATAGGTTTTAATTACTTTTGCCTTTATGTTCTAATTTTAGTCCTGTTTTTATGTATATATTATTAATGTTGTATTCCTTAAACACTTTGCTGGGAGAATGAAATGTAAATACTTTTTATATAATAATTGTGTCCTTCCAGGTGTCTATCTACACATGTGGCTTGACTTCAATTCTTTGAGTGGATGATCACAGAGAGCCAGTTTAGTGTAGCACTTAAGGTGCTGGGCCAAAAAAGGGGAAACTATGAACTCTAGTCTTTTCTTAGGAATCAAAGCCAGTTGGTGATTTTTTAGAATAACCTACCTCACAGGATTGTCGTCAGGAATATAGGCAGAAACATTAGGTATGTTACCTTAGTTGTACAAAATGATGATATACACTACTATTACTACTAATACTATTGCTACTATTACTGCTACTACTGCTACTACTACTACTACTACTACTACTACTAATAAACATCTGACTTATTCAGTCTAAATATATGTCTGACTGAAAATATTACCAAACAAAAACATCTTAGTGCCCATTTCTGTGCCTTATGTGCTCATGCCGTGTATCTTGGCTTGTTTGACTCCCGGACAGCTTCCCTGAACTTTGTTTGTGCTCATTGGATTCAGTTATCCAGTGACTTTTGTTGTACTGAATGGAAATCCAGACCTGCAAAACAGGGGTGCTTTCCAAGGATCTGTTTCAGGGGTTTGAATAAAGACCTGTAGAATTCTTGCCCTACGTGCATGTGTGTATGGGGAGTGGGGCAGCACATAGAGAAGGAAGGCCAACTTGAATGTGTCATGGGTTGATTAAATAAGTCATTTGACACCCTGCCACATGATTGGACAATCAAGAGCCTAGAAATAACAGGAGTCAGAAGAAACAGCAGAAGCAAATATCAATAGTACAATGGAAGCACAATTATTGTAGGTCAATTGTGATAGATTGGGAGAGATATATGTCAAGAGAGGGATATTTCAAGGAGAGTCACATTCACTATTTTTCATTGCACTCATTCCTTTGTTAACAATACTGAATAACTCAGGCCATGGCTAACAAAAACATCTTCCAGACTACCCCACCAGGGGTGGGATTCAATCCGTGTTACTACCAGTTCGGTGAGAGAATTGACGCTCAATACTGTCATACATACAGCCAAGATATTGCAATCAAATTTGAACTGGATAAATGCGCTTACCATCAAATGAGGAAAAATGAAGGAATAAAGGTGCCCTATTGCAATAACATCAGGAGTCTGGATGAAGATGACCCCCAAAATACCTGAACATCCTTCAAGCTGACAACATTAAGCACACTGAAGTCAAGAAAAAGGTTAGAAGTAAAGACTAAAGAAGATCTTAAAGTCCAAAGTCAATGGAGGAAATACCATCAAGACAATCAATTGGGCAATTCTAATCATTAGATACACAGCTGGAATAGTGGACTCAACTCAAGCAGGACTAAAAGCTCTGGATAGGAGGACTAGAAAATAATGACAATGAATCATGCCCTTCTTCCTCAGAGTGACGTTGACAGATTCTGCTTACCAAAGAAAATGGGTGGGCATGGAATGTTGCAAACATATCAGATAGCTGAAGATGAATAAGGGCATTGGAAGAATATCTGAAGGACAATGAAGAAGATACACTGAAGCTAGTATAAAGGAAGGCCTACTGAGCACTGTAGAGACCAAACTTGCCTACAAGAAAGACCAAATGAAGAACAGAAAGGAGACCTGGGAAGACAAAGTATTACATGGCCAAAAGCAGAGGAAACAGATAATAACCAGACTTGGCAATGGCTAAGAGCAGGAAAATTGAAGAATGAGACAGAGAGGCTAATCCTGGCTGCATGAGACTAAGCCTTAAGAAAAAAAATGCATTCAAAGCCATAACTGAGAAGATAGCAATAGATAGCAAGTGCCAATTCATCAAGGAAACTGAAGAAACAGTGGATCACAAAAGACCACACAGACTGACTACAAACAATGGCATGACAAGTTGAAACAATGGCATATTGAAGGATCTGCAAGCAATACCTTTTACCTGCAAAAAGGAACTGGTGGGGGCTTCACAATTGTCAATAAAAAGATTTTAAAAGTATAAGAAAACTTTGGACATGGAAGTACCTGGAGACAGCAGATGAGAAGAGAAAGAACTGGAGAAGATGACAAAATACAAAAACCTGCCAATAGAAATATGATGACCGTGGCAAAAGAAAGCAAAGGTAGTACCAATAGCAATAAGTACCTTGGATCCAATACCAAAACAACTGATGCATCACTTGAACACCATCGGTACTGACAAAATCACTACCAGTCAATTGCAAAAGGCAGCTTTACTCAGAACAGATTACACTCTGCAATTATATCTTTAGCACCATCAGACATCCACATCTGTCTATCCCAGGTCCTTAGGAAGGACTTGATAGATGGATAAAAATGCCAAATCCAGTCTAAACATCCAGCTGACTGTGCAAGGAACCATAATAAATGCCTCCATATGAGAACTCTTATTCAGTGAATATGTGAATGGTGGGAGGGTTTTCCTGTAAGGATAAACATAAAAACCCAACTCTCCAACAGCCCTGTTTGAAAGGCTACTGTAACTTTTTTTGTTTAGCTTTGAATGTCTTTGTTTGTTTGTTTTGACAACAATTTTTCTATAATTTATCATCAGGGTAATGGAATATCTTTAATTCGATGGAAGCACCTAGATAAAACTAGGACTAGCAAGCTGACATTTGATCGTACCAGGTTGATGATAAAATCAGTGCTTGTTTTAAGTTGTGTAATTGACTGGCCTGGAAAGGTGGGGCGGGGGCGGGGGTGGTGGGGAAGAGGAACTCTCCTGTAACCGAGAGATTCAGTTCTCTATGTCCAGCCAGAACATAATATGCTCTGTTGGCTTGTGAGGCCTGTGGGGTTTAAATAGTGTCTGCAATCTGGAGCCATACTGATTTACTAATCCTTGATCTTAGCTGAACATGATCACAGCCCCTGCTTCTGTTCATAAGGGATAGGCTTACTGTTAATTGACAGGCTTTGGCATCTCACCAAAAGAAAAAAGTAAAAAAAAAAAGTGGCAGTGAGAGAAGAATGGACTAATACAGCCCCAAAGGATGTCCCTGACAAGTTAATTTGGGAATGGGGTATTGCAGAAGGGGGAGAAGGGCGGCGGGGGGTGGGGGAGGTTACTTCAAACTCCATGCAGATGGAAAAACATTTTTAATTTGTTGTGTTAAGAAGCACTTTAATGAATTCAAGGCGCTTTAAAAATACAGTAGTTTGAAGCATTAGTAATAAAAGCAGCAATACAGGAAGATTACAGGAGGAATGGCGTCCTAGTCTTCCCAAGCTTTCTTGGGTGGGCGGGGTGGACAGGGGACTTTAAGTCTTGGCAATTGTTTAGACCAATCCTTGCAGTTTTCTTTGGATTTTTGGAAGCGGTTTGTCCTTGCTTTCTTTTTACAGCTGAGAGAGAATAACTGGCCCATAGACTGGGTTAGTGCCTAAAGTAGGACTAGAACTCACAATCTCTCCGTTTCTACTTTGGTGCTTTAAATACTACACCAAACTGACTCCTAAGTTCTTAGCTTTCCATTTGTTTTACATGTTTTCATTTGTTACTTGACTCCTGGTATATGGCTTCCAATATACCAGATTTTCAATACCTTAAAGGTCTATTGTGTAGTATTATTAAAATAAAGGTGAAACTTGAAAAAAATAACATACTATAAAATATGTGGAAAAGATTACTATCTTAGTAGGAAAAGATTACAGCTATAAAAATCACTTAAAATCTCCAGTAAATAAGTAGACAACAATAATCAGATTTCAAATGCGCTTCTAACTAATTCTGATTTGAATATATTAATCATATTTTAATAAAGTGAGGGCTGATAGCATTATGGGGGACAGTATGTCAAATCAATTACACAGCTTTGAGGGAGAGGCTCTTTATAGGTAGTGAGTATGTTAATTTTCTGTTCTTCCTAAATTTGTTTTTGCTAAGGAGCACCTGAGAGATTCTATCCCCTTCATTTCCTTGGCCTTGCAAAAGTGAAGGCCCATCTAAAAGTTCTCCAGAAATACATTGGCGTGGGGTAGTCAGGACTATTTAGAGAAGGTTAATCTGGAGATACCTCAGATACAAGACATGTGTTGCTTCAGAGGATAAAATCAGGACTTTGAATTGTATACAAAAGCTAATAGAATGCCAGGGCAGGATCTGGAACATAGATGTAATGTGCTCATGTTGGCATATATATAAAAAACAACATTTGCTGCGTACTGGATAGTTTTCAAGGGCAACCTCATGTAAAAAGCATTACAGTAGTCCAGGTGAATGGTGATCAGTGCATGAGTCACTGTTATAAGGTCCTCATATTCCAGGTAAGGCAGCAACTGGTACACAATCAAAGCTGAGCTAAGACTTTTCTGGTCTTTATTATTTGAAGTTTTCTGGTCCTTCATTATTTGAAGTTAGCAATGTTTCTCCTCCTGTTGCTTTGTTCCTCTCTCTCTCCATCAAGGTCATCCTTTTTACCCTCTACATTGATTTGTTCACCCTACAGAAGTCCAGGGTGGCAGCCAGACTCTTCTGGACCAGGAAACCTCTTCTAACAACTCCAAGAGTTAAAAGAAACCTCAGAAAAAAACAGAAAAGAAAGCAACGTCTGATTTCTAGTGGACTGCTTCACTCAAAGCAATGTTGAAGTGAGTGCCCTTTGAAGCTTTGCACATCCATAAAATATACTAAATACAGTAAATAAATAAGATTTTAAGTCAACAGGCCCTTTGGTTTTTGACTAGACATGATGTACATTGATGTTTTTTTTCTTCTAATTCCATAATTTTCAATAATGGAAGTTTAAAAAAGCTCTGAGTCCTTACGCCAGGCACATAAGATTAATTTTGTGTTTCACTTTGGAGACAGGGAAAGCCTCTTTATTGCTGCTGACATTTATAATTGTGAAAAGGACTAAGTGCTGATTCTGAGAGGGCCTCAGACTATACAGATTCAAAAACATTGCAATTAAATATATTAGAAGACACTTACAGATATGCAGCCAATCAGCTTGCTCAATTAGTAAATATTCTAAGCCCTATAATTTCACATAAAGAGTGACCCATGCTGTGAGGAATGTTTACTAGATTGATTTGTTGGATAATTAGACTCAGGAGAGATAAATGTTCCATAAGTGTTTGTGGGATGTATTGTGATATGCCCTCACACTGATACATAAGGGGGAGTGGGGATGGTACTGGTTTCTTCAAGTTCTGAAGTCCATTTCTAGCTGCTTCTTCCCTCATTCCTTTTTAGTCACCTGCATTTTGAAAGTCCATGCAAGATGGGATTCAGGAAAAAAATTAATTTCAATTATTAGAATAGGAGGAAGTCCTTCTTTTAGCTCTAATTTTAGCCAAATCATACCTCCTATAAACTCTTAAAACATTAACTAAGGATACATTTTAAAAGATATAAAGGTAGTTCTTCTGTGTTTTGCTCCCATTCTCTCTAACGGATGCACCGAATCTATAAGCCAGTCTTGCCCAAACATGTGCCCTCTGGAATGTATTGGGATTGTAATACATCTGGGGGGGCATCTGGTTGGAAAAGACTGATATAATCAGTGCAGGGCAGAGTGAACCTTCCGTACGATCATTTTGTTAGAGAGAGGCATGGTAAAGAACTTAGCAATTACGTTGTTTTCTTTAATGACCAAAGGGAAGCAAGTTTGTAAACCTGGTCGCAGTCAATAATTTTCCACTTAGTAACCATGTTGCTTAGGAACTGAGTTGCGGGTCCCATTTGTGTTCACTAAAGCAAGGACTATCTGTAGTGCTCAGATTTGCAACTCTCTCCTAGGCAAGGCTCATAGTATGCAGAGAACTCTGAACCCTAGAAATGGAGTATAATATAAAGATCAACACTATATAGTAAGACAGACTATCACTTTTTTAATGTATTTCAAAATCTTTTTAGTATTGGGAACATTCCATTATCTGCTTCACATATAGCAGACAAGTAGCATCTTTAACATTACTGAACCTCTCAGCTTTCTTCCCCTTTCTTTTAGGCATGTTTCTAGTTCTCAACAGCATGGCTCCTGGGCCTATATTTAATAACATATGTATGTATGTATTTTTCCTATTTCTTAATTGCCCATCTCCCTCAGAGTGAGACTCTGGATGGTGCACAATATAATCAATATATAGGCAATGTATAAAATTAACATGAAAATCAGAATTAATTTAAGATTTAAACAATTTAAAATTATAAAAATAACACAAAATTTCAAAAGTTGAAGAATTCCAAGATGGGGAGGGATAGCAGTTGTTAATATGGGTATTTTCTCATGGTTGTCTGGGCCCCTGTGTCCCTCATGCCAGGCTACTACCAAGTTTTGGTCTTTTTGCAGAGGGCCAAGAAACCGGGGGCTTTCCTCACCTTTGAGAGCAAAATGTTCTACCGTGCAAGGGTGCCAGCAGAGAAGGTGTCTTCCTAGACCCTGTCAGTTAAAATTCTTTGACTGACCAGGTCTGTAGTCCCTGCTGATTTGATGGGGCAAAGCCTGTTCCCTAGGTAGCCTCACTCTATGCCACGTAGGGCTTTATAGGTGATGGCCAACACCTTGAATAGAACCCAGAAGCAGTTCATGGAGGAAAGATGTTATATATGCCCTTCTATGGGTGCCAGGTATGGCTTGCACAGCTGCATTCTACACCAACTGAAGCTTCTGGATACTTTTCAAGGGTAGTCCTATGTAATGTGCGCTGCAATAGTCCAATTGGGGGATGACCAGGGCGTGCATGATGACCAGAAGATCTTCCTGTCCAGGAAGGAGTGTAACAGGCGACACACTGTGGAGTTAAGCAAAGACTCTTCTGGTTACAGCTGCCACCTGCACTCCAAGCAGGAGTCATGAGTCCAAGAAGATCCCCAAGTTATGGCCCAGGACTGTCTGAGGTAGTGCAACTGTATCCAGGATCAAAGATGATAAACTCCTGGATACAAAGCCATTCCATCTTACCAGGGTTCAGTTGAAGCCTGTTGTTCCCCATCCAGACCCCTAAGCTTCCACATCCACTTCATCCCTCGCTTTACTCAGGATGCAGATATATAGCTGGGTATAATCAGAATATTGGTGATGATCTTGCCCAGTGGTTTCATGTAGATGTTAAAAAGGAACAGAAAGAGCTCTCAGCCCTGTGGCATGCCACAAAGCAGGAGCCATGAGCTAGATCTTTCACTCCCCATTAACATCAGTTAGGACCAGTCTTGGAGAAGGAAGGAAGGAATACAACACTGTGCTGCCCAATTCCCTAAATTCAGGGGTGGGGTTCTACCAGTTTGCACCTATTCTCTAGAGCCGGTTGTTAACATTCTAAGCAGTTCGGAGAACTGGTTGTTAGAAGAAATTACTGGCCTAATCCTGTAAGGAAGGCAGTAAGGAAACATTCAGGTGTTGCTTACAGAAACTGCCTCTCTAATAACTCTTATTACATTCTTGGCAGGACTAGACTTCCTGTCTCTGGAACTTCTCTGGAGTTTTTTTTCCCCCTCCTTTGCTGGTACTCTGCTTGTGTGGAGTGACCATTCAAAGTTACAATGGCACTGAAAAAAGTGACTGATGACCATTTTTCACACTTATGACTGTTGCAGCATCCCCACAGTCATGGGAGGCCAGGCGAGGAGATGTGTGCCTCGATGTGAGTGATATTGAGTTGGCCACACCCAGTCAATAACATGACCACCAAGCCATGCCCACCAACTAAGCCACACCCACAGAACCAATTGTTAAAAATTTTGAATCCCACCCCTGCCTAAGTTGCCCCCAAAAGATAAAGATTTGTCAGAGTATATTCATGAACTGGAATAGAGCTTGGTAACAAGGTCAGCCAATGAATAGGCATAGCAACTAAGTCAGCCAATGAGGATTGTTTTGGAAACTGAAACTAAAAGTAGCCTAGGCATGGCTCTATGTTAAGCTCTGGAACTCTGCAGCTACGTTAAGCTCTGAGTCTGTCTATTGAAGATGAAACTAACTTGCTTGCTTGCTGAAGACTGGAGCTCTGCTCTGAATTTGCAACATGTTTCTGTTTGAGTTTGCTCCATGTTGGAGAAATCTACAACTGGTAGATTTCTACTTAAACTACTTATGTTTATAAAGATGTTAAATGAAGCATCAGCCATCTGTGTTTATTTTTTCTGGCGCTGAATTACCGCTGCAAAACTCTTAATAAGGTTAACGGTATTGAAAGCCACTGAGAAGTCAAGAAGAGCAACGATGAAGGCACCAGCTCCATCCGGTTCCTGCCAGAGATCATCCATGAGTGTGACCAATGCAGTTTTGGTCTGAAATCTGACTGAAAAGGTTCCAGATAATCCGTTTCCTCCAGGGCTAATGTATTCTCAGCTTCCTATGTGTAAATGCTTCAGTGCTGCTAGATTAACAGAATAACAGAGTTGGAGGGGGGTTTTGTGGTTTTCTAGCCCAACTCCGCTGCTCAAGGCAGGAATCCTTATTGTAGATTATTGCAAATGCAATGAATATACATAGATGACTAGCAGAATCCACAAATAATTTGGAGCACAAAAGGAGAAAAATCAATTATTATTATTTTTTTTAAAAAAAGTTTCTTAAAAAGAGGGGACTATGGGCTTGAATTTCTTCATTATGCCTGGAAATATTTAAATTAAAATGAGCCCAATAAGAAGGAATATATTCCCACAATCTAAAGAAGAACATACTAAATCCAGAAAATACTGCCATGGCCACATTCAGAAAGCTGAATGAAAAAGAATAACATAAACGTTGGCAGAAAAAGTTCACGTTGGTGCTGAAGGAGCATTTTGAAATTGCAGAGAAAAGTCTTCACATCTAAATTTACTACAGAAATGTAGCATTACAGTGGGAAATATTCAGGAGAATGGCATTGTTTTTCTTTTTAAAGTACACCTTCATAGAGCATCTTTTCTGCAGAAGTAGAAATCAGCCAAAGAGCTGATTTGATTTTTTATTGTTCCCTTTTGATTTTCAGAACATAAGGATTCTACATCTGTCAAGCCACTGCTTTTGCTACTTATTTGCCTCTAACTTTACCATGTACCTAGATTCAAGCTCTATTCAAAGGAGATTTTACCTTTATCTTTTTTCAAGAAGGTGTATTGGAGAAGTCCACTTTTTCTCTGTACACATTAAGATGGGTACCCTACATTAAGATGGGTACCCTTAGAAGGGGTTACTCAACTGACTTCACAACAAATTAAAAGATATTTAATTACTCTTGATTTTGAGCATTTTACCTGGTAACAATTACTTAACAAGCTTCCCAACTTGTATGTAATCATTCTTTCATTTGAGTTTTATATCTCAATTGCCACTTCTATCAAGATAACAAAGACATGAATTCTGCATCCAAGATCTGCAGAAGAGAGTTTTTTAGAAACTGTGTCTCTCTTTTAAAATTATTTTGGTAGTAATTCAACTGTCCAAGACCAAATTATGGCCAAGAAATGTATAACAAGTGTCACCAAGCCATTCATGGGTGTTGTGTGTTTATATTCCTTCTCTTTTGAAACAATATTAAAAAAGTGGGAATAGAAAGCAAGGCACTTTGAACCTGGGCCTAGAGCTGAGGACCAGGGAAGGTGCTATTCAGCAGCCAGGCAGTTACAGGAGGTCCATCTGCTGCCATTTCATGGGTTCCTGATAAGCTGAAGAGATGCAGCCTGGTACATTTATCTACTTATATAAACAATTTATATGGTCTGCCCTCTCAGAATAGTGATTCTGGGAGGCACATAACGATTAAAGCCCAACAATTAAAACAATAATAACTTTTCTTTTGTAAATTCTCTTGGTTTCTTATTTAATTTCTTAATTAAACTTTTTTGACATTCACTGAGCCATTGTCTTTGAATCTCAGAACATAGTTGGACATCAGTCCCATCTAGGATAGATACTTGAGGCTGTACTGACTTTCTCGGAGAGGGAGTTGTACCACTAAGCCAAAACAAAATATTCTGGGACATTGAAATGCTGATAGGCCACAGAATCATATGGTTGCTTCTTGCTGCTTGCAGATCTATTCAAAGCTTGCCCACATCAGAAATCTTGATTCCACCTTGGATAAATCACTTCTAAACTGTGTCTGAAAACCTTCAATAATGGAGCACCCATAACTCCCAAATGCAGACTGGTTCACAGCATTGTAATTAGAAATTACTCTTTATTTCAAGTTTCAATCTTCCTCATTTCTAGTATTGGAAGATTGCTGTCATGTCTCCCCATAATCTTCCCTTCTTCAGGCTAAATGAACCCAGTTTTCTTTACCCATACTTCATAGAATTTAGTTTCCATGCCCTTAGCATCTTTCTCATTTTCCTTGTACTCTTTCCAGTTTCTCAGTATCCTTCTTGCATTGGATGCATTATTTCCAGAAGTTTGAAAGTTACCCCAACTCTCAGGTAAAGAATTGAAATTGTGCAGCTTCAGCAGGGGCGACTATCTGCTGGTCCTTCAAGTTATATGGTGCCAGCCTCCCTTCTCTCTTGCTTCCATTTTACTTGGAAAAATTAGTCTTCCTTCATGTGTTCCTTCCGAAATCCTTTTGTCTGCCTATAAATCAGCCCCTGTGCCAGAGGAGTTTAGTTTAGTTTACTTTATTGTCATTGTACTTCGTACAACGAAATCGAACACCATCTTCAGTGCACATCATGACCATGACCATGAAAATAAACACAGACACACATCCTTCACCCTTCACACATTGAACCAGAAACCCCCGACACCACACCAACACGGCACAATACAGCAGAATTCAAAAGAGCGACTGCCCTGGGATAGAAGCTGTTTTTCAGCCTATTTGTCCTTGTTTTTATTATTCTGTACCATCTGCCAGATGGTAATAGTTCAAAAAAAGGGTGCCCAAGATGAGATGGATCATTGAGAATGTTTTGAACTTTCTTAAAAATAGCGGCAGCTATAAAGCTCTTCCAAAGAGGGGAGAGGGCAACCAGTAATCTTCTGGGCAATGACATTAACCCTTTGGAGTAGAAGATAGCTATTGTTACCTTTAAAAAAAGGTATCAAGGAAAGCTCCAGGAAATTGTAAGAGAACCAATTTAATCTCTGTTACAGGCAAAGTGATAGAAAAACATTGTTAAATAGAAAGTAAGTTAGCAAAAGAACAAACATAGCTTGAAAAATCAGTATGGATTCTGCAAAAATAAATTCTGCCTCATTGGTCTTCTAGAACTCGAAGAGGTTATTGGCTGCTGTGGAAAATGCTGATTGTCAGCATTGAAACTTGGATTGTCAACAGTTGACAGCATTCCTCACTGAAGCCTTTTGAGTAAATTTAACAGTCATAGGATAAAAGGACACATTACTGAATCCATTACTTAATGGAGTGCTATCCAGTTAAAAGCATAAAATGAAGTATAAGCAGAAATGGACAGTGTTTGCAATGAAGGGAATAAGAACTGGGATCCTTCAAGGATTTGTACAGTTCACATATTTTAATTTGTTCACAAATGACCTGAGTAGGTCTATTTTTATTTGATATAATCAATGTAATTTTTTTTATATTGAGGAGGGAAATGATGAAATTTGCTTTAAATATGGCTTGAATCTAGACACATTTATGTGGTAAGAAAACAGAATATATATATATATATATATATATATATATATATATATATATATATATATATATATATATATATATATATATATATGTTTTCTGAGGTTCTCATGGGTATTTATGTGTGGATCTTTGGTTGTTCGGGTTTTCCCGCGTAAGATTCAAGTATCTAGGCAACGTTTCGATGAAGTCTCATTCATCATCTTCAGGCTTCTGTCTCCGGCTCTGTGCTTTTCAGAGTAATGTGAGATTGCAGCTGCTTCCTCCTTTTAACTGCCAGTGGGGGTGGGACTTGATTGGGTGGGGGCTTGGCTGTGTTCTGATTGGGTGGGGTGTGTTCTCATTGGTAGGGGTTTGGTTGTGTTCTGATTGGTTGGGGGTTAGCCGTGTTCTGATTGGTTGGAGGCGTGTTCTGTTCAGGTGGGGGCTTGGCTGTGCTCGGTTAGTCTTAGTTGCTGGGGGATTTGAGCTGGTGAGTTGTGATCTTGCTGTTTGGCTTCTAGTTCGTGGTCCTGTTGCATCTTCATAGTGGGTGTCGGTTTGCTTCATGTATGGCTCGGAGGGGTTTGAAGTGGGTAGTGATGCAGCTGTAGTGCAGCTTCTGGTCCATGGTCGTGTCTCATCTTCTGAGTGGGTGAGAGTCTGTTTTCTACATGGAAGTGTGGTGGTGGCATCTTGTGTGGCTCTCATGGGTGTGGGTCTGGTGTCCTTCTTCATGTTAGGTACTGTCTGTTCATGAGGGCGGGTTTCCAAATGGCTGGAAGGCGGGAAGTGTCATCTCGTTTGTTCATGCTGTGTGGGCGTTTTTCTATCTCTATGGCTTCTCTGATTATTCTGCTGTTGAATGAAGTCTCATTCATCATCTTCAGGCTTCTGTCTCCGGCTCTGTGCTTCTCAGAGTAATGGAGATTGCAGCTGCTTCCTCCTTTTAACTGCCAGTGGGGTGGGACTTGATTGGGTGGGGGCTTGGCTGTGTTCTGATTGGGTGGGGTGTGTTCTCATTGGTAGGGGTTTGGCTGTGTTCTGATTGGTTGGGGGTTAGCCGTGTTCTGATTGGTTGGAGGCGTGTTCTGTTCAGGTGGGGGCTTGGTTGTGCTCAGGTTAGTCTTAGTTGCTGGGGGATTTGAGCCGGTGAGCTGTGATCTTGCTGTTTGGCCAACCAAGCCCCCACCTGAACAGAACACGCCTCCAACCAATCAGAACACGGCTAACCCCCAACCAATCAGAACACAGCCAAACCCCTACCAATGAGAACACACCCCACCCAATCAGAACACAGCCAAGCCCCCACCCAATCAAGTCCCACCCCACTGGCAGTTAAAGGAGGAAGCAGCTGCACTCTCCATTACTCTGAGAAGCACAGAGCCGGAGACAGAAGCCTGAAGATGATGAATGAGACTTCATCGAAACGTTGCCTAGATACTTCGAATCTTACGCGGAGAAAACCCGAACAACCAAAGATCCACATACAAATACCCCGAGAACCTCAGAAAACAAATATATATATATATATATATATATATATATATATATATATATATATATATATATATATATATATATATATATATGTGGATCTTTGGTTGTTCGGGTTTTCTCCCGAACTGCACTACTTAACCTGAAAGAAGACACCAGCATAATAATCCTACCAGCAGACAAGGGCAATGCGACAGTGGTTATGAACACATCTGACTACCAAACCAAGCTAACCAACCTACTCCAAGACCCCACATACAAACTCCTAAAGACAGACCCCACCACCTACCTAGAAAAACTACCAAATCCAAAATAAAAGCCTCCCCATCAGTGAAGAAATCCAGCAACGAATCATACCCAGAGAAAAATCATCCAGATGCCCCAAGCTTTATGGTCTCCCAAAATACACAAAGAAGGAACCCCACTCAGACCAATAGTCAGCTCCATAGGCTCACCTCTACAAAACCTAGCCAAATTTCTCGCCAAACAACTACAACCTTATGCAGAATCCATCAACTCACACGTAAGAAACTCATTCCAGTTCATCGAGATCATAAAGAAACAAAACTTACAACCTAGCGACCTACTAGTAAGCTTCATGTCATATCCCTCTTCACCCAAGTGCAATAAAAGAAGCCTTGACAGCCATCCAAAACAAATACAACCCCCAAGCACATCCTAGATCTAACCAACCACTGCCTATCCAATACATACTTCACCTACAATGGACAAAAATACAAACAAATAGAAGGAGCACCCATGGGATCACCCCTCTCACCTGTCATCGCTAACCTCTACATGGAACACTTTGAAACACAAGCTCTAGAAAATACGACCACAAACCCAAACTCTGGCTCAGATACGTAGATGACACCTTCATAATCTGGCCACATGGGAAAGAAAACTGAACAACTTCCTCACACACCTCAACAGCCTACACCCCAAAATACAATTCACCATGGAAACAGAAGCCAACAACCAACTTCCTTCCTAGATGTCTTGGTATACAAAAGATCCAATGGCTCCCTAGGACACACCATCTACCAGAAGAAAACACACACTAACCGCTATCTACATGCACTCTCACACCACCACCCAGCACAGATCAATTCCGTAGCCAAGACACTCATCTCCAGAACAAAATGCTTAGCCGATGAACAACACCAAAAACCGAACTACACACTCTCACCAACGTACTTACAGCCAATGGATTCCAAAGAAAGAAGATTACCCACCTAATCCAAAAAGAAACCCCAACCAAAATCCAAGACAGAGAACAAGAAAACGGCAAAGCCCTCCTCCCATATATAAAAGGCACTACAGACAAAATCAGCAAGATCCTCCAAAAACACAACATCAAAACAGCATTCTGCACAAACAGAAAAATATCCACCATCCTAAGAAACCCCAAAGACAAAATCGAATTAGAAAACCAAGGAGTATACGAAATCCCCTGCACTGCCTGCCCTACCACATACATTGGACAAACTAACAGAAGAATAAATGCACGCATTGAAGAACATAAGAACTCAATCAAAAAGAAGAAACGACCTCTTCCCTGGTCCAACACCTCAAAGCCACAGGACATGAAATTGATTTTAAAAACACCAGAACTATCGCCAAAACCGAACACTTCAACAGCAGAATAATCAGAGAAGCCATAGAGATAGAAAAACGCCCACACAGCATGAACAAACGAGATGACACTTCCCGCCTTCCAGCCATTTGGAAACCCGCCTCATGAACAGACGAGTACCCAACATGAAGAAGGACACCAGAACCACACCCATGAGAGCCACACAAGATGCCACCACCACACTTCCATGTAGAAAACAGACTCTCACCCACTCAGAAGATGAGACACGACCATGGACCAGAAGCTGCACTACAGCTGCATCACTACCCACTTCAAACCCCTCCGAGCCATACATGAAGCAAACCGACACCCACTATGAAGATGCAACAGGACCACGAACTAGAAGCCAAACAGCAAGATCACAACTCACCAGCTCAAATCCCCAGCAACTAAGACTAACCGGAGCACAGCCAAGCCCCCACCTGAACAGAACACGCTCCAACCAATCAGAACACGGCTAACCCCCAACCAATCAGAACACAACCAAACCCCTACCAATGAGAACACACCCCCACCCAATCAGAACACAGCCAAGCCCCCACCCAATCAAGTCCCACCCCACTGGCAGTTAAAAGGAGGAAGCAGCTGCAATCTCACATTACTCTGAAAAGCACAGAGCCGGAGACAGAAGCCTGAAGATGATGAATGAGACTTCATCGAAACGCGTGCCTAGATACTTGAATCTTACGCGGGAGAAAACCCGAACAACCAAAGATCCACATATAAATACCATGAGACCTCAGAAAACATATATATATATATATATATATATATTCTTAAGTTTTTATGGTACTTACATGTATGGCATTCAGCTTTTCGGTATTTTCCCACGTCATTGTAGTTATGCTTTAAAAGTTGTAGCAACATTTCAGCAGAATCTCATCTGCCATCATCAGGCTTCTGTGTGTGTGTGTGTGTGTGTGTGTGTGTGTGTGTGTGTATATATATATATATATATATATATATATATATATATACATATACATATACATATATATATAATTTTGTCAAGTGATTATAAGATAACAGATGTAAGTATAAACATAGTTATGAATACATGAAATGGATACATATAAGAAAAATAAAAAGAAACAATAGGACAGGGACAGTAGGAGGAAAGGAGTGAGGTCAACAGTAGACAGTCTGAGGTTAAAGTTTTTGGGGTTTGGGGAAGAAACCACAGAATCAATTAGAGTATTCCAGACATTGACCACTCTGTTGCTGAAGTCGTATTTCCTGCAATCAAGTTTGGTGCGGTTTACCTTGAGTTTGTATCTATTGTGTGCTCTTGTATTGTTATGGTTGAAACTGAAGTATTCGTTGACAGGTAGGACATTGCAATATATAATTTTATGTACTATACTTAGATCGGACCAAAGGCGTTGTAGTTCTAGATTGTCTAGGTTTAGAATTTCAAGTCTGGTGGCATAAGGCATTCTGCAATGAGTAGAGGAATGGAGAACTCTTCTTGTGAAATATTTCTGGACTTTCTCAACTGTATTAATATCAGATACGTAATGCGGGTTCCAGACTGATGAGCTGTATTCAAGTCTTGGTCTAGCAAATGTTTTGTATGCTCTAGTTAGTGGTGTGATATTACCAGAGAAAAAGCTACGCAGGATTATGTTAACAACTCTTAATGCCTTTTTGGCTATGTAGTGGGCTCTAGCACTTAGATCATTAGAGATGAGTACTCCAATGTCCTTGACAGAGTTTGGATCATCATCAAGGTCTTGACTATTCAGCTTGTATTTTATTTTCTGATTTTTTTTTTTGCCAATATGTAAGACAGAGCTATATAATTATATCTCCTATTGAAAGGAATTGTGGAAGCCATGACTCACCTACAGAAAGCAAGCTGGGAAATGGAGGAAGAGAGCCTATGCTAGTATCCTCCAGGTGTTTCTGCATTCCTGAGTCAAAGAATTGTGCTTGAAATTTATAGCAGGAAATATAGCATGAGATAGTCAATCAATACCTTAACCAACAATGTCTTTTGTTAACAATCTTGCCTGAATAATTCAACAAAGGCAGCAAAGGTTGTTAGTATTTGTGTTCTTCTTTATTAAAAAGCCTATTTGGCAAAATATTGCTTAAATAATGAATGGGAAAATGCTAATATGCTTAGAAATGACACTAATAAGTGATATCTGTATGTATATGCATCTTTTGTCTGTGTGTGTGTGTTTGAGTGTGGGTGGGTGTGTGCACACAGAAGGGCAAAGAGAATACATTTCTGAAGCTCAAAAGGACATGCTCTGTGGAGCTATCGATAGGCAATATATCCTCTTTTCAAGTCTTATCTTCAGGGGGCCAGGACTCAAATGTGCCAGATAGTTCCAATGTTCAACACAGATTTCATCTGTGCAATTTTCTCTGAGATTTATGTGGCTTCCAGTCTTTTTGTCCCATTATATTTAACAGATTTGTTAGGTTGATTCCTTACATGCTTCTTTTTTTTCTTGTTTTTTTTTGGAGAACCCTTATCACATCCCAGTGCAAAAAAAAAATAATATCACTCATCAACAAAAGGAGGCTAGCTGAATGTTCTTCTGTCATCTCTGTGATACACAACTTTAATGTGAATTGCTTACAACTGTTGCCACTTGAAACACTAAAGAGCTCCATGTTTGCATTTATTTTCAACATCAAGAGGAAAAAAATTAAAAAATTAAGTTGTACAAAATAATTCTAAGGTCCCTTAATGAAGATAGGTGGAAACAGGTGGAAACAACCTTGCAATTTGATTGTTAGGAATGTATTTTGAATTATCTTTTCAGAAAGGGATATAATGTTAGTAATAAAAACACTAGGAAACTGTGAAACCCTGAAGAAATCACTGATGAAGTTAGAACAAAATAAGTTTTGTATGGAGGTAGTTCTTGACTTACAATAGTTCATTTAGTGACTGTTCAAAGTTACAATGGCACTGAAAAATTGGGACCTATGGCTGTTTTTCAGTTACAATCTTTGTAACCTCCCAATGATCATGTGATCAAAATTCAGATGTTTTGACAACTGGTTCATAGTTATAACCGTTACTGTGTCCCAGGGTCATGTGGTCACGTTGTGTGATCTTCTGATAAGCAAAGTCAATGGGGCAGCCATATTCACTTAACAACCCCAGGTTACTAACTTATCAACTGCAGTGATTCACTTAACAATTGTGGCAAGAAAGGTTGTAAAATAGGGCAAAACTCACGAACAAATGTCTCACTGAACAACATAAAGTTTGGGTTCAATTTTGGTCACAGGTCAACCATTACTTGCACTTTGTGCACTCTGATCTCCTGCTGCTATTATTGTTACAGTAACTTTGTGTTGTTGATGGTTCCTTTGTTTATCAAGGTGGACCTTTTATGCAATGAGTCATAAATCATTGCTTTGTGGTTTCCTTCATATTGCCTAAACAAATGTATTAATTTATTAATTATACAAGTACAATTAAAGAAAAACAAAGAACATATAAACATATAAAAAGGAGAGAGAAAATAAATTTGTATTATAAATGTAACACAAAAGCTTTCAAGTGAGATTAATAAACTCTGTATATTAGCATGTTTTATATCAATTTCAAAGTCTCAATACTAATATGTTAGAATTTAAATCAGATATGGTGCAATCATTTACGACTTTAATCAATTTAACTCAAAGTTTTAAAGCAAAGTAAAGAATTTGCAAGAATTTCTGCTTAATCTTGGAAATTTGGCAAATTTAACAGATTGTCTTTAAAAAGGAATATTATAATCTTAGGTTAATGGATAGCCAAACATTCAGTATAGTATGAAGCTATTTATAAGATTATTATTCAAAACTATTTCATTGGTTTTGGTTTATGTCTGAACCAGACCATTCTGGCAAAGATGTTAACATTAGCCAATAATTAAACTCAATTACATGCTTTTCTATAGGACTAGTGCTTGAATTTTTGACTACTGTTTTTTCCTATATTCATATTGATTATTTTTGATATAACTCTTTCTGAACTCATTTTATGAAGTGTAGGCAACATTGGAATTAGGCGTAGGTTCTTAAGAATAGAAAGGCATAAAAGGATCCATTTCTCTTCTGAAGCTACCTATATTCTCCTGGAAAAAAAACCCAAACAGCTGGAGGATTTGTCAGTACATCTTGAATAAAGTAAAATAGGAGATGAAGGAAGAGAGAGGAATTTCCAAAACTGATTAATGGCAGTCAAAGCAACCTTCCATTCTTTCAGAAGCCTCTGCAGCTTTATACCATAATCCAGGGGGATTTAGATGTGGAAAGGTCAAGTGGATACACAAGGGTTTTTGGAGCTCTTTGGTTTAAGATATCTGTGGATCCATGCCTGAGGAAGCCAATAAATTCATGAATCAATGTGGTGGAATGTTTACAGTATTCAGTTGAGGTTTGGGAAACTCAAGTTCAAGTCTTATTTTAGTCATCAAAGCTCCCGGGTGAGTCATCATCTCTCAGCCAACCAGGGTGGTAGTTGTGAAGAAAAGTTGGAGGTAGGAATGCTATGTATTTCCTTAAACTTAGGCCAGAAAGGGAGACATATCAAGTTTTATTTACTGTTTTAAAAAAATTCTTGAAGATATTTTAAACCCCTTTGAACATTTAGGAAGAAAAAGACAAAATAAGCCAGTAAATAAAAGTACCTGGTAAAATATTATTTTAACAGATATTGGCAAGAAAAAACTAATTTTAATCAAGAAATGAATTATTATTTTTCATCTGCTCATCTAAATAATTTGGCCTTTTCAACTGAACAGGATTGAACTGAAGTAAGTTTACTTCAAACTGTGATTTGAATGTTATATTCATAATTAACAAGCATGCATTAAATATATAACATATATGTATTGGTTTCAGTTCTGTTTATAGTCATGTTTTCTTCATATCCTGCACATGAAGAAAAGTGGACTGAAATAATGAACTCAGTTAAGAAAGTGAAGTGACCAAAACAAAAAAGTCTCAACTAGGCTGTAAAGTGAGGGTTGTTCAAGAATTCAGTATTTGTTCTCAGAAGGGGGTGCTGTTACCTCATTTAATTTTCTGTATGTGGTATGTTAAATTATTTGGAAATCTAATTTTTTCTTTATTAGTTTTTATGCTCTGGTGTTTAACTTGAATCACTTAGAGCTCAATATAATTCAGATTTACTGAGAAAAAGATCCCATTGAATTCACTGATTCTTGATTCTAAGTAAGTTTGCCTAAGAGTGTGACAATTGTTCTTTTGTTTTTAGACTGGAGTATATCTTTTCCTTCAGCAATTCCACCATTTAGCTGAAATCTATCGATGAAAAAATATAGTGAACTCAGAATACTTTATAAGCAATGAGAGACATTGAAATATAATAATAATATTTATATATTGCATCGTATTGTATAATAATTATTGCATGATTATAAACTTATTAAAGCTACTTCTGTTACAATAGGAGTATGCATACTGCACACATAAAAAATATCTTTTTCTGTTACAACAAATTGATATTCATTTGTAGGATTACATTTGAATATAAATCAGAGGTGGTATTCAGCAGGTTCTGACCAGTTCTGGAGAACCGGTAGCGGAAATTTTGAGTAGTTCAGAGAAACGACAAATACCATCTCTGACTGAAAATTTTACAGTCTCCTTCCCCTGCCATGCCCACCAAGCCACGCCCACAGAACCAGTAGTAAAAAAAATTAAATCCCACCACTGATATAAATACATTTGTGTTTCTAAAAATCCTTTCATAATCAGTTCATTCTATTAATTTACTAGAGGTTGCTACCCTAAATCTACTTGGTAAGTCTTTATAGCCTGTTATGGAGCTTGTTTCCAAATATGCATATATGACTGAATTGTAAAACTCAAATACACTATTTGATGTGGAAAGCTTAAGACCCTTCATTTGTAGTTTTTTGTTTGACACAGTTTAAGCATTATACAAAAATACAGGTAGAAGACGCAGTAAGGTGTCGTAGATTTTATTAAAATTGGGAACAAGGAAAACCACAGAAGAAGCTGGAGATTTTACACTAAGATTGCTAGAAAACAATAAGAAGAGAACAACAGATTTTTCAGGGCAATTTGAAAATATATCACGTTATTACTATAAAGGATATCTTTCAGAAGTGGTATAAAAAGATTTGTAGAAGGTAGTACTGAAAACTGTTTATAGTATTAAATAGCCCTTTCTGATATCTACAGAACTTTCTCCTTACAAGTGCTTATAGAATTTTATTTGTTTGTTTTATTAATTTTTTATGCTGCCCATCTCCTCTATAAAGTAACTCTGGATGGCTTACAGATTATAAAAAGATGAATAGAAAAGCAATTAACATATTAAAACCATGCAAATTAAATAATTTAAACAGTAGGCTAGTTAAGTAGAGAGCTCCTGCTTTCATAGACTGACGTTCAGAAACGTTACAGATGATAAAACTGTTCCTGTCAGCAAAATTGGGACTATCAAAATCTCCCCTAGAGAATCTCTTTAGTTGCCCAGAGTAGATTTTAGAGATATGCAAGAAGCTGTTGGAACCAGGAGAGGAGAGCAAATCTACTCCACTTATCCCTGGAAGTGTCAAATGTGCACAGTGTGTCTTGCGATTTCAGACTGGATTATAGTACTGGATAATTAGCATCTTCCTTTTTGTACTCTCTGGGAAATGAGCAGTAACATGGCTTTGTTTTCTCCTGCAGACCATCTTTTCTGAAACTATGCACATCAGACAAATAGCTGGTTTGATTTTTTTTTTTAATTTTCCCTTTTGATTTTTCAAAACATAAGGAAACTGCCTATCAAGACATTGGTTTGGCTATTTATGTGATTTTTTTATTTCAATATTATTTCCCCCCATCCCCCCACCCCAGTTTTCCTTTCTTGCACAGGCTAGGTACTTAGTGTAGTGATAGGACTCTAATTCCTGACAGATATCTTTATAATAAATAGTTATCTGCCATTATTACAATATTGATTTGATTTATTTAAGTCTGATTATGCAACTCCCTAAAATACTGGTACCACGGAGTACTTCAAATTTATTTATTTCAAGGTGCTTCAGGCTGTACAAGAACAAGTATACAGCAACTGTCTACAACTCTTTAAAGCAGCTGCATCTTTTCCTGGGATTATTCTCTTGGGGGAAAATGTGGCTGCTTTAAATCTTGCAATTTGATGTAACCTTCATGACTCTGAAACATCTTTATGGAATCAAAAAGTTCTGCCCAGCCACACAAAATATCCTGTGAAACATAACCTGAAAGGACTTTCAAAAACTTTTGGCCTGGTACTAGAATATAAATAATCACAAATGGAAATCTTAAACCACAGACAATTTTACTTCTTGGATTTAGAACTAAAATTTTAGAATTATTCACTTCCAATTATTATGCAGCTTGGATAATTAAAGTTAAGCAACTTGAAAAAATAGGTTTAGAGAAAAATATTATCTATCCTTTATCCTTTGGATATCTAAAGATAAAAGTTTTCCCTGTCTAGCCGTGTGCAACTCTGGAAGGTGATGCTTATCTCTTTCTTAGCTAAGGGAGACATTTGGAGTCTGTGGATATTTCTGTGGTCATGTGGTCAGCACGTCTGTACATTGAAATGCCCAAACACTATTATTTCCCACTGAAGTGGCACAGCACAACCCATCGCACAGCACTCGGGCCTCAAACCCATGCTGTCAGCTTTCCAGCTGACAAGCTCAGGGTCTTAACCACTGAGACATTGCACCCCTATCAAACTGCAGACGATGTCTTTAGAATAATACTTTATGTGAAAATTATACCTCCATGGTGGTACAGTAGTTTTTTTAAAAAAATAATTTGATTACTACTTTGCGTAGTGTGTCATTAGATCATATAATGAAATATGGATGAATGTTTATAAAGTAGTCGTTTGCTATTAATTGCATTTGAAAACAGAATAAAAGAGCAAAAAAGTTGAAATATGCCCGCACTTAAAATTAGTCTTGGGTCCATCAGATAGACCTATCTGTAGACATTTTATGCAGACATTTATGGATATGTAATGAAACAGAAGGTGAATTCATTTTTCTAATGCCATTTATTGCTGCTTCCAAGACTTATTCTTATATCTCCATTATCAATAACAACAAAAAAAATTAGGTAGAAGAAAAAGGAACTCTGGCTTTTTAAAGTGTGAAAGACGACAGGTCAGAAAAGCATTTCAGAATAATTTTACACCTTTTAACCTTAAAAAAAATACTTTGCTGACAAATGAGAAAAGGCCTTAAAAGAAGTGCTGATTGGCATTCTCACAGCAGGGTTGCCATGTCCCATCATATAGCAGAGAGTTTCTGCATAATGTATCCCGTAATAAGAAGTGCGCTGCTCTAAATCGCAAGACTTGAGAAGCATCTTTGAGAAAGTAGTCCTTGGCATGAACAGTGATTATAGATAACACTGAAAGTTTGTCTTTTAAACCTCCTTTGTGCTCTATTTACAGCTGGCTTCAGCCTTGGGAGAAAAATGTGTCTATCATCACCATTTACCTGCATATAGACCTGATATTATTTCTCAGTTTTTCTCTGCTTGGTTTTTATGCATGAATAGTCTTTGTCAATGAACAAATCTCAATCTAATTAAATGAACATTTGCTCTTCCTTCCCATTACTTAAAGTGTTCATTGTTTGGCAAACTTCTTAACTGTATTCCACATTAAGAACCCGGGTTTCAACCTTCTTAAAAGAACTACTCGTATTTAAACCACTTTCATGGTAAAATGATCCTATGCATAAACAGATATGAGGTCATGGAGACTGCCTTTATCAATAAAAGCCATGATTCAACTCTCTCAAGTTACCGGTAGTTGTTTTTCTATGTTGGGAAACATACTTCCATCACCAGCCTATCCTTGTCATTGCTCCCTTCAGGAATGGAAGAGAATCCAGAGGTTGGATCCCTCTATGGGTTTTGCATAAGCAGTGTTTCTCAACTTTGGCTACTTTAAGAGGTGTGGACTTCAATTCCCAGAATTTCTTAGCCAGCTTAGGGAATGGAGATAGATGTCTGGTGCTGGCCTTACAAGATACACTTTGGATGTTATATTAATTGGGCAATATCAGGTTTCAGCTAACAGCTTCTCCTTCCCTGCCCTCTTTTGTTTGCAATAGAACTGCCTAAATCATACATGAAATACACACACACACACACACACACACACACATTAAACAAAGTCATTCTCTGTCTCTCTCTTCCCTCCAGCTTCAAGCACCAAACAATTGGTGTTAATGTTCATGCACAGAATATTTTCATTAAACTCCTATGGGAGGCTAGAACGGAAAGAGAATAGATGTTTTAATATACTTTATGTTTGTTGAAACATTTACAATATTATTTTTTACTACCAAAACTTGGTCATAGGGTCCTGCCAAATGGTAAGTTCTCTGCAACCTGAATTGCCTTGAGAGTTCCACATAAAGAAGTTATCACATTGCATGGTCTTTAATCACCAAGCCTTCCAAAATGTAGAATTTCTGGAGACCGCTTGTAGGGGAAGTCCAGGCAAGTTCCTAGAGGAAACCTGCAGTGCTGGATCAGCAGCAGAGTTCACAGCTTCACATTGTGATTCTCATCCAGAACTTTATCTTGGATATTTCTTTGCCAGGCCTTGCAACTGATGGGAAGAATATTTATTTGTAGGCTCCTGGAATCGAAGATCTTGGATCTTCTTGGATTATCTGTTTGCAATCTTCCTTAACATTGTACATTACTACACATTACTACTACAGTATATAATTTCTCAAGCACAATAGAAAGAAGCTTTGCTTTAAATTGAGATAAGCAGTGACGATAGAATGACCAGTGAACAAGTTCTCTAACAACACATTTATTGGTAAATTTTGGGCCTCAGGTCACTAATGACCTTACTCTAGTTTGAAATTCAGTATGTGCACAATATAACTGGTATATCACCTTTTTGTATTATTTGTCTACCTCGCAGAAGCCTATAGTGCAGCCAAAGTAGATAAACTGTTAAGGTCAGTTAAAGAATAATTGGTTAAAGTTATAGAGTGCCTAACTTAAGTACATAGTATTAAGAATGGAGCGAAATATGACATTTAACTAATACATACTAAAGGAGTAACAAATTTGAAAACATCATTCCTCAATGTTATCAGACAGACACTATAAGGCAGTTTTTCAGACCCCGAGCATATTTAAAAAACATATTTTTTTTAAAAAATAATAATAATGCAAGATTTCAACAATTAACATCCAGTTCTTGGAAGACTCAGGTTTTGGATAACCACTTGAGAGATTTTAATGTTCTTGTGTCATGTCTCAGAGTTCTTGCTTAAGAATCTTGAAATCTTGAAATAAACTATCATTCAAAAATATTTTTATCTTAATTTATGTTTGAAAGCTATAGGTTTTATTACATAGTGCTCAATAACCCCTTTGCTAATGGTCTTGGGAAGTAAGATTAAAAACATACTACCTATAGCAATTAATTTAATCTGAAACAGTGGTCTGAGGCTCAAAACCCCTTTCCAAAAACATATGATTAAAAAAATGATATTGGTTTTTTGAAAAGAAACCTTAATTAATTTTAGAAATTGCCCAACTCTACGCAGGAACTTACATAATAGCCAGTAATATCAACTGAATCAGTTAATTTTTCTTTGATTCTTGATCTTTTTTGGCTTAACATAAAAGTGGCTCAAATAGAGAATGGCTTGATTTCTTCTGAAGACTTTTTTCTTTTCTACTCAAGCTTACAATCCTGGAATTTCCCAATGGCTAGCTACCACCTGGCCTTGGGTAAGATCATATTTTTCCTTTATTCCACATTGTTCATTAAATGTCTACCAATCATCAGTTTAAGGGTTTTGCACTTAGTTTCAAATGTACTGTGGTTATAAATGTATATTTACAACTCTATTCTCTGCTTTCAATAATTGGTCCTGCTGGAATCGCTTGGTGGAGGTGAATTGCTAACTAAACACAAGATGACCCCAATGCTTGAATTATTTGGTGAAGAAAGTTAATGAGGGCCTTCATGAAAACCATTGTAACCAGTTTGCCAACCACTTCATATGCCCATTTCTCTAGTCTACTAGAAACATGCAATCAAAGGGCATTAAGGAACAAATATAGTAGTATCTGAATAGGAAACATCCTTGAAATACATTTGATAACTGGTTGCTCTGTTTTTCTGACCTTCTCTTTCATTCTTCTTCCTTCCTGTTTAAATATATATATATTTAGTCTTTATAAACTTGCCAAATGTCATTTTTTAAATCTCCTGTTGTTTATAGACAAAATCACCAGAATCATAAGCATTTCTATGCTATAATAATGTCTAAACTTTATGTCATAGCTTTTTTCTGCCTAGCATCATCTGCCTTAGAAGTTCTAATCTATTGCAGAGATTAGATTTCTAATGGGAGTTGGACTAGATTACCTACAAGGTCCCTTCCAACTCTGATTATCTGTTACCTGAAATACAGAATTACATAATGGTACCTTAAAATATATACAGTTTGGGGGTCTAAGGTGATATGATAGGAAATACCAATAAATTTTATATGTGTAAATCTGTATTAAATTTTGTATTATGCAAATCTGATCCAAGGATCCTAAATAAACAATGATAGTAAGCCACTGTTATAAACCTGCTAAAGTGTAACTGAGCAGGAAAGAATTATAGTGCAATATTAAAATGAAAATTCAGAAGTGTCCAGTCTTGTGGTAGGTTCTTCTTATAGATATTCTTCATATATCATGTTGCTAAGCGACACTTGGCAATGTGATTCTTTTTCCTCCTGCTATTCAGGTACATCTTCAATGTACTTTCCTTTTCTCTTCACAATGTGGCATTATCATTTGAAGCTTTAAAGGTGTCAGACCTGGCTGGAGCAAAATAATGGGAAATGTGTATAAGTCCTGCATCATATAAATTGCAGGCACTGGTCAAAAATTCTTCTATGTCAAGGTTAAATTGGGGCAGGGAATGAGGACAAGAATCTGTACCACGTATTGTCATGGCTGAGTCTTTTGATTTACATGGTTTGTAATCATGACAATGCTGGTTTTAGTCTTGATGTTTTTATTAACAGGTGGTAGGAATATCTTAAAATATGGATATTATTAGCTATGAAATAGCAAAATACTATTTTTATTTTTAAGAAGCTGCCAGCCCACATAGTTTCATCTCTCACTGTAAAAATTGTTGCTGGGGGAAAAACACTATATACCGTACATAGAAAGTAAGTCCTTCATGTATAACCAAATATAGTTTAAACTCTTACTGTTCTGTATGGAGCAAACATTTGTTATTCTTCTATATAGAGCAGGGGTCTTCAGCCTTGGCAACTTTAAGACTTGTGGACTTCAACTCCCAGAATTCCTCAGCCAGCTTTGCAAAGTCCACAAAGTCCACAAGTCTTAAAGTTGCCAAGGTTGCAGACCTCTGATATAGTTCTATGGTTCTATATACCAGAACCAACTGGTTCTATATACCAGTTCTATGTCTGCTGCTGTTTTGGCCCACCTGCCCACCTGGGCTCTTACCTGACCTTTATTTCCTGCTTTTTCAACTGCAGCAGCTTTGAAAAAGCAGGAAATTGGGGCTTTTCCAACCGCTGCGCACTTGCACATAGCGCTGCTCAGCTGTCCGGGCAGCTCAGCAGGTTGTAAATTGCACTCGTGAGACACTAATAGACAGAACCGGTAGTTATACCAGTCGGATCCCATCCCTGCTCTCACCCAGATAGGACCACAACTGATAGACCAAAGTGACAAGTCCAGGAGGACTCCAAGTTGTGGAACTGCTTTTTGGGAGGAGTTCTTTTTATTATTATTATTATCAAGAGACACCATAGGAGCACATAGAGAAGCTTGATGGATGAACAATCACTCTGCCTTGCTAGGATTCAATAATAGCCTGTCCTCTCCCCTCCAGACTCTCCAAACATTAGACTTCAACAGCATCAACAGCATACTCTGGAGTGACAATGTAAAGCTATCTAACATCAGAATACTGATGGTAGTAAGCCTCAAACTGTTAGATAAGTTCTCCCACTAATTCCCAGTAGATATTAAGCATTAGAGAAGAGAAAACTGACCCCTGTGATATCCCACAAGGAAGCATCCATTGAGTTGACTTTTTCCTTTTCTCTCCCCCCAGTTGGCACCATCTAATGAGAAAGGAGCCATTACCTGAAATACTCAATCCATGAAGATAGCCCAGAATGATACCATGCTTGATGATACTGAAAACCACTGAGAAGTCTAAATGAACAGGCACTCTCCTCCCATTACGACCAGTGTTTCCCTTCCGTGGCCAGCTGTGAATCTTGACTGGCAAGAGTTTGGATAATCTGTTTCCTCTGGGATGCTTAGTAGTTGATCAGTTACCACCATCACAATAATCTCCTCTTTCTAGATTGTTAACCAACAATTCTGGATCCAGGTGGTGCCACTTAGTAGATGTACCATGATCTGTTTGAGCTTCTCTTGCACTGAAGCATTAATAATCTCCCCATATTCAGAAAACTGCTCCCACCTCTGATTACCCAAAAGAGTTGATAGAGGCAAAGATCCAGTCCAAAGATGATAGAGGACATCCTGCACAAAACTCTTACCATTCCATAAGATGTCTTAGGCTGACATGAATCCCAGAATTGCGAATGACACCTCAGTCTAAGCCCAGGCAGTATGGAGTCAAGACACAAGCACATTTGAGCAATTTCAAATGTTGTGCTTCATGGTCAAAGTGGTATTTTCAATAGAAGTTCTACCCATATTGTACATATACATATATTATGTTACACAACATGTACAATGAAGTGGAGCTTGCATTGCAAAGTGCAAGGTTGTTTTCACAATTTCTTCCTCTCCCTTCCCTGGCTTTTCTTGCAAATGGACTTGACTTTGAAAAAGGACTAAACTATCTTGGCAAGTTTATGTTAGTTGGACTTCAACTCCCAGAATTTCCTAGCCAGCTAAGCTAGGTTAAGAAATACTGGATTAAATACACAAACACCACAAATTCTACTATGCCATCATGTGTTTTACTTGCTTTGGGCCAACGATTTGCCATCTTTAATGACCTTTTAGCATAGTCCTCAGTTTGGTCCTTTCTGTTCAGCTGTTGATCTCCATTGAAATATGTTCCTAAACTAAATCTTAATTATTGCATATAACTCAGTATAAAAGATTTGGTATTGCCTAAAAATGATCATACAGTAGCTTGATCAGCCTCTGGAGAGAGACAGTTTCAGGGTAAAGGAGCTGCTCATATGGCATCTCTTTTCTTTCTGTTATGTTTGATATCAGAGGAGGAGAGATCATGAGGGTGTATATAACAGGCATTTTATTTTGTCAGATTCAATAATTTATCAGCATGTTAGTGGTCATTATTACACATAGGACTTCTCAGGACAGAGGGAGGGTGATTTGCACATCATTATTCATTAAATTTCTATCCCACCAGAGTGCCAGTGATTCTGGGTGGTGGATTCTTTCAGGTCTATATAGAATGTTTGGTCTTCCAAGTTTGTTGAACTTCGCCTTTCATTATCTTTCACAATTGATGATATGGCAGGCTTCTTAGCTATTGTACATTTATGGCAGAACACACCAGACATAGATTTGATCTACACCAAAATATGGTGTTTTTTAACCAGGACTTTTTCATGTGGATCAATTTCTTCCTTGTTTAAATTTTTTTTTCCAAAGAAGAGTTTTATTTATTTATTTATTTATTACAGTTGCTTACAAGATAATAGGTATAAATAAAAACATAGTTGTGAATACATGGATACATATAAGAAAAATTAAAATAAAAGAAAAGAAACAATAGGACAGGGATGGTAGGCAGTTGGTGTGCTTGTGCACGCCCCCTACAGACCTCTTAGGAAAGGGGTGAGGTCAATAGTAGACAGTCTAAGGTTAAAGTTTTTGGGGTTTGGGGAAGAAGCCACAGAGTCAGGTAGAGTATTCCAGACATTGACCACTCTGTTGCTGAAGTCGTATTTCCTGCAATCAAGTTTGGTGCGATTAACCTTGAGTGTGTATCTATTGTTTGCTCTTGTGTTGTTATGGTTGAAGCTGAATGTACTTTCCTTTTGTAGGTAGGACATTGCAATGTAACCCTTAGAAGGCGGCGTAGTTGTAGGTTTTCTAGGTCTAGAATTTCAAGTCTGGTGGCATAAGGTATTCTGCAACGAGTAGAGGAGTGTAGAACTCTTCTTGTGAAATATTTCTGGACTTTCTCAACTGTGTTAATATCAGATACATAATGTGGGTTCCAGACTGATGAGCTGTATTCAAGTGTTGGTCTAGCAAATGTTTTGTATGCTCTAGTTATTAATGTAATAATTATTAACTAATAACTGTTAACTATTCAAGCCAAATGTGTGTCAAATAAAATATACCCCAAGAAAACAAATTAGTTAATGTTAGGTGGTTTGAAAAGCAGATGAGTTGACAAAACCAGCAGTTCCTTACTAGTAAAAACTAAACTTCAGAGCTGAAAATGTCTACGTTCTGCTGAAAACAGCAAGTTGGGTGAAAGATTTCCCTGTTCTCCTTTTACATCTCTGCCATGCCCTAAGGTCTATTGTTTTTCCCTTACCAAGCATAAAAGAGCTAGCGAATGGACTGTTGAGGAGGTATGAGTGGGATGATGTCAGACTATTTCCAGCCAAAGAATGTCAACTCCTCTCTGACCAGTAACTGGAGCTGCCACTTAAATGCTTTTTAACTCCGCCCCAACATTCTTCTTGTCCAGTTCCCACAGACATGGAGTGGCATTAGAGGTCAGAGTGGATGAATACAAAAGACACCCCCTGCTGCCAGACCATCGTGCTGGGCTGTCACTTTGACTAATTCATGACTTCACCTTTAATCTTGCAGATCCATTATGGGTTAAAAAGAGACCCATTTTACAGCTGACAAGATTGAAGGGTGCACAGGCCAGGGACCAAAAAGAAAAAAAAGATGGGGGGTGTGTGTGGAAGAGAAAATCTTCATCAAGTGTACATAATTGCAGCCACCTGTTAAACGTAAACTTTCTTCTTTGGGGTGGTGGTTTTCTGGTTCCAAATCTAATGGATATTTTGGTAGAGCAAAACATTAAAAGAATAAAGAGATACGGGGAGGATGTCAAAAAGAACTTTAAATTCTTCCCCATCAAGGATTTGTAGTCTTAAGCCAGATCATTATCGGGAGATAACATTAAGATTAATTTTAAGTTTAAAACACTTGTATCAAGTCAAGTGTTCATTAATTGAATCTATATGATAAAAGCAGAGCAATAAAACACTTTTATACCCAATTTCTCTCTCTCTCTCTGTGTGCATGAGAATAAATGTAGCAATATGGCTATTTATTTTTAAAAACATTCATAATGTCAGATCTTTTCTATTCCTTTTTTAAAATTCCTAATTATGCCTAATTTTTTTGTCTGCCTCAGAAATACGGAATATGTTCTAAGAAATAATTAGGCATTCTTTGTGGTGGTTGATGGACGGTGTCTTTAAATATAATTCTACCTTTACAATTATTTTTGTTAATAGGGCAATCATTTCAAATATGTATTTACTAAAGGTTTTTGTAAAACTGCTTTAAGTGAACCAAAAGATACTTTATAGTGTTAAACAGTAGAAGAAATGATATTTGTGGAAGGAAAAAAGAGCAAAAGAAAAAGAAGCAAATAATTCAGTGCAGCTGATACTTCACACACTGTACCTATTCATCTCAGGAGCTGAGCATACATTGATCCTACACACACACACACACACACACACACACACACACACTTTCTCTCTCTTTCACCCACATATATATATATGTATGTATATGTACGTGTATATATGTAATAATTCCTTGCACTAGTGCAGCTTTTAAATAATTATATTATACTAGTTTTGCACAAATTATTTGAAGAAACAGGATTAGAATCATACTTCATTATTGATAGCATTTATTTAATTTTAAATAGTCAGTGATTATGAGTAAAGTCACACAATTTTTTAAAAAGTCCAAGATAAAGTACTGAAATCAGTACCATATAGAAATTAAGCTTATGTGTTGGAAATCAAAAAATAATTTTTAAAAGATTCATGTAAGATTAAGGATTAGTCTCTATTATTTTCAGTTAAATTCTCTTTCTTCCATTGTTGGAAAGTAAAGATTAGCTCTCCCTTCCCTCCCCTCCCCTCCCCTCCCCTCCCCTCGCCTCCCCTGGATGGGTCCTTCAAGGGAAGGGAAGGGAAGGGACACATTCTTTAAGTTACCCATTTGAGGGACCTTGGTTTAAAACTGTGTGCCCTATTATACACCATTTCACCCTGTTAGAGGTTATAGACACAAGAGTTGTTAGTAGTATATAGATAAACCAAGGATGGATCCATTAAAAAATAAGGCATCCAACCTTGACTGCATTAATAGGAGACAGTTGGACCTCTGGGAAGAAGGTGATCTATAAAGCCCTTCCAGATTTGCCCTTGCGAGGGCAAAAGTGTAAGGAAAAAGCACTATGTTTGTTGCCTTGAGCTCTTGAACAAAAGTCAAAATATAAATCCAATTTATTAATTAAATTAACCTTCCTCCAAGCTTTCTCCATGATTTCCAACACACATCAAGCTCTGCTTGCTGCCTGTCTGTCTCCCAAATGGATCCCTGCAATAAGTAGTGTCCTACAGTAAGGATGTGCAACTTTTCTTGGTCTAAAGGCTCGGCTTTGGATGCATGCCAAAGGCTGCATTCCGGAAGGAGGCAAGGCCATAATTGGTTTTGGGAAGGGACTTAGGAGTTTCAAGGTTAAAATGAAATGGGAATTGTAGGAAGTTAGCACCCACCCCTCTCCTAGAAATTTGAAATAGCCTAGGAAATATTAAAAAGGCAGAATATTTCCTCTAAAAAGAGTAGAAACTCAGAAGCAGAAACTCACCCCCACCTTTATTAATGGGTGGGCCATTAAGGCCTGGGCCAGAATACTTTACATAACAAAGATCTGCAGGTCAAGCTATAGCAATTGCCAAAAGCCCTTTTAAGGGCATAATCATCCAGCAAGGCTCAAGGAAGCCTGGAACTCAAGACAGCCTACAGAGTTGCCTCTGCATGGCCCCATGGGGGTCTGACAACCAATTAGAATACAAGCTCCAATTCAAATCCCAACAGAGGGTATAAAATCCAGGCACTTTCAGAACCTCAGCCCTTTTTTGATCTCTTCCTTCAGCTTGAAGCATGTGATCATCCTTCCTTTTCACTCTGGAGCTCCAGGCCATGTGGTCCTGTCCATTAAAACTTCCGAACATTTTCAGTGTCTTTTTCCCCACTTGGAACTGAACCCAGAAGGATATTTCTTCCAACAGAATCTTAATTTACAAGGCCCATCCTGTCCCCTGACCCCATTCAAAATTTGGCCATGTTTTCTACAGTCTTGTCCTGAGCTTCTACTTATGGTTCGGGTCTTCCATTTTGCTACCCAGTAGGATCAATTTTTCCATCAGATCAAATAACTCAATGATCATCCAGGCTGGGATAAGAACTGACATGGAAATGCCTTCTGTAAAGCAGACTCTGCTATGTAGGACAGCCTCTCTTTTTAGATCCAGCAGCTCCCCTTCCCTTTTGTAGCCTTCTGGAAAGTGGTAAAAAGCTGGCTCCTACATTGAGTAAAGGTGGAGCCTGTAGATTATAACTGGTATTGTACTGGAGACTGTTCATTGAGGTGCCAGATTCTAGTTTTATTGCATTTTTTTTGGATGGGGCTCATATTATTGCTGTGAATGACCTAAGATTGGTGCTGGCCATATAAAGCAAATTTGGGACAAGTCCTGAGAGATAATAGTTCATCATATTATGTCATAATTGGCACACTAGACCTCTAAAGCTTTGAGAGTAGAGTATTCCTTCCTACTGAACTATTTCTGACATCTGTACTAAAGCCTTAATGATGTTGGCTTCCGGAAGGCCTTAATTCTGACCTATATTGATCTACTGGTATCAATCTCTCAAATGGTACATTTTAGAGGAGTGTATAGTGGGAGAGTGCTTTATTTGTTAATAAGGAGTTGCGTCATGCTTTGGAAAATGATATTTCAGTATCATGCCACTTCTATTCAACTTCTTTCCTATACTATTGGGCCTGAAGGTAACTGTATTGATGTTTACCATATTGGTTTGCAAAAATTCAGGCGACAATGAGATAACAAGAAATATTTTTTATTAATTTTTTTAAAAAAATTCTGGATATTTATAGCTCCAATATTGTACTCACGTTGGAACCATTCTAGAAAAGACAATTTGGTCTAGGGGTCCTACCTTATCCATGAAAGCAAGCTGGGTGACCTTCAGCCAATCTTACTTCACCGGGTTCTTGTGGTAGTGAGACTAGGAGGAGGAAGATGTTTTGGATATGATCACAGCCTTGAATTATTTGTAAAAATAATAAAGGAGATATATAAATAAATAAAATTCAAATGAGTATCTGCAGCTGTCTTTTCTTTATATAGTTCTTCAAGAAACAAATAGGATTGTATTTTTCATCCATTTTTGCTTTTCTTTTTTATGGATTCAGGTAAATACAATGCATTTACCTGAATCTGGCTGTGATGTGATTATCATGGACTGCACTGATTTTATTTCACATATACATATACAGTTTATGGAGGAGATTGCTGTTCCTCTGCAAACCGTAGACAGATTCATTTCTTCAAAGTAAGTGGTTTCAATACAGCTTTTATTCTTAAGAACATGTCTTGCTTTTAAAAAAGCCATAAGTATTAGACTTAATACTATGATCTACTTTAAAATGTAATTAACAAAGCCATTTTTCCTTCACTTACTCTTGCCCAGGTACGGTAGTAGCATATAAAATTCCATTTTATTCTATCATATGCCTTTCTGAAGAACACATTCTGTTCAAAACCATAAACGCTTTTGTCTACTTTAAATTTTCTATAGGATTAATTTCTGTAATTTAAACATTGTATAATTCAGAGAAACGTTGATAATTGTATTTTATTATTAAATTTACATATTATTAAATGTATTTGATGCCCATCTCACTGTGGGACTACTCTGGGTGGCTGTATCCTAGATAGACAGACAGACAGACAGACAGACAGACAGACAGATAGATAGATAGATAGATAGATAGATGTCAAGTAGCCATTTATCTGTTATGCTTTATTTTGTTTAAAGTGAGTTTAAAATGATTCAAACTAAGTTGACAAACTTTGAAAAAAATGTTTACAGAATACAGTACAATATGAAAAACTAAGTAATAAGGAAAACCACAGCCTATAAAGATCAACTTACATATTTACTTCCTTCCTTACTTCTTTTAATATTAAGAATAGTAAATATCAGCCTTCAAGATTCCTTTCCTCTGCTTTGCATCTTTCGGCTTTCATAGTAACGGGGGAGGGGTGAAATAATTGGGCTTTGAGGGTGTGGGAAATGGGCTGGAGTCTTTGAGAATAAACTGTATACATTGGGGGGAAAGTTTCTGGTTTATGCTTCTTTGCTGTGCTATGCGCAGGCGCAACTCTTTATAAAAATAGGCCAAGGTCGACGGGCAGATGCCTGCATCACCACCTGAAGATGCCCGACATGACATTATATGCAATTTTAATTGGATGGACCGTTTGAACTATCGTGGGTGGGAATGTTGTCATGACTTTGTGTATGTGGTTTACTTGTGCAATTCCTCAGATTCAGAATTCCTTCAATGCTACCACTTGATTTCTAGTAAAAGATATCTTTTCTCTAATTAATTGAGTCTAAGTGTTTCTTTCTTGGAATTTGAATGGAGCGCCACCTGACAGTAAATTTCATCAGTTGTTTATTTATCTGAATGGCTGTATCTAGAATAATGTTTAAAGATATATTTCAACATATGCTTCCAAGAGAAATTGGCAAATTATGAATTCCTAATGCCTCACGTTAATTGCCCAGTAAGTATTTTGCATAATATAATCCCCCACTCTTCCTGTAATTGTATGCTGTCACTTCATAGGGAGGCAGATGTATCTTTGGGAAACATTTTATTTTATTTATTAATTCAAATATATTAACTGTACCAATTCAAGTGTAGTTTGGGCTGAATACATGCCTATTTTTAAATTATTTTCTTCAACCTTTTCCTGTTCCCTTTAATTCAGCTGAGTTAGTGCTAGGGCATATTCCATGAAAGTTATATATATATAAGTTATATATAGAAAGTACATAAAACATACTTCTTTTTTTCTAATGAAAAATTAATCTTCAAAGTTCTACTCATTGGCAATTTTATATACTTCTCTAAAATTTATATTTTTTATAGATTGGCTCCAAATTATTTGTGATTAAAAGAGTTAAATTGAAACTAATGGAACAATTTGTTATGACAATTTATTCCTATTGATTTCATTGGATTCATTCTAAGCATGCCTTGCTATGTATCAACCCATTATTTAAAAAATGTTCTTTTTAAATATGAAAGAAAAATAAACAATTGAAGTAAAACCAGAATAAGTTGATAGCATAGATATGCACTGTGTTTAATAATTACAATCTTTAAAGAGCCTTCTAGTATAATTCCACATCTTTTTACATGATTAGAATACAAGTAATCTTTAAAGATCTCTAGTTCCAAAACATGTACAGGGACCAAAGAGCAGTTTACAATAATAACTAACTGAAATTCCATCTCTTATATTTACATTTGCTCCAACATATTCTCTTTTCTAATTTGCTGAAAAAAGGAATTATTTACAGAAACTCCAACGGTGCTTTTCCCCATGATTGTCCCAAAGCCTTCCTTCCATTCCCTACCATCCAGTCAGAGTTGAAGAAGCTTTTTGGATGACAAGTGAAATGTCTTCAAAGAAGAAAAACCAGAAAGTCCAGCTGCTTCTTGAAAAAGCACCTTTGAGACTACAAAGTACATGTTCTTTCATACTTGTTTTTTTAAAGAATACGTCACGTTGTTTTGAGAATATTTTTCCTTGGTGACATCCTATAATATCCTCCACAAACTGACATGCACAATACAAGATTTTTAATGAAACACAATATACGTGCATCAAAAAGTGTTATAAATGGTTGAATTCTAGAAAATTGAGCAAAGGTTTGCACACATAATTACTTGGGTCAGTGAATAGATCCATTGTTCTGGAGATATGCATTTCTATGACATGTTTGTCCTCTAGATAAGTTTGCTCCTGATGTAATATTTCATCTCCTTTAGAGTTTCACTGAATACCCATCATCTGCCACACTGTCAAGCAGGCATTTCCAACCCAGCATTTGGCAACAAGACATCTTCTCAAAGCAGTTGTCATCTTGGAAACCTGCTGCCAGCCTTTTTTTTTTTTTTGTAGTTGAGTTGATGATGAGCTTTTGGTGACTTAGCAAAATGTTTCCCTTTGACTGTATTTACCCCTAGGTTCCAAAATAGGAGAGATTTGAGGAAGGGATCTTAAAATAATCTCTTTTAACTCTTCATGAGATTTCTCTATGTACTATATACTCTTTCCAGAGAAATAACAGAGATTTCCTAATGCTCATAGAATATGGGCTCTGTGTTCTATGGAAGTATCAAGGATGGTTGTGCAGGGGTAACTTCAGATTTCATTTGTTTGAATAATTAGGTGTATATTTTTTATTGATCTGTTAATTTGCATTCAGCTATCTACTAAAATACTTTTTTCTACCTCCAGACTCTCTTCAGTGGTCAACATAATATCTCCTTGTATTTTTTTTTTTTAAAAGAAAATGTTCATGAATATAAGCTATTTCTGTGTAAAAAAGATCATAGTGCCTGGAGTTATTGTAAATCAGATTGGTCCTTGAATATTCATGTAAGTTTGTGTGTGTGTGTGTGTGTGTGTGTGTGTGTGTGAGAGAGAGAGAGAGAGAGAGAGAAAAAGAACGTACTGTATAACATTAACAACCCAGACAGGTAAATATATCATACTCAGGATTGAATCAATTACTTTATTTGTTATAATGCATTGTGTAAAATAAAAGTGCAACTAACGTTGTGAGGTTTCATAAAGATGAAAGTGCCTGAAAAGTTTTCACAAGCTTTTTTTTCTCCCCTTGAGAGGAAATCTAGAACATACCATTCATTAATGTTTCCATCTCAGAAGTCTGTTAGCCAAACCAATACAGAGTATTTCAAACTAGAAAAAGTCCTCAGGCTTTTTCAGGGGGAAAAAAAGAGAGAAGTGTTTTAGTTATTCCTATTGCAGTGCAGGGTATGCTTGAAGGATTCCAATATTAGAAAGTTTTACTTGTAGGAAGTTGTGTACAGCCTGAGGGGGAAGGGGGCAAAAAACCATTGGTGCAAAGAAAAGAGGTTCTGAATGGGAGCGATTAGGCATAAAGTAGTAAAGATGAGGGCCTAGTAGGGAGGGAAGGATAAGAGGAGCAAAATTTCTCTTAAAGGAAGGAGAAACTCTGTCAATCAGTGCAATTCCTGAAATAGAGAAAGGAAATTTAGAAATAATGGGTCTTCGCACTCCCCACAAAATCAATCTTTGCTTTCCAAATTGCTATTGGCTTGAAGTCTGATAGTAACACCTGTTCAAAAATATATGTCCACCTCTACATGTTTGTTCCAAATGTTGTTTTGTCTTTTTTTTCTTTCACATTAACCAATTCTCGCTGTGACACAAAAGGGAAGAAAATGTGCAGCAGATTCTTAAGGTTAAATTCATCAAGTCTGAAAGTTGTCAGCAATCTTTAAAATAATTCTTTTATTTGCCTCTTCTTTATCATGATGTTTACTTTTTGACTTTACCATAATAGAGCGTGCTATCTTCAAGTCCTTAAACAGGAAGCAGCCATCTTCTAATCCTACTATCAAAAGAAGGGTCTGAGAGGAGTGAAAGAAGATGCTTCATTATGGCACATAATAGACCTGGGTAAATAAGTCAAAATCAGGTATGCACACAGTATAATGAAGTCCTGTGAATAACTGTTTTGTGAAAGGCCACAAAATACTCAAATACATTCTTGAATAAGCACATTAAAAAAAAACCCTTTTTATAAAACTTGTGGCAACACTGCAGGGATCACAACTAAAATACAATATGTGGTTCTCTTAAGCCAGATGCAGGAAATAAAGAGTGGCTCTTGCTTTCGTTTGGGGTATTGGCCAGAGAAGTTACTGTTAGGGAGGTTCTACGTATATGTTAGAGATTGGAAGGGCTCCTGCATCTATTTATTAGATATAACATCTGCTCTAAAATATTTACAAAACAGATTTCTGACTCATGTAAGTGCTACTGTAAAACTTTGAAGCCAAAGTACATATGTTTTTGGGGTTAGGATTAGCTGCCCAAGCCTTAACAATTTAATTTATCACACTTTTGTAATAACAATAATTCTTATTGGTTACATGTTGCAGTAAAGTAGTTTTTCAGCATATGAACATGGATTGAAATATATTCACAATAATATTCATACAGAATTCGAGAAAAATAGCTCAAATGACAATTGTAGAGTGAAATAATATCATTGAATGTAAATATTAAGGTATTTTAAATTGCTAGGGGAAAAAAGCTCAAAATGCATTGATATATACTAAAGGACATGATTACCATACTCTATTTGTGGGTTTCTGGTGGGAATTTGCTTTGATCCAGCATAAAAATACTGTACTGTTGGGAAACCAATATTAGTGTAAGAATATGAGTTCCTGCCATTCCATTAATAGCAAATAGCCTGGGTATCTGATATAATACCATAAATTAAGGCACATCACTAACGTAGCTAATTGTAGTTGATAAGTAGTATATATGTTCCTGATGGGTACTCTGTCTCTCTTCCTCTCCCAACTTCTCTGTAGGTAAAGTAGCAAAAAGGCAGAATTTTTTATGACTAGCTATCTGTTCTTAATGGACTGCATTTGGCTTGACTAATCATGACTTATTCAGCTTTATCAATGCTTGCTTTATACCATGTTCACCAAAATTTGGGTCAGAGCTACTTCTTAAATCAAGCTGCAGCCAGTTGTCATCAATCAGAAGACAATCAGACAATTTACTCCCTTTCTTGGTGAGAAGTCTAATAGAACAACTTGCTCTACTCATCGCTCTTTTTATTTGGTGTGGAGGCTGGGAAGCCTGATGTCACCAAAATCAACAGACTGCTCTTGTTGCTCCTGTGTTTGATCAGTCTGAGATGATTCTTGGCTTTCTGTCTCCTGAGTCTGACATTCCACAGGTTGTACATGAGCCTCTTTCTCAATGTTTGAGTCATCTGAGTCCTGAAGCTACTACAGGTCCTGGTAAGTAATAGAAGTCAGCTAAGAGATCTGAGTGATGAAACTTTGATTTACAGCTGTGACAGCTACATTGAGATCACTGTGGTGTACGTGCATAAGAATCAATCATATTCTTACGAATGAACATACAAAGAGGAGGAGGAGGAGGAGGAGGAGGAGAAAACAAGTATGGATGTTGGATGTTGCAGTACCTGGAGACAGCAGAACAGAAGAGAAAGAACTGGAGAAAAATCATAAAATACAAATACCTGCAAATAGAATTAGAAAGACTATGGTGCTACCTCATAAGCAAAGATAATAACTATAATAACAGGTGTCTTGGCTATAATCCCAAAGCATATGGAGCACCACTTGAACACCATCAACATTGACAAAAATCATCAGTCAATTGCAAAAGACAGATTTATTTGGAACAGCTTACATGCTGCAAAGATACCTTTAACACCATCAAACAACAACATCTGTTCATCTCAGGAAGACTCGATAGGTGGATAAAAATACAGTCTTAACATCTGACTGATTGTGCAACTAACCACAATAATAATAGCAAAGAGTGAGAGTGGTGGCCCCACACCAGTGTTATCAGCATACTGGCTGCCCTAACAAAAAAACCTTAGATGGCACTTAGAAAATGTGCACATTGACAAAATTTCCATTGGTCGATTACAAAAGACCACATTCTTGGATCCACACATATATTACATTGATACAGTATGATATCCTAGGTTCTTTAGAAAAACTTGATGCATATGTAGGCAAACTCAAGCTAATGAACTGGCACCTGTGACTTAACATTTTTGTGCATATAATAAGAATTTATTAAACATGTATGCTGCCTGATTCTCAGTGACTCTGGGCAGCACACAACAATCAAAGACATTACAATGAAATTAAACATATTAAATAAAGATAAAAGATGACAAGTGGGATGAAATGAGGGTTGACTACAATAATAGTCCAATAACAATGGATTACAATGTGATACATATAAAATATACTAAAAATTAAATAATTACAATCGGTTACAACTGAAGTGCATAAAAAGTAGAATCTGATACAACAATCCAAACATCAATAAACACAATTTAATATTTGAACATAGTGAAGAAACCAACTATATAAAAACTAAGGGAAAGGTAGTTGAAATAAATATTTTTTAAAAAAAATTTAATGTCAGGATTAAGAACATTTTACTATAAAGGAAGTTCTGTAATCTGAGATTATTACAGAAAGATCCCATCTCTAGGAACTATTAATCAAATTAATGCAGACATATAGTGCAGGAGCTTATATGTAGAAAAACTAAGCAGTAGGTTCAGTGAATCTCAATTTTCCACAATAATGTCTCAGTATTTATACAATATATTGTCTTTTATTCCTTTCCTAAATCCTTTGAAAGACCATACAGAATAGAACTGAAAACTGTTCACATTTTTGAATATGCACAGCAAGTAGATTAATTAAACTAAAGGCTCAGTTAACATATTTTCTAATTTAGTCTTCTCATCCAATTGCTGTTTATCCCACTGCTATACAATCTTTTCTCCTTAACTGTCTTTAAATATGCTTGGAATTTTAATCAAACCCCCTTTTTAATTGGCTGCACTATACAGGCAAACTCAGGGTTCCATTGTAAAGAAAATCTCTTAAAAAGGCAAAACAGACTTTTTTGAAGTCTTGCATAATGTTCACAGGAGCAAGGGTTCATAGGATTAGGACCAATAACACTCAAGATGAATAAAACATCAGGCTCATTATATCTTTTGATGTTTGCACAGCTCTTTCTTAAAAGAGTATAGTAGCTGTCCTTTGCTCACCTGAGCTAAAATTAAATTTTTAGTTACAATGGCAAAATGGATACATTTATACTGGAGCCCCTACTGTAGATAAATGATCTGCTTTATCATCTTGATTCCAGAGTGTAATGGAAACAGCGTAAACAGAAAAAGAAACAGTAAATCAGTAGATGTATACAGATGGCTATAACATATTTGATGCACTTGTGGGCAATTTCATGTATCATGATGTTTTCATATAAGCAATTTTGGATGCTTGGATATCCTGCGCTGGAATTATCCAAAAGTTTCCTAGAAAATAAAAGTATTAAGTGAAGGGAGGTAGTGAGACAAGACTGGATAATCTTTTTCAGTTCCAAAGGTTATATAAATGGGCTTGGACATGCACAGTCATGTTATGAATATACTGAAACACACACTCACACCTTTTATCTTTTCCTTCCCCAAAAAGTTTTAACAGGGGCACTTGTGGAAAGCAAGATAAATCCATCTCCATCCAACAATCTTTGCAGATCACTACTTTCCTACTGAGAAATTGCAAGCATATTTACTGGAAGGAGGAAAGTATACTTCAGAGCAAGGAGATTTTCTCTTCCCTTCCCTTCATGTCGAACAATTCAAAATTTCAGAAGCATCGCTCAATATTGGTACTTTCCCACTGTCATTAGGATCTGGGAACCTATTAGATTAGAATAGAATTAGATTAGAATTCTTTATTGGCCAAGTGTAATTGGACACACAAAGAATTTGTCTTGGTGCAAATGCTCTCAGTGTACATAAAAGAAAAGATACATTCGTCAAGAATCAAGAATCATAAGGTACAACACTTAATAGTCATAGGGTACAATAAGCAATCAAATCATACTAGGAAACAGTCAATGTAAATCCTAAGGATACAAGCGACAAAGTTACAATCAAGTGGGAGTGGATGGGTGATAAGGGGTGATGAGAAGATTAATAGTAATAGTAGTGCAGTAATAGTAATTGGATAGTTGGACAGTGTTGAGGGAATTATTTGTTCCACAGAGTGATGGCATTTGGGGAAAAAATGCCCTTGTATCTAGTATTAGTTGCTCCCATTGGCCAATTGATAACAGTGATTGGCTGGCGGCTACTGCCCATGGATCCTGGGACCAAATCTCTAACTGCTATTGGTTAGGTAAGTCCCCAGGGCTTAACTGTTTCATTAACTGTGGCTCATTCAATCATATTTGTTCAAAGCAACTGCCATTGAATTCAGTTGAGTTTAGCTACATAAATATACATACAACCCTGTCTGTACCTTTTAATACTGATATGGATGAACTTGCCAAAGATATTCAGCTTGTGTAACTGTAACATTTCTTTCCAGTGACCATTCCACCCCCACACTACATACCACTCACACAACCAAACCATTTCTGCTTACGAGAAATAAGATCGGCAGGGATTAGGAATGAGTAAGAAGGCTAGTGATAAATAATTCACATGTGAGGAAAAGATTAAGAACTTCACTCACCTTTTACTCACTCAGTTTTCTTCTATAAATGCTTTCTGTTCATGCACGAATCTTTAAATGGCAAATGTTTTGTTAAGGCAATATATCGTCCCATCTGAGAGGAAGGAAGAATATACAACAACAGTCTGTAATAGGCTGAATACTCGGAGAGATTTAATTGTACAGTTCAGCAAGGTAAGTTTCAGCTTTGTAGGGTAATCATGGTATAATTTCTGTAATTGGGCAGTGTGCAGATTGCCACAATATAGCTTGCTTTCATGTACACTTAATTGCCAGTCTTGTGATGAAGATGACTGTGTTTTAATGTATATTCAGGTGCTTTAATTTTATAGAAAAATCACAAAATAAATCACAATTTCAAAGTGATATCATTTTGTCCTTGGATTGGCCATTTAACTGTACAGAAATGTGTAAATTTAATTTTACTACCCCTAGTAATTTTGGTTACCGATATATAATTACTTCAAAAATGATCATTGGTAAAATGGATATTTAATGCCAATTTTCCAAATATAAGGATAAGTAATCTAAATGGTTTCATATTCTCTTCTTAGTCTGTCGATCACTTTATTGAAATACAACTATGAGAAATGGCAGTGAGAATTGTAAACTTTAGGTTCATAAACTGGATATTGGTCATGCCCCAATGGAGTGGTAGAGGACTATTGATAGTGTAAAGTGGCAGGATTTGATCCTCTAGTCTAAATTGTTAATACTATTTAGTGCAAAGTAAAACAAGCTTATTGATTTCGAGAGGAATTTCTCCTGTGAAATCCTTAATATCATGAATTTTTGATTCACTGCTAACCTGAGGGAGGAATTGCCTCTCTTATTTTTGTTACTTTTTTGTCACTTTTTTGAGGACAATGCAGAAGAATTTGCAAACTAGAAATTAGTTGGAAGACTTCCTCAGTAGGGGCAAGGTAAACTGCAGAGCTTCAGTCCTCGGACTTTCCTTTCAAACTGAACCAGTAGTTATTTGCTCCTTTGAGTACATCAGATTCACTAATAGTTAACTTAATTCAGAGAATTATTCAGAGAATATTCAGAGAATATCTATTCTTAGATATATGCAAGAGAATAATGTCAATACGCTTGGCAAACCTGCAAATATAAAATACCTGTTATGATGAACCTTACATGTTTCATCTGGTAGTGATAGCAACAGTGATTCAAGAAGAGGATAGATAGATGACAGATAGCTAGCTAGCTAGATGATAGCTAGCTAGCTAGCTAGATAACCCAATGAATTGTTAAACCTGCCATATTGTACATATATATGTGTTATGCTTGGCTTTAGATAAATATCAATTACAAATTCTAAATATTGATATATTGTTGTATATTAACTATAGGAATGGGTTCTCCTCATGTTTTCCATCATGATATTCTGAAATAGAGCTAGAATAATCCTTCCAAATAGCTAAGTGAACTAGGCCTATCATACCCAATGAATGTTATCCTGACTAACCTTGGATGAACTTTTGAGCTGAAGAAACAGCAGTAACAAAGAAAGAAAACAATTGAGGCTTTTATAAGAACTTACATAACTAGCTTTGCTATATTGGGAACATGTTGCTGGTTTTAATTATACATATATGGGTGTATTTCTTAAGCACCGTGCCACCTTCTTGCCCGCTTCCCTTCTCTTCTCAATGCGCCGATACGGTGAACAACTGCTAGGTGTACTATTTTCATTCATTCCTCATGTTTGATCCAGTTGCAAGTAGGAGACCTATTTGTTGATTTTTGATTCACCAATTGTCCCCGATATGTCTGATGTTAAGGGACTTTGTGTTGAAGAGAGATCAGACTGTCAGATGTACAGCAGCTGTCAAGAATTCAGTTTTTATATTTTGGCACTGCGAAAATCTTCAATAAACAATATGACCCATATATAATATTATTAATTATATATATTTTCTCCAAAGTGAAAGAATATTAGATCTCTATTTGTAAAGGTGCAAAAGAAGCAAATCATTATTTTCAAGTCCATCTAAAATATTGTAAAAGAAAGTCAAGGGGATTGTTGCTATGAGACCTGAGTAGGTGGTCAAGTTAAATTTAGACTTCTGCCTACACCATACACAATACTGAAGAACAGTTCATGACTTGTATTCTCCAAGAGTGGATGCATTTCAGTTTTATTTATATTAAATTTCTTTATGTTTTCTTTCTTAAGATTTCTGCATATGTTTTACTCAACAATCATTAAAAATGTGTTTCCCATTAGTTTCCCACAATCCATTTGTGGCTTGCCCAGATAGTATGTATACACATGGTATTTATCTATATATTACATTTGCCCTTGTTACTGGGAAAAAGTGTTTTAAGACTGCTGACAATAAAATGCAAATCAATGCATTCCACTCTGATAATTGAGATGCTATTTTTATCCTGATCATTTGTAAGTTTCTTGTTCTTAATTAGATAACTCTGTCAGAGAGTCTGTGCCTCTTAGTTATGATTATATTTGTACAAATATCATGAATTCAGAATGTCCCCATGGTAATACCAAGTGTTCCCTGTTTTCCACTATTGAAATACAGACACAAGAATTCTTGGCCAGCATACCCAAATTCTAGCAAATAGCATTTGTAATATACATTCTGCCACAATCAAACTAGAAACCTGCAACCTTTAGCACTGCAGTGTATGTAATTGAACATGTTAACTGAAACTCAGGGTCTCCATACGGCATCATAATAAAGCCACCTTCCCAGCAGCACTTCTCAGTATTTTGGAGATTGCGGGAATGCATGCAAGATTTGAGCATATGTATGCAGATGTGCCTTTGAGTGATGAAATGTGTAATTCCCTGATCTCTAGGTCTGATAAATGATATTTTGAATGTTTCCTTCCTGAAAATAACTTTTATTCTAAAGTTTCATCTCATTGCACACTTTCATTATAAACAAGTTGTAACCTTCCTGATATTTTAAAACTGGAATTCTCAGCAGTTCCTGCCTGCAAGAACAACGAAGGATGCCATTGTTTGTGCACCTAAGGCTCTGTTCTTGTTATCTATCTCTAGCCCAATGCACTTGATAGGTCCTGTGTTTATAAAAATCAGCAAAAGCAACATTAACAATGGAATGAAGAATTAGAGATTTTTGAGAATTGTGATTTACTAATGTAATGGTACAGGCAGTTTCAGAAAGAATAATAGTGAAAGTAATAGGTAAAAAGTGATATCCAAACATGGCTTGGAAAAATAACAAATGAAAAATGTTGCCATTTGTTAGACACCAAACACTTGTTGTCTAACAAATGTTTTTGTTAGACAGATAAGATCAATCAGTATCCCAAGGTATCTGTGGATTGAATACGTGTCAGAGTGCACAGTGTTAATCAAGGGGTGTCATTTGTTGCCAGAAAAACAAAAGTCAGAAGAAAGAAGAAATATGCATATTATTGATTATTGAAAGTTATAGATGAAAGTACACAGAAAGGTATCAATGGTACCAGAGATGTTGAACAGTTAGATGTCTAATAGCATTGGCAACTGCAATAAATACAGTGACTCTTTGAAAGATATCTGGTCATTTTTCACCTTAGAGGAGGTGACTACTCTTCTTCGAAACATTATGAGAAAAGACTAAGAAAGATATGATTAGGTTGCCTCACCATGTCTTATAGAAGAACACTTCTATTTCTTCCAGCAGGCAGGGTACAAATTCTCTTGCTGAAGGAGGTTATTGAATATTTCTTCTAGCAATGAAGATTGCCAGAAGAAAGCGATGGAGCTGAGGGTAAAATGTTTACTTGATATTCTCCACGGGGGAATCTTATCTGACTGAAAATGAGATGGCATGAAAAACAGCTAGTAAAAAAAACACTGATTAAACTAAAGGCATCCCATTTAACTGATTCCTTTCTAGTACTGGCTACAGAGATTCAGGGGCTGCTTCAAAACATATAACTGCCTAAGTAAACAGCGAATACTGTTCTGTTTTCCATCATAAGCCGCTCTAAGCATTTCCAACTAGATGATCTTCAGGATTTTTTTCCCAATCTAATGACACCCCCAGGTATAATAGGCTACAATGCTAGCCATGTCCCCTCCCCTGAGTGGCCAATCACTACCCTGTAGAGCCATATTATCCTGAACTGCAAAGCTTCTGTGTCCTCCACTGGTTGGTAGCTGTCCTAAAAAAACATTGCATTAAATCAATTAAATCAATGAATTTTCTTAAGCTTATTGCTTCATGCAACCCCCTATATCTTTCAGATTTTTCCCAGGCTGGATGAAGCACGCCCAGCTTGCTTTTCTACTTGCAAAGGTTCTCTCTTCTTATTCTTCCCTAAAAACTTTAAATTGCACAATAGGTACATAGCACCAAGGCTGCAAACTTCCAGTGGATGCTGCTTTGTTTCTATGGTGCTGAACTATCATTCTTCCTTACTTTAAAGTTTCTATGGTCTTCAGCACGGTATAGGAATAAAATACCTATACCAGATGAGGAGTGTAGCATTACATCAACAGTGGAAAGAACAAAAGAAAGGTTATGTGTTAGTACCAAAAGATAAAACTTGGAAACAGAGTGAGAAGGCAAACATAGGAAAAGAAAAGAAAAATCAGGGACTAGTCAAAAGGGAACAAACTCTGAAAGGAAAATGTGGACTTTGGAAGAGTGGCACACGAAAGGAAAACTCTCAAGACTTGTCTTCCTGGCATAGAGGGGAAGGATAAGAACCAGGGAGATGATCTAGAGACAAAGCACTTACCCAACTCCACTGCCACATAGATTGGCATTTCCAAAATTGCTTTGGGAATAGCTAGGAACCCCATGAGAGATCAGCAGTTTGGCTGCCAGGTAGACTTGCCCGAAGTGGTCTCCCTTCTGTGCTGCTCCAGTCACCGTGTTGAAAGTCTTGCTAAACTCTCAGACATCCTTTTCTGCCTCAACTAGATGCCTAAATTCTGCTGCTTGTGTCATCAGGTGGCTCTTCTGTAGATTCATATTGATATCATTGCCTATGAGAGCAGTCTTCGGATGACAAATGGGTAGATTCTCTGAGAGGCTGGCCTGTTTTGCTCAAGACTACATTTGTGGCTTGCAAATAAGCTTGGTTCAATGTAACTATGTGGCCTTCAGTAATGACAAGAGTTTCTGGCAATACAATTGTGATTGGCATTAGGTTTTGAGACTAGAGCAATGGCAGAGATTGATATCAAGGTTATGCTGCAACTACTAGAGCTGTGATGTGATTACACAAATTACATTTCACGTGGTTCCTGCACGTGAAATTGAATCACTCTGTCTCTTTTTGTCATGCATGAGGTACGAACTTTTTACAATCTATAGCCTTGTTGTCTGTTAAAAGACACATCTAAGTAAAGAAAGGATGTACTGCCACATCTGACTGTCCATTCTCCCAGCTTTCTTCTTCCTATAAAACTATTTTTTGTTCTGTCATACAGACTAGTGCTTTTTTCAGAACAGAATCAAATAACACAACAGAAGCATTTGCCTGAACATTTCTAGCAAATGTTACTGATAGGTATGCCATTTTAAAAATCCAGTATTTGGAATTTAAATTTTATAAAAGAATATGGCAAAATAGTCTTTGATTATATATGCAAGATGCTTTGAATGGGTGGGAAAATTTTAATTTATACTGTATAAACTGGAGCATCCAGGCTGTGCTCTCCACACAGAAATGGGGGAACAACAGGGAATAACATAGAGGGTTGATTTGTATTCTGAGTAGCTAATCAGTTTACTTGCATTTCTTAAAAAATACTTATAAATGACAAACTTTAAAATTTTGCTTTGTACTATGGTTACCTTAAAGATAAATAATAAAAGCAATGTTTATCTCCAAGGCCCTCTGATGATCCCTATTCTTCTGCCACAAACTCCAAATTGCTGCCACACATTACACTGCAACTATTTTCTCGATAAAGGTGAAGTGTATGTTGACTCAGTATAAAATTTTCAATTTTTGAAACATTTGATTATTACTATAATGGCTATTGCCATTCTTCTTTAAAAACACACACACACACACACACACACACACACTCGGGTTTCAAAATGTATAGGTTGGTTCATGGAAAAAAAAGCAACCCCTAGAACCCCCTTTTTAAAACACACACACACACAAAACAAAGGTCAAAACTTTTAAAATGTCATTTCTTCTGCAGTTTTGCATAGAAAATACACCAAGTCAGTGGGAGGGCTCCTTGTCCATAGAAACAGGCTGTAAGAAAAGAATGTTATCCTGCTGTTGTAGTTTCCACTTTCACTGGCAGCTGCGGTCTGAGCAGAAAAGCACTGTGGGAGCCTATTGTTACCCCAGCTGGGTAATAGTTTTCTTATTTTACAGTCAGGAACCGAGGGGGGTTGGGGTGCCTCAGTAAAGTGCCTGAAAATATAACTCCTGGAAACAGATCGCTTTCCTTCTTCCCTATGAGAAACAAGCATCCATAAATCTTTCATTTTGGTCCTCCCAGCAAGGAAATGAAATTCTTCAGACAAAAAGAGGATTCATCTCATTATTATTTATCCTTTGAAACAAAACAAACGCTACACAAAAATGCATACACTCCCCACCCTTCCATCCCGTCTGTGTAATTACCATGCTGAGAGACTTGCAGAAGGACATTCCTTACCAGAATTCTGAGCAATGCAAATCAATGTTTACTCTTATTTTAAAAAATAAATTCAGAGCCAAACTACCTATCATGTAGGGCTTGGCAATCAACTCTTGCTTTAAGAAAGTATTGCCTGCTTGGTGTCCTATATATGTGGATATAAAATGGATTGTGTTGACAATTCAGAAGATTAATTAGCTGTAGGACAACAGCTTATATTTGTCACTAGTTTATCCAGTTAATGAGGCTGATTTTAGCTGTCATAGCAACCTAAGTTTTAAAGGTGAAAGGTCGCTGACCCAGCCATAGAGCCCTACGATCTTTTTGGAGGCACTTCATATCCTAGACTTGTGAAGCCAGTGAAGATCCATAGGAAATTTTAGGAGATACAGGTTGGCTACTGAATGTCACAAGTCATGTTCAGAATGATATCTTTCTCTGATGGACCTTATTCAACTGGTAAAAAATTGGACAAGTTCAATCAAATAAACAGGAAAAGAAGTCTTCTTTAGCTGACAAAAAATAAAATTATATATTTGACACAATTAAAATAATATTAAAAGAAAAGCTATTAGGCTCTTCAAGTGAATGGAATACTGAAATTTGGTATCATTTTCCATGTGATAAAAAGCCAGTTTGACCTAGTGGTTAAGGTGCTGGCATAGAAACCAGAAAACCTGGAGTTTTAGTTCTACTATAGGCATGAAAGCCAGCTGGGAGATTTGGGGACACTCAGTCCAATCCATTAGATAGGGTTGTTGTTGAGGTGAAAATAGGAGGAGGAAAGAGTATTATGTATGTTCACTGCCTTGAGTTATTTATAAAGTAATAAAGGTGGGATAAAATAATGATGATGTACCAATAGTATTAGGTGCTTTGGGTGTAATCCCAAAACAACTGGAGCACCCTTTGAACATCATCAGCATTGACAAATTCACCATCAATTGCAAAAGGCAGCTTTACTCAGAACTGTAAAAATTCCTCAATCAGCAAGCTTAAAGTTATCAACTTTGAAAAACACTGAGGTGGGAACAATATCTTGAGGGCTACTGGTGTAAATACCTGCATTAAGTTTTTAAAAAAGGGTCCCCAAAACAATGTACTAAAGAAAAAACTTCTCTCCTGATGCTTTCTGGTGCCATTTCAAGCTTGTGATGGCTGAAGGGAGAAAGCTACATCAGTCCTTATAGTGAGAATGTGCAGTAGAAGTGTGAAGGCCTTTGCATTTTGTTCCCAAAGGATACTTCAGAAAGTATAGGAGCAGATATGTAGCCCTGGTCTGAAATTCTTTAAAGCAGCAATGTTTTCATCCAGGAATCCATGGCAATTATGAAAGGCAGCTGGGCAATCTTGGAGATGTAGCTGCTTTAAAAAGTTTCAGGTAGGTGCTCCATTCAGTTTCCTGGCCATTATGAAGCCTCCTAATGGAACCATATTTGAAGCTCCGCACAGCCCTACTGTATCTATTATGGAGCACTTAGCCCAGATAACTCCAGATGTACCACAGGAGTTTTTCTCACCTACCAGAATATATAATTCCATAAGCATCTGGGATGAGTCATATGAACACAAGTGACTGGTGCAATATATTGTGCTTATAGAATTCCCAGTTTGATATAGCAGAGGTTGAGAGGCACATGTATACTCATCGGTAACCTCCAACTCATCTCTATCTGACCAGATTTATCATTTCAGAAAGTGGGATAACTGGGACATCCTGCTTTTAGCTTAATCTGTGTCCATTTTATATTTCTTATATTTTCCTGTCAGTGGCAATTCTAGAACTATGCATGCCTCAGAAGTCTTTGAAAGAGGTGCTTTGGACACAGCAAAGAACCTCATTTATTGAAACAACTCATCTTCTACAGATTTCCACACTAGCTTGTGGGGGGCGGGGAATGCAGCTGTTTTAAGAGTTGCTTTTGTAAGTCAAAGTTTTTTTTAAAGTTACATGGAAATATGAAAAAGGACTTCAATGAATAGAACAAAAATTCAAGGTTAGTTAGACTAACATTTCCTCTACCAATACAATTATAAACCTCTGACTCAGGTAAACAGAAAGAGCACTTACAGGATTACATAGCAACACTGAAGAAGAGAAGCTATAAAATATGTTCGTCTTGTAACCTTTTAGGTATATATGCCAGACCTTGTTTTTTATCTTCTCCCATCTATTTCTTTTTCCTTATGAATTAAATCTGAAGGCATTCCACAAGAGAAGGAATAAAAAAAGGCAAGATGGCAATCACAGTCGTGTGGAATCAAAGCTGCCATCTTGACTTTAGTCGTCTTCATACAGACTCCACCGGTCAGTTCGTAAAACATCTTACCACTGATGATTCAAAAAATTAAATTAAAAAAATTGAGTTATGCTCCTGGAAAGTATGTACTTGCATCGGACAGCAGGATATACATACCATAGTCATACGTACTGTCATTTTAATGTCATTGTAGATTTCTGTGGCTATTTACTGACTGTATTAGCTAAACACTGAATTCTCCTAAGATTCTACAAAATATCATCAATGGAACACAATCATGTCCTGTTTTTATAGCCCAGAAATCTAATCCAAAATAGCTTGAAAAAAAAGATTTTCTGGGGCACACAGGAAGACAGAGGTGTAGTAAGCAGCTGGTGGAAGCCATATTTCCAAGCAAAAACTGGTGTGACATAAAAACAGGTATGTCTTTTTGCACCTGTAGAAGAAAAATAAAAAAATAAAATGTTTAATCCAGGAGAGGAGTGTTTGATGTTTCTAACACAGAGATGCTGCTTTGCAACTACTCCTGAGATTCCTAGGGCAGGGAGGTGGGGCGATCATTAATTTTAAGTGCAGGACTTTCCCTGTGTACAACAGAGCTGTATACCCCCCTGGACAGATGGGGTGAGTGGTGTCAACTGTGTTATACTATCATTGCACAACTGTTGTCAATTATAATATTCTTATCATTGAATGGCAATGTCATATAAAGACTACAATGTCATTGTGGCTTGTCCCAGAAGCCCAGTTAGGTAGGAAGTGGGTGTTACATTTTCCCCTTTGCTGAAATTACTGAAATTATTACTGAAATCAGTGAAAGATAAATCTGATTCTGTCATTAGATATGTGAATAAAGAAAAAACAAGGTCACATTTCTGTTTTTTGTCCAGCATTGCTTCTACAGCAGAAGCATTCCAAAGTTTTGGCAAAATTTAAATAGACTGGGGATGTAAAGTCCAGCCGTTCATTGAATGCTGAGTAGTAGAAAGAAGATTTCCCAGTTTAACTGCTTCACGGGACATTTTTCTTGGTTGCAATGGGAGTTATGAAAGTTCTTGCTCACTGCCTGTGGCCCTGGACAGCTAGTATTGCAGTCCTACAAGATCATAAAAAATATTTAAAAGAGTCAATTCCACAAGAGGACCCAGGCAAGCCAAGAATTGGACAACCGTTTAGTTGGAGGGGAGAATGAAATATTTAGCATTTTTTTCCCCAATTTTCCCTTCTGCTATTTACATGTCTCTTACCATTCTAGTTCAATATGGATATTGAACATGGTTCAGTATATTGAACATGGTTAAATATGGTTCAGATTAGCCCTCAGATAAAAATTTAGCCTCATTTTGCAGCAGGCATTCAGAAGTAATGAAGTGACCTCATTTCATAAAACAATAATATAACAATTAGGTAAAGAATAGTTATTTGTTGGTAAGATACATTATTAGGAAAGTATCTAGCCAAGAATCAACTTGGCTACCTATAGGAACGTCATGTGCCCAGAATCAAAATTTGTGATGGTAATAGGACTCAAAGGTTACATAGTAAAGCATCACAAAACAGGTCCACTCTTTCCTGAGGAATTTTTTAAAATACAACCATTAAGTCATGCAGTGAAACATCTAAGAGAAGGCAAGCTCTGCCAGCTTGGGAAGGCCAGATGAATAAGTGCAAATAATCATTTAAAATATTCAAAAGAAAGACTATTTTCCTGCCATGGAAGAAAATAGCTGTATACTCTCCAGGGCAGATGGGCAGGATGAGTATCATGTTACAGTATCATTGAACAAGTATCACCAATTACAATATTCTTATTATTTGTGTAGTAATGTCCTAAAATGTCCAATGTAATTCTGGCCTGTCCCAGATGGCCTCAATGCCACTTCTAGACTCTAACTTTGAGAGTTTATTGCAGGAGTTGCAATATACTGTATATCAAAGCATACTAGTTGTGAGAAATTTCCTATTTTTGAATTATATAAGAATGTATCCTCTTATTGCTGCTCTTATTATCCAGCAGGATAGGCTAGAATTCTGGCCCCAACAGATCTGAAAGATGTTAGTTTGGGGATAGTTGGTGAATATTATGCAGCGATATAGAAAATGTGAATTGTTTCATATTTCATTTTCTTGTTTTAATAGACAAAATAACAATTTTGTCCTGAACCTGCTGTTGTTCACAACCTTACACCACTGTTTGAAGTTCTCTTGGGGTAGATTTTACACATCAGTATCTTAGTCAAGTAAAGAAAGCAGCACAGGGTAGCTTCACAATTTATGTGCTAAACTCAAGGGATCACTTGCATCTCCTCTTATAGTCTGATTTATTGTGGTTCTTCAAATAAATGTCACAGGCAGCCTAGATAAGAACCTGCGTACTTTCTTATAAAATCATAAAAATTGATAGATGACATTTTAAAAGCCACCTGTTAGAAAGCTTTCTAGATTACCAAATTTGAGAATGTATTAGCTTTAATTACTTGTGCCACAGAATTTTTAAGAGGGCATAAGGGAGCAGTCTTAAAATGCAGGTAGTAAAATTAATACAGTATGCCTATGATGCTTCTAAACAGTGTCATGGTTGAAGTCTCATGAATTTGAATGTTTTAGGCTCAAACCTCATGTGATTGCAAGGGTAAAATGCTGAAATCATGTGATTACCAATCTTGTAATTTCTTCAATTTGAGCAATCAAACATGATTATCTATATTATGTTTTGAGGAATTAGCATGTATTTGTATAGTTTGACATTGTTTTTTAAGAATAAGAAAATAGAATGTTAAGCCAAATGAATTTTATTTTGGAAAACATACCAAGAAAGCCTGGGTTTCAAGTTTTATTTTATGCTACACATCAAGTAACATAAATATTATTCATTAATGTTATAAATATTGCTATACTGCTAAAATAGTCTCTGACAATAAACTTTAAATTAAAACTTTCAATAAGGAAATTATCACATAATGGCCAATCTTTGTTTTAAAGGCATTCTAATGTGCAGAAAAGTTTTAGTGGAAAAATCCATGAAGATGGGGAGAGGGGAATCACACAAAAGTCAAGGCAGTAACCACAATCATGCGATTGAAGCCCCACATTTCTTATCTTTCTCTTAGCACAAGCAAAGCTGTTACAATCAACCCCTGCAAAATTCAACCTACTTGCTAAAGTTATTTGGACTGTCTGGGTGTTTCTGGAAGAAAATGTTTAATATATATATATATTAAATATATATTAAATATATTATATATATATATACTGAATGCATTAAATATTGAGGTATATCCAGCTTTCCTTATGGATCTGCAACTCTCTCCTTATGGCTCACCCAATTCTGTTCCAGTGTGGACTCTTTGTTAGCTATAGCCTTTAGTATAACACACAAGAATTGTGTTGTCCAGCCAGTGTATGGGAGTTGGATAGTTAGTTAGCAATTGTGAGCTGTCCCCTTAAGGGAATGCATCATGATAAATGTAGTTAAGGTATCCTGGGAAATGTAGTCCATGTCACATGACCATATCTGTAATCCTGATTGGTCACTAAATTGACCCTTGATGGGTTGGGGGAGGTTTCCTCACTCTTGGCTGAACTCACGGACTCATGGTAACTGTTCTACTGCTACGAGATGGGATTAAAAGGATAAGGAGATAACCACCTTTTTACCTACAAGACAGATATGCAAAGGATTGGTCATTAAAGAAGAACTTCATCACAAATGTGAGTTATGAGGATACCTGATGAACCAATAATAAAGATTTTGCATGAATGTTTTGTTGAGTTTATCTATCTGCATCTGTACAGAAGACAAAATCTACCACTGTACAGAATACAGAACAAGAATGAATGTGACTCTCAGTTTTAAAATTGTTCCTCTATCCTTCTCCTGATTGAGTTTACAGAACTAGTCCTGTATGTTTTAGGACTATAGTCTACAAAATATGAAGTGGAAGGTGATGCAATCTCACATACAAAGCATCTAGGCATACAACCTTTGAATCTAATTGTTCATCTATCTACATATCTCTATATCAGTGATGGCTAACCTTTCCGTCCTCGCGTGCCAAAAGTGCGTGCATGCACATGTGTGCCAGCAACCATAAGGCAAAGCACGCAGGGCTCCCCACGCCCCCTGCACATGCATGCATGACTCCCCACATGCCATGTGTCTCTACGCATGGACGCATGACCCCCTCCACATGTGCTGCACATTTCTGCATGTGCGTGTGCATTTCCTGCATGTGCCCCACCCCCCCACATATGCGGCAGCTACACCGACGATCAGCTGGTAGGTGGGCGGGCAGCACTCATGCCTGCACAGTGGATCTGCTCTAGGGCAACAGCTTGCGTGCCAGCAGAGATGGCTCTGTGTGCCATAGGTTCGCCATCACGGGTGTAGAAGTTGCAATAAAGGAGAATATTTGTCTGAAATAGTTCCTGCTGAGTACGGGGTTGGACTAGAAGATCTCCAAGGTCCCTTCCAACTTTGTTATTCTATTATTCTGTGATTTGTATCCCAGGGTTGAAATGAGGGGTCCTATTTGGTCGTTGTTTTCTTGCAAAAATTTCATTACCACAAGTAGGTAACATCATCAAGACTAGCGCTGACAATACCTTAATTTGGGTAATAAATCATCTGCAAGAAAATAACCAAGCTCAGAGAGCACCAAGAACCCCTCAGGTCTAGAGGTTGCATAGCTTCTTCATCTATCCGTGAGCACTAAAAAATCTTATGGTACTTTGAAGGTAGCATTAAAGGCTTATTGTACTTAGATTCAATTGACATAAGAGATGCTCTAATCATCTATAATCTAATTTTGCTGCTACTGATTAACACTATCTGGCATCATTATCGTTGTTTAATTCAGTTTTAATACTGCCTGACTCCAGACTAACTCTGCACTCTGAAGCTATAACACACTGATACAGCACATATTTTCATTGCAAAAGACCCATGTTCAAATTCTGCCCTAAACAGATTGGGAAACAATCTACTCTCCAAAGTGTTGGAAAATGTCTGCTGAAGTGGCAATATTGAGCTACATGAACTGATAAATATCTAACTAAGTATCTTCAAGTTAGGAGGCTGAGAAAGACTGCATCATGTTGGGTTCTAAAATGTCACAGTAAGAGCAATTTACATCAGTTATGGAAAAAATAACAAATTTTCACATTTACTTCTCAAAAGTATTATCAGCAGCCTCATTTATGTAAATGTTTAAAACAAATGTGCATTCTTCTTAAAGGTGGGATGAATAACTGCATCTTCATTAAAATATATGTGCACTGTACTATTGTGTATAGCAATAGAAATGTACCTTTTTAAAAAAAACTTTATTCTTATCCTAGCAAGTTAAATGGGCTTCTCAAAGCCAGGCAATTTTTTAAGCTGCCTTTTCTTTTCCAGAATTGCTTGCTATAATAATTTTGTTTAAAAACAATGGTGGAATCCTTGAGAAGACAGGGAGCAGAGCCCGTCTCACAAGCTCCTTCTCCTTTGTGAAATTCACAATGACTAGGAAGTAAATGGCTTCTTAATAAGTTTTGTATTCTACAAGGGTATGGTTAAAGGGTTAATTTAACGCTTGACCCATTAAAACCACTGAGTGCAGTGAGAACCTTACAGGCTGATCAGATGATTATTTCTGGGAGATAAGTGGTTGAAAACTGAGCTTCACTAGTTCAGGTAATCAAGGGAAATCCGCATAAAAGAGAAGATGCGGCTGAGTAAAGGCAGAATAGCTACCTGAGATTCTATTACTTGTCGTCTTTCAAGCATAATAATGAGATTATAGTAACCCTAAACTGACTGAAAACAGAAATCTGGCTGTCTGTCAAGTTCATTGTGCTGAGTTTTACATCACTACAGATCTGGTTCCCCTCTGAACCTGCAATAATTATGGCAGGAAGGCACACTGAAAGAAACTTTTTTCAAATGTGAGTTATTGTCAGATTTTGGCTTATGACCAATGTACCATTGTTAATGATGTGGAAACCCTTGTTAATTCTTCTTATTTGTCCCACCAGCCCATGTTAAGAAATATCACTCTATAAGTATATCCTACCACACATATTTTTACACTGCTTCTGTCACAGGTAGGGACTGACTCTGCTATTGATCTAGGCATTTGGTCTTTTGCTTGTCCAAGCAAGAAGGCTTACAATAGACAGATATATTTATGTCTGTGTTTGTAAATATATAGATATACATGTGCACCCACCCAGAAACCTATATAACAACTGCAGTCCTGAAAGATATTTACTTGGAGATATAGAGATGGGGGAAAACAGTTCTCCTGAAAATCTTTAGAATCAGACAAAAGACGTAGTGACAAAGCATTTTTATACCAAACATTAGTATTGTCATTAGCCCCTAAAAAGTCATCTTAAGAATTCAAGTGTAAATATATAGATATACATGTGCACCCACCCAGAAACCTATATAACAACTGCAGTCCTGAAAGATATTTACTTGGAGATATAGAGATGGGGAAAAACAGTTCTCCTGAAAGTCTTTAGAATCAGACAAAAGATACAGTGACAAAGCATTTTTTATACCAAACATTAGTATTGTCATTAGCCTCTAAAAAGTCATCTTAAGAATTCAAGTGCTTCTATGGTAAGACAGCATAAATGTATTAAGAAAGTGCTGTTAAGTGAAGGTATTATAACTAATTGATATCCTATAGTTAACACAGTATGTAGCTGAAAATTGTAACCTTTTGAATATTATTGTTCATTACTAAACCATGATTTTAGAAACAACTATCATTTGGAACATGGGCTGACATAGGGAGACCTTAAGGAACAAATGGTTGTGGGGGCAGAGAGGACAAAAATCAGTAAGAGACTGGCACAAGAGTGTTGTTTGAAAGGAAGAAAAGAGGGGGTATTATGAGCTTTCGCAGTAAATGGTCAAAAGAGGCCAAATGATATCACAAGCTTTGTGACATCGTTATGCAAATAATGCAGATTGTGTAATCTATTTCAGGGGTCTACAACCTTGGCAACTTTAAGCCTGGAGGACTTCAACTCCCAGAATTCCCCAGCCCGTTGGGGAAGTTGGCTGGGGAATTCTGGGAATTGAAGTCCTCCAGGCTTAACGTTGCTAAGGTTGAAGACCCCGGATCTATTGCATTTGCAAAATGGACAGATTCCTTGCTGAACAGACAGACCCCCTGCTGTTTGCAATATAACATGATAGTGCACAGGATTTCATCATAGGTTCTAATTGATACCTACTATTGAGGAACACTGAGGCATAGTAGTAGTGTGCGGAAAGTCACCAATGGCCTGTGATAGGTAATGCCAGCAGTATTCTTAGGTATATATCTTGCCCCACGGAGCTCCAGTCTTACATTTTCAGTAGTCAAGTAATACTTCTGGATAAGGAATAAAACTTCTTAATGGCAAAATGGAGGTGTTCAGTTCTTTCCCCTCTTGATAATTCTTTTCTTCCATATTCCTATAACCCTCACCTTTATCATTCTGTCATTATTTATAGCCTATCTTTTAGGCTACAAACCCAACTGAGCTAGCTTATAAGCAGCATTAAATAAGAAAAGAGTAAATCCTATGTTTTAAAAAATATGTCATTGTCAGAGGTGGTATTCAGCAGGTTCTGACCAGTTCTGGAGAACTGGTAGTGGAAATTTTGAGTAGTTTAGAGAACCAGCAAATACCATTCTGACTGGAGATTTTACAGTATCCTTTCCCTGCCACGCTCACCAAGCCATGTCCATAGAACTGGTAGTAAAAAATCCCACCACCGGTCATTGCCCACAAGTAGGTTGTTTGCAATGGTCCTAGGAACTAAGGAAAGTGCAGGTGGAACAGTTCTGAGGTGATCCTTGCTTAGCCTCATGTAATTCTCTCTGTAATATGTTATATGTGTACAAAGGACAACTTTCAGTATAGTCATTTGTCCCATCATTCTTCTTTGATGGAAAGGAGAAATTTACATTATAATGTAAATAACTATTTATTTACATTATAACTAATAATAAATAACTAATAACTATTTCTGATATTAGAAACACCAATCAAGCAGAACATAGCAAACTCCAAGACCAATAAACACAGACCAAGACTCCCAACCAATCAGGATGAAAAAAAAAACCATTCTAACACAGCAATAGGCTAGCACCAAATTTAAAACAGAAACGGCTGTGAAAGCCTGATTCACAGTTGAACACAATATAGAAGCCTGATGATGGCAGATGAGATTCTGCCGAAATGTCGCTACAACTTTAAAAACACAACTATAATGACATGGGAAAATATCTGAACAAAGCTGAATACCGTGTGTGTGTGTGTGTGTGTGTGTGTGTGTGTGTGTAACTCGAAAAATCAGAATATCATGCAAAAGTTCATTTATTTCAGTAATGCAACTTAAAAGGTGAAACTAATATATGAGATAGACGCATCACATGCAAAGCAAGATAGTTCAAACAGTGATTTGTCATAATTGCAATAATAATGGCATACAGCTCATGAAAACCCCAAATCCACAATCTCAGAAAATTAGAATATTGTGAAAAAGTTCAATATTCTAGGCTCAAAGTGTCCCACTCGAATCAGCTAATTAAGCCATAACACCTGCAAAGGGTTCCTGAGCCTTTAAATGGTCTCTCGGTCAGGTTCAGTAGGAATCACAATCATGGGAAAGACTGCTGACCTGACAGTTGTGTAGAAAACCATCATTGACACCCTCTATAAGGAGGGAAAGCCTCAAAAGATAATTGCAAAAGAAGTTGGATGTTCCCAAAGTGCTGTATCAAAGCATATTAATAGAAAGTTACGTGGAAGGCAAAAGTATGGAAGAAAAAGGTGCACAAGCAGCAGGGATGACTGCAGCCTGGAAAGGATTGTCAGGAAAAGGCCATTCAAAATTGTTGGGGACTTTCACAAGGAGTGGGCCGAGGCTGGAGTCAGTGCATCAAGAGCCACCACACAAGACGGATCCTGACATGGGCTTCAAATGTTGCATTCCTCTTGTCAAGCCGCTCCTGAACAACAAACAACGTCAGAACCATCTTACCTGGGCTAAAGAATAACAGAACTGGTCTGTTGCTCAGTGGTCCAAAGTCCTCTTTTCTGATGAGAGCAACTTTTGCATCTCATTTGGAAACCAAAGACCCAGAGTCTGGAGGAAGAATGGAGAGGCACACATTGCAAGATGCTTGAAGTCCACAGTCTGTGTTGATTTGGGGAGCCATGTCATCTGCTGATGTTGGTCCACTGTGCTTCATTGAGTCCAGGGTCAACGCAGCCATCTACCAGGAGATTTTGGAGCACTTCATGCTTCCTTCTGCAGATGAGCTTTATGGGGATGCTGACTTCATTCTCCAGCAGGACTTGGCACCTTCTCACACTGCCAAAAGCACCAAAACCTGGTTCAATGACCATGGGATTACTATGCTTGATTGGCCAGCAAACTCGTCTGATCTGAACCCCATAGAGAATCTATGGGGCATCACCAAGAGAAAGATGAGAGGCATGAGACCGAACAATGCAGAAGAGCTGAAGGCCGCTGTTGAAGCATCCTGGTCTTCCATAACACCTCAGCAGTGCCACAGGCTGACAGCTTCCATGTCATGCCGCATTGAGGCAGTAATTGCTGCAAAAGAGGCCCAAACCAAGTACTGAGTACATATGCATACTTATAGTTTTCAGAGGTCCGATATTGTTCTATGTACAATCCTTGTTTTATTGATTGCATGTAATATTCTAGTTTTCTGAGATTGTGGATTTGGGGTTTTTATGAGCTGTAAGCTCATAATCATCACAATTATGACAAATCATGGCTTGAACTATCTTGCTTTGCATGTAATTAGTTTATTTCATAGATTAGTTTCACCTTTTAAGTTGCATTACTGAAATAAATGAACTTTTGCACGATATTCTAATTTTTTGAGTTTCACCTGTATATATGTATATGTATGAATATATGTATATGTATATGTATATATTCCAATCGTGAACAAATGATTGTATTCCTGAACCAATGATTTCAATGGTAAACTGTAAAATTATGCTGCAAAATTTATTAAACTTTTAAGTGTTCCATTTTGGCATACTCTGATCTTTACTTAACAATGACAGGACGCTACACAAAAATACTGCATTTCATCTGGTTTAGGTCTTTATCTTATCTTGACAGATTATTGCTGATTAAATTGTAGAGCTGACTTAACGGCAGGACTCTTCAAGGGAGTCAGAAATTAAGGCTTCACCAAATGGTAATAAAGCTATTAAAAATGCAAACAGCAAACAGCTACACTGTACAGGTTAGACAGCTAATCCAAACTAGCAGTTAAAAAAAAAAGCAGAGCAATTACACTTTTATTTAAATGCAAGGAATATGAGCAAGAATAGAATGAAGAGCCTTGTTTAAATGCATTCTTCTGAATATTTATTAGAAATAATACATGTAGTTAAGCCACTTATCTGATTTCAGTGAATAACTAAAATGCAAAAGATCAATTTTCATAATTATACCAAAGAAGTCTGTCTTTCATAAAAATCTCATTAATAACACCATTATTACTGAAAAATACCTCAGTATTATTATTGTTATTATAATTATCACAAAATGCTACTGATAATGTTGTCATAAAATTCCTTTTTAGTATCCTATTAAGGAAGAGAAACTAAATAGTGGTATAAGTTAAATCTACATCCTAAGTGACATTATTAAAACCTTCTTTGTGTACTTGGTGGAAGTACATTACATGCGTAATTACATAAATTGCTTCAGGTTTGGCCAATAGGTCTTTATTAATGTTAGATCTATCAACCATGTAAAAGACACAGTCATTTGTGCTTAGTACAATATAATGCTGGTGCCCAAGGGAACGGGTCACTCAGATTCTGCTCTGAGATTTCTATCTGGCACAGAGGAGAAATCAAGCAAATGATCTAATTTGTTCACAACTTTGTATTAATGAATGGCAGAAAGTAATTTTTCCACATTTTAGTAAAAAATAACATTATTTGGATTGTATTAAAGTTCTTAGTTAAGAATGAGATTTCTGAATTTCATCTACATTTCCCATCATAAACATGTGTAGTGCTTAACAATGTTGCAGGTGTTTAACACATCTCTACAGCATCAGTATTCATTCCATTAAAATAAAAGCGTATGTTTTGTATTGTGTGAGACACACTTCCTTATTAACTGCTGTTACATGTTCCAAAATTGAAATACACTAGGGATGTCTTTGGAAATGCTATTTAAAAAATGGATTTTCCTATGACTGAGGAAGGGGAAGTTAAACGGGGGGGCGCGGCAAGGAATCAACCCTAGATAGGTTTTCCAGGATTATTGTAGGTTACTCTCAGAACATTTTCTGAATATTCTTTTGCTTTCTTTTCTATATATTTTTTCTTTTGTCTGCTCTTCATCTCATCCTCTCCTGTTTTTAGAAAAGGGGCCTGATTCTGACTGGAACTTAACTGTTACCAATTACGGGAATTGGCTAAATAGTGAGGATTTTTTTAGGAGTAAGTGAGCTGTGGCTCCTTTGTTTTAGAAATAACATGTAACTCAGATGATAACCCAAACAACAAAAGCTATATATTGTTACACACGGCTACATCATGGGGCACCTTCCCTAAATATTCATTTAACTCATTTAAATGTATTGTATGCATTTAAAAAAGAACAAGAACAATTATACTCATAATGTTGTATCTTGAACGTTATTGCTTTCTTTTACGTAAGAGGCAAGGGTAAATTAACCAAAATCGTTAGAAGAAGTAATAGGAGTTTCATAAAAGCAAGTATAACTTTCACCTTAAATTATCTTTGACTGACACAAAAGAAGTTATACTTACCTTTGCTACATCCCTAGTGGCATTTACTGCAATGCATGAATGCAAAAGCAAACAGAAACAGCTTTTATCACAGCAGCAAGTCGTGATCAGCACTTTGGGATCACTCTTGTCATCTATATGTGGTCATAGATTGATGTATACTATAGAGCACGGCTGTGTCTCTCCTCTACTTGGAGAAGGTGTTCTAAAAATATCCTATGGGAGTTACAGAAATTCTTTTTCTTTCCTGATTTAATTTGGAAGGGACGGTGGCATGTATGCCTTCTCTTGTTTTTCATGGTAGAAAACTGTCCAGCCCCTCTGAAGAAAAGCAATCATCCTGTATTCTCATATAGAGGACAGATGTGTTGTAGTTCACCGGCAGCAGGTGCTAATGACTCAGGTCTCAGAGAGCGAGGACTCAGATGAGGGGCCTGTGTGGGATGCAAGGATGGGGCCAGGACCATCAGGGAGTGGAATGCTGCCTTTGGAGATTGTGGAGGTTGTCAGCAGTGATGCAGAGGACCCTGAGGAGCCTGTGCCCACTGCGCGTGTTCGTAGGAAAGAGCAGCTGCAGAAGCATGGGTGACTCGGGAGTAAGGCTGCAAGGTAATGGACCCTCCCTTAAGAGATAAAAGCCAGCTGAGAAACCGGAGTTCTTTGCAGGAAGCAAAGACGTTCTTGCACGTCAAGCCTTGTGGAAATTCGGACTATCTTGGTTTGTGTTTGAAGACTTTTTGTTTGGAATATTTCTTGGCAACTTAATCTAGTGCTTTTGGCAGCCTTGCACAACCTTGGCAAGGCTCGTTCGTATCAGAGACAATTAGTTTTAATAGCCTTTTAACCATGAATTAACGGAATTCACAGAGAAGCATTAAAAGGTTTTGCTTTTATCTCTGTTTGGTGTTTGTTTACTTGGAGCAAGGTTTGGGTCAGAACAAAATGTATTGCTAAAATATAATAAATACTATTACAATTTAAACAACAGGAAATAGGAATTCAAAGTACATATAAATTCACAAGTTTCTCACATAGTCAAAGACCATTGATTGACTATTTAATCATGAATAATAGTTTATTAAAGTTGCTTCTCTGTTTATTCCATTTAGTTGCTTGCATCACTTTTATTCAGGTCTACTGTTTTTTTAAAAATATATTTTATTGAATTGTTTTAGGAAATACATACAAGATTGATACCATGTACATAGTTATGATTTTTTCCGTTTGACATTTGATGAAATGATCTAGTATATCTAGCACTTTTTTTCTAGCCACATTTTCAACTTACAAATAGATCCCTCAATCCCTTTATCTTCTCTGTAGTGCCTTTAAACACAACCAAAGAGGCAGTTATCAACTCACAGTCACTCTTTTAAATTAATTGCTTAAAATTTCATCATTCATTTTCCTATGTTACACCATGTATTGGTGTAACGTTGGTATGTATTAATCTGCACCGAACAATTAAGGGATAAACCTATTAAATCTGTTTTCTGAAGCCTTGTAGCCACTAGATGCCTTGAAATACAGCTCTCACATAAATTGGAACTTTTTGAAGTTATAGTTTGAATCTTCAGGGTTGGAATCAGGATTAAAGGTTGTAAAATCCATGCTGAATATCTAAATTATTCAGTTTTTCTGGATATTTTAATTGGTAATTATTTTAATATAAAGATAGTGTAATATTTTTATTTCTTTTTAATTTTAGATAATCATACTTAATCTCACAGCAGTTTTCATCATTAATTCTACTAACACAGGGGTTGCCAACCCTTTGGACCTCAGGGACCACCAAACTCATAATTTTAAATCCCGTGGACCACTAATACGAATTTTGACTGATGGTGGCTTGCTGATGTTGGTGGGAAAGAGAAAGATCAGATCTAACCTTGGAAGGCTGGCTGTGATGCTCTCTCTCTCTCTCTCTCTCTCTCTCTCTCACACACACACACACACACACACACACACACACTACACCGAGAGAGAGAGAGAGAGAGAGAGAGAGAGGGGGAGGGAGGAAGAGAGAGAGAGAGGTCCCTCACACTATCAAGAACTGAATACATCTCCAAACCATTTAACATGAATTCATATAGCCTTGGTGTAAACTAGATGCCTCACTCTGCTGGTGAGTTGTGTGCCATGGTCCAGGAGAAAACATGTAGAGTGGACTTTGACTCTGCTTTAGAAGGGGTCATCCATCGTTTCTGAAAATATTTGGGGCCCACAGGATCTGCAGGGGGAAAAAGAGACTCAGTTCCATCAGCAGTTTTGATTCCACTAGCAGACCACCAATATTGATTCAACCTGGTGAGACTAAGTAAAAGGGCTAAGCAAAGCGTTTGAAAGAGGCTTTGCCAAATGCATTAGATTGAGCGAAGCACCTCTTCTTGAAGGATAAAAGGAACTGTGCCCTTTGTGAGACTTTTAAGGCTGCTTCAAAACCCAAACAGGACTTTTTCCATGTGTGTTTGCTGTGCGACTACTTCACTTCCCGGGCAGGCTTAGGAGAAGTGTGGGCTAGGCATGCACACGAAGACAGCTGCAAACAGACTTCAAAGCGCCCGCACAAGCTTCGCAAAGGACATGAGAGCTTCAACACTTAGAAAAGAGGCGCTTTGTTCGCTCCTGTGCATTTGTGAAGCACCTCTTTCAATTACTTTACGCAGCCCTAATAAATAAACTTCAATCCAAATTTTATATTGCTGTATAATTATTTGGCCAAGGGTTTTTTTTTCCTATGCGAATTTATAAGAAGGTTAATTCAAGTGAAATTAATAGAACTCACCAAAAACATATTGGTTGTTCTACTCATCTGTTTCAGGTGCTGGCAGTATGCTGGCAGAATAAAATGTTTTCTGTTTTTACCTCCAAAGTTTCTGGAATATCTGCCCTGTAGAGATACCATATTCTAAAACTAGACAGTAAGTAGTGAAATCTTCTTTGGGGTTAGGTTCATCATCACCTGACTCTGACTGTAGATAAGCTCAATTGAAAAGAGGCCCAATAGACTTTACTCACTCGGTTGCCTACTTCACAGCAGAGAAGCCCATGCTACTAGAACACAAAGTTAAAAATTGCTGCCCTGTATTTTAATACTGATTATGGAAGGACAAATTAAGAGATTCGAACAATATGCCAAGCCAAAATACATTTGTACTGAATGTCTTTTGTCCTATGTACACATTTATTTCAGTCTGAACTTGGATTTATAAGGCCATTATTGATTCTACTACGGTAGTTTTGTTTTTTAGAGAGTTCAAAAATGTGATGATAATGGAGAAAATGGTTTCTAGCAGTAATATCTCTGTTATTAATGAACTAAAGTATTATAAAGACAAATAAAAAAATTATAAACACTCCAGAATATGTATGATTTCCCCCATCTTTCATTGGTTAAATTATTTTAGTTTTACTTGATTTATTTTATTATTTTTAAATATTTATACTGAGTTTAAATAATACAAAAGAACACCTAAGAACCAAACTTGTATTTTTTCATTTTATACTAGTTTTTTTTTTAAAGGTACACCTTAAAACTAGGCAATATTATCTAAAAAGAAAACAAAAAAGTAAAAAGAAAACAAAGGAAGCAAACAATACTGTTTGATCTTGCCCCTAAAGTGACCAAAGCCAGTTGAAAAGCTGAGAGTTTAAAAATACATTTTATTAGGAATTACATTATTGTCTTCCTATATATTGCCTAGTAATATACTAGATCACTTCTGTAAATTTCCCATTAAATGTTGCTCACAATGTCTGAAATGTGTTATTCTAGATTACTGTGGGGAAATGAGGGATTACTATGGCTGCTTTTGTGTGTGTGTGTGTGTGTGTGTGTGTTAGCTACTATTATAATTACCTATTATATTGGTTTGGCACATCAGGGACATTTTAGATAAATCATATGGGTGTCACAGATAAAGCTACAAAACCTTTACTTCTGCCACCAAGTTCTTCTTTTTGATAGCTAGAATCTCAACAGCTTTGAAGTTGTTTGAAGCATCAGTACTGATGTGGTGGTATTTCTTTATTTGTTAAAAAACTGTTTATAAACTGTTTGAAAAGGTAATATTTATATTGGCGAATATAAAAAATTAACTTAGTTAAATAAAAGAAGGAAATAACATTACAATAAATGGACTAAAACAGCAAAGGATTCAGCTTGCATTTTAATAGTGTATAAAAACTCAATACTTTGTTCCTGGATAAATGTTCTGAATAATTATGTCATGATAATTGTCAAAGGTTAGCTCTGGGACTGTGAAATAGAAATAAAACTTTATGTAAAGTGCTATGATTTGAATATCTTTCAGCAATAATAATATTACCTTATTTTTATGCAGGGAGAAATTTCTGTCCTACTGTTTTCCTGACTGCACAATGCAAAGCAGCTCACGAAGTAAAACCAAAGGGTTCATTTTGTAAAAAAGCAAAACAAACTCTTTAAAGGCAAGCTTCTGCCAGATACAAACGTCTTCTCCTATTGTCAAAAGGTTAAAAATATCTTCTTTCAAAACCTGAGCAGATAGCTGAATAAAGTTGAAATTTTATTCTTATTAAACTGTATGTCTCTGGGGACATAATGGGTTTGGATTTTCCAAGATTGTGCAAAGCTAAAGTAATACACCAACTTGCTTGGCAGAGTTCAATACTCAACAGAATTCCACTTATCTCTAGGTGCAAATTACCATAAAGGTGATTATTAGATTATTTGGTGAAGTCTCCTAAGGGGTCTTGACACTTGCAGTCTCAATTTTAACAGCACATCTCCTTTTTGTTGAGGGAGATAGTCCCAAAGGAACATTCATTCAGCAAAGAAGTTACCAACAGTTACTCCTTTTCCTTTAATACCTGTAAGGTTCAGTTTCTGCTGATTTCATGAATAAATGTGGCATGTACTATGCTGACCTTTGCCTATCAATAAATTTATTGTTTTTCTAAGGATATTTTATTGGTTTTCTAAGGATATTTTTCTAGTCCATTGACCTACCCTGAGTATGTGAATTTTAGTATGCTATTCATTGTCTCAAAAGAGTGGACAACCTTTATCAGACAACGACTGATGATTAATTTCTCTTATAGTCCATGCTGCTTTTAGTAACCATCTCCAAATCCATAATTTAAGGCCATACAGGTTTCTCTTTTTTTCTTAATATCCATCTTTCATAGCTGGAAAAAGCCATCACTTTCACCATTTTGTTATTTGTTGTGAGTATTTTTTCTTATTTTTTCATGGTGTGATCTTAATTTCATATTGCCGCTTTCCATAGGATTAAAATTCTCTTTACTTCTTCAGTACATTGTTCGTCTCTGCTTTTCATGAGCTGAAGAAAAAAGTCACCATTTTTGCTTCTCTGCCATCAACTGTAAGCTCATTAAATATTTTAAGATTATTAATAAACTTATTTATTTCACATTTTTGAACTGCCCATCCTCTTCAGAGAGGGTGTCTGGGCAGTGTACAATAACATGTTAAAATATAAAAATGGTGTATATGAAAATTAAAAGTTTACAAGGAGGCAATGATGATTAAACTGTTAAAATTAGATAAAGGTGAAGGGAGGACTCTCAGGGCACCAGCCAGCCCCGTGGCTGTTTTTTCCTCTGGGGTCCCCATGTGAGACCACAGAGCTACGTTTTATTTCCATTTCAGAAGGCCAGAAGAGCAGGACTTCACTTAATCCTCCAGGGAAAGATTGAAGGCAAATGAGGTCCAGGCAGAAGAAGAACAACATCATGGCTTCAAAATCTAAGGATTAGTTTAGACAAAACTTAGCAGCACTTTTGTGCAGCTGTTGATAAAAATAGGATTGCCAATATGATTGCCAACATCCAATGATGGATATGGAAGAAGAAGAAGAAGAAGAGGAGGAGGAAGAGGAAGAGGAAGAGGAAGAGGAAGAGGAAGAAGAAGAAGAAGAAGAAGAAGAAGAAGAAGAAGAAGAAGAAGAAGAAGAAGAAGAAGAAGAAGAAGAAGAAGAGGAGGAGGAGGAGGAGGAGGAGGAGGAGGAGGAGGAGGAGGAGGAGGAGGAGGAGGAGGAGGAGGAGAGGAGGAGGAGGGACCTGTTTCACCTTTGGGGGGACAATATTCCCAGGGTGGGTGCAATGACAGAGAAGCCTGTCTTCCAAGACCTTGCTAGTTGGAGTTCTTTTATATATAGAGAGAGAAGAGAGAATGACAGAACGAATGAGAGCAAGAGAGAGGGGGGGAGGGAAAGAGAGAGAGAGAGAGAGGGAAGGAGGGAGAGGGAGAGGGAGAGAGGAGGGAGCGAGAGAGGGAGAGAGGGAGGGAGTCAGAGAGAAGGGGCAAATTCTGAAGAAGCAGCAACTTCTTGGGAGCTATAACTTCAGATTTGAAGCAGATGAATATGGGTAGTTCTCAAGTTACAATCACAGCTGAGCCCAAAATTTCCATTGCTAAGCAAGACAGTTGTTAAGTGAATTTTGTCCCATTTTATGACTTTTCCTGCCACAATTGTTAAGTGAATCACTGCAATTGTTAAGTTAGAAGCACGGTTGTTAAGTGAATATGGCTTCCCCACTGACTCTGCTTGTCAGAAAGTCTGCAAAAGATGATCACATGACCCTGGGACAGTGCAACTGTCATAAATATATGCCAGTTGCCAAACAACTGGGCTTTGATCACATGATCATGAGGATGCTGCAATAGTTGTAATTGTGAAAAATGGTCATAAGTTACTTTTCCCAGTGCCATTGTAATTTCAAATGGTCATTAAACAAATTGGTGTAAGTTGAGGACTAATTATACTCCTTGAAAAAAACAGCAGCAGACTGTAACAATTTATACTGATATCAGGTAGTAATATATCATAATATGGTGTCACATTTATTCAGCATGCAATTGAATGATTTATTAAGATCAGCTAGGTAGAGTTTCAAATCTGACAACAGTTTTACCCTGTATACTGCTCCAGTTTCAATAAATGAAAATCCCCACATCACCCTTTTTAAAAGAGGGGTGTCATGCCCCTGGTGGAGACTGACTCTGAGGGAGAGGAGGAACAGCTGCCAGGGAGTGGAAATGTGGCTCCGGAGGTTGTGGAGGAGGCTGGGGAAGGGCAAAGGCCAGCTGAGCAGTCAGAGGAGGACCCAGGCCCATCCCCTATCCATCCTGGGGCATATGGGAGGAAAGGATAAGGGAGAGACGTGGTCAACTTGGGAGGAGAGGGCCTTGATCCTCTTCATGGGCTGCAGCTGTGACAACTGAATAAGAGTATGGACATGCATACGGGCGAACGCTGGAAACAAAGTGTGGAAATATCTCTAGTTTATGGTTCCTCTCTGAGTTTGATGTCCTTCCCAGTGTGTGTTATCTGTGCAAATAAACAAAGGAAGAACCTTTTCTGTTTCTGACAGCAAAGTTAGAAATAACTTGCTTAATAATTCCTAGATACCAATATTAAAAGATGAAAAAAATGTCAGTATGCATGTTAATCATCTAAATACTATAATGCTGCATGAATGAGAACCACCGAGATAATTCAATTTAGGGTTTTATAATATAGGTAACAAATAAATAAAAAAATAAACAAAAAAGATCAATACCCATTTTCAGGTTGAATAATATTAGGAAAGTATTTAGAAACTTGAATCCTTGTTGAGGAAAAAAAAGGACTAAGGGATCAGAAATGTTAAAATCTCTGCAGCATTTCACATTTGTACTACTAGGAAGAGAAAGCCGGGGCGGGGGGGGAAGGAGGTACAGACTTGCCTTGAAACAAAGCACAGCAAGGTTAAAAATCTCTTAACCTAAAACATTTGCTAAAAAAGAAGGTCTCAAGATGAATGATTATCCATTGATGATCTACTTTGCCTGGGAATCTGTTTAATGTGCTTTCGGTTGGCATGTTAAACCAGCCATCAATAAGCCACCGATGAATCAAAATATGCCATTTCAGACAGGAAGGTTTTCTGTGCTCATTAGAAGATTTCTCCTCTAACTTCATGGGCAATCTTGTGAAGGGCAGCATCAGAAGGAGCCCACTGATTGGAACTCCATAGGCTCAGCGGGGTACCAGAAACTCAGCGGAGGGAAAGTGTCGAGTTAAAAATACGCCTTGGTGTTTTCGGGGCTGGGAAAGAATGCCTGGCTGTGCTAATTGGAAGGGATTGAAAGATCTGGGTGGTAGCCAAACCATCCTGAATGTGGGAAAGGTGGGACTACTTCTGCGCGGAGCACGTTGCAGCGCTGTCTCTAATCTCCCGCCTGCCTTCAATTCTATGTATGTATGTGCATGGCAAATGCAATTAGATGAGAACCACTGGGGGGGGGGGTGTGCCAGCCTCCTGACTGTAAAGGAAGCCCAGATAAATAAGACCAGCTCTACTCTAAGGGGAAGTAAGGAAATCGCACAACGGTGCTCCTAAAAATATCGGGTTGATATTTGTTCCTGGTGAGGCTGTTGCTTACAAGAATCGTAGCAAAATCTGCCTAGAAATTATACAACAGTAGAAAAGGAACATTGCTTTAAGCTGGAAAACTGCCTAATTATTGGATGGTATGGTTTTTTTTTCAGCTATTGCCATTCAGACTTTATCTCAGTTATCATAAAAGTTCCCTACAATCTGCCTGATGCTTATACAGCCAGAGCAGAGCTGAACTTTTTTCCGAATGGTGTTGAACTGCGATCACAATAGCCAGACCTTGCAGGACCAATCATGAGTGAAGTTGAGAAGCTCAGCAGTATCTGGAGGGCCACAGGTTTCGTGCCCTGCAAAGGATCCCCACCATGAACTGGTAACCTTCCAGATATTGCTGAACTACTGCTGGCATTTCCTCTCCCTTTTTCCTATTTTGCCGGGAATAAAGAGAGCTAGTTGTATTCTTTCTTTGCTGCGGAAATTTTGCAGCCTCAACATTAAGATAGTTGGGGTTGGTTGATTGGTTTAAAAAACAACAACAAAGCAATACAAAACTTCCTTCTAGTCCCAGGCTGCTTTTTCTATTGTTTTAATGGAAGATCTGGACTTCTCAACAACTCACCCACAATTTCGTTTCAGATTACTAAATTAAGACAAAAATCACAATCCAATGAACATTGATTGGAGTTCATTTTCACTGAAAAGAGGGTTATGCTGTTAAGTTCCCACATATGAGAGTTGTGGGATCATTTGCTCATTAGAGAAGCAACTGATTCAGTAGTTAGGAAGGCCTAGTGAAAATAAATCTCCCATTACTGGCTGCTCTGGTGAATCACAACTTCCCTCCCACCACGCCATTCTTTGTGTTCCATTCAGCTCCCTCCTTTGAAGCCAACCCTCAGAGGGCTTTGGACATTGTGGCGGATTTTATCACAGCTCACAACAGTTTGAGCAAATATAGAAAACAACAGGAAAAGCAGAAAATAAAGAACAAATATAAAAATCCAGAAACTGGGTCGCACACTTACTCATCAATAAATTTCAACAGCATGCTTTGCCTTTGGATTAAACTGAACAAGCATTTTACAGAAACAAGCAAACTTTATGGTTAATATGGGGTCATGCATTCTGATAGAGACTGCTATAGCAAGAAGGAGCCAAGAAATGAAATGGGGGGAAAAATGCTATAAAAGTGTTCCTGTTGTCATTGGAAACTTTAAAAAAAAAATCCCAAAGACGACAATTTTGCACTTTTAAGATAAATGTGGGATGTTTTCTCTGAGGATACAAGAAAAATGTTTGGGGTCAAACGTCAGCTGTTCCAGTGATCAATCCTCCTTTCCTAGCTTGGGGTACATGTTTGGAGGTCTCCTAAGCCATTTACTCAAACATGCAGGTGCAGCTCGTAGAAGGAGTGGGCTAGTATAGCTCCAAGAGCCAGACTAGTATATGGTATTGTAGAAGGGCAAGGAAGCCCTGGGTTCAAATCTGCCCAGGAACATTAAATCTAGCTGAGAGACTTTGGGCCAGTCATTCCCAAGGCTGTTGTTCTGCCTTGAGATTACTCTAATTAATAAAGCAAAAATGTTAAAAGTAACCTACTGAGGAGAACAAGTTTGCTGTAATGGTTAAAGGCACCAGGCTGGAAGCCAGAAGATGCTAAATTCTAATCTCACTTGAGGCATGAAATCAGCTGGGTGACTTTGGACCGATCACTTTCTCTTAGCCAGAAGAATCAGTCAATGGTAAGCTATTTTCAAAAATATTGCTAAGAAAACTGCATGGATTTCTCCAGGAGTCAAAACTGACTCTAAGCCCCCCACTCCAACCCAAATAGATGATTAAAATTATGCCCAGAATATAATCGTGTTAACTGCATTTCTTTTTATTTAAAAGTGAAAGCAAACCTACACACTACTTTCTTATCATCCCTAAATTTATGCAACTCCCCAGATTAGGAAAAAACAAAAAACTTGCCTGTCTATCCTACTGGGAATGAAGAGTTTCTGTCAAGAAACCACCCATCTCTTCTTCCAGGGTGTTTTAGGGGATAGAAACAGAAGCATGCCATTTCAGTGTTTTTTAGACTTCTACTTTAAGTCCAAAAGAGACACTCCAAATTTTTGTATTATTGAGCATATAAAACCTTTGTGGGTGAGGGAATGGCGGACTTGTAGAAAAAAGGGCATCCTGACTTCCTGAAAAGTGATCAAGTGATGCTTGAGTGTTGTAATGAAACTATACTGGAAAACAGGCAGGATGTAGGAATGGTCAAGTGGATGCCAATGAGGAAGCAGTGGGAAAGAGCAAGAGTCCAACTTTTTATTTCTATAGCCTGCTTATTATTGCAGATCAAGGTTGTTTTTTGGTAGCAAATGTTTTATTTTATTGTTCCAATCTACAGTTTTTCTTTTCAAAATATTATTGATTTCGCACTACACCTACAGAGAAATTCAAGGAAAAACATCATGCAATTTAGTCCTTCATGTTCTGCAGAGGGCAGTGAGTTTAAAAAAACCATCTAGCAATAATCAGTAGAACGGCTGTTTCCTCAGAAGTTGTGGGCGCTCCAGCACTGGAGGTTTTTAAATAGAGTAGACAGCCTTTTGTCCAGCAGAGTATAGGATCTCCTGACTGGGCAAGGGGTTGGTGTAGAAGATCTTCAAGGACCCTTCCAACTTTCCCCCCTGTATTCTGTATTCTTTTTTCTGTATTCTATATTCACTAACAATCAGAAAATAATATAGTAACATAAACTTTCAGTACATAAAACATCCTATATATACAATGTGTCATAAATGTGCTTTATTCTTTCACACCAGTGGTACTTTCAGAATGCAAGTGCCTTGATAGCCTTAACTTGGCTTACCTTCACAATAGCTTTGCGAGGTATGTAACCTTTTGTAACCCTCATGATACAACAGTGAAAACAGAACAAAACCAAGAAAACACACCATACACATGAATGCACACACGTATACACACCAAAAACAGCTGGGTCTTTCAAAGAAAAGGCAACTGTGCCAGGGGAGTTATTGGTGTGTGAGCCAGATGCAGCTCACATTGTTTTAGAGTCTTGTTCCTCCCCATCACCACCAGACATACACACTTGTCCTCTCCTTTCTCATGCTCACTGTAGTGCGGCAATTAAGTTTACAGAAGAAAAAAAAAATGTTCTAATTCATATGAATAGGACCTCTATGAATGCTTTCCTCACATGTAGCAAGTCCCCACTAAAATCACCCTTTATGTGAGACAAACATTGTGATTAGCAAAGTAGTTTAGTTTGAGCTGGATGGCCTGGCAATTAGGTGGCGAAATAGCTAGCTTGAACATTGAAGAAAAGAGCCTTCATCAGTGGTTCCTTACCAAATTAGAGGGAAGTATCAAGTGCTATATAAGGCTCAGTCCTGGGCCCTGTACTCAGCATTTTGATTAATATCTTACATGATGAAGCGGAGGGAATGCTTAATTAAATTTGCCAATGGTGTGGTGTGGGATAACTAATACTCAAGAGATCAAATTTAAAATAGTCTGATACATTAAGATAGAAAGTTTGAAAATAACAGGTCAAAACTTAGTATAAGGAGAAATGCAAAGGTTTTCCTTCTGAGTAAAAGCGGTCAAATGGACAGGTATAGAATGAGGGCACTTGCTTGGCTATTGCTTGCCTTCTTCTTCTTGAGTCCAGGCTAGTTCTGGGGCCTGGCAACCAGAGCAAACAAACAAGGTAGGTTTCCTGGAAGCCTGGCATAGGGAGTTGGCCAAGAAAACCAAGATCTGTCAATCTGAGGTCTGCACTGGCATGGTTTTCTTCATACATAGCAACAATGAATAAAGCGAGTCTCAGCCGGTCCTTGAATATTGAAGATTTGTCCTGAAATGAATACAAACTCCAGCTCCTACAGAGTTGTCGAACTCTGAGTTCGCTACGGAGCCCGTCAGTGAGCACCTGGACAGACATGCCACCATTAACCTGAAGTAGGGTTTTTTGCAAAAAGCTACTTTTACTGACCTCCTTTACCAACAGTTCCTTGCCTAAAAGATCAGGCAAATACACTATCTGAAAAAAGCCTTCAGGACAACTCATTATACTCAACTTCAAAAAAGATAAATTTGCAGTTAGCTGAATTATGACATCCCCCAAAAAGAGGGAAGATTTTAAAAAAAGACAGGAAGACAGGCTTTAGCAGTGGGCAGAAAATGTGAAAAATGTCAAGTTCTACATCTAAATAGGAAAAATTTAAGGATTAGGTACATGATGGGAGAGAACAAGCCTGGCAGTAGCACCTATAAAAGGGAGTTTGTGTGTCTTTAAATATCAAGTTAAATATGAGACTGCAATATGCAGCGGCTGCTAAAAAGGCAAATGCAATTTGGGGTGCATTGAGAGGAGCCTAGAGTCTAGACCATGGGATATAGTTTGCCCATACTGAAAAAGAAAACAGGATGAATGAATAGGATGAAATACAACATAGGTTTGTGTGGAAGTACAAATAAACAAATGTGTAATCTTTGATTCCACTATGACAAGTATGCATTCTTCAATGGGCATAAGCAATATTTTTGCAATATTTTATTATTGTTATTATTGTTGATGTTATTATTAGCATCCTCATCATCTCTGAGCAAATTGAAGACAGATTGGCACATTTCATGGAAATAGGCACAAAATTATGTCGACTCGAGCTTCCGCTAGATTTCAAGCAACTATTTTTCACTACCTCCTCCTTCCCTGCTTCTCCAATGAAAAAAAAAATCAAAAGAAGCTTCGCTGACAACACTGGATCCCTGTCATGCTTCCTGCATCTTTTGGAAGGGAAATCAGTCAATCAATCAATATTATTTATTGCTCACTCCTGGCATAGTGTTAAAAACCCATAAGGTATCAGATGAAATCTTGCTGAAACTGGCAACTTGAATGTCGCTCTTGTTGAAATTCAGCCTGAGCTGATTGCTCTTCATCCACCCCCTTTCTGCATCCAGGCAACTGCCTGGCACCTGCACAATGTCTCCTGATTCAGTCGGAATGAAGCAACCGCACTGAATATGATCAAGGCACTGATGACACTGTGGGTGACACTGATGGCTCTCATCCAGATCCCTCAGTATAGCTTGACCCATCAGATTCAACAAGGGTCCCTGCGAGCTCAGTCTTACCTGGAGCTGATGTGGTCGCACCAGAGTGAACAGGGACAGACCTTAAGAAACAGTTCCATGTTCATCGGTGGCAACAAGAATAGGGGACACTGTTGAGACGCATAAATTTATTGTAACCTAATTCTGCTGGCTAGAATCCAATTCATCAGCTGCATGAAACGAGATCCTTGGATGGCAGATAAAATGGATGGATGCTTTGTAAGAGAGACAGAAAAATAAACAGTGAAGAAATTAAAGGCAAATAGTAGCAACCTTAATGTGACGTGCGCAAAAGAAGCATAGCAGTAACTGAAGGTCAACATCCTGTCTAAATTAATTAACACCTGGAGAGAGATGTATGTGTCTATGTACAAGTAAGGATATAGGAACTTGGTTTTATTTAAGAAGAAGTCCCTTCTGGCCATAGCTAGGAATGTTTGAAAGATGCCAAGATGATGCAGGGAGATCCTGCACACCCTACCTGTGTGCAACCTCTCATGTGCTCCCTGGATCTCTGATAACATGTGTCTGGAGAGACGAGTTCACTAACAGCCCTTAATTCCACCACAACCCTTTTGTTTGTGATACTCATCTTGGTCCCCTTGGAGATGCACATGAATGTGATACCCCAAATGCTTTTGTATGGGTCTGCAAACTACTTCATACTCTTTAGTTACAATAAACAGTCAGAAAATTGTTTCTATGTGATATTGCTATTTATTAATCCAATTAAAAAGCAGTGTTTAATCACACTGAGAGGAAATATGTTTAGCAGGAAATTTGATCCTAAACATACCTACCTTTCCACTCACATTTGTGATGGAACAATCTGCCTCAAGATACAAAGTTGTAGTTAATGAAGGGGATTGTGGCGGATGTTTAAATTTTGAGGCTGACCAATAAATCCACGTATTTTAAACTGGGATTTTATCTCCAAATACAAAGAATACATGGAGGCATGATTTTAAGAACAAAATCAGTCCTTGAGGTAAATTGGTGTTTCTCAACCTTTGCCTCTTTAAGACGAGTGGGCTTCAACTGCCAGAATTCTGGAAGCTTAAGTCTCCACATCTTAAAGTGGTGAAGACTAAAAAAACACTGATGAAGACGAATAACACTTTTCCCAGTCTGTTTCCCCTTAACTTCCTGTATTTAATTAACTGTAATTAACATTGGTGTAATGGTTAAGGCATCAGGCTACAAACCTGGAGACTCTCTGTTCTAATCCCAACTTATGCACAAAGCCAGCTGGGTGACCTTGAGCCATTCACTTTCTCTCAGCCCCAGGGAGGATGCATTGCCAAAACCTTTCTGAAAAACTTTGCCAAGAAAACAGCAGGGACTTGTCCAGGCAATCACCAAGAATCAGACACAACTGAACAGAAGAAAAAAATGTGAAAGAAGGACAAGGTAAGTGATAAAGATTCCATATTTGGTATTCATTTGCTTGTTGTGATAACATTCCTCTATGTTTTATACAAAAAGTCAAAATTTAAACACACCCACAGCAGTAGCAGTGCAAATCACAATTTTTTTTCCAAAATATTTATCAACTAAATATGAGAAACTTTTGATAAATCATATGCTATACTGTTTTTGCCACCTTCTTAGTTCTCTTTTTCCAAATGAAAAGAAATATTCCTTCCCTTATTCCTGTTTAGTTAACTTTTTCTGGAACAATCATTTGATGCCAGAACCACTTGCATTCCACTTAGACCAGACATGTGCAATTTTTAGGGTCTTTATATTCAATTTTGGGTGCTCTGCTAGGAGCACACTCCCAAATTAAGAAAAGCTAGGCCAAAAGTCAGTTAGCCCAGGACAAAAATGAAATGTTATTCTATTCATACGTGATTTTAAGATTGCTCATGTTTTTAATTCTTTACAGCATTTTTAGGTAATCTAGGGTCCATACCCATATGCTGTGGGTATTCTGCATATGTCAGATTTCAGCCAAAAAGTGCTTTATGTTTTCTGTATCATTCTGATCCTTTAGAATTGTGTTCCTCTTCAGGTTTCAAAGAGAGAAACAAAGCCTTAATGATATGTGAATAGAAAACCTAAAGGTTTGCTTTGCCACTGTGTAGACATTACACAATAACTTGTAGTAATTTAAATTTCACCATTATCTTGCATTTGTAGGGTACTTCAAAAGTTTGGTTGATAGTTAATTTAAGATTGCAGACTTTGATCACAATACAGTAATTAGACAAATTAAAGTAAAAATAGAAAGAAAATGAATCACATAATACAATGCATAGTATTTTTCCCACACAGTCCTTTGTGGCGGTGTTACAGTGTTTGTATTCGAACGACATTTTGATTATAAATACTTCTGTTTGGAAAGTACTTTTGGAATACGTTGGTTAGCTTTGGCTTCCAGCTTACTGCACCCGTTGCAATGTGTTTCACTGCATTTATTGTACAAGAAGCAGAACAGTAAATCTTCCAGTCTTTAAGAAAATTATATTCTGGCCTTGCCTACCAGCTACTGTGCTAAGTTCCAGGTCAGAATGTTTATTTCAAATCCCTGCTTTTCACTGCATGGTTTTTTTCTCCTCCCAACTATCTCAGCCTCAATTTTCCCAGTAAGCAGTGAGAATAATGACAGCCTATTTCATAACAACATAAAATAAGGAAGAACCAGTTATAGGGCTGGAATAACTCTTTACCATGACTGGATAAATACATTGAATGGAATGATGATGTGGTAAAGGGATAAGGACAGTTTTTGTTGTGGAGGGAAAAGCAAAACGAACTGAAACAAAATAAAAATCTGTTCCCTTCATTTGGTGAGACCAAGCAGGTTTATTCTTCTTCATTTATTCACTGTCTTGAGGGTGTGCTCAGTTCTATCTACAGACATTAAAAGTTATTCTCCAATTCTTAAAAGAAATTGTTTTAAAATGGAGCAGGAAGGAACTTTATAGCAAAGAAAGAGGGAAAGAAAAATCTAGATATATAACTAGAAATACATTTTTTACTTTCAAAATCATTTGTAATTACAGGAGTTATCACTATTGGGATTTTCCATCAATACACCCAGGAATCAATTATCTGTTCTGTATATTTATAAACTCTGATGGAATGAAGAGAAGAAAACTACGGGAAGCAATATACATTCCATTCACTAAACCTGTGATTTTCTCTCCCTTTCCTTGTAAGTATGCACGAGATGGAAATATACAAAATCAAATGATAATAAAGATGATAAATACAGGCAGTGCATGAGCAGAGATAGCTGGGACTGAAAAACATATTCTTGCTGGAGATAGCAAAGATTGTAAGAGAATGAGAATTAGCTTCCATTTTTCAAGATTCAAGTTTAGGTCCTTTTTCCAATTGTTGATAAATGGTGATCAAATCAGTATGGGAATACATGAAAAGTTGGTTATTTCTAGATATTCTAGCAAAGGGTATCTGGGTGCTATAAAGTGATATTGATTGAGTTTTTTTATTATTATTTATGTGCAGGTTTAGCCAGAAACAAGTCCCACTGAATTTTGTGATATATATTTTTCCCTCGTGTGATGGCACACGAAATTGCAGCCATGGCTATTGGTCAAAGGGTGAGCATTTTAATTATTCTTTGCTGCTTGTGGGTTTTTAGTATGCACAATAGATTATGTAGCACGTCAGATTTGACATTCCTGTTTTACGCACGGCACACCAAGGGTGAAGTAAAGTATTTGGCCAAAGGACATCCATAGAGTGAGTTGTTGGGAAGTAGTGGCAACATTGCTGGCTTTATCAGCTTTGGAAAGTAATATTCAGATTGGCATATATAGAATCCAGGTTAGTTCCTGATCTTATCTGCCAGAAATGGAAAAAGATAACTAAATGGCTTGGACCATGTAAGTGTGTGTGTGTAGGGATTGGGGAAGGGTTACACAGATCCACTATGCAATTAATAGAAGTAGTAGGGCAGAGGCCATTTGTAGTAGTAGTTAAGGCACCAAGCTGGAAACCTTAGGCACAAAGCCAGCTGGGTGGTCTTAGGCCAGTCCTTCTCTCTCAGCTCTAGAAATTAGCAAGTAATGGCAAGTCACTTCTAAAAATTCTTGCCAAAAAAGTTGCAGACTAGTCCTGGCAGTTGCCTGGAGTTAAAAACTGGTTAGAAGGTGCACATCTATAGTATCCCTTCAAGGTTGGTTTCTTCGTTTATAAATTTTTATACCATCCAACTCCCAGGAACTCAGGACAGGTTCACAATTAAAAAAAACACAGAGAGCAATTAAACAGTGCAGTAACAAAAACATGATACGTATATGAATAACTAACACTGGTTGTTACTGGGAAACTAAATCTTGATAGTATTTGGAAGCATAAATTTTTGAAATTTGGGAGCATGGCTCACTAACTGAGTGCAACCTTGGAATGTTCACAATGACACTTTGGAAGGATTTTAGTGGCAGATTTAAATGCTGATCACAGACACCCGGCATGTTACAAAGAATTATATTCTGTTGATGATCTTGATTAGTAATAAGTGGAATTGTTTACACAGAAAAGAGAGCAAGTAAATCATGGAAATTTTTAACAATATTTTGAAAAAAAAATGCAATAGACAAATCAGTAATAATTCTACCCAAAAACATTTATGCAGTTGCTTAAAGCTACCTTCCAATAGAAGACATTATACAAAAATTTGTCAATTTTTGTAAATTTGTTAATATAATTCATATCTCAAGGTAATACCACTCCATCCTAACTTTAGATGTACAGTATTTGGTAGTAGGAGGCTAAACATGAATTGAAAATATTTTGTTGTATTATTTTTAAATTATAAGAAAGAAATCAGAGGAAAGATTTTGTATTTTAGACTAAACCTTCATGTTTGGCTTAAAGTATGTTAGAAAATGGTTAAAAAGTGGAAGGGAATAGATTTATTTAGAGGGTTTGATTTGAGTAGTATAAGCAATTTGATCAATTGTATAACACTTGTGGACCATAGAGCATCTTCTCTTTCTATGAATGAATTAATCAGATATATTTTTGTTCAAGTACAGTATGTGAAATTTTGATTCTGTGCTAGTTAGTTTCTTTTTCTTTCTGTACACATATATGCACACATTTTAGCATTACACATATTAAAAAGCGTCTGGATAAATTACCAATCTAATTTCAGTGTAATTATCAGTGAGCAGTAAACTGTAGCTCAATTAAACAATCATTTGAGCATTTCAACTCATATCCTGTAACCCTTTATATTTATTCATGATGTATTAGCGCTGGCTGATGAACACTAAAGTGCATAAGGTAGGTAGACATCTTGCCTGGCAATCCGTTGCATATCTTCCATAAGCCTTGGACAAAATGAACCATGATCAGGGTTTGTGGAAGATGTACTCCAAAGCGTTAAGAAGGGGCCTGGTTGCCTTCCCTTATTTTCTTGAGCACTCTTGAACCATAAATGAATGAAAAAAACCACAAGCCTAATATGGCAAATAAACTGAAAGAAAATAGTTCGATAATTGTCTGTAATTGTTCCCCTCGATAAACCTTTCATTTCAGTTTTACACAAAATGAATGAATGTTTTAAAGGGAATGCCCTGAACTGGTTCTCAGCTTCTTTTTGTTGATTTTTATATTTTTAAGAAAGCTCCTTCCTGGTTTGAATAGTGGGGCAAAGAGATAAAACTCTTAAATATGTCTTATATTTAGTATTTATTCTTTCAACAAGGAAGCATGGGCCAAAAGCAATAAATAGATACTTCTGTCTGACTATTTTCCCATTTATTTTTTGGCAACAGAGACAATTGATTTCTGCTTATATTTGCACACCCAAAGTTCAAATCAGTTAAACCTGAAAATGATACATGATAGATGCCAGCCTCCCACTTTACTCTGTCTTTAAAATAAGGATTTGAGGGGAGGGGATAACCTATAATTGCAACCCACAGTCAATTACATATTCTTAAGGCTAATTAGAATAAGGCTTATAAAGATTTATAACATGATATAAGACTGTAGCAACCTAAAAACCCTTTTAAGATAATTAAAGCTACTGATAGCCCATCCTTTTTCCAACCTCCTTCTGAAGAGCCCATGCCTTTACACTTAGTCTGAGTGATTTAAAAGATTCAAAGAATTTCTATATAAAAATGTATTTTCTGTTGAAATAGTAAACACACAGAGACACATACACACACAATCAGCATTTAAAAATCCAGAGAAGTCAGGGGCAAGGAAAAATAGAGCTAATTCTTTAAAAACATTACTGCAGTCAACTCAGCATAGCCTTTGCTAAGTGTTTTTATTATAGGCACTCATTTTACAATAAGTTAAACCACGTGGAAATTGAAAATAGGAGAATATTCGTTCTTTTACTCTTTTTACTCATTATTAGGAGAAGAAAAAAGTTGCTCAGGAAAATGCCAAAATCAAATGGTCTAACTTTTTTTTTTTATCTCTCCACCCTATAGATGTGCAAAATATGCAGTTCCAGAGCTTGGGTCAAAGTCTCACTGGAATCTGGAGAAGGGAACAATAATGAAGTCATGAAGAGAATCTGATTTTCTTCAGCTAAACTTAGGTTTGTCGGCGGATTGAGCTGCATTGCAGTCCTGGAAAACATTACAATATAACAGATGAGAAGAGACTACCACCAGGCAGCTTTACATAATAACATATACGATATAATTAAGGTAAGAGGTGATGGATGGAGGGGCCCTAGAAACTCAGGCCAATGCCTGTTCCATCCTTGTCTAATATTTCCCTAATATTCCAGAGTTAAGATGGCCTGATTTTTGTGACTACAGTTTTTTGAATTTGTCTTAAGTATTGCTTTGTCGGAAAGCAAATCTTTTACAGAGGAAAATTGGCTTAAAGGAACATATTGGCTTAAAAAGGTGGAACACCTAAGAACAGAGGCATTCAATAAAGCAGAAAATGTTAAAGGTGTTTAAACATATTTAAGAGCCAGTTGTGCTGGGTTAAAGGATGTCATCTTTACAGACTCTTTAGATATAAAACATATTTTAAAATAAGGAAATTAAATATATACAACAGGGAGGAACCATGTAGATAGGAAAAGCAGGGTCCTTCTGTCCAATTTTTATATTTCACATTTCCTAGAAGAACTTTTCATTACTGCAGTTGACAGAATTATATCCATAACAATTACTTTGCTTTAAAAAGAATATTTTATTGTTTCTTTAGGAAAACTAATATAAAAAGGCCATGTCCCATATTCTGAATGGGACTGTGTTTCCTTTGAAATATGAGGCACACAGGTCAGTGTTCTGCAGGAATGGCTTTTTGTTCCCTATCAGACATCCCAGAATATGGCCAATTTTGAATTTCCTGCATCACTCAGTAAGTTACTCTGATTTGTAAGAATAGATATACAGCTTACTCCTCTTCTTTTAGGGTCCTTTAATCATGGCTCAAGGCTTACTATAATGGAAACCAATTATAAAGTTTGGTTTCAAATTCTGGTTCACGGCAACTAGAAAAAGTAGCTGCTATTAGGTATGAATGTTCTCTTCCCTGGGATTTGACTGTCCTGACCCTTCAGGAAGGCCTTGAGAATAAGGCTATTTCTTTAGGCATTGGAGTGAAATTTTAAAGAGGCTCATCCCTTCAGGTGTTATTATTGTTAATTTATAATTCTGTTTATAATTTTTGGAGTGACACTTTGCTTGTTGGACAGCCATATTATAAATCATATGAATAAATAATAATTTAGCTTTAGGAATGCTTCAAGTGTTGACTAATGTGCAGTCTTAAGAAGAAGGAAAAGATAGTTAAATATGATTCTGTGCAATATGTAAACACAGTTTTTACACTGGACTGTCTCGGAAGAAATACAAAAGTAGTCTTATTGTTCAAGCTAAGAGGGTAATTTCACATGTGGCCTTTGAATGAGTCTATGCTTCAAAAAGTAGTCAGGCCAAAGCAAAGTAGTGCCTGGAGTCAGGATAAAAACTAAAATGGATCTGACTGAAATTAAATAATCAACAACTTAATGAAGAACACAGTTCACCACTTGGAGATTTCTAGGCTCAACACCAAATCAAAGCTATTGGTTGTGTAACCCTACATATTAAATATTACTCTATAACCAAAATAAAAGGCCTTAAGGAACTAGTTTCTTAAACATCTTTTGATGTGCCCAAATCTGTGCCTCTATTGAAATGTGAAGTGATGATGGGTAGTTGCATTCCTATTTTTGCAGCCCCACATTCCAGGGATGGAGAAGTCTGGAGTCTGGAGTCAGTGCTGGACAGATGCTGAACGCTTTCATCCCCTCCTTCCATTACCCTGAAAATCCAATTTGCACAGCAATTAGGGTTAAGAAAAAAAAAGGCTCATTTATATTAATAGGACCTTTAGAAAAATCACTAATTGCCACATTGGGTGGTATTAAGGAAGGGAAGTTGTTGGTTGAGACAAGGTTCTATAGGCTTTATAGGGTTCTATAGAACCATTGTTTCCTTGTTATTGTGTACACTCACAGAGACCTAGGGTTAAATGACGTGGCATACGGATCTCGATGCCAAGGCATTTTACTGTACATTCTAGAACTGGAAGCTTGGATATAGCATGCCATCTTATTTGTATTTAAATAAGTTGTCATGTTTTGCTTTTTACAGGTTTTAAAGGTTTTTTTTCTCTTACATGTGCAGCTGCCTTGTCCTGGGGAAAAATGGTGAAATTAAATTTTACCAACCTAAGTAATTTTAATAAGATGTTTAAATATTATATGATGATAGTCTCAGCTTGTAACCTGTGTTAAGGCAAGGTTATTTTCCTTATCTATTTTTTTTATTTTAAAAAACTGTGATTAATTTGAGAACAGCAGGAAAAAGTTTTCCTTGAACTCTGAGAAAATATACAGACTAAATGCTTACAGAAGCAAATAGTAATTGAGAGGAGGGAAACGGTATTAGGTGCTGATCTATCTAGTGGATTTTGTGACAAGAGAAATACCAAGTGCTCAGTTCAGTAACTGCCTTAGTAAGTCAATCTATTTAGTGCAATACTAATTTCATTCTTGCAAAGTATCAGTCAGATGCCTATTTGAAGTCCTTTATAGTCCTGACTTCAGTTAATGAGACTTGCCCTGGAAAAGAAGAGTCATTTCTATCTGCAAGGCCTAGTTTTGAAAACCAAAACAGGAAGGATAATCACAATGGCTGTCTAAAAGAAGGGAAAGAAAGGTAAGCAAACTTGAGCTGTGTTTGTATCTCAGCTTAGCAGTGCAATCTTGGACATGGAATGAATTTACAGGTGAAACTCAAAAAATTAGAATATCGTGCAAAAGTTCATTTATTTCAGTAATGCAACTTAAAAGGTGAAACTAATATATGAGATAGACTAATTACATGCAAAGCAAGATAGTTCAAGCCATGATTTGTCATAATTGTGATGATTATGGCTTACAGCTCATGAAAACCCCAAATCCATAATCTCAGAAAATTAGAATATTACATGCAATCAATAAAACAAGGATTGTACATAGACCAATATCGGACCTCTGAAAAGTATAAGCATGCATATGTACTCAGTACTTGGTTTGCAGCAATTACTGCCTCAATGCGGCGTGGCATGGAAGCTATCAGCCTGTGGCACTGCTGAGGTGTTATGGAAGACCAGGATGCTTCACTAGTGGCCTTCAGCTCTTCTGCATTGTTCAGTCTCATGTCTCTCATCTTTCTCTTGGCAATGCCTCATAGATTCCCTATGGGGTTCAAGTCAGGTGAATTTCCTGGCCAATCAAGCACAGTAATCCCATGGTCATTGAACCAGGTTTTGGTGCTTTTGGCAGTGTAAGCAGATGCCAAGTCCTGCTGGAAAATAAAGTCAGCATCCCCATAAAGCTCGTCTGCGGAAGGAAGCATGAAGTACTCCAAAATCTCCTGGTAGACGGCTGCGTTGACCCTGGACTTAATGAAGCACAGTGGACCAACATCAGCAGATGACATGGCTCCCCAAATCAACAGACTGTGGAAACTTCACACTGGACTTCAAGCATCTTGCAGTGTGTGCCTCTCAATTCTTCCTCCAGACTCTGGGTCCTTGGTTTCCAAATGAGATGTAAAAGTTGCTCTCATCAGAAAAGAGGACTTTGGACCACTGAGCAACAGACCAGTTCTGTTATTCTTTAGCCCAGGTAAGACGGTTCTGACGTTGTTTGTTGTTCAGGAGCGGCTTGACAAGAGGAATACGACATTTGAAGCCCATGTCCAGGATCAGTCTTGTGTGGTGGCTCTTGATGCACTGACTCCAGCCTCAGTCCACTCCTTGTGAAAGTCCCCAACACTTTTGAATGGCCTTTTCCTGACAATCCTCTCCAGGCTGCAGTCATCCCTGCTGCTTGTGCACCTTTTTCTTCCACTCTCTTTCCTTCCACATAACTTTCTATTAATGTGCTTTGATTCAGCACTTTGGGAACATCCAACTTCTTTTGCAATTACCTTTTGAGGCTTTCCCTCCTTGTGGAGGGTGTCAGTGATGGTTCTCTACACAACTGTCAGGTCAGCAGTCTTTCCCATGATTGTGATTCCTACTGAACCTGACTGAGAGACCATTTAAAGGCTCAGGAACCCTTTGCAGGTGTTATGGCTTAATTAGCCGATTAGACACTTTGAGCCTAGAATATTGAACCTTTTCACAATATTCTAATTTTCTGAGATTGTGGATTTGAGGTTTTCATGAGCTATAAGCCATAATCATCTCAATTATGACACATCACGGCTTGAACTATCTTGTTTTGCATGTAATGAGTCTATCTCATATATTAGTTTCACCTTTCAAGTTGCATTACTGAAATAAATGAACTTTTGCACGATATTTTAATTTTTTGAGTTTCACCTGTATTCCAAAGTATTTATAGGAATGCAATTTAAGGATTTAAAAACTATCAAGCAAAGTATTCCTCATACCCCAGAACTCCCATTTAACATGCTTTAGAATAACTTTTGTAATGCTGAGCCTTTCCTGTCACACTTCCCCTCTCTCTCTTTCTCCTACTCTCTGCAAGGAAGAATACCTTGATGATTCTGATGCAAAAAACTTAGCCTTTGAAAGGTGGAATGTTTTGTTTTGTGTGTGCCCTTGAGTCATTCTTGACTTTTGGCATCAACAGGGTTTTTTTTATTGGCCCCTTAAAGATATTTACAATAGAATGGACTATAATCCACTTCCTCAGAGCTTTAGCCCAAGAATATATCTTATTCTTCTCTCACTGAAAGATGTTCCAGTCATCCAATGACCTGTGATCCACAAAAAATGTATAATTGGCTACACTAATGCAAAATTCTTGGTTGCTTTCACAAGGGATGGATTATTAATTGGTGTAAGGAGTTGTTACTAAGCACTTTGTTGGTTTCATTTTATTACAGAACTTGCTGGGGAGATTTCATATTGTTTAGAACTGGGTTTCAGAATTGAGAACCCCAGGTTTAGTGGTATAAAGCTATTTCCCAACCTTCCCTGGGTTTTCAAGGATACATTCACAGTACATGATTCTGCCAGATACACATGCCATCAGGAAATACCAGCTAATGCGGATGTCAATCTAGATATGAGAAGACAAGATTTACGAGTGCATTTGGGGGAGTGGCGGGGTGGGGTGGGGGGAAGAGAAGGTTCAGGAAGTAAATTTTGAAGATTACTTGCAAGAGGTTTAAAGATGCTTCCTAATAGCAGCTTTGGCTGATGGTGTGTCAGATGATTAGCCTGCTTGTTTCTGTTGCTCATTACGATCCAGAGGGCTACTACCACCCCGCCACCCCACCCCCACCCTGGCTCACCTCACTTGTCATTGTAGCTCCTGGACTGCTTGCATTGCTGACCGTAGAGTAGCAACTGGTGGTCTGTGCCTGCAGCAGTTGCCTTGGCTTTGCACTGTGCAAGACAATGGGGACCACTGTTCTCCCCTCTTTGCCATTCCCTTCTATTTGCATAGACTGTTCTGCCTGATTGAGCAGCTTGGGCCGTCCAAGGGACCCCGCCCCCCCATTGTTTCCAGATCATTTAGAGATGGCAGAGATGACATGATTCAGGTGAGAGATGATGTGGGTGATTTGCTCAAACATCCAGCCCAAGCCAGACTCTCTCAGGAGGCAGGCTGGGCAAAGGAGAGCATGGCCAGGGAAAAAGAAAGGAAGGACGGAAGGAACACTGGTCTATCCTAGATTTTTAAATGGGAATACTCCGGATCCAAGGTTCTGTCTTCTCTGTCCCAAAGTCAGAGTAAAATGAATGTTTAACTCCATCTAGATGATAGTACAGAGCACTACAAATATTTTTAAATTCATAATTTCTCACCAAACTTACAACAGACCAAGAAGAAAATGGATGCTTGGAAGAGTAGACGGGATCTTAGGAAGAAATTGTGACTGGCTATGTTCCCCTAGAGAAAAGTGTCTATTATTCCGATAATATTCAGATAATAACCCTCATCCCAAAAGCCCTTCACCTTCTGGAGTCTGAGAAAGCAAGCTTGCATTAATTCCTTAGAAAGGCTGGAGACAGACTCTTTCTCCTGCTTGATTCTTAGGAGACTAAACTTTGAAAGATGACATTTAGGTGGTTAAACACTGGAGCAGATTGAATAGGTGAATATGGAAAAACAGTGAGAATTTGAAGTTTTTAAAATTGTTCCATTTTCACTGATTTTTTCTGAGAAGTTTGCAATGGAGGTTGCCCTACATTATTTTGTTAAATATACTTTTTTTATTTTAAAAATGTAAAAGAAAACAAGAAGGGAGTTATTTATCTCAGGGGAGGAATCCTCCACTCTCTTCCCTCCTCCGGGGAAATTTTCGAGATTCCCAGCTGCTCTTCCGAGAGCTGGCTCTTTAGAAGAGGCAGAGGCTCAACAGGCACACGCCCAAGATGGAGTTGATTTGGCATTTTTGCTTTGACTTCAACCTGAGCTTATTGTATTTTTTTCCCTGCCTGCCCTTTCCTTCCCTCCCAAGTACGTACGTACGTACGTACATACATACATACATACATACATACATACATACATACATACATACATTTCTTGAAAGGGATTGGCCTAAGCAACTGGAATCATTCCGAGGCAATTTCACGTCTACTTAAAGTGCAAAGATCTCCTCCACCCGGCGCCTCCCCAGTCCTCCCCTCCTAACATCTGCTTAGCCCGGAAAAAGGAAATAAATGTGTGGCAGGACTCCAGCGATGCTAGGCCCAAATGCAAGTGCCTAAATCCCACTCAGCGGAAGGAAGGAAGGAAGGAAGGAAGGAAGGAAGGAAGGAAGGAAGGAAGGAAGGAAGGAAGGAAGGAATAGTGCAATAAGATTGGGACTGGGTTAGGGACTTCTGTCTGTGAGTTGTGCTGGGGAGCGTGCAGAAGGGAGGCTCAACCAATCTCATTGTACACATGTTGTAGTCTGACAATAAGAAGGGAGGGAGGAAGAAGGAAGGAAGGAAAGAATGGAGGAAGGAAGGAAGGAATAGTGCAATAAGATTGGGACTGTGTTAGGGACTTCTGTCCCCACTGTGAGTTGTGTTTGGGGAGGGGTGCGTGAAGGGAGGCTCAGCCAATCTCATTGTACACATGTTGTAGTCTGACAATAAGAAGGGAGGGAGAAAGAGTTACAAGTATTTATTAATACTTAAAGGCTAAATTCTGCCTACTGCTGAATCTCCGCTTCGAGGCAGAATGGCCCAGAACCTTTGGCTTGGCTTCCAACGGTCTCCTGCCGGCATTTACTGGAGGTTGCCGAGGTACCGCTGTCGGATGAACCTGTTGAGCTCGCAAAAAAAAGCAGCCGAGTTTAGATTATAGCCAGACTGTGGCTTCCATTAGACCGCACTCCGCGCTCCTTCAGAAGCGGACCTCGTTCTCCCTCCAGGGGAGAGCAACGTGGAGATCTATAGGATCGCTTTTTGAAAGAGCGGCCTGGATTGCGCAATCCCGCAAAACAGCCCCCCTCCCTCCCTACTTTGGGGAGTGAGGGACGCTGAAAATTAAAATAGGCACTCTGGCCCTGAAGTTGCCTGGGGCTGGCATTTTCTGGAGTATCCCATAGCTGCTTCCGTTGAGACTACTCACACCCCCCCCCAACTCCAAAGGCGTCGCCCCCAGATAGCCTGGGCCTGGTTGCAACCATAGGCCGCTTTGGAGAGGCGCGGAGTCCCAACTGGTAGCACCTGCCTGCGATGGGGGATATAAGCTGGCTCTCCCTTTCCAGGCTGCCGTTGGTTAGACACCCCCACCGCCCTCACCCGTTCCTTGCCCTCTCGGCCTTTGTTGCTCCCTACTCCGAGGTTAGGAATACGGAGAGAGAGACCCGAACCACTCTAGAACGGGCTTAATTTCTCTTCCAGTGTTTACTGCTCGTTGGTGGAGAGGCGCTTATTCTCGATGAATATCTAACGATTAATGCAACCGCAGGTTTCCAGATAAGTGATTGTGATGGAGATTGTTGGCGAGAAAATAGACAATTATCCGCTGTTAGCTTTATATAAAGATCGCATTAACTTGAATTAGTTATCAGACAAAGGAACATCCGAAAGCTGCACCTTGCCTTCCAGGCGACCGTTTTTGGGGACAGATCTTGCCAGACGTTTGAGGCAGCAAAGGTGGCTTGACCGAGCGGGAGGGATGCTGGAGGGGGGGAGGGAGGGGGGGCACTCCAAGCTTTCCCCCGGGGCAAAAGGCAAAGAGGGGCGGCCCAAGGCCGTGGAATTGTCGAATCTCTCATTCAGGGAAGGAAGGAGGAACTTTTAGATGACTCCCCCGCCCCAGGCGATCCTGAGTAGAGCTCGGCTGCTTCCCCTGCGCTGTTCCTGACGGGAAAGAATCAGCCTCCCCTCCCCCCTTACAGTTCGGAGGAAGGCAGCCGTTAAGTAGGAGCGAAAGTGTCCTTTTGGGAGGGGATTGGGGGGGGAGGAGGCGCGCTCGACCCCGAGGAATTCTTAGGGCTTCCACTCACCGCCCCCTCCTCGGTTCCCCCCCCGCCGAGAAAGACGGGGAGGACAAACCCAGTTGGGGAGCATCCCCCACTGGGCGGCCAAAACCATTGTCCGGCCTTTATTCCTCCGCGGAGGTTGAACCCAAGTCTTGGAAGCTCGTGGGGCTTCCAGGGAGTGCGGGAGGGGATGGGGGGCGTCAAGCAGTTCTCTCTCTTGCCCCCTCAAACCCTCCTCCTGTTTTTAAACTGCTGCCGTGGAAGTTCAAAACAGAAGGGGGGGAATCGAACCACTCCAGTGACGGTGGAGGGAAAGTGCTTTGGCGGGCGTTGCTGCTGGAGATGCGAATTGGCTGCCGCCCAGGAGCTGGCGAGAGTCAGCCGCTGGGCCTTGGGCTCCTTCCAAGGGGGCCCATCCGGTGTGGGGGGACGCCGCTCCTTTCCCGCTTGCTAAGCGAGCTGCCTCCCCCCGCGCGCGCAAACCTCTTGCTGGGCTCTCTCCCAGGGCCTCTCCGTGCGCTGCGGCGCTTTCTGGATCCCCGCTGAAAGGAGCGGCTAATGACCCCCCCCCCCACCGTTCCCAAGGCAGGCAGGCAGGCAGGCGGGCCTCGGCTCTGTGTGGTCTCAGGCCTTCCTTTTCCCAGCTCGCCCCTCTCGGCGGTCGGGCGAAAGGGGGCTCTCTCTCGGCTCGTTTGCACCTGCGTCGCTTCTGGCTCCTTCAGGAATGCGCTGAAGCTTGTAATCAGCTTTGTGAAGCCATTGAGCGCCCGGCCGAGGGAAACTTCCAAGGCTCGCGGAGGAGCGGCCGGTTGAATGAGAGTCAGCATGGGGCGCCTCTCCAAGGCCCGGCGCTGCCAAATTCCAACAGAGCCCCGCACAATCGCTCCACACAAGCGGGGACGCGTCCCCCGCCCTGAGAAAAGAAAAGCGAAAATGCCAGTCGCGGAGGTTGGCCATTTGTTCCCAGATTAGGGGCGAAACTCGGGAGGCTGCTCGGCCGGATTAAACATCCAGCTATCTATTTCTCATCTGCCCATCCAGCAAGCAGCGGAGGCTCCTCTTTGAGTGTCGGCTGGGCAGAGAAGAGAGAGAGAGAGAGCGCCTGTTGTGCTTAAGAAAGGTAGCCTTAATATTATTAAGCAACTCTGAAGAAAAAGAGCTTGCTCCCTATGAACAGCAGAAATATGACTTGCGACCAATTTATCTTTGCAGAGTATCTGATTAGGACCGAAGGTACTACAAGGTTTCAAAATTGTGTTTGGAAATTGCACCGGAAAGGAAGGGGGAGAAAACAGGCAGAGAGGGGAGAGCAACCTCAACCCTGGATAAAACTTGGCCATATTTGCCACCCAACATCGTTTTTTCCTTTTATCCCACCGGGGTTCGGTGTAAGCGAGATGCCCCCAAGCTCAGTGAGAATGGGGAGGGGTTCCCAAAGTCCCCCTTTTTGTTAGAGCCGAGTTGCATGAGAAAAGCGGCCACCGGAGAGGATAAAGACCTGGGAAAGATGTAACTGTGGCACAGGAAGCAACGGTACGGCCATGAGGGATTGGTTCTTCCTCTCCTTTTTCATCACCAGGCCCTGGAAATGCCTGGTGAAATGCTGTCCCAACGCTCTGCGAAAATCCGAGGAGTTTGGTTTTGATTTGCATTTGGTTTGCAGGACGCCAGACCGAAAGGTGTCCGCCGCCTGTGATTTACTTACCCGCCGATTCAACAGAAAACTAGGCGGGACCGTGGCACATCTCGAGACAGCTTGACTTAATGGCGCCCAGATTGATTCCTAAGGACGGCATTTAGACTCGGGTTTTATGCCAAGAGTTCTTAGGCTCGACATGGCCAGGCCTCTGGGAAAGGATTAATGTACCTTCTAGGAAATGACACGAGGCCAATAAAGTTTAAGGCTGTAACACCAACCTGCCTTTCAGCCCGAATCTCTTATTTACTTGGAAAACTTAACTCATCCTAGAAACTTTATGGCGCCGAAAAGAACTCGCGCGGTCGCTCCTTATGGGGTGAGGTATTGCATGTACCCGGCAGCCTTGTGCTGCAGGCAAGCCGGGTTGCTGGAGAGCCAGTTCTGAGACTGGACGTTTAAGCGTGGCTGCTAGGATTTGGGGCCCGACTGGGTGGCGGCGGCGGGTCACGGGGCAGCTGAGTTGAAGCCTTTGGGTGCCCCCAGGATAGGGCAGGTGCGGCCCAAGGGAGTTGAGGCCCAGCGGGCTCCCTTGGCCGGGATAAAGAGTGAGCGCTGGCGCTTTGGCCCGGCCTTTTTCAACGTCCCCTTTTCCCCACCTATTTTTCCGCGACCTCCTTTTAGATGTGCGGAGACTTACACCTTTCGAAATCCCCAGCCCCTCAACGCAGGAATTCGGGGAGCTGTAACCCCAAGCAAGTGGAAGAATTATTTTCTGGGCCTCGTGCAGAAGGCCCTGCTACAACTTCGTGAGGTTGGTCTAGAAACAAGTGAGCAGGCCCAGTCCGGTTTCACGAGCTTCTTCTACCGTTAGAGTCCGCCTCTTGGGTCGTGCAGGGCGGAGAAGCGCGCTGGTCCCTATCCCACGCTCTTTATTGCGCGGATTAAAAAAAAAATCTACTTTCGCAAAGTTCAGAGGAGCTTTAGAATTGATCTCCCCGTATTTTTTTAAAAAAAAGCGTTAAATAAAAAACCCGCGTTTTCTTTTCATCCTCAAAACGGTGGTTAGTCGCACCAGCCAGTTGTCCCAGTTAGCGCTTGGTCGTCTAAATCTGATCCCTGGGACCGAACTCGGCAGTGGCCAGGACCACACAGCCGCTCGGCAAAGTTTCCTTTTGTTCCTACTTCTTAATGAGGCCACGAGCGAAGGCGTCTTCCGTACCTGACTCAGCCTCCATCCTCCGGCCGCACCTGCCTCTTCCCCCGGCAGAAGCTCCCCCCGCCCGGTTCCCACTGTGCTTGGCTTCCGACCGCTGACGGGACTGAAAGAGACAACTCCGCACCCCTCCACCCCACCCCCATTCGTCTAAGTTGTTAAAAGCTGGGAGAAACTACCCCCGAGTAAGCCTGCCCCGTTCAGACGCGTTCTGTTTAACGCCTGGCCAACGGAGGGCTCGCGCCCCAAATTTGGCTAGTGAAGGGCGACGCTTTGCACTTTTAACGCTGATTCCACGCGGGGAGGGGGGTGGGGGTGGGGGTAAAAATCCCGCTATGAGATATAACGAGTTGGTAGGTGTAATCCAAAAGCAGCGAAGGAAATGTTGCGTTGAAGTTTGGATGCAAAGGGATGAGCTTTACTTTGAAGCTAAGGAGCATTCCAGCTATGAATCTGGCCACCTGAAACTCTAGTAGCCAAATCTTGCCCTCCCATTTAGTTCAACCTGCAAAGGAACGATTTCATTTTCCCTCACCCTCCTCTAACGAATGCGTTTTCCCTGCTACTTCCACCACCGCCTCCCCCCCCCCCAACATCACCACAACTCATCTTGCATCCCTTGGAACTTGGATGCTCTATTTTCTGTTGGTTTGCTTCTTCCAACTATTCTCAGTGACAAGGCAGGAGGACATGCAGTAATTCAGAAATTAGTGAAATTTTATTCTTGGTGGGCGCATTGGATTAAGAGGCTGGGAGAGTGTGAAACAAGTCAACGTGTAATTGTATGATAAGGCTCTCACGAGGAATTTATTGGCCAAGTTGCTATTTCTATTCCCTCCTAATCTCGTTTAGCACATTCATTCTCTGCAATCTGTCTCCATAATCTTCTGTGACAGCATGGCAGCCAATAGAAGCATGCATGTTTGGAGAGAAGAGAAAATATGCAGAGGCGTGATAAACTGATGCTAATTATCCATATTTAGGACACCGAGTGCAGAAGATCAAGGTTTACAAATAACAAACTAGAGCCAATGATGATGACTTCCTCGTGTGGAATATATTGTAGGGGACAAGATAAGGCCTTCACATGCAAAAGAGATTTATTGGTCAAAGGGTTCACCTTCCACTTTTCCACTTTTATATAACAGTAAATTATTTAGGCTAAATTCACCAGAACATTACTCTTTTATTTGGCAATGCGCCATGACTTGCTCCTTCTTTGTGTCCTTTCAATGCAAATCCTTGTAGTGTAACATCAGTTGATAAGAAACAAATAATTGAAGTAATGGGGAATTCCCTTTAAATTGTGCATTTAAGATAGTACAGCAATCATAATCTAATTGGAGGGAGGGGTTGAGTCTGAAGGGAAGAACAGGGAGAGCTGAGGATGGATAAAATGGCCAAACTTGGCTATTCAGCCAACTTGGTGCCAGCAATATCTAAGAAGAAAAAGATGTGGCTTGGCTATGTGAAACCATTTTTGTGTGACTTTTCAGTTTTTAAAACTTAAGTGTTTTTTCACATCCATGTAGAAGAAAATAGGTACACATTTAAATTTGGAAGATTCAGTTTTTCAACATTTCTATTGCATGATTGTGGGCTTACGAGGAGTAGAGATCTTAGTACTTTGCAATAATTGTGTCATACTTTTCCTGCCAAATGTTTTGGCAACTAGAGAAGAGGGCTGGTTCGGAATGGTTTATGGGATTGGGTAGGGTAAAATTACTTCTTCCCCAAACAGTAACATTTTTTCACATATTTATGAGGCATTCGTTTTAATTTTTTTCCTTTCTTTTCCCCCTAAATACTTAATTTCTATAGCTTTTGATTTTCACACCACTGCTTGTATTTGAAATTCCTGTTAAAATCTTTAAGTTTATTACATATAAGCAATATGCCCTTGGCCACTGACTCAATGATAAAAGCCTACAAATAGATTCAACTCATACATAGGAAATTTATATCAGTTAATTTGGAAGACAGAGAGCAGCAAGGGAGTTAAGAAGTTGGCATCATCTCCAAACCATTTTGGAGCCTGCAGTTAAACAACAGCGGTGGGGCTCTCCAAAAGATTTTGAGCTTAGACTGCAACCTCAGTGTTGATACGATTTAATAACATGAGCTATTTGTGTATGTTTACCCAAGGCAATTTTTTGAAAGATGAGTGGAGCATTATGTATCAGGAATACCTGCCCCAACACTGGGGGATTTGGAAAGTCTTCTTGAGAAACATTTCAATTTAGGAAATTTTAGATCTTTGTAGAATTCTCAAGAAGAATTCTCACTGTTCAGGCTGCAATACTGTTTAATTTTAAATGGTATGTGTTTATTTGTATTTCCATTGGTATGAAGGTAATAGGAAAGGAATGTTTGTTTCAATCAGGCCTTTATGGTTTCTGGTCAGCCACTCCATTTTCTTATGCAAACTACACCATTATCCTAAATTGATTGTTTTGGGGGGAGGGGGAAGGGTTCTCAAATGCATCATAGCAATATTGGAAGTCTAATTGAGAAATTATGAGTCTCTCATTTTTGCCCTAATGAAGAAAGAAATGATGCTCAGAACCAACATCTTAACATTAAATTCTGGATGGTACTTGAGATCTATTACTAACTGTATTAATTATGCAATCAATGACCAGAAAATTATTTAAGATCTAAATTATAAGATCTAAAAGATAGGATTATTAGGAAGTATTCTTCAAAGGTTTTTCATTTCCTGGGGTTGTAGCCAAAATGAATGAGAGTTATGGCAGTTGGAGCCCCAAACTTTTGAAATTTAGAGAACAGGAGGCTCTGCCAAAGACCTGTACAATTATCAAGGTTATTTTTATGGCAGTGCATCCTGGTGACTAGCTTTACTTTAGATCGGGGGTGTCAAACTCGATTTCATTGAGGGATGCATCAGGGTTGTGTTTGACCTTGGGGAGCAGGGGTGGGTATGGCCGGGGTGGGCATGGCCAACTCACGTGTCAAGTGGAGGGTGGCACCAGTGGTGACCTGAGTACTCTGCCAACAAAAATGGGCTCCCAAGCTCATGTTTGCCTCTGCAACCTCTGACAGCGAAAACGGGCTGTCCCAAGCTCCATTTTCACTGGCAGAGGCACCATAGGCTGGTCCTTTAATGTTTCCAGAGTGGCTCCATGGGCCTGATCTAAGCACCCCGTGGGGCAGATCTAGCCCCCAGGCCTTGAGTTTGACCCCTGCTTTAGATAGGCACTCAAAATGTGGCTCCTGGAATCTTAGGAATAAAAAAAATGATAGTATCTTTTTAAGTGGAGATAACTTTTCTGCATGTGTGAGTGCAGAATGCAATGTAGTGGAAGCAGTGTTGACTTCTGATATTCTGGATTAAGCAGAAGAGAAAAGAAATATCTTTTTTACTCAAAGACCAAAGAAGGATTTGGGGTAAATACCAAAGAATTTGAAGAAGTAAGGAGGAACTGGCATCTTTCAAAATGCCTAGAATTTTGATCTAGGATATCTTGAGAGAGCTGGGTTTTGTTACTTCTGTTACATTCAGTTGCTTTCATCACATTGTGCAACACGATGCCCAGAGCCATACTTGTTTCATTCACACAGCATTCTGCTCCACCTACTCTCTGTGTGTGGTAACCTGTGCTCATCCTGACCACAGAAAACTATGTTCACTCTCTCTGGAATCATGAAAGAGATAATAGAAAGGGATGGTACTGACATTCCTTCATTTTAACAAATAGGAAACATCCAAGCATAATCAGAACATCAAACTTCACCATCACATGATTTCTCTAATTCAGATTCTCTCACATTTCATTCATTACTGTGTTCTGAAAAATGTAGTTTCTGCTCATTTTCTGACCTTGCACTGCAGTATTTCTGGTAGCAACAGGTTGGGGAAGGCTTATTGGGAGAGGAAGTTCTTTGGAAGTTCCAAAGTTTCCAAAGGCTGAAAACAGGACAGCAACCATGAGTGAAAATAAATGAATTGCTTTCACTTGTTTGATCAATCATTCAGTTTTGCCCTTCCTAAAAGTTGTATGTGAGGGAGGTGATGTGAATTACTTATATAATTAGGAACTTTAATCTGAACAAATTAATTACAAATAAAAACCCACTAACTCTACATGTATTTCATTTCTGGTGCCATCCTTGGTGTGGAGATCACAACCTCTAGCATTCCTGGGCAGTGAGAAAGTGGGAGCATAACTTCAGCTCTGCAAATCACCTTCATTATGATACCTTTGTGTTAGAAAGGTAGGAAGTCTCACTTAATTCCATGGCACGCTCATTCTTATGTGTGTACAATCTGAAAATTGCTTAATTAAAATTATAAAAGTGGGATCATATATTCACCTGATCATATATTCACCTTACTCACCTGAGAGTAAATATAATACTGACTTTTAAGAAGATACCTATAAAATAGCATTATTAATCTCACCAATAAAAGTACCTGTTCACTTCATGAAAAAGTCTATGTGGGGAAGCATAGAGTATTGGACTATTTTGTTTACAATCATGCTGATAGAATCAGCATGTGTTATAATTTATATGGCATATAAGCCACACATCCACTGTTATACCCCTTCTAATTTTCCTACCAAATAAATAGATCAACAGATGATGCTGTTAATAGGGCACTGAACTACATCTCAATATCCTAAATCTCCAATAATTTATGCAAGGGTCCTTTTTGTAGATTTCAGCTATGCATTCAATACCATCATTCCAGAAATTCTTCTCACTAAATTGACTCAACTAACTGTGCCTGACCACACTTGTAAGTGGATTATAAGCTTTCTAACACAGAGGTTGCCAACCAATGGGCCGGGGACTACTGGTGGTCTGCGAGAAAATTTTGGTGGTTCGCAGAGAAATGTCCCCCTCTCAAACACTCCGCCCAAAGCAATTAATCCAGGCTATATGGGAACACAAGATTGTGCCGCCCACATGGTCCGCCCTTCGGCCGAGCGTAAACCTTGAGTAGAGCCATGTGAGCTGGAACTGGAAGGTAAGACCAACAGCAGGGGAGGGAAATCCACCCTGGGGGTGGCTTGCTGACGTTGGTGGGAAAGTCGGTCCCATATTCCAGAGCTGCAGTAGTCACAAGACTGGCCCTTTGGTCACCCCGGAGCAGCTCCTCCAGTCCATGGCAGGCTGATGCACCTGGGTGGAGGAGTAGCTGCTCCGGGATGACCAAAGGGCCAGTCCTGTGACTACTGCAGCTCTGGAATATGGGACTGACTTTCCCACCAACGTCAGCAAGCCACCATCAGTCAAAATTCATATTGTAGTCCACGGGATTTAAAATTATGAGTTTGGTGGTCCCTCAGGTCCAAAAGGTTGGTGACCCCTGTTCTAATAGATAGGAACAGAAGGTGAAGGTAGGCAAAATCACATGGGATGCTTGTACAATTAGCCCAGCCAGGGCTATGTGTTCTCTCCATTACTCTTTTCTCTCTAAACCAATGACTGCACCTCAAAGGATTTTGGGGGCCAAAACAGCCTGAAGATGGCCAAAAACATCCTGAAAATAGACTGAAAACAGCCCAAAAAACAGACTGAATATGGCTTAAAAACAGACCAAAAATAGGCTGGGCGAGGGTCAGCCAGTAGTGGGATTAGCAACAACTGGCTGAATCCCAACTGCTCCTTTGAGGTGAGTGGCTGGGAAGTGGGGCTAGGTATGATGAGTGACATCACCCATCCAGTCACATGACCAACCGGCCACGCCTACCCAGCCAGAGAAACGGTTGTTAAAAATTTGCAGCTCACCACTGATACAGACAGGAACTTGTAACAACTGGCCTTGTGTTGTGGCCATGAAAATCTTTAATGGAACATGCTCAAAACTGTAGAGATGATAGTAGGTTTTAGGAGAGGACTTCCTTTTCTACCACCTCTTACAATATTAGACAACACAGTATCAGAGAGTAGAAACCTTCAAGTTTCTGCATTCTATAATCTCCCAGGACTTGAAATGGACACCTAACATCAAAAACATCATTAAAAAAGCACAATAAAGAATGTTCTTCCTGCACTGTCTCAGAAAGTTCAGACTGCCCAAGAAGCTGCTGATACAGTTCTACAGAGGAATTATTGAGTCTATCATCTGCACCTCTATATCGGTCTGGTTTGGTTCTGCAACCCAACAGGACAGAAACAGACTTCAGAGGATAACTAGGGCTGCAAAAAAAAAAAAAAAACCAATTACTGCCTTCAATCCAGAACCTAAATACTGCATGAGCCAGAAAGAGGGCTGTGAAAATATCTGCAGACCTCACATGCTGGACATAAACTGTTTCAACTTCCTCCCCATCAACTTCTTCCCTGCATACCAAATCAACTAGACACAAAGACTGTTTTTCCCCCATGCCATCATTCTGCTAAACAACTAATTCGCAAAACCTTGTCTTATGACCTAGGACAGCGGTGATGAACCTATGGCATGTGTGCCACAGATGGCACACAGAGCCCTCTCTGTGAGCGCATGCACTGTTGCCCCAGATCAGCTCCATCGTACATGCACATGTGCCTCCCACTGGCCAGCTGGCCTTTGGGACTCTGCCATGCATGTATGGGAGGTGAAGTTCATGCAAGGGGGAGGGGCACATGTGTAGGGCATGCACACATGTGCAGGGGTGCATAAATGGGACACACCTTGAATTTTGGGTATGCACGCATGCACTTGTGCTTTGGGCATTCTGGGCCCAAAAGGTTCACCATCACTGCCCTAAGATATCAAACTATGTAGTAAAGCTATATTACTATTACCCTTCTCATCTTTCCTATTACCGCTCCTTTAGCATCTTATTTTGTTGTTTGTATCTTATTATTTATGTTGATTGCTTTTATTTAGGATCTTATGATTATCATTGAGTATTCTATTTTATGACTAATGATGATTGTATTATGATTATGAATAGGATTTATCGCTTGTTTGTATGTACACTAAGAGCTTATGCATCAGAGACAAATTCCAATCACACTTGGCCAATAAAAAATTCTATTCTATCTTAATTTCAACAGAATTTAATGTTTCCTGCAAATGATAGTCATGGTTAATTCTTGTTGATTTGTTAAAATGGGTTCAAAAGAAATTCTGTGTAATAAAGAGATCCAATAAGATTCATCCCACAATATCTTTCCAGAGATATATATATACACACACACACACATACACACACACACATACATACTGTATATTCATGCTTACTATAAGAATTGTATGCCATACTGATGACATTCCTTTATACATGCTGTTAATAGTCTTAATGGTTAAGTCCTAGATAGTATTTGATAAAAGAATAAATTTTATACTAAACCTTATTATTTGTTTAGATGATGTTACAGTATAGAAGTTCTGAATCATAGTTGCCATTATACTTTCTTGAAATGAAGAGCTATTGTCTTATTTAATAGACTTGTGACTACTCTTTCAAAGTCAGGTTGGTTTTTCTCCATTTTATACTAACAACACTCCTATTAGCCAGATTAGATGAAGAGATAATGATCAATTGGTCCAATGATTTTCACGGTTAACTGTAGATTTGAAACTGGGGCTTCCACGTGCGAGTTTTGTAACCTAATCATAAACTAGTATCTCAAATCAGCTTAAAGTCAATTATGTCTATACTGAATACTCCCATTAAAATAATTATAGTTCTCTTTAAATCAAAGTATTCATATAGGCTTATACATCAGCTCCCAAATAATTAAAAAAAAACGGTCTAAATCTATCGGACATACTCTTGTCTTTTCACCTGAAGAACAAATTATATATATATATCAAAATCACATTTCAATTTTGGCATTTGTACATAGAATCAAATTATATTTTTATTTTAAACACAGACTCTACAGTGCTCAGTGGATTAATGGTATGAGTCAGCATGCAGCAGATTTTTGTTCTTTAATCAAGTGTAACTGCATCTTCCCATTGAACTCAGATGTACTAAATTGTGCACTTCTATCTTGTAATAAAAGGGGGGAAGTTCACAATCATTTGAAAACTATATCAGGATAATAAACATTAAGCTATCACTGATTTAATAATGTAATAGATACAGTCTCCTCCCCAGCCATTGTTAAATCTTCAGGTACTTCGAAATATGAGGTGCTGAATAATCTGAATTTGTATTTTTTCATAGTTTAAAAGATTTCTCAATTCATGGGGTTATCAAGCCCTGAAATCCCATTGAAATCAATAAGGTAATTAAAGCCGCCTTTGAAAGGAACAATTTTAAGGTCACATAAGAAACATAATTTTTGATATTCATGCATTTAGTGCCAATCACAAAGAGCTACTTCTATTCACCATATAACTTCCATCAAGTATAAGCACTGTTTGGACTAAAAGTTGCTGTGTAGTTTGTGTTGATATAGTTAATAAAGTTAAAGTTCCTTTTAAGGTGATTAGAATGTTGATGACTAATTGCATATACAAGTTATTTTTTGGTGTTTGAATTAAATGAGATACTGCTACAAACTCTGCAAATATGTAACAACCTTATATTCTCCTTCTACCATCTCAAGTTCTAATAATAAGGCTGACTTGTTAGAAATTTCTTTGTACACTGTATTGTACAATAACAGGAAGAATGGACTAAATTTCTCCTAAAATTCCTGAGGCCCGAAGGTGGATTATAGTTTGCTCTACAGTATAATAGGGGCGATAACTCTAAAGATAATAGCCTTCTTAAATTGTACCATTGTTTACTTTAATATTAAGACCAAATTTGGAAATATCAATTATTACAGAAAGGCCTAGTATTTGAGTTTTTGAGGTTAGTAACCACCAAATCTAATCAAAGAACTTTTTATACTAATTACTATCTGTAATAATTCATCCAGGGATGAGCTATGATATATCTATATATGCATATTTTCTTTTAGCAGCAATTCTTGATTTAGCTGATAGACTGAATGGAAAGCAATAAATTGATTTAATGAATAAATAAACATCAAATAAGGATCAAAATGCCTCTGAGCATTAAGTGATTTTAGTAACAGCTTCCAAACTGTATTTAGTAATCCTTTATATTCCTGTTTTATTTAGCCTAGTTAATGAGATACCTCTGGTACAAGACAATAATTACTCACCTGTGGCTTTGGCATTATATCAACCAATCTCCTCCTCTTCTCAAGGTCTTGGGAACAACTTTGGCTGTTCATTGTTGTGCTTTGTCCCCTTTCCCATTTTTTTTCAGAAAGGGATTTATCCTGAGGCTGTGAGGATTTGGATAAGGGAAGAAAAGAGACTTAATGGTCCTGCTAGGCTGCTTTAGGAAAGATGTTTGTATGTAATTAAAGGCAACACACCTTTCTTCCCAGGCTCCCCATCACAACTATCACTGTCCTTCACAGTTCTGTATTTTACTTTCATACCTATATTGGTCAGCTCTCAAAGGAACCACAGAATGTCTGTGCACTCAGTATTATAAAAATCAAAAATGCGTTAGAGCTGCTTGTTTTGGTTCCTTTTCCTGGATTTATGTATATTAATCTTTAAATCACTTGATAAAAGTTTTGTACATCAGTTTCCTTTACTTATGTATAACCAGGTCTCTCCTGAGTTTCTATTTCTATTAGATGAAAAATTGCTATGAAAGTCATATTTTGGTAAAAGGATTTTTACTTGTGAAGATACATTCACATTATATTTTAATTTTGCAAACTTCCAATATTAAATAAACATATGCGAAATAACTTCTAGTTATTTTGATGGATAATAATTGCCTTATTTGCCTAAGTTGCCTTATTTGCCAAGTATCTCTTAAAAAGAGATGAGAGAATTAAAGAATGAGAATTAAACAGATAATGATTGACTTAACTAAATTCATCTCTACTTTAATTAAAAATTCATTTTCTGGTCCCATGTGATATGTCTACACTTCTATTTCCAGACATTCTTTAAAATGGGAATTTTTCCTTTAAATTTAATTACTCTAGTAAACAAGAACTTCAAAGTACTTGGAACAAATACAATAGAGAGAGAGATTGTAATGAGCTGGCAGATTTCCTAAGGTGGAAGAATAGACTGTGCCACTTTTATATTTCAGGTGGGTGTTCTGGTGTCACACTGTTGCTGTTGTTAAATACTTGGCTATGTGGAAAACAAAAGAAAGCAAAGCAAAGCAAAGCAAAATAAAACAAAACGACAAAAAAAGAACCCTATCTGTAAATAGCATAGGAGATTGCAAGGTTTCTCCCTGGTGTTCCAAACTCCCCCACAGACATCTGAAGTAGTCTACTCCACTCCACTGTTACTTCTCAAGAGTCCGCCATCTGATTTTTTTGCAGGAGTTGGCTAGGTCTTCTTACAATATAAAATTAGCACCTCTAATAATCTATTCCCACCTTTCTTCTATTACAATTGCCCCTTTTCTTGCAATGAAACTCGAGGACATTATTTATATATGTAATATTTGAACAACCAACACCATGATTGCAATTCCTTCTCTTGACCACAGGCCATTGATGGGAAAGGAAAAAAGAAGTTCCTCAGCACCATTTTTTTCCATAGGAAAAATTATGAAATATGAGGTGTTGTTATTAATATTCATATCATTGGAATATGTTCTATTTCTGATTTCTTAGTTCCACCATAAAAAAGCAGAAAGTTTTGAAAAGTGTTGGGGCACATTCTGTATTTTCCCAGTTTTGCTATGGTGAAATGGTGGTTTTTTTTTAAAAAAAAAGCAACTAGTGTTGCATAAGCTTGGAAAGGGGTTACAAGAACAGCTGCCAACACCAGCCCCTATCCAGCAAGGCCTACAACTGAGAGCCGACATAGCATATCCTACATGGCAGCAAGAACAATGATGGTGTTTGCTTGGTTTGAAAAGGGGGAAAGGGCCCAAAAGGCCTTCCTCCTTTGCACATCCTTTGGCAAACACTTAATTGCCTCAGCAAGTCTCCAGACTGTGCTTTTGCTGTAGATGGTGGAGGCCTTTGGTACCATGTAAAAAGTTGCCATGGCTGGAGTTTCATTTGTCTAATATGTTTACTTCTTCAATGAAATTACCTGCATTATCATGATCTGTGAGTTTGTTCAGCCTAATTTCAGTTGTGGTATTTATTTTTCATGTGGTGGTTATTAAATCCAGAGAGCTGAGTGTTTGCTGGAGGTTTTTTTTAGTTTTGATTTTTCCCAGACAAGAAAGCAATGCAAAGTGCAAGCAAGTACATCAATTACTTTTCCACAGATCTATGGAGCTACTTGTGGTAATCTCCCCCCTTTTTTAAAAAATTAGCTATTTTAAATAAGGTTAACAGTAGGGAAAACTTCCAGAAAGCAGGGTGGAAAAAAGTTTGAGTATAAATAACTGGCCTGCAAAATGCTATTCCTCAATTATATCAGCACCAATCAATCTTAAGGCAATCTTTCCCAACTTGGCACTCTGAAATACAAATGTACTGAACTACAAAGCCCACCATCCCCAGGCAGTGTGAATTAGAACAAAAGGAGTTGTAATTAAGTGCTTCTTGGAGGATGCCAGGTTGTGGAAGGCTGTTCCACACTGTAGGTGTTGCTTGTTTTGTTCCCATTTGTCAGATGCATCTTCCTACTGTAGGAAGAAGGAATTGCAACTCCAGCCCCCAACTTTTACTTATTTTAGACTTGACACTCGTTAAGAATGAAGGGAGTTAGGACTTCACCAGCATCTTGAGGCCACAAGTTCTCCAACCTTGCCCATATCCCTGGAAACATTATATGGCAGAATTTCATAAGAGATTATTTATCTCTGGATGTTTTGTCAGACAAAACAGCTTCTTATATGGCAAGCTTTCAGAGAGATCTGGGGATAGATTTAGGAGCAAAGACATGGACAAGGGATACAGGAACCTCCCATCCAAATCCCTGCTAGTTTCTTCATTTTTACCAGTCTTTTGGTTCTAAAAGCTGAAGAAGATACTGTAAAAAACAACAACAAGTCTTTCAGAAAGTGTGAGGGTTTTTTTGATGGCTCCAATGGTGTGGTTAAAGATACAAGTGGAAGACTGTGAGGACTAAGTTCTCACCAAGCATGGAAGTTACTGAGTGATCTGGGCCAGTCATTCTCTCTCAGTTCTAGCCACTTCTGAAAACCTGCCAGGAAAACTTCAGGGGCCTGTGTCAAGACTGCTCACGCTGGCAAGCACATTCAGAAAGGCCTGCAGGCAGAAAGTTTACCTGACATCCCCAATACACCCATCCTTTCTTCTCCCTTTGAAATCAATAGCCCAGTAAACGGTAGTCTATAAAGATATCCAACTACTGAAACCTTGGTTGTCCTGCCAAGGATGTCAATAGTGAACAGTATTCGGGAAGGAGCCCAGTCCCTTAGGGAGGAATTGTTTTGACAAGGGTATTGGCAGTACTGACCCGGCTCTGCCCGAGAAAACCAGAATCCCGCCGCTTAAAGATTGGGCCGGGCCCTGCGCCGCAACCGCCAATGATTGTCTCCCAAAATGGCCACCCGAGCCGCTCAGCTTCTTCTTTCGCGCCAAAACCGGCGGTTTTTTTGGGCCCGCGCCGGAGCGCCGTGACCAAACGCCTGGCCCAGACTCGGTCCCCCTGCCCGCGCAGGAGGAGGCTCCGGTTTCACTTCTTGCCCGGCAAGCCGCTTACAGCAGTGGGAGCCATCAGCGGTTTTGGCGGCCGGGTGATCGTAAATAGGTTTGACTAGCCGCTGATCCCGGGGTCAGATCTCTCCGGTTTGCTTAATCCCACGCTCTGCAAACACTCTCAACCCCCGCCCCCCCACCCCGCTCCGCTCTCCCTCCACTTTTCGCACCGCCGCCCAGTCCTGTTCTGCCTCCCGCCCTTGCGCTCCCGCCCCCAGGCCTGAGGCGCTCAAAAGAAGGAGCCCCGCTATCCATCCGCGGAGAGCTGGGAGGCTCGCCGCTTACCTCTGGGGAGGGCCGGTTCAGGGAAAGGAGGTGGGCTTCCGAAAAGCCACGGAGGAGCGTCCCAAGAGAGGAACGGAGGGAGGCGGGGGGAGACCCTGGAGGGAAGCGAGCGCAGCCAGACTGCGGGGATGGCCAACGAAGGCAGGCCGAGATCTGAGTTACGAGGGGAAAACATTCCAAAATTGGTCGAGACTCAGCCGCGACGGCCCTGGGAATGATTCTTTTCCACGCGATTCCCGGCCCAGCCATTCGGTAGGCTGAGGCGACCGGAGAGTTCGGTATCAAGAAACAGCCGCAAGGCGTAGTTGCTGTGGCGAGGTGTTTCACTCCCAGGGGAAGTCGAGGCCAGCATGGAAGACTTCTGACAGATTTCCCTCGGGGCTTTTCTTGGCTCTGATTAATCTGCGGATTAGGGAAGGGGATAGTCAACAGCAACATCCCCGCGACTCTCTCGGTTGGTGTGGCAGGTCGCCTCCGGAATTTGGGGAAGGGTACTAAAAAGTCGACGGCAAATCAGGAGAATCCTAAAAATGAGAGGATAATGAGGGCTGCTCTGGCGGAGAAGAGGCGGGTCAGGGAAAAGCCCTGATGAAGTTGGAAACGCGGCCTTCAAAAATGGCGAAGGAATTGATCAACCCTGGTTGTAGGCAGCCCCAAGAGCGTCTCCCTTGTTTTCCTGGCCGTCAACCCGCTTTAGGCAAAGCTTCTCCACGGCACTAGCCTCTTCCCCACCAGGCGCTTCTGGGAAAGGAGATGGGCTTACTAACGGGGGCAGGGTGTAGCGAATGGTTTGGAGTGGGAAAGAGGCCCTCGGAGATCAGGGACAGTAGAAGAAAAGCAAACGCTGAAGTTGAGAGAGACCGCAGAAGGGGGAATGCGAGGGTCAGAAAACTCCCAGGGCTCCCAAGTGAACGCCGAGAATGAGAATCTGGAAGGAATAAACAGATCAGGCACCCCCGAGGGAAGACTAAAAAGACTCCGGAGGTTTTTAGCCAAGTTGCAAAGGGGGTGATGGTTTGGGGTGTTAAGAAATTCAGCCCACACCAGATCTACTGTATCGCAACCTGGCAGGAAATGTGGCTGTTAGAATAGATAGAACAACTTTCAGGCGCAGAAAGTTGTCTCGAGAAAGGCCAGAGAGGATTTCCTAACTGCTAATGATGGGATACACCACCAACGTTTACTGCGCGCCGAATTCGGCTCTTCTTTTCTTCTTGGCGGTCTCCTGTGGTCGGCAAGAAAGGCTGGGAAAGGGCAGATTTCCCCTCCCTACCCCTTCCCTCCCCCTTGCCCCAAGCGCTCCAGCGAGGGCTTCATTGTGCGTTTTTCACGGGTCTCTAAGCAGATCTCAGAGTGTTCCCACCTCCCACTTGGCTAAGATAAGATCTGAACGGGCCAGAAAGAAGGCTGCCTGGTGGAGAGAGCAGGGGAAGGGGGCTGCTTGAAATTCGACTTGAGGTTGTCCTTGGAGCAGCGTTGCAAGTTCTCACCAGTGCCCCGAAACGCCCTGCGTCCTCCAAAATAGCAAAGGGGCTCAAGTCTACCTGGGAACGCTAGATTTGTTTGCGGGCTAAGGTGCTGCGTTTTATCCTTGGGCTGAGGGGGATATTGTTCTCGTTCCCCACTACAGTCCCGAAGCATGGGTATCCGAACTTCTCAAAGCCACTGTTCCTCACGCTTCGTTGCCTCTACGTTGATCTGGAACAACCTCTCCGTAGCACTGAAGAAGCAGCCTTCAGCAGAAAGAAACCCACACAGGTGGTTTTAATAGCTTTGCCAGTCAAATTGTAGGGAGAACAATTCTGCATTTCCAAAGGAGAAATATTTAAAATAAAACAATTGTTTACCGTTTAGTTTAGTTGTCTCTATTCAATTACTCAGTAACAGGCAATTTCATTAAAAAAAAAAACCTAACTTTATTATTATTAGGATTTATTCTATGAGGATTAGAAAGATGTCAAAATAAAGAAAAATAAAATAGAAACAGACACCAATGGTTCAGAAACAAACTGAACAAATGTAATAAAGGTAGTATTTTCCCCTCGTATTATGACCACTAGCAATACAGGGACACCGGGCAACCAAAGTTAAGTATTTTCTAGTCCAACTGATTATAGTTGGACAATCAACAAGCACATACTTCATTATTTCCCAATGGATCTTTAACGTACTATACTTTGGTCCTAATTGTTTCTCTAATACCAGTAAAGTGAAATGTTTTAAGGGTTGCAGGTATATTTGAATTAGGAGGTTAATTAGAATACATTAATAGTGCCACAGATGTTATTATGGTATAACATCCAGCGGGCTAATGCTCAGAACAAGAGAATAGAAATACCAAACCCGATGCCATAATGTGGAGGTAGTACATTTGGTATTTAACCTTTCCCCATCCACTTCTTCCCTCACCCAACCTCACCCCAGTTCCTGGGGTGATTTGCATGCAAAGGGAAATGCAGATTACTTTCTCAAACACTAAGAGGTTTGTTACATTTCTCTACAAAATCAGCTCTGGATCTGACAGCTGCCAATTTAACAAACTAGCTCACCGATTATTTGCACAGATTGCAAGCCTCTATACTTTGTGAACAGGTGTATTGAAGTAAAGGTGCAATTTTGGAATGTTTCTGCCTTTCTCTGTCTTCTCAACCAACAAAGTGAAATGTGACAGGGAGAGAGAAAGCACAGATCAAGCACCAATTGGTTTATCCAGAAGAAACAGTCTTTCCTTGGCAGAATCTCGGTTGGGAAATGATACATAGATTCACTGATGTCACAAGAGCACCACTTCAAAACATTCATCTGCAGTACTAGGGGGCATCAGAGAAAAGTGTGTGTGTGTGCAGGGAAGAAGTAGAATTAACCAAAAATCAAAATTGTACTGAATAAAATAAGCAAGCAAAATGGAAATATATTTTATTTCCTTATTAAAAAAACAAACAAAACCCCCAATCTATAAAGAAAACTAATCATTTAAATAAAGATGCCTATTGCTTAGACCGCAAAGCAATATAACGTAAGCAGTTTCTAAAAGAAATCCAATAGTCAGCTCTTGTGGTTGTTAACCACATCACTTCAAAATAAATGTCCCTGAAACCAGAGGAGCTTACTTCTAGAAAATGTGTGTGGCTTCTCATCTGTCAAAGGTTTTACTCTGGAATAAACTGGCACCCACCCAAGGATTTCATAGAGATTCAGTAGAGGTTACTTCAGAGTAAGTTGTTTCAGGAACTGCAGGCAACGGACACAAATAAAATATTAAACATTTGCTTTACCCAACATTTCTCCTCTTGGCTCCATTGCCATCCCCCACCCAGGCTATTAACAGGCATGAGTTTCCTTATATGTTTGCTTTCTTTCTTTTTTCCCAAGCTGAAGCAATAATTATAATCTGCAACCTAACCTTTGACTTTAGTATTCTGTCAAGTTTAATATCTAACTTCATTTTAGCCATGGAGGTAATCACTTTTAAAGTAAAATTTGAAACATTGAACCACAGACATTTCTGCAAACAAATATATTATTCGAATGTAACAGCATTTATCCTGCCCCAAAAGATCATTTTACTGGGGCAATATAGCAACCGTTTTTAAAAAGTTAGCTATCCTTCATTGTGCCTAAACTTGATCAATATTCATACAATAAATTGTTTTTCATCTAAATACCACAAACACAGTGTGGAATGAAAGAAATTGGGAGCTGGGGGAGGGAGAGGCATAGTCCAAACTTTTTAAAACTCTGGTGCTAACCAAAGAAACAAAAACTTATTTACGTTTACCAAGCAGTTTCATAATTTAACAAAATAAATGAAATATAGCGTAGAAATGATTTACTTCATTGCCTTTTAACCATACTGCACAGCTATTAAAATAATATCCCAAACCTACACCACTTAAAAACAAATAAAAAACCCACTTTCCTTTCTTTGCTTTTTTAAAAAAATCTACTGTTAATATTTTAAAAAAATAATTCATGGTGGCAAGCTTATTTAATACTCCTTCCTCCTATTTTTTCCACAACAACAACCCTGTGAAATAAGTTGGGCTGAGAGAGTGTGGATGGCCCAAAGTCACCCAGTCGGTTTGGGACTAAATTAAGCCTCCTTTTTGTAGCCTGGTGCCTTTAAATCATTAGATCTAATTGCTTTAAAATAAAAACCGTGAAAGTCTACCCCATGTTACATTTTTGTGGTTACCAATCTTTTCCGGTTATATTTATACATACAAAGTGTCCAGTTTAAAGGTATGTCATGAATTAGTATATTTTGGATCACCTGGTTCCAATCTTATTTTGAAATTGATTTAACTCAGAATCAAACTTATCTTTAGATTTTTATTTGTTCTTCTTCAGCGAAAATGCTTTTTAGTAAACTATATACACATTTATGAATTCCCTTTTAATGCCTAAAATTAATTAAAATTATTCCACAATGCATTTACAAGAAAAAATATAAAAAGTTACCAAAAGAAAAATGCAGACATAAGAAACATTTACAAAATTCAGAATATTGTTCTTGATCATGAAACAGAAACCCTTATAAATAAACAAAACCAAAAGAACCCTGCTTTATAAGAAGCACCCCAAAAAAGTTTTAAGATGGTTCTTGACTTTATTTTTTCTTTAATTAGGCTTTAAAATCTTCACAAGAAGTTGCCCCAATAGCGACCAGTTAATGTTTCTATATGGCAAAGAAGTTGGCATCTCCTAAACCTTTGAATTATTAATAATAATTAGCATTTTCTTCTCTCAGTTTCTCTCCCGATTCCCGTACTGCTTAGTAAATAAAAAGGCTATGTGGTTTGTGGGTGAATGATAAATACTGTACAAAAGGAGGGAAAAAAATCTCAGTTAAAACACAGTTCGTCTAAAACAACAACAGAAGGAATAATAATAATAATAACAACAACAATAATAATAATAACCCCCACTGGTTTCAAAACCTAGTTCTTTGGGCTGAGGGAGACACGAGAAGGAGTTAGCATTACAGCAACCTGTTACCTTTTCTCTTCATTATCCTTTGTACTATGAATGTTTGTTATCATAACAATAATTATAAGGACTTCAAAGCATCGCCCTGGTTCTGTACAAAAAGGGAAGAATTGGGGGAAAGGGATGGCGCAGAGGGAGCCAGCCCGCTCCAAGGACCACAATCCCCTTTGGCTGCAGCGGCGGCGGCGGCGGCGGCGGCATCCATCCTTCGGTCCGTCTCAGATGTGCGTCAAGGGCACGGTGCCGTTCACCCCTGTGCTGGTGCCCTGATAGTGCTGGGGTAAAGAGTGGAGCCGGCTTTGGGCAGCGGCGGCGGCGGCAGCGGCGGCGGCGGCTGCGGCCGCTGGGTCCCCGCCTTCGCTGCCGGGCAAGTACATACTGATCATTTCGCGTAGATCCCCGGGACAAGGGGCCCGCGAGTGCGCTGAGGTGACGGGTGGGCTGACGCTAGGCTCGGATTTGACCAAGGACCCCAGCGCGCCCAGAGCTCCTGACGAGGCGGCGGCGGCAGCGGCGGCCGCGGCGGCAGCGGCCGCCGCGGCCGAGTTCTGATGTGGCTGGGCGCCGTAGGAGATGCCGCCGTAGGCCGACGGCGAGGCGCTCATGTAGCCCTGCGAGTTGGAGATGGGGCTGTACTGGAGGGCGCCCATATCGTAGCGGTGCATTGGCTGGGGATTGTGCGGGTGCGGGTGGTGAGCGTGGGCGTGCGGATGTCCACCGCTGCCTGGGTGCTGGCTGTAAGCGAGCTGTGCCTCTTGCATCATCGCCGCCGCCGCCGCCGCCGCCGCCACCGAGCCCGGGTAGGCGCCGTTAGCCCAGCCGTTCATGTGCGGATAGCCACCGCCTGAGCCTCCGCCACCTCCGCCGGCGCTCCCGCCACCCCCGGGGCCACCTCCGCCGGGACTCTCCAAGCGTTGGACGCCGGCGGGGCTCACTCCTACGCCCATAGCTACCGGAGGGCCGCCCCCGGGACCACCGGCGCCGAGCAGCCCTCCGGCCAGCGAATATTTGTCTTTCTTTAGCAAAGTCTTGGTCTTTCTCCTCGGCCGGTATTTATAATCCGGGTGCTCCTTCATGTGCAGCGCCCGCAGGCGCTTGGCCTCGTCGATGAAGGGTCTCTTCTCCGCTTCGGACATGACTTTCCACTCAGCGCCCAGGCGCTTGGAGATCTCGGAGTTGTGCATCTTGGGGTTCTCTTGGGCCATCTTCCGCCGCTGGCCCCGCGACCAAACCATGAAGGCGTTCATGGGCCTCTTGACTCGGTCTTGGTTGGCCTTGGGGCCGCCGCCGCCGCCGCCGCCGCCACCGCCTCCTCCTCCTCCCGCACCGGTTTGGCCCGACAGGTTGGTGGTGACCTGGGCTCCACCGGGCGAGTGCATGTCCGCCTCCATCATCATGCTATACATTCACGCAGTTTGCTAGGGGCCACCAGGCTCCACAATGTCAGAACATAGAGCAGAGGAGCCGGGCGTCTGCCGAGCGGACGGGCGAAGCGAAACCCAGACGAAGGAGTCCGAGAGAGAAGGCGAGGTGCCGAGGCGCAAGAAATGAGATAAGAGTGCACTACGACGATCAAAGGTAAGGAGGAGGAGGAGGAGGAGGAGGAGGGGAGCCCCCGAGGGTCTGCCTGCGGGGGCACTTCGCCTGGTCCCTGGGAGCTTGAAGAAAGAGCGGGAGCGCGCGCGCGGGAATCTCCTCAGGCGGCAGCAAAACTTTCTTCCTCCGGGGACCGCCTTGGCCCGAGGCGAACGGCGGCGGCGGCGGCGAAGGCGACTCGAACAGGTGCAAGGCGGAGGAGAGCTGGGTAAAGAACAGCGACAGTCCCGCAGCTCCGCTGAGCCGAGGAGAACGGAGAAAATGGGAGCCCAACTCTCGACGCTTCTTTTCGTTCTGCCGCCTGGTACACGCGCGCTTCAAAGGCAGGACTCCCCTCCTTCTCGCCGCTGCCGAAGTGATCTAATGCCCCCCCCCCCTTCTCTGCTAACTTCCACCGGCAGAGAGGCAGAGGGGAGGGAGGGAGGGAGGGAGGGAGGGAGGGAGCGTGTGTGACTCGCATCCGCCGGTCCCAAGTGAACGGAGGGAAAGAGACAGGAAACCCCCCTCCCCCTCTATCACCTCGGCTCCCCGCAAAATTAAAAGGAGGCGGGGGGGGGAGAAAAGAGACGTAATTAAACGATAAGCATAAGAGGGAAAGGAGGAGGGGGGAGAAAGAAAAAGAAAGAAAGAAAGAAAGAAAGAAAGAAAGAAAGAAAGAAAGAAAGAAAGAAAGAAAGAAAGAAAGAAAGAAAGAAAGAAAGAAAGAAAGAAAAAAGAAAAAGAGAAAGAAAGAAAGAGAAAGAAAAGAAAAAGAAAGAAAAGAAAGGAAAGAAAGAAAGAAAGAAAGAAAGAAAGAAAGAAAGAAAGAAAGAAAGAAAGAAAGAAAAAGAAAGAAAGAAAGAAAGAGGAGAATATAGGAAGAAGAGAAGGGGAGGAGAAAAGAAAGAGCCTCCAGCCAGGGAGCAGAACTTGCACAATAATTTGTTCTCGGTGGTTTCCCTCCTCGCGCCCGGAGGAAGCAGGAAAGGAGGAGCAGCCGAGAGATTCGGCGAGAGGCGAGCCCAGCAGCCATACAAGGCGCACCGAACTGGGATTAAATGAGTTTGCCTTGGCCAATGGGAGGGCGCCGGCGGGGGTTGATTTGCATGGCGCAATTGAGGAGTGACGTCCGGAGGTGAGAAGTACAAACTCTTCGGGAGCTGGCAGGGAAGGGCGGGGGCGGAGAGGGTGTGAATCTCTGGGAGGGACCACGGAAGGGGCCAGAGCCACCATTAAAACTCGACCCAAGCAGGAGCAGCGGCGACAACAACAACAACAACAACAACAACAGCAGCAGCAGCAGCAGCAGCAGCAGCAGCAGCAGCAGCAGCAGCAGCAGCAGCAGCAGAACCAACTGAAGTAAGCGGTAATAGCCACCAATTGCTACCATAGCGGCATCAATAACGGCACCAATTGCCACAATAACCTTTTGGAGGTCATATGCCACAAAGGACCAAGCGATTCTCATTGGAATCAGGATTCTGGCAGCGTTTTATCCCCCCCACCCCCTCCCGATCGAACTGTTCAAAATTTGAAATGCGCGCGCACACAGACACACAAACCCACAGGCGGTGGTGCATAGAGTTTAGCATAGAGTTACACAGCGTGTATCTCAACGGGGAGAGGAGAGCGTTCACAAGTGGATTGGTAGAAAGTTTGCAACTTGCAAATATAATTTTGCTCCTAAAGTGGACTTTGTATCTAATATCAGAAAGGTTCTTTTTCCTCTTTTTATCCATTCCCTTCTTAAGGCAGTGGGGTATTTGGGTGTGTGTGTGTGCATGCACGTGGGCCAGTCGTTAAAAATAAAAAGGCACTGAGAAAGATAAAGTAAACTTTTAGATTAACCTGTTGGGACAACTTTGCACATGTTTTATGGAAGAAGAGGGCTCATTGAACTTGATTATTTGAAGTAATGAGAAGGGCACTGTCAACTAAATATGTGCTGCACAATCTTTTATGAACATTATGAATGAGAGGTGCATAATGGTATTATAAATAATTCTCAGGTAAACTAGTTAAAATTGAGTTATAGGAACTCTTTTTGAAATCTAGCATTTAAGAATTAGAGGGATCATTTGTATATTTTATTGGTAGTAAGTCTTGTATTGCCCAAACAAATCAAACTGAAGTCCTAAATAAACTATCTTTCTCTGATTTATGTCCTGGTTGCAGTAATGGATTTTTTTCCCACTGGATGATCATGTTAAACTTGTGTTGTCCTACTGTCTCTCTTTGGTTCCTGTTCATAGGAAACACTTGTTGAAGAAGAAGCATTTTTAATAATAAAAAACTAGCACTCATATCCTTACTCAATATTTAGAGATATACATCCCCAAGATAGCACATGCCTTCTTGCAATGTTTTAGTTATAGTTGATAGTCATTCCATTTTCTGCAGTTAATGAAATAATTTATAAAAACGTTATGGTTTTGAGAAACTCAGTTATAACCCTCCAGGCCTGCACACTAAACAAGGTGTGCTAATATAAGATGGCACTATTAGGATTTCACTTCAGTAGGTATGAAAGTTGTATCTGTGTGTTTGCATTTCACTGGTTATTTGCTACCTGAAAATATTTTCCATGTTTTCTTCAATTATTGACTTTTGAGAGCGTTTGGCATAATCTAAATGTATAATAAGTAATGGTTTAATAGAAAAATATAACTAGAGAGTGTCAAATAATTCCTTTTGCATTCCATTACTGTTTTCAAAAAGTTGCTGCTATCAACTTTTTCACCCCATTAAATTGGTAACTCATTTGCTAGTATTGTAGTTAAAATACAATGGAGATTATTATGATTATGGTTGATGCAATAAGTTAGAAGTATATTTTATGGTTTTCAAGTGAATTTACAATTGTAACTAAATGAATAGTACTACTATATTGCTTTATATACCTACATACATGGTTCCATCTGTGAGCAATATACACAGTGACGGGAATTTTCATATCATGAAACATACACAGAAGATGGCTTCCCTCAGAACCTCTCATTGCATAGCCTTGAAGGTTGCCTATCCAGTGCCCAATCCATCAATTTTCTTCTGCAACGTTTCTATGGTGCAGTTCTTTTCTTAATGTACACAGCCTTGTATAATGTTGCCCATCTGTTACATTATCTCCACTTTCGAAGGCTGAACACAAAGAGAAAATAGGGTATATTTCCTGGGCAGTTGTCTTTTGCACCAGATGAAAAACCTCTGAAGAACCACAAAGTTTCTCTGTTAGCTGCTCTGGAAATTATTTCATTGGAAAAGAGCATCTGTAGAGAGGCAGATCACCCTGACCTGATACCTTCCAGATGTGTACAGCTTCCAGAAGTCCAAGGTTAGCATGATCATAAAATATTTAGAATAGAAGCTAAGGACATCGTGGCAGTTAGCACTAAAACCAAACTACTCTGGAAATTTCTGGCAGGTTTCTAGATAGGTTTCTCTTTGATTCAACTGTGGCACCCTCAGAGAAAGTTCTGCTGAGTATATAGTTGAGAGCCTGAAGGAAGAAATCTTCAAGGATTTAGGGATCCAGATGGAAATAATATAAAGGAGAGCCCATACCATTTCATGGAACAAGATCTAAATAATCTTCCCCTTTGTAATGTCTTAGTAAATTGTCAAATTTCAACCTTTATCATTGTCAGCTAGGATGGACAGTAGCCCTTTCAGAAGGACTAAGCAAAAAATCCATTCATTCAAGATCCTTACTTGATAGGTGAAAGTGCTTAGCATTCAATATGGAATAATTATCTCACTTATTCAGTGTGGAATATCAAAACTAAAAATTATAGAAAATAAGCTGTAAAAGACACTGTTTATCTTATTCTGCAGGTAGGAGAGAGGGAGGGAGGGAGGGAGAGAGAAAGAGAAAAAGAAAGAAAGAGAAGGTGGGGAACATTGAACTGAACTTCCAGACATATTACTTAGGAAAGCCCAGTTTATTTAACACAAATAGTTACTTATACTATTCATGGTCAGAGTCTTATTGGATTGGAGTGACTTATTAACTCCAGTAAGTAAATAAGAAAATACATGAACAAACTATTGCATTTCTTTCCATTTTTACAGAATATGAATTTTTTGTATGTTCTCAGTTGATCAGTTATTAAACAATCCTATTAAAAATGAAACAGAATACAATATAGAGGTTTATCCTGATCTATTTAAAGAGGCAATTTTGTGAGCATTTATTCAGAAAAACTGTATGAATATATATAGGGTATATTCCTGAGTGGACATCCATAAACCTGAGCTGTGCTGTTTAGTTGTGCAATATGAAAACCCATTGCTATATCGTTTTTTTTTTTGGTTTGAGTTATTTATTTAATAACTCTCTGGTATGTATGGTTCAGTTTTAAGTGAGAAAACTCAGTTCAATCTTTGAAATTATTATGAATATGACTTTGTCATATTCTGAACTGATGGTGGGTTAGCATGCTTTAATGTAGTTTATACTAAAATGGGACTAAGTCTATATGAACAATCTACACCTGCAGATATATGTTGTTGCTAAGTGACAGGTGAATGACAGCTGTTCTTCTTGTCGATCCAATGGTAAACATGGTGCTTGGTCCCAAGATGCCTTCACTGGACAAAGTGGGGAAAGCAATCTCTTGAGGCTAATGCATTATTCTCCAGTTTTTATCCCTAGCCAAGAAACACAACTGTTCTGGATAGGGTGGGTGGATGGGAAACCATATCTGTATTATTCTGATGCTGAGTTGATCCTGTGTGGATATGCCTCAAAGTGAGATTAGGGCAGGGAGCTTAGGATCTGGCCAGGCCACAGATGTTGCTAAGGTGGAAAGATCTGCAAATCCTGCAAGTTCTTTTAGAGATTTTGATGCATACAAAAACGTTCAGGAGTTGCTTTTCTTCAGAGGGACTAATTTCTTATACTCCCCTCAAAAAATCTTCTAATGGCAACTAGAAAAATGGCAACTAAAGGGCCTAAGTGAGTGTCCAAACAAGTTGGGTTCATAAGCTTGTGTGTTTATTCTTCTAATTATTATAAAAGGGTGGTAAGAAAAAAACATAAATTGCAACCCCCTAAGGTACCTCAAATCCATGAAACCCATTGCTGTTGCAAAATAAATATTCAAAGTAATGTGTTGTGCTTATATAGAAACCAGTGAACGAACGGGAGAAAATTACTCTTTTCAAACAGACGGAGGGAGGACGTCTATCTCAGTTCCAAAGAGAAGTAGGGTCTGCCTCTGAGCAGAGGGGGTGTTGGGGAGGGGTGAGAATGGGAATAGGGAATACCCTCCTGAGTCATCAATTCAGCCAGGTTGCCAAATTCGAGATTATTCTCCCAGGGTAACTGGATAGAGGCCTCTCTGAAATGGGTTGATTTTGTCACAAGACAAGCTAGAAATTGTTTTGCTTTGAAGATCCAGGGGTTGGTATTATACCTACAAAATGAGTTGGAAAAATCAGGATGCCTGTATCTCTTGCCTTATCAGTAGGCCAAAGAACTCCACATATGTTCCTACAGAGAGTCAGGAAGTTTTAGAAATTTCCACCTGGAGCCGTTACAAGAAGCGCAGTTCAAGGAAAAATCTGCCACTGTACATAAAAAGATGCAGCCAAATCTCTTTGCCCAGAAAGCAAAGAGGGGAGGGGCAAAGGGACTACAAGGGAAGAGTAGTACAGTATTCGAGAAAGCAAACTTGGCTCTATACTAAAACTTTTGTTCTCTGAAAATCCAGAAAGGGAGCTTCACAGCCATCCCAACAAAGTTGCTTTCAATTTCTTCACCAAATGGGGAGCACAATCTCTTCCTTCCTTCCTTCCTTCCTTCCTTCCTTCCTTCCTTCCTTCCTTCCTTCCTTCCTTCCTTCCTTCTTCCCTCCCTCCCTCCCTCCCTCCCTCCCTCATGCCTTTACTTCTGACTCTGGAACCTGTGCTGCTCCCCAACTCTTCATTGAACAACCAAGGTCCGCTTTGCTGATTCTGGCAAATCCCCGCAAGTTTCCCACCAGGAAAAGGCGAGTGGAGGGAAGGGAGCGGGAGAGCCCCTCGGAATATCCGACCGACCCCGAAGCTCCTGCAAGTGCGGTGCGTCGAGGGTCTCCCCAGCGCAGAGGGCGATCGCCGTCTGGTGGCTGCTCTTCAGTTCGGGATTCCTGGAGCCGGGAATAGCCCGAGGACATGCAATTGGGCGACCAGTCCCCGCGTCCCCCCCATCCCGGTCCCCCTCGGCTGTTCTGCAGCGATTCCCCAGAGCTGCTTCCCGGCCTTTCCCTGTTGCCCGAAGGCATCCCAATGCCCCATTGGGAAAGGGAAAGGGTTCCTCTAAAATATTTAGGAAAAGTCGGGAGATGGAGACCGGCATGGAGGACTCAGCCTGAAACCGGGCCAAGCCCACCGCTTTTTTCATTCTCTGAAGAGGCGCGAAGGCGGCTTGGCCGACTTGCGACTTGCGACTCTTTTTAGGCTGCAAAGCCCGTTCTATGTCCTCCACCAACCAAGCCCGATGCCTCCCGTAGGTTCCTCCAGAGATCCTAACCTCTACTCCACCCCGCGGCATATGTGAGTTGTGTGTGCGCGCGCACACGCCTCTGTGTGTGTGTGTGTGTGTGTGTGTGTGCGTGTGCGTGTGCGTGTGCGTGTGCGTGTGTGTTGCGATTTCCAGCCCACTGGCTGAAAGCGTTTGGAGAATCTCTGGAGCTTCCGAATGGGGGCTCACCCCTGTGAACAGTGCTCACACATATAATTCAAATTTCACAGCTGACCTGTTCTGAAAAACCTCAATCAGCTTCTAATTGAAGGGAAAACAAAATATTGCTTCCCTACAGCCGAGCTAACGATTTAATCATTATATCAGACATTATAGCTTTTAATTAGGCTAATGCTGATACTGTATGGAAAAGAGATAATTCAACACAGTTCTTGATGAATTCTGTAATTGGGTTAACGGAACGGAGGGAGCAGTTGAGGGAAGAGACGCCAATAATATTCAAACCGCGTCTAGAGTTACCACCAGGTTTATGAATGAAAGAGTGGGGCGGGGTAATGGGAAAGACCCGCCAGAGACAAGAACTAAAACTTCACTCACAAAACGCTTTCGTTTTCAACTTCTCCACCCACCCACTTCACGCCATATTACGGGCTTCTCCGGTGCGCTCTCTCTTGGGACGAAAGAGGTATACTGAAATAAAGAATGGTCTGATTTAGCTCTAACCAGCCCTACCCCACAACCGGTGCCTCTTTTCACGGCTCCTAAGGTCCCTGAAAGTTAGCCTTGTTTTTTCCTGTGGTCCTGGGAATCCATCCAGGTTACCTGTTCGAGCCCCGAAAATGTATTACCACCGGCCTGTTTCCTTATTCCCTCGCAAAAAAAAAAAAAAAAACAGTTGAGGGATTTTGTCTCGCAGCTGAAATGCAGAGGGACTTTCCTAACCTGATCTTTTTTCCCGCCACCCAAAAGGCACCGAGGAAAACACTTCGTTTTCTTTTGTCCTTTTTTTTTAAAAAAAGGCGGAAAGCAAAGTGAAAAGAAAACGGCTAAGACCAACATACACACACATACACACATACACCTATAGTGTGTGCATACACACACACGCATCTCGAAAGAAATAAGGAATGGAACAAAGCAGAGACGAGTAAGGGAAAGAAAACAGATTAATGCCATTATAACGTACTGTCCTACTGTTACGTACGGCTCAGTTTTCTATTCCTGGAGACCACGTTCTTGACACTCATCTATTTTATCAGACAAAACCAGATAAGGGGAGTGTCCATGCTGACGGTTAAACCAATTATTAAAATTATAAAGACTTGGGGCTGGACTGATGCAGAATTAATGAGAGAATAGTTGCAGAGGAGCCCGCTAATCGGCTGACAGATTTCCAGAAATAAATCCACCTTACTCGTTGGAACACTTATTTCTCCACCGTAATGCTTTCTGCCCTATTATACATAACGTCCCCAGATGTTCCAATTTGGAGCCAAATAGATGTAGGGCAGGCAGGCAGGCAGGCAGTCCGGCCAGCCTACGCACCTACCAGATAAAATCTATTTGCGGTTCCTTTTGGCCAGAGCGCCTGGCTCTCCTTGTCTCCCCAATTCCCTTTTCCCCCCTTAGGAACACAGGCGCTCCACGGAAGCCCTGCTGAAGATGCGCTTAGGATGCGCTATTCGAGAGGCGCATTCCTACGCAGGAGTTAAGCGCACTCGCCCTGTCCTGCTCGTGGAAGCCCCAGAGGGAAATGGGCGGGCTCAGGTGGGCTTTTTTTCCCCGCCGGAGTTGGTCCCGGATTCGGATCTTCTCGTGGGCATTTGGGAAGTCGGCTCCCCTAAGGAAGGCTGGAAGCTGCCCCGAGTCCTGCTTTGTCGGGGAGAGCCTTTTACAAACGGTTTGTTTGCATTGTGCCTTCACGAGGCTCCCTGCACAATATTGTTTTGTGAAAGGAATATTCTTTATTGTGATCCATCCTTGTCTTATTTTGTCGGTAATTACAGCAGAATCAAACGGCTCATTGATAAAGTTCCATTGACACAACCTCCCCCCCACCCTGTAATTAACAGTCTGAATGCACCTTTAAAAAGACATTACTCAAGAGTTGTAATTTTTGCGTCTTTGTGTTGCTAAAGGAATACGCGTATAAGACGAAATCACCAGAAAGCCTTTAAAACACACACACACACACAAACAAATCCACCGCGGTTCCCCAAGGCGGCTTGTTCGTTTCCACTTCCATACTGAGCGGGTAGGGATGGGGGAGGGGGGGGTTGAGGGTGAGGGTTGCTCAGTTCTGACAGGGAAAATGCAACGCAAGTTAAAGGTGTGTTGTTGTTGTTGTTGTTTTGAGGCGAATGATACGCCCTGCAGCCTCCGGGGTTTGTCATTGCTGCGGTTATTTCAAGATGTGAGGTTGGAAAACAACAAATGCTGAAGGGATGAAGTGCTGGGTTAGGTAAGTTTAGGAAACGGAATGCAAGTATGTACAGGGTTGCTTTGCTTTGATTAACGCCTCCCGTTTACACTGTAATGAGACGGAATTAAGGGAGTCGCTTTGGAAGCCAAGGCCAGGGCAAGTCGGATGAGTGACGTGTGGTGTTAGAAGCAACCAAAAAGCTGTTCTCTAACCTCCCAAATAAAAAGACACCCCTCGACTTCCAGAGACGAGCCAGGAGGCATTCGATAAAGGGAACATCAACAGAAGGGATGAAGTAAGCCAACCCCCGTTTCTCTTTTTTTCCTCCAGTCTCCTCCTCGCCCGCCCGCCGCGTTCCCGCTTCCAAGCGTCCCCCTGTTATTGCAAATTAGATTAACCACCCAGGCTTCAATATAGGCATGACACGAGGTTCACGAGAGAGCGCGGGATCATCCACTCCAATCTCTCTTTTCATCGGAGCATCTCCCATAAATTACATCTTGTCTTTTCATACACTTTTCCTATGAGATTAAAACATCACTTTGACCCAATTTAGAGCTGGGCAGCCGCATCCTATAGTTGCTCGGGGAAAACAGGCAACAAGGCAAGACATCTAAATATAACCCTGCAGGTGGAGTTCCTGCGCATTTAAGGCGCGGTGCGGTGAACGGGAGCGTTCCTTCGCTCCATGTAATGCTTTAGTAATCTCTTCCTCTAGTCTACAAGGTGGAGTCCAGTTCCCCCCAAAATACCATTTTTTAAAAAGCTGGGTGTGAAATAACAATGTTCATCTTCCTGAGCTAGGTTATTGATTAGGTCAGGTATTGCTGTTAATGATATCACTATTGCAATGTCAATGGTTTTAAATATGAGTGTAAGAACTTTATTGGAAACAACATTCCTAAACTTCCAAAAGTTGGTCCTTCGCTATGAAGCCAGGGTCTCATAGGAGCTGAAGTCCAAGTAGTTAGAGGACATCGATGGGTTGACAAAGTGTGTCATATGCAACTATTCGTGTGCCATTTCTGTTTCTTCCCTCCCCTCCAAATAGTTTGAAAGGATGTGGGAGGAGGAAGAGGTCCGGGCCCAATCTGAACTTCTTTCTTTCTTCAAGCACCTTATAGAAATGCCTCTCCAAGATTTAGGCATTGTTTCTAGACCTTTAGAACCATACAATCCCAGTGTTGGAAGGAATCCCATAGACAACCGTGTTCATTTATCTGCTTAGCACAGGAGCCAAAATCCTGTGTTCCAGGAGGGAACATCGAAACTGTGCTATCAAGGCTGACTTCAGAATTCTTTATATCTTTGTAAAATAACAGGTAAACAACTTCTAAAAGCATACAGGAAAAACTATATAGGTAGCTAGCTACAAGTAGTTGCTCTCTTCCCTTCCTACAACAATCCTATTTAAGAGCAGGGTAGTTTTCTCTGTGTGTTCCACCACTCAGAGGTATTTATTTGCTACCTCAGGAATCACGACTTCTTTCTAAACTTATTTATCACAAGGTTAGCACCTTCTGCTTCTATACTACTTGAACCCAGGTGGCTGCCAGTTTATGCATTTAAATAAGGAATGAAATATGATATTAATGCAAAGTTTAATTGGGACCTGTACAGAGGAGTCTCATCCATTTATTCCTACTGGCGTCATTTTGCAAAAAAAAAAAAGTATTTGAAGCTTGTAAAAGGTTTCTGGGCTTTTGAAAGAAAAGGAAGTGGGGAAGAGAGTTGGAGTGCCTGTATTTGTGTGATTCTGTGCCTCTCCTTCCCTCTCCTCCTTGTTCTGCACATATTTTCCAAGTATACTTGAGCTGGCAGAGAAATCTTCTATCTACTCAAATTATTTCTGCTGGTTTTGTCCTGGGGATTCCTCATTCCTAACACCTGAAATGATTCGGTGGTCTGGACCCCCCAGCCACTTCACTGTTAAAAGTAGGAAAGCATTTTCATGTGAAGCAAGGCTCCCGCCCAATTTGTCACCCAATTTTTGAGAGGGCAGTTCCTAAAACATCTGCGACTGTAGGCCCAATCCAGCTTGCCTTTCCAAGAAATTTACACCAAGAGAGTTGCAAGCCTCCTGGGATGTTTATTTTGGTTGTTTGCTAACGTGCTGTATTGAAACATTAATAATTTAAAGTCCCCCTGTGTGAATTCCAACTTCCTTCCTTCCTTCCTTCCTTCCTTCCTTCCTTCCTTCCTTCCTTCCTTCCTTCCTTCCTCTCCCCCGCCTTCCTGTTTCTTTCTCTTCTTTTTATTTTTTTGAAGGACTTCATGTAGCTACAAACAGAAATCGAAGCGTCTTGCCACAGTCAAACGGGTGATTCCGACCCGTTTGATAACCGCAGGCTTTGTTCCGCCTTAGAGCAGACGCATCTTAAACGGCTCTCTTCCTTTTAGTCTCTTTTGCAGCCCTTCCTCAACGAACACCCACCCAGACCCGTCTTTTGCCCCTGAAACAAAGAGGCTTCCCGCTTTCTCCCAAGCCCTTTCTTGGGAGACCCAGGCCCTCGAAGGAGTGGAAGCCAGTTTACGAAGTGGCTTACTTCTTCCGGCCAGGGATCTGAGCCGTCCGCGTCCGGAATGGGGAAAAGGGGGCGCAGCTCCAAGCCAGGCACAGCCTTCCCGCGCGTCTTCCTCTTCTCGCCGGGAAAGGAGGAAGAGGAAGACGCGGGTAGGGTGGGAAGAATCGCGCCACGTCGCCAGAGCTCTGCAAGCCCAAGAAAGCTCGAGCGATGCGCTCCGCTCCGTTGGAGAGCAAAGCTCACCTGGCTTTAGCTCGGAGTCAGAGATTCCCCGGCTGTGGTTTGGCAGGAGGGGAGAGAGAAAGAGAGAGAGAGAGAGGCCGGGGCCTGACTCTTACTCTCCATGGCCGAGGCCGTCTTGAGCGCCTGGGAAACCGGCCCCCTCAGCCTTCCTCAAATAGTCGCAGAATCTCCTTAGCCCGCCCTCGAACAGGCAAGGAGGGAGGTTCGGGGTCCCGGTGCTACTTTCCCCGCGAGCCTGGTAGGCCGGGGGGGGAGGCGAGGCTGTCTCGGTTCGAAACCGGTTGCTTCGCTGAGCGTCTCTTCCTCTGCGTTCTTGCGTGGGTTTGTTTTTAGTTCAGAGAGAGAGAGAGAGAGAGAGAGAGAGAGAGAGAGAGAGAGAGAATACCGGCTCCTGGGACACTCACGCCAACACTTTAACCGAGAAAGCACAAAAAAAACCCTAACCCGGGAAGGTGTGTTGGCCTCTGCCCCCTTCGCCTTCCCTCTGCTGCGGGAGGAGAGGATGCGGGGCGGGTCGATGGAAAAAAAAGGAAAAAAGGGGAGCGGGCTGGAGGAGCTGATCGCCCAGGGTCCCATTGTCCTGCTGAGCGGGAAATGGGGAAGTGGTGCTGCCTTTGGGGATAAGGAGGGTGGGAGGGAGGGTCAGCCTCAAAAAAAAAAAAAAAAAGGAAGAATACAAAGGAGAAAACCCTATCATAAAAAAGGGGAAGACCCCCTCCTCCTCCTCCTCTCATTCGTCACACTTCTCCACAGGCATTCCAATCGATGCGGCGGCTTTAGGAAGAGGTCTTTCTTTCCACTTGTGGAAAGTTGGAAGCCCGCCTCCCTTGCAAACTCCGGGTGGTGCCCGTCCCTCCCCCCTCCCCCCTCCAGAATGACCCACCCACCCGCCCCCTTCAAAAGTTCGCGGCCCACTTACAGTTCCCGTTTCCTCCGCTCCCCGCGCCGCGAGCCTTCCGGAGCGCAGCCTCTCCCGCAGGGCAGGGCAGGGCCGGCTGCCTCAGCCACCTTCCCCCGCGCCTGGCCGGCCGCCACCTCTCTCTCTCTCTCTCTCTCTCCCTCTGCCCAGGGTCGCTCTCCTGCTCGCCCAGCCAGCGCTGGCTGCGCCACCGTAGTGCCACGGGCGAGAGTGCCCGGGCAAGCGGCGCACACCCTCGTCCACACACCCTCTTCCTTGCTCGCTTTCTCTCCCCTTTCACTTTCTCTCCCTCTCACATACTCTCGCGCTGCGGGGGTGGGGGAGAGAAAGAGAGAGAAGCTCGGAAATGAAATTTATTATTGATTTAAAAAAAAAAAACCCGGAGAAAGACTTTTCTAGACAATTTCAAGTTATTGTTTCTCTCTTGCAAAAAAACCACAACAAAACAAAGGCTACAACAGCGACTGAGCAGGGCTTCCCTCCCTCCTACTCCCCCCCCCCTCTCCAATTCTGGAATATAATGAAGCGCTTTTGTGTGTCACTGAACAATACCAAACAAGGAGTCTAATAAATAGCCACTTCCACTCTTGTCGCTTCTCCCCCCCTCTTTTTCTCCTTCAGTCTCGGCGAATAGGACCGAGCAGTTGGTTGGAAAGCAGATGGGGACCCCGCCGCAGGAAGGAAGAAAGGGGAACCCAGCCCTTCCCTCGCCCTCCTCCCGTTTTTCCTTGAATCTGGGGGCTCTCCCGCCTTTTCTCTGGGGTTCCTTCTTGGGCCGCCTCCCCGGCGGGGTTTCCTTTACCTCCCGGGTTGTTCCTGTCCTATTTTGTTGGGGCTGGCAAGTTAGGATCCCTCTCTCCACCCGTCCCGTGTCCCCCCCCCAACACCGGAATACTTTGGCGTGGCCAAAGTCCTGCAGCGAGGGGCTCCGGCTTCCCTTCTCCGAGAAGAGCGCGCGCTCTGCTTCCCTTCGCCGGCTTTTTCCTTGCCTCCAGCAATTCCCTGCTGGAGGAGGAGGGGGCGTTCGCCGGGACTCCCACAAGCCTGCGCCTATTGCGGAAAGCCTCGCCTCGGGAGGGGGCACTAAGGGGCTCCCCGTGGGGGGGCGGGCTGTCTAACAGGGTACCTGGATGGGCGTGAGCTTCTCCAGGTGCGCACACGCATTAGCACGACTCCGGGAACGGCCCTGCCTGAACCCAGAACCTGGTGGGACAAAGCGGACCCCCTCGGGCTAACTCCGCGCTTGCTGAAGGGCTACTTTGAACTGGGGGGGGGGGGGGATAGAAAAGGGCGCGGCCATCGCTGCAAGCCATCCTGAGCGGCGGCGCAGCGGAGACTCCTCCATTTCTCCCTCCGCCGCCAGCAAAATTTCTAAGTGGAAGCCGCTGCTGTTGGACGCCCTTCCGACATCCCGAGTCAAATCGTTTCCCCGCAAACTCTTTAAAAAAAAAAAAACCAAAGTGGGCCCTTGAGAGTAGCTGCACTTTAAAGCTATGAACCTCTCTCTCTCTCCTCCTCCTCCCTCTCCTTCTCTTTTTTTTCTTCTTCTCCTTCTCCTTCTTTTGGATCCAAAGCGGCACTCATCTAAACATCTCGTCCAGAGGTCAAAACCTAACATTTTTCTCTCAAAACGAAAAAGGGAAAAAAGCAGTCTGATACAAAACTGATACCAAACAGATTTTTTTTTGGGGGAATAAATCGCCAATAAGGCCAAGTTTTCATTGGAAAAATTCGGCGCAGGAATCTTGCGGGGAAGTTCTGGATGTATGGGACCGCGTGGTACACCTTCCCCGGCGCTTCAGAAGAAGGGAATTATTTAAACTCCGCTTCATCGCAGCCAAACCTACACTTGGGAAGTAGATCCCGCTGAAATGATCCAGATTTAGTTCCTGCTACAACCGTCTGCACTGCAGCTCCATTTGCTTTGGAATCGCCTCCAGTCTTGTTTATGTTGCAATTCCCCAAATGAATTGGGTGCGACAATTCCAAGCCTGCCACTTACATTTCCCCGCTTAAAAGCAGGGAAATACTGAACAGGGGGATAGCACTGGAGCGAGCTTCTCGGCTTTGCAAGGAGTTGAATGGTGTCCCTCTTCCCCACCTCCACCCCCGCGGCTGTCTCTCTTTTTGTTAAGCGGAGCACCTGTCAGTCAGCTGGCTTTGACAACCTGCCACAATTTTTGTCACTTAATAGTGGGTGTTAGGCTAAGTGCAAAACATTCTGGCAAACAGATGTCAAACCTGCATTTCACACAAACGTGGGTTGTGAAATTGAGTTTGAGCTCAGGCATTATTATTTTTTTTTAAAAAAAAGGTGCCAGTGTGTCAACTGTACACAAAAGCAGCACCCTGACCATCTCTGCTGGCCGTGTTTGTTATTGAAAAGCGGCGTCTTTAGCAAGCTAACCTCCAAATTATAGCAGCTCCTTCTCACATTTCAGACAGGGAAATAAGAGAACGGTACTGGAGAGTGTGTATGTGTGCTCAAAACAAAAGTCCGCAGCTTAGGGGACCTACCAGAGAAATATTTGGGGAGGGGGAGACGGGGAAAGATTGTCCAGTGTCGCACACATTAAAGCGCCTTCGAGATACATGGTGTGGGAGTTGGAGCGGTGGGAAGAGGGAGGGTAAAATTGGGGGTTCAAGACCTTGTTTTCTTGCGCTCTTCTTACGAGAGAGAGAAAAAAGAAAAATTCACCGCATATCTCAGTCTGGTAGAATTTTTGAAATTGACCGCCCTGATCCAAGGAAGGCGATGCTGTCGAGGGAAGCGTGGCTCGTCTGCCGATGAGGCACTTGGTAAAATTGTCCTCCACGAGCAAGCTTTTGACTCCTCTTTTTGTTTTAGTTGTTCCTATAGAGATAAGAATGAGAGAGTGCTCCTTGGATTTTTCTGCTCATCCATATGCCAACAACCTGAGCATTTCATTATGCTCAAAATAACCCAAGGATGATGTATGTGACGATTCTTTGGGAGAACGGTTCAAAAATGGCACGAAAATCAACTGCTTACAGGAGCAGCAAAAGAGAAGAAGCAGGATCAATTTAAGCAGAGGTATATGCATCCATTCTTTTGCAGCTGCAAAGTTCAATCTTGTCCTGGGTGTAGCCTTTTATTTCCTCTTTTATTGTGGAAGGATGGGGAAGAGAGTAACATTAAGATACAGGCATTGGATGGGAAATATGGTGGGAAAATTTGCCAATTTATCACTGATCCAAAATAATTCTTATCTCATCTGAGAACTGCTCTAGGTATTTCTGCACTCATGTTCTTTTACAAACTCAATATAATGAAAGGATGATACAGAGAAGACTTGTACATGATTTTATTGGAATGTCTACAGCAGAAACTACAAATCAAATTTAATGTTAGAATTACACTGTGCATTTTTTGTTTCTTCAGATATTTGCATATATCCCAGCTGTCAGGAGGAGAGAACAAGAGCCACACATTTTCCCACTGTTAACTTTAAAAAAAAACCAAAACATGTCATCAGTTTGACTCCTTGGTATTGTCTGTCCCATTCTAGCATTTTCTAGTTCCTCAGCATGGTTTTAAACATGTGCATTTTGAACCTCTGAGCATGTGCATACATTTGTGTATGCATTTTAAAAATGAGTCCTTTTAATCCTTGTGGCTTGGGTGGTGGACTGGAAGGAAAGGATATTGATCCAGATTAAAGGAATTCTTATCTGTGCCATTTCCCCACTTTAAAAAAAGATCAGAAAACATGATTGGAAATGCATAGTTTTGAGTCAATTATTTTCAGAATATATTGTCATGTTCAAAAGAACAGAAAACTTGGGAAATGAAGTGCAACTGAAATGATTTTGAATATTATCTCTTGGCGGGGAAACTGATTTCATAAATGCCTTGCCACTTTTTAGATAAATGGTAGAAGTGGCAGGGATCTTAAGGAATTCATTGTGTATTTTTAAAAACCTCCAGAATGTAGACAACTACTTTCATTGATGAAGAAAGCAATGTCCTAATGGCAAAACATTTAACCTCCATTTAGCATGAAAGACAGGCAAGATTAACCATGACATTTCCAGAGACTGCATTCTAACATGCATGGAGTAAGTCCATTTAAAGCAGAGGGCGTTACTTCCAAGGAAACATTGAATATTTTTTGAGACCCAAAAGAAGAACAAATCCTGAAGAGGAATTTAAAAAAACATCATAGAAACAATTTTTGAGAATAGTTACAGTGGCCCTATCTTAATATAATATTTATTTGAGAGGATAGAGATGAATCTTTCAAGAATATTGTTGAAGGTAAATGTTCTTTTATGAAATCCAAGTCAACCTGTGTCCAATCAAAACATAGGGAAGTTTTTTAAAAGTCCTGGAAAAGGCCAATGCATTTTTGTATTGTTGTCAAGAGAACCGTATAGTTATGTCCATTAATTCAACAGTTGGTCTAAATGTAGGCATTTTATTTGATATTTAGATATGTGGTTAGTTTTACTCAATTGATATTTATTTCCAGGTGAAATGTGATGAGGAACTAAAACCATTTTCTGGCTATATCTGAGGCCATTATTTTTAGAAGAAGGATAGCAAGCTATCTACAAACAAGTTATTTCTTACTAATTTTATTCTTTTCATACATATATTATATAAAGAAATCCACCCCCCAAAGAACTGAATTTGGCGAGATTACTAAGTATATTATATGTGGAAAGCGAGTGCACTAAGACTAGTTCTTATTGACAGGATATCTGTGGAGATGTTTAAATGAGTTCTGTTATGAGGGAAATTTTCACTGTGGATGTATGCAATCTGAATAATTTGATTTAAAATGAATGTGGCCTAAGCTATGAAATTTTTATTGGTTTTAAATAGTTAAGGAGCAAATTCCATAGCAATCTAATTTTTAAAAACGCCTGATAATATAGACTAAATTTCTTCAAATTCAGTGTCATAAAAGAACCTAAAGGGGAAATAAATAAAATGAAACTCAATCTAAATCTAATAGGAGTAATGTTGCTCTTGAATCATTATGGCTATAGAAAAGTAAAAATATATCAGAATATTATCTGAGAAATAAAATTGAAAATGAAAGTAACTCATGGGGTTTGAAGTTTAAGGGGTGGGGGCTTAATTTTAATGGTAGGGCTCTCACTCTGATCATGTAGTTATCAGGTAATAGGTAGCTAGGTTGCCAGGTGCTATCAATATTTCCATGTGTTTTTTAATTACAACAAAAACCCATGTCAGGTATATATAAAATTGTAATGACATCTGGACATGATAACTCATAATTAGGTCCTCTTGAATTTATTCGTCGGGAAATAATCCTAAAATATGAGAATCAAATTAAAGCATTATAAATGACCTTCTGAACTTCTATGGATATACCAAGGACAATTTGTCATATATTCAGCCGGCTTAGTTCGTTAGACTGAATATAGTTTTTGGTTTTAAGACAATTCAAAGGGTGAGGGGCTATAATCTAATCCTGAAGGCAGTGTTCCCTACTGCTTAGTTTCAATTTTTCATCTTATCTTTATCTTTCTCTGCTGGTACAGGATTATTACAGGTAGTCCCTGACTCACAATCACAGTCAGGACCAGAGTTGCCATTGCTAAACAAGGCAGTTGTTAAGTGAGTCATGCTCGATTTTGTGATTTTTTTTGCCACAGTTGTTAAGCAAATCATTGTAGCTGTTTATGTCAATCACATGGCCATTAAGCAAACCCAACTTTCCCATTGACTTTGCTTGTCAAAAGCTAGCTGGGAAGGTTGCAAATGGTGGTTACATGACCATGTGATGTTGCAACCATGGTAAACACATGCCAGTTACCAAGCAGCCAAATTTTGATCATGTAATTGTGGGGATGTTGCCACAATCACAAGCACCAAGACCAGTTAGAAGTCATTTTTTTCATTGTAATGTAACATTTTCTTTCTCTTAGGATACATTCAGATGTTTCTGGTCTCATAAGGACGATATGATGAAGTCCCTCTCTTGCCATTTCCCTGCAACTGGTGTTTTGAAGGCATGCTTCCCCCAACCTGAAGATATCCTTGATTGTTCAAGAATATTGACTTTGATTGAATTACTTGCCTTGAATTTACCTTGATATTTCCAGTTTGAATTGAAATCAGTAGAATGTTAATATGATTGGTTGATTGGCTCACTCTCTACATGTTAAAATATATTCATTTATCAATTTACATCCTTCCACGATTTAATGATTCTCAACTCTGTATAATGTACAAATATTATATTATATGGCATATGTTAAAATGCACATATTCTTCTTGAACATGGCCTTGTGTTTGGAATGTTTCAAGTATTGTGGTTTTTTTTTTTTGGCATTGGATAGGCTAAAGGAATAATGTAACATTGGAAGAAGAAATCTACATTTGATATGCAGTAATGGATTTCGGTCATGTCTTGTTTGCAAAAATATATTAATCATTATTATATTAGTCAATATAATAATATTCTAAGCAAAATATTCATTTTTAAAAGTTGTTCTGTTTACAATACTGTATACTTCCTATGCTTTTTCTTTTAAAAATCCTTTGAAATATTATATTTATCAATATTGTAAGTCTATTTCTTCAGTTAATTTATTTAATTTTTAAAAATGTTGAGTGTCCAATTTTTTTTTCTCCTAAGCACCATTTCCTTTATTCTAGACCACTCTGGAATTATGTCTCAATTTGCTCCTTGTTGCTCTAGGTTTCAGAAACATTAATCAAGAATCTAAGGCTACAAATAGCTTTGAAACCCACCAGATCAAGCTCACCTGGTCAACTCCATTCTAAAATATTAATTATTAAGCTATATTTTGCATGCTACTTTGTTTAACTTACATTTTACTCTTCATTTAACTGGTTTATTCTACTGGATTGCTAATTCTTTAACTAATGTAATAATTCATTGTAGTTTTGTTATTCCCCTGAGAAATCACTTGAATATTTTGATGACATACTTCACATGTGCTTATTAAAGAGACTGTTTATTTATGTAGCCTAGTAAAATCTCCCTCAAGTCAAACTTAACTACTGGTGCTTTCATAAATGTTGGTTTTTTTTGGCAGCAATATAGATGTTATTTGCTCTGCTTTTTCCATTTAAAAAAAAAATCTCAGTCTAGCCCATAACCCATATATTTTTGGAGACTCTAATACCAGGCTTGTTCTGCTTAGCTTCCAAATAATTGACTGCAATACATTAAGGTATACCTTTAGCTATTGTTTATAGTTCCCTTAGTGTGTATTAGGAAGTGATCTCAAGTCAGATACTTGAGCATTTTTCAAGGTAAAAAACTAGAGAAGAGCTGTATCAGAAATGGATAGATTTGTTAAACTTGTGTATTTTGCTCTCAGCTTTGGCATGGATGATCCCAAAGTGACAGCTTGACTGTTTATTCCATGTGATGTCTATGAATTAAGCAATAAACTTAAATAAATTTATTCCCTATAAATTCCCTGGATAAGGAACTTCACAGAATATGAAGATCATTACTTAAAATAACCAGTTTCAAAACTGGTTATTCCAAATTAATTTATCGGGATTCAAGGATTTCTCTCTCTTAGTTATATAAAGTAGCTTATGTTACTAGCTACCTATACCACTCCAGAGTTAACAAGAGTTGTCAAGTTAACAAAATCACACAAATTCAATATGGTATGATACTGAATTTAGTAGCTGGAACAGTAAAATACACAATAGGCCAGAATATGTAGCTGTAGTTGATTAGTTAGGGAGTGCTGACTCATGCATGATGCAATCTATGCTATGATTGGCTGCTGTAACTATAAAGGGGGAGTTTCCCTTTCCCCTCTCCTTTTTCTTATATGTGTTCTGTATACTGTTTAATTTACCTCATGATGTTCCTATGTTCCTGACTATCTTGTGTTTCTTTCTGGATGATGACAAAGGCTGCTGCAAATTTGAATGTTTTTATATATATTTATATTTATATATGCAATATATATATTGCTGTGCAATTAATTCCTTGACAAGTTATCCCAGTTTGATGTCTCGATCAACCCAAAATGCAGCTTCTTGGAACTGCAATCCTTATACTTTGGAGTGTACAAGGTTAAGGGAAGGCTATTGAGAGTTTATTTTTGTCCTATTTGTCTGACGTAGGCAAAGCTAGTAGCATTACATGTTACTTCTAATATTCTCAAGAACTTCAGATAATGTCTTTTTAAAAAATCCTACATTCCTCTCCCCAAAACAGCAACTGTGAATGCTTACTGCTGTTATACTACTGGGGAGGAACAGAACATGATGAAACTGCCCTTGTATAAATACAGGCTCTTATTTTATGAAGACATAAGAGTACAGTTTACGCAGAAATGAAACAAGACCTCTTTTGAATAAAACAATCTGCATAAATGCTTAAAGAAAGCCTATAATTATGATAAAAATGTTGCTCAAAGTTAAAATTATGAAGCAATCAAGATTTATAAACTCATCCACTTTTAATCATACTTTCATCTTCATATATGAATTGTATATGGAACAACATATAACAATATATTTGTTGGAGTGCATTCATGTATTTATTTACCACGCCAAAGTCATTGGATTTTCCTAGGCCCTCCATGTACAAATGAACACATGCAAATGAGTCATTTTCAGTCATTTCTCACAGCATATTTGCAGACAATGTACTATCCCAAGCATTTTGAAAATATGATGCAATTATTTACTATGTTGTAATATGAAATACCTGCAGGCTAGTAATGACTCTATACCTGATCCTAAGAAAATAATAAAGCAAGAAAAAAACTCAACAGAAGCCTTCCCATAAGTAAGAAAAAGTATATTCAGTAATATGGGCAAATATCAAGCTTGATACATTAGAGTTATAGTATTTGCACACAGGCACGGTTGTGTCAACAATTGCTACTCCTTATGGGGAGTTTGTTCAGAGTTTTTAGAAGGGAGCAAGCATTGTTACCTGCCTAAGAAGATGGTTTGTGGGGCTTTGCCTGATCTGTGCATCTATGACATTGTAGGTATGAAAAGTCTTTTAAGCAGTGCTTGAAAATATCTAAATGAAAACACCAGATTATCATTGGAAAGCAACTTAAATTGGTTAACAACATTTGATCCATTTAAAACTGATATGGACAACTGAAATGTAGCATGCCTCAAATCAGAGTCTGGATGCTTCAAATGTGGTATTGTGATGATGGAACATGCAGATGAAGCTTTTAAAATCTGTGGCGGAGCTGGACTCTTCTTCAGTTTCATAGAAATCCTTAGACTATTGTTTACAGTGCGTTACAGAAATTAAAAATATCCCAGAACCAAATTCCAGTGCCTTTTTATAGCTCTTTGTCCCACCATTTCCCAGATTTTCTCTTCAGTTAACTCACGTTGCTCATATGAACTCTACCATTTCTATCACTCATGTCCCTTGCCAGATAGAAGCAAATAATGCTTCCATGTCTGGAGTGAGGTTTCACACTCGTATTCCATATCAATACAACATATGGTTAAATGAATCTATTTATCTTGATCAGAGCAATCTCATTTAATAAGAAAAATTAGAACAGTATGGTATAGCATTACATTTATTTAGTAGAAACTAGACTCAGATCGCCAATCAGCTACAAAATAAGCATGATTTTGGATCATTTTCTTTCACAGTATTGTTGAAATGATAGAATGGGAGTAGAAGATACATGCTGTTGTAAACACTTAGGATAAAATTGGTAAATGTAATTAAAGACCAAGAAATGTTTAAGTGCAATTCTGTAATGTCCCAAGGAAACATCTGTGGACATTTGCATAACGTTCATCCTTGCCCATTGAGGCAGATTTCATTTACTGAAGCAAAAGATTTTCCCCCCCATGTCATTGAATAGCAATGAGAAAGTTTAAAAATTAAAAGTACCAGCAATTTCATACTACTTCAGTTTAATTACCAGCAGGAATTCCTCCGAATACACTGTTGATTCTAACACTGTGGGATTTTTATCTTCATGTAGTGATAACACAAAAAGATGCCCACTGTTTTTCATTCTATTTATCTGCTCTGATTTTTCCTTTTCTTTCCTCTGATCAGCAATGGTTTACTTGCATTTATTGGCTCACAAGGACTAGAACATAACTATACAGTTTTAACAACAATACAGGGTATGTGTAATAGCTTTTCCTGAAAAGCTAGGTAAAGTCAAGTCTACAGATCAAAATAATGAAACAGGCCTTATCTCCCGTCACTCTTTTTTCCTCTTTAGGACAGAATGAAATAAGATCCCTGACAAATCTTATTTGAGAGCAGAGTACAAATTTGCATCTTGCTCACTTTACATCTGCACAGAAATCTATAATTATTGACAGTGGTTATTCACATATTTAGTTCTACTTTTACTAATTGTATGGCATAAAATTAATTCCAGGAGACACCAATGATAAAATGAGAAATATATCTGACCAGTTAGATGATGAGGCATGACACCTGGTACCATTTATAATTGTGTTGGAATTGGAACATCAGCAGTTTCCATGTTACTGGTCCTATACTGTAAGCCATCAAATATCCATTAACATAGAAGCCCAACTGCTCTGGAATATCTCTGCCAGTCCATGATAAGGATGGACAGTTTGCAACCTGGGGGACCACATGCAGTTTCCAAATTTTCTTCTATAGCGTCAGAGCCACCCTGAGATTTTGTCACAGAATCATCATTATATCCTCTCATTTTCCACAGACCAAACTAAACTGACTTAACCTTCCAAAAATCCAGGTTAAGCTTCATGCACTTGAGAGTTTGAGGCTACATATTTATTTATTTATTTTTTATTTTGTCAAGCAATTATAAGATAACAGGTATAAGTATAAACATAGTTATGAATACATGAAATGGATACATATAAGAAAAATGAAACAACAGGACAGGGACAATAGGCATGTTGGTGGGCCTATGCATGCCCCCTACAGACCTCTTAGGAAAGGGGTGAGGTCAATAGTAGACAGCCAAAGGTTAAAGTTTTTGGGGTTGGGGAAGAAACCACAGAGTCAGGTAGAGTATTCTAGACATTGACTCCTCTGTTGCTGAAGTCGTATTTCCTGCAATCAAGTTTGGTGCAGTTTACCTTGAGTTTGCATCGATTGTTTGCTCTTGTATTGTTATGGTTGAAGCTAAAGTATTCATTAACTGGTAGGACATTGCAATATATAATTTTATGTACTATATTTAGATCGGACCAAAGGCGTCGTAGTTCTAGATTTTCTAGGTCTAGAATTTCAAGTCTGGTGTCATAAGGTATTCTGCAATGAGTAGAGGAGTGAAGAACTCTTCTTGTGAAATATTTCTGGACTTTCTCAACGGTATTAATATCAGATACGTAATAAGGGTTCCAGACTGATGAGCTGTATTCAAGTATTAGTCTAGCAAATGTTTTGTATGCTCCAGTTAGTAGTGTGATATTTCCAGAGAAAAATATAGCACAGAGCATCTTAAAGATCAAGTGCCTGCCACTGGACAAATATTCTCAGATGCTTTTCAGCATTGAGATCAGCCTTGTCAACCAGTAAGTACAGAGGCAGAAATGGAGTTGCCATAGAAAAGTGTATTTTTATACATGTGCATCAAATACAAAACATTAGAGCATAAATGGGAATCTACCGAGGAATTAACACTTACCAATACTTGAAAATCGTTATTAGGATCATGTTAGTTTTTTCACTTATGAGCACTGAGAAATAAGACTGTTATTTTTCATAAATCAAAATTAATTTGCTAATGTTGCTAATGTTATACTTTTTAAAGCTATTTGTAGTACAGATAGGAAGAAACCATTGCTCTATGCTTTTGGAAATTTAATTAAATGTTCAAGTCCCTGATGGCTTTTAAAGAAGAGCCTTTCAAACTGTGGTTTAAACCTAAGCAAATAAACTTGATTTTAACTTGACATTTACACTGGGACTTGAAGATTCCCCAGGAGAATGATCTATGTCGATTCCTGTTTCATGTTTCTTTTGGGGACCCTGAAGTCAATTTTGATTCTATTGACCCTTGCTCAGGTCATTTACTCCCACTTGGATGCGATTAGTGGGTATTCCTCAGGTTCCTGTGGGGTGTCTTTCAGCCTTACCGAGAAAACCTTTAAGCAGGCACACAGGGAAGAGCCTTTCATCATTCGGATCTAAGACGTGGCAAGTCATTTAGTGAAAGTGGGCAGATTCCAAATGTCATTTTCTTTTGCTGAGATACAATCATCGGTTTTGAGCTAAAACTATATGAAGCAATGAAGAAAAGGTAATGATCAGTAAGAAGTAAATTGCAAGATGATTACTTAGATTCGGTTAAATGATGCTAGGGGAAAAAGGGAAACAATGTAAGCAGCTGAACATTGTTGAGATTTCTTTCCCTGGTGATATATGCTTCAAAATCTCTTCAACAGGTTAGGAGGCAATATTTTTCAGAAGGATTTAAAGTATAAGCGTTACTTGATATAGCACTTAAATGTTCAAAAATATTCGCATTTCCTAAATTGTAAGCCTAATGAACAAATTGGGAAAATGTAAGATAAAAGTCTCCGAAACATGTTTATATAATAGCTTCTGTGTTTTCTACACGAGCAACATTACTATGCCATAAAGAGGACTGCAAACCGTGTAAATCATACCCTTTCTATTTTGCAGTGTATACCTTAAAAGGTGCAGATGTTATATTAATAGCATGTGCCGTGAATATGAGCTGAGTATTAGACATGGTTATATTGTTTCTTGTTGTGGTACCATAATAAAAGTTGTCAATGGATGCAAGATAAATACATAAATATTTTCTAATTTCTAATTAACCAATTAGTGGATAATTCAATTCAACCAATTAAAGTATTTTAAATTCATTAACCATTTAATTTGAATTGATTAATGTACATATTTATACTTTCAAAACCAACTAACTTTTGAGATAATTAAGTGTCATATTCTTGCAATTATTATTTTCACTGCTAGAAAGAAGCTATCTTTATTATTTTCTTTTTCATTCCCCACCTTAAAAAGTAACCTAAAGAATTGATAAATGCATATGCTCTTGTTTCCTTATAATCTTTATTAGTGAATCGGGTAACAGTTTTAGTTTATTAACATACTGAAACTGATCTCTAGATAAACATCATATCTGCACACAAGTAAGTCCATTATGCTGAGTAGGTGTTACTTTCATTCAATAAAATCCACAGATTGGTGTGTGTATCAAAAAAGTCAATGGTTGCAGGCAAGAACATGATTACATACATCCCTGCCTTTTTCTACATTCAGGCAACACCAACTTTCATTTTTTATCAAAAATGAGAGACTGTCCTGTATGCCCAATTCACATGTAATTATTTTGAGGGAAAAATGCATTTTCTATTGGATAACCAGAGTTCATACATCTGAACTGACTTCTAGTGTAAAGTAGTCCTACAGGAACTCAAGAAAATGAGACCAGACAGTTCAGATCAGAAAGGAAAAGGTGCTTTAGACTACATGGCAATACAGGAAGCCCTTAATGGCAACTTCTCCAACCAATTATGTCTTTTCCTGTGATTACAGTGCAGCTGCAGAAAACAGCTGCAAGATCCTGGAAACAGATTTAATTTCTTTAATAAGTTGTCCAACAGGGTCATGTCCATGTCCATGAATGTGCTGAAGCACCTTTTCCCTTCTCAATCAAAGTATAAACATAATTAAAAAGGCACAGACAACTGAATTCTTCAGCTTGAGGACAAACACTAATCAGCAAGACAAGAAACATCTGGCTCCCAAATGACTCACTTTATTTAGGCACACAGCAAGGGTCTTCAAACTCGGCAAGTTTAAGATTTGTGGACTTCAACTCCCAGAATTCCTGAGCTAACATGACTGGAAGAGGAATTCTGGGAGTTGAAGTCCACAAGTCTTAAAGATGTCAAGTTTGAAGACCTCTGGCATACAGTATAGCATTTGCTTACTTGAGTGCAATTGCAGCAAGAGTGTCTAATATAAAGGTAAAATCTCCTTGAACTCAAATCTTAGTGACCTCATGGACATATTCCGGTAGTTTCTTTCTTAATAGTACAGAAGAGTTTTGTCACTGTGTTCTTCTAGGTTGTGTGGTGTTTTTTAAAAAAAACCTTTGTAAAAGTAAAGGAAAACCTTGGTCATTTCTTTTCCAGGTATTAAGCAAATATGACCTTGCTTAGCTTGCAAACATAAACCAATAATCCACTACTGCCACCTACTGAGGTCCTCCATGAGTGGATTGGATATTATGATATTACATCTGAATTTGAACATCACACAAAGGTTCAATTTTCAGTGCTATTCTAGATAATTGATTATATTTATTTTTGACATATCTAGAGATAGAGGCTCAGAGTTTCTGCTATAACTTACCAGCTTTTAAACAGCCTCTCATTTTACCTTCCTTTAGTCTCTTTACATGCCCAGTGCTGCAGCATGTTTCCTGAACAATATATATCTTCACATCCTTCCATTAATGTCATTGATGATTTCGGCCAAGAGGTATCCCTTAGAGAGCTGCTTTCAGGGTAGGTGTGAATACAATTCAAAGATTTGTCTTAATATAAATAAATTGCATAGAGCTGTCAGTGCTGCTTGCTGAGGTACCACATGAATATCTGAAGAAAATAACTATAGTTATTATGATAAATTCTAGTCTTTGACCTTAATAGCTACCTTTTTGCAGCTAATAAAGTTGTGAAGCTTTTATGTGAAAAATATAAACCAGGCACCCTAGCATTTACACATGAATAAATGAATGTTGGTGAATTCGGTATTTTTGCTTAAACCTCAACAATTCAGCACCCATACAAGCAGTCGTGCTATTGCATAATGCTCAAAAAAGTCACCATGACAGAGAAAACAAGTCAACACTCAGTGCTTTTGTAGACTGTTTGGGAGTGTCTTTATTATTCTTCAACTTACAATGACACTTAATGGGCTGAATGCCCGAAATTTATACTCTATTCACATGATTACAGATGTCATCTTCTATCAGCTTTATCTCACTGCTTTCTTTTTGTCCTTATATATAAATCTCCAGATATCTCATACCAGGATGTATAAAAATATAGTGTTCAATAATATTTTAAAACACAGTGGAAAAAACTTTGATTTCCCATGGTAGCCTTGGGAAAAGCTTTTGATATAGTTCACCTTAAATTTTTGGAAAGTTAAATTTGAAAATGTAATTTTGGAATATTTTCAGAATAATTTTTTCTCCCTATGTTTTTATTACGAGATTTAAAATATGGTATTTGCACTACACATTTTAAATTATAAGCAAATTAATTTCTAAATCCAATAAGATGCCTTGCAAAACAAACTAATGAAATGTATATTTTATGTCCTTTTTTATTTAACTTCATTTTGGAAGCACTGGCTTACTTTATCAAACCATCAAATGGTATATGGAGTTTAAAGAAGGCTGGAAATGAACACAAATTGCTCTGATACGCTATGCAAATCATATTTTGGGACTTAATAATTCTCAAGTTTCTTTAGCTACATTTATGGATCTAATGCAATAGTTTGATAAAGTGTCAGGTTATTCAATTAAGTGGAATAAGTTTAATATATTTGCAATATGGTCTAAGGCAGGGGTCCCCAACCCACACGCTGAGGCCCACAATTGGGCATTGAGCCTTTCGGAACCGCGCCACAGAAGCAGTGGGTGAGCATGTGCTTGCATCCCCACTTGCACGAGCAGTGAGCGAGCGTGTGCATGTGCACTCCATTTGTATGAGCAGCAGGCGTGCTTGCCCATCACTCATGCAAATTCTACTGCTGTGTGGAAGCATCCCACCCCCCACCACTGGTCCACAAAGCTGGAAAAGTTGGGGAACTCTGATCTATTCTAAGATGTCTAAAAATCTGTAAACCATGGATTCATGTATATATCTTGCAATAACAATTCCTAGGAAAATATCACTTACTTTGCTGGCTAAGGGCCATAATAAAATTGAACATCACTGATTGATTAAATATTTCAAATTGTTTAATGCAGGTTCATATTGATATAAATAGATGACTATACATTTCCATTAATTTATATGGAAGAATGTTTTAGGTTGAATATTATTCAGATTAATATGCAGTTTAAGGGAATGTTTAAATTAATTCTTCTTTGGGATAATCACAATCTAAACATGTTGGTTTTTATTCTTCTTCTTATTATTGGAATATAAGGCCAAATAAGTTATCCATACTCTAGACCAGCTTCTTTTTATGACTTATTTTAAACCTCTAATATAATGCAAAACTTTTAAGCTTTGAAAATGTCAAATGAATTATGGCAGAAAGTATTTTGAATGTCAAATGAATTATGGTAGAAATCTGAAGAATTTTATAAAAATTGATATTGATAATCTACATGAACTAATAAAATATTAAAGTGGAATATTCTGTATGACAAATAAATGGCTGTATTTAAAAGAAGGTTTAAATATGCTTCAGCATCTCAAACAAGTTATTTATTAAAATCTTATTTTGCATATTCATCTAACACCACAGTAAACATTGAACAAAAACAGCTCTTTTATGCTGGAGATGTATTTTGAGAGGATTTTTACATGCATTATTTGGATTTGTTCTAGAACTGTCTCATTCTGATCTAATATTCAAGTTACTATTAATATAATTATGGGAAGAGGGGGAAAAGTTGAAATATGTTAATGTGATGCTAAACTATATAAAAGCTTGGAATTTATCAATTCATGAAGAACTTTAGACTTGTTGAGCGTAAGTCAAAAAGATAAATCTCAGCAAAATTCCATGCTTTTGGCTAATTCATCACCAAATTTACTTGTCCAGACAATGCCTTCGGTCCGCCAGACAGTACCACAACAAATGTCAGGAAACTCAATTGCTATTCTAAAAAGACAGCGAATCAACATTGCATAGGCTGGATTCTATTAGTGAGGGGAAGCTTCTTGTTTCTCTTCCTCCTCTACCAACATAGTCATCAATATCATTTGTCATACAAAGACATAGGCTGGAACTGGCTGTTATGAGAGATAGCAGCTCTTTCCCCCTTTCTTTTCTGGAACAGGTAGTGAAATGAAAAATGATGTCATCATGTTGATTTTCTCCACAACTATAAGGTGTTTTAATAAAATGAAGTGGGGATGGAAAAATGTGGAAGGTAATGCTTCATATTTTTTTGTAAAAATATACATCTTAGCATGTTTATTTTTTGTTACTAATGACAATGTCACATGGCAATGTTTTGTTTCCTTCCATATTCTCTCTCTCTCTCTCTCTCTTTGTGTGTGTGTGTGTGTGTGTGTGTTTGTGTGTGTGTGAAGAAAAAGAAATATGTGCCTGCTATTTTAGCAGCAGCTACTATAATTATTTTCAGTAATTTTGGTCTGCATTTTATTCACATTCATTTCTTATAATTTGTATTGAACTCAAGGTAGCTTATCTTTGAATAATCAGATGATTGGGCTGTTAATATAATACTGTTATATTATAACAGTAATATAAGAGGGCAATACATTTACTGGGTTTACAGAACTGTTTCTAGTAAAAAATATCAGTTGGTAAGCAGTGCTACAATGATAACATTTAGACTGGCAATTACACGTTATTTATCTGGAATGTATTCATGTATAGTAGATTTACTTTTTATTTTGTTCCCCCAAAAGTCTTGTGGGCAAGATATTATTATCTCTATTTTTAAAACCAGAAGGTGAAAGAAAAAGGTAGAATGAATTACTAAGAGACCCTACTGTAACAATCTGGTGAGATAGGTATTTAACATCCCTGTTTTTCAGCCAAATCCTAAAATCTAGAGAAAAAATCTGAAGAAAGGCATGAATGATTATTAGTTAACCAACTTAACCATCTGAAAAGCAAATGACTTTCTTCTATCTGTTCAATACGTCAATAAAAGGGTGTGATATAACTATTCATAACTATGTAAATATTCAAGTCTGCCTGCTTAAAATTAAATTAAATATGATAAATGACAACACATTTTTCCTTCAGATTTATAGCTTTGGCTGTTTTCCAAGTTTTGATTTCCAAGTATCTATTTTTCATTCATACTGATTTTCTTTGGGGTTGTCTAATAATATAAAGTAGGTACAAAAATGGACAAAAATATAATTGTAATCAATTCACAGCCCATTCACATCAATCTGGCAGACTTTTAAAAAGATGAGAACATATTTTAAAAATTGTATTGGTGAAGTACTGTTGGCCATACTGTTATTCTTTCTATTATCAAAGGAAATTAATTTATGAATTTAAGATATACATATAATAATATGCTCATTTTATAATATATTAAGAACATGTACTAGTATTTTTACCTAGTGGGCTGACTAATAATATAGATGCTTAAAATAGATATAACTGAAGATTGCATTCATATGTATACATGCATGTATGTTATGTTTTTGATGAATTTGAGAAATAATCCATAAATATACTTCCAATTTTACATTAGGATAATGGTTTCTGATTAATTCTAGAATTCAAATGTGTCCCTAAATACTTCTTTTGACCTTTCAATGAAATTTGAATTATGCAAGTGTTCTGCCATTTTCAGATTTTTAAAGAGAGTCTAGGCAACCCCAGAAATACTTCCTGTATGCTTTTTCTATTTTTTTTCTTACCAAAAAATTTAAACTCCATTAACAGAGAAAGATGGCATAGCTGCAGGATATCTTTTGTTATCACTCTGATCTCTCCGTCTTAGATTTCTCCGTCAATACCAGTATCTCTCTAATTTATTGAAATTTTTAAAAATAATTTTATTGCTTTTTTGGACAGTGACAAAAAAAGAAAAACAGAAGAAACAAGACACAAAAATACATACATAGAAAATATACATATGTAGTACTTTAAAAATGAGGGGAAAAATCCAACAGAAAAAAACAATGAATATATATTGTAAAAACTATTATAGCTCTCTCTCTATAATAATCTAATGTAATAATTATTCAGACACATATACTTTTCTAATACACATATAGCTATTATGATTTTTAACCTGTTTTTTGTGTGATTCCCATATTTTATTATACTGTATTTATCCATAGAAAGTTTACATCTACGTGCAATCTACAAAATATGTGTAATTAAATCTTTAATCCATTGAGTAAATGGAAGCCATAGATTTATCTTTCCAATATTGCAATGTAAGTTTTTTATGTAGGCTTAGAGCATGGAGATTTATCTTGTCCAGTTGTCATATTCTATGAATATGAATTATTCTATGAATGAATATTCTATGAATATTGTCTTGTCATTCAATAATATTGAATATTCACAAGAATAATATTGAATATTATTCTCTGAAAATGTTAACTTTTGTTGCGGTTATATTTATATAGACCACTACTTTATCCCAAAATTTACTAAGCATATGACATTATAAAAACACATGTTTTAAGGAAGCATTGTCTTTTATTTCTTACACCTTCAGCTAAATGCTGTCTTAGGCAATCCTTTTCTATACAGGCATAATGGAGTCCAATAAATTTGTAGTGTATTTGGTTACTTTTTTCCATTCTTTTTTTTTCTGTTCTGCTGTCTCTAGGTAGTACTAGGTCCTCTATCCAAACTTTTTTGTCTTTATGGTTTGTTGCACAGTCAGCCAGATGTTCAGACTGGATTTGGCACTTTTATTCTATTGAGTCCTTCCCAAGAACCTGAGAGAGGCAGATGTGAATGTTTGATAGAGAAATTTGATAGAGAAATTGTTAAAGAAATTGTCATAGGATTTAAGATGTTCTCAATAAAGCTGCCTTTTGCAATTGACTCATGATGGTTTTGTCAATGCTGATGGTGTTCAAGTGGTGCTCCAGTTGTTTTGGGATTGCACCCAAGCAGAGGTGGTATTCAGCCAGCTCTGACCAGTTCTGGAGAGCTGGTAGCAGAAATTTTGAGTAATTTGGAACACCACCTTCGACTGGCCCTGCCCCCATCTATTCTCTGCCTCCCGAGTCCCAGATGATCGGCTGGGTCTTCTTTAGTTGCACTGCAAAGGAGAATGGAGCTGGAAATCAGGTTAGTGGGGTGGGGAGGGAATGGAGCGTTTACAGTATCCTTCCTCTGCCACGCCCACCAAGCCACACCCACCAAGCCACGCCCACAGAACCTGTAGTAAAAAAAATTTAATCCCACCATTAAACCCAAAGTGCCAATTACTATTGGTACTACCTTTGCTGTCTTTTGCCACAGTCATTCTATTTACAGGTCTTTGTATTTTGTAACCTTCTCCAGCTCTTTCTCTTCTCTTCTGCTGTTTCCAGCTATCGCTATCCAGACATTTTTGTCTTTTTTATCACCAGTTGTTAAGTCTGGGGTGCTATGTGGCAGGTGCCTGTCAGCTTGAATTCTAAAGTTCTAGAGCACTTTAGCTTCTTCATTTTCTATTATTTTATTTTTATATTACTTTTCTTGCCCCACCAGTTCTTGCTTGCAGGCAAGAACTTCTTCTGTACCATTGCTGCTACTTTGTTATGCCATTTTTTGTAGTCCAACTGTGTGATCCTTTTGTGGCAAATAACCAAGTGCTCCATTGTTTTTTCAGCTGCTTTGCAGAGGCAGAACTTGCTGTCTTTTTTCTCTTCTCAATTCTGGTTTTGCATGCATTTTTTTATTCTTAAGGCTTGGTCTTGTGCAACCAGAATTTGCCCCTCTGTGTCTTTCTTCAACTTTCTTGCTCTTAGCCATTGCCAAATTTTGTTATTATCTGCTTTGTTTGCTATTTTTTTAATCTACTGGCCATGTAATACTTTGCCTTCCCATATTTCCTTTCTGTTCTTCATTGGTTTTTCCTGTAGGTCAGTTTTGTCTTTCCAGTAGTCAGTAAGCCTTCCTGGTATGTAAGTTCAATGCATCTTCTTCACTGTCCTTCACATATTCTTCCAATGCCCTTTCTATTTCTTCAATCATCTGATATACTTGCGACTTTCCATGCCCACCTATTTTCCTTGATAGGTAGAGTCTGTCAACATTGTTGCATGGATGAAAGGCATAATTCACTGTCATTTTTTCTGGTCCAGTCAACTTCTGGTCCAGTCAACTATTCCACTATGTCAGTGACGGCTAACCTCACGTGCCAAAAGTGTGTGCATGTCTGCATCCATAATGCACTGTGCATGCGACCCCCTGCACATGTGACCCCCCTGCATGCCACACACCTTTAGGCATGTGCGCACAACCAGGGGTGGGATTCTACCAGTTTGCACCTATTCACTAGAACCGGTTGTTAACATTCTAAGCAGTTTGGAGAAACGGTTGTTAGAAGAAATTACTGGCCTAATCCTGTAAGGAAGGCAGGAAGGAAACATTCTGGTGTTGCTAAAGAAACTGCCTCTCTTAACTCTTATTACATTCTTGGCAGGACTAGACTTCCTGTCTCTGGAATTTCTCTGGAAGTTTTTTTTCCTCCTTTGCTGGTACTCTGCTTGTGTGGAGTGACCATTCAAAGTTACAATGGCACTGAAAAAAATGACTTATGACCGTCATACTTACGACTATTCAGCATCCCCACAGTCATGAGAGACCAGGCAAGGAGATGTGTGCCTCGATGTGAGTGATATTGAATTGGCCATGTCCAGCCAATGACATGACCATCAAGCCACGTCCACCTGGTCACATGACCACCAAGACACGCCCACCAACTAAGCCACACCCACAGAACCAGTTGTTAAAAAATTTGAATCCCACCCCTGCGCACGACCCCCCTGCGCCGCATGCCTTTGTGCATGCTTGTACATCTCCCCCATGCCCCCACTCCCTGCGCATGCGTGGCAGATACCCGACAATCAGCTGATTGGTGGGAGGTGCGCGTGCATGCGCAGTGCACCTGATCTGGGTGACGACTCACATACCAGCAGAAATGGCATGCCACTTCTGGCACATGTGCCATAGGTTCGCCATCACAGCACTATATATTTAGTGACTGGAATTGCCCAGATGTTAATTGCTTTGATGGTATTTTCCTCCACTGAGTTTGGACTTTAAGATCTTCACTTTCTTGATGCATTTATTTCTATCCTTTTTCTTGACTTCAATGTGCTTGATCTTGTCAGCCTGAAAGCTGCCCAGGGTAATTGTAGTGATCATCTTCATCAAGACTTTTGATGTTATTTCCATACGGCATCTTGATTCCTTCAGTTCTCACTATTTTCCCATGTTAGATGATGAGCATGGCACATTTGTCTAGGCTAAACTCCATTGTAATATCTTGGTTGCATATACGGTTGGACAGTGTTGAGCTGTGGTGCTATTTCAGATGGTGTTTTTCTACATAGCTTCAGATTGTCCATATGAAGGAGATGTTATAGCCTGGCTATAATTTTTGATGTTTGACAGCCACGGCCTGAGTTATTCAGTTTTGTTGACAGTGGAATCAGTGCAATGACAATAATGGTGATAACAAAACTTCTTGAACTATTCCTCTCTGGATATTAACTTTTCCCATTCTATCACCATGGACCAGCAACTGTGTCTTTCATTGTACCACTGATCTTTGCACAAAGCTTCTGATGTTTCTACTGTTATTTCTAAGCACTTGATTATTGAATCATGTGGCAAGGAGTCAAATGATTTCTTGTAATGAATCAATTCTATGTTGAAGTTGATGTTCCTTCTCTTGCAGTTTTTCAAAATCATATTGCCAATTAGGAGCTGATCTGCTGATTTACATCAATTGTCTCATCATTTAGCAATTAGAAATTTGTTGGTGAGCAGGTAATAGGCCTGTAGTTGCCTGGTGCAGCATCTTTTGCAGGTAGACTTTGCCAGATGTTAGTCACTCTTCAATTTCATTTCCTTGTAGTATGTTATTAAACTGCTTGGAAACAAGTGTACATAGACCAGTCAGATGTTTCAACCAAAACTCAGACAATTCATCTACCTAGTGCTGAGCAATTCTGGATTTTCCTTGTTCTTTTCTTCACTACTTCTGCTGTTATTACAAGCTCTTTCATTTGAACTTCTTTTTTATTCTTTGCTACTTCCTTTAACCAAGCTGTGTTCTTGTTGTATTTTTATATTTTTTTTGGTTATGTCATATCTGTATCCAGAACTGCACTGTTTTTCCTTGTCTGATTCACTGCAGCTCACCATTTATGGATTGGCTGACATGCTTCTGATTGGATTGAAATTGGCAATTCTGCCTATAATTTGCCGTTCAGGCTAGTATTTGCTGGGTTATAGCTTTTATTTGGTGCTTTATTATTTCCAGTGCTTCTTTGTTCTTCCTTATTTCTTATTTCTAAGTGATATTTCTTGACTTGGTATTCCTTGATTTTCTTGTCCTTCAGCTTCTTTTCTTTCATATGTTCTAGCTTGGTTGCATCTGATCTCAGCTTGCTGATCTTATTTTCCAGCCTGATCTTTTCATTTGATTGGTGCACCATAGGCTTTTTTACTTTGTTGATTTTGCATCCCAACTGCAGTTATAACTGCAGCTGTGCTGTACCTTAGTTGGGTTATTTTTTCTTGAGTAAGCTGGTGCTTATATTTGATATTACAGCATTGGCATCTTTTAATGTATGTCCTAACGGTTTCCTTGAATCAAGTTTCAATTCAGGCAACCTTATTCTGTTGTTTCTATACTGTTTTAGATACTCATTTATTCTTTGTTTCAATTCTTCTACTTCTTTAGTTAGAGGACTTTGTTCTTTCCGAGGCAGAGGAGGGGGTGCCTAATTTCCAAATGAAAACAATTCAATAGCTATGCTGATTTGCTCTAGTGCCAACTTTCTTTAGTTTGCCTCTACAATCTGCATTATTTCTGGCAAGGCTTTGCTTTCTTTTCCCTGCATAGATCTTTGAATTCCTTCCAATTCTGTTTCTGTGAATACTTATCTTATAAATCAATATTAATTTGTTCTGTTATTTCTTATTCTAGATGCTGTTCTTTCCAGAATTGCCACATTTTTTCCCTTTTTGTTGGGCTTGATTTGTAATATAGAACAGATCATTATTTATTTGTTTTCAATCTCTGCATATTTGCGGTAGGTAAACCACCTTTCCCCTTCCAATAGTTCTATAGCTGCGGGCCAGTCAACAGTCCTGAGCCCTGTAGTTCATTTTTTGCTAGATGCCCAGGAACTCCAATGCCTAGTGTGCTCCTTGTTGACCCAGATGATGACTGACCTGATATATTTCACCATGTGTTTTATAGGAGAGACACTCTCCTCAGACCTGGGTTGAACCTCTTCTCTTCCTCAGAGCACATAAGTCCCACAACCCACATCAAGGTAGTGCCTCACTTATTGTCCCTAAAGAATTTTGGCAATTTTAATGTTGTCCAATACTCTAAGAAAATAAATAGCCAATTCAGCTGTATGAAAAGAAAAAATATTCAGGAGCATCTTGTTTTAGAAAGTATCATGTTATGGACATAGCTCAGGTTAGGACTTTATTCATTATTATTCTTGATAATTGTTGTGTTTCTGACAACTTTAATTTTACTATTTTTTGCTAATTTATATGTGCAAGATTTTTTTAAAAATTGCCAGTACCTGAAGGTATATAGTTTAGAAATACAAAATAGAAGATATAAGAATTTTTTACCTTGTATTCTATGTCAGACTGATAAAGTGAGTAGCTTACTCCAATGATCAACACAAATCCATAACGCTATGGAAATTGTAGCCACTTTTATCATTGTGCGTACTGTAATATAATATGTATAAGTTATAGATAATGCAGATAACTTTATTGTTAAATATTTCCTGTGGATAGGCTTGTTTCCTCCAAGTAGGCTAGCTTATAAATCCATAGTGTAGGGAATACTGGTCCAGGAGGCAAGGCTTGATTGTAGTAAACATATTTCATTTGTATATGAAATATTTATGCTGATATATACACAAGTATAAATGTATTAAGAACTAAATTCTTTTTCATGCCATACTGTATACCGTTAAGTATGAGAAAGGCTTTAAATGACATTAATGACATTACTGTAGCTGATTTTCTGTGAAAATAGTACTTACAAGTGTTGCACAGTAGTCACTATACATTAATTCCCTCTCCCATCACTTAATTGCATCACCCTTTAAGATAGACATATAATGTAATTAGAGATTTGAACAGTTCACAGCCAGATCACTTAAAATAACATTGTTAATGGGCTTTAGGAGTTCTCCCTTTAATATTGCCAGTGTTATAACTTCTAATTACCTTAATAATTAGGGCTATGATTGAGGTAACAGTTTCTAACACTAATGGGTATTAGAGGGCTTGAACAAGACATGTTTTGATGTTCTCATCCAGTTGCTTAGGCTTAGAAAGGAGCTATTTGTCCTTAGAAACATAGTGGTTGCTATGTGGTGGCCTGGGAAGAGGCATCCTTACCAGCCACTTTAATGCTGCCAGTACCACTGCTGTTTTCATGGAACAGTGTGATTGTATAAAATGTATTCACCAAAAGCTGTTCATGAAATGCAAATGTGGTCCCTATGGCTGAAATTTGCTGAACTTAAATTGCTGCAAATAACAGTGTAAACCAAGATGTCAAGCCTGCTTGGCATTGAAAGAAATCAATAGGCAAAATCCCTTTTTATGTAGCATTACATCTTGACACGTATTAATAAAAATGTGTGGAATTTTAAGATTTAGCATAAAATTTTGCTTTAAACTTCTTTTATTGTTTTGAAACTGGAGGGGGCATAATGAAGCAGGGACTAGCTTCAAAAGAATCGACCCATGGTTCCAAAGTGAAGTTTTATTTCCTTTGTTTTGTTTTTGAGGGGAATTTTCATTACTCTGCCTTGTACAAGCTTGTGGCATAGCAATATAGATATACTTAGAAATCTGCAAGTCTGAAGGGACAACATACAAATCATATTGTGATGGCATTTATCCCATGATTAATCAGTCTTTCCCCTTTGACTGTAACAAATAAAACTACATTAATTAGTCTTTCTGTTCAGTATTTGCCACGTCTGCTCTATGTCATCTACACTTACTGCCTGATTGATTCTCGGAGCTAATTCATACGAATATTACAGTGTAGTAATTCTCTCAGGGCAGTCAGTTTATAACATAACTCCATATATCTGCAGAATGGAGAAAGAGTATCGTAAGAACTTTTAATGTGCCATTTTCTAGAGAGTCAAGTATTTATTGTTAAAGAGAACCATGAAATATGCAACTCTTTCTACACTGGTCTTTTTAAACACTATACCAACAAGTCAGTGCTGTATTAATAAGCACGTGCAGACCAGCCAAAATTTAGTATGATCTGGACATCTGAAGAGAGCATCATGCAGTTTAAGCTTGCAGATTCAGATTTGAGGACAGAATGATTCAACTTGAACCTCAGCAGAATAACAAAATAACAGACTTGGAAAAGATCTTGAAGGTGTCCTCCTCAAGCAGGAAACTCTACATAATTTCAGATAAATTGTTGTCCAATCTCTTATTAAAAACCTTCAGTGTTGGAGCATCCACAACTTCTGGGGGCAAGTCATTCCACCAATGAATTGTTCTAACTATCAGGAAATTTCTCCTTAGTTCTAGGTTGGATCTCTCCTTGATTGATTTCCATCCACTGCTTCTTGTTCTGCCTTCAGGTGCTTCAGAGAGTAGCTTAATTCCTTTCTCTCTGTAGCAAGCCCTGAGATATTGGAACACTGCTATCATGTCACCCCAGTCCTTCCTTTAGTTAAACTACTAGACATACCCAATTATTGCAACTGTTCTTCATATGTTTTAGCCTAGTCATTTTGTTGCTCTTTTCTGAGATTCTTTCTAAAGTCTCAACATGCTTTTGTATTGTGGCAATGAAAACTGGATGCAATATTCCAAGTGTGATCTTATCAAGACATTATAAAGTGATACTAACACTTCATGATTCTATCCTTCTGTTAATGCAGCCTAGGCATTGGCTTTTTTGGCAGCTACAGCACAATGCTGGCTCAGTATTCAAGTCTGCTGGGATCCTTTTGTGTCTTCAGCCTCTTTCCTGCCAGCTCGGTGTCTGCAAATTTGATGAGTCCCCCTTCTATCTCCTTGTCTAAATCAGTGGTCCCCAACCTTTCCAGCTGGGTGGCCCAGCCTGGGGAGGAAATGTGACCATTAGGCACACACGCATGCACAGCTACATTTGTGCGAGTGGCATGTGTACACCCTCTACTTGTGCATATGGAGCTTCGTGCATAAGTGGAGGGTGCTTGCACTTTTGTGCAAAGCTCCACTCGTTCGAGAGTGCTTGTGCTTGCGTGTGAACTCAAGCACCCTCTGTTCACGTGAGCGGAGCTTCACACACAAATGCCGGAGGTGGTACTCAGCAGGTTCTGACCAGTTCTGGAGAACCGATAGCGGAAATTTTGAGTAGTTCGGAGAACTGGCAAATGCCACCTTTGACTGGAGATTTTACAGTATCCTTCCTCTGCCATGCTCAACAAGCACACCCACAGAACCGGTAGTAAAAATTTTTGAATCCCACCACTCACAAATGCAAGCACCCTCCACTCACGCAAGTAGAGCTTCATGTACGCTTGCTTGCCCATTTCTCTTGTGGACCAGTTTCAAAATGGCCGTGGCCATGGCCCAGTAGTTGGGGACCCCTGGCCTAAATCATTTGTAAGCAGTGCTAAACAAATGCAGAAAGTTACCCACTCCAATGTAAACATCAGATTTTTTTTTTAACTGTTTAAAAATTAACTCTTAGCAGCTGCATTCTTCCAGTCCTTGAAACAACAGAAAATACACCATCGTAATTTGTACTGCCTTGATGGCTGAACTCTAATTTTCATTGGTAATGAAGCATATGAGTGGTCCTGTTCATACAGCTTTATTGCAGAACAATTTAAGGCAACGATTGGTAGATTCTCCTGGCTTTTCTTCCTGCCAAACCCTCGGTCAGCCCTGGCAGGAAAAAAAAACACATCACCAAACACTCCCAATATGTGACAGGCAAGATTTTGTAATTGGACATACACATCATGGACCAAAGATTTGGCCTCTTTCAAGCTGCCCAAAGCAGAGATTACTGGTGCAGAACAGGTTTGCACCAATGGTGGGATTCAAAGTTTTTTACTGCTGGTTCTGTGGGTGTGGCTTGGTGGGCATGGCAGGGGAAGGATACTGTAAAATCTCCAGTCAGAGGTGGTATTTGCTGGTTCCGCTACTGGTTCTCTAGAATTGGTCAGAACCTGCTGAATACCACCTCTGGTTTGCACCCACTTGGACTATTTCTGAAAATAGGCCTGCAAAATCACAGGAAGTCACCTTCTTTCTATTACTGGAGTAGAAATAAACTGTCATAACTCTTGTAAATGTCATCCCAGCCCCCAAACACCCCAAAAATAGAGGATGGGGGTAGCTGTGATGTCTTCAATTAGCAACACCCAAAAGTATTTCATGAGCAATCTTGATTAGCTAATAGAAGCCAAACAGACGCTGTCCCCTGATTATGTTATCACCATATCATGAATGACACATTAATTATTCATTCATTTATTTATATCCCACCTTTATTATTTTAACAAATAACTCAAGGCGGTGAACATATACATCTTATCTTCCTCCTCTTAATTTTCCCACAATAGCACTATGATGTCAGTTGGGCTGAGAGAAAGTTGACTGGCCCAGTCATTCAAATGGTTTTCATGACTAAGGCAGGGAACTCACAGCAGCCTGGTGTCTTAACAGGCTGGACGTTAGTTCCTAATTCATTAATATGTGTGAGGAGAAGATTGAAATCACTACTGTAAAACTACTTAACAAAATATAGACTACCTTTATAGTGGGCTGACTATAAATAAAGCTGTCACATGCATAGATATTATGGGTAGATAAGCTCTTATTTGTTTTTCCAGAAGGGGTGTATGTGTGTGTGTGTAACCTTAACATGAAATTGAAGAATAAGCAGTTGCGCTTGTGCTTATTTTAGAATTTAGAAATCTTCATTGGTTCAAGTGTGATTGGACACACAAGGAATTTGTCTTCAGTGCATAAGCTCTCAGTATACATAAAAATACATTCATCAAGAATCATAAGATGCAACACTTAGTGATAGTCATAGGATACTAAATAAGCAATCAAATCATATTAGGAAATTAAATAAAACAATGTAAGCAACAAGGTTATAATCATAAGTAGGAAGAGATGGGTAATAGGAAGGATGAGAAGAAGAATAGTAATAACAGTCTCAGTAAATAGTTTGACAGTGTTATGGGAATTAGTTGTTTAGCAGAGTGATGGCATAGGAAAAAACTGTCCTTGGGTCTAGTTCTGGTTTGCAATGCTCTATAACATTGCTTTGAGGGTAGAAGTTGAGACAATTTATGTCCAGGATGTGAGGGGTCTGTAGATATTTTCACAGCCCTCTTTTTGACTTGTGCAGTATACAGATTCTCAGTGGAAGGCAGGTTGGTAGCAACTGTTTTTTCTGCAGTTCTCATTATCCATAGAAGTCTGTGTCTGTCTTGTTTGGTTGCAGAGCCAAACCAAACAGTTAGAGGTGCAGATGACAGACTCAATAATTCCTCTGTAGAACTGAATCAACAGCTCCTTGGGCAATCTGAGCTTTCTGAGTTGGTGCAGAAAGAACATTTTTTGTTGTGTCTTTTTAATGACGTTTTTGATGTTAGGTGTCCATTTTAAGTCTTGAGATATGATAGAATCTAGAAACTTGAAGATCTCTATGGTTGATACTGTGTTGTCTAGTATTGTAAGAGGTGATAGTAGGGGAGGGTTTCTCCTGAAATCTACCACAATTTCTATGGTTTTGAGTGTGTTTAGTTCAAGATTGTTCTGGTCACACCACAAGGCTAGTTGTTCAACCTCCCGTCTGTAGGAGGATTCATTGTTGTCTCGAATGAACAATCAATGTTGTATCATCTGAAAACTTCAGTAGTTTAACAGAGGGATCATTTGCGATGTAACCATTGGTATACATAGAGAAGTGGAGAGAGCACACAGCCCTGGGGGGGCCCTGTGCTAATTGTACAGGTATCAGATGTGATTCTGCCTAGCTTCACCTGCTGCTTCCTGTTTGATAGGAAGCTTATGATCCAGTTACAAGTATGGTCAGGTACAGCTAGCTGATTTAGTTTAGTTAGAAGAATATCTGGAACGATGGCATTGAATGCTGAGCTGAAGTTTACAAAGAGGACCCTTGCGGAACTTCCGGGTTGCCGGGCTTCGGTGACAGCAGGGATTCGCGTCTCTCCGCGATCCCTGCTGTGCCAGCCGTCTTGGTGCCTCTGATCCTGACGGATCTGGAGGATAAGGCTGCCCTGTAGAGGCAGCTGAAGACAGGGAGGATCTGGGAAGGGGTTTGGGAGTGTCACAGACCCCCTCCTCACCCAGCTTAACCTCCTTTTCTCAAGGTGGTGGAGCGGCGGTCAGCAATGGCCGCCACAAAAAAGCCGGCAGCTGGAAAAGATTGTGCTGGAGGAAGAAGGAGAAAGAAGATTCAGAAGTGAAAGTGTTGGCTGAGCCGGGAAAATAACAACCTTTAAAACGCTGGAATGGAATTGCTTATTGCCTGAAAGATACATTGTATCCCTAAGAAGAGAAAAGCGGCGGAGAAAGCTGTCAAGGGAAAACTTTTTTTTTATTATTCACTCTCCCACCCCATTGAAATAGCAGATGTAGAACTGGAAAATATATTTGGGCACTGAAGGTATTTTAACTTGAAAGTTACGAGAGAAAGGATTTTGGACTTTGGATTTAATAACTTCAGAAATTGGAAAACCCGTATTTGAGGTATGGATTTCTGAGCGTTTAAAGGGAAATTGCTGTTGTAAGTGGGGGGAGAGGAAAAAAAATTCTTTGGAGCAGAGCTTGAAAAAGGAGGAGATTGCCTAGAATTTCAAAGAAAGATACATTTTAATGGGAACTTTTTGATTAATCAGTAACCCCAGAAAGAGAAATGGAAGAAGGAAAAAAAAAGTATTGAAAGAAATAGTTTATTTGGATTTTTTAGTGACTTTGGAATTTTTTTGGAATTATTCTTGATTAAAAATACTTGGGTGGTTGTTTTTGAAGAAGTTTTTCTCTTCATGATGGCATTGCTTTTGGATGAACTAAAAACTCAATATCAAAAATATAAGAAAGAAGAGCAAGATGGAAAAGATACTTTGGGCACTCTTTTTCAATTTTTAGAAATGGCGGTATGTACTTATGAAAAATCGACTACACAGCAGGATGACTGGAATAAAGAAGAAGAAGAAGCCATCTTGGATGAACAATGGGTTCTCTTTGGGGAGGAGGAGGAAGAGGAAAAGAAAAAGGGGATTTTAAGGTCTGAGAAAACAACCCAAAAAGAGAAAAATGAGCTGAAAGGTGGATATAAGTTTAGAAAACAACAGAAAGGGGGTAAGCAGAAGAAGAAAAGGGAGGAGGAGAGACAATGGGGTAAAAAAGGCAAGGAGAAAAATAAACAAGAGAGAAAGGAGGGGATGAAAAACCTTAATGGTGGGAAGCAAGACTTAAAGAAACAAAATCTATTTAGAGACAATGGGTAAACTTAATTGAAAAAGGGATCCTGGAAGGTACATAAAAGTGTGTTTTTCTATGTGTATTTAGAGCAAAATGTGTATTAGTATATATGATTATCTTTTTAATGGTATCTATGGTGGGCTATATGCTTTTATTTTGTAATCGTAGTGTACTTGCTTTTTTCATAAAGTTTATTGTGTAATTTTAGAATGTACTAACCAGAATCCCAATATAATGTAAGTGTTATATTAAGCATTATTAAGTTAGGGAAAAGAGTCAAAGGCGTTACTCCAATTAGTGTACAGGAGAAATATATTTAAAGAGAAAAGATGAATGGATAACTGGAAAAGAACAGACAAAGAATGATAAGTATTATGAACTGTATTGAGAGAAGATAAACAAAATAAAACTAAGAAAGATAAAAGAGGAAAGCTATATAGAAAACTGAAAATGGTAATAAGATATGGAATGATATATAAAGTAAATATGATTTTTGAATTTGTGTCTGTGCGAAGAGTTTTAACCCGGGATTAAGCAGCTTTCATAAATGATGTTTTTTATGTTTTATGTCATGTATGTTTGTGTATTGTTTTTTGAAAGGCAAAAATTTTGATTAGTAAGAAATATAATCTGGACAATAGAATGAGAAATTGGGATAAGATATGAAGCTGAGCAGATAACATAAATATATATACTACATTTGGTATGTCCTACTGGTTTTTCCAGAAAGATCTTTTATGTTATTATGCCTTGATTGTCTGTATGTTCTGTAAAGTTAATAAAATTTGTTGTTGTTTTTTTTAAAAAAAGAGGACCCTTGCATAGATCTTTGGAGATTCAAGATGTTATAGGATGTAGTGCAGAGCCATATTAACAGCATCATCTGTCGATCTATTTGCTTGGTAGGCAAATTGCAAGGAATATAACAGCGTATCCATGATGATTTTTCAGGTGGGCCAGCACTACCTTTATAGGGTTTTATACAGGGGTGGGATGCAAATTTTTTAACAACCGGTTCTGTGGGCATGGCTTAGCTAGTGGGCATGGCTTGGTGGTCATGTGACTGGGTGGGGGTGGCCAATTCGACATCACTCACATCAAGGGATGCTTCTCCTTGCCTGGCCTCTCATGACAGAGGGGATGCTACAACGGTTGAAAGTGTGAAAAACGATCATAAGTCACTTTTTCAGTGCCATTGTAACTTTGAATGGTCTAAGTGAATAAATGAACTGTTGTACATCAAGGATTACCAGTACAAAAATACAAAAAGCTTCTCTGCTTGCAAAAAACTGCCCTAAATACCAATCATTAGATTAAAAATACCTGCAAGCCAGAGTTACCTTGAGGAATTAAAATAGTTAAAATGCAATGATAACTATCAGCAACTAACTCTTGCTCATAAAGTGAAACCCTTTAGCAGAGAGGTCATTTAAGCTCTCCAGAAAGAGCACATCCAGGAGAAGCAATCCTTAGATCCATTTGCACCACTTAAAGATACCAGCTGGTCTCACTCACCTCACAAGATATCCTAAGGAAATCATCCAGATTTAAGGAAAGGTCACATGTCCCCAGAAAGGCAGCAAAAAAATCAGTGTCGAGCTTGCATCCTGCCTCTTGGAAGTACACCCCAAAAGAACAGTGCCAGATACCACTGAATCAGTGAAGGAAGACCCCCTCCCCAGATAGAAAAAGAAACCATGAGGCAGGAAAAAAATTCAAATACAGTACAAATAATTAAATCACAACAGTAGCTGTTGCTTGTTAAACCAGTTACCAGAACAGACACAGGAACTAGCCGTAGAATATGTGTAGAAACAATAGATAATATGTGTAACTGTGCCATCTCTGTTCTTAAAAACAGTAAACATCAGACCAGTCCCTGTAAGTATTAGCCTATAATAAGCCGTTTGCTTATTATCATGACTTAATTCTTCTCAAACCAATTGAAAGTACGTTTTGAACTGTCTATACTGTTTTAGCCTAAGAAAGCATGCTGAATTATCAGCAATGAGCTCCTATTCAGAATGTGGAGCTGAATTCCCAAATTATGCTGGTAGACTCGGTGTAGAAGTGTAACATTCAGGTAAAACAAGAGAGAGCAAAATGCTTATAACTAGCTGTCTGTGTTAACATAAAAGGTGAAAAGGGTATTTTATTTTGATGTATTTTGTAATTGAATATAAACACATGGAGTGGGGAGTTTGGATTGATAGACTTTAGCAGTAAAGTCAAAAGCCTTAGCAATCAAGCTATGTTCTGTGATAAGCAGTATGGATGCAAATGAGATTATTTCAGATTTTGAAGGTCACTAGATCAAAGCACTGAATATATTTCAATAAATGAAAACATGTTGCTTAGTGCAACTGCAATATCTCCAAGCTTGTCATTCTTCAGAAGCCTTGTAATTTTGGGGGCGCTATCCTATCTAGGAATTCTGGGAATTACAATATCAATAATTTGTTTTGTACCATACTAAATACAGTTTGGCAAATGTGACCACTGTTAAAAATATCAAATCCACACTTGTATCGCTTATGTCAAAATGCATTAAAAGTAAAACATTCAGATTAAGAATTTTCAAATGTTTGTGATTATGTTATTTTCTGTCAGCGGCATCCATATAGAGCACCCCAAAAGTCAAGATGGTGACCATGGCAGCATGATAGAAGTTCTACCCCTAATAGAGCGTCACATATACAAAAGGAACAGGGCTCCCATCATATTGCCACAAATGTCATCTTGATCTTTTTTAGTACTCTCTACAGATGCCACTTTTTTCAAACTACCATTAAAGCTACCATTTTTGAAGGAGAAAGAAAAGTTAGTCATATAGTGTTGCTATTTTTGGAAATTGCCAAATTTGAATCAGAAGCCACACACAATTTATTTATGGTTTAATGAAGTTGTAGTATACTTTATTTGGGCCAGGTTAACACTTGGATGGAAACCCTTCAAGAAATTTCAGGGTTGTAAAATAGAATTTGAAGGAAAAAATCAGAAAGGGCAGTGGCAAATTCTACCATACCATTATCAAGCTGTATTCATACAATTACCAAGATTTAACTCAGTTAAGAACACTTTTACACTTTATGTCTCAGGCAGCTTAGAGGAAGGTTGCCATATGTTTTGAAAGAAGGAAAGAGAAAATCCCCTGAATGGTTATACTTTTTTCAAATACATTAAAATAAACTAATAAAGAAAATATAATATAACATTATTCAGAAAGAATAAAATCTGATCAATTCTCCAGGGCAATTCAAGGTATTAAATTGAATCAGGCGATTTGTGCTCTAAAGAGCTTTGAAGACAATAAAAATATTGTGGACTTTTGTTGTCCTCCCTGAAATTCCTTGTACCCTGAAATCTGCTACAGAAAATCATCAACTTCTTTCGTGAACTGCAAGGAAAAGAAATACATTCGACTGAAGAATACTTTTCTGTCAACTGATTCAATCTGATTTCACTAGCTATCACTACATAGGGGGGTTAAGTTAGGGAGAGGAAGTCCTATTTCTAATTGAAAGCCTGGTTTGCCACAGTATTTACAGAAAAACAAGCAAAATTATATGCTTTCCTATAAGGTAAATATATATTGCAATACTCCTGGTATTTCCACAATAGTACTGATAGTCTTAGAATATCCAGAGCAAGAAATAGGCAAAATGATGGATGGATGGATGGATAGATGATAGATAAGATAGATAACTGGCACTAGATTCCAATAAAATAGATAGTAGTTATTTCAAAGTAAACAAATATAGAATTTCAGTCAGTACAATTCATCAAAGATTCTTTGTAACCTCAAGTAGCAGCTTTCTGTCTTTAAGTAAGGTATTTTCTAGTCTCCATGGGACTAAATATAATGATTCAATGCCTTTCCTTTTTTAAAAATTATATTGGAATAATATTAATTTGCTATAAAAGAAATACTGCAAATAATAAATGGAAAGCAGTGATTAAAGGCCTATGTCTGAATAAAACAGAACCTTAATAGTTAAGAGACATTTCATTAATTTTACTCAATGAAACTGGATAGGAAGTAATAACAGATTTATCACTCACATTAAACTATATTAGACAGAAAGTATCAACAGATGTAGAAGCTGCAATAGTAAGGAAAAAAACAACCAACTATTGAATGCCTCAATGGAACATTGCCTGATAACACTAGGACTAGAGCTGAAATTTTGCTTAAAAGGAGAACAATTGAAAATACAAAAAGAGCAATTTGCTAAAGATGTCATCTGGATTAATAGTGAATTAATGTTAGTTGTTCAAGATAGGTAAGTCCAATGAATAGGTTTACTAGATATCTTGGGATGTACTTTAATGAACTTAAGAGTATTACAACAGAATTTTGAAAATCTGTCATTGGCCCTCTCTATTTCAACATATACCTAACACAATCAAGGCAAAGTTATTTTGAATTTCTTTCTCATGCTTTCTACTATCTCAGGACTCAAAATATTTTTTCTGTTAGGCTCAGCATTCAACTTCCCCTTCACTGGATCAATCCAGCCAGCATTCATTCTACCCAAAGGGGGAGGCTAGGCTAAGGTCACTAAGTCTCATATTTTTCTCTTGCATAAATATTAGTCTCCCGGTTGTAAATTATTTGAGACAAGTTTGGATTTAAAGGATTTTGTCACATTAGGGAACGGAGGTGTCAAAATGAGTAAATAATTTTACTAAGTGTTTTTCCATTGTGTGTTTGTCTTAAGTAATATGGCATCCTCCAGATGCAAATAATAATTTGATCTTGGCAGCAAACACATTCTAAACAACACAGGATGGGAACATATTATTCATGAAAAAATAGGATAATGAAGACTACAGAATAATACATGCTTTTTTGAGAAAAATGCCTAAATAACCAAATGTTTCTAAAAGATGATTATGAAGTTCTGTACCCACCAGATCCTACTAGAGTCTTTCCATAGGAGCACTGTTAGGAATCCAGCCCACAATTAATCTTGAATTATTGATGTGAAGCACATACAGTAGATAAAAATCATATTGCAAACTTGAGTACAGTCTTTCTCCATATAAGCACCCACAAGAACGGGAGGTAGATTTGCATTTAGTGTCATAATACAAGTACATTTATTTTTATACATAAATGCAAGTATAAAAATAATGCAAGAACAAAAGGAGTGAATTTGCATCATAACACCTTTTTATTATTTGCCATCCTGTATCCATGCTTTCCCACCTATAGGCCACAGTATTTCTTCATTTTTGTAAGATATCCTTATAAAATCTGACAACAAAGATTCTGATTTGGTTGAACAGAATATATTCATATTCCCTTCCTGACCCTTATTTTTATATATACATACATACATATACACATACATACATACACATATACACATACACATGCATGCATGCCTGCATACATACATATAGCCACCTACTCGCTCACAGTGATTCCTGATAGCTTATAAGCAATAACACACAGTAAAAACAAAAAATAAATACATAAAAAATTAATGACCCTTCCCCCCCGCTACCAACAAACCATTTGATGGGCTCCATTCCATTCTGGGTTCCCCAGGACCACTGGCAAAACCAAGTATTCAGGGCCTTACAAGTGAGTGTCGAAGTGGGGACCAGTGTAATTACTGAAGGGATGATACTCCAAAGGGAAGGAGCCACCACTGAGAAGGCCCTTTTTCTGGGTCTCACCAGCTGTACCTCTTTAGGGACAGTACGCACAACATTTCTTGCCTCCTCGGTTTAATGGGTCACATGGATGTGACCAGCAAGAAACCAGATAATCTGGTCTCAAGTCATGAAGGGCTTTAAAGGTGGGTCTATGACAATTTGCCACAGCCAAATCACCACAGCCAACCTGCTGTGGCTAACTCACTATGGGACAAATAGCCATGGCCAACTCATTGTGGGACAAGAGTTATGGTAATATTAAAGAAATGGTGGAATATAATCATTAAAGAAGGGATGCAAAAGGAGGGACAAAATGAAATGCGAATGACAAAAATTAAAATAACTTTTTATTTATTTTATATTATTAAATTGAATTGTTCAATTGTCCTGCAGTAAGTTAGCTGTGGTGAATTGTCTCCCGATAAGTTGGCGGTGGTGAGTTGTCAGTGGTGAGTTAGCCATAGAGAGTTTAAAGTTGATAACCAGCACCATGAATTGCACCCAAAAGCAAATTGGCAGTCTATGCAGCAGCTCTTGTAGGAGAGGTGACATGTGCTGCATAAAACCATGTCAGCTGTAGAGCACACTGCACTAGTCAAGACAGGAGATAACTAGGGGATGAGTGACCAGGAGTAGGGATTGTTTATCATGGAAAGGGCATAACTGGCGCACAACCCACAATTGTGCAAAGGTCCTACTGGCCACAACTGTCACCTGCTCCTCAAGCAGGAGTCCTCAGTCCAGGAGAATCCCTAGATTACACATTGGGTCTATTTGTGGCAGTGCTACCCCATCCAAGACCAGAAGTGGCAATTCTCCACGGACCAAACCAGAGCCACTTGGTCTTGCCAGAATTCAGTTTCAGCCTGTTGCTCCCCATCCATCCCCTGTGGGCTCCACAAAGCAGTAGACGAGGACTTTATTTCTTGCCACCTATCTACACCAAAAGAGACTAGTCACAAAAGAAGGAAACAAACTAGGAAAGTATCAAGCCATCTCACTCCCAACCACCGAAGCTGCTTTCAGGAAGAGACCATGTTAGATGGTATCGAAGGCTGCCGAGAGGTCAAAAGCAAGCAGAACAAGGATAGATATACTACCCTCATATTGAGACAGGCCTTAATAGCAGCTATTAACCATTCAATCGAGTTCATTCCTTGTCTTCCATCAGTGGCTCCCTAGACATCTTTTCATCCATTTCATTCCTCTCAGTTCTTCCATATACCATGGACTATATTATCCATGAAAAAATAGGATAATGAAGTCTACAAAAAGAACTGTGGGTGAGGAGATGTCACATGGGCTCTATCCTATCCAGACCCTCAGTCACCTTCCTATTCCAAGCAGTGATTAAGAACTCGGCAGGATTGTGCAGCAGATTCACAGTTATAATCCCCAGATCCTTCTGGAACCCAACCAGGTCCATTAGTCACCCAGGGGGTGGACCAATCTAATAGCAGCTCTCAAGAAGTTCATTGCCACCAGACTGTGATCTAACCATGACAGGAGGATCAAAGAGAGGTCCACCAATTCCACTGCTCCAATAAGAACACCAAATCAGGTATGTGACCATTATTCCTAGTTGGGACCTAGATAAACTGGAACAGGAAATCATGATTTCTATGAAATCCTGGGCAACCTCCGACCTCTACCTCTAGGGATGGCAGGTTGAAGTCTCCCAAAACTGTAAGTTTGGGAACTCCACTGCCAGCTCTGAAGTGAGTGGAGCTACCACACAGCAGGGAGACTGGTACAGCAGCAGCAGTCTTCAGCCCAACTTTTAAAAAAAGGGTCTCATAGCCGGGCACGTGTGGAGCCATGGACCTGAAGGCAGCCAGAGATTTTTGATTAACAACAGCCACTCTCCTCTACCCCCAGCCCTGAGATCTAGACCAGGAGTCTCCAACCTTGGCAACTTTTAAGACTTGTGGACTTTGCTGGCTGAGGAATTCTGGGAGTTGAAGTCCACAAGTCTTAAAGTTGTCAAGTTTGGAGACCCCTGATCTAGACTAGTGCCATACTTGATAACTCACTGGGCGCATTTCTGAGAGAACACCTCCCTCTAGGTCCAGCCAGGTCTCAGTGATGCAAGCCAGACCAGCCTTTTCTTCAAGAATCAAATCAGCAACAAGGCAAGCCTCATTACAGATATTAGATCTGGCAATTAGATATTGAACATTTAGAAGCAGCATCCTAAAACCAGGGCTCCACAGATCTGCTGACCAGGTAAATGAATGTGCACAGGAGCCAGAACTTGAAGCCTGTACTAAATATCAAGGTAGCGTTCCCTGTGAACGGTTTCCCCCTTGCCTCCCGTATCTTTCATTTCCTGACACCACAAAATAAACTGCCTTCCCCTGACAAACAACCAGCAAGGCGAGCCTGATAGCCACTATAGTAGTTGCTCCCACTGCCCTTGAGCTCACAGCACTCCCTTCTTCGGTGCAGCAGAGGGTTCACATCCAACACCCGCTTATCCCCCAACACACTCACAATATATTCACTTAATGCACAAACAGTACCCCGCCCAGTCACTTTCACCTACCAGCAGGGAGTCCCCCCCCCGGCTCTCACCCAGAAGAGAGGGACGAACACACTCACCTAACTCCTTAACTTCAGCGATTAAAGGTAACTGACAATCTACTAACTGCTAGATTGTTTTCATTCAAATTTTCCATTTTTTCTATTTTCAGTACTCAAAACTCCCAGGTTAACAGTTTCAGCTGAGACTCTGGTATATAATGTATTATATATCAGAATCTGGTCTAACACACAGCACTCTGTATAGCATTGTCTTAGCACTGCTGAAATCACTTTTTACTTTTGATAGTCCGATACCAATATTACTAATGCCCATTTTATTATTTAAATCAAACTCATAAAATTGCTGGAGTACTTTCTAATCTTTTTTTCTGTTACTGCTGTAGAACTTATTTCCTTTTCTTATTGAACATAAGTATCATTTAAAGGAAGCTCCAGGAGAAAAAAAGCTGTATATTTCTAACTGTATATTTTGTTATGAAAAATCTGAGCACAAATATGACCCATAAAAGTCAACACATTCTTTTTTATTGGAGGCAGCTAATATTAAATTAATAAAATCAGATAATACTAATTCACTACTAAGAAATCATGCTGAAAGTAATTTATCAAGCCTTATGAATTACCTCCAGGACTTTGCTGATAATATCAGTAAAGAGCTATAATGTGTTTTATGTGCAAGTATATGCTGTTAGAAAGTCACCATTATAAGACAGGAGCTATTTAGATATACATTATAAGAACAAAATGTCCTTCTCAGCTTGCAAATGTATTTTATTTTGTCTATAACTGGCATAAAGTTTTTAAAGCATGCATATGACAACTTTAACCTCATATCCACATATATTTAGAAAGAAACTGCTGTATATAATACCAGGTTTATATACATATAGATTTAACTTTTAATATTTGAATACCTAAATGTTTTAGAAGGAATTAGCATGAATGCATTTATGTGTGAACCAATAGGAATAATAGATAGTTGCATGCTACTAACTTTAATTATACTACCTGTAAAATTAGGCAGACTCTGACTCCCCACTGACAATCCAGTACTAATTCTATTACATTATCTTGTTGTTGTTGTTGTTGTTGTTGTTATTGATATTAGTATTATTATTATTGTTGTTGCTGATATTATTGTTTTTGTTGTTATTATTATTATTATTATTATTATTATTATTGGTCTGTGCCCATAATGAAAAGTATTATTATAATTACTGAGGATAAGTCCAAATAAAATTTATGAGAAAGAATCTATTTAATGCATTCAGTCAATAGACTCACTATTTTAGTGGCATCATTTTATGGATCCCCTCCCCCAATATATTTAATCTGATACCATCTTTATTCTACTATTTTAGAAAAACCGCTGTTAATTTTTCTGATGCTGTTAAGCTCCTGGCTTCCTCACAAGATTCTCTTCTTATGCTGTTAAGCTCAGTCTTTACAGCATCTGCAAACAGTGGATGAATTTTTTGAGGATAATTTAAAAATAATTTTGAGGGGGGGGGAGAGAGAGAGAGATCTGAATTTAAGACCACTGTCACTGACATCAAACAACAATAAGAATAAAATGCCTAATCTTTGTATAATACCAGAACTCCAGCAAATTAGAGACAATTTTTGTATTTTGAAAGTAAATAACTAGCAAATGGGAGAAGATACATGTGTTATTTCTAAGTAAGTATAGATATTTATATTTCTTTTCTCATTGTTCTAAATTGTGATGACATTTTGGAAATAAATGATACTTATATTAATAGTGTATTGGAATTTGCATATATTCACAATTTAAAAGTCTTCTATAAAAGCATTGTAGCTATATATCGACAATATTCTAGAAGTTTAATGGAATATGAATACAAGTTTCCCCATATTCTTTGAGGATTCTATTTCCAAATTCTTGTATTAACTAATTTTTACCATTTAAATTTTTCTGAAAAAGAAAACTGAAGACTGATTTTCTTTTTTAAGTAAAGCATATCAAAATATAATTGGACCTTATACACAGAAGATATATGTAGCTAGCTTTACATTCTTTTAATTTAAATGACAAATATGTTATCTTCAGTAACAGTATTTGTTCACATATGGCTGTTGCTTTCCATATGAATATTTATCAGTATATCTCACTGAAAATGCCTGGATATGCAAACAAGCAAATGGGGCTCAAATGTAACCTTCTCTGCCCTACATATACCTTCAATATCGTTTTAGAACATTTTGCACCAAACATTGTTTCTCAAACTTTGTCCATTTGCTTTTAACCTGGAAAAATAAGTTACTAAAGCTCCATATTTACGTTCTGTTTAGATTGGAAAATATATTGGAGTTCCAATTTACTTTGGAAATGAAATATTTTGTTTGCTGGACTCTGAAATAAACATTTGCACTGTTAATTAATTACACTTATTTAGAAAATATTAATGTTTTTGACACCTTGATGGAAGAATAAGGTGCTAGAATTCATTAAACAAAAATTACTCATTCATTAGAAGGGTTAGTTTTCCTTTTGATATTATACTAATAACTTTAAACCATTGGAGCTTCCAACTTTTTTAAACAGTGAGACTGTTTCATCAGAGTGTCTAGATAAACAGAACCCAATTAAACAAATAAGTCAAAGTATTATACTTATTCATGTATTGTTGAGGAAACAAGCTGAACTTTAAGCACCACTGAACACTGAGGACAAAGTGGATTCATATTCTCTTTCAGAAGATTTAGAAATTTTCAGGCATAGAATATTTTGTCAGATATGCCACATATATTTTAAGAGGAGAAATGCAAAACCAGAACATACATGTTAGCATTTATCTTTTGACTGCTGTCATTCTGAATAACAATCCTGTTGTAACAAAGAATAGAATAGGATGATCTCACCTGAGATGGCATTATGAAAAACATATCTGTTAAGTGGGAGATGCTGTATTTCTTATAGAAAGGAATATAGTTTCCATGAATGAAAATTCAATATTCCCTGGGGGTTCAGAATTAAATGCAGACTGTAATAATTACTCTAATTATGTCTGTTGTGATTCTACCTTTCAGTCTACATGAAACAAACATATAACAATTAGTTACACTTTCATTTAATTAATGAGCTTTAGGAGAGCCAGCTATTATTTCAGTTGCATTCTAATTCATTTAGAATAGGCCAAAGATAAAATTGTTTGTTTTAATTTGACAATAAACATGTCATGGGCATTAGGCAACACCATATTTATTTGATCCCCCCAGAGACTAAAGTTATCTTTATTCATAGAATAAGAAACACAGGATCAGCAGCAAGTGTTTGTTTGCCTAGTTTTTCTGGACTCTGAGCCTGAGCCTCTTTTTCCTGGACTTTAGTTCAGACTTTGATTTCCTTAAGTCTTGTACATACTTTGATGGATTCTGGAATCAATTGTACGTCATGTCTATTTGAAAATATATTGTATATTAAATCAGATCATTCTACCAAGAGCTCCCCAGATTTCCAAAATGTTTCTCAGCTGCTATACATCAAATTAACCTGGCCCCTTTTCCATGCCAGTAACATGTCACAAAAACCCATGTGAATGAGGTCATCATGAGATTTTCAAAACTTGAGATAAAGTCCGTAGTCATATCCTTAAGCAAAACCTCCTTAATTCAGTGGTTGTGCTGATATATATGCATGGAAGTGACAGGTCCATATCTTTATTCATTCATGAAGCACACTATCTCATACTAACCTATTTAATAAAACACAGGATATGCAACTTCTATGTACTTGGGGATTCTCTGGCAACTGATGTTCATTATTCCTGCTCAGAAAAAGGTGAGGAAGCTTTGTTCTCCATATTTCTATTCCACAACACTGCTGGCATTCTTCGACTGAATGATAACCTTTTGACTTGTGGCAAGGAAAACAGCCTTATTCCTTCACTGGCTGCTAAGATATTAATGCAACAGATTTTTAATTTGAGTAAAATGTTTCCAACATATGGTAGTTAAAGTAGATTTTTCAAAATTATAATAGATCTAGGAAAAAGAAGAAAGGAGAAGAAAGAAAATATTTAAGATATAAAATATTTATTTACTGCTTTTCTTTTAAATGAAATATAGTGGTGCTATCACTGTACCGTCAGTCCAATCATATTGGAATCTAACATGTTATCCAGTCTCTAATGTACCTACATGCACTGTACTGTATAGTTTGCCATTGCCATTTAAAAAACAGATTTTTTTCTCTAGAAAGCTCCCTTGTTATATTTTCCATCTCAGGACAAAGGGTCACCAAGTTTCAAGGCCTGTTCTTGCTTATACTGAGAATTAAACTGCAGGATGACACTGGTTCTTATTTATAAGTCATAGCTATAGCAATTTTGTCAACAGAATCACAAGGAGTTTTAAGCAAGGGGGTAGTTTCAGAGTCAGCTGTTGTTCTCCACAACATTCTTGTGAGTCCCTTCACCAAGGTGTGCAAAATGGATGCATCTCCAATGTTGAGATCTGGACAAATGCTAATGTTCTAAATAGAAAATATGGACAATTCCATATAAATAGTAGGTTAAGCAAATGGGGAAACACATGGACGTACCTGGGCATCCTTGTCTGAGTAATTGCATTTACTTACATGTAACAAACTGGCAAGTTGACTAGAAATATAGGGAGTCTTGAAAATCAAGCACTTGCATTGTAAAAACAGTTAAATTCCACTCCTTCTAAAACATGAACTTTTGGTAGAAGATCAACCCTGAATACAGTACCAGAAGACCACTTCTCGTTCTTGTTTGTTTTTGTGTCTTCAACTCAGTCTCATACTGATTCTAATACACACAATGTAACAGAAGAATCTTGTAATTTCATTTCATTTTTCTCATTTTCTTATTAGTAAACATCCTGTCCTTATTTTCTGTAACTTATAGGATTAGCAGCTGAAACTGAGCTGTATATTAGGAGGCAGCAACCAAAATAATTTCAGTAAGAAAGGAACATTATGGAAAGTTATACTTTCCATCCATCCATTTCTTTTTAACAGTTTAAAACTGGGATGTATAACTTTTTTGAATGTTGACATCATGTTCTGAAGTCTCAGAAAATGGGTATCATGAGGGAGTTGCCTATTCAACAATTAGCAACATAGCCAATAAAACAATACCCATTTCTGAAAAGGCATCCTTGTAAAGTTCCTTCCTCTGACACTCACTCCTAATCCCTGTTATTGATAAGAGATGTGAGCACATGTAGGCTGTAGCCACCCAACAATTTTTCTCTTGTTTTCTAAAAATACCAAATATAGACACACATAAAAATTAACAATTAAGTTAAATAATTAACTTAAAGATTTTTAAAATTAATGTGATAAAGCTTATTAAAGTAATGGAGTGGCATGGTGACCTAAAGATGATTGCCTCCCACTCAGAAGGTTGAGAGTTCAATCCTAGGTAGCAGCAGATGTTTCTATCCTAGGGAGCAAAGAAAAAAAAATCTGCTGCAAACTCTGTGTAGGCATCAGGAAGGGCATCTGACTAGTAAATGCTCAGTTCCATCCAGTCACCCCAACTCTACCCCGAATTAGGGGATTACAGGGTCGTAAAAAGGAGAGAGAAAAAAGGAGATTACAGGAATAATAAATTGAAAAACCTGATTAAATTCCTGATTTAGCTGGTATACAGTTAATTTTGTTAGTGGCCTTAAGCATGCTTGGCTCTGCAAAAAGTATTTATATCTGAAGAAAAATTATATGGAATTAACTAGGCTACCATTTCCACTTGCATCCATATTTTGTTATGTCTAACTTGTGCCATGCTAGTAAAATTGGTTAAACTGGCAATCACACAAACATGCATGTTATAATCTCAAATTATGGATCTCTCTTCCAGATAACCTACACTTGACTTTGTTTATACATGCCTATTAATCCTGGGCATAAGCCACTTTGCATTCCTTGGGAATTACTTCTAAATCAATATGGACAAAGAGGCAAAAGGACTTCAAAAATGATACTTTGACTGCAGCCTTTCCTTTAAAATGTAAAAGGATTGCGTGAACAGCTGTATTTCTATAATAATTTAAGTCCTATATACTGTCTGATTTTTAAAAAACAAATATCACTTTGAAAGGCTAGGTCCCCCCAAAATAGGTGCAAAATAGGCAGAGATGGGATTCAAATTTCTTAACAACCTGTTCTGTGGGTGTGGCCTAATTTGTGGGTGTGGCTTGGTGGTCATGTGACTGGCTGGGCATGGCTTGTATGTAAATATTCTAAATATTTATGTAAATATTGATTTTTTTATTAAAAAAGAGCAACTTTTACCCAAAATCAGGCAAAGCAGGCAGGCAGATGAGTTGCTCACAGAATCACAGATTCATTCAGAGATCTATCTTTCTGCCATTGGCTACCTGAGTCTTCACTGAAAAATGGAAGCGTTGGTCCTAAGGAAGGTTCAGCTCTGCTTTTAGATTAGCTAGAAAGCAAGAAATGCAACAATTTCCTGCTTTCTAGCTAATCTTAAATCTCCCGGCACAGCAGAACAGATGATGGTTGGGGGTGGGGGTATAGCAACATAGCTGGCAAGTTTGATGGTGCGCAAGCCAGGTAAGGAGTGGGCGGGAATGGGGCCAGCCAGTGGCATGATTTGCTTGTTCTCCAGCAGGTAGAATCTCACCCCTGGTAAGAATGCATTTTGCGCACGTGTGTAGACCATTTCCAAAAACCTCAGCTGTGCCTCCCAAACAGCTGACAAGCACTGTGCACAGGTGCACAGCATTTCAAACTCCTCTTCTTTCCTGCTTTTTCAACCTCAGCTGTGCCACGCAAAACAGCTGAGGTTGAAAAAGCAGGAAATAAAGGACAGCTAAGACCCTGGGCAGGTGGCTGGGCCAAACAGAGCAGCAGACACTGAACCGGTTCGATGTCTGCTGCTCTTCTTTGGCTTATGACCAAAATTTGAGTCCAAATTTCTATTGCTAAACAAGACAGTTAAGTGAATCTGTCCCGTTTAACAACCTTTCTTGCCACAAATGTTAAGTGAATCACTGAAGTTAGTAACACAGTTGTTAAGTGAATCTGGCTTCCCCACTGACTTTGTCAGAAAGTTGCAAAAGCTGATCACATGACCCAGGACACTACAACTGTCATATTAACCAGTTTTCAAGCATCTGAATTTTGATCACATGACCATGGGGATACTGCAGAGGTTTTGTGAAAAACAGTCACAAATCACCTTTTTCAGTGCCATTGTAGTCTTGAATAGCCACCAGGGCCTACCTGTATCTTATTTTTTTTAACCAATACAACTTTGGCATATACTTTTAAAATCTGTTATTTCTTGTGAAAGCTTTCAAGAAATTTATTTTTGCTGAGCAGTATAATGGTAGGTGTGTATTAAATTTTAATCTGAAACCAGAACAAAAAGGATGGAAAACAAATCTTGCTTCCTAAAGCAAGGGAGATTTATTCAAGTGTACATATATATTTCTGACTCAGTATAACAATTCTTGGAAGTTTCTGACACATAATGCTATGTATTTCTGTGAGCTTTAGATAGAAGGTCCATACAGAGTGGTAAGGAAAGCCGAGATTATAGGAAGTTTGCTTCCCGTCATTCAGCATACTGCTTATATACACTATGTGCTTAGAGCTCTAAACATTGTTAGAGACCCTACACATCCACTTCAGTCTGTTTCTGTTGCTCTCCTCTGGAAGGAGGTTTCGAAGTATCTATAGGAGGACTATCAGGTTATCTAACAGCTTTATTCCCTCTGCCATCCGTCTGGTAAACTTGCAAGATTCATTTTTATCTCCATGTACATGTATACATCTGAACTAGACTGTGTTGTTTTTCTGTGTCATATACAGTAGAACCTCTGGTCATGAATGCTTCTGACCACGACCAAATTGGATTCCAACCAAAAATTCACAAAATGTTTGAATCTGGTCACAAACACCTATTTGGGTGGTGATCAAACATGACCCCTGACCAGAAGGCAAAACACTAAAGATGAAGAAATCACCAGTTATGGAATGAATTATGGTCGTGACCAGAGGTTCTACCGTAATATATGTGGGTACATGCATAGTTTTGTATTTATTTAGTCATGTTAATGTAGTTATTATTGGAGGTGGTAACCCTTTGAGAGCTGTATGCAATGAAATTTTATTTCCAGATGGCATCGTGGCATCCAGGAGACTTTCTTAGCAATATTTGTCTCCCCATTGTCTTCTAGGAAGTTTTTTCAACTTCTCAGCCTAGCTTAATATTTATGGATAATATTCCATTTTAGTGCTAACCAGGTCCAACCCTGATGTCTTGTCTAGATTAGCTGTCAGTTAAGTGCTGCCACCTAACTGGGGAATCATAGGACACTCCTTAATTATTTTTTTATTAATCAAAGTTAAATCAAAGTATATGCTGGTCAATATTGAGGCTGATGGACTTCAGAAACCAACTCAAATGAGTCGCTTCCCCTAGTGATGTAATGTTCATTAGTTTGTATCAAGACTTACAATGCTGAATCCTGAAAAAATATGGATAAAATTCTTTGCTTCAAAATTATTTCCTCATTATATAAAATTTATAAAGTAAAATTACAAAATATGAGCCCATTTAAGAAATTCTATTTTTTAACATTCATATGAAATAGCAAATGGAATATATCATAAACATTCAATAAATTAAACTTTTCCTGAATGTTTTTTCATAGAGATCTACACAATGAAATTTAAATATTAAGTGCTGTATTATCCAAGGTAACGCCCCCCCCCCCCATTATGATAGTAAAATAGCGGGATGTGGGAGAGGGAATACTATCCTGTGCAAGATATTAATATTTTTTCCCATTAGATCGAAGCAAAATAGCTCCTTAGGGCTCTTTGATTTTTTTGGAGGAGGGGAGGGGAAGTGAATAAATAAAATCTATTTCATAACAAAAATTGCAGATTATCTGCCTTAAGAGGGATAACTACTAAGAGAGAGAACAATCTTCAAATACGTACAGAGCCACAACAGTTAAATCTCAAAGCCACAGAGAAATTGGATGGAGGTTGTGAGCAAAAAGTGTGGTTCCAGAGTATAATCCTAGCAAATACACTATGTTCTTTGCAAAAGGTTGTGAGGCCTTGGCCTAATAAGCATAATCTCATTACACTGCAAATAAAAGTTTCCTATTTATCTCCAGATTTCAAATGAATCTAATAAGGCTTATGATACAGTCACCCAATACCCTAATCATATTTCAGCCTATCTAAAAGCAATCAGTAATTGTGTTATAGCAGAACGTGCTGACAATACCTCTGACACAGAAAGGAGAATGAGAGCCCAGCTGTACTAATTAAATTAAATGCTAGGCTGATGGAATACATTTGCTGAAGCTTGGAGAGTATGGGTGCAGAATTAATAAGCATTACAGCTTAGAGCAGGAGATGATATCATAATGGATGCAAGGTTTTGATGTGGAGAGCCTCATTCAGATTCAATGTACCATAATGTACGGATGTGACAGCTGCTTAGAGAGGTGCAGAACCTTGAACAAAGTGCACAGGAACTTTCCTTCTCTTCTTTTCATTTTGTCATTTTATTTCCAGTTAGGAACTGTATATTTTTAACTGCATGCCTACAGCTTCAGAAACTCCTAAATCAGGATAGTAGGAACCACTGTAATTGATAACAGCCTTATTTATTAACATAGATTGCTTTCCCCACCTCTTTGACTTACATTTTAAATGCACTGATTGTACATGGCAATACTGTTGCACTCTTTTTCTTATTGCCAGTATGGATTATTACAAACATCATGTTCATTTCACCTTTTTCAACTGCATGAAGCATCCTTACCATCATTATGATTTTGTCCTATGCACATTTTTGTGGGAAACAAATCCCATTTACTCAGAATTATTCTTCAATGGGCTCATTTAAGATAAAGCTGCTTCCGCACAAGAACTCTACTTCAGCACTCCAAGATGCCACAAGATTCCCTAGGTGTTCTGCATCTGAACCAATTCACCTCTAGCTTAGGTGCCTTGCTAACTGACCTCCCCCCACCATTTCTGAGGTGGTTTTGTTGCTGCCCTGCACAATAGCACATTTTTTCTTCACTGTGAGTACAGGTATGGGAAGATAAACAAGAAGGGCAAGCACTGAAGCACCAGCTTTGCTCTCTTTTGGGGCATTGCTTCTCTGGTGAGGGAAAATATGAAGTTCTTCAGCAGCAAATTGTAAGGACACCCACGTGATCATGTGAATATCACAGCAAAGGACTGGGAACCCAAAGCTGTGGCTATGAGGAAATCCCCTGGATCTACATTACTTACAGGACATTCTGCTCTATTTCCTTCACATTTATTTAAAAATAATCCCAGGAAACTTAATAAGACTATCCATACAATGCCAAACAACTTCATTCAAAGAGTATTTATCGAGAAATCCAAGCAAATGATTCCAAAATAAATACTGTATAGTCCTGATGAAATGACTTGCCTTTTTAAAAACAATGATGAGACTTAACTCTTGGAAGTCAGCATATGACTTTATGCAACACATCCTATTAGCATATCCCTGCTCTATTATTTGGGACTAAAAATATTGACCTAACAGTATTGTTGTAAGAATTATAGTGAGGTTAGCAGGGCACCAAACAGTTTAAAGCATTATACAAATGCTAAGAATTAAACTAAACTAATATATGATAGAAGACATCTCACATGCTCATCATTCCTACAGGAATTAAGCATTTCCAACTTAGATCCAACTTTGAGATAGACTATAGAAGGAAAATATATTTAAAAATCTTCATTATCAAGTTCATAAAATACTGAATACTGTAGCCAAACTGTTAAAAATGAGTACTATATTCAACTGTTAGAAAAGTACAAATAATTACAAATTTAAAACAACAGCAATAAATTATCCTGCTAATTATTTTATTTTTGAGAGGAATGAAAAACAAAAAGTAAAAAATATATGAAATCACCATAGTTTTTATAAGTATAAATCCACAATGTTCTTAAGATAACTATGATGCAGCCCCAAGTGACTGACTGTTCCAGATAATATTAATTTTATATAGTGAAGGGAATCTTGGCATTTTGATGTTGCTTATTTTAAAAAGAGCTAAACACTTTTAAAACAAAAATATATGTGAATCTTCCTCCTTTTCATATTTCCATTTCATATTCAAACTTTAAACAAATTAAATAGGCGTTCACATGCTTCCAAACTGACCAGCTCAGCACATGCCAACACTGTGCAATTTCTTGCCCACAAATGAGCAGCTCTATCTCTTAAGCTGCAGCATCAAAGTGGCTGAGCCAGCTAAGCCAGAAAGGCCAGCCAGGGTTCATTATCATGAAAAATTTGACAGGATATTAAATTTACTAATCCTGAACTTTCTGGACTGACCCTTACCTCATGCATAACTGGTACTAACATTGCCTGGCTTGTTACAAAGCATATTCTCTCTTTATTTGTTCTTTGAATTGGTATTTTTTTCATTTTCCCTTTCTCTTCGTCATTATTTCTATTTCTTTGACTGGAAATTTTGCAAGAATTTTAAATTGTGCTTTTTTTCATAACACAGTTCTAGTCTGCTTATGAATGCATATATATCCTAACATAAAGTGCTGAAGATTTATTATTTATGTATCCCCCTTTCCCTTCTTAATTCATACTTGGAAAGATAGGTATTAAGGCACTACATTTGCTAGCCAATTCCATGCTTGCATTCTATCCTATGCTTACATTCAAAACACTGTTAAAAGTGCGACACACATATAAATTATATGCTTAAAACACCTTGACAGGAATCCACAACTCCCTGTCTCAATTTCACCATATGGGACAGTGGTGTCATATTTGGGAGAAACTTGTTAGTTGGCAACACTATTAAAGATCCACTATTAAAACCAAATAAGGTGAAAGCCACTAAGCCACTGTTTTATAAATGTGTTTACATGTTGAAGAATTTAAGTTCTAAACAATTTAGAGGAAAGGATCACACATTCACTTTCCTTGGTGTTCCTCTTCTCAAAATTATATCCTTTTGAGTAGCTATTCATAATTGGGAAATGGAAAAAAGAGAATATAAGCCATTGAGAATTCTTAACATTGCCAGGTGATGTTTAGTAATCTCCAAGAGCCTTTTAATGTGCATAAGCCTGCAACACTGAGACAAGGGAACTAATATGGCTGTCTTTAAAACCTGTAAAATGAGTACTGTAAAAGGACTGCCATCAACCAGTATTCTTCACCACAATCTGATAAATGTTATTTCCTTAAACCTAGTCTCTCTCTTTTTCTTGACAATCAGGATATTTTCTTGTCACAGCATAAAATATGCATAGAAGTGGGACAGATCTTTTTGTGGATTATTGTCAGTAGAAAATTGATATTTTCCATGGCCCAGGGACCATATGAAGTCATAACAGAGAAAGTCTCTGAACATGTCCATTCTTACACAAGATATGGCAAGACACATCATTCATATTAGGAAACCCATTGGTGGGGAAGGGTGGGGGTGAGGGGGGTTAAAAGAAGAAGAAAAATCCTACCTTCCCAAATTATATTGTGTAATTTGTAGTTTCTCTTTGGGCTGAAACTTTTTAATGGTTATTTTAAAAGAGCAACAATCCGAATGCCCTAATCTGAAACAAGAAAGGAGGGGGGGGGAGTTGCACTTTACATATAGGGAAAGGGTCATTATTCTGACTGCCATGCAGGATCGCTGGGGCAGTTCTTCCAGCTCGTCTTCCCTTTACGAGGTTTGCCGTTAAGGTTCCTTTCACCGAGCAAAGAGGAACGATTAGCCACCCACCGTCGTCCCCGCGCAGCTTTCCAGACCGCCCTCACTTCGCCCGCGCAGCCTCCCAATTTCCATTGTGTGTATGCACCGCTTTAAATAATTCACCCTCAAAAGCTGATAGTCAGCTCTGCCACCCCCTTAACCAAGGGAAGGGGGGGGGGTGGAAATCGCCTGAAAACCCGGGACCAATTAAGTTGCTGAAAACAACAGATTCCCTCTGGTACGATCTAGAGCAAGCTGACCATTAAATCACGATTTAACATCCCCCAGGCAGCGGCGGTTGCTGACAACCTCTAAAGCTTGTAATCTCATTTAACCCCCGTCCTGTCACGAGCGGGCCCAACCCTTCCAGCACAATGCGGGCCGAATGAGACTCGACAGGGCAAACGAAGGCATTAAAACCTCCTTTGGTTGAAAAGTCACGCCACAGTGGGCAATCCTGACCTTCGCGTTGGTCTCAGCCCCGCTCTATTCTCCACGGATCTCAGAAACATTTGAACGGGGAAACCCAGAGAGAGAGAGAGAGAGAGAGAGAGTCTGAGAGAAAGTTATTAGTCGAAAGAGTTGAAATTCCCCAGAGACAAATTACACACTTATGTGCGCGCGTGCGTGGGGCGGGCGAGGACAGAGGACGAATACCCGCATATTTCAGCAGGGCTGCTCCCCCACTCCCTCCCGGCCTCTTTTCATAAGAAAAGGGGACTCCCGCCTGGGGGCTTCTTCCTACTGCTTTGGTTCAGCGCTTTGCGCCCGCGGGGATTGCTGTGGGATACCTAAATGGTTGCGCCCCTTCGCTCGCTTTTCGGTTCCTGGCCTTTCCAAGGAAATGGCTGCCATTCCTCTCCAGGCTTTTTCAAAATCTTCCAGGGGAGACTTGATTTTGTTTTTCCTTCTCCCCACTTTCAACCCGTTGCTGGAATCGGTCGCCCGGAGGAACCGGACCGCTCTCCCCAGCAAGGCAATTCTCTCCCCTCACCGGCCGCCCTCCCTCCCTCCCAGTTCGGCCTTCCTTCCACACGCTTCGCCTCGAAGGGAAAGGGGGCTTGCGGCGCTTCTCGGTTTTGGCGCGGCTTTGGGAGTGCCCCCTCAGGAACATTTCTCACTCCCCGCACGCGAATCGCGCTTCCTCCAGTCGAGCACACGCAGCCCGCGCTAACAAGGCCGATCCGTTCTGCTTTCGCTCGGCCGAGCCGTCCCATTTTGCCCCACCACAACCTACGATTTGTACAAACTCAAACTCGCCCTTGAAAAAAAAAAAAAAAAGGCCTCTTCCCTCCTCCAACTGCCCACAACTGCGACTGTTCCTTGCCCAAACGCGCAAGGCTTGAATCCAAGCCCAATCTCCACAAACGATTGATGGGGGTGGGGTGGGTAGTTAAATTCTTTGCCGCCCGGTCCATTTTGATGCCAGGGCTCCAGCTCCAGGATCAGCCTGCACGAAAAGCCTCGGAAGACGAATAATTCGCCCTCTTTCCGTATCTCCCACTTTTTGCATGCTGGCAACCTTATAACGGGGCTCGGGAAGAGGCAAGCTGTTTAGCCAACGACCTTTTCTGGAAAATAGAAAAGTACGAAAGGAACTGGATGAACATCGGCTGAGTTTTCTTTTAAGCAGGAGCGTCCGCAATTTAAAGCAAGCGCCGCTTTGCACCGGATAAAACGCGGTGTTTGGATTCTCACGCTAAAAGAAGAAACTTTTTTTTTCCCCTTTAGAATTTCTAGCCGGCTGAACGCTCGGGAAGGGCGAAAGCGGGGGAGGCGGCAAAGGAAGGCCTGGAGACGGAGAGATCAAAAGCAAAACTCGAGCTCATTACCTGCACACCGCGCAGCTTCTCAGGACTCCAGATGCGAGACCTCTCGAGTTTGAAGATAAACACATTTTTTTTTCAAGTATTCCTTTTTAATTTTGCCCAAAAGAGAAAGGAAAAAAAGAAAAAGAAGCTTTAATGTCAGTTGATCAACACCTTTTTCCTGAGGTTAAAAAACAAAAATAAAAAACACACACATAGTAAATGTTTAGTGCAACTTCTCCAGTGCCATAACTTCCCCAGCCTGCCCAAGCCTCTTTAGCAATGGAGTGGTTTATTTAATTTGCCAGTATAATAGAAGCGGCTGAATGAGAGACAGAGAATGCAGTGTGGTAAAAAAAGAAACAAAGGCAAAAAGTACCACTATTTTGATTCCCTTTTAAAAATTACTTACAAAGTGTGGTATCTATTGTGAAGAATAATGCTGAACAAAGCACAGTGTCTTGGCAATATTCACAGGGCTCATTCATACAGCCGATTCTGTCCCCACATTCAGAGGTAGAATACACTTATAAATGATGCATTGGAAGGACTATGGTTTCCATTGTGTTCCCAGTGTAAACAAAAAGACAGACAGAAGCTGAGTGGCATATGGGCAATGAGGCTGCAGTTTATTCAGTCATTCCAAAAGTATTGTGAAGGTAAAATGTAATGCTTCCCTCCCAGCTCCAAAAATGGGGAAAATCAGTCTCCTAAATAAAAGTTTGCTTAATTTCTTTATTATTTTCAAGTTACATAGAATCTCTACACACATGCAATTTACAATCCATGGGAGGATCTTTCAAAAAGGTGGAAGAATTGAAAATTACAATAGCTCTATCCTACAAGAGGAAGGGTCTCAAGAGATTGATTGTTAGTGCTCTGTAATGATTGAGTCTCAGGAATAGGTTCCTGGGAACCAATAGACATTTGAATACTTGTTTTATTCTAGAGCAATATTCTTCAATCTTGGCAACTTTAACTCCCAGAAATCCCCAGCTAGCCAAAATGTCCTAGACACTTTCTATACTTAAACCCTGGATTTTTTGTTGGAAGATAGATCTATAGTTGGATCAAACATAGATAACTGTCCCCATCTTAATGAAATGCACAGTCATCATTGCTACCAGTATGAGTTTTGCTGGAAGCAGCTTCTCATATCTGATCCCACAAACAACATGTTTATTGTTGGTTGTGTCTGATGGAATCAAATTACATCTTTCTGATGCCTTTTTTCAGGTGAAACTTGTGTTCCTTACTTTAAAAATGCCCAAATTTCAAATAATTAAAAATTTCAATCCTAAATTGTAAACAAAATGTTCTTTTTAAAGAAATCCCCTAAAAATCTCTGTTTATACATACAGATTTGGGGGGTTGGAATTGTGAATTCTGATTTTTCCGCCCTGGCATTTCATATATAGATTGTTTAAACGTTGCTATGCTTATAAATAAAGTATAATGGGTTGAAAATTTGACACCCAAAGATCACACACTATAAATCTCCTTTAGAATCAAACATTTGTACCTTAATCAAGTGACTTTCAAGAAGATACAGTTGTAAAACTACCCTGTTTCCCCCAAAATAAGACCAGGTCTTATTTTCTTTTGGGCCCCAAAATAAACATTAGGGCTTATTTTCGGTGTCTTCTTGTTTCCCCATTTACAGAAAGCCCACTTTTGCTTGCTTGTGACAGGGCAGGAAGCTGCATAATGTGCCAGTGCCACTACATGAGGTGGAGGGATGGAGCTGCCTCAAGTGCCCTGCACTGGCTTACCTCAGGACCCCCGCATAGCTGGGCCACCCATTCCCCAACACCTGCTTTGCCTCATGGCAGTGTCTCCAGCAGCCTCATACAGCAGGACCCCCCTTGTCTGCCGGACCACTTTGACCGCAACAGAGGAGGCCAAGTGACATGCTGGTGTTGCGATCACAAGGTGAGGTGTTTGGGTGGAGCTGCCCCACACACCCCACACTGGCTTACCTCAGGCCCCTGCAGTCAGGCCATCTGCGAGCAACCAGACAGAATGGATTGGCAGGCTCTTAAGTAGGGCTTATTTTGGGAGGTAATGCTTATATTAGATGCACACATAAAAACATGCTAGGGCTTATTTTTTGGATAGGGCTTATCTTCAGGGAAATGGTAGTTGTGCTGTTAGAGGAAAATAATGAATTGCACATTCTTTTGTGTATCTACTCAAAAGGAAATTCTGCTGAGCTGACATTCAGGTGCTGGGATAAACTTGTAGTCAGTCCTCTATATGTAGCAAACACTGAATGGCTTACTGTACTGGCATGTGGTTTTCAGCCTGCCAATTGAAAACTTTTCTTCCATATGTGGTTGCTTTAAACAATAGATACAGACAGACCTGTAGATGCAGGCAAATATTACTACCATAACTGAGTTGTAACAATCTAATGGCATCTCTTTGTTGCCATCTAGTGGTCAGCTAGATTTTTGTAACCTGAATATGATTAATGGTAGCAGAAAAATATGAAACAGGGACACCAACCAATGAGATTTTCTCCACTTGAGACTTGTTGAAATGGTACATTCTATTAATATTAGTATAAATTGAGTTTGCCTTTAAGTACTTCCCTGAAAGTACCGAATCCCTGCTAATTAGCCTGAGAAATGTTTGACAATTAATAATGGGACTTGGATGATAAAGGAAATGGGATAAAAAGTAGCAACAGGCTTAAATGTAACCCTAAATACCTAATAGTCATTCAAGGTTGTGATTGAAACTAGTTGAGCTTCCAAGTGAATCAGGGACATTAAGCCATCAGGACCAGATACTTGGAGAAAAGCTTTTTATATGTACAGCACTTATAATTTCACATCATAGAGAACTGATTTTGCCTTTTTCAATTAATGGATGATATCCAAGTGCTCCATTATTTGTTGCACTCTCTGCATTAGTCAAGGTTTAAAAACTCGCATTTATTCTGTTTGTCAAAAGAATTGAGAATGACTGTATATAAAAATGTGCCTCTGTCCACTTTCTTATATGGAAGTGAGAGTTTGGTATGTCAGGAGAAAGATAAAGGCAAGCTCGATGTGACAATGAGTTGCTTAAGAAATGTGTGTGTGGTAAAACAAGAAGAGAGAGGATCAAGAATGCCTGGGTGATGAATGAATGTGAATATAAAAATGAGTGACTCATGCAAAAAAAAACAACTGTTGAGAGGGCTTAGCAAAGAAATGAATGAGGACCCAAATTAAGAACAAATATATGCAGAAAAAAAGAAAGAAAAATGGATTTAAGGAAAGGAAAACCAAGAAAGTAATTATATGGAATTCATGAATTTCTGAAAAAAAACCCAGAAATAACAAGTTTAAAGAACAAATTAATGTATGGACGTGATGGAAGCAAGAATGGCTTTCAAGGATATAAAGCTATGGAGAGGCATAGTGAATAGTATTGAGATAAATTAGGTTTCATTTTCCTTTTATCCAGTTAGAAACTTAATGCTTTATTATTATTATTGTTATTGTTATTATACACAAAAATGACAGTATACACAGCAGACAAGATAACCATGCTGGGTTTCGTATCACAAATCACTAGTCGAACACTTCCCAAGTGTTTAGGACTGCGTGATGTATCGGTGGATTATGTGAGCAGATCCCAGTAAAGTGGCCTTCTGCAGCTGACCAATCATGATTTTGTCAGCGTGAATTGTTTTTAAGTGCTTGCCTAGGTCTTTAGGCACAGCACCCAGTGTGTCGAGTACCACTGGAACCACCTGCACTGGTTTATGCCAGAGTCTCTGCAGTTCGATTCTCAAGTCCTGATATCTGGTGATGTGGTGTCCCAGCCAGTCTATGGGAATTGGATGGTTACTTAGGAATTATGAGCTGTCTCCTTAAGGTAATGCATCATGGTAAATGTAGTTAAAGATATCCTGGGAAATGTAGTTCATGTTACGTGCCACATCTGTAATCCTGATTGGTCACTAAATTGACCCTCAAAGGGTGGGGGAGGTTTTCCTCATTCTCTGTCTGAACTCTCTAATTCATGGCAGCTTCTTTCTATCGCTACAAGATGGGTTAGGAGATAACTATCTTTTACTACAAGGCAGATATGCAAAGGATTGGTCATTAAAGAAGAACTTCGTCACACACATGAGTTATGAGGATACCTGATGAACCAATAAATGTAATTTGTTATGGACGTCTTGTTGAGTTATCTATCTGCATTTGTACAGCTTCAAATCCAAATCTGTGCAGAAGGCAGAAAAGGTGACTTTTTCAAGTAGTTTCTCGTCAATTCTGCTGTCACCAGGTACGGCAATGTCAACGATCCACACTTTTTTCTTCTCCACAATTGTGATATCTGGGGTATTGTGTTCCAAAACTTTGTCAGTCTGTATTCGGAAGTCCCACAGTAGTTTTGCATGCTCATTTTCAACCACTTTTTCAGGCTTATGATCCCACCAGTTCCTTGCTACAGGCAGATGGTAGTTGTGACACAAGTTCCAGTGGACCATCTGAGTGACTGTGTTGTGATGTTGTTTGTAGTCAGTCTGAGCTATTATCTTGCAACAGCTCAGTATGTGATCAATGGTTTCATCCCCTTCTTTGTAGAGTCTGCATTTGGGGTCATCAGCAGATTTTTCTATTCTGGCTTTGATTACATTCGTTCTGATGGCTTGTTTTTGGGCTGCAAGAATCAGGCCTTCTGTTTCTTTCTTCAGTGTTCCATTGGTCAGTCATAACCAGGTCTTTTCCTTATCTATTTTTCCTTGGATCTGTTCAAGGCACTGTCTGTGCAGTGCTTTGTTACAGCAGCTGTCATTCCGAGTTTGCATCGCTGTTTTTCTATATTGATTCTTGGTTCACTGCACTTTGAGCAGCTTCCTCTTGTTGACCTCCATCAAAGCTGGTTCAACACTGTCACATAATCTGCCAGAATAATAATAATAATAATAATTATTATTATTATTATAATTGACTGGCGCGAATGGTTGATATGGGTTGCTGCCAGCATCCTAGGTATCAGCCAAGTATTTTAAACAGATGTACGATGTTCCGAGTAGCGCAGTTTTTTTGCAGTGGTGTTATTGCAGGCAGCTGCAATTTCTTGATGCATTTTATAAGTGCCCCAATGACAATGGGTATCACTCAGTGGTGGGATTCAAATTTTTTTACTACTGGTTCTGTGGGCGTGGCTTATTTGGTGGGCATGGCTTTGTGGTCATGTGACTGGGGTGGGCGTGCTTGATGGCCATTTGACTGGGTGGGTGTGGCCAACTCAATGTCACTCACATCAAGGGGTGCCTCACCTGGCCCCTTCCCTCTCAGCCATTCCTTATCAATTAAAAATAATAGCACATAGTTTTTTCTCTCTCCCCACCTTCCTTCGTATTTATTTTTCTTTCTTTCTTTCTCTTTTCTCTATTTCTTTCTTGCTTGCTTGCTTGCTCTTTCTCTCCCTTTCTCTTTTTTTCTTGCACTCTCTCTCTCTCTCTCTCTCTCACACACACACACACACACACACACCTGGTCAGGAAGGCAGAGGAGGCACTGCTGCAGAGGGCGCTGCTATGAGAGGCAACTGGGATGCCAGAGCATACAATGCCCATGCCTTTCTTCCTTTCCTCTGGGGAGAAGGAGGACACGGGGAACAGAGGGATACTGCACCCATGCCTTTCTTCCTTCCCCCCAGAAAGGAGGACGTGGCAACAGAGGCCCAAGCATGTTGCACCCGTGCCTTTCTTCCTTTCCTCCCAGGAGAAAGAGGATGCAAGTGGCGGTGGTCCCAGGGGACAAAAGGAAGAAATCGGTCAGCTAGTTTTCTCTTTCTCCACCTATTTGTTCTGTATGGCCAAGGAAGAGATCAGCTGGCCAAAGGGGTGGCTGCTGAAGGCGACTCTTTTTCGGTCTCCAGTTGCCTTTTAACCACAGAAATCCTCCCCAAATTGGCTGTCTGGTTGTCTCCTTCTCTGTCTATTTGTTTGTATGGCACGGAAAGAGATGATCAGCCGGCCGATTCGGGGAGGATTTCCGTGCTGCGAAAGAGGCAGCTACTCTGATCTCCGGCTTTGCTCTGCTACTCCAACGGTCAGGCACCGCCCTGTTTTATGCACTGGCTGCTCAGACTTGCTGGGCCCAGCAAATAGAACAGGGCATGCTTTTTTCAGTGTGGCTGCTGGACTGCAGCCACACCGAAAAAATCATGCAGCAGTTGCAGGCATCTCACGACAAAGGGGTCGAGCACCCCCAGAATATCCACTCACCCACCTTCTGGCTGGGCCGGGCCAGGCTAAAATAGGCACATCCACTGGGACAAGGAAGAAAACGTGCTCCAAGAGGGCAGGCGGGCAGGCAGATGTCCTGGGGCTGTGCACATGCGCACTGCCGCCATGTGGTAGGGAAAGCTAGGAGAGTGACTGGGGCAAGTAAGCGACGGGCGACTCAGTTTGGGGGCATGGCCAGCCAGGGGTCACCACTGATTCATCCACCCACACCAAATAACTGCTACCAGTTTGCCCGAACCAGTGCGAACTGGTTGAATACCACTTGTGGTATCACTGTTGCATGTTTCATCCATAATTGCATAGTTTGGATGATCAGGTCGCAATATTTCATGATTTTTTTCCAGTTCTTTTTCCTCGATTGGTGTCTCCTGATACAGCGATGTTATGTCTCACCTTTCTCCTTTCCAAAAAAGATGAAGAGTCCAAACTCAAACAAATACAGGCAGGCAAGAAGACTCGGTCTTTACAGAGTTAATTCCTTTATACAGATAATGTCCTTGGCATTCTAACACATGCTGCCTGCCAAGTCCGAAATGATAACAAGAAGAATTAATCACTAAAGCTTCCAACGCAGACCACAAGAAACAATCACACTGAAGCCTGAAAGAAAAGTAAAACTTTGTCCCGTACAAAGTCTCCAGAGCAAACACACCCACTTTTATCCCCTGTGGGGTGTGTCTCAATGACTCAGCTCACTCTCTGATTCGCCCACGCCTCCTACGTTGCAGCTCACACTTCTTCCTACAACGCTGCCTAGGATCAAGCCAACATTCGTCTACTTGATTCCCCGTCAGAGGCTGCTCCGATATGCCCTCCTCCTCCTGATTAATCTCAGGCTGTTCCTCTCGGTTATCTGCTGAAACCTGAGGTATTATCAGGGAGGAAGTCATTGCCAAAGAGGAAGGTCCTGGGGAGGAAGGCATTCCCAATTTCTCCTCCTGATCTTCCGAGACCTCTTCCTCTAACAACGCAGGCTCAGGAATCAGAGCCACAACACAGTGATATCAATAAATTGTATACTTTGGTTTTCGGCAACTGTGATATCTGATGTTGTGTTACAAATGACGATCTGTCTGTATCTGAAAGTCTCACAAGACCTTCACCTTCTCATTTTTGACAACTTTTTGTACTTTATATTCCCATGACTTTTTGGAAATCGTATTTTTACATAATGGCCAGTGGATTAATTTAGCAATTTGGTCATGTCTAGTTTTGTAATCAGTTTGCACAATTTTGCTGCACTCACATATTAAATGTGAAACAGTTTCAACTTTGTCATTGCAAAGTCAGCAGTTTGGATTGTGAATGGATTTTTTGTATCTTTGCTTTCATGGCATTAGTTTGAGGTGCTTGTTCTTCAGCAGCAAGTATTAAACCTTCCATTTTGTTCTTGATGGTTCCCATCTTGAACCATGCCCATGTCAAGTTGTTATCACATTTTCCTTCAAGTGCTGTCCATGCAAAGCTTTGGTTCTCCATCCATTTAATCTGTCATCCAGTTGTTTTTCCTTATAATCTGCCTTTTTTTCTGTTGATTTTATAATGTTCTCCGTTTTCATAGCCTGCAGCAATTTTTCTGTACTTTGATTCACATAGTCATTCAAACTTCGTTTTTCTTCTTCTACAGTTTATTATTATTGTTGTTGTTGTTAACCTTCAATTCAATTCACAGTCTGGGACTGGTAAAAAAAGATGTCTGTCTGTTTGAATCCAAAAGTTCCACAGGATCTTGACTTGTTTATCTTAAAATTTTAAAGACCAAACTCAATGAAGGAAATACCATAAAGGCAATCAACATCTGGGCTATTCCAGTCATTAGATACACAGCAGGAATAGTGGACTGGACTTAAGCAGAACTAAAAGCAATGCATAGGAAGACCAGAAAAATAATGACAATGAATAATATCCTTCATCCTCACAGTAACATTGACAGACTCTATCTACCAAGGTAAATAGGTGAGTGTGAAATGTTGCAAGTACATCAGATGGTTGAAGAAGAAAAAAGGGCTTTGGAAGAATAGCTGAAGGACAATGAAGAAGATGCACTGAAGGAAGGCTTACTGACTACTGGAGAGATAAAACTGGTCTACAAGAAAGACCAAATGAAAAACAGAACGGAGGTATGGGAAGACAAGGCACTACATGGCCAGTATATTAAAAAAAAAATAGCAGGGAAAGCAGACAATAACAAGACCTGGCAATGGCTAAGAGCAGAAAAGTTGAAAAAAAGACAGCGAGGGACTAATTCGGGCTACACAAGATCAAGCCTTAAGGACAAATGCATACAAAGCCAGAACTGAGAAAACAACAACAGAAAGCAAGTGCTGCCTATGCAAAGAAGGTGAAGAAACAGTGGACCACCTGCTAAGCTGCTGCAAGAAGATCACACAGATTGACTACAAGCAGCGGCACAACAAAGTAGCAATAACGGTGCATTGGAAGATCTACAAAAAATATCATTTGCCTTCAGGAAAGAACTGGTGGGGCCATAAAATAGCAACAACCATAGGAAATGAAGAAATTAAATTGTTCTGGGACTTTAGAATTCAAAGACAGGCACCTGCCACATAACACCTGAATTACTTAACAATTGTCAGTAAGAAAGACAAAAAAGTCTAGATAGTGGATGTGGCTGTCCTGGAGACAGCAGAAGAGAAGAGAAAGAACTGGATAAGATAACAAAATACACAAAGACCTACAAATAAAAATAGAACAACTGTGGCAAAGGCAAACAAGGGTAGCACCAGAGGTGGTATTCAGCAGGTTCTGACCGGTTCTGGAGAACCGGTAGTGGAAATTTTGAGTAGTTTGGAGAACCGGCCAACAGTGCCTCTGACTGGAGATTTTACAGTATCCTTCCCCTTCCACGCCCACCAAGCCACGCCCACAGAACCGTTAGTAAAAAAAAATTGAATCCCACCACTGGGTAGCACAAACAGTAATAGGTACCTTGCGTGCAATCTTAAACAACTGAAGCACCACTTAGACACTATTGGCATTGACAAATTCACCATCAATTACAAAAGGTGGCTTTACTGGGGACAACCTCCATCCTGTGACGATATCTGTAACACTAACAAACATCCAGATCTGCCTATCCCAGGTCCTTGGTTCAATAGATAGACAAAAATGCCAAATCCAGTCTGAACTTCTGGCTGACTGTGCGAGGATATAACAACAACAATAACTGGTTGTACAGACAGGCAGATATTTAGAGTGGATTTGGCATTTTTGTCCATCTATCTTGTTCTTCCCAAAGATTTGGCATAGCAGATGTTGTTGTTTAATAATATTAAAGGTATTGTTTCAGGTTGTATTATTTTGAGCATAATTATCAAGTCTTCTGGCTTAAGTCATTGACAGGATTTCGATTTCTTGATCATTCACATACAGTATTAAGCCTTAGATTTTTCACCTAGTATTTGTATTCACAATGTTAAGTTCGGAGGAATGAGAGACTTAGCCAGGGCATTGCAAGCAACAAATACTTTATTATTAGAAATAAAGGGCTGATTGAGCTCGCCAGCCTGGAACGGGCTCGCAACAACCAGCGGCTAACCGAACCCCACAGCCTGCTTATATAGCCGGCTGCTGGGGTGGTCAGCCAATGGGGAGGCAGTAACGCCCCCCACAACTTGAGCGGACCTGAGTGGGGACTGTGGAGAGTCCCAGGGACATAACACCCCTTCCCCCCAGATGTGAACATGAGTAATCGTTCAAATAAGCCGGAGGTCTGTGCTGGCGCTCTGAGCGTCGTAGCTCGGGTGCGTTGACCACTGGCCCAGAGCCCGAGGGAGGTGGTTGAACTGATGAGGAAACGCGGGCATGCTCAGCGGACTGCGTTGGTACGGGGGTAGAACAGCCGACTGGCAATGGTGTGTCCTCGTACGTTGGTTCGGGCGACATACCCTCTGTGTGGTCTCTGTCTGGCTCCTCGCTCAGTGACTCACGTGGAGGTGGTGGAGTATCTCCCGGGCTGAAGTTGAAGGGAGTCTGGCTTGGTGCCTGTGTGTTGGGTTGTGCCCATGGTTCTGCGCAGGGCGTAGTGACTAGGCGCTTACGAAGCTGGTCCAGGTGTCTCCTCCAGATGCGACCGTCATCTAATTGGACTTTGTATGACCTGGGACCGGTGATGGCAATGACCACTCCAGGGATCCACAGTGGGTCTCCCGCATAGTTCCTCGCGAAGATGCTCTCCTGCAAAACAAAACCTCTGCTCCCCGCTGAAGAAGCGAGGGGTGAGTCAGGGCAGTAATTAGGGTGAAGTCTATCTAACACGGTTCTTAGGCGTCTGCCCATCAGTAGTTTGGCCGGGATTTATTAGTGACTGTGCACGGAGTTGCGTGTTGACCCAGCAAGAAACGGGATAGTCTATGGTGCCAGTCTTCATTGCGAATCTGGCCAATGCTTCCTTCGTGGTTCTAACGGCTCTCTCTGCCAACCCGTTGCTGGCGGGGTGAAAGGGAGCCGTGAAGATGTGACGGATGCCCAGATTTGCGGCAAAACGGCTGAACTCTGTTGAGGCAAACTGGGGGCCGTTGTCAGAAACTATGGAGTCTGGAAGCCCGTGGGTCACGAACAGGCGGGTCAATACCTTGGTGACGGCTTGAGTGGTGGTGGTGGATAGTTGGGCCACATCAATCCACTTAGAGTATGAGTCCACCACCACCAAGAACATTCTGCCGTGAACTGGACCCGCTAAGTCAATGTGCAGTCTGGACCAGGGTGCGTTGGCGCTTTCCCACTTTGTGGGGGTGGTGATTGGAGGGGATGGTCTAGACTCCTGGCAGGGTTGACACGAGCTTACCCATTTGCTGATGTCGTCGTCGAGGCCAGGCCACCACACGTAGCTGCGTGCCAACGCCTTCATCCTGACAATGCCAGGGTGGCCCTCGTGTAGTGCTTCCAAGACTCGGGTGCGCAGTTGGGCCGGGATGACCACTCTGGTGCCCCACAGCAAACAGCCCTGCAAACTAGATAATTCTTGTTGGCGTATTTTAAAGGGTGTGAATTCGTTAGAAATACTCGTGCCCGGCCACCCCCTCCTCACCCAGTCCAGTACCTGGGCAACCGTTTTGTCCTTTTTGGATTTGGTGGTGATATCGAGGGCAGTGACAGGAAGGTCGAGCTGGGTGACCTCAAAGATAGCGTGGACCGGGGCCGGGTCTTCAGCTGGAGCAGGCAGGGGGCAGCGGCTGAGAGCGTCTGCGTGGCTTAAGGTTTTTCCTGGGCGGTGTATGAGTTTATACGAATAGGCTGCCAAGAATAGGGTCCACCTCGTCATTCTAGGGGACAACACCTGTGGGGTTTGTTTGTCGCCGGCCAGGAGACCCAGGAGAGGCTTATGATCCGTGACTAGTTCGAAAGAGTGGCCGAACAGGAATTCGTGAAATTTCTTAACTGCTGCTACGGCAGCTAAAGCCTCCTTGTCTATCTGGCTATAGTTTCTCTCTGTTGACGAGAGGGTTCTAGAAAAGAAGGCGATTGGTGCCTCGGAGCCATTTGGTAGTCTGTGGCTTAAAACAGCTCCAATCCCGAAAGGGGATGCGTCAGCTGCCAACACTAGTGGAAGATGGGGGTCAAACTGAATAAGTACTGCGTTAGAAGTGAGTAACGATTTGACTGCGTGAAAAGCAGTGTCTTCCTTGTGACCCCAGTGCCAAGGAGAGTTTTTATCTAAGAGCCTGTGGAGAGGCTCAGCTACTGAAGCTTTATGGGGCAGGAATGATGCGTAAAAGTTCAATAACCCCAAGAAGGCTTGTAACTCTGCTTTGGTTGTTGGTGTGGGTGCTTCATGGATTGCCTTAACCTTGGACTCCAGGGGGTGAATACCTGAGGCGTCAATTTTATAGCCCAGAAAGTCCACCTGTCTAGTGGCAATGGCACATTTCTCCCTTTTTAATTTGAGCCCATGCTGTCTGAACCTGTCTAACACTGCTCTGACTCTCTGGAAGAGTTGGGGTCTGTCCCTGGCCAAGACCAATATATCATCGAAGTAGGGTACTACGCCAGGGAGACCCTGGAGTATGCGCTCCATGAGGGATTGGAAAATGCCCAGGGCAACGCTTACGCCAAATTGGAGACGCTTGCAGCGGAAGGCACCCCTGTGGGTGACGATGGTTTGCAGTTCGGCTGTTTGATTGTCAACAGGGAACTGCTGATACGCTTGAGACATGTCCAACTTGGCGAAAATGTTGCCGGGTTCAAAAGTGTGCAATAGAAGTTGTATGACAGGGACTGGGTAAGCGCTAACTTGTAAAAATTTGTTGATTGTGGTTTTATAGTCCGAGCAAATTCTCAGACTGCCATCCTTCTTAAGGGGGGTGACGATTGGCGTCTCCCACTTGGCGAAGTCTGTTGGTTCAATGACCCCTTGCTTCAATAACTTGTCTAGCTCCGCATCCAGTTTAGGCCGGATGGCGAATGGGACTCTGCGGGGTTTTAGTCTAATTGGAACTGCCTGGGGGTCTACTGTGAATGAGATGGGGGTACCGTTATAGCATCCCAGCTCATTTCTGAATACGTCTGAGTAGTCAGCGAATAAGGAGTCAGTGTCAGAGGTGGAGACAGCATGGACTCCTGTTAACCCTAGGCCGAGATGGGGAAACCAATCAAGCCCCAATAGAGAGGGGAGGTTGCCGCTAACTACCACTAGAGGCAGGTAACCTTTGAAAGCTTTAAAATTAACATGGAACTTGCCTTTGCCAAGTACCGGAATGTCCTTCCCCTGGTAGTCCCTCAAGGAGAGCTGGCACTTCTGGAGTTGGTTCCTGGATAGCTTGGGCTGCAGCTTCTTGAGGGTGTTCCACGAAATAATTGAGAGCGCTGACCCCGTGTCAATCTCCATAAGGCATGGTTTACCTTCTAATAGGACAGAGAGCGAGATTTTACTAATGGCATTGCAGGTATGTTTAGCAAAATGGCGAGTGCGACAGTTTAGTACTTGCCTTTGTGGACCCGATCGTGAAAAGGAGGAGGGGCCCCCGTGCATGGGACAGCGAGCAGCTTGGCAGACTCTGGCTATGTGCCCCTTTTTGAGGCAATTGTTGCAGGTGGCTCCCTTGAACTTGCAGGTGGCCCTCGGATGAGATCCGCCACAGGACAGGCACAGGGTGATGTGCTTAGGCGGATAGCTGCTTTCTTGCCTGGCTCCTACCTGTGGTTGTCTGGTCTGAGCAAGGCGGTGGATGTCAGCCTGGTCGCTGGACTCCTCTGTGTTGACCACCTCTTCTGAATGGATGGTGGCAGCGGGTTGTTTGTGCACTGGGCCTTGGATTTCCGTGGCTGATTGGGTAGCCAACTCTGATGCCAAGGCTTCCTCGACGGCTTGGGCGAGGTTGAGGTCCTTCTTGGCCAATAGACGTCTTTGGAGATGGAGGTCTTTGACCCCGCATACGAGCTGGTCGAGGAGCATGTCATCAAGGTAGCTCCCGAACCCGCAATGGAGTGCTGCAGTCCTCAAGGCAGCCATGTATTGGTTGATAGACTCCTTTTCAGTCTGCTTCCTCATGCGGAAGGTGAACCTCCTGGCAATCTGTGAGGGTCTAGGAGAATAATGGTTAGTGAGGATTTCTAATAGTTCGGTCCAGGGGACGTTTCTTAACTCACGTGGAGCTACCAGGGCTGTGGCGGTGTCGAAGACGATGGCCCCGCAATAGCTCAGAAAAAATGATTTCTTCCGGTGCTCCCCTGCATCAGCCAGCCCTATGGCATCGATGTAATGATTGAAACGATTCTTATATGACTCCCACTTCTCCTCATCCGGTTTGAACGATGGGAAGGCTGGGTGGGAGTTCATGACGAAATCCTCGTTAGATGACCTGTTGAGAAAATCTCTCTGGGTAGCAGCAGGAAAGGTTTTTTTGTGCCAGCAAAAGGCTAGTGACTTCAGCTCTGGAGAGGTGTTTTTACAACTCTCAATTCTCTCTCTGGGACTGCTGGTGTTTTGGCTGCAACGGCCGTTGGCAGCGTTTTTTGAATTTCGCGCCTGACTTCAGCTTACAGCACCGTGCTGTTACTAGACGGGAAATTCAACTGACAGCCGTTTGAATTTCGCGCCTTTTAGAATGAGCGACTGCGGCTCGCAGCGCTACACTTCCTTCTGTAGCAGGCTAGCAAAACGGCTACAGGCGTTTCTCTCACTTTCATTAGTTTGCTGACCGCTTTCTCTCTGGCTGCGGCTCAGCGTTCGCTGCAGGCTAGCAAAACGGCTACAGCGTTTTTCTCACTTTCCCTGGTTCGCTTTCGTTGCCGGCTGATCGCTTTCTCTCTCTAGCTGGGATCAGCGGCTAGTGACTCAGCGGTCGCGTTATGCCTCTGGAAAGAATCCCACCCTCGTCGCCAGTGTTAAGTTCGGAGGAATGAGAGACTTAGCCAGGGCATTGCAAGCAACAAATACTTTATTATTAGAAATAAAGGGCTGATTGAGCTCGCCAGCCTGGAACGGGCTCGCAACAACCAGCGGCTAACCGAACCCCGCAGCCTGCTTATATAGCCGGCTGCTGGGGTGGTCAGCCAATGGGGAGGCAGTAACGCCCCCCACAACTTGAGCGGACCTGAGTGGGGACTGTGGAGAGTCCCAGGGACATAACACACAACTTGTTATTTCACACATTATAGGAGTCAAGAAAGAGATAAAGGGAGATAAAGGGATAATGTTGTCCCATATATAGACTGAATAATGAATTATATACAGGCACAATAGTGTTTATATTTTACATATGCAAAGATTTATATATAATCCTGAAAATTAATGTGATTATTTTTAGACTCTGACTATTTACCGTTAGTTTCTTCTGGAATGTTTTTTAGGGTTCCCGGAACTAGATCTGGTCTGTAAAAATCCAGATCACCAATAGACAACTGCAAAGAGTTGTATAGATTTGCTGCCACACTTTGGTAGCCTTTGTTTTCTGAAAGTGCACCAGCTGAAGGGGATGCTACATCACTTTCTCATCATGATGATTTTTATATTGTTGGAACCTATTTATCTCTTTATCTGGAAATAGGTCAGGTAACAGTGCATATTTCACTTTTGTTATGAATAGTATAATGGCTAATTGGTTTTTATATTTAGAGGTTTTTTCTTTGAAGGTTGTTCTTCTATATATGATCTAGATATTATTTCTTAAATGAATCACAATCTGACTGCTAGAACTCTTAATAGTGAAATAAAGTAATTAACTCAGATCAATTGTTTCATGATGATTTAATGCAGGAAGCAGAAGTGATAAGAACAAGTTGAGAGGAATTTTTGGATAGAATAATCATTTGAATCCCCAAAGCCTGTGTCAATTAAGTTTGACAAGGTATTTAAAAAAAAAAAAACATTTAAGGTTACGATAATATTTAAAAGCCACATGTGATCAAGACATCATTTAAGTGCAACTTTTAGCCACAAATATGTTTTACTGAGCATAATTTCTATCAGGTAAACATTACTACCACTGGACTGCATGGCTGAAATTTATACAAAATTCATACTTACGTAGAGAAAGTTCTATGAAAAGCCCAGAAATTATGTGTTATTAATCATGCATTCACTGTATGCATTTCATTGTACATGATCCCATGAAGATCATGTGACCTAGAAGTAATTAATGTAATGCTAGGAAAATGTCTTAATGGAAATCTGAAATAAACTACCCTGTTTCTCCAACAATACGGCCTCCCCCAATAGGAAGTCCCAGCATGTTTTATAGGCATGAAATGAAATTAAGCCCCTCCCCCCAAATTAAGGCCTATATTAAAACATGCAAAATGGTGGGGGGGGGCTTGCCGTTAGGAAGTACTTTTGTTGCACACCCGGATATGGTGCTGCCTGCGTTGACCCCGATACGAAGTGCCCCACCAACGCCGAGGTCAACATCCAAGCCGTTGCTGCCCACCCACCTGAAGATGCAAGGGGGGGGGAATTAAGTCACGCCTGAAAAGACAGCCTAGCCATTTTTTCAGGGCTCAAAAAATAATAAGACCCAGCCTTATTATATGAGAAACACAGTAAGAAATTATACCACATTGTGAGAGTAATAAAATATTAGAAAATATGACTTCAAGAAACAAACAGGTAGTCCTTGACTTACAACTATTAGTTTAGTGACTGTTCAAAGTTACAATGACACTGAAAAAAGTGACTAATGACATTTACAACCATTGCTGCATCCCCATATTCACATGATCAGAATTTGGATGCTTGGGAACTGGCCTGTATTTATGACAGTTTCAGTGTCCTGGGCTCAGGTGATCCCCTTTTGCGACCTTCTAACAAGCAAAGTCAAAGAGAAAGCCAGATTCACTTCACAACCATGTTACTGATTTAACAACAGCAGTGATTCACTTAACAAATATGGCAAAAAGGTTGTAAAATGAGGCAGATCTCACTTAACAACTATCTTGCTTAGCAGTGGAAATTTTGGGCTCAGTTGTGGTTGCAAGTTGATGACTACCTGTATCTGAATACTCTGAATTTAATGCAGGTATCTACATTGTACTATGACTTTTGGATATTGATAGTAATTTTTCTGATCTAATGTCTTAATAGCAGTTACATCAACAAAATTGTAACATGGGCACCATGCAAATTAATATATGAAGATTAAAAATAGTAAATTATAAGAACTGCTAAATTCTTAATTATTTAAAAAAAATTGAGCATGCAATGAATATAGCATATGTACTTTAAAAATTATAACTGGATATTTAATTATTCATTCAGAAAATTTGTATGGCCACCTCATCATTCTCTGGAAGATGTCTTAATCCTCTGCCCCCTCCACAGTGACTCTGTGACAGCTTAAAAATGGAATCGGTACTAGTTTTCATTCAGTCTTCACTGCATTGATAAAAGTCCTTGCCTTATGAAATTGGATTCTCTAGGTTGTAGCCTCTATCCTGCATTTGTAGCATCTTCCTAAGCAAAGAGGTTATGCTCATTGGTTAAGTGATAGTGATAACTCCATGACCAAAATATATCTCTAGCCACAACCTCCTAAAAAGAAGTAATTAAACATAAAAATAAAACACAAGGCCTTTTCTCATTAATACTTTAATATATCAACTACCCCTCATTGTGGAAGATAAAAAGAACTGCAATCATAAATGAGATTGTTTAGTTTTTAGCTGTGTTCATAGTACCATACTAACCGAATACATTGTTCATATGGATTGTTTGGCCTGATCCAGAATGTTTATTTGTAATGTCCTAATATTCTTCTGGACATCCTGCCTGAATTTTATACATAATCCCCTCCCCAAATTTAAATTTTGGTTTCGATTAAACAAAACTGGCTACTGTATCTCACCTATTTTAATTTCTGGTTTTGTATTGTATGTCTGCATATGGTTGGTGGTGGATCTCATTTGAATAAGAATCATTTTAAAATATTAAAAGATAAATATTTCAATAAGCATTATACCAACAAATAACTCATTGTAAATGATCCATCAGAGAGAAATGTTGAAAAAGTTATGGTATTATTCTTTCTGTATACTATTGTGTCATTTGAATGTCTGACTTAAGAAGAAAATTTCTATCAGAAATCAGCAATGTCTTTTTGTAGAAGAGATTTTGGGAACAGTGGGCTTTAGCATTAGGCAGACTTTTTTTTAATGCTCAGATGACTTTTCCCAAAATCCTGGTGGAAGTGGCAGAATCACCCCCTCTCCAGCTTTATATCCCAGTAAATTTCTTTCAAATAGGATTACATTGTGAAAATAGGATTACATTGTGACCTAAGATAAACTTTGTAAATTACTTGTTACAGGTGTAGTAGAGATATTATCTCACTGCAATGCTACAATAAGATATAATTATCAATTCCTAAGTAAGGAATGAATAGTATTGCTGCAGTCAGCAAAATCTATTTAAACATCCCAGTGTGGCTGCACAGCTTTTATTCTTGAAATAAAGGTTCATTTAGCACCTTATAAATGAAGACATTAATTGCTATATATATTTTCATAGTGCAAAACTGTTTAGTTGGTGAATTGGGTGTGTTTATTTACATGCAGTAATGCAGCAACATTCAGTTGAGTAGTTGGTGGTTAGAATTTCAGCATGGCTGGTCTGGTTAGTAGTTAGCTAGGAACATGATAGTTAAACAGGGTCAGCCTTGGTTATTGTTGAATGGAAGACAACCAGGGAATTTTAGGGTTGTAACTAAACTGACAACTCAAAAATGTGTCAGAAGAAGGTAATAGAAAACAATTTTTCTGCCAATATTGCATGGTTATGACCAGGGGTGGGATACAACAGGGTTAACTACCGGTTCGGGATTTATGAGCTTCCCTGCACACTGTGAGCCGTGCGCCTGTAAATCATCATCAGCATGCTGTGTGCAGAGAAGCAGCCTTTGAAACAGCCCTCTTTTCCTGCTTTTTTAACTGCAGCTGTGCCTTGTTCGGCAGCTGAAGTTGAAAAGGTAGGAAGTAAAGGTCAGGTAAGAACCCAGGTGGGCAGGTGGGCCAAAACATCAGCAGACATAGAACCGGTTCTATGTCTGCTGTTCTTCAGAGCTACCGGTTCTACAGAGGTAGACAGAACCGGTAGAAACCCACCCCTGGTCATGACTATATTATCACTTGGAATCCAGCATGATTCAATTTTACTCTGTTCAGCTTCCCAGTTCAGAGACATCATGTGTAAAGTTCCCCTTGTACAGTACAAGGCTACTCTTTGGGCCTGACAAAGTAATATCTAGCTGATGAGTAATATGAGCTTATATTGCTGGAAATGTGTTATTTCCAATTACATTTTTTGTTGCATCAGAATAATATTCCACTCTTAAATCCATGACAAAGAAACATTCCTATTGAGTTCAGTGGAACTCAGCAATCCTATGATCCTATACTACAAAGTAGTCTTAACCCTCCGCTTCTTACAACAAATGCATCATCTACACAGATAATCTGGCATTTCAAACAACTTCATACTTAAACCCTGCCAGTTAGATCTTTCAAGGTTAATTGATTATTGTTACCACCATACTGCCTGAAAAGATCAGAGTGCTTACATATTCTCATTAATCCTTTGCTGCTTAGTGAGAAGATATAAAGCTACTGTTACTTTGCATTTAACTGTTTCTAGGTCTAGTTTCCCCACCCCCTTTTCCTTATAATGATAAGGCTTCTCACTGATACCAAAAATGCTTATGATTTAAAGGACTAAACTGAAATAAAAGTGAACACATCAAGACCATGAAAAAGAACATTGTAAAAAACACAACAGCCCCAAACCCAGTCTAAATTTGAAAAGGAAAACCCAGTAATGAATCAGAATTCCAGCTTTTTCTTAAAGCTGACATTTAGCTTTTTTTCCCCGCACCAAAAGCCCGTCAGCATTCAACAATGCCGCTCAGGGGTGTTCTAGCAGAGATGAGCTTTATCAGCAATTGCATATTTGTTATTGACATCATTCTTTTCAGTGGCCTAGATGGCACAATAGGGGATTAATGTGCATGCAAGTTAGGAAGACAACTCAGTTGAAAAACAGAACCTGGTCAAATGTCAGGGTTTGTTTTATTTGTATGTGTGTGTATTTGCTTGACAGCTGTTCTTACAGAGAAACATATACTGTAATTGCTCAAAACCTATTTATTTTTAAGCGATTGTCCATGGTGTTTTTTTCCTCAGGCTCTGTAGCAACTGATTTTTTTTTTCATGAAACAAAATAAGTAATATGATTCTACTTTTTCTTCTCTTTCAGTCTATTGGTTCTCATGTGAAAATTTCTGTTAATTTTTTAAAAATGTCAATCTTTGTTCCTCTTTTTCATCTCGTATTGTTATAATTGTAACCTATATTTCTCCAAAGCACGGTGCCTCAAAGTAATTTAGGAATTTGTCCAAAAGCTACCCAGCAGTAGAATAATTATCAGGAACAGTGGATTGTTACTGGAATGGCAACACTGTTCAAGTTGCACATTTATTCTCCATGCTGTTCTCCACAACTATGCCTCGATGACTTTCTCCGTGCTGTCAGCTCTGTACTGATTGGCTTTTCCACTCATTCACCCAGAAAGCAACCACAAAGAGTAGAATAATTATGTCCTCTCAGAGCTTCCTAGTAGAGCAACATGTTTTCACAGCATGTTAGCCACTATACCACACTGTCAGAATTGAAAAATGTGATTAAATATTGAATCCAAGACGGAGGACAAAGCTTGTAGTGTAGCTATCCCTTATGAAGTGATGTAAAAACAAAAAAGTTGGTGAACAGCATATAGCTATTTATCCTGCTAACAGTAAATCTTGATTAACATAACTTTGCTTAAACAACCTGCTCCTCTAAAATAGCAATGAATCAAAACATGCAACAGTATGGAATCCAATGCTTAGAGCAGATCATATTGCAGTTCTTTCCCAATAGCTATTCTGATAAATAAATTGGAAGACTTCTCCTAATCCAATCTTCTAACAATGTAAAAAATTATCTGCTCCAGCATCTCTTGCAGAGAGCCAGTTTGGTGTAGTGAGGTATCATGCTAGAAACTGAGAGACTATATGTTCTTGTCTTCATCACTTCATCACAAAGCTTCATCACTGGAAGCTTTCAAGAAGAGACTGGACTACCACCTGTCACAAATGATGTAGGATCTCCTGTTTGAGTTGGACTAGATGTTTTACAAGGTCCCTTCTAACACTGTTAATCTGTTAATCCTACCAGTCCTACCAGATTAAAAGCCAGCTGGGTGACTTTGGCCAGTCACTCACTCTCAGCTTTAGGAAAACAATGGCAAGCCCCTCTATGAGGGAGATGGATAGTTTAAAAAGTTTTATATATTGTGTAAAACAAACAAACAAGCAAGCCACTTATGAAAAATCTTGTCAGGAATATTACAGGGACTAATCTAGGCAGTCACTAGGAGTCAACATTGACTCAAAGGCACATACAGAGAACATGTCTTACAGAAGTTTCAATTGGAAAATCAGTAAAATCACAGGTTTTGAACATATCAGCAAGAAAATTAAGCATTTAATCCTTTACTACTTTGCTTATCTTTCAGGATCACAGATGCTAGGATTAGCCAGCAAGGCATTTCTGCAACCAAATGCATAGATATAAATTTGGTACCCGAAAAGGCAATTCATAAAGGTTTTAATTTCTCAGTTCCCATTATCCTACATCTTGAAAGTGGCCATTTTCAAACAATTACTGTTCAAGTGCTTAATTTATCAAGCTATATCATTTCTGGATTATATAAAAATAATAATGTCTAACCCCAAATAGATTTCTACTTATTTTAATGAAAGTGAGGTTATGTGTAAGTACATTCATTATTCACTAATGTGAAGTTAGAAAGACCCGTGGATCATCTAAATATGTCAACACTAAAATCAGCAAATTAATTTAACCACCATCATTGCAACTCATCATACTCAGTATTTCCTACTGTTAAACAAATTCAGCTTGAATTCTTTCTGATAAATTTCAGGTAAAATGGGTAGGGAGAGGAAAAGCAATATCATATGGAAAAATTGTGGAAATCAACATTTAAAAAATGTAAATTAAAATACATGTGGCATGCCCAATTAGTATAGAAATACTTGAGAAATATGTGCATCTTCAGGGTTTGCTTGCATCCATGTGGCAGGTATTATTGCCCTTTACACAATTATTTAAATCCTGAAGGAATTCTCAGTGTCAGGGTATGTCAATGTACTGTTATTAGACAAGTTTAATTAGGATCTACCCTGCTGCTCCTAACACGTATTTAATTAACTCCTAGGCAGGTTAATTAGCTTTTAGATTGTGGCTGATTTTCTGTCTCACCTTCTGTTGACACTTAGTCTCCAGTCTGCTCTTCTGACAATGTAATGGATAGTATCTTTGGAAAGGTTGGTGTCAAGCCTGATTAGTCTAATAATAATTTTAAAAAGATAAAAGGCAAAATAATGACTGTCAGGTCATGGTCCGAGTGTGCCACAATAGGCCATTGCTCATGCAAGTAGGTATAAGAGCTAGAAAAAAGGAGGGAGGAAAAGAACAATTTGACCTTATGTATGTCAGGAAAACAAATAATTGGACAAGTTGTATATATGTGTGTGGAGGAAGGGATAAAGGAAGTGTGAGGTATATTGTTAACCATTAAACTGAATTTTAGCAAATTACTGTAAGATTTTGTAGCTAGGGCCATTTTGTAAATATGTTGCAATTAGTCTGTTTTTGTGCTACATTAATCAAAGAGTCCCCACCCCTAAAATCTTAATTGTAAGAAACAATCTATTTTATATCTCATCCGCAAATTAAAATTTTGGGATAAAAAAAAATACAGCATTAAAGAAAATGGGCAAAAAATATGAACTTGATCAATTGGTTGCTATTTTAACCCTTTGAGGACCTTCAGAAAGTGTAGTGGAATTCAAAGAGTGTATCTTTTGATCTGCTGTGTTCAGTTCTTTTAGCCATTCTTGACATATCATTAAAATTAATGGCATTGCATTCAGTGACACAGTTAGGCAAAAATTTGGGACTAGGAGGTAGGAGCACTGAGGAGCTTTTACAAAACCTTTTCCCTGTTATTAGGGTAAAAGGCTTGCAATTTTCTTTCGTTTTAAAAGCATGATTTTTTTTTTCCCAGTCTTAATTTTTGCAGAGAACTCCAGGTGTGTATGCCTCCTTTAGTTACAGCATTCAGCAATATTGGTCCAAAACATTAACAATCAACAAAGTATTGCTGCTTGGATTTAGCTTATTATAGGAGAACAGCTGTCTTAGTGTATGACAGCAAAAAATCAGGAGTCGTCTGAGAACACCTTTTCTGAGTAACACATTTCATTAAAGGTACGAGTTTTTGTGAGCTGCAGTTCTCCCCATCAGATACAATGAATTTATGCCTTTTAATAAAATATTAGTCAGAAAAGGTGCTACTAGAGTTGTATTAATTTTGAGGATTTAGCATATTTTAACTCAAAATAATGAAGGGAAGCTTTCCTTGCCTCCCTTTATTTAGGACAAGATTCATAGTAAAATTGCTTTCCTATCTCAAATATCACAGCAGCAATATTTCTTGAAAGTACAACTGCTATTTAATTTCCACATGCTGAATAAATATAGCTAGCCTATGATGTGCTTTCAAGAGTCAGCACAAAGTATGTACGCAGAGTCTTTGCTCATGAATGTTTCAGTTGTTAGTGAGTTGGGTGACTTTATAAGCAGGTCAAACAAACAAACAAAATATGACACCAATTTTTCACTTTGTTGAATAAAAAGAACTCCCATCATAATGTTTTTAGACCATGTTAATGCTAACCAAATACTTCCTCTTACTAGGTTGCGTGCCAACGTTTTTAGGCCAGAAATGGACAGTTGTCTAATCAATGTTATGATTAGCATATTGCACTGTCAGTCCTTCGCACATGTCTGAGAGACAGTTTGACTATACCCCACAACAGGTAACCTGACACTGCTTCCTCCAAAAGGTGTGGTGACACTCTATACCTTTCTCACTTTATGTCTGTGGCAGGACTCTCCTTTCCAAGAAAATAAAAAATTGACATAATTACAGTTGTTTACACTCTATTATCTAACAAAAATAAATGAGCCATTCTACCTGGCAAAGAAGTCATTTTAATAGAATAATTGATACAAACATGTCCTCCTCCTCCTCCACCACCATCATCATCATCTTGACTGTTTCTTGAGTTGTGTATTCCATATCAAGCAGTACTACTTACCTTTAGACAAATCATTTTGGAATCTGTAATATTACTGAAAGCCAATCAAGAATTTTGAATTTTGATAACACAAAAAGAAAATATCCTGAGCTGGATATAACTGCACCACAAATACTGTACTGTATTTTATGCCTTGATACACCCAGAGATGTCTAGAGGGGTGCGCATGCAGATATGAAGTAATATTATTTGTCCTACAGCACCCCCTCCCTGAATCTATCATAGACGAGTGGGTTACAGAATTCCTACTGAATTACTCCCTTCTTTTCTCTCTTCTTTTTACTGGCTCCCAATGAAAGTGTCAAAGTTACCTTGCTGCAGCCAGGCTGTCAGAGCGGAACCAGCAGCTTAAAACCTGGAACTGAAATAAGGAGTCAAAGATCCAAAGTTAAAACTAAAACATCTCAGAACCAGGAAGAATAGTGTATTGCTTAATGAAATTCCTTACAAGTAAGTAGAAGAAAAGATTTGTGTCCGTTCCTTTTATTGCTGCTGACCAGAGAGAAAGAGCACTCAGGACTTAAACATTATTTCCTCGGCAATTTTGCCCTCTTAATTTCTGGCCTCACAATTAAAAGGTAAATCTAACAATATAGATAAGTAACAATACCGCAACCAGAATATGCTTTATTGCTCATTCCACCTAATGGGAAATGAGCGTGGCATAGGAAAGGAGAGATTGATATTTACTATTTGGTTGTCTCTAATAAATGATTTTCTTTCCAAACTTAAGGATCAGGATTCAGTCCCATCTTCATATGCATACTAAATGTCACACATTGATTAGTATCTCATTCCTGTTTTTCCCTTTCTCATTAAAAGCACTGTTGAAAGCTAACCTAATTACTAATCCATTTGGGAATTCATATACAGTACTTAAATGGTTTTGGAATATGGCTTTTCTTCATCTATAACTGCACCTTGTGTTAGTAAACATACAGTGCAGGGGATGAAAAAGGCAGGGGCATGGCTGTAAATGACAATGATAGATCCACATTGTTGACTTAAGCAGAGATGAATAATAGCTACCATGTAATTAATATTTGATTACTGACATGCAATAGAATTTAGTATTTAGCACACCAAAAAGCAACCCATGAAGAAGAGATGTCCATAACATGACAACACCTAAATGTTACAAATTTTAAACTGAAGCCATAGAGTGAATGAATTGGGATGAATCTGAAATATTTCCAAATATTTATTTCAGTTCTATCATGCATTCAATGGAATCTATGATTATACTCCTTTTCTTCCTGTAAAGTGGATTTTAACCACTCCCTGAAAGATGGTTGATTATATAGTAGAATATCGCCTAGCTTGCTAAAGGAAATTTAGAGATTTATAAGCAGTTTTTAAAAGTATCATGTGAAAATATCCCATATGCATGCCCATTATTTTTAATCTTTTCAGGCCTGCCAATATTTAAATCTTCAAATACTTCTGGAACTATTCATGGAATTAAAGGGCTCTCCGCCAGTTTTGCAATTTTAGTTAGCAAAGCAAATAGTCCTGCGAATGTGAGGGTCAGAGGCATTCTCCTATAGAGGTAGTCATCACCTTTTCTGACAAGGATTCTGGTTGCCAACTGGCGCAGAGGTTTGGCAGATGGAATTGACCTAACAAGTCACCTTGCTGAATTCCTCGCCATTTGTTCTGAATCTGGAATGCTGTTCTGATACAAAGTATTCTTCTTAATCCGGAAGAGGGAAAACTGGCAAGAAAATGGCTTCAGCTGCCAAAGTTTATGGGCATTAACAGTTAGCAGACAGCAGAAAGCTATTCTCAGAGGAATCGCTAACAATAAAAGAAAATTGGCCGTCTCTCTAGGCTTATCACAACACAAAATATTTTCAAACCTGTATAAAATTTTTTGATGTAGCTCACAAAAGCTTAACTTGGGTGGGAGAAAGTTGGCAATTTGAGTTTAACTCTTAAGCACAACTCTAAACTAGAATAAGGCCATCAATGCTTGCACAGAAAGCAAAGGATGTAGATTAACATGAAAAGTTCAAGCATTCCTCATAAACATTCTGGTAACCAGCCATTTTAAAATCAATAATCTTTTTGATCTTAAGTCGTGCATTTTTAAAGAAATTTATCCCTGTATTTATTCTACTTTCACATTTTCTTCCATGCAAATCAATATTATGTTTACATTAATATTCATTCTAAGCTACTTTGATTCTTAGGAGAGAAGGAAAACTGGATTTGTTTGTTTAGCATTACTCAGAAGACCTGATTTGTTTGGATATATTTAGTGTTTTTCAGATAAAATAAAATGATGCTAATGAAAATGACTTCAAAGCAAACAAGTTTTCTACAGAAAACTCTGTAAGTTAACTTAAAAATGGAATATTGATTTTCAAATCAATATAGCAATAGCACTTAGACTTATATACCACTCCATAGTGTTTTACAGCACTCGGTGAGTTGGTTTACAATGTCAGCACATTGCCCTCAACAAATCAGATCCTCATTTTACCAAACTCAGAAGGGTAGAAGGCTGTGTCAACTTTAAGTTGGTCAGGATCAAACTCCTGATTGTGGGCATAGTTACTTTACAATACTACATTCTAATCGTTGTGCCACATGGTTCCTAGCAAAGCAATATTCTATTTTAGTTGGAATTTTGGGAAATTTCTCAACTGTGGTTTGATGAAATCTAAGGTTCTGTAAGAACTTGCTAGATTATGATTGAAAAATATTTTTTTGAACTTTGCACATCCGCACCATGCAAAATTGTAGTGGTGGGGATTCTTGGTACCACAATTGCTCTGCTCTTGTTGCAAATGTTGTAAAAGACGGATTGTGTGAGTCAGAAGTAACTGTGAAGTGTTTATATTTTTTGTCAATATTTATATAGATTTTTCCTGAAATCTAAAAACATTTCAAAGCTTTCTCCAGGGCAAAAAAGTTGCTCCAGCCAGATGCATCAGAGAAAGTGCCATGTTTGCTTTCTTCTCTTAAACAGAGCTCTCTCATAATGTTTCATCTTTATTAGGAAAGTGTTAAAAATATTCTGAATTTTCTCTTTTATTAGAAAACCATTGCCTGGTCTTTTCCCTCAAAGAATAGTACCTTTGCAATTATAGTATATAACAGAATCGAAGTCAGGGATCTATATTTAACAAGCCTGTTTATCACAATTACAAAAGATTATACAAAGTCAATAGTAATAGTAATTAGGTTATATACTGATGAATTGGACAAGTCTATAGAAGGTCAATATTTAATATTCTGAATTCTGTACAGTGGTAGATTTGTCTTCTGTACAGATGCAGATAGATAAACTCCACAAAACATCCATAACAAAGTACTTTTATTGGTTCATCAGGTATTCTCATAACTCACATTTGTAACGAAGTTTTTCTTTAATGACCAATCCTTTGCATATCTGTCTTGTAGGTAAAAAGATAATTATCTGCTATCCTTTTACCCTCATATCATAGCAATAGAAGTAGAACAGTCTGTGAGTTCAGCCAAGAGTGAGGAAACCTCCTCCAACCCATCGAGGGTCAATTTAGTGACCAATCAGGATTACAGATGTGGACACGTGATATGGACTACATTTCCCAGGATACCTTAACTACATTTACCATGATGCATTCCCTTAAGGGGACAGCTCACAATTGCTACCTAACTATCCAATTCCCATACACTGGCTGGACAGCACAAATATTATTATTTTCTCTTTTTTTTATATTTTAGGTTTTTAGCTTACAGTAAGCCTTTTATATGTTTTTCTGATGGTAAGTCCCAAGACTCCAGGTAGTTCATGGCACTTCCCTCCCTCCCTCCCTTTCTCTCTCTGTCAAACACACACACACACACACACACACACACACACACACACACGGGATCAGTCCACTTTTCAGCAGCCTCTGCAATTAGTAGGGTTTCCTATCAAGATGATGGTTTGTTGTTATGATTAGCACCCTGATGGATATTGAAGTTTATACTGGTAATATAAACCAGTAATTTATTTTTCTATTTGTCCATGAATATATTTTTAAAGATGTTGCTATTTTTTTTTTTAAAAAGAACTCTTCAGAGTTTGGGAAGAAGTTTCTTGATGGCATGATAAGAACTAGTCATCAACTCTGCACAATCATTTTCTGTTAAAAATGTTATATAAATAACTAAATATTTTAGAGCCAGAATATTTACATGGATTGAATATAATGTAATCTTTCTAAATAACCTTGTTGCTCTGAAAAAGTGATACAGTCTGCATCCAAAGTACATCAGATTGTTTTCTGATTTTATATAAAATGTACTTTATTTTCATTTTGTTATAATGATGTATTCACTTGATTCTGTTTTATTACAGTTTCTATGTGCATTGTGGACCATGACCTGAATACATAACGAGGAAAGGATCAATGTACAGATATGCCATATTAATAAAAAGAATATATATTCTCAGCCATAGTCCTAGTGCATACTTTCAGTTTCACACAAAAAAATGTAATTAGAACCGGGTGGTTCCATATGCTTAATATGTATTTAGCACATCACAGAAATTCATAGCATATCAAATCCATACTCTTTGAAAACTATCAGCATTGTTCCTAGTATATGTGGCACTCCAGATACCTTTCTATGGTGAGTGGGAGCAGAAGTACATCGGAGGGTGAAAAGTATAGTTAATTTTACTTTAATTTGACCTTGAACATATTAGAAAGCTGTAAAGAAACGGTGCTTAGAATATTCCCCCTTGAACATCCATGCAAAATATTTTGCTCAAGGATACTGCAATTCAATAGATATTAAGTTGGAGATCGCATTGTATGGCCACATGATAACTTGTCCTTATATAATCTCTCTCTCTCTCTCTCCCTCTCTGCACGTGTGAAATTGCAGGTGTTCATTCCCAAAAGATGAAACCTGCAGATGATACGTACAGTTCCTCTGTGATAGATATTGCAGCCTATGGAAAATTAAACCACAATCAGATGGCTATATTTCTATAACCAGGCATTTTAAATCTTGCATCACAAATTAATGTATTCTGAATCAATAAAAGAACCTGATTTTGCGCTTAGAAACTAGTCTTTTGCCTTCTGTTTGCTACACAATGCCATCTGACTCCTTTAAAAAAAATGCTATTCCTTCCCCCCCCCCTCCCCTCAGCTGCACCTGCTCTGCTTCAGAAATATTACCGAGTGTAAATCTTGGACTTGTTCTCTCTACTCTGATGTGAATGCTGCCTTTGGCTGACAAGAGCAAAGAAATATAGGGTAATATTGGATGAAAAGAAAAAAAAAAAGCTCATTTGAAAACTAGTTAAAATATATAATTTTGCAGCAGGAGGAAATCTGAATAGAGGCTCCCACTACCACAAATATTTAGGAATGAAGCAAACATTTTGGGGCACAGAGGTGGGCAAAAACTGCTTCTTACTCCTTCAAAGATTTTTTGTGAAGGGAATGTGAAAGGAGAAGGAACATATGAAATAAGGACAGGGCATTGTTATTAGTTTCAACTACCTGAATTCACTTCCATTGCCCTGATCAATGATAAACTTTCCCTCAACTATATCTTAGTTTCTAGTGATTACAGGGACACATTGATCTCACTTTCTTTTGTAACAATACCAACATTTGGAGTTGGGCAGTGCCTAAATCAAATAAATGGTATCAATTGCTTTCTCCTAGGATGCTGCTCTTTGGTCTTGAATTTCTGCTATCTCCTATCCTTGTAGGATTGGGTTAAGACAAAGACTGAATAAGGCACTGGCCTCAAGCCACCAAATTTTAGGGGGCACTAAAATTGAAAAGACTTCTGAAAAATGCAATAAGAAAGCAAAAGGCAATAACAGTGTACTCTGTGACCCAGTGCACCCATTCAAGGGTTAAATATAATTACAGAGTGTAAGGTAAAATTTAAAAAAAAAGTTTGAAAAAATAAACAAGAAGATGCCTTTCTGAAATTCCTAATAAAATTGGAAGATAAGCCATACCACTGGGGGCAACAAAATATGTCTTTGCCTAGGGTGTCAAAATGCCTTGTGCTAGCCCTGTGTCCGAATCTGATTTTCTTTTTTTCAAGGCCAGATAAGATTGCTAGATGCTACCAGCAACTGTGACTCGTGACTATACAATATTATAACATTTTCGTATTGGCTAATGCAATCCCTAATTAGCTTAGAAGGTAACCGGACATAGTTGATACAGTGTCTAATAACAACTAGAAGGGCAATAAAAAATCATGGGAAAGTTTTTGATACAGATATTTGATTTCTTTACATTTGTAGCTTTATAAATAAATCAGAGGGCATATAATGAATGCATATAATTGAAGACCATCTCAGGATATTTACCAATAATATTATAGTAAGTGAATGGCTAGGTAATAACATCTGGTCATCTGAATATAACCTATGACCTATGGAAAATCATGGGTCATAGGTTATATGCCCATGGACATCATCTCGGTATGAAAAAGAAATTAATGTATTTTTCCAAATTTACTGACATAATCAGGTTTGTGGATTAGCATGTCCCTTACATTCTGTATTTTTAAAAGCATTGTGGAACTGCATAGTTTAATGGAATTTCATATATTCCCCAGGCTACCTGCACTCCAGCAATTCCTAAGCTATCCTAACCTTTCAACTTCATTTTGTATATTCTGTGCATGATAAGGCATAGAATATAAAAAATGAAGCTGAAATGTTAGGATGACATAGGAACTGCTGGAGTGCATATTATGCTGTAACATAGAAAACGTTCCTGAGAATGTTATTTATGACCTATAAGTAGCAATGGAGCTACGACAAACTGAACAGAGAACCTAGAAAAGAATCAGAGCAGATATAGGGTGATGCTACACTTCCTGCTTGGCTCATCACCAGCGTACACACTCACTACTTCCTAAGTACAGAAACAGAAGTTGTCTCAGCCATTGCAAATGTACTCTTTCCCTCAGTTTTTTGACTTTGATTCAACAGTGCTGTTGTCTGATCTGAGCTATCTTAAGACCTTCAAAGTAGACGGACTCCAGTACTATGTTCCAGAGGCGGGATTCAAATTATTTTACTACCGGTTCTGTGGGCATAGCTTGGCGGGCGTGGCTATGTGGTCACGTGACTGGTTGAGCAAGGCTATGTGGTCATGTGTCTAGGTGGGCATCTACTGCAGGGGTCTTCAAACTTGACAGCTTTAAGACTTGTGGAATTCCTCCTCCAGTCATGTTAGCATAGTAATTCTGGAAGTTGAACTCCACAAGTCTTAAACTTGCCAAGTTTGAAGACCCTTGATCTAATAGCAAGGTTTGTGGTCCTTCCTTCCTCCCTCTCCTTTTTCTCTCCCTCCCTCCCTCCCTCCCTCCCTCCCTCCCTCCCTTTCTTTCTTTTTTTCTTTCTCTTTCTTTCTCCTCTCCCTCCCTTTCTTTCTTCTATCCCCCTTTCTTTCTTTTTTTCCCCTTTCTTTCTTTTTTTTCCTTTTGCAGCACCCCACCCCCTGTGGCAGGTTTTTGGTCTAGTGGGCCTCAGGGAAGCCTCCTGGCAGCAAAAACAGGCACAGGGAACCATCACTGCTATGTTCCATTCTAATAGTAGCCCCACCTCTGATCAGCTGCATTGCCCGCTGTACCTCCTGCCCTATGAAGCAGGTTGCTACACTGGACAGCCATTTTATACTGGGGTGCTACGGGACTGTATGGTCTGCTGATTGGCCATTCTTGTTTGTTAATAAGCTTCTAATTGAACTAATGGTGGCCATTAACCCTTAGAAGTTCATGCTACATCCAATCATTACATCTCCCAGTGTGACCCTTTTAGCTTCCGCTCAGGCTAGGTGAAGCATACTGCAAGCTTCCACATACCCTGTCCATGGTAGTTCTTTTCCCTTTCTCTCCCTTCCCTTCCCCTCCGCCTCTTAATGTCTTCCTTGCTATTGAGCTTTCATGGTCCTACATGCAGGAAGTAGGAATGAAAGAAGAAAGTTTTGTTTACTGAAACATCAGACCTACAATAGAACCATAATGGGGTGGTTAGGCTAAAAAAAGGTTTGCATTTGTGGAAGCAACATCTGAAAGTGTCCGTGTGTATAACTATCTGGGAAAGCAAAGGCAAGGCACAAAGACTTAATGAGGAGGGAACGATCCCTAAAAGAAAAAGGCAGGAACCAATATATTGGACTGGCTTAGACAGAGTCAGTCAATAAGGCTTTTTCCCCTGCAGAGATTAGAAGTGAAAGAAGCAGGGAAATGACCAATCAGGCCATGCGGTGGCCATAGCCTGGGTTGAGCACTAGCCTGGCTCATTGCCAGCCTGCTGCAATCCAGACTAGAATTTCTCAAGTTGGCTTTATAAACAGCGGAGAGCAGCACAGGAGACCAGTAATTTAGGCTGTAGTGTGGAATTGCCCATTAAAGTTCATATCTTTAATGTTGCCAGTCCCCACTCCAACATGCAGGCTTTGCACTGAAGCTCTTTGTTATACAGTTGTGGCACTTCTTTGAAGCACAACGGCTGCTCGGTGCAGGATAAGATTTTCTGCATTTAAAAAATGAGCATCGGAGAAGGAGGAGAACTCATTTTTTTACAAGCCGTATAGCACTTTATCTGCAGGCTCGAATTGCTGGTTGCTTTGTTTTTGCAAAAAGAATATAAGTATTTTGAATAAGTATATCTGTGTGCATAACTGCATCCATTTTTGAAAAAAAAATATAACTCATTTCCTGTCTGTCAGTTGCTTGATTCAGGGCAATCCCAAACAAAACACTTGGCTTCTTCCTGGAAAAGTTAAGTTTTATATTACTCTAATTACATAGCAAGAATCAATGAGAGATTGTTAAAGAAATTGCTCCTCCATGAACATTTTCTCCAACTTTAATGCTGATACAAATGCTCTCAAGCACTCCCGATATTTATTCTCCTTTGTATTCCTGATTGTATTGAATGATGTATGTGGTCTGAAAACAAACATACAGGATAGTAGGAATTACTTTTGAAGGGCATTCTATGCATTTCATTCATTCATTCATTCACTCTTTCATTTAAATTAAATTAAATGTAGACATTAGAGGCAAGGTCTGCCCCACCATCCAAAATCAAGAATGAAAAGTCCCCAGTCACCCAATCTTGTTAGGATTCACTTTCAATCTGTTTCTTCCCTATTCATAATATCTTAAGATATGAATGAGAGGGATGAAACACTGAAATTAATGTCTGGTCATCTCATTCATAATTTGCAATGGGATCTCTTTAATATTTCCTTCTTCCAGTTAAAGCGTTCACTTTAGCTTTTGAGAAGAACTGAGGGAAAGATATGAACTGAAATATGAGCAAAGGTTTACAGAAGAGAGAGCCATATCTGTGGAGAGGAGCAGATATTCCAAAATTAAACTCCATGGGATTTTTCTGTGAAATCCATACTTTAGAGAAAATCTGGAATAGAAGATACTTTGACAGATATGCAGATCTATTTGCCTATGATCATGTGGTCTATTCGGGACAGTCTATTGATAGTGACACAAAAAATGTAAGAATATAGCAATTATAGAAAGAAAATGAATTTTAATTGCATTGTATACCTCTGACAGAAGCATTCATCTGCTTTTTATGACATTTTCCAGGCTTTACTGGTGATCAACATAGATAAATATTACAATCAGTTGTAACAGACTCTGTCCTTATACTACATACTCAATTCATGTGGTTCCAAAGTGAACTGTCAGTTTATTCCTTTCCCATCTTAGTAAACCTAATTCTTTTCTACATGTGCATTTATATAATGATCTATTATTTCTGGTATTTATTGTTTAGACATTATGGGCAGGGGTGGGATTCTACCAGTTCACACCTATTCGCTAGAACCAGTTGTTAACATTCTAAGCAGTTCAGAGAACCAGTTAGAAGAAATTACTGGCCTAATCCTGTAAGGAAGGCAGGAAGGAAACATTCTGGTGTTGCTTACAGAAACTGCCTCTCTGTTAACCCTTATTACATTCTTGGAAGGACTAGACTTCCTGTCTCAGGAACGTCTCTGGAGTTTTTTCCCCTCCTTTGCTGGTACTTTGGTTGTGTGGAGTAACATTCAAAGTTACAATGGCACTGAAAAAAGTGACTTATGACCATTTTTCACACTTTCAGCTCTTGCAGTATCCCCACAGTCATTCGAAGCCAGGCGAGGAGATGCATGCTTTGATGTGAGTTATATTGAATTGGCCACACCCAGCCAATAACATGACCACCAAGCCATGTGCACCCAGTCACATGACCATCAAGCCACATCCACCACCTAAGCCATGCCCACAGAACCGGTTGTTAAAAATTTTGAATCCGATTATGGGCTTTGTCTTCATTGATGGGGCTACATGGCTCAATCCAAACTCTATGCATCTTTGTGCACATTTTATATTTATAATGATACACATGGAGAACTGAGAAAAATGTTGCAGCCCAAGTTCTGTATCTTTCTTGTTCTACAACAGCTTTTCTCATGATTGTAGCTCAAACAGTAAACGTCTTTTCAATTCTTAAATTTATTTCACTCAAGAATAACAAATGAAGTGAAGCAAAGGTGGGTGTCACCTTGCACAGACCTATTCATCACACTTGATAAAACTGGAAATGCTCAGTGAGCAATTATTTCGGATCTTCCTGGCATACAACAGCCCATAGTTCACATCTGAACTCATCAGAGCATTACCACAATTACATTTAACTATCACTATCACAACGACAACTTGGAAGTATGAAATTACATCTAATTACAGACTTAGTGCAAATGAAAATAATCAGATCAATAAAATGAGTAATTTTATTTACAACTTGAAATGATGTCATATTTTCTTATCAAAATTCTGAGCAAGGCTTTTATTTTCCTTGCTCTAATACCATATCTGAGATATATGTTTGTTATTTCAGGACATTCAGTCTTCATATAATAGCCTGCCTTGACACATAGCCCTCAAAGCACAGTTGAAAATCCTTTCCAACCCTCCCAAACATACATAGTGACTAGATCTTTCTACTCAATTATTACATTTTCTTTTATTTTGCTTCTTTTTATTTATTTATTTATTTGATTTGTCAATCGCTTACAAGGTAATAGATATAAGTATAAACATGAGTAAGAATACAGGAAATAGGTGCGAATAAATGGGGACAATAGAACAGGGATGATAGGCATGATGGTACACTTATGCATGCCCCTTACAGACCTCTTAAGAATGGGGTGAGGTCAATAGTGGATAGTTTGAGGTTAAAGGAGTGGGGGTTAGAGGATGTAACAACAGAGTCAGGTAGTGCATTCCAGGCATTGACCACTCTGTTGCTGAAGTCATACTTTCTGCAATAAAGTTTGAGGCAGTTTACACTGAGTTTGTATCTGTTGTGTGTTCTTATATTGTTGTGGTTGAAGCTGAAGTAGTCATTGACTGGTAGAACATTGTAGTAGATAATTTTGTGTGCTATGCTTGAGTCGAACTGTAGGCAGCGTAGTTCAAGGTTGTCCAAGCCCAAAATCTCAAGCCTGGTAATATAATATAATATTATATTATTATAATATAATATAATATAATATAATATAATATAATATAATATAATATAATATAATATAATATAATATAATATAATATAATATAATATAATATAATATAATTTTGCAAGCAGAGGAGTGTAGTACTCTTCTCATGAAATACTTCTGGACTCGCTCGATTGTATTAATGTCTGATATGCAGTGCGGATTCCAGACTGATGAGCTGTATTTGAGTATTGGTCTGGCAAAGGTTTTGTATGCTCTAATTAGCAATTCGATATTTCCAGAGGAGAAGCTTCGTAAGATTAGATTTACAACTCTTAATGCCTTTTTGGCAATGCTGTTACAGTGAGCTTCAGCTGGCTCATGTATAGGAAAACAAATATGTAAGCTCTGGAATTGGATGCAAAGGATTTATTGAAACATTAAAGAGTCGTGTACACCAATTTTTACTCACGTTGATTTTATGTTCGTTCTCTCAGAAGCTATATTTAGTGATAGCTGTAGTAGCTACAAACTGAAACAAGAAATTAGGTTTCTCCAGGTTTGATTCCAAGACTGAATCTGGGAGGTTTTTTTAAACCCACTTCAAAAGAGAAGTGGCTCCAATAAACTTACCACTTTCTTCTGACAAGGGTAAAATTTGAGTTGGAAGAGAAAAGATTCCGTTTTTATGTATTATCCAAAAGTAGACACGATCTCTCTAAAACTATGTTTTTCTGAGCTCGAGCACTTTGTAAAGTCATTGGAGGACTTCTACCAGAGTATAGATCTGCAAGAATGACTTGCATTTTAGGAATTATTTTCTCGAACATATCTAAACTCTTTTCAAAAGACATTGCAAAAATTATTCTTTTCTATTCACATTTTGCTACAATTCAATTTTAAAGCAGACAAACTTTATAAAAGAACGAAAATTCTGTCTTTTGGTGGAAATGCCTAGGCTGCAATTTTATGCATGGACAGGATTAAGTTACATTGAGCAGAGTCTAGTTTGAGGTCAAATGGGCAGAAGATGGATTTCTTTCCAGTCTAAATCAGTGTGACTTCTTAAAGCTTTAAAGCTGTATTGCACTTCAGCCTATGGTTTTATTATCTTAACTGTGGGCAACATATTATTTCCTATTTCTTTTACCGCCCTTCTAGTCATCATCTATGAATCACTTGTGAACAACCCTATTTATTTTATTCCTTTGTCAAATGTCTGGTATATTTTAGGTGATGATATCACTATAGTAATATTGAACAACCTCATTACAGACCCAGGATCTGGTAATGCTAGACAAATGGAAATGATTGCTCTGGGGTGAAACCTGGAAGTTTTGCTCTTTCACCAAGGAGAAAATTGCTTATCAGTTTACTGCCTTTTTCACAAAATGCATGGGGAAGATAGTCAGTCTTCTGTTGATTTGTTCCTCTCACAGCTGTACATTTTGATTCTTGCAGCAAGATTTTTCTCTCTTCAAAGCCTCAGTTTCAACAGGTTCCAGTATCTAAACTAGTCAAAATACAAAGATGCATTCATTCATTCACTCACCCATTTACCACTATCATAGCCATAACTATCAAACTGTTGCAAAGCCACTTTCCTAGGTCAATTTGTGGCATAAATATCCTATCAGGGGCACAATGATTTATTCATGCTTCACAAAAATGAGTATCATGTGGTAGAGATTATAGTATGATTGATTTCACCTTATTTGAATGATTGGGTTGCTGATGATGGATGCAAAAAGAGGCCTCTGTGCTCTAGAAAATATACATAACACCACTGGTGTTTTTGTCCACATAAAATGTACAGTATCTGCATATTTATGGGTTTGTGGATGCATGTATATTAACAGGAGTTAGAAATGATATAATCCAAGGTTGTGATAATAAATACAGTGTTGCAAATCCACAGAATGACATAATTGAGTATTGGGTCCCCCTTGCCCCAACTTAATATTTCTTCCTGCTCAATAGATCCCAGTTCTTAATGAAATGATTCTAGTCCATACACGAATTCCTTTTTTGGTTCATGATATAGTATAATAAAAATGTATTTGAGTTGCGCTCCACTCCTAATGATTACATGGATGCTACATATTAATATCACATCTCTTATACAAGAAAATAACTCCCTTTTTACAATTTGAAGAGACTGCAAAGTCTCAGATAATGTGAACTTTGCCAGTGCTAGACTGCTGTTTTGAATTTAATTATTTGGACATGAAACTTCCTGATCTTAATAGAACTTAATGACAACATTCCTTTTAGCTGAACTTCATTCCTGGTGGCTTCACTGATACAACTATGTAATTTTCTTGGGAACAATATGAAAGTGGTTTGCATTGGCTTGTTCCAATGATTTTTTAAAAAATTTCCCAATCTATATTATATCCTTGATATTCATTGGTACTCTCCTTTCCAAATACTAAGTAGTCTCAGCTCTGTTCAGAATTTATGAATAGAGAAGACAAGGCAGGTGCTGCCACCTGCTGAGGCAGCAGGTATAGCAATTTATCAAGTTTTCAGACGAATATGCCTTGGGCTGTCATCAAAATATTAACCAGGTCCATGATTTGCTTGTTCAAAGTCAGCCAGGGTTGCGTGAGGTGTTCCTACATTCAGTAATATTAAATGCAATAGTTAGCTCATGATGTAGCAACCATGTGCCAAACACTTGAACTATCCACCCATTCAGATATCTAGCCTGAACAAGTTGTATGTCCAACATCCCATTGTTCCCAATGTCACATTGAGGGACATATTTGAATATGTTTTTATTTCAATTGCTTATGAAATCTCTATGCAACCAAGACCTTTGTTTTACTAGAAATGCAGGTTAGCATTGGCATTCCCAGTGCATTTTTAGCCTTCACATAAGTCACACACCTGCATAGCATGATATAAACATCCATATATGCATATAACAAAGTGTAATCATGCTCACAAGTACAAAATGTTTCTTCAGTGTTTTGGTAAATACAAGTATGGGAACCTTCTGTGTTTTCAGGCACCACTTTAGTACCTGAAAACTGAAAGTACAATTGTCACTATTTGGAGTGATACTTCTTTCCAGAGATGACATCTAACATTAAATACCACTATTATGGAACATATATTCCCAGGCAACTTGATAACTTTCAGATATCTTAGACTGCAACTTCCCAGAATTTAGATTCCAGATTTTGGAGATATAGTTTAACAAATAATGACATCTTTAACTTTTAGCAACCTTTGAAACATCTGATTCACCATAGCAGTAACAATAAATAATACAGAATTATAAATGGGGGGAATATTTCAAAATTAATGATCTTTTGGGGCATCCTTTGATGCACTTTTTAACCTATCTGGCAGTGGTGAGATTCAAAACATTTTTACTACCAATTCTGCGGGTGTGGCTTGGTGGATGTGGCATGGCTTGGTGGGCATGGCTTGGTGGGCATGGCAGGGGAAGGATACTGTAAAATCCCCATTCCCTCCCCAAAAACCTGCTTTCCAGCTCTGTTCTCTTTTCTCCTGTGCAGGGCAACAAAAGAAGACTCAGCCGATCAGCTGGGACTCAGGAGGCAGAGAATAGCTGGGGGCAGGGCCAGTCAGAGGTGGTATCTGCTGGTTCTCTGAACTACTCCAAATTTCCACTACCGGTTTTCCAGAACTCGGTCAGAACCTGATGAATACCACCTCTGCTATCTGGGCTATTCTTATAAATAAAGGCAATGGTGGATATGTTTGTTTTGCATCATACTGGATGCCCGTTCATTCTTTTGTTCTAAAGTCGACTGATCTTTAAAAAGCAAGTCAGTTAGGGCAGGGAGATTGACAGGTGTTTAGAAGTACTGAAAAAAAGTGACTTATGACTGGTCATCACACAACCATCGCAGCATCCCCAGAGTTATGTGATAAAAATTCAGCTCTTGGCAAATGGCATGAACTTATGATAGATGCAGCATCCTGAGATCATGTGGTCGCCATTTGGGACCTTCCTAGCCAGCTTCCAAAAAGCAAAGTCAGTGGGGGAAATCAGATTTGCTGAGACTGCATGATTCACTTAACAGCTGCAGGGATTAGCTTAACATGGCAAAAAAAGGTTCTGAAATTGTGTGAGACTCTTTAACAACTACCTTGCTTAGCAATGAAATGCTGGCCATAATTGTGGTCGTTAGTTGAGGACTACCTGTATGCCGATGGCACTGTAGTAGTATGATATCTCAGGTTGTTATTGCTGTCTTAGTAAAGATGAGGCTACACCTACTCATAATTAGAAAACACCTCTATTTACCCAAAGCACAATCAAGACACATGTTTAATTTCCACTGTCACAACTATTCCATAAGCATTAATATGCCTGGAGTACTGTGGCCTTAAATACTAAGAATTTGTTGTAACACATGGACTAGAGTTCATTCTTTAGCCAGTGCTCAAAGATTTTTTTTCCTTAGTTGGTATGTATACACACACCCACATACACACAGAAAAAAATGTTGGCAAAGGATAATAAAGTACAAAATGCAGTTATGCCAATTCTGTGAAGAGCATGAGATAAGCAATATGATCATTTACAACAGCAGTCATCACTGATAACACAATCATTCCAATTTTGCTGTGTTAATTAACAACTCTAGCATAATAGGAAATGACTGTTTTTATATTCAAGCCTAAATGGATAGAATCAAACTTTCTCATTATTTCTAATATATTAGATCCATGCTGAAATCTTCTTAAATTCCACTGGTAGAGAACAGAATTATTCAGGTCAACAGTTAAGTGTCCTTGGAGACCTAAATGTTCTGTATTTTAACAAAATGCTATTGAAAATCAGTTATGATTTTAAAATAAAAAACAGAAAACAAATAACAATAAAGTATCAAAAATATTTAGAGCATTCTTGATTTGTAGCTAAAACTCATTGTCGGCTTCTGGTTCCAGCATGGTCCAAATACAGCTCCATCTATTTCATAGTAGGAATAGCGGATATATCTTCCAAATATCCTTGTCTTTTTTCCTTTCAAACACTTTGAAACTATTTACACTGTCATCCCTTTAATCTACCGCTCATGCTTTAGTGAGAAGTTGTAGAATCTGAGGACCACAAAATTAGCACTAAAAATGCTCTTAGAAAATGATTCTTTCAACTTGAATCTGAATATCCTGAAATGTTTATATTGGACAAACTAAGAACTGAATCATTAGAGTAAAAGTTAACTCCCCAGGAGTTAATGGAAAATTTACTCTTCAGCAAAACTATAGGTGAAGAGGATATAGTCAGACTGAATTAAAGATTAAGATGGTTAGAAATAAAATAAGGGAATATAAAGTAGGTTTAGTTGACCATGATTAAAGTAAGACTTTTTTGGCAACATTCTGGCAACTTTTTATGGACTTTTTGTTGAGACCAAGGTGGAAGAATTGTATGGATTTGCTAAAAGATATGAGGTGAGATATGGGATGAAGTGATATCAGTTTAACATTACAGGGAATAAAGAGTTATTAATTTTGTTTATACTTATTGTGAAGAAAGTTGAAAGTCTTTATTTCTTTTCTTTTTCTTATTATATTCTTTGTTTACTTTTTATTTCTTTTTCTCTTTTCCTGCACTTTCTATTTTTCTTTTTATACTATTTTTTAAATGTTTAGTTTGTATTAGTCTTTACTATTGTAATTAGTAATACAATTAGTAGTAATTCTTAATACAATTATATTAAACAAAATTAAAAGGAAGATGTGCCCAGTTCCAGAATCTGAAAGCATTCTTTCACATGCCAAGCACCCATTTTGCAGAATGAGGCATAGTTTTATATCCACTGCGGCTGTCTTGCAGCAAATTCAGAGTAGTTTCACTTAATTGCACATCCATTTTAGCTCTGTGACTTACTCTGAACTGGTTAACATAATACCTGGAAGAACGTCCTGCAATGATAACAAGGTAGACTCTCAAGCCTCAATATGTCAAATACGCAGCAGCCATTTGTTATCATTTCCCCTCAAATGAAGATAATTGCTTACGTATAACAGGAAAATGGTTTCTTGCTTGAGGTACTAATTGCCATCTCTGTATCAATCTTAATGTGAGGATGATCTTAATTCAATTTTTTCACCCCCGATGCAGCCATCACTGTTTTACAAAGTGCAGGAAAAATGGAAAATCTGAAGACAGTATATTAAGAGTATATTAAGTATTATTAAAAGATTTTTATCGTACATTTTTCTTTTACAACTAAATATGGTGAACTTATCAACACTCTCATATTTTCCCACAAAAACCACTGTGTGAAGTGATTTGAGCTGAGAGAGAGTGATTGGCCCAAAATCATCCAGAAGGTTTTTCATGTAGTCTCTTGTTTTCTTGGCCAACATATTAACCACTACACCATTTTCTTTTAATCAACATTTTATATGTACAAAGAAAAACTGGAGTCGTTGATTTTTGAGGTAGGAATTCCAAGATTAATATTGTACCTAGTTTCACTGTGAAAAAAATTGATGCTTTTGAGGAACAAACAGTAAAATTTTGCCCAAAGCAGAAATAATATTAAAAAAATGCACCACTTTTTTGATTGGACAGAAAAAAGTCTACTTTTAATTTAATAAACGATTAAAATTGCAATCCACTTTGAAAACTTACTTAACTTTATTATGGGTCACAAATCCAGATTGCATTAAAGAAAATGCAGTATATAGTACAAAATAAAACATGTGATAAAAAGGCTTGTAATGGTGCTTAGTCTATTTTGTTGTCAATGTTGCACATTTTGTAAACTACATATACACACTTTGTGACAGCAAGCATTACCTTGGAATCTTTCTCTTAAAAGAAGCTATACATAAAATTATTCTGGACATGGAGTAGGAAGAGGTCATTGTGTTGTAAGTCATTACAAATGTCTAGGTAAAAGTCAGAGTAAAGCAGATCACAATCTCCTGATTCAGTTTTCTACTCTTTACAAGGGCAAAGCCCAGGGGTGGGATTCTACCGGTTCGGACCAGTTCTATAGAACCAACTGTTATGATTCTGCACAGTTCGGAGAACTGGCAATTCGCACCACTGGCCTGAGAGCAGAGTTGAACCTCCCTTAGGACGGAAGCTTCTATTTTTCAGTGCAGACTCTGGCAGCAGATTGCAGAAAGGTAGATCTGCGAGTAGCTCTGTGATTCTGCAAGCAACTCAATCTGCCTGCCTGCTTTGCCTCATTTGGGGTAAAAGTTGTTCTTTTTTAAAATAATAATAATAAAAAAATTACATAAACATTTACAATATTTACATACAAGCCATGCCCAGCCAGTCACATGACCACCAAGCCATGCCCAATCAGCAAGCCATGCCCAGTCACATGACCACCAAGCCACACCCACAAATTAGGGCAAGCCCACAGAACCGGTTGTTAAGAAACTCAAATCCCACCCCTGGCAAAGCTTTCAAATTAGGGGATTTTGCAGTTTACCCCTTTAGCACTGCTAATGGTCCTACATAATTTATTAGGCAGATTAAAAATAGAGTAAATAAATCATGAAATTTAGTTTAGAAGAATCTATATACTACTAAACTCTAAGTCAGTGATGGCGAACCTAAGGCACACGTGCTAGAAATGGCACGCAGAGCCACTTCTGCTGGCATGCGAGAGGTCGCCTGGAAGATCCCCATTGCACATGGGTGCATGTTCCCCACCAGCCAGCTGATTGTCGGATATCCGCTGCACATGTGTGGGGGAGACGTGCATGCATGCGCAGAGAGGCATGTGGCATGCGGAGGGGGTAATGTGCAAAAGCGCAGAGGTACACAATGTGTGCACAGAGGGTGACATGCACATGCGCAGGGGGGGCAGGAGAGCCATGTGCACAATGCATCCTGGGTGCAGGCCCGCGAGCGCACACATTTTTGGCACACAACGTGGAAAAGGTTAGCCATCACTGCTCTAAGTGTTTGTTTGTAATCTTCAATGAGGCAAAGCAGTTTATCATAGTGCAACAATTTTTGAGTCAAGCTACTTTGATTCCATAATATATTAAAATCAGGGGTGGGATTCTTCCAGTTCGCACCTATTCACTAGAACCGGTTGTTAACATTCTAAGCAGTTCAGAGAACCAGTTGTTAGAAGAAATTACTGGCCTAATCCTGTAAGAAAAGCAGGAAGGAAACATTCTGGTGTTGCTTACAGAAACTGACTCTCTGTTAACCCTTATTACATTCTTGGCAGGACTAAACTTCTTGTCTCAGGAACGTCTCTGGAATTTTTTCCCCCCTCCTTTGCTGGCACTTTGCTTGTGTGGAGTGACCATTCAAAGTTACAATGGCACTGAAAAAAGTGACTTATGACCATTTTTCACACTTACGACTATTGCAGCATCCCTATAGTCATGAGAGGTCAGGCGAGGAGATGCACGCCTCAATGTGAGTGATGTTGAGTTGGCCACACCCAGCCAATAACATGACCATTAAACCACATCCACCCAGTCACATGACCACCAAGCCACGCCCACCACCTAAGCCACGCCCACAGAACCGGTTGCTAAAAGTTTGAATCCCACACCTGATTAAAATGGAATGTGCAGATGACCTTAAGGAACGAGAGCAAAAGTTGCTGCCTAGGAAACAATCCGATAAGAGAGTCGGGAGCCTTAGTGGTCGAATAGAGGGGTTCTCAACTTCTGGTTGCGGCCCAGTATTGGGTTGTGAAATGTGCAAGTGTGCGTGCACAGTTCCACTTTTGTGAGGAGCAGATGACTGCACACGTTGCAGCTGCATTCATGTGAGTGGCAGGTGCAGGTGCCCGCCGTTCACACAAATGGAGCTGTGCACATGCTTGTCCACAGCTCAGGCGGAACCGTCCCCTCTCCCTCCTCACCAAGCTGCAAAGCTGGAAAGGTTGGGAACCAGTGGTCTAACAGAGAAAAAACTTAGGAAGACTCCATCCTAACGGATCAAGTAGTTAAAAGTGGTGTTGGAAAGCACTTTCAGACGTGCAAGATTTTATTAATGTAGTTTTACAATAAAGTATAATTAATTCATCTTATCATGTTTCCTGTCTGATTTACTGGGGAAGACTGACACTTAAAACTGCATACAAAGCTCAGGGACCCATTATACTCCTGGAATTGAAATTTCAAGGATTTGGGTTGTTGCAGCGTTTCCATGGTTAGGTATGGTTACACGATTGTGATGTTTTTTGTTTTTTTTACTATCCTTGCCAACTTCCACAAGCAAAGTCAATGGAGAAGCCGGCAAGAAATTGGAAATTGCTCCCGCTCCCCACACTTTTTTGCCCACCCATGGTCATTCTGTTTATCTCTTTGGTAAATAAATTTTGATTTATTATTGAAGTTCATTTGCTACTACAATTATTCATCCATCACACTGCATTACTTTTCTCTCAAAGGATGACCCAACAAATCATCCATTGTCTAGTCTTATTTAATATAAGAAGGTAGCTATGGCTAATAAGCTGGCTGGTAGTTTGTTTCACATCTGTTTCCAGTTGGTCCATGTGTTCCCAGATGCTACATGTTTTCATGGGCCTTTTCTATACAGACCTTTGCTTGGTAAAGCATAAGTCGTTTTTTTCACTCCAATGTATATGTATGCCCTATCGATGTGTTTTGCCTCATAGGCCACCCAGTCATATTGCTGTGGCATTATCTCTTCGATCTTGAACCATTTATTACAGCTCGAAAGAACCCTGATATTAAACTGCTCTTTGAGTCTTATCCAGGCATAATGTACTGTTCTGCTGAAAGGCTGGCACTGTGAAGAAGATGCAGAGGGTGTAATCACAGCCATTACAGAGAGCCATCAGTGTAGCCAAACCTACATTTTCCACAGTCAGCAGCAGGCAGCTTGATGAAAAGGAACTATTAGAAACCAAACCTTGCACTCAATGTGTAATAAACAGCAAAGAGAAAATCTATTAAAGAGCAGTTTCCGCTCAAGAAGTAATACAAAAAAAAAAAAAGCTCCAGTATTAGTTTAAAAGGTCAACTTTCTCAGGATAAAACTCTCAGTGCCTGAATTGGAAAGTTGTCATTCAGTATGGCTTCCTCTCTTTTGGGCAACCCCATCATGACAAGGGGTAGTTCTCTTTTTTCTTTTTTTTTCCTTCTCTGTCTTCCTACTGCATAAACTCCAGACCCTCTGTAATTAATCATGGAACTAAAATGTTAAATGCCTCAGGGCACTTCAGGGTTTATCCTGTCTCATATAACATCCAGTATACTTACTGTTGCAAAGTCTTGTAAAAATGCTTGGGCACAATTATTTCCTAACAGATCCTAAAGTTCATTTAAGTGCCAAAAGCATGAAAAAAAAAAAGAGGGGGGGGAGGCTTGCATTTTCATCTTTCTCATCTATTTGTCCGTTCATCCATCCATTTTAAGAAGCCAATACATAAGAACCGTAAAGAGAAACAATATTGCTAAGTCAAGCACTCTCGTTCAAATTTTGGGAACAGATTAAAGATATTTGAAAATACACTGCTCAAAAAATATAAAGGGAACACAAAAATAAGACATCCTAGATCTGAATGAATGAAATATTCTTATAAAATACTTTGTTCATTACATTGTTGAATGTGCTGACAACAAAATCACACAAAAATTATCAATGGAAATCAAATTTAGCATCCCATGGAGGTCTGGATTTGAAGTTACACTCAAAATTAAAGTGAAAAAAAAAACACTACAGGCTGATCCAACTTTGATGTAATGTCCTTAAAACAAGTCAAAATGAGGCGCAGTAGTGTGTGTGGCCTCCACATGCCTGTATGACCTCCCTACAACGTCTGGGCATGCTCCTGATGAGGTGGCAGATGGTTTCCTGAGGGATCTCCTCCCACACCTGGACTAAAGCATCCCCCAACTCCTGGATAGTCTGTGGTGCAACATAGCATTGGTAGATGGAGCGAGACATGATGTCCCAGATGTGCTCAATTGGATTCAGGTCTGGGGAATGGGCGGGCCAATCCATAGCATCATCAATGCCTTCATCTTGCCGGAACTGCTGACACACTCCAGCCACATGAAGTCTAGTATTGTCTTGCATTAGGAGGAACCCAGGGCTAACCACACCAGCATATAGTCTCACAAGGGGTCTGAGGATCTCATCTCGGTACCTAATGGCAGTCAGGCTACCTCTGGCAAGCACATGGAGGGCTGTGCGGCCCCCTAAAGAAACGTCACCCCACACCATTACTGACCCACTGCCAAACCGCTCACACTGGAGGATGTTGCAGGCAGCAGAAAGTTCTCCACGGTGTCTCCAGACCCTGTCACGTCTGTCACATGTGCTCAATGTGAACCTGCTTTCATCTGTGAAGAGCACAGGGCGCCAGTGGCGAATTTGCCAATCTTGGTGTTCTCTGGCAAATGCCAAATGTCCTGCACGGTGTTGATCTGTAAGCACAACCCCCACCTATGGATGTCGGGCCCTCATACCACCCTCATGGAGTCTGTTTCTGACCGTTTGAGCAGCCACATGCACATTTGTGGCCCGCTGGAGGTTATTTTGCAGGGCTCTGGCAGTGTTCCTCCTGTCCCCCTTTGCACAAAGGCAGAGGTAGCGGTCCTGATGCTGGGTTGTTGCCCTCCTACGGCCTCCTCCACGTCTCCTGATGTACTGGCCTGTCTCCTGGTAGTGCCTCCATGCTCTGGACACTACGCTGACAGACACAGCAAACCTTCTTGCAACAGCTCGCATTGATGTGTCATCCTGGATGAGCTGCACTGCCTGAGCCACTTGTGTGGGTTGTAGACTCCGTCTCATGCTACCACTAGAGTGAAAGCACCGCCAGCATTCAAAAGTGACCAGAAAGCTTAGGAACTGAGAAGTGGTCTGTGGTCACCACCTGCAGAACCACTCCTTTATTGGGGATGTCTTGCGAACTGCCTATGCTTTCCATCTGTTGTCTATTCCATTTGCACAACAGCATGTGAAATTGGTTGTCAATCAGTGTTGCTACCTAAGTGGACAGTTTGATTTCACAGAAGTGTGATTGACTTGGAGTTACATTGTGTTGTTTAAGTGTTCCCTTTATTTTTTTGAGCAGTGTATATTCGACCATCCAGTATCAGCAATAGATTCCTCCAGGTTTGGGGGTTCTATAATCTCCCAGGACTTGAAATAGACACCTATCATTAAAAAGGCACAACAAAGAATGTTCTTCTTGCATCAACTCAGGAAGTTCAGACTGCCCCAGGAGCTCTTGGTACAGTTTTACAGAGGAATTATTGAGTCTCTCATTTGTACTTCTGTAACTGTCTGGTTTGGTACAGGACACGTACAGACTCCAACAGATAGTTAGGACTGCAGAAAGAACAACTGAAACCAGCCTGAAGACCTGTATATTGCATGGGTCAGAAGGACGGCTGAGTATCTACAGACCCCTCACATCCTGGACATAAACTGTTTCAACTCCTCAGGACATCACTATAGGGCATTGCATACCAAAATATCTAGACACAGGGGTAGTTTCCCCCCTACCTTCTGCCACCACTCTGCTGAACACCTAATTCTCACAGTACTATCTAATGTCTCTATATATTTATATTTGTAAAACATGGCAAAATTGAAATGCACAACTAGGTCTGACTCAAGATTTTCTTTGTAGGTTGTTTGCTATGTTTGCCTCAAGGAACATTTGCAGAAAAGATGAGATGTTACCAAATAAAAACAACCTTAGAAACAATTTCTTCTTTTGCTATTGAGACCTTTATTTTATTTTATTTCCTGCCTTTTTTAACAAATACCTCAAAGTGGTAAACATAACTAATATTCCATTCTCCTTTCTCCTCTTGTTTTCCCCACAACATTGTGAGGGGTTGGGTTGAGAGTGACTACTCAAAGTAACCCTGCTGGTTTTCATGCCTAAGGTATGAGATGAACTCACAGTTTCCCGGTTTTACTCTATTGCCTTAACCACTCAAATCTGATTTCCTTAAGGGGCACACAAGGATAGCAGAAATACAAAACCTGTATATTTGAAGCCTTCAGTGTCTGCTCCAAAAGACTGTCTCTCTGCAAGATATACTATTAAATATACTATTTAAAAAACAAATCTTTTAAATAAGTGTAACAGAAAATTAGGTATAAATAAATTTACAGTTAACAAAGAAAATCCCTTAAAGATCTCCTCATATCTGACAGTAATATTATAATATAATGGTAAATAATAAATCAATGTTTTCCTTTAAAGCACCTAAAATCAGCTTCCTTAATTACATGCCTTCCCCTGCCTAATGTAGGATGCAAGTTTACATATGACCTTTGAAACTTTTTACTGTGGCTTCAGGAAGACCTAAACAATATATTAAAATTAATCAGCAGCGTCTTGCTGATATTTGAAGGGGAAAAATTGGTTCATTATCCAAATAAGAAGCATAATAAATCTAATAGTTACAAATCTTCCCTTTCGGTGTGTGTGTTTCTCTATGTGAAAGAAGAAAAAGAAGAAGAAAGAAGAAAAATGAAAAAAATCATGCCTCATAGGATTTGATAACCCCTTTGCATTGCTACTCTGATCATATAGCCTTGGCAACAGAAAAATATCTGCACATATTTCTAAATGGAGTTGTAGGTCTGACCCATGATGGCCAAAAAATATGCGCACCAAATTATATCATTATGGTACATCGCATAGTCAGCCAGATGTTTAGATGGATTTGGCATTTTTATCCACCTATGAAACCTTCCCAAGGATCGGGATAGACAGATAGTTGCTGTTTTTAATGGTTAGAGCTATTATCAGAGGATGTAAGTTGCTCCAAGTAAAGCTGCCTTTTGCAATTGACTGATGATGATTTTGTAATGTTAGTGGCATTCAGGTGGTGCTCCAAATTTTATTTATTTTCATTTATTTTATTTATTTTGTCAAGCAATTATAAGATAACAGGTATAATTATCAACATAGTTATGAATACATGAAGTGGATGCATATAAGAAAAAGGAAAAGAAACAATAGGACAGGGATGGTAGGCACGTTGGTGTGCTTATGCACGCCCCCTACAGACCTCTTAGGAAAGGGGTGAGGTCAATAGTAGACAGTCTGAGGTTAAAGTTTTTGGGGTTTGGGGAGGAAACCACAGAGTCAGGTAGAGTATTCCAGACATTGACCACTCTGTTGCTGAAGTCATATTTCCTGCAATCAAGTTTGGTGGAGTTTACCTTGAGTTTATATCTATTGTGTGCTCTTGTATTGTTATGGTTGAAGCTGAAATATTTATTGACAGGTAGGACATTGCAATGTATGATTTTATATACTATACTTAGACTGGACCAAAGGTGACATAGTTCTAGATTTTCTAGGTCTAGAATTTCAAGTCTGGTGGCATAAGGTATTCTACAGCGAGTAGAGGAGTGGAGAACTCTTCTTGTGAAATATTTCTGGACTTTCTCAACTGTATTAATATCAGATACCTAATGTGGGTTCCAGACTGATGAGCTGTATTCAAGTATTGGTCTAGCAAATGTTTTGTATGCTCTAGTTAATAGTGTGATATTACCGGAGAAAAAGCTACGAAGGATTATGTTAACAACTCTTAATGCCTTTTTGGCTATGTAGTTACAGTGGGCTCTAGTACTTAGATCATTCGAAATGAGTACTCCAAGATCCTTGACAGAGTTTGGATCATCAGCAAGGTCTTGACTATTCAGCCTATATTTTATTTTATGATTATTATTTTTTGCCAATATGCAAGACATAACATTTTATTTGTTGAGATTTGAAGTTGCCATTTGTTTGACCATTCTGATACATAGTCAAGATCTTTTTAAAGGGTAGCAGTATTGTCGGTGGTGTTGATTGTTTTGGGATTTGATTATTTTGTTTTGGTTTGATGTTGATTGTTTGGGGATGAAATGTTTTGGGATTGCTCCCAACGTGCCTCTTACTATTGGTAATGTGTTTGCTTTCTTTTTTTAACAGTCATCCTACTTCTATTTGCAGGTCCTTGATGTTTTGTGATTTTTTTCTGGTTCTTTTTCTTCTATTCTGTTGTACTGCCATGTCCACTATCTTTATTCTATTTCTTATTTCTGGGGTGTTAGGTGGCAAGTGTTTAAATTCTAAAGTCCCAGAGCACTTTACCTTCTTTGTTTTCTATGACTTTGTTCCCCTCGCCTTTTTTGCCCCCCCCCCTCCGCAATCGCTCCTTGCTTGAAGGCAAACAGTTATTCTTACAGATATTCCATGCTGCACATAAGATCACAATCTATGTGATCTTCTTGCAGCAGCTAAGTGTATGGTCCACTGTTTCTTCAACTTCTTTGCAAAGGGAGCATTTGCTGTATGTTGCTGTCTTTTCAATTCTGGCTTTGTTTGCATTTCTTCTTAAGGCTGGATCTGGTGCAACACGAATTTTCCTGCTCTTAGCCATTGCCAGATCTTGTTATCTGCATGGTCTCCTTTTTTTCTTTTTTTTAATGTACTGACCACGTCATACTTGTTGCATTCTTGTTGCAGTTCTTGGGGCTGTCACATAGCTGCGTGCAGAACTGCAGTTTCTTCTTTATCAGGAGTTGATTGGTTCACTGCAGTCTTTCCATTGATGGCTTGATAATAATGTTTCTGATTTGACTGAAATTGAAGGTTTTACCTATAGTGTGGAATCACTGGATTGATCTGGGATGACGATGAAGATATATATGGAAAGTACAGGTTGTTGTCTCCTAACCTTACATTGGTTGTGAGATGTAGATTTGCAGTCGTTAAGAAACTGAGAACTCAAAAATACTAGCTAGTAGACCTAGTACAGTGAGTTCTTATGAGCAAAACTGAGCCCAATTTTTTTGTTGCTAGGTGAGACAGTTGTTAAGAGGTTTTGCCCCATTTTAGAATTTTTTTTGGCGACAGCTGTTAAGTGAATCGTTATATTTGTTAAATTAGTAACAGGGTTATTAAGTGAATTTAGCTTTCCATTGACTTTGCTTGTCAGAAGGTCACAACACTCAGTCACATGACCCTGGGACACTGAACCCATCATAAATATGAGTCCATTGCAATGCGCCTGAATTTTGATCACGTGACCATAGAGATGCTATAATGGTCATAATTGTGAAAAACAGTTGTTTATTTTTTTCAGTGTTATTGTAACTTTGAATGGTCACTAAATGAACTGTTGTAAGTCGAAGAGTATCTGTAATCTCACTTATATGTTGGTTTACCATTATGCATTTATGAAAGTATTAATATTAACAAAACTCACGTATAGCTCGGCTGGAAGATCTTCCTGCAATTGAATCCCTTGGCTTAGATCTATAGAGGAGTATTTGTTTTTACTAATTAGGGTTGATTTAAATAGTGGCTGCAAAGTGAATAGAGAGTGCTGAGATGCAATACAGAAATATTTCTGCCTGGAACTCAAAACTAATCTGGCCTCATTAAGTCTGATAGTCTCTATGTGATGGTTCATTATCCACTGAAAATGTTTGAATTTGGTATTTGATCTGTGCCACCCAAGCTCTTGAACTCCTTTCAGCATGCGATGGTAGATAGAGCAGTTCAACATTACGAGGCGGAACAGACTGGAAGGATCAGTCATTCCCAAATGGAGATGATAAACAACCTTTCACAACAATTATCTAGTTAAAACACCATTTAACAATTAATGACATACATCACCAAACTTATTGAACCCATTAAAGACTAATTTACTGGCTATAAAAATATGGCATTAAGAATTTATGGATCATTAGTTTTTATTCCAGAATGAAATATAGCTGACTGAAACTCACAGAAACTGCTAAAAACAATCATTCATTAAAGAAACCCATTAAATATCAATGCTAGAAGTAAAAGAAATGGGAGCATGTTTGTAAATGTTTGCACACAAAATGAAAACGTTGTATGCTATTGAAGGCTGAAGATTGCTTTTTCAGACAAGATTGAAATCTACAATTAAATAATTGAAACAATGTTAATGTACAATTAAAAATACCTCCTTTCTAATGGAAAATTGACTGATCAAAATTCTGATCATGGTCTATTAATCACAGCTAGTTATTTTGAAACACTGTTAAGGAAATTAGAACAATGTAAAAGTTAGTTAATGAATTTCTTTATGCATTTTTGATATGTTAAGTTCATGTTGAGCAGTGTTTCCAGTCTTATAAACTAATTTTAAGATTCTACCCCAAATTTAACTATCTGATTAAATTTAAAATTACATTTATATCATTATAACACAGTATAATTTAAGTAAGAATCTAAGCAGATTCAGGTGTAGTATGGTTAGTGACTATCAGCGAAATCCAAGATTGTAAATTAGATTAGAAACTTGACAAAACTCCCTGGGAGAAAGGAGTGGCAAGCCCCTACCATATGGTTTCCAAGAAAATTATGCAACCAGTCCTTTTAGTGTGTTTCAAATACATACATTTACACAGAAGACTGAAATCTAATATGGCAGTTTTTATACCTTGAGCCTAGATGTCTGCCGAAAACATTCTTACAATAAGGTGTGCTATTAAAATCATACCATTATCATGCCATTTTTTCCAGCATCCATCTGAAAATATGCTCCAATTTTAATCATTTGTTTATCTAGGCAAAAATGTATGGGTCCATCTGTTTATACAAAGTTCCTCTCCCCCACCCCCCAAAAAATTAAATTATTTCTTCTTTTTCACATAAGTTTTTGGTGACTTGTTGACTCTTAAGATTGGTGACTTTAGTGAGTATACTGTACTTTGTGAAATCTTTAAACCTTCATCTTTGACCTTTAAGAAAATCACTTTGGACCCTCCACACAATTTCCTCTTGCCAACAATCATTCTCACCTAGATCTTAACCCAAAAGTACCATTTTGAAAAAATGAATTTTCTTATTTTTCATGGTCGTATTTTGTACCCATGAGTTCTCCTAAAAACAAAGATTGTCAACATGTAGCCCATAGGTGACATGTGTTTCTTAGTAAAATGACATTATTGAGCTTTTCTAAAAATGCTGTTTGTCAAGCAATCAGTTCAATCCTCCCTTCTCTCAATAGCTCATTAAATAAGGAAGAAGGATGGAAGAAGGTGAAGAGAATCTTTGAGATAATATGCAAGGAATATGCAAGAGAAAAGAAGTGTCAATAATTCAATAATAGTATTCAAGTCTACCTACTGATATTCAAGTTTCTGCTAAAACGTTGTTCCTCTTGCCTTCCAGTGAAAACTGGGAAAAATACAGATCAAGTTTATCTCCAACATAAGACTTGTGGGCCAAAAAGAATAAGAAAGGCAGGGAAAAAGGTATGAAGCCAAGCTATTATACCAAATGGTCCTTGTCTGAAACCAAGTGATGGTTAATCCAGCTGCCTTAACAGCCCACTATCTTGTCACCAATATTTTCAAAGCTACTGTAGGTTCCTCATGTTCTGAATTTTGTCTACCACTCACAAGAGGCACCATTCTCCTATTCCATGACAGAGAAATATAATCTGATTAGACCCATAGAAAGATGGGTGGCTACAATGTTTATTTTTAAGAAATAGATGGATTCCCAAGACATCTGCTGCAGATGACATCAGTGGAGAAGACTACAGGTAGTCCTCAACTTACAATAGTTCATTCAATGTTCAAAGTTACAGTGCCACTAAAATGTGACTTATGACTGTGTTTCACAGTTATGACCTTTGCAGCATCCCCATGATCATGTGATCAAAATTCAGATACTTGGCAACTGGTTCATATTTATGACCGTTGCTGTGTCCCGAGGTCTTGTGATCACCTTTTGCGACCTTCTGACAAGCAAAATCAATGGGGAAGCCAAATTCACTTAACAACTAGGTTACTGGCTTAATCCCTGCAGTGATTCACTTAACAGCTGTGGCAAGAAAGAGTCATAAAATGGAGCAAAACTCACTTAACAAATGTCTCACTCAACAACAGGAAGTTTGGGTTTGATTATGGTCATAAATTGAGGACTACCTGTATTCTGTCTCTCTCTCTCACACACACACACAATCATTTATTTTTACATTTAGGCACCATTTGTGTCTCTTAATAAAATATGCAAGCAATTGGTCAAGGGAGGCCATTTTCTCCAGAGCCAAATCACTCACTTTTCCATGTTGCCCCCCCTGAAGACATGAGGCTTTAAGAGGTGACATATCAGCAAGGCTGAGCATCTTCCAGTCAGGCATCATAAATATCCATAGTTAACTTGAAGACAGCCTTAATAGCACTGCCCTCACAAGCTCTAGACAGATGCTGCATATGTAGTCCCAAAGGGCCACTTGCACGTTGAATCTAAAGCATTGCATAAAATGCCTTATGCATTTATGCCACATGTGAACTGTATCGAAATCCCAATTCTATTTCCCCAAAGTGGAAAAAAATCAACTGTTTTATGAAATGCAGTAAATAAATAAACCCAATTGTCTGGGCAGCACTGCTGGCTTCCACCCAAGAAGACAGAAAGTTGGATGCCTGCCATAGTCCAACGATATGCAAGCTTAGAACTTTGAGAAGAAAAGAATCATTTTCTAATATGAAATGTATTTGAATATAAATAGCTCGGGTTGGTAGTTGAGCTGCTGGTCCGAGCCCCGAGCTTGGTAATTTGATTGCAAACGTTTCATCGCCATTCAAGGAGATATTGTCAGTGTGCTTTGAATTGATTCAAATCAAAGTACATTGATGATGTCTTCTCGAATGGTGATGAAATGTTTGCAACCAAACTGCTAAGCTCAGAGCTCAGACCAACAGCCCAATCAATATATATAAAAGCGAAATACCACTCATGCATCATCACAACATCTCCACAACCGTAAAGCTTACAAACTTGAAATTTGGCACGTATATTCCTCTTGGTTTCTAGGTGCTCACTAAGAAAGGGTTTTTCGAAATGACCACCAGAGCATTAGTATTTTGTATATTATTATTAACACGCTCTGATGCTAAGGTGTTCTACTCCCACTCCCCACCTAAAAAGAAATCTGTTTCAAATGCAAAACACAAGCAGAGGAGAGAAGTTTCAGTTTCAGTTTTCAGTTTGTTAATATTACTTGAAAGAATGGAGATGGAAGAAAGAGTTGCTGATTAATACTTTAAAGTACATTAATCTTAAATAAAAAAAGATTTGGGGGAAAGTAAGAAATGGATGCAAGGAAAAAGGAAAGAAGAGTGGAGAAATGCAGGGAAAAAAAGATGATAAAACAGGTATAAAAGAGAATGCAATTTATAATCTTTTCCTATAACAAAGAAGATATAAGAAGAAAAAAACCTAAATAAGAGGCAGAATGAAAGAAATGTAAGAATACAGGAAAACTATAGAAAAAAAACATGAGGAAAAAATAAGTCTTCCTTCTTCATCAGGAACCAAAAAATGAAATATTTTCTTTCAATCTGCAGATGAATGATTATCTTAAATGCTACAAAGCTTTAAGGCTAATGAATGGACAGATACTGAAAAAGGTCAGATTCAAATCACAAGTTTAATGTTGTAGGGGGGAAATTCCCAATGGAAACTGGGGAAATTAATCAATTAATTCATTCTGATTGCCATTTCATAATTTCATAATTTCAAAGCAAAGTTAATTAGAAACCTCTGACAATTCAATATTTCTGGTTGTTCTGAATCTCTTTCTATGTTGTGAAGCTTTCTTGGTGTAATTTGAGAAAAGCATGATGAAATATTTATTTTAATAATCCTATTCGATTATTTGACCATTTCAAGATTTCTTTAAAATTTAATTCCTTGTAGTGAAATACGTATAAAGAACCTCACAATGAATGGCCAAGATTTGTCAACTGTATGAAAATAAAATGCTGAAATGCAAATTATCCTCACAACATGTAGAGAGGATAATCCTCGTGCAAAGCCAGTCTTTTCTGAATTACAGATTACATGAAGTGAATGGCTGGCCCTTCTCAGCTTCTTCCTAAATTCCAGTCATATTTTAATTATAAGTGAAATTTTGGAGATACTATTTTGTACTGAACTAAGTCCAGTAGATCAATTATAAATAGGTTTACTCACTTACAACTATGATATTCCATTTTCATCTGCATTCAATCTGTTACTGATAATTTAACAGTATGTTCAATAGCATTTATCAATCAATCAATCATGTTGTATATTGCACACTTCCAGCAATGCCATATCCTCTTTCTTCTAGAAAAAAATACCCATCACATCCTTATTAGTTGCTAAAATTGTTATGTTACTGGAGAAAGATTACTGCAGGACTTTCTTGCACGGCATTCAAACAAGCAGCACATAAGTCCTGCCCCATACCAGTATTTGTTTCCAAAAATAACAATTGACAAGAAGCAATGGATGCAAACTAATCAAGGAGAGAAGCAACCTAGAACTAAGGAGAAATTTCCTCACACTTAGAACAATGAATCAGTGGGGCAACTTGCCTCTAGAAGTTGTAAATGCTCCAACACTGGAGGTTTTAAAGAGATTGGATAACCATTTACCTGAAATGGTATAAGGTTTCCTACCTAAGCAGGGGGTTGGACTAGAAGACCTCCAAGGTCCTTTTCAATTCTGTCATTGTTATTAAATAGCTATGATTATGAAAATATTGTAGGGATGCTGAAAAATATTGATATACATCTCTATACAGGGTCATCTGGATCATCAGTATTAGAAATCCAGTCTATGAGCTTGCCAGAATGATTCCAATTTTTTTTCCTGATATTAACAACTTCATTAAAATATTCAGAATGATTATGTGCTTTGTGAGATGTGGCACATTGTCTTTTTGGGGTCTGTTATGTCTTGCCAATTTCTCCAGAAATACAAACTGTTAATAGTTTAAAAACATGAGATTCCTTTACTTCTTTTGATGTCAGGAGTTTTATTAATTTAACAGGTCTGTTATTCATTGTTTATGATGGAGATACAGTTAACGGGATACATAACAATAAAAAAAATCAGTTAATCAGTCCTTAGGAGTGTGTTCCAGCTGCCTTCAATAGAAGTAGGATCATGGCTTTTTATCTAATATTTGAAAAATGCTACCCTTATACACTCAGTATTTTAATCACAGCATTTTATGCTTTTTGAAGCCCCAGATGATAGTCTTGGAGCAGATATATTTTCTGAAGACTTACAGATTAATCACTTTTATGACCTTTTAACTAGATATATACTTACCATTTTGACATCACCCCAGGAAATCCCTTTTTGATAAGAGACAACAGCAAGACAACTCCTATAGAACAGCTTCTGAATTTGTTTCAAACATTCTTTGGTTCTGTCCTGATTTCTAAGGCAGGACACCATTTCCTCACTTTTTATCACTACTATATATAAAGCAGCTTCAAACATTGTAGCATGTTTCATTGTAAATGACCTCTGTGATCATATTAAGACCAACTGCGTTCTTTTCGCTGATGATGTAAAGCTGTTCAACACCACAGTCAATACTGCTACCCTTCAAAAAGATCTTGACTATGTATCAGAATGGTCAAACAAATGGCAACTTCAAATCTCAACAAATAAATGTTCTGTCTTACATATTGGCAAAAAAATATCAGAAAATAAAATACAAGCTGAATAGTCAAGATCTTGTTGATGATCCAAGCTCTGTAAAGGACCTTGGAATACTCATCTCTAATGATCTAAGTGCTAGAGCCCACTGTAACTACATAGCCAAAAAGGCATTAAGAGTTGTTAACCTAATCCTACGTAGCTTTTTCTCTGGTAATATCACACTACTAACTAGAGCATACAAAACATTTGCTAGACCAATACTCGAATACAGCTCATCAGTCTGGAACCCACATTACATATCTGATATTAGCACAGTTGAGAAAGTCCAGAAATATTTCACAAGAAGAGTTCTCCACTCCTCTACTCGCTGTAGAATACCTTATGCCACCAGACTCGAAATTCTAGACCTAGAAAACCTTGAATTACGCCGTCTTCAGTCTGATCTAAGTATAGTATATAAAATCATACATTGCAATGTCCTACCTGTCAATGAATATTTCAGCTTCAAACATAACAATATGAGCAAACAATAGATAGAAACTCAATGTAAACCGCAACAAACTTGATTGCAGGAAATACGACTTCAGCAACAGAGTGGTCAATGTCTGGAATACTCTACCTGACTCTGTAGCTTCTTCCCCATACCCCAAAAACTTTAACCTTAGACTGTCTACTATTGACCTCACCCCTTTCCTAAGAGGTCTGTAGGGGGCATGCATAAGCGCACCAATGTGCCTACTGTCCCTGTCCTATTGTTTCTTTTTATTTTTCTTATATGTATCCATTTCATGTATTCATAACTATGTTTATACTTATACCTGTTATCTTATAATCGATTGACAAAAATAAATAAATAAAAAAAACCAGCTCTGAGAATATTGGGTTAAATTGTGACAGGAAAATCTAGAGTCCTTTAAATCATCCCCAAAACAGTCTGCCATTTCCAAGAGAAGTGGTAAGGAAGAAACTAGAAGGCCTGTAGTCTAGGTTTTTATTTCGGTGCAACGGTTGGTATCTTTATATTCTGATTTTGTCTTCATTTTGTTCTCGGCTCCCATATGGAACAGCCTTAAATGATGGTTAGCAATATCAGTGTGAACGTAGCATCTTTCTTTTAAACGAATAGCAACCAACAGCCATTTCAGGCTGTGTAAATCTGTCACACTTTATCTGTGTTGGTAGGAGCAACATCAGATGACTGGTGGGGAGCAGCATGAAACCACGGCTCATTGGTCATTTCAGACTGGGGCATGTGTATCTATGGTCCTATTCTCGTCCCCCCCCGAACAGGGAAAATGACATGATTCAATTTCTAACCGCCACTGTATCAAGCCAGCAGTCCACCAAATGACTGATTGTAGCTACAGGAATCCGCAATAAGTGAAAAAAGGGTTATCATTTGATACCTGGGTGCATGACTATAAGATTGTTTCCCATGTAAATATTGAAAATCTAAAATGGCTTTTTATATGTCTAAAGCTATAACTTTTAGAGTTGCCTAGGCATAATTTTTTAATTCTGAATGTAAAGAACTAAAATCATGCTCCTTTTCATCAACAGCCAGCATTTTTATAATGCTGCTTTATAATGATAACATTTTTAATCCTAAATTATCCGGATTTTAATTTTTAATTTTATTGATTAAATTGTACACCACCCAGAGCCCCCTCCAAGGGAGATGTATAGTTAAGAAGTATGAAATATAAACAAACAAACAAACAAACACATTATTCTTTATTGCTGTTCACATCCAGCAATTCCCACCTATATAGTAAAGAAGAGTGGGGAGTAAAGTGTGTGTGAACTGTGAACCTTATTTGAGACGAAGAGGATTAATCCACTTATTTCTTTGCTCTAAAACATTAATGCTTCTCATTTTTTTTACATTTCTTTGAAGCTCAGTAGAAATGCTAAGGTTCTCCGCTTTCTGTGTTTCATAATCGTGCATCCGTGGATCTTGAAATGGTGCTTTCAAAACTCTGTTTCCTTGATAAGGAACCACATATAGGAGACGGGAAACTTTCTTTCCTTGTATCAATCTCATTATTTTGCAACTCCTTCCTGTAGTGGAATGCAACGTTCAAATTTCCTGCATTGTTGTTTGCAATCTTACAACGTGACTTCACGAATGTAGATGAAGGATACTATTCTTGCAAACAGAATTATATTTATTATAGCTGTTAAGAGATGAGAAAATTGGACGGAGCTGTCATAGAAATGCCAAGTTACACTTTACATATAGTGAAGCTTTTAAAGAAATATCTAATGAAAAAAATTGCACACATGATACATGCATTCTGATTAGAATACAGGCGATTTTCTTTGTCCATGATGTCGATGTATGCATATTCACTGATCAAGCTTTTGTTAACACATAATGTACTGGAAGACTTGCTTTATATATTCCAAGTGGTAATGTCAAGTCTAGAATGCGGTGACCGAGCAGCGTAGAAATTATTGAAATAAACCAACAAACTACAGAATGAACTAGCCATTTCAACTTTACCTAGATTGCCTCTGCAACCACAATGAAAACTATATTTTTAGATGTGTAAGCATTGTTCCTCCAAGAACAATTGTTCCTCTAAATATGGTGACACTTGTTGGAATGACTTCCAGGCTGTGTGAGGCAACAAATACATGCTGATAAAAAGATTAGCATAAATCCACTTTTTCACACATCATACTTGGGTCATTTCATTAAGATATGGCAGCTGTGATAATCTACATTCTATGATTCTTTATGCCCATTCTTTTGTGTCAGTTAAATATTCAGTTTTCAATCCATTCCATTTGACCTTTCGATGTCAGGCAAAGGATATTTTAGTCCCAAATTCTCACCCAGTATTACACTGTATCAGGTCAATATGTTTCTGTATTGAAAATAGGAGTAAATTGATATTCCCTTTCCTAAAGTCCTTTATTTTTAAACACAATTTATATAACCTTCTGACTAAAACAGCGACAGATTATATTTTATGGCTAAGGACAACAACAACAAAAATTTTTAATTGCCCCAGGTTGCAAGGAGGGAGTGGTATGGGTTTTTCATTTCTTTCTGCTTTTGATATGAAGATTAATCAATCCGTTAAGAGTATCTGAGACTTAATATACTTATTTGTTGAGGCTTTCCTATGAAAAAGAACAGGAAGCACTCCTTTAAACTTGATTTGCCATCAAATTCTGGAAACATAGCTGAAGAGAGGTTTGAAAGGGGCTGCAAAAATGGAGCTTAAATCCTGAGTATATCTGAAATAAAAGCACCATTCAAATATAGAAGAGTCTGCTTAAAGTAGGGCACATAGCTATCCTATCTGGCTTTCAGTGTTATTGATGGGTAAACTGTAACATCTTCAGGAACAGCACTGACATAATATCCTGTAACTCCAGGGATATACTCTTGAGCAGATAGATGGAAACTTCTTCACAGAGTAAGCAGAACGGTCAAATCCTTGGATTAAGATTAACACATCATCATTGGTAGTGAAAACAGACCCTGTGCGTAATCTGGGGGTTCTCCTGGACTCACGACCCCTGCTTAAAGAGCAGGTGGTGGTCATGGCCAGGAGGGCCTTTGCGCAACTGCAGATTATGCACCAGTTACGCCCTTTCCTGACCAACATTTCCTACTTACAGTCACTCATGCCCTAGTCACTTCCTGTCTTGACTCTTGCAATATGCTCTACATGGGGCTGTCCTTGAAGAGCATCTGGAAGCTCCAGTTGGTGCAAAATGCAGCGGCCCACATGGTTTTGTGCAGCCCCCAGTGTGTACATGTATCACCTCTCCTGCAGGATCTGCATTGGCTGCCAATTTGCTTCTGGATGCAATTCAAGGTGCTAGTTGTCACCTTTAAAGCCCTTCATGGCTTGGGACCAGGTTATCTGAGGGACTGTCTCTTGCCGGTCACATCTACCCAACCCAGCAGAGCGGGGAGGCAGGGAATGCTGCAGTCCCATCCCCAAGGGGGAGACACCTGGTGGGACTCAGAAGATGGGCCTTCTCTGTGGTGGCTGCCTCTCTAATACAACAAGCCTCTACTCTAATACTCTTCCAGGAAGGCACTGAAGACCTGGTTCTGCCAGCGGGCCTGGGAACCCAGAGCAGGATGGAGCCTATCAAATGGCTTGTGTGCTGTAGCCAGGGTGGGGCTTGGAGGATGATTTTATTATATTGTATTAATTTATTTGATTCTTTTTATTAGTTTTATTGTTTTAAATGAGGTTTTATATTCTATAAGCCGCCTTGAGTCACTGTGGGTGAGTAGGTGGCAATATAAATTCAATAAATAAATAAATGATTGATATTGATACTGTACACTATCTCATGAGTCAACTGTCAGCCAGAATTACTATTAATTTAAAAATAAATATGAAAGAAACGGCTTCTTGATAATTGCAGACAATAAGCTAAAGAGTTCAAGATTCACATTTTAAATAAAAAACTCATTTTTTAAAAAAAATGGTGCCTTTGAGACAATGTTGACTTCTGGTGACTGCCTGGACAATCCCTGCCATTTATTTGTTTGTTTATTAATTTTTTATGCTGCCCACCTCAGTGACTTGTCAAGATTTCAGAATTGGTTTGCCATGGCCTTCTTCCTAGGGCTAAGAGATAGAAAGTGTGATAGTTGTGTTTAGCCCTGCTAAAGTGAAACTAACCTTTAGATGACTCTAACTGTTAACTCCAACTGTTTTGGAGGGAAACTTAGAACATTCATAATGGCTTTTTCAAGTGTTATGATTGGTTAAGACCCTAGGGTATAAATTACAGACATTTGCCTATTATTCCTTTGTTCTAGTTTTGAGTCAATAAATGTTGTTGCAGCTATGCTGGTCTGCTTCTTGTCTGCTGAAGCCCACTACACAATAGAAAGATTGATCAAAGGTCACCCAGTTGGCTTTGTATTTAAGGCTGGACTGGAACACATGCTGTCTGACTTTCCATCCTGATGCCTTAACCACTATACCACACCCTGTTATTAACTGAATCTACCATGTAAAGCTGAAAGTTTGGAGACAGTTTCAGTTTTCATGGCAAATGGTTTCCCTCACAAAGAAACAAAAAATCGTAATGTAAAAGTAATGCATTGAGCCACTTATTCAAGGCGCAATACAGTATCCTTGAAGTGCCATTAGCTAATACTAATGTGTATGCACCTCCATGCTCAAAATAATGTCTTTTTTCAAAGTCATCTTAAAAACAAAAACCAACCTTTGTGGAAAGGATGTAGTTTCTAAGCAAGGGAGCCTATCTATCAGGATTTATAGTATATTGCACTTCTCTTCATTTTCAGTCTAAACATTGAACACAATTTGCTTAGAATCTATCATAGAGGATTATAAATCAGAGGTAAGTGAAAAGCATCTAAACAGTTAATTCATCTTCCTAGCATTGGAATGATTTGATAGGTAAACCATGAAGATACCAAAATTTTATTAAAGTTCTTTCCAATTCCATTCCTTCACTTTCCTTTTACTTTGCCTGTTTTTTCCCTATTCATGCTAATCTGATTGTTTTGAGAGAAAAGGAAAAACTAGATGTGTGATCCAGGTGTTATAGGCGATAGTTGCAGTTAATGACATTTTAAGGAGATGGGAATGAGTCAGGGATATTCTAATAGAACATAAAAAGGTACTTTTAAAGGGAATGTATTTGTGATTCATGGACGAAGTGGGAATGGGGATCAGTGTTGGAATAGGTCAGGAAAAAATGAATACAAGAAAAATAATTGAAATAATCCTGTCTTTCTTTTAATATAAATAAAAGGGAAAGGGACATTTCCAGTAAAGCAGTTATTATATGTTTTCTAAATCTGTATTTTAATGTTTTGAATTAATTGATCCTGAACATACCTAAATATAATCCTCCATATGTAAACAAGAATTTACAGATATAATTCAACATACTTTAGTGGTTGTTTTTTTAATTTTACAGTTTTCATTAAAAAAGCTAGCTTCTCCTTCCTTCCTTCCTTCCTTCCTTCCTTCCTTCCTTCCTTCCTTCCTTCCTTCCTTCCTTCCTTCCTTCCTTCCCTCTCCTGAAAAAACAAAATAAAATTTTAAATAGTACTTATGTCCCAGATGTTTTTTCTTTAATTTTATACTATTTTATGCATGATCAATGCTTACAATCATGTTCCATTGCTTGAATTTATAGGCCTTAATAGGGTTGCAATGGTACACTCTTAAAATTTGAATTGGTGTCATTTGCTCACTACTTTATTTTCTGGTTATATTATCTACATTATAATAAATGCTGCTGTGTTTTTAACTTTAGCATATCTTTTTAAAATGTTGAATTTAGTATTGTTTTATTGTTTGAACATCATGCAAATTTCACATGAAAGGGACAAAAAATAAAAGGCACCTAATCTTCACCTTCTGCAGTGAAAATAACTTCATAAATAGGGTTATTACATTTGGCTATATCCAAAACCATGTCCCTAAAGGCTACCAGATATTCCAGAATAACTGCCATAATGTCATCTTGTCCTGGAGTCCTGAAACCCAGAAAGGCCATGTCACAGAGTGGAATCCCATCATGATGCAGCCCAACTAAGTTTTGATAAGTCAATGTAAAGCATGAAAGATCAGCTCCACACATGAAGGTTCAATAAAACTCATTTATTGCTAAAAGCCTACACACAGGAATCTGACAAGGGTCAAGGGCATTCAGGGGGTATGTGTGGACTTACTTGTCTTGTGGTTATGTGGGATTCTAGGCTGTTCTCATCAGAGCTGCCTTCCCTGATAGTGGTCTATCCATTTTACCTTGTCAGCCCTTCAAGGTGTACTAGATCAGGAAACAGACTTCATAGAAAGACTAGACGTGAGATAGGCTGTAAAAACAGAAGCTTGCAAGTCTGCCAATGCCTTTTCTTTTCACTATAGCCCAGAGAGTTGTGGGGTGGTGTTGATGGTGGCAACAGTGGGTGGCAGCAGTGGCTAATCTGAATCTCTTATTACACTCCCGCGCTCTCTAGATTTAACACATGTTTCTTCTGCATCTGTTGTTTCCCTAACAGCCTATGGATTCCGTCTCCAAAGTCATATCCCTAGTTCCCTAGACTTTTGCTATATATTCTCAAACCTATCACCACCTTAATGTTTTCTCTAGTCCTCTGCCTCCTTTCAACATTTATCCCGCTGGGCCCTTTCCTCCAAGTCAAGGGGAATTATCACTACCATTTCATTTAGCTTCCCCCCTTAAGAAGTGACAGATGCATTGGCTGCCAGTCTGCTTCCAGGTGCAATTCGAGGTGTTGGTAATCACCTTTAAAGCCCTTCCAGTCTGCTTAGGGATTGTCTCAACCCACTGGAGCTGGCCTGCTCCACCCATGCCAGCAGAGGAAGCTGTTCTGATCTAGGCTTCACTAAATCACAAAACAGACTCCTTGTCCCTACAAAACCCCTTTTTATTCGGCTAGTGTGAATTCCTATCATTCACATCCAGCAAAGTCCCGGCAAACAGTCTTTCAAGGATGAATTGCAACCACAGACCTTATCAGGCTTGGAGAGTTGCCAGGCCAATAGCTTCCAAGCACAAGGAAATACTTTGCAAGGAGTTTCTGTGAGTCACGAACTCAGATAACCAAATCTTCACACCAATTAAATGAACTGTCTCCTGCAAACCACTCCCCTTTCACTTCTATTCCCTATGGGAGGAGCCATTCACCATCCACCTGTGCCTTTATCCAAGTCGACCCTTGTTCCTTAACTGTTCCCTTCTTCTGACAGCTCTGCGCATACGCACATCAGGAACAGGGTCTAGCTGTTCTTCTGCCCCACTGATCTCCAACTCTGAAGGCAACTGATAAATATTGGATGGCCCTGGCCCCATCTTTGCCTCTGCCACAGAGCCCTCATCAGAGCCTTCCCCAGACTCCAGGATTGGCCATTGTTCCTCCCCAATCTCCTCACTGTCTGAGTCTGCCACCAGCTCTGCTAGCCACTGGCGGGTCACAACAGAGGCATGCTGCGGATCCAGCAGTCTGTTTATTCCTGCTGGTGGGGTCCAAAAGAAGTGCCTTCTCTGCCATTGCATCTGCCCTCTGGAATATCTTAGCTCCTGGAGTGAGGGTGGCTGCAACCTTCCTGACCTCTATAAGAAATCATGACGTCAGTGTGATCATTCCTTGTAACAAGTAGTTTGCTGTTTGTTGCCAGTTGTGGTTATTGTACTTGGTGCCATTAGTTTATGTTCCATTTTTCAGGACTGAAATCTAAGACAGTTTATAATCAACATAAATTATCTGAAAGCATAATGCTAATGTTTCTTTTTAAAGAGCCTCTCCCCTTCCAATAATTTGTAGAATTGATAATGTCTCTATGATACTAAGTAGGTTTCTAGGCAGTTTCTGCTTACTTTATTACCCTTCAAGCATTGGTATTATTGGCCTATAGGGAGGGAGGAAGATTCCATTGAACAGATTTCTGTGATGATTTCCTTCCTTTTCTCCATCTCCCCTCAAGAATCCTTTCCACAAGGAACTGGTTGGACTATGGGAGAAAAGAGACCAGCTTTACAGGCCTTGGTGATGGTTGTTACCTACCATACTTTTCTCTCTACTAATGGTAATGGACCTGTGAAGAAATAAGTTACCAGCTGGAGCAGGCTGCTGTGGAGGTTTCTCTTCTTTTTTTCTGACTCCCTTCAGAGACCCTTCCTACAGTATTGATACTACACCTTTGGGTCAGTCATATAGCATCCATATGAAATTCTCCATTCCCCAAAGCTTCCTTTTAAGGAAAAGGAAGATTCTGTGAATGCCAGATTATCTTTTTTTTCTTTTTTTGTGTGTGAAGAAAGTAGATAGTTACAACAGATCACCAAGTGGAGCCAAATCTTCCTCTGTTTGGAATTTATATGAGAATCCAAATATAAAAACAAATAATCTATGAAAAAAATCAGATACAGAAATGACTTTAAAAAAAAGAAAATATAAACAACATCTTAGAAGATAGAATTATTTCATGAAGTTGAAGTAGTACCATCCCCTTCCTCCTATGTAATTGGTGAAACTGTAAAGGATATGAATTCTCATCATTTGAATTTAGCACACAGATGGCAAAACGAAAGGAATGCATTCTCAGCTGACCTCACCATGATTCTACAATATAGAGAAAGTCATTTCACACCCTTTGTAAATTGCAATCAGCAGTTCAAATGATGGAAACATTATGACTCAGCAAAGAAATAGTCCATCCTATTCATAGCAACTCTAATGCAGTGAGAAAAATTGATATGTGGAAGCAGAAACATTTGCAATAGGACTTTCCAGGTCTTCAGATTTGAAAGCAACAAGGTGAATTGGAGTACAGGGGCAAACATAGTTGCTGCCACTCCTTAATCCAAATGCCTCTTTCCCTGGGACTGAGTGACAGTTGTAGAGACAGAGATAGTATTGGGAAACTACATATTTGCTTTATGAATTTGCAAACAAGTGTTATGTGAATGACCTTGTATACAATGAAACATGTTTCTGCCCTCAAATCAGAAATGCTACACAGCCACTGTTTAGAATGCAGGCATCTACAGTAAAAACCCTATGCACTCTGGGATCACAAATTATTGGAACAATTTAGATTCATTTTAGTGTCTTTAATTTAGATTTGTTCCCAGACACCCCCAACCTATTATTTACATTTAATTTAAAAATATTTTTATCAATATATCAAAGGGTTCTTTCTAAGTACTTAGTGAATATATTTCAAATAAATGCAGAATTTATTAATCTTACACATTACTGCATGGAAGAAGTCCATGAAATATACCATTCTCCATGTAGCTCTGTGTCAACTTTGACATTATAACAGCTTGACAAGACCTTCAGCTGCAAATACCTTCTGAAATTCAACTATACTGTACCTTTCAGAAAACATTATTCAGTTACGGAATAATGTAACCAAATGTCACAACACTTGAAGGAGTTACCAGCAACAGATCTAACTTTATCCAAGTTTATTTTTATATGAGTAAAAGTATTCATTAGTAAAAGATACAAGGCCTGACTCATGTATGTGTCTTTAATATTAGAAATTATGGCGGTAGTCAAACATTGCCCCCTGTGATGCTTACAAGCACCTAGGGAGGCAAATTTAAATTTACACTCATTAAGCCTGTTGCATGGGTAATAAATAGCAACAACAACAAAAATGCATTATTATTATTATTATTATTATTATTATTATTATTATTATTATTATTATGGCAGATTATGTGACAGTGTTGAACCAGCTTTGATGGAGGTCAACAAGAGGAAGCTGCTCAAAGTGCAGCGAACCAAAAATCAATATAGAAAAACAGCGATGCAAACTCGGGCTGACAGCTGGTGTAACAAAGCACTGCATGGACAGTTCCTTGAACAGATCCAAGGAAAAGTAGATAAGGAAAAGACCTGGTTATGGCTGACCAACGGAACCCTGAAGAAAGAAACAGAAGGCCTGATTCTTGCAGCCCAAGAACAAGCCATCAGAACGAATGTAATCAAAGCCAGAATAGAAAAATCTGTTGATGACCCCAAATGCAGACTCTACAAAGCGGATGAAACCATTGATCACATACTGAGCTGTTGCAAGACAATAGCTCAGACTGACTACAAACAACATCACAACACAGTCGCTCAGATGGTCCACTGGAACTTGTGTCACAACTACCATCTGCCTGTAGCAAAGAACTGGTGGGATCATAATCCTGAAAAAGTGGTCATGCAAAACTACTGTGGGACTTCCGAATATAGACTGACAAAGTTCTGGAACATAATACCCCGGATATCACAATTGTGGAGAAGAAAAAAGTGTGGATCGTCGACATTTCCATACCTGGTGATAGCAGAATCGATGAGAAACAACTTGAAAAAGTCACCAGATATCAGGACTTGAGAATCGAACTGCAGAGACTCTGGCATAAACCAGTGTAGGTGGTTCCAGTGGTACTCGGCACACTGGGTGTTGTGCCTAAAGACCTAGGCAAGCACCTAAAAACAATTGGCACTGACAAGATCACCATTGGTCAGCTGTAGAAGGCCACCTTACTGGGATCTGCTCGCATAATCCACTGATACATCACACAGTCCTAAACACTTGGGAAGTGTTCGACTAGTGATTTGTGATACGAAACCCAGCATGGTTATCTCGTCTGCTGTGTATATTTTTGTGTATAATAATAATAATAATAATAATAATAATAATAATAATAATAATAATGATATGGTTTAAAACGTCTGCTGATAAGCTATAACAATTTATAAAACATGAAAACAGATACATCAAAGTAATATCACTTAACATATCTCAGCACATATCCAGTTCCACATATTTGCTGATTTTCCTTCCACAAAAAATATAATAAAAACCTTATAACTTTATTAAAATAATAAATACTAATCACAATTAGAATATATATAATATGGCAAAGTATCATTGTTTAAAGCAGTGATTTAAGCTGTGGACCACTGATGGAGCACAGAATTCTACTACAAGATCAGTAATAATCTCCCCACATTCATAGACCAGATCCTATTTACCACCTCAGCCCTATCTCCCCATGTGTTGACAATAAGCTGGCAATAGAGTTAAACAGACTGCACAACAGTATGTTGTTGACTTTGTTGTAGAATGAAGGCTAGAAGGAAAACCCTTGACTGACCAATTATTGGTAGAAAAGTACAGAGAAAAAACATCTTCTTTATCTTATTAGATAACAAGAAGGGAAGGCACTAGGCTAGATGTGAATTGATAATTGATGATCAAGGCACCCAGGCTGGTTACTGTGAGTTCTAGACCTGCCTTAAACATAAAAATTGGCTGGGTGATTTTGGGCCAGTCACTCTCTCATGGCTCACCTCAACTCACAGGGTTGTTGTTGGGGGGGGGGAATAGAAAAAAAGTGTAATATGTTTGTTTACAGCTTCAATTATTTATTTAAAAAAAATAAAAGTAGGATAAAACATCTGAAAAAAAGAAGTCAAGGAAATAGCTTTCCTTTCAACAAAGGGTGTTATTATTGATGGGCAGGCAAAGGCAGAAAAAAAGAATGCATATTTAAACTCTGGGACTAGCATACTTTATATAAATGATTAGATTCCAAGATTCTGACTTTTTTTTAATCATAAAAGATTTTTTTCCATCTGCAGTAAAACAACTTATTTATCATAGCCTTGTCCTTGAATTTCCTGATGCTAAGCTCATGAGTGTGTACTATTTCTGTCATCCTGGATAGTAGGCCTAGGGTAAAAAATTGTCAGGCCTCTTTTTTTCCAGCAAGGACCTGTAGGCTTAAAATATTTTTTTCTGCCTTTCTCTGGGCTACAAGGAAAAGGCGGCTAAATAATGACATCACTGCAGGGAAGAGATTAAAAGTCACAGCATCTATTTCTGTTCTTTGTTTGGATTGGTGAAAGAGGAAAAAGACATGTACTAGGATTAGTAGATACTTAACATGCCCATTTTTTATTCAGGAAACATAAAAATAGCTTCAATGAGTTTGACAATTTGCCACCATATCTCAATTTTGCTGAAATGAAGAAGTAGCTGTATCTGTATTGGGTTACAGGTTGCTCACTCCTATCTTAAAATCAGCATATCCTACAATTTATTTCCACGTGAGCCTTTGTCCACAATAGATAGATAGATCCAACTGTTCTGTGACTCAATACTAAAAACCTCTTGGCAATATTGCTGCAGTGTTAACAACCAGAAATATGAAGAAGTTGGAGAACTGCAATGATACAAGTCATTATGTTGAAAGCAAATTCAAAACCGTTCAGAAATTATAAACATTCATTGGTCTGGGAAATGCTATGAATGTGAGAACAATCTGAAGTTCAGAAAAAGTGACCATTTGAATTTATTACTGATTTCTTTATAGTCCCAAAACCTACTATGATTTTAAAAGTCTCTGAAAATTGTTAGTAGTACTCAGAAAAAGTTACCCTAAGTAAGGGAACAAATCCAAGGTATTTTTCTGTCTGAAATAGAGGGCAAGAAAGTATTTCCTTCATTTCATACACCACAGCTGACCTGTGGGGTTCTTGGTGCTCTCTGAGCTTCATTATTTTCCGGCAGACATTTTATTATAGAACTACTGTAGGTAACATCATCAGTGCTAGGGACCAAGAACCCCATGGTTTACAGGTATCAAACTCGATTACACCATGTGATGTATTGTGACGTCGTGGTGTGGCCCGCCAGGGCTGACAGAGATGGCAGCAGAGTCAGGCAGTAGCGAGGAGGTTGGGGAGGAACCTAGGTCAGATCTGGAGTCTGAGGGAGATCTGGACGAGAGCACTGCATCAGGGGCAGAGAGGGGCTAGGGCAGGCTGGCAGCCAGAAACTGCCTTCAGACTCAGACAGCAGTGATGTGGGGGAGATTATGGAACCAGTTCCCAGCATGCATATGCGCAGAGCTAGCAAAAGACAAGAACAATTGAGAAAGCGGGGTCGACTCAGAGTAAGGCCACACCTGGGAGATGATTGGCCTCTCCCATAGGACATAAAAAAGAAGTGAACGGGACGTGAGCTTTTGCAGGAAGCAATTCGCTTGTTTGCTCAGAACACAAGCTTTGACAAATCCTTTTTGACTTTGTGTCAAGTTTGGCTTTGTCCTGTGTCTGATAATTAGTTCTCTGGTCACATTCCAAGTATGATAAGGAAGCCTAGGTAAGAAAATGTATCATATTTTTTGCTTTGCGGAGCTGGGGTACCCATGGCCTGTGCGTGAAGTATCTGGCTCACAGGCAGTCAGTTTGACATCCCTGCCATAGTTCAATCCTGAACTACAAGCATTCTCTTCTGTTAGTAAAGTTGACCTAATTGGCAATTGAATCTCACCTTAATACTTTTCCTTCCCTTGATTGCAGCAGGTTAATCTTTTAAGAAATGGCAGGTTGTACATTATCCTCCAAGACAAAGAAGCCACTTTCTTTCCCTGCTAAATAAGTCCCATGTGAGACAATTGCTTTGCTCCAGTAATATGGGCAGCCATGACCTGACTAAATGTAGGTTTCCCCTCACAGTTCATTTGATAAATATTATCCATTACTTAAAGAGTAAAGAGACCTATACTTAGAGCATTTTCATATCAGAAATGTGAACTGTTTTACACATAGATAACATTGTAGTCTAATATAGTAGACAAGACAACCATTGTCATCCCCTCAGTAATTTGATGACCCACATGCCATCACAATTATAATTACTGAATGAATAAATGAATAAATAAAGCTTAGCCAACACTTCATAGGAAGAAACTATGTTTAAAAACATCTTCCCTTCTCTTTGATAAACATGGTGCCTACTAATATATATTGAGAAAATTAGTGTTTTCATGCAATGTTTTATGGTACATTACCTAAATTCAATACAAAACTTAAACTATGTGTTTCATTACTAGCAGTGGTTTCCAATGTTTCACAACTAACTATGGGTGTCACTGCAATAATTTGACAGGCTATAAAAAGAGAATAAAGCACTTTGGTGCATTTTTTGTTGTTGTCTGTTCTCTACAATTCCATTCGCTGAAGTGGAAGGAATGAAGATGTACTGCCTAACCAGTATGTTTACATGTATCTAACTAGAGTCTTTCCTCCTTAAAGATTAATTGAATTACTTATATAAATACAAATATTTTGGTTGCAGTAACTAGGCGGAATGAATTTTTTGAAATGCTGCCATGTTGCATGCATAAAATAGATTGTGTATTTTAATGCTCAGAAGCAAAAACAAAAATGTATTTCCAGAATATAACATGGACATCCCTTGCTTTCCATTTTAAAATATAATGTCTATGTTAGCCATTAAAAATATTTTATGCAAACTACTTTGATAGGGCCATTTAGAAGAGTGCACAATGAAATAGCTTTAACTTTTCTGTGTAGGCAGATGTTCCAGTCATCTCAGAAAGTATTACAATATGTTTATGCAGATACTTCATTCATGTAATTTTATTATGCCCTTTGGAATGGCATGCTCCCTGAGATTTGGCTGGCCAAATTCTGTAAGGCCTTGGAAATCTGTTTACATTAATTAGCCATCCTGTAGTGGTTTTGCAAATGGGGTATGTTTGGGACTTGGTGCATTATGGTGTATTTTTTAATTACTGGTGGCTTTTTTCTTTATGTTTTTAACCTGATGTAAACTGCTCAAAACCATCATTTGCAAGTTGGGTAGTGATATAAATAATATGAATAAACAAAATACAGTTGAAAGCCATGGAATGAAGCTTGAATGTGTAGCATAATATCTATGAATGTTATTAAATCTGAATACTAATTAATAGTAGTTTCAATATTAAACTTTGATTAATTAGCAATTTAAATAACATTAAAATTAAAATATTAATAATCTTTTTCTGAAAGAAGTATATTATGGAGTGCATCAAAGATGAATATATGAAGTGGAAATATGAAAAAGGATATTTGGTGGAATGATATAGATGAAGTTCTGACTCAGCAGGATTTTTTCCCCCTCAGCTGACAACACACTCTCCAGTTATGAATGGGAGCTACTAGGAGTGACTCAAGATGACTCTTGGACGACCATGACTTACCTGAAAAGAGGACCTAGGACAGAGGTCTCCAAACTTGGCAACTTTAAGACTTGTGGAGTTGTAGTCCACAAGTCTTAAAGTTGCCAAGTTTGGGGACCCCTGTCCTAGAAGGTAACTGCTAGGTGGGGTGGTAAGAGAGTCAAGTCTCCATCTTTTCCTTTTCACTGTCTGCTTTTTAAGAACACTTATATTTTAACTGCATATTTTTTTCTTTCAAATGTTAATCTACTGGTTGAATGCTGATATAATTTAATACCTTGCTGGATCTTAATGTGGCTTCTTTTTTATGTTCTTTTTATTGTTTTATTAGCTGCTGTAAAACCAATTCTGTCTTTTCTGCACGGAAGCCAAGGCCACTCTGTGTAGTGAAAGAAATCTGTTTTATTTACATCATTATCATATTTTCACTACAGTGATGTTGTACTTTATATATTGTATTTATTAAGAATTCTCCATATGATCTTAATTTTTCTTAGTTTCTGCTTTTTTGCTGAAAGTTCTTCTCATTGATTTGGAGCTTAATTTTTCCTGTCTTTGAGAGGAGCTGTTTAATAACTGAATGTAAAGATTTCAGCTGTAAAAGTTTTGCTACTGAAGTATTTTGGGCTGTATCAAAATATAGTCAAAATGCAAGGAATATATCAAGACAAATTTATTTGGAAAGTTAGGCAGAAATAATATTTTTCAACTTACAAATTCAGTTTGAAAATATGGATAAAAAGCTTGATAAAGTAATGATGATTTTAAAAGATGGCAATCAGATAGAAGTAACAGTACTACAACAAGATTTACAACCAGATGGATTGAAATGCAACTCACTGCTTTGCAGCCCTGAAAGATGAGGCTGACTGGGAAAATACAAACTGGACTCTGAGGAAAGTATGGATTCTAAAGACTCAAAGACTCAAAGTTGACAGAACAGATCAGTGATAAACTCAACTTTTCTAAGAAAATTGAAGGGGATTGGGGAACGGTTTTATTATACCCAGTCGGAAAACAAATGTTAAGAGATGTCATCTTACAATTTATAGGATACTTTTTTGTTCAAAATCTAAGCGCTGTGTGATGGGGAACTCCCATTACTTGCCACAGCTCCTGCCAACCTAGCAGTTCAAAAGCATGCAAATGCAAGTAGATAAATAGGTATCACTTTGGTGAGAAGATAACAGCATTCCATGCTCCTTGGCATATAGTTACGCCTGCCACATGACACAGAAGTGTCTTCAGACAATGCTGGCTCCCTTGGCTAAGGACAAGATGAGTACCACCCCCTAGAGTCAAACTCAACTGGATAGGGGAAACTTTTACCTTTACCTGACTTCTGATATAATTCAAAGTGATGGTATGGATCAACAGTGCTATGGTTTGGCATCTAGCCAACTGGAATCCAATTATTTCAAATGGATTCTATCCATCCAATGCATTCATCCTGGACGGGTATCTTGTGGTTCCCTCCCCATAACAGATTTCCACCAGAGATCCAAACAATACCTCATTCTTGAACTTCAGAAAGGCTGTGAAAACAGTTTTACAGAAAGGCATTTGGATGTTAATATCCGCTAGTGGCCTATTCATATTATTTTAGTATTGAATACAACAACCAACTTATAATGGCAAATAGCCCTTTTCACACAGCATGTACAGTATGATATTTGATAGAGAAAAACCAAGTAGTCATATATTTTAATTAATTCAAATAAGATTGTGAAATAAAACTTATGGCACTACCTAAAAAATGATCTAAAGGTAAACTGCATTTTCTTTCTTCTTACATTTTCTCATCAAGATGAAGCACTATATTTAGGCTTTCTGTAATGTTACAATTTAGCATTTTTCACTTTGTTCTGTTTTTATTTTCAGAACAAGTGAAAGCTTCTCCCCTCCCTCTCCAAAAAAGAACACATTCACAATTGTAGCCTAATCCATTTTATAAAGTGATTGTAGGAAAATAATAGGGAGAGCAATTATGTATGCTACTTTGAACTGGACAAAATAAAGATGGCTATAAAAAAATGAATAAGTACATTCATAAATTTAGCTTAGTCTGTAAGCCAAATGTAGAGATACATATATTGAAGAAATAGGCACATCTTTCAGTGACCCCAGTGCCAGGATGATGTTTAGACCTGCTTAATAAATCTGCCATTTTGTATGTATTTCAAAATAGATAATAAAATAATAAAAAGCTGTATGGTTTTTCGTACTCTGCCAGTCTTTAGATATATTTTGGATGCATCTTCTAGAATGTGTAGCCCCATTAGCTATTGGTGATAAAAACACAAATCTGAAAAAGTTTGGAAATTGGCTTTCATACAAATAGATTATTTAATCAATTCTATTTTGTTTCCATTGGGTTTTGTGAACAACAAAGCCAAGCTTTATTGTCTCTCAACATATTCAATTTTTCCCTCACCATCATTCATCCAACTTTACCAAGTCCAAGAACCCTAGGAGGTTTGTACACCACTGAACTTGTTATCAGACAATTGACTGGGTACTGTTTCATATTACTATGAAATCTACTCCTGTAGATATCTGCTGGCCTTATTTATGACCCTTGCTTCTGCTATTGATGTGTGAATTGTGCTTCAATCACAAAGATCCAAGTCAGATTCAGAATCTAACAGAGGTAAAAGCCTAATGCAGTTATGTGGAATATTAATACCAGAAATCTCTCTTTTTCCTACTCCCCCCGCCATGTCTGTCTGTCTCTGTGTGTGTGTGTGTGTACAGACCGCACACATCCCGCCTTTCTCCCTCCACCCTTGCCTTGAGTTCTTCATCTCAAATAATTATGCTGCACATGAATCATTTTTTAATGTTTGGTTTAATACACACAGATTCTTTAAACAATAAAAAAAATCAGCAAACATCATCACGATCTGGAAATCTCTTTTTTAACATAGAAAATGGTTTCCTTAATGGCACAGGGAGAGAACACGACAGCAAGCTTGACAACATAATTAGAAGATTGTTATGGGGAAAGGGGAAAGCATTCTTTATACAGCTCTTACTACTTTCAATAAGATTATTCTCCCTGAATAGCTAATCAGCTTTTTGAGCTTCCCAAATCCATGTGCTTTAAGCTGCTCTCACAGTTCATCTTAGTTACTAAATGGCAAACAGTGACACCTCCAAAAGGGAAATTTAAAGTGTTAACCAAATGTGAGCAAACAGCATGATGGAGACAGCAGATAAAAGAGTTTTTTGGCAGATTAGCAGCAATTTAAGAAGATCACACTGTTACACCTGGGTTGACAAGAGCTGACAGGGTTTGCTGATCTCTGCTCCTACTTCCAATTTGAATGTCATGTTTCAAATAAAAATGAGAGGAATACAAATAAATAAATAAATAGATAGATAGATAGATAGATAGATAGATAGATAGATAGATAGATAGATAGATAATTTTTTAAAGGGAAGATCCTTTCAATATAACATTGGCTATAAATTATAGCAAGTGTTCACAGCAGCTGAAACAAAAAGGAGCTAAAGAAGGAGAAGAAAGGATTTAAACAAAACTGTGTTTGCCATTATGCCTAGTTTATTTTCCTAATGCATTATGTTCTTATTTTGCACTGGATAGGCCCACTCCACTCACTCTCTTCTCCTTTTCACTTAGACAGAAAAAAGCATCACAATAGAAAGGGTAGAAACAGATGGGGAAAACCAAGAGTACACAGATTCTGCATTATTCTTTGTGTGGTAATTCACTGGAAGACAAGAGCAAGACTCTTCTACACCGTTTAGAAAGGGCTTCTGATTTTTATATTTGCTTTCATTTTGTGTGTCACCAAGGTCTGCTTGCTCATTCACCCCTGGTAACCACAAAGCATCTTAGCTTTCTCTTAACTTAAATCTCCTGAGCTGTTCAAATGATACTTATGCTACAACTAAATGGATATGATTGGCCATCCTTCAACTGAACTTCTGACCAGGTGCTAAAAATATGGGCTCCTTTTTAATTTTGAGAAATTTTGTAATATATTTTTAGAATATTCAGGCCAAATAAAAGTTCATTCACAGCACTTATATTAAGAGAAAACCTACCACTATGGAAGTAATTTTAAGTTTCAGCAAATCATGGTAATGTGGGAGAGAAGGAAGAGATTTTCAGAACAGATTGCTTTTGTATGAAATCAAAATTCAATTGCACAATACAACTCAGTTTAAAAATTAGTAAGGCATTGATACATCAAAGAAAGTAAGTCATTCTTATGACCATTACTCAAGCACCAAATGCTTTTAAAAATATAAAAGGGGGCTTGAACCTCTGATTTAAAAGATAAGATACAAGAGGAACTCTTTCTCCTCTCTCTTTCCCTCTTTCACTGTTGCTCTTGTACTAGTGCAGGATATTTGATCAAATGTTTAGTAGTTACTATAAATCTCTTCATAGTGCAAAAATATAGGCAGACTGAATAGAGGCCATTGCTTGTTCACTCAAACACCTGAGCCTTGTGAAATCATATGAAGCACGGTAAAATATATCAGGAGAGCACCTGTGGTATTGAAGAGCAGCAATAATTTCTATGGTGACTATTATACAGAGAAACAAAGTAAACAAAGTTGGTTTTTCTAATGGTTTTTTTTCCCATTCACATGCAATTTCACAGAACTTTGGATCAGAGAAATGTCAAGAGATCAGTCCATGAGCTTCTAAAATTCTTAATGACACGACTAGAAATTCTGAGGTTTAGATGCCAGTCCTTCCTTCATTTACTGTCATCTGATGCTGAGCCAACCCTTTCTGTGTCTTAGAAGGTACGGCAGCAAAAGATTTTGCTGGGATTTTTTTCCCCCTTCCTTGTTCTTTTAGCATCTCGGTAAATCCAGCAGAGACATTACTGTTCCTCATGATGCGAGCATACAATACAAAATGTAGTCATGCAGTTTAAATGGGGAATTAATCAGCATTCAGAGCCATAGGAGATTGACAGGGAGCTGGCTCTGTCAGTCATCTGCAGCAGGACTCTAAGGCCTAATTTCCCTAAGTGAAAATGTGCTTTCAAAATTGCAATGCAATTTTCAAAAATGGGAGCTGAATATTTAAATACTCATTCTTTCAGCATCACTGTTTGCTGTCCAGCTGCTGCTTATCTCTATCTTTGTGTCTATTGGGACATAGGAATAAAGGGGGGGGGGTTGGAATCTGCATTGCAGTTGTCATATTAGTGACCCCCAAGGCAAAACACAAGTTGAGTTGAGTTGCAAGTGTTCCAAATCTTGAGATGTCCCTTCAAGAATTTTCTAATCAGGGTTTTTAAAATTAATAATATCTTCCTTTTGCTCCCTTCCATATGAATAAGTGCATCTGATGGACAAAAAAAATGTGATGGAAGCTAATCTACCTTCCTTTTCAGACACGGATGATCTCCTATTGCATTCTATGCCTTTAAGGTGACTATATCATTTCAGAACTTCATACAATATGCCAATCCTCTATTTTTCCTGCCCATTATAGTGACAAGCATTTCAGTGGGACTAATAAAATAGTGGACAATGACTTTTTTTTTTAAAAAAAGAACGTGATTGAGGGCGGCTGCATGAAGAATAATATAACAAGGCATTTGACACCTTGGCAACAAAGATGTACATAAAATATTTCATGGTCAGGCACTGGCTTTCTATTCTTACTTGCCCAAGTTCACCCCTGGCAGCCTGACCATCCTAATTCCAGTAGTTTGCACTATACCATGTGGCATGACAGAGATATGTCTATTTTTCATAGCAGCTGGCATGTTACCAAGTGTTCAAGCTATGTCTCAACTTTTCACCAACTTGAAAAAGCAATCAGGGTCTTCTCAAAGTATTTCTCATGTATTTCTCATTTGCCTTTTTCTTTTCTCTCAGACCAAAAAGGACTTCAGAAACTGCACTGAAAACACCATTAATCTGAACTGGGGATGGATATCTTTCAACACTAACATTTGGTAAATCAGCAAATAAACTAAAATTAAAACAATTAAACAATGAAAACAATAATTCAGATTTGCTATTAAAACCCAAATCTAAGTGCAGTTACAATTTAATAGGTTTGGTTCTCACAGACATGCTGTCTGGTTTAAATCAGAAAAGGGCTTTATGCTTCAGATGCTAAATTTCAAATCAAACGATGGACTGATTTTCTTTATTTAGTTATTTCTACATAAGGAAACTAGAAGACTGTTCTTCTAGCATTCATACGTTGCTTTCTCTCTATGAAATAAACTGTTATATAAAGAAAAATCTTCAGTTGTATAAAGCCCGGAGCACTGAAGATGCTGGATATAGAGTTATTAACTCAATGCAGAGCACTGCCTTTTTCCCCTCTAAAAGATTAAGCTATCTATTTCAGGGGTGCTGTCTCAGAATTTATTCAACCATACCCAAAGTGGTTAGGAAACACAGGATCACCAGATACTTCAAATCTTTACAGCTACAAATAGATTTCACGCTTTTCGGGAAGTTCCCTCATTCCATGATATACAAATGGAAAGTGCCTTTTCTTATCTTACATGTATTTGTTTATAGTTTATTCCATGCAATAAACTTCACCAAGAGCAAATTAGAGACGTAGGAAAAACATTACCACGACAGGTCCTTAGCTAAACAAAGAATGTTTTCAGTAAAAGTAGAGTAACCACTGGAGCTGCATTTTAATTTGTATTGTAATTTTTATTTCCATTTATGAATTGCACTACTGAAGCTTGTAATAAAAATATTTGAACAAACTCGTGGCATTATATGACCTTGCACATTTATGTCAAACACCTGAAGAGTTATTATTAGATATTGCTCTTATTAGTATAATTACATTGCTGATTTAAACTCACTGGAAATGGAGGAAAATGTTGTTGGAAGAGAGATATATTACATATGTATAATTTGCTAATATATTTCCTTTATTATAGCATTATGAGATGCAAAGCATAAATGTAGAAAAGGGGTAGTTGCTCGGTAATAAAATTCAGAAGAACCCAGATTTCAACACCCAAGATGGGGCTGGAAAAGCTTCTGCGTGAAATCATGGAAGAGTACAGTCAGAAAATCTATATTAGTCCTGAAATGTATTGTGTTTAATAGTAGGCCTGGGTAAAGCTTTAAATGAGTTATTCAATTCAAAGGACATTAGATTGACTTATCCCTTTGAATCAAATTTTTGTGTTGAATCTTCAGTTTGATCCAAGGCACCAAATTGAGGCAGTTACTTTTGAATTGCTTCATGAATTCAAAGATGATCTACAGAGTCAACTGACATTTCTGGTTTTGCAGAGCCTTAAACACTGTTATAAACTATGAGCCAGCAGTATGTGGCAGCAGCCAAAAAAGCTAATACAATCCTTGGTTGCATAAACAGAGGCATAGAATCAAAATTACATGAAATATTAGTACCGCTTTACAAATCCTTAGTAAGACCACACCTGGAATACTGCATCCAGTTTTGATCACCATATTACAAAAAGATGTTGAGACTTTGAAAAAAAAAAGTGCAAAGAAGAGCAACTAAGATGATCAAATGTCTGGAGACAAAACCATATGAAGAACAGGATTGGGTATGGCTAAGCAAGAGAAAAGAAGGATTGGGGTGACATGATAGCAGTATTCCAGTATTTGGGGCTACCACAAAGATCAACTTATGTTCCAAAGCATCAGAAGTTCAAGATGAGAAACAATGGATGGAAACTAAGCAAGGAGAGAAGCAACCTGGAAGTAAGGAGAAACTTCCAAACAGTGAGGACAATTAACCAGTGGAACAACTTGCCACCAGAAGTTGTGGTTGCTTCATAATTGGAGGTTTTTAAGAAAAGACTGGACAGCCACCTGTCAGAAATGATATAGGGTCTCCTGCTTGAGCAAGGGGTTGGATTATAAGACATCCAAGGTCTTTTCCGGCTCTATTCTGATCGATTTATGTTTATTTTTGTATATAAACAAAGTTGAGGAATAGTAAAATAGGGTGGTGGGCTCTCTGATAATGATATGAAAAAGTCACTAAAGAATTTATCTTTTTGTTTCCAAGAGAATCATGCAAAATTACTTAGTTTAGCTTTTATTTTTCCTTATGGATGCCACTTACCAGAGTGAAGAGGTATCCCAATTTGCCTGGATGAAGATAGAGTGGTGGCCATTGATGCTGAATGTGGGTTAAAACACATACCTTGCTTGACAGACCTTCAACACGTGGCACTTTGGGTAGAAGAGCACCTTCAACACAATGCAAACAATCCCGTAGTATTTGTCAAACTCTCCTAGCTTGAAGACTCTTAGTGGGTGTTAAAGGTGCTCCAATGGGGCCATTTCTGATGCCCTAGGGATTTGCTGAACTGGAAGGACTTTGGCCAATACTATGCAGAAATGTTATTTAAAATCCTCTCAATAATATGAGTTTTGTGGGAAAGGATGAGAAAAGCTCCTGACGGCCCTTAGAGGTATGCCAGTCAGAAAACTGTTACAGGAATGTAACTTGATTGTTATAGGAATAACAGAATCTTGAAAGCCTGCCCAAGTTTCTTCTCTTATACCAAACAAACTCAAAGCAAGGTTATCTTGAGTTTCATTCTCATGCTTTCTCCTTCCCAGGACTGAGTTGTTGCTCATTTTCATTAATCATTCCGGCATAGGAGCCTCTGTGACACAGTGGTTAGAGTGCAGTACTGCAAGCTACTTCTGCTGCAGCCAGCTGCCTACAATTTGGCAGTTCAAATCCCACCAAGCTCAAGGCTGACACAGCCTTCCATCTTTCTGAGTTGGGTAAAGTGAGGACCTAAATTGTTGGGGACAATAAGCTGGCTCTCTAAACCGCTTAGAGAGGACTATAAAGCGGTATATAAGTGGTATTGCTATTGCTATAACGTCTTTAAAATTATCTATGCATTCCCATAGAGTTCCAGAAATGTTATTAGCCTGTGTAATTATTCAGCTAACTCTGTGTAATTAGAAAGCCAGTTTACTGTATGGTTAAAGGCATCAGTTAAAAAACTAGGAGACCATGAGTTCTAGTTCTACTTGGGGCACAAAGCCAGCTGGGTGACTTTGGCCCTGTTACTTTTCTCAACTCTAAGAAGCAGGCAATGGCAAATCTTTTCTGGAAAAAATTGTCAAAGAAACCGCAGAGACTTGTGTTAGGTAGTCTCCAAGAATCAGACACAACTGAACTGGAGGAAAGAAAAAAACATTCATTCCTTTTTTCCTTACATTACTCTCAGTCCTTATCTGGTCTTTTGTAATTATCGCAGAAAAAGTGAAAAGAACAATCTGATGGTTGAAAAAACAATGGACAGTTTAAAAACAGATCAGGCCACACAAAAGTGGTATTCTTTACTGGAAGGGGAAACCCAGCAAAGGGAAACCTTTACTTTTGGCAGTTATTCAGCTGTTTTGCCACTTCTTTCACACACTCTACTACTTCTCCAAAATGTAAAACAAAAATGAAAAAATCCCCCCCCCCCGTTTTGGGGTTCTGATTTGTTTTCTTTATCAAAGGAAAAAGCTAAGTTAATATGTATTATATATTTTCTTTATATCACAATACATTATACTACAGTATATAAAGTTATCACACATTTCTCAGACTTATAATTGTTTTAAAAGGGGCATATCACACATTGCCCCCACTGAAGGCTAAGCCTGCTTAACATGTCATGACAAGAAGATTGTAAGACCAGAAAAAAAACCATGAACAAAAATGGTAGACTTATTAACATTTAATAAGAATTTACTTATAAATAGATTTTATATATTTTATTGTTATTTAAAGTAATGCCACTTTGTGTATTCATTGAGCAAAACCTAAATTTGGCACTAACATTACTGTCCCCAGTAGTCAATCTAGGCAAAGTCATGTGTCCCCAAAACAGGATCTTTCTGAGTTCCCATCTCCTTTTTTAAGTAGTACGTGGATGGAACCAATGATTTAGCCGAGTACTGGATGGCATAAGAATTATGGTCCCATGTGGACCCTGGTATTAATAACTCATACTCTACTTCAATGTGATCAGAGTGAATTTGTCTTTGGTAATGATTCAGAAGCTGCAGCAGTAGCTGCAGTTGGTGTAGGACAATCTGTCAGGAGACAATAACAACATTAGAATCTACTGTATATACTGGTTACCAGAAGCTTTGCAGGCCCAGTTCCAAAAGTTGGTCATTAGCTTTAAACCCTACGCAGAGCGGTACCATGGTATATCAGACAGCGTCTTCCCAGATCAGTTTAGTCCAGGCATCTAGAGACAGTCTGTTTAGAGTTTTCCCTTCTTGAAAATTTAAAGATGAAGTTACAAAGAGAGAGTTTTGGCAGATCCTGTGTAGTTCTCTTTCCCAGCAACACATATGGCCCCCAACCTTACATCACCATGTGAAAGGAGCACTGCACCATTCATAAAAAAAAAAATCAGCAAAAATATTATCACATATATTTTAAGAGCTATCCCTGCAGGTTGTTGCACATTACTTTTCTTGCCATTGACTGATTGTATAAAATTGTAGGAGTTTGCTTGCACAGATGGTTATAAAATGGACATGGTTGTCTTATTCAGCCAGTTTGTGTCGCTTGCGAAAGAAAAATAATGGCATACAAACTATTGTTTATAAACTGAACAAGGTGTTCAGAAGAAAAAAGAAAGCCGTATATCACATGTTCTGCGGCAACATTCGATTTTGATCTAGATATGACCAAAGGATGATTTCTAACATCAACAAATGAGATATATTTGTTTAAAAGATTGCTTTGCCCTAACACTTAGATAGGCATCATAACTTCTGCTGTGAGCTGGAAGTAGTGTGTTCAGATAAAGAAACATTTTGCTTTTCTGTACTTGAACACAGAAATCAATAGAAAGAAGGGCAAAATGACAAAATGATTCTATTAGAATAGGCTCAAAGGAATACAAGTGCTTTATGCAATTAAGTTTAGAAAAATGCAAGGTAATGAGATCAGGGAAGCTAAACAAGGAAAGGATTTATTTCCTAAATTCTTATAAAAAAAAACAGTGAGCAAAAGAGAGACTGTAGGGAAAGATCAAATAGAAACCTATACAGTGGCTACAGAAATAATATAAATGGCAGCATTGATTCACAGGGGGAAACTATATTATGTTATTCTTGCCAAACAGAAGAGATTTATGAATGTGGCCTGTCTTAGCTTAACGGTGAGGAGCTTTGCACACTTTATTATAGAAGGGCAAAAGAAAAAAATAAGGGGGAAAATTGGAACTTAATTATTCATAAATGTCAGAGAACAGAAGGGAATGATCTGGAGACTTTTGAAAAAAAAAGAATAAGAGACCTCTACTCAATGAAGAATTCAAAATCCTGAAACATCTGAAGACAAATGTCGCCAATGTGAGCTGTAATTCTTCATGCAGTGAGTGTACAAAAAACCCACACAAGTACCATTGAAGACCCAGGACTAGCTAGATATGAGCAAAAAAATCCAGTCCTCTCTCCATTCTCCAGTCCATTATTAATTATCATATTTCCTCCCTCAAACTCTTATTTAAAATGTAATTTTTCAAATCACAAATCTGAGAGCCAGTGTGGTATAATGGTTACATTTTCAACCAAAGTTCACGCCATCATTAGAATGGAAATCTTGAGGTAATTTTGGGCCAGTTACTATCTCTTAACCAAGAGTTCTTGTTCTTTTAATTCTGTAGTCAACCACCCTTACAGTTTCTAGAAATAAAATATTTTTATATTACACTGTTAATTCTATGTATTCTTTGTAAACTGCTCACAGACTGGAAAAAATATTGTTTTTTGAATTGAACTGGAAGAGCAAGTGCTTTATAAGCTGTCTTGAAAGCTAACAAATAGTAAAATAAATAATAAATAAGATCTGTTATTTGTGCTTTTCTGAAACTTATTAATGTAAGCTGGCAAGCTGGTCAAGGTTACTATTTAAGCTCCAAACTATCAGTCTATGTAAGTAGCGGTATTTCTGGATTTCTTTCTGGATTTCTGCAGCCATATGTGCTTCAGAATTTATAGCTCAGCACTAATAGCATATTAAAACTAGCAACAATATTTGATTCAGGGTATGTGGAGTTGTGGAATTTAGCTTCCATAGTCATATGCAGGAGGACAGAAAATCTAGATGGAAACATGGAGTAATCAAGGTGGCATCTTTGCCCAAATTAGCCAAATTTGCAAGCATCTCTTTAAAAAGCATAATTCCAGGGATGGAATTGTACAGGTTCGCACCTATTCGCTAGCACCGGTTGTTAACATTCTAAGCAGTTCGGAGAACTGGTTGTTAGAAGAAATTACTGGCCTAATCCTGTAAGGAAGGCAGGAAGGAAACATTCTGGTGTTGCTTACAGAAACTGCCTCTCTGTTAACCCTTATTACATTCTTGGCAGGACTAGACTTCCTGTCTCAGGAACGTCTCTGGAGTTTTTTTTCCCCCTCCTTTGCTGGTACTTTGCTTGTGTGGAGTGACCATTCAAAGTTACAATGGCACTGAAAAGGTGACATGACCATTTTTCACACCTATGACTATTGCAGCATCCCCACAGTCACGATAGACCAGGTGAGGAGATGCATGCCTCTATGTGAGTGATATTGAGTTGGCCACGCCCAGCCAATAACATGACCACTAAGCCACATCCACCCAGTCAAATGACCACCAAGCCACGCCTACCACCTAATCCACACTCAAAAACTGGTTGTTAAAAATTTTGAATCCCACCCCTGCATATTTCATATTCACTGAAATGAGTATATTCATATTCACCTCTCTCTGTGTTATTATTTTACATTTTGTGACTATCTCCTGGATTTATAAATTGTCTTCAGTAAAAATTATAAGAACATGACTCCAGGTACGCTATCCTGTTTTACAAATCAGTAGGTAGGCTAGCATGTGCAATCATTCCATTATGTTTTAATATTGTACCAACATGTCACAGGCATCTTCTCCCTACCATTGCAACATCAGTAGAGTGTTAGTAGCCACAGTTCCTCCCCACCATGGGCTCTGCAGCCTTGGTTCTACACCAACCTTCTATTCCTAAATAATACAGGAATAGATGATCTAAAGACAAGTGAATGAAAATTAGCCCTATGAATCATCTGTGTGATGGGTCATTTCTTCATACAATTATCTTGTATTTTGAAGTCTAGGGTAAATACATGCCTGTATGAAGCAGCCTACAGAAAGCTTGGCTCTACCTGTAAAAAGCACATAGTTGAAGAAATCACCTCTAATCTAATTTCATATATATATATGCTTACCATGGCATTGAAAAACGAATGGGCATCTGCAGTATATGCCTCTTATTTGGAGTTATGATCTTGAGCTTTTTATGAGGACCAAGAAAGGGCTACCTTATTTGAGCTGAAAAAGTACAGACTTCCATCAAGAGATGTATAAATCTCTAAATCGATATTGCCATCTCAAGGTTATTTGGAATTCTGCAACGCAGTTATAGTAGCCCTGATTAAACAATTTTTAACTAGAGTATTTTCTTGCTGAGTGTGAATGAGAAAGTATAAATGAGAAACTCTCAAGTCCATACTTTGTGACTGTTTAATAGAAAACCTGGAAACTTGCCACTACCACTCTCCCTCCCACTCTTTCTTACATATCATTTTTCAGAATTATCATTTCTTTGGTTTTTTTTTTAAGTTTCCAATATGAATGTTTCAGAGCATCTGTTTATTTTTCACAGCCAAAGAAGAAACATATGGTTCCTATCTGTTTTTTTTAAATGTGTTTTGATACAGCAGGTGCTGAATATATTTTAATATCACTACATTGCCATCTTTACTTTTCACTTTTTAAGCTTTGCACATCAATACAAACATTAAAACAGCACCTTGGAAAAAATAATTTAGTGGTTTCTTGTGTTGCAACCTAATAGCTTGTACTAAATTATTTAAAGAAAAAAGAAATTACTTCCTATTTCCTTTGTCTTATACTCTTTATTCCATAATATTGGCCCATTTTAAAGGTAATGCAATATTAGTTCCAATCCAATTACAAGTGGCCATTGTGAAATATGTCTCACAGAAAGCAACTTATTTGATTTGTTTCACAAGGTCTTATTAGAGCTATTATTGTAGCCCAAATCTGACGGGCCTGACTTGCAGCAAAAACTCATTGTGTTCCCAAATAAGTTGTATATCACTACTGCAAAATGTTGTAGACTTACTCATTAATAACCTTATTAAAATTAGGGTGTATATTTTTATGAATAATATAGTATATTAATGAGTTATAGAGTATTTGATAAAACTAGCAGTTTGCTAAAAATGGAATGGAATTTGCCTAGATAATACTACTATTTACAAGTTATGAAGTTAATTCAAGCATTAAGGAGTCCAGAAAATGATGTAATATTTAATTTAATATTTAATGTGAGATGTACAAAAATAAATAATAGAAAGATGTGCTTTATTTTTTAATCTATTGATACATGTATCCACAAATGCCATAGGAATTGAAACAAATTTTGGTACATCACAAAATGACAAGTTTGTCTAGTTCTTTTGTATACATTCAATCGATGGATAGCTTTAATGTTCAGTATAAGGAACTGAGTAACAAGCTTCCAAAATGGTATTTAACCTAAGATAAACACCACAGTACCATTATTCTATCAGTATTTAATATAAACAACTGATATAGGATTATCCTAAATTTGTGTTTTATTATTTATGTTTTTGTAAATTGTTTACTTCTAAAATGAATTTACCAAATTAACTATCATAACTGCTTTCAATTTTTAAAAAAAGTTTTTAATTTTCAGAATCATAGTATTCTTGCTAGTGTTCCTAGTGATATCAGCAAATATATCATGGAAACATGATCAAATGAGACTTGTACCAAACAAATGTGATATATTTACTACTGTATATATCTCTCTTTCTCTGTATATGTGTTTTAGTAGAATAGTTTAAGAACCTAATTAGATCTGAAAATATTTCCTACTGCTTGGGGTTGGGGTTGAAAGAGGTTTAAAGTAAGACCTAAATGCTTTTAACTCCAGCTCCAGCTTCTTCCATGATCAAATATGTTTAATCAATATTTCTCAATTCCTAAAGTCAAGGCAACTCTCAACTTACTATAATAAATTAATAAATAGATGCTTTCCGAAATGGATGAAATATTTAGAGTTCATACTAGATATGCAACAAGGTACGTGTGAGATTCACCAAAAAGCAATAAAAACAGAGATATTACAAAGAGCAAGGGATGAACCCAAAAAATATAAAGAGAAATAATACTAGTTCTAAAACAGATTCCCAGAAGAGTAAGATAAAAAAAGCTATTTGGAAACAAGTAAATTCATGCTAACCCCACATGGTGGGCCTCAGGTTGATTGTATTAGTTGGATTTTCTTTTAAATCTTGTAATTTTAACAGAATCAGCTGCTCAGAGACTCCAGAAAGCTAGTCTTAATTATCAAAGTAAAATGTAATAAATAAATAAGTGTTCTAGTAATAAATAAATAAATAAAAAACATGAAATGAATACGTGTTAAAATATAGATTTTGCTATTTGCAGGATTGCTTCCTCTATCATAAAATTGAATAGAGAAGCCTCTGGGCTTTGTGGAATACTATGGTACAATAAATATTTGCTCTTGTTAGCAATTTTCCCCCCAATAAATCTTCTTTGGGATAGTGGGCATATTTGTTTTCTGTAAAAATAATACCTTACAATTGATTTCAGCTGTGCAAATCACTTCAATTTCTAATGCAGATATACTTTTTACACCATAGCAATGAGGTTTCAGTGGGGAAAAAAAACCCTCTGTTATCCTTAATTTGAATTCTGCTGCCTGTCATTTGCTCATTTAAAAGAAGGTGTTGATTGACATGTGGATATAGGAAAAAAAACATATTTGGAGATGGAACAACTATAGCAGAATACCCATGGTAGAAGAAATATTATTCTTAGGAAGACAGCACTTAGAGAACAATGTCAAAGAAGTGAGAGGCATAAAACTAAACAGTATTCTAAAACTCTATCAGCGTAGCAAGGAAGGGGAGAAAATCAAACTTTGAATCATTTTACTTTAAAAATCAATCTAGAGTACAAGTAGTCCTCGACTTATGACCAAAATTGAGCCCAAAATTTATGTTGCTAAGTGAGATATTTGTTAAGTGAATTTTGCTCCAATTTATGGACTTTCTTGGCACAATTGTTAAGTGTCATGCCCTTGTCTGAGGGAGAGGAGGAACAGCTGACAGGGAGTGGAGGTGTGGCTCCGGAGGTTGTGGAGGAGGCTGGGGAGGGGCAGAGGCCGGCTGGGCAGTCAGAGGAAGAATCAGGCCCATCCCCTCTTCATCCTAGGACAGGCAGGGAGGAACGGAGAAGGCAACAACTTGGCTTATGAGAGAGGAATGATCCCCCTCATTGGTTGCAGCTGGGGAGAATAGTATATAAGAGAGGCAGTTAAAACACAGCGTTGCCAGAAGCAAAGTGTGTGTTATTTTGGGCTGAAATTATCTTGGTTGGCATCCTTCCAAAATACTGTGCCTTGTTATCTCTGTGAAGTTGGTAATTACTTATCCTGGTCCGTTGTGGAATTTCCTTCATTGTAGTTTGTTTTAATTTTTTATTTCACCTCTATCTGCTCATTAAGTTCGGACTGTATTGCTTTCTTTTGAAGACTATTTTTGAATACGTTTTATCTCCAACTGAGAATTATTAAACAGTGGGGCCAAGTTGGAGGCATCAAAGGACATTTATTTACATTTTGGATTAATTCGCATTAAGTGAATCACAGTGGTTGTTAAATTAGTAACACGGTTGTTAAATGAATCTGGCTTCCCCGTTGACTTTGCTTGCCAGAAGGTTGCAGAAGGTGATTACCTCACCCTGGAGCCCTGTAATGATCATGAATATAAATCAGTTACCAAGTCTCTGAATTTTGATCAGGTGACCATGGGGATACTGCAACAGCCGTGTGAAAAATGGTCGTAAGTCACATTTTTCCATGCCATTGTACCTTTGAATGGTCATTAAATGAACTGCTGTAAGTCAAGGCTGATCTGTAGTATTAAAGACCAGTGTTTTAAACAGACATGCCATATGATCTAAAACAAATAACTGCTTTTGGACAAAGCAGCACACTGATTTTAAGTATATTTGGCAGCAAACCCAACAGATTTCAATCAAAAAATGACATGAAGCTATAACAGGCTTTATTGAAAATTCTGGCAGGGCTAATTTGATTCGTTTTCCCATGTTTGGCACATTGTGAAAATTGTTGCATATTTGCCTATTTGTTTTCTCTTCTGTGACCTAAATCTCAGCTGTATTTTTATGCCCCTGAGGCACCATCATTTTCTGATAGATATGAAGTGCTGTGATATCGCCTTTTGCGCCCTGCAATCAATGAGTAGGAAGGAGTAAGACAGAACCTCACACAAAGCATAATAGTGGCTTGAGTTGTAATCCAAAGATCCCATATATACAGTATTTACAGATAGTTGAGCCAATTCACTTTCCCTCAGTTATAGTAAGATTGCAGTCCAGCCTTATTGGATACTTTATTGAAGCATTTTCTTGTGGGAAAAAAGATAAATTTAATGTTGCCTTATTGAATCACCACTTCATAACATGGATCCAAAGGATTCAAACCAGTGTAATCATTTAGCTTAATAACTCAGATATTATGTTGCTGTGTAATCATCCAGATGCATGGTCAAAAGTAATATTTTACTGTATTACACTATACTCCCAAGTGGTCTACACAAAAGTAATCTCTATTAAATTTAATCCCCTCCAGTTCAAGTGAATAGGGAACTGAGACTTTCTTCGGAATAAAATTGTGTTGTGAGTTTCTCTATAATATAATTTAACCATATGATAATGGTTAGAGATATAATAATTCTCACATCATGCATATAAATAGGTGATAACCTATTTTTATAGGTTATTTTTTTCTTCTCTTTTCTAGACCTGAAATGATTAATACAAATTTAATAATTACCAGCTGGGAAGTTCACACTTCACATGTAGGAGGGACAAGTGCTTTCAACCATCAAGTAATTTAATAGTTAACATGCAGATTAAAGAGCTCTTTCAGAGGCTAAAATTAAAAAAAGAATATTTAAATTAATTTTTAGGTCAGTATAATAATCCACAATGACTACTGTTGTGAAAAGTCCATAGGCTATGCTATGTAAAGAAGAAACTGAAAAAAATAGTTATACTAATAGTTATAGGTCCATGTTATATTATAAACCTCACTATTTTTTGTGATGTGGTATTGTTCTAGGAATGTACTGCTAGAAACTCTTGGCATAAAGAACCAGAAATGATGGGATGTATTCCCAATTCTTCCATTAAAGGTTCATTGCCACTTTAAGATGTCATCTAGGGCAAATGCTAAACTGTCTCAAAACAATTATGTGCCTCTTTGGAATGATATAAAAAAGGATTTACTAAGATGGGATAAATTGCGCTGTCATTATTGGGTAGAATCTCTAAGTAATTAAGATGAATGTTTTACCAAAGATGCTTTTTTGTTTCAGACTTTACCAATACCTGTAATTGATATTCCATTTAAACAATGGCAAATAGATATTTTTAAGTTTATATGGCAAGGGGAAAACCAAGAATTCGATACAAACTTTTGCAAAATGCTAAGGAAAGAGAATCCTGGGTTTACCAGATTTGAAAATTGTATTTCATTGTTTGTTGCTTGGTCTGGCTAAAAGAGTGGGTGAATAAAAGGTTGCTTGAACTGGAGGGCCATGAATTAAGATTTGGATGGCATGGCTATTTATGGTATGACAAGGTTAAAATAAATGTTGACATTAATAATCATTTTGCTAGACATACCAATCTAAGAGTTTGGAATAAATATAAAACAAGGTTCTCTGAGAAGATGCCTCTTTGGCTTGGGACCAGGTTATCTGAGGGACCATCTCTTGCCGGTCACATCTACCTGACCTATCAGAGAGGAGAGGCAGGGAATGCTGCAGGTCCCATCTGCTAGGGAGACACCTGATGGGACACAAAAGAAGGGCCTTCTCTGTGGTGGCTGCCTCTCTAATACAACAAGCCTCTACTCTAATACTCTTCCAGAAGGCACTGAAGACCTGGTTCTGCCAGAGGGCCTGAGGAACCCAGAGCGGGATGAAGCCCATCAAATGGCTCATGTGATCTGCTGTCATCGGGGTGGAGGGTTGGGAGCTGGGGGGTGATTTTTTTATTTTTATTTTATTTTCCCAGATTTTGTTCTATTGTACTTTTTAAATTTATTTTATTCTTTTTGTTCATTTTTATTGTTTTCCATTTTAAATCTGTAAGCCACCTTAAGCCGCCATGGGTGAATAGGTGGCATTGTAAATTAAATAAATAAATAAATAAAGCCTTTCCTCTGCCTCTTCACATTTAGGCCAATATGTTGGATGAAAGACTACAGAACTTTTGCCAAGCTGAGATCTTTCTCTACAAGTTTAAAACCAATGCCAAATGGAAAAAGGAAAACCAAGATCACATTCCAGTGTGCGGATATATGGTAGGAAAGGCTAACAGCTAAAATTATTTAGTGTGTGACTGTCAGGAAACTAGCTGAAATGGAGAACCCTGGAGATCAAGAATATTGGATTATTTCAGAACAGCTCAGAGTGGAACAGAGAAATAAAACATGGTTTTGTTTGCAATGCAGTGGTTTCAAAATTAATGCTAACTGACTTTGATTTGGATTTGTGTACTAATGATGAGCATGTTGTTGCTAGGATGATAAGATTTATTGAAAATGAACATGGAAGATGTATATGTCAGACTGTATTATTAAATGGGTAAAATAATTGTATATAATATAATTCCTGATCAATGAGAGAATAGGGATTAGGGTAAAAGACAGATATTCACATTAAATTGTGGTTTTACAATTTTTATAAGATAATGTACCATTAGTACTGATAAATTGTCAGAGATGTATAAGGAAATACCAAATATATTTTGGAAATGTAACTAATGTGAAGGTACTTTCTATCATTTTGGTATACTACAGGTAGTATTCAGCAGGTTCTGACCAGTTCTGGAGAACCAGTAGCGGAAATTTTGAGTAGTTCGGAGAATTGGCAAATGCCATCTCTGACTGGAAATTTTACAGTATTCTTCCCCTGCCACACCCACCAAGCCATGCCCACAGAACCGGTAGTAAAAAAAAATTGAACCCCACCACCACATGTAAGAAAGCTAGGAAATATTGCGATCAGGTATGTGTTTTAATTCAGAGAATTCTTAAATGCCCAATTGAAACCAGAGGCTTTCCTTTGAACAAATAGATTGAAGGAAAACAGATGACTTTCTGTATATAACAACAACATCAAGACTTTTGTTCATACAGAGATGGAAGGCTTATAAATTCCAACAATTGAAGAATGGATGGTGAATTGGCTGCAATGGCAAAACTGACTACTCTGATTAAAGAAAAGACTTTGTCTAACTTTGTTTCTACTTAGAAACCATTTGTTGGATTTCTTGTTAGAAACTGAAAGAAATGAACATTTAATTTTGGGATTTGACTATTAGGACAGTTTATGATGATAGAAATACAGTGTATTATTAATATTACAATATGAGGTCAATATATTTTATATCTGTACTGAAGAAAGTTGGAAGTTAATCTTTTCCACTTTTCCTCTTCTTTTTCTTTCTTTTTGCACTCCTGTTTTAGTCTTTTCTTTAACTTTTATTTCCTTATCCCCTCCTTTTTTTTTACTTTTTGTATTTTATCTTATGCTGAAACTCAGCATTTTTTTTCAAAAGTTTCAAAATGCCGCGTGTCTCTGTGCATGCGCATGTGTCTCCCACACACCCCTGCCCCCCCATGCATGCACGCCCAATACCCGACAGTCAGCTGTCAGGCGGTGCCAGCACATGTGCATGCACAGTGGGGCTCTTCCGGGTGAGCTCTTGTGTGCTGGGGGAAATGGCTCTGCAGCACATGGAGGAATCACGCACACATGTGCCGATGCATGGCGTGCAGGGGTGATCACGAATGCATGTGCAGATGCATGGTGCGTGACAAGGGAATCGCACGTGCATGCACAGACACATGGTGCACAGCAAGGGGATCATGTATGCATGCATGGGGGGGGGGGCTCCAGCACGCATTGCCTTCTGGGTGCTGGCACGCGAGCAAATGAGCGTTTACACAATTATCGGCACAGGAGCCGAAAAGGGTTTGCCACCACTGACATAGGTGATATTGCAATTAAGAAGAGCAGTACCATGATCCCTGGAAAATATGCAGCTGTTTCAAGGAGTTGTTCACATGAGTGCCCTATACAATATGCCGTACCTTTCCCCTTGCAACCTGAAGCACCATAACATGTGAATAATTATCCACAATAGTTTTCAGCCAAGAAAGTTATAACGTTAACATCCTGTCTCTTTAGGTACTCTGATACGTGAGGCTCATTAATTTATTTTTATTTATTTTATTTGGTTTGTCAATTGCTTACAAGATAAACATAGTTATGAACACATGGATACATATAAGAAAATAAAAGAAACAATAGGACAGGGATGGTAGGCACATTGGTGCACTTATGCACGCCCCCTACAGACCTCTTAGGAAAGGGGTGAGGTCAATAGTAGAATATTTATTGAAGTTATCACTTGATGACATGTTCTTAAAATGTTTTAGTATTCCAAGTGTGAACATATCCTCTCCAGTGATTTCAATATTATTGTTTCAAGTGATACATCTGCAGTTATCTTCAAGGGTATTTGGTAGGATTATGTTATTCTAGCTCATTAATTCATTTAAACAGCATATGACTGCTTAGATCTCTTATCCTAAAATTACCACATATTCAAGCATGCCTTTCTAAGTAAGTTTCTTTTAATGATGAAAAATTATTGAGGTTTAAATGTTAAAATCTTTTTAACAGAATGAAATGGCATGATAAGTATGCACCAGGCTAGCTTCACAGAAGAAGCAATGGAAGACTAGAGCATGTCTCTGCAATGCTCCTTCTTTCACATTCTTTCCAGCTATAATCAAGCATACAGTACATTATGACCTAATAAAATAATCAGCACTCTGCATTTTCATTAATACGACTATTTTATTATTCCTTAATGGAAATGCATACCTAGAATTGGCAGACAAACATGATTCATGTAACCATTGAATGGCTATTTTGATACCAAGTCTACGTAGTTATGAACAGAGGTACTCTTACAGGAACTATTATGAATATAGAATAATATGAAGTTACACCTTGTTTAATCTGAGCACCTTTCACATGCATGGACTTCAACTCCCAGAATTCTGGACTGCTTCCATAATGGCTGGGGATTCTAGAAATGGAAGCCTACATTTGAGGGCACTCAAACTGGATAAGGCTGATAGAGAAGAACCTCATACACACACACACACACACACACACACATATGTATATACGTATATATGGATCTTTGGTTATTCGGGTTTTCTCCCATGTAAGATTGGAAGTATCTAGGCAATGTTTCAATGAAGTCTCATTCATCATCTTTAGGCTTGTGTCTTCAGCTTTGTGCTTCTCAGAGTGATGTGAGCTTGCAGCTGCTTCTTCCTTTTAATTGCTAGTGGGGGTGTGACTTGATTGGGTGGGGGCTTGGCTGTGTTCTGATTCGGTGGGGGGGTGTTCTCATTGGTTGGGGGTTTGGCTGGGTTCTGATTGGTTGGGGAGTTGGCCGTGTTCTGATTGAGGAAGATCCAGGCCCACCCTGTCTTCATCCTAGAGCATGCAGGGAGAAATAGAGAAGGAAGCAACATGAGTTGCGTGGCTTATGGGGGAGAAAAGGGCCCTGATTCCCTTCATTAGCTACAGCTGGGAACACAGTGTTTAAAAAGGGAATTTGCACACAGCAACTTGTTGGAAACAAATTATGTATTATCTTGTTTTGTCGAGGATTATCTGGACTCCTGACATCTTCCCAACTGTGTGTGTTTTGTTGGCCTTTGAAGTCTGCAATTCCTTATCCTGCCCTGTCCAGTTAATTGCTGCAGCATGGTTTGTGTGGATTTTTATTTACAGTTTTTATGTATAGTACTTTGTTTTCGGACTGAATTTCCTCCACTTAAAGACAGTTCTTGGGAGAGTTTTTTCTCCAGCTGAAGGTAACTGGACATTGGGGGCAAAGTTGGAGGTATTAAAGGGATTTTTCTTGCTTATGTGACTGTGTTGTCTTTGTGCCAAGCCCCGGGTCATCACATTTTCCTTTCTTAGAACATTACATGGATTGTTGTCATGCAACTTTATTTTCACATTTATCAATTTGTGACAAACTCTAACTCACATTTTTCTCAAAGAGCTGCTGGATTCGAGAGGCCCATGATTGTCTTGGAGAGAGAAATATATGAGAAAACATTTGATGTGAGGTGCACTTTTTCAATGAATAATAAGGAATGTCAGAATAGTTTTTCTTCTAGCTCCCATAACAATGACCAGATTAATTAGCAACTACTTGGATCATGTTTTGAATGGTACATAAGAGTATGTGCATGAAAGCACAATAATATGCACTGGTGTGTGAGAATTGACCTTTGAACTCAGACCTTCAGATAAACAAAGCGCTGGTCAATCCCTTTCCAAATCATACAACAATGCAGCGGATGTTAGGCTAAAGATCTGCTTTCATATGAAAGAGGAATCAACATTGTAATTCAGTCAACAGATGTATTATTTTGAAGCTAGTTATACAGTCATAAAATACAAATCATTGTAATCCCAAATACACAGGATTTTTTGATAATTCACAGTATTACCTAAGCATTTGCTTTCCAGGTACATTATACTTGACCTTAAAGGCTAGAGTGAAATGAAAACAGAACTATTCTGTCACAGCTCCTTCTTTGGGTCTGCTTTTTTTGGGGGGGTGGGGATCTGTGTGGGTTGTATTTTTTTATAAGCATGCAGATATATTTTTTTTCATTCTCTGATACTTGAGTACAACAGTTCCTAAACTTTGCTCATCTCTAGTTAGATATTTTTTTTCCTGTTTTGATAATGAGAGTGAAATAGGCAATACATACATTTGATAAATAAGAAAATAAATAAATGAATAAATAAATAAAATATAAAGAAGCCATTTCTTTGAAATTCTGTTCACTGAATTATTCAGTCAAGTACACTTATGTGTTGTTTTCATTTTCAGAGGATTGAAATGAAAAAATTTAAAATGCATCTATGACTGTAGCTCCTTTAAAAATTCCACTTTAATATTTAATTTCAGCAGTGGGGCACTGCCAAATATAACTTGTAGCTGTAATCAACTACATATATAACACAAATGCTGACTTATTGTTATCTTTCAAGAACATCTTTGTTATTTGTTTCAAAAGAAAGAAAAAGTAGGAAAGTGATATTAAGCAGATGTTAGATGGTAGTTGTCAATCTTGTCTAAGGATGCAGGTGCTAATGTGTTATAATTATCCCTTCTGGCAGTTGATATTTAGGATTTAGAGCCCACCTAGTCAATCACAGTTATAATTGTTAAGCTTCTTACATAGCTAATATGCTGGATAATCACGGGATGAAGATTTAATATTTGACTCTTCCATCAGTTATAGTTTCTTCTGATATACATTTCTAATGCAGAGATTCCTAGAGGTTAGGCACTTCACATGATTTGCAGTATAATACATTTTAAAAAGTGCAAACTCAGACCCCTTTTAAAAAAATCTAGTATGGTAGCACATTTTAAAAAACCCAGCATCAATCAAACTTGTCTTTAGTGTTTGCATTCATACAGTTTTTCTAGCAATGTTAATGTAATAGTGTTACTATTGAAATTGCCTTTCTGTGTGATATTTTCTCAGACCATTCCTGTCTAGGTTACAGCCCTAGGATTTGTAAGCAATCTTCATGTACATTAACAAGTGTCAACGCTGCTCAACTTCTGAGATCAGACAATGGTCAGCTAGGTGCTGCCACCTGCTGAGGCGTAGCAATACATCTTTATGTTTATTTAAGATAATTGGCTACAATCCAATTTTCATACCATTTTTAACTGCAACATTTCATGGCATTTGAAATACTACAACAAATCAAACTCTTCTATAAAACTCATATCTTGCCAGAAAAGATATATTCTACTATTCAATGTTACTTACATAGCATATAGGAAGCAATTGTATACTAAATTAGTATATGAATAAAGGCAAATATACATGTTCTGTCCAGGATAATGTTGCAGGATACAATCTTGGTTGGTCACCAGAGGTTTATTCTTCCAAGATTCAGGCTGCAGTCCACCTGCAGAGAACTTCTATCTGCCAGAATGTAGATACGCCTGTCATATATCAAAAACATTTCGCAAGTGGTAGAATACAGTTTCCAAGATCTGCAAGTGGGCATTGTGCACCACTCAGAGGCTATCATATAAAGACAAATCATGCATTGCCAAGATCTTTGGGAGGTGGGAGATATTTCTAACGTAATCTACCAGATTCCCTGCATGGATTGCCCTGTGATTATATAGGACAGATGGGAAGGAAGCTAACCACCAGATTGCAAGAACACATGAGGAGACCCAAATTCATTGGTAGCCTCACATTGCAATGAACAAGAACATATATTCAATTTCACAGTTACCTAAGACTGTTTGACTGAGCAGGTACACAGATAGCCAGAGAAATGACTGAAGCCCCTTGTCAGAGAATAGGAGTGCTAATTTACCATCAGCTGATTAGGTACTTAGGAGCCGAGGTCTTGGCAGCACAAGGAAGCAACAGCCAATGACTTAATAGCTGGCCATCAATACCCCAATCAACTAATAAGAAACCACACCCAGACAGGCACCATATAAACACAACATATAGAATAGCTTCAAAACACACATTCCAGTAGAGAGAGGTTCACTAAGGATGGACTCCAGTATGAGTCCAAAAGTTTGGAAGACTACACTTCTGGTCCCAGTTGCTGACCCAGATTGGATCCTATAAATAAGTATAATTTATTATAGCATAATGATTAGTGTTAGTTATTATCAATACTGCCTGGCAGTATTCTCCTGAATGGAAGGCCAGAGTTTTTCTTCTCCTGTCTTGAGATACTAAGAACTGAACCTGGCTGTTCAGCATTTTCCTGCTGAAATATTTTGTTATGGATAAACTGCTAACTAAGCAATAACGAAATCAAAGTTATTATATATCATAAAAGTGAAGAATTGTAAGTTAATGTGTTTGTGCAGGCAATATTTTTACTTGCCAACTTGCCAATTTTTAGATTTTACTCAAGTTAGGCACATTTGATGATGACTTCACCAAATATGTTATCCTTATCCTATTTAAGCAGCAAGAATATGAGAGAAACAACCCAAGTGAGTGTTTTATCCTATTAAACACCAGGGGTTGTTGATCTAAGAAGGCAAGCCAGGAACTCCGTCTTATCATTTCCATTCTGTCTTCTCTGAAATAAAAGCTGATAGACCATTTTTCTTACCTCCAGTAATTGTTGAAATGAAATCAAGAGTATACTCATTACTGTTAATGGTTGGATGACTCTAGAAAATGCTATAAGTCACTAGGAAAATGACTTTAGATAGTCCCTTTCAGCCTATTTCTTACAGGAAATACATTTTCTTCTCATTCTCTTTCACTATGAAAGTAACATGCTTAGAGATGCTAGCTTTTAATTATTATATTAAATTTTCTGAATAAACTTATATAATTCTTTTAAAGAGTATCTGTCTTGGGAAAAAATTTTTTTTAATGCACTTAGTTCTGTTCATATATATATGCTTTTCTAAAACCAGATCCTGTTGCTGAACTGGAGGATTCCACCCAGGCGATCTCATCCTTTCTCCTATAGGTAGTCTTTACTCACTCACCAGCTAGGTTTCACATGGCAAAAGTCATCAGGTTCTGATTGGATAAAGTTGTTTGAGATACTTTAACTTTCTTTTTTTAAAAAAATAAATCTTATGGATTTTCAAAAACAAACACAAACAAACAAAACATAAAACATCTTTTTTGAAAGCAGCTTGAACCCGGGTTACATCTCTTCGTACAGACACAAATTCAGATTCATGCTCATTTTATATACCATTCCATATCTTATTGCCATTCTCCGTTTTCTATATAGCTTCTCCCCTCCTTTAACTTTCTTAGTTTTATTTTATTTATCTCATCTCAGTTCAGATCATTATGCTTATATTCTTTGTCTGTCCTGTTTCCAGCTGTCTATTATCTTTTCTCTTTAAACAAAATTTCTCCTGTAATCACTGATTGGAGTATGACGCCTTTATCTCTTTCCCCTAAATTTATAACACCTAGTATAGTACATAACTTCCATTTGGATTCTGCTTAGTACATTCTAAAGTTACACACTATATTTTAAAAAGAGAAAAAAATATATAAATATATAATATAATTAAAACAACAATCCATACCAATTCAAATCTATCATTAATATTAATATTCATTTAAATCTTAAACATTTTACACAAGCTTTTCAATTAAGTATCATACTTCTATGGGAACACTTATAAACTTTCCATAATTATTTCCCCCCCACTTCACTTATATTTTAAAACATTGTGTCATTAAAATGTTCCCATTCCTTCCTAATTCAATTCTCTCATTTATTCCTTTTCCTTCCTTTGGTTCACAAAAGTTTCACTGAATTACACTGAGTATTTTATCCCACTTTTTAATCACACGTTGTTTCCAATTTTCTGACATTATTTCTAATACAAATATAACAATACAATCTTATGTACCTTTGCAGAATCTCTTTTTCAGTTAAGTTTTTACCCATTATCTCTAAATAAGTCCTGTTTCTTTACATCTTGCTCCATACCTTTGAAGCTTCTCATCCCTTCCTTCCTCCCTTGTTTCTTCTCTCTGCCCTTTTACCCCCTTGTCTCTCCACCTCCATTTCCCTCTTCTGTATTCCCTCTTTCTGTTGCTTTCTAACATTATATCCACTTTTCACCTTATTTTTCCCTTTTTGGGTTGTTTTCTTAGATCTTAAAATCTCCATTTTCTTTTCCTCCTTTCCCCTTTCTTCCCCGAGTAAAGTTACTTGTTTGTTAAAGATGGCTTCTTCTTTGTCCCAATCCTCTTGTCGCACAGTCCTTTCTTGTAGTTTCTCATAGGTTCAGATCGCCATTTCTAAGAATTGAAAGAGAGCCAAGAGAGCCCTTCCCTTCTTGTTCCTCTTCTTTGTATTTTTTAAATTCCATTTTCAGTTCATCCACAAGTGATGCCATTGTAAAAAAATTTTTTTTCAAACAACCACCCAAGTGTTTTTAGTCATTCAAATATAATTTCCAAAAGTCCCAAAGTCACCAAACAATCCAAATAGACACAAGCTGTTTCTTTTGACACTTTCTTCTTTTTTCACTTTCTCTTCCTAGGGTTACTGTTTAGTTACAAAATTCCAGTTAAAATGTATCTTTTAGACGTCTTGTTAGTATTTAATCAAATTTAATCAGATTCTTTTAAGTTCTAGGCAGTCTCCTCCTTCCGAATCCTGCTCCTATTCTTTTCCTCTCCCTTCCCACTTACAGCAAAAAAAATATTTTTTTTAGTGTTCAGAAATCCTTATTATCTCCTCGACATTTAATTATCCAGTTTAATTACCTATTGATGCCAAAGCGGGTTTTTCTGATTTCTCATTCGTTTCTGTTTGCTGTCAATGTTAGGAAGGAGAGTGAAAAAAAACCTTTCCTTTTTCACTTTCATTCGCCGCTTCCGAGTCTTCTTTGGGAGCAATGTATCTTTTGCAAAATTTAAATTCCAGGGTACATTAGTTGTTGCTTTTTGACCCGATCAGCCAAAAACGTTCACTTCTTAACTTCCTCCTGCACTTTCTTTTCCAGCTGAGTGCTTCTTTGAGGCGGCCATTTCTGACCGCCGCTCTTACCGCCTTTGGAAAAGGGAGTTTAGCTGGCTGAGGAGGAGAGGTGCGACTCCCCTCGACCCTGCCAGGTCTCCCCTATCTTCACCACCTCTACGGGGCGGCTTAGCCCTGAAGCCGACTGGCTCGGGGCACTCCAGTGGCGAGCGCAGGCAGAAACCGCGCATGATCGCGGATTCCTGCCTGCCCCGAAGCGCTGCAAACCAGAACTCCTGAGATACTTTAACTTTCTTGATCATATCACCAAGATACTTCTCTCTCCTTTAGCATGCTTGTTGAAGTCATGTCCTAGCATAAACTACTTTTCAAATGCTCTGACTGAACCCCTTTAAATAATTTGGGGAGAAATACAACTATATAGACATTACATTTATTTCAATAGAAATTTGGCAAAAGAAGTCTTTAAATAATTGTACCAGGGGTGGGTTTCTACTGGTTCCTACCGGTTCTATAGAACCGATTGTTAAAGTTACCGGTAGTTCTAAGAACTGGTAAAACCGACCCCTGCTTGGCCCCACCCTTCTCCGCTGCTCCTGTGGGCCAAAAACCAGTTTTTATTACTGCGCATGTGTGAAAATCCCTTCCGCATTCTCCCCTGCCCGCCCCTCCCTTTGCTGCCCTGGCCCCTGCCCCTATCCACTGCTCCAAAGTTTAAAAAACCCAGTTTTTATAAAAAAAAAAAACACATTTTTTTACTGCGCACATACAAAAATCCCTTTCTCATTCTCCCCTGCCCTCCCTGCCCCTACTTATAGCACATGTGCACTAATTACAAAAATTTACCTGTGCGGCACCATCGCTCACATCAGCACCAGCAGCAATAGCCAGCCAGCCAGCTGTCTGTCCCTGCCTGCCTTCTGCCACCCTGCTGGGTGAGAGCAAGCCACAAGCCCCGGTCACCACTGCAGCTAACCGTCCTTGCCCGGCCGGCCTGCCTTGCCTTGCCTTGCCTTGCCTTGCCTTGCCTTGCCTTGCCTTGCCTTGCCTTGCCTTGCCTTGCCTTGCCTGCCTCCCGCCACCGCTGTTAGCCAGCCTCACCTGCCCGGACTGCCCTCTCTGCCGCCAGCCTTCGAAGATGCAGATTGGTAAGTACGATCCTCCAAACTGGTCACCTACCTACCACTGCCAGTCCCGGTCGCCTGCCCCCATCTTCCCTCACCCACAGCCCTCCATTGTTGCTGCCTTGCCTTCCCACCACCGATTGGTAGTGAGGAGGCAAAGCAGCAACTCCTGCTGTTGGCCCAGTCCCCTACCTCCTCCTGCCACCACCACCCCAAGCACACTCAAGAGCCGACTCCTGGGCCGGGCGCCCCTGCCTCGCCCACATGGTGGCCACCATCTTGGCTAGGCCGCCAGCCTGCCACCTTCCCTCGCCCACCGCGGCCCAAAGGTTGCTGCTTTGCCTTCCCACCACCAATTGGTGGTGAGGAGGCAAACTAGCAAGTCCTGCTGGGCTGGTCGCCTACTTCCTCCTGCCACCTCCGCTGCCAGCCCAGTTGAGAGCTGACTCCTGGGCTGGCCAACCTCGCCACAGCAAGCTAGAAGACTGAGGAGGACCCCGGCATAGTTGGCTGCCAACTTGCCTGTTTCCTTTTTGGTAAGTTGCTTCTTTATATTTATGTATTTATTTATTTTTTCACTATCTATTTTTGTTTTTATTAATCATAAAAACAAAACATATACTAAAGAAATAAACACATAAATAAAAATTATTTTACTATTCATCTTGATGTTTCTTTCTCCTTTGCTTGAAGAAACATCAAGATGAATAGTAAAATAATTTTTATTTATGTGTTTATTTCTTTGTTTAGTATCTGTTTTGTTTTTATGATTAATAAAAACAAAAACAGATAGTAAAAAAATAAATAAATACATAAATAAAAAAGCAACTTACCAAAAGGGAGACAGGCAACTTCTTGTTACATTGATATTATACATTATCTGTTTCTGCTTAAATCAATATATAGCAACATCAATGTAACAAGAAGTTGCATGCATACATAAATGAAATTTTTTAAATAAAAGAGTTTTTTTTAAACATAAACAAAAACATAAAACATAAACCATCTTCAGTTACATAGTGTGTTGGTTGGTATAAATCACATGTGCACAATCTCTGCAGTCTTTCCTTTCCAATTTGCATTAATCCTTATATCATGCTAAGCAATTGGCCAATAAGCGAGCACCTGGTCATTAAGTGAGTACAACTTAAATTTGGGTTGCCCGCCACATGGCCACGCCCACCCCAGTCACATGACCACCAAGCCACATCCACAAATTAGGCCACACCCACAGAACTGGTTGTTAAGAAATTTGAATCCCACCCCTGAATTGTACCCACAAGATTTTAGGTTTTCTTGTTTTACTTGTATATTTATCCCACCTTCTTTCTGTCACAGAACTCAATCTCGCATTCATGGCATATGATTAACTAGATCTAGGCTTGATTAGCTCTAGTAAACTATAGATCTGTCACTGTAAAAGAAGGAAATTCTCATTTCAGCAGGAAGATTTCATAAGTGACAATGTAAAAAATAATAGATTAGGGATTTGGAAGACAGAAGCGGACAGTTTTGTTATAGAAAGGTAGTCATGTCTTAAGTTGTTCATATAGTATTCAGAAGCATCAGTACAAATCTAGAAACTAGTTTGTTCGAAGTAGAAAAAAAGGCAATTTAACCAAATCATCTTCTTTTTAGGCAAACTGGCAATGCTACAAATAAGATTGGAAAATGTTTCTTATGTGAAAACCACACTTACAATTTTCAAAACAAGGTTGCATGTTAAGTAATCCCTGACTCTTCCAGCAGAAAACATTCTTGTTTCAAAAGGATCCTGCTCAGTATTTCAATGGAAATGCCAGAAACATTGACCATGTGGAACATTAAGGATTGGAAGTAAAACAAATGGGACTGAACTATGTCATTTTGCAATAAAACACCAAATCATGTAATAAGCTCTTTTAAGATACTTGCAAGTTTCAAATTTTCAAATGAAATGCTTTTACCATAGACAGTAAACAGACTAATCCATTATTTCCCTCATAATAAAAACAGAGCAGCTTTGCTGTTCAAAAGCAAATTATATTAATACACAGTTAATCCTCTCACAGTATTATACCAGCCTTTTCTAATAAATACTAACATCAATGAGAAAACCATATTCACAGGAAACAATAGAAGATATAGGGCAGATTGGATGATACATCATCAGAGAGGATGTGTACAAATAGAACAGAATAGAATCACAAATAGAATAACTGTCAGTTGAGGCTCCATTCAAAATCCAAGAAAGAAAACCTTAAGACTCCCCTGTTTTAGAGAAAAGGACTTTTACTGAAAATTCACATGGTAGCATCAGAAGAATACAAGACCTGAGTCAATAGGTGCAAAAATCACATATACAAAGTTATGCCAATGTTCCCACCCCCAATTGTTCAAACTGGCCATCCAATCTGAGATGTGTATAATGGTCATATGGGGCATCTTCAGGTGGTATTCCAGACATCTGGCACGCCAGGATGGTTGACCTTGGCCTGAATAGATAAAAGGCTACATCTGCGCAGTAAGCAAGTTAGCGTGCTGAAGAAAACATCCCAACTTTTACATTTGACTATTTCAAACCTCCACCACTCTTCTCCCTCCCCCACAAAGCCCAATTAATCTACCCTCCCCCCCGTTTCTATGGCAGCCAGAAAGACAAGCAGAAGAAGGATTCTTGGAGGCTGACAATAAAGAGTTGGAAGGACCTTGGAGGTCTTCAAATCCAAATCCCTCTTTTGGCAGGAAACTCTATACCAGGAGTGTCAAACTCAATCACATCATGTGACATATTGTGACGTTTTTAACCTTTGCGGAGCCAGGGTTAGTATGGCCTGCATGTGACGCAGACACAAGTGACAATTTCTGTTGATTTATAATATGTACACACAGAGAGACAGACACAGAGAGAGAGAGAGACAGACAGACACACACACAGACAGACACACACAGAGAGACAGACAGACAGACAGACAGACAGACACACACACACACACACACAGTCAAGAGCTTCAATGCAGGACTTTATTATTCATAGCGATGATGTGGTCAATGGTTCAGTTCAGAGACATAATATCAGTATACTCTGCCCACGGCTCAAGCTTGATTCAGCCTTCTATCCTTCCGAGGTTGATAAAATGAAGACCCAGATTGTTGGGGCAATATGCTGACATGTGTAAACCACCCAGAGAGGGCTGTAAAGCATTGTGAAGTGGTATATATGTCTACATGTTATTGCTATTGCTTAGGACACCACTCTGATCTGATATTTGCTCCCAGGTGTAAAAGGGAGAATCTCTTAGAAAGGAAGAATTGAAAGTGTTCCATTTCTCACGAAGTTCAATTTCACAGCTTCAATTACTACTGCAGGAGTAGGGGATAAGTTAAAATAACTGTTTTCTGAAAACTGCCTGCTAAGCCTGACAATCTTGTCAAAATTTTGGTATTTCTATAAGCAAAGTCAGGTAATGACACAATAATCTCAGAATACTCTCTCCATTATGGAACAAAACATACTGTCAGGCTACAGAACTTTTCCCATTCACTCAACTAGAATGAACTTCTGAAAACGTATCCAAACGTATCACAAAGGAATCCTTTATTGAGATGAGACAATTCCAATGTAGGAGTTCAAAGCAGCGTCTGAGGTCTCTCAGGCATACAGGGATACATAAGGGAGTTTAGAACCCCTCCCCTTATCTCGATGTGTATTTAGTGAAACAAAAGCCAGTATGTTAATTCCTCCCCACCCCTCTTGTAAGGAACAATCTTCTCAGTTTCCCAGGGCATACCTAATTTCCCCCCCACTCCCCTTTTAGAACAAACTATTCAAGAGATTCCCAAAGTACAATCTCACTGTGGAATTTTTATGACTTTCTCATCTCCTGGTTGTGCCTCTCAGAGGTGATAGTTCTGGCCATCTGGCTTTTCTCCCTCCATCGTATCATGTGTGGGTTATACAAATTCGATATAAGATTAAATATATTCAGGTTACATCAAGAAAGGATTTCTTTATCAGCCCCCCCCACCTTCTTCTTCCACTGAAGAAATGACAGATACACGGATCTGACACATGCCCTAAGATTTTGGTAGATCTTCTACTTTATTGAGTTCATTCAAGTACCAAATGAGCATAGCTTTTCAGGCAGTATGAGGTTTGTTATTATCTATTTCAGTATTTGGAACTGTTGGAAGTCTACTATAATGCTACGACATTTAAAATAAAAACACTATTTTCTATCCCTTTAATACAAGGTTGATGCACATCATCTTGAAGCAAATTATGTGCCATACCAGTGGTGGGATTCAAATGTTTTTACTGCTGGTTCTGTGGGCGTGGCTTAGTGGGTGTGGCAGAGGAAGGATACTGTAAAATCTCCAGTCAGAGGGGTATTTGCCGGTTCTCTGAACTACTCAAAATTTCTGCTACCAGTTCTCCAGAACTGGTCAGAACCTGCTGAGTACCACCTTTGTGCCATACCTTATGTTACGGCATTCATTTCTATGTATGCTGTACCAAGAAGTTGGCAAGGAATACAGCAGCTCTCTGTGACCTATAAATCGTTATGTACATTGTGCTTTATTAGGCCAACAGCACTTTTTAACATCTAAATAATACTGTCATAATAGGTTATTAGGGAATTTGAATCAACACTTTATATCAATATGGCGATGACACATATGTCATTTTGTTATATGTAACATTTGTTTTAGATGTGACAGCAAAACTGAGACTGGTTCCTAAATATAGTAGTGGGATGGATGAGGGTGAATGGACTAAGGTAGAATTTCATTAACATTAAGGCCCTGGTATTAAATAAAGTAATTTCTAGTTTTTGGAACTGAGTATTTTATCTATTTTATATGAGATGCATTCCCTGAAAAGAAATAAATTTCTCTGTATCATATCTGGCTCTGCAAATTGAGCTGGGGACCCAATGGGAAAGTCACATCTTCAATTATTCTATTATTTTACTTTAAATTTTTCTTTGTTTCTTCTTTGTTTTTTATTGTTGTGAAACAGCGTGGTGGACCAGTGACTTAATGATGGAGAAGGTCTATATTCTGGTGGTTTGAGTTCTAGCACTTTATGATAGAATGAACTCCCATCACTTGCCATAGCTACTGCTAATCTAACAGTCTGAAAGAATGTTATATGTAAGTAGATAAATAGATACTACTTTGGTGGGAAAAAAACATACTGACATTTGAACGTGATGCCCAAATGTGAGATGACATTGGTGGTGGTGGAAGCTCCAGATGATTGCTGCAGAAAGCCATCAAGTCTTATGTGTATGGAACTAGTTCATTTCCTGTGGTGCACTCTGGATAACGCATGAGTGTGAACAAAACATTGGCATCTAAACAACTACTTTATAATAGCACTCTAGTCTCCTGGTTAATGTAACATCACCATATGCTAAATAAATATTGTGAACCTCCTGGAATAACCCCATGGGGGAGGTAGGCAGAAAATAAATTTAATAATAATCATCAGAAATATTTCTACCAATCCATCAATGGAGAGACTACAGTGAATCTCTCCATTGCAAATTATAGGCAGAATCTTCAATTTCAATCTAATCAGAAGCATTTCTCCCATTCCATTAATGGAGAGATTGCAGTGAATCAGTCAGCACCTGATAAGTAAGAGACAGTGCAGTCTGGGGTGAGGATATGGGATAACCCAAACAAATAAAACAGGAACGCAGGTTGGTTAAAGGACAACATACTGCAAGGAGGTGAAATTGAAGAGTGTCTAACATCTAGCAAAATCTACCTGATAATGAAACATCCAGCAAAAGGGGAAGCATCAGGCAACTTCAGGCCAATTACTTGCTCACCAACAACTTTCAAATTATTAATTGGTGTTAACTGATGCAGTCCAACAACAGAAAGGAAATCACCCAAAGAGACAAAGTAGCAACAATGGTGCATTGGAAGTTCTCCAAGACCATTTGCTTGTGAGCAAGAACTGATGGGACCCATAAATAGAGAAAGTAATAGAAAATAAAAAATGCAAATTGCTCTGGGACTTTAGAATTCAAACAGACAGAAACCTGCTGCATAATATACCAGGCTTAACAATTGTCTATAAGAAAGACAAGAAAGTTTGGATAGTGTACATGGCAATACTGGAGACAGCAGAAGAGAAGAGAAGGAAGTAGAGAAGATATCTAAATACAAAGGCCTGAAAATAGAAATAGAATGACTGTAGCAAAAGAAAGCGGAGAGAGAGAGAGAAAGAGAGAGAGAGAGAGAGAGAGAGAGGAGGCGGAGAGGCTGGTCATCCTGGGGCACGCTGGGAGCAGAAGCGCGCGGAGGAGTCCAGCCCCAGCCTGGCTCTGTGAGGGGAGTGAAGGCACCAAAGAGCATCTGCCACCAACACCAGAAAGAAGCTCTGCGCACCTCCCAATTGGTGACAGGTGTGGGAGCACTTAAGGCCAGGTGACTCCAGGGGAGAGTAAAGTGGAGGAAATGGAGCCTCCTCCAAAGGATTTCTGGGCCTGGCACCATTCCAGCCCGGGCCCTCGGGCGCCTTGCAGTTGGGAGAAAGCCCGTCTCCACCAAACACCAGTGATTACCAGCGAGGGACATTGCCAAGGGGATGCCGTGTAATGAGGATAGCTGGAAAGAGGCCCAGAAGCAGCAGGAAGTAAGAAGAGAAGCAAGTGGGGGGGGCTCCCCTGGCTAAGCAAGTGGGTGAGAGAAGTGGGCAGGGGTCCCAAGTGAGGGGTTCCTCTCTCCCCCTTCCTTCAGAAGGTAAGGCAAACACTGCCTATTTGGAAGGGTGCCCAGCCACCGAGGTGATTTCCCTTCAATTCACCAATAAAAATTTCCTCCCGCCGCTTCGAGGCTTATTCAAATGCTAGTCCTGGCTGACTTCTGACTATTAAAAACAGACTGGTGGAGTCCCCTGCTAATACGAGAGATGCTGCCTCTCTCTCTCCCCCGTCCCCCACTCCCAAATAATCACTGGCTGTGGCTGGGTTTGGCAGCAAAGTGCTAAAGCGAGTGAAGTGCCCCCAGGGACACCTTTCTTTGCCTGTCTCCAGGTGTGGCTGGAAGAGCCCCCCTCCCTCAGCTTTTCCTCAGCTGCAGATCTGAGCTCTCTCAATCCTCCACCCAGAATCTGAAAGGAGCTCCCACTTTCTCCCCCTTCCCTTCCCCAAATTAATCACTGAGGGCAGCAATCCTTCTGTAGGCAGATGCCTCCTGAGAAGCCCCTGGAGTGGTGGACGAGAGGCACTGCTCCCCAAGGAGAGCAAATTCCCCTTTCTGCCTCTGCTTCTTCCAGCAGCAGTTGCCCCGAGGCCCCTCAGCTCTCTCTGTGTGTGAGAGTGTGTTTGTGCATGTATCTTGGCGACATATCTTGGCGACGTTTCAACGAGGTCCCAGTCACCATCTTCAGGCTGGTGCTTTCGGCTTCGTGCTTGTCCGAGCAAAGCATGATTGGAGCTGCCGTGTGGCTGAGGTACTGGCTGTGTGACAGGAGGCTGATAGACACACAGCCGGTACCTCAGCCACACAGGTTCTTACGAAAAAGCCAACCAATCTGCAAACATCGACTCCATCAACCAATCAAGAAATAACAACACAGCCAACCAGCCCGCTTACAACAGAGCCAGCACACCACACCTCCCCACCAGTATTCATAGAGAGACGGCAGCTCCGATCACGCTTTGCTCACACAAGCATGAAGCCGAAAGCACCAGCCTGAAGATGGTGAGTGGAACCTTGTCGAAACATCGCCAAGATACTCTCAATCTTACATGGGAAAAGACCCAAACACACCAAAACCTGCATTATATATACCTACCTAAACATACATATACTTATACATATACATATATATAAACATATTTTAAATATATGTTTTCTTAAGTTTTCGCAGGTATCTATATGTATGGTATTCAGCTTTGTTTGGGTATTTTCCCATGTCATTATAGTTGTGCTTTTAAAGTTGTAGCAGCGTTTCGGCAGAATCTCATCTGCCATCATCAGGCTTCTGTATAGTGTTCGTCTGTGAGTCAGACTTTCACAGCCATTTCTGTTTTAAATTTGGTGCTAGCCTACTGCTGTGCCAGAATGGTTTTTTCTTCATCCTGATTGGAAGATAAAATTGACCTGGAAAACCAAGGCATATATGAAGTCCCCTGTGCATCATGCCCTGCCACATACATTGGACAGACCAATAGAAGAATAAGTACCCACCTGGATGAACACAAAAATTCAGTAAAAAAGCTGGAACACACTTCCTCACTAGTCCAACACATGAAAGCCACAGGTCATAGCATCAACTTCAATGGAACCAAAACCCTAGCCACTATAGAAAACCCCAGCTACAGAATTATCAGAGAAGCCATAAAGATTTTAAAAAGACCTGACAGCATGAATAGAAGAGGTGACTCCACCAGACTGTCAATCATTTGGAAGCCTGCACTCTCAAACAAAAAAAATCTCCACACCACAAGCCAGGCAAACACCTGGGCACAAACAGACTCCCCCTGATACCTCCAGCTCAAACAACCCCAACCAGGCACCCAGATGAAACCTAGCTTCCTAATAAATGATAGCCGTCCATTTACTCAAAGCCAAGCCACACTAAAAGCCTCCAATACAGGAAACACAATGTTGCCAGCCAATCAAGACAAAAAAAGCTACAAAACAGACAGAAGATATTAGAAACACCAATCAAGCAGAACACAGCAAACTCCAAGACCAATAAACACAGACCAAGACTCCCAACCAATCAGGATGAAGAAAAAACCATTCTGGCACAGCAGTAGGCTAGCCCCAAATTTAAAACAGAAACGACTGTGAAAGTCTGACTCACAGACGAACACTATACAGAAGCCTGATGATGGCAGATGAGATTCTGCCGAAACGTTGCTACAACTTTAAAAGCACAACTATAATGATGTGGGAAAATACCCAAACAAAGCTGAATACCATACTCACTCTCACTCACACACACACACACACAAATATATACTGTATATATAACATTTATATTTAACATAATTTTTATATTAAATATATTAGCTTTAAAAAAATCATATTAGTTATCCTCAGGATTTAAAAGTATGTTTGGTGGTCCCTGAGGTCCAAAAGGTTGGCGACTCCTGTTCTACAAGAATCTGAACCACTAATGATCAAGGGGAATTAGTGGGAGTTAAGATGAGAAAGGAATTCAAGGTGGGCTGGACTTAGATCTCTTGTAGGCACAAAGGGACTCATAACTGATGGTATGTTTGACCCCTCCATTGGGCTCACCTCCTACAAATTCCCTCTCTGTTCTTTCACCTGTTTATTGTACTTTTCTAAATAACTATTATTTAGGAATATGCCAAGCATACCAATGCATTTCAAATTCAAAACATTCTACTTTGAGTATATTGTGCACATGTTGAAAGTATTTTGAAAGAACAGTGTTTCTGACTGTTCTAGAGCAGATCTATTTCAATACACTTCTAAAATCTTTAAAGCAATCTATTTTGCATTCTGAATTTTATGAATTTCAAGCAATTTGATTCATATGTTTTGCACATCACTGTTATATTAAAAGTTACATATATAAACTGATAATAAATGAAATGAATATTTTCGATGTCTTATAAAAATCTGAATTTCACTAGACAAAGTATTGTAAAGAACAGTGGCAGTGTGTTATTTCATTTTATAACAAGAAAAGAACTTTTATATGCAAACACCCATATACCAGCCAATTGCTTAGTCATTATGTCTATCAAGTTGATTTTGTTTGCCAACCAGTTGAAACCTCTACTGCACTTACTGTATATAAACACTTATAATCCCAAGACTTATAAGAAATCACTTTTAAAGCAGTAGATTTGACCAGAATTTGACCATTGCTTGTTGTCCTCTACTAACAAAGCTGTGCTTAGATGATATTCTTTATAGGAATCAAACAAATCTTTAACTTTTTCTCCCTTTACATGGGTAGAATACACATACCCACACATACATATTTCCAGCATCTCTAGTACTCATCCACTTTCACACAAATAGAAAAAAAACCATACAACCATACATTTTAATATCCTCAAAAGAGTTAAACAGAGATCTAGCTATCCCACTGATTGATTGTTTTCCTACATTCTTTACATTCTTCCTACATTTAAAGCATAGTTCACGTTCTGATTTTATCTTTTTTTGTTATTTTGTTAATTTGCAGATGACACAACAGTGATTGATCTCATTCAAGAAAATGATGAATCCGCATACAGACAGGAGGTTGTACAACTTGCCTCGTGGTGTAACCAGAACAATCTGGAACTGAACACACTCAAACCCATAGAAATGGTGGTAGACTTTGGAAGAACCCCCCCCCCCATACCACCACCTCTTACAACACTAGACAACTCAGTATCAACAGTAGAGACCTTCAAATTTCTAGGTTCTATTATATCACATGACCTAAAATGGACACCCAGCATCAAAAACATCATCAAAAAAGCACAACAAAGAATGTTCTTTCTGCGCCAACTCAGAAAGCTCAAACTGCCCAAGGAGTTGCTGATACAGATCTACAGAGGAATTATTGAGTCTATCATCTGCAACTGTCTGGTTTGGTTCTGCAACCCAACAGGACAGAAACAGACTTCAGAGGATAATTAGGACTGCAGAAAAAACAATTACTACCAACCTGCCTTCAATCGAAGACCTGTATACTGCACGAGTCAAAAAGAGGGCTGTGAAAATATTTACAGACCTCTCACATCCCGAACATAAACTGTTTCAACTCCTTCCCTCAAAGTAACGCTATAGAGCACTGAGCACCAGAACAACTAGACACAAGGACAGTTTTTCCCCAAAAGCCATTACTCTGCTAAACAAATAATTCCCTCAACCCTGTTCAACTATTACAAAGTCTGCACTACTATTACTGTTAGTCTTCTCATCATTCCTTATCACCCATCCCCTCCCACTTGTGACTGTATGACTGTAACTTTGTTGCTTGTATCCTTACGATTTATATGGACTGTTTCCTAGTATGATTTGATTGCTTATTGTACCCTATGACTATCATTAAGTGTTGTACTTTATAATTCTGGATTTTTGACAAATGTATCTTTTCTTTTATGTATACTTAGAGCATTTGCACCAAGACAAAATCCTTGTGTGTCCAATCACGCTTGGCCAATAAAGAATTCTATTCTATTCTATTCTATTCTATTCTATTCTATTCTATTCTATTCTATTCTATTCTATTCTATTCTATTATTTGCCTATATTTTTTTCTGTTTTGCTATCTAAACAACTGAAAATACAATTTTTCTAAATTAATATTAAGATAAGAAATAAGTCCTCTCCAATATTTAAGATGAAACTATTAAAGGCTTCTAGCTAATTAGCAAATGAATTATAGCAATAACACTTAGACGTATATACCACTCCTTAGTGCTTTACAGTACTTTCTGGGAAGTTTTACAACATCGGCATATTGCCCCCAACAATCTGAGTCCGCATTTTTTCAACCTCTGAGGGATGGATGACTGAGTCTATCATGAGCCCATCAGGATTATGTCTGCTGCCTGCTCAATTACAGGCAACAGGCATGTTCAAAGCAACATTTAGAGGAAAACTGTAAATCTGCTTGACTGTAAGCCTACTGTCTATGTGACCTGGGACCATCTCACTGGTGTCATGAATTGCATGGATAGCTATAGTTTCAATTAAGCTGATATGAACACATCTTGAATCTAGAGCTCCTGTCTGAATGTGTAGAGCTTGGGATAGAAAGATGAAAGGCAGTATATCTGTGATTTACTGTAGTTCTCTACTTGGAACTAAAGTACTTGAAATCATCATGCACACAGAGCTGTAGTCTTCTGTAGGTATTTTTTGGTCAATAAAAAATAAAATTTAGAAACATTTAAAAGAAATAAACTGGAATGGAACCACTTACCTTCTTTAACAGCCATCTATCCCCCATTTTCTCTCAAAGGAGCCATGGTAATGCAGTGGATGGAATGCAGTATTGCAGGCAAATTCTGCTGACTGCTAAACTGCCAAAAGTTTGAGTCTCACTGGCTCAAGGTTGATTCATCCTTACATTCTTCTGAGGTCAGCAAAATGAGGAGGATGATTGTTGTGGGCAATATGCTGGCACTCTAAACCACTAAGAGAGGGCTGTGTGAAGCAGTATATAAATCTAAGTGCTATTGCTATAAGCCAGACACATTCTTAGGAAATAAACTGCAGGATTAAAGTGCAGGTAAGAAAGTTGCAAAATAACAGCGAAGGAATGGAGGAGACAGAATGGCTCACACCAGGATTGAGGTGATGTTCAATAATAAAATGAAAATAATGAAAAAGAAGAAGAAAGGGGACATTCATGAGAAATAATAAGAAAAAGCAGGAAGTCAAGAAAAGGCAGAAAATTGTTCAAGTGGGAGAAAAGGTAAAATGGAGAGACAGGGATATAAGGAGTTGAACTATTGGCAGGAACAGGAAAGTTTACACAGGCGTAAATGAATACGATAAGAAAAATAGGGAGGGGACTCTGGGTTTGTAGCTTTTTAGGGAAAATACGACTTTGGAAGAGGCATCCAACAAGTGAAATATGTTACTCTTATAGTTGTTTTTTTATGTAGGATGAAGGAAAGTTGGTGAGCGTGATACTGAATGAATAATGAGTGCGAATTAATAGGTTTGTGTTTTGAGGGCCACATTCCATCTCTGTCTTGTATAAATACGGTTTGGGAAATCGCTAGATATTCATCTCTCTTATCTGTAAATTGGTCATATTATATTGATTGCAGCTATTAATGCCTATATTACATTCTCAAAACCCTAGATGTTTCCAAAAATGTGTTTTAGAAGGACCCCCCTCCAAAAAAAAAAAAAAAACCAAACAAACCCCAGAATCCTGGAGTGAGAGGTGCAGCTAAAAAAGAACTTGGTTTTGAATTATCAGGATCACCTAGGCACTTTTAGTTGGCACTTCAGTAAAGTCATTTACTTTCTTCTTAGCTTCATATAAAAACATTTTGGATGGCCTGACCTTCATTTACAGAAATCCTGCAGGGAAAGGGTTTGAAGAAGAATGTGCATTGCATTGACCCACTCTGCTCCCTTTTGAGTCCTTCCAAAATGTCAGCTTTGTTTCCATACATATACAATGCCATCCATTATAATGATGAAATGTGTGTTATTGTATAAATGAAAGTCGAAGGCCACAAAGTGTTTCTGAAAGCATTTTTTGTAATAGACATAGGCATGGATATTTAAGTAGAAAAATATCATTTGGCCACATTTTTAAAAACCAGTGATTTTTAAAAAAAATTATGTTTTAATTATTCAACTGTAATCAAGTAGGCATTGGATCTATTAAGTAAGAATAACCAACTATAGTGAGAAATAACTAAGTAATTGTCTCTTTAAATTAAAAAAAAATTAAAATGCTCCACAAAAAATGATCAGATTTGTATAGACTCCAAATCCCCTCTGTTTAAACAGAGTGATTAATATCAGCTCCTGTAGGAAATTAAATTCAGGGAAGAACAGTAATATGCAGATATGCAGATTTCTAGGCGGAATGGCTAGCCCTGGGTAACGGAGTCAGGTTGATTAATCTGCATCCACAGAATACAAAATGAAATGCAGGAGCTCTCCTGGGTTAGCCCTGGAAATGAGTTTTTCCTTTCATATTAAATAAATGGACAAACATATAGAGAGACCCGCTCAAATAGCAAAAAGCCTTAAAGCACACATGGCACGTTTACATATAGGATATGTAGCAATTTAAACACTTACTGTGAGTTGCTGGTTTATCTCTTCCAGAGACAAATATACAGTCTGAGAAACAGAAAACTATCTTGCACATGAATTTGAGCTTTTTTAAAAAATAATTCATTCTAATGTTTAGGGATAAATCTGATCATCAATGTAGCCTCAATGTGGACAGCAAGTGAGAGCATATATGTATACTTGATACTCAGCTTTTAATATCATATAATCTGGTCCATTATTTCTACATTCAAAATTGTATGGAAAATTGCAAGTACGAAGGAACAAGGATACTATTGTACAGAGTAAAGTTTGGACAAGGATAAATAACATTATGAATAATTACCTTCCACCTTGCCTTTTAAAATGTTAATCTGTTTACATCATCTGTCCCAGATTAAATGTAAGTTGTGATCATATAATAATGCCTTTTTAACAGAAAAATATTTACAGGAAAATTCAAAATGTCATTTTCAGCTCCCCCCCCCCCCGGCGTTACTGGAAACCCAAGCCTGTTATTTAAAATCGTTCAGAGTCTCTCCAATAATTGTATAGAAGAGGCATTATGCTATATTATTAAAGCTGTAATTTCCTGCTGAATCTGGCTGGATGTTTCTTTTTATCACTTGGCAATTTCTATCTAGTTATGGCATAATTAAGTTTCCTGACCCTTGCTCACTCTCTTAACAGGATGCTTAGAAATATACTAGAATTGCAGATCTTCAACCTGATGTCCTCTCTTCCTACATAGTAATGGAATAAAATTATTAATCCAGTAATTGTACAGAACACATTACTTTGCACTGAATGTTCCTATTTTTCATTTTCTGTTAGTGAGAATCAGCCAGAGGTACAAATCATTTCTGCAGGGAGCAGAGTCCTTGAAAAAAAAAAAGGCTCTCATTCACCCCATTGCTGTTACCTGTACAGCAGGGGCTATTCAGGACCTAACAGAGTCCAAAGCTTCAGTGAACAAAATGAAGTTAATAAATGGAATAAGGAACAAGATATTTCTTTGCAGCTGATTCTTACGTGTCAAAAGCAGAGTCTCGCCTCAAAATGATACATCTAACATCTAGCTGCATTTGTACAAATGTATCTCAGTCAGATATTTTTCAATTTATCAAAGTTAATAGTATAATTTATTTCCTAATCTAATCATGAACACTAATAAGATTAGTAATCAAATGTAGCAGACCTGTAGGAACCAAGAATTCAAAGAGAAGCACAAGGTTAATCCTACATTATTTAAGTACCTAGGTAATGTGTAGTGCAAGAAATGTCTTCAGCCAAACAGAGTGATGAAAAGACAGAGGAAGGGCAAATATGTCAGTTTTAATTTAACCAAGTGTCTGTCCTTTGCATTTTTTGGTATTTTTTTTAAAGATTTGCAACAGAACAGTGTATCTACTATTGAATGTATGTCCATCTACATTTTTGTATGCCATTTCCAATAATTTATGAGCAGTTCCCTCTAATGTAATATGCTTCTTTACAGGCATCTTTATGCATAGTTTTCATTAATATATATTTGTGGAGGCATTATTATGAACTGCAGGATAGAATTGAGAGAAATATTTCATTTCATGCAATGGTTGAGAGGTACATATTAAACAAATTCTTACTATAATAAACACCCAATATATTTTCCCCACCTTTTGAATGGTTCAATTCAGTGGTGTATTAAAAATTAAGCACCAGGCCCAAATGGGGCACCACAAAAACTTTTATGTAGCCTAAGTTTGGCTTCATTTATACAGTATGTACAAAGAAGGGGAGGGCAAGATTTGTCAGTGCTTAGGACACCCGTGAGCCTTAATCTTAACCACTGGTTCAATTATTCTTCTATTGCAAATGTTTTGATCAAATTTAATTTTTGATTCTACTAAGTGTTTTTTTTTTCACTTTTCACTTCATGATTTTAAGGGAAGAGATTTTGGTTCAAACTTCCAGGAGTAGAGTATATTTAAATCAGAAATGGTTTCTATTTTACTTCAATTCTCCAACATAATTTCCCAACAAGGCTTCTGATGAAGATTCATGATGAATTTCAAAATTCCTCAAGGACCAGGGATCACATTGCAGCAGAAATCTGCCAACACATACAAATTTTGGCAGGCGAAGCCTCTCCAGAAAAAGGAGAGATTGTGAGATTATGCACTTGCACTCCAGACAACTGCTCTTCATGAATAGACTGCAGGAACCCTGGTGTGCAGCTGTTAGAATGCAGTATTGCAGGCTGACTTTGCCCACTACCAGGAGTTCGATCCTGATTGGTTCAAGGTTGACTCAGCCTTCTATCCTTCCGAGGTTGGTAAAATGAGGATCCAGATTGTTGGAAACAATATGCTGACATTGTAAACTGCTCAAAGAGTGCTGTAAAGTATTATGGAGTTATATAAAAGTCTAAGATTGCTATTACTATTTTATGGTTCACTTGCAATTTGAGTGGCTGGGAATCAAGCAACTTAATCAAGTTCACTACCTTAATGTAGACTTTATGGACACAAATATGGCTGAGTGTCCTTCTTCCAATGACTGGAGAAATATTCAGTTAAAAAACCTTACAGAAATACTGCTGACTTTTTGAATATGTAAAAGCATTCATTATTACATCATTTTTAAAAACTACAAACTACATTATTGTTGAAACTATTGGAATATTTGAGGTAGACCCTGATTCTTTCTTGATCTATTAAGGTATCTAGTTCTGTATTTGGAAAACTAGACTTTATTACCTCAGTGAAGCATTGGTGATTTATTTATGGTGACAGAAGTAGATTCATGACATCTATTTTGCACAGTTAGATAACATACCTTCCTAGAATGTATTTTCTCCCCACAAAAAGTTGATTTGTACTATTGAAATTCTACTTCATACCTATACAGTCCATATAATCAATAATAGATTGATACCATACTTCTTTATGAAACTCAGTATAATTATATTTGAGGCATCCTTTCAACTGAATTGAATTAATAAATAGCAAGGTATTTGACATCCAAATTGACAAATATTTATATAATTACATTGGAATTCTGTGGTGCCAACCAAATTGATTCAATTTTGGCTCTGAATTGAATTATTTATGGTAAATAACTTGCTAAGGCACTTGATCTTCCTTGAAGTTAATTAAAAATTTGAATTTGAGCTTCTGGTTTGCGAATTTCAGATACTAACGGATGTTCAAAGGCGATCAGTTTCAAAATGCAAAGTAATTCTCTGCCTCTTTTCAGTATGAATTGTATGCATTGCAAACAGATAGAAAAGGGCGAGGCTTTGATTGCCTGGACATATTCATCACATTGAAGTCAGTGACCAATGGCCCTATCTATCATTACCACCAATGTTTCCTTAGGGCTCCAATGATTGTTGAAATATATTTAGAATAGGAGATGAAAACAACATATTCTTACTGTGCTTTCATACACTGTATGTTTTGTTTCACAACAGTTGTCTTACATGAATGAAGATAAATATGTGTCCCAGGATAATGTAGCACGATTCCATCTGGGTTGGTTATTGGGACCAGAAGTTTTCATTTTTATTTATTTATTTTGATATGTCAATCGCTTACAAGATAATAGGTATAAGTATATACATAGTTATGAATACATGAAATGGGTACATGTTGTAGCTCCGATTCCCGAGCCTGTGCTCTTAGAGGAAGAGGACTCGGAAGATGAGGAGGAGGAACTGGGGATGCCTTCCTCCCCAGGACCTTCCTCTCTTGCAATGCCTTCCTCCCTGATAATGCCTCAGGTTTCATCAGACAACTGAGAGGAACAGTCTGAGATTAATCAGGAGGAAGGCATATCGGAGCAGCCCCTGACAGGGAGTCAAGAGGAAGAATGTTGGCTTGATCCTAAGCAGCATCGTAGGGAGAAACATGAGCAGCAACGTAGGAGGCGTGGGAGGGTCAGAGAGCGAGCTGAGTCATTGAGCCACACCCCACAGGGGATAAAAGTGGGTGTGTTGTCGGCTGGAACTTTGTACGGGACAAAGTTTAATCTAACTTCAGGTTTTTCGTTGCCTTGTAATTTCTCTGTGAGTAGCTTTTTACTTGTTATCAATTCAGACTTGGCAGGCAGAGCGTGTTGGAATGCCGAGGACATTATCAGTTCCAAAGAATTAACTCTGTGAAGTCCGAGTCAGCTTGCCTGCCTGTGTTTGTGTGAGTTTGTACTCTTTCATCTTTTGAGAAAGAAGAAAGGTGAGACAGAACAGGTACATATAAGAAAAATAAAACAAACAATAGGACAGGGACGGTAGGCACTTTGGTGCACTTATGCACGTCCCCTACAGACCTCTTAGGAAAGGGGTGAGGTCAATAGTAGACAGTATAAGGCTAAAGTTTTTGGGGTTTGGGGAAGAAACCACAGAGTCAGGTAGAGTATTTCAGATATTGACCACTCTGTTGCTGAAGTTGTATTTCCTGCAATCAAGTTTGGTGTGGTTAACCTTGAGTTTGTATCTATTGTGTGCTCTTGTGTTGTTATGGTTGAAGCTGAAGTATTCATTGACAGGTAGGACATTGCAATGTATGATTTTATATACCATTCTTAGATCAGACCGAAGATGGCTTAATTCAAGGTTTTCTGGGTCTAGAATTTCAAGTCTGGTGGCATAAGGTATTCTACAATGGGTAGAGGAGTGGAGAACTCTTCTTGTGAAATATTTCTGGACTTTCTCAACTGTGCTAATATCAGATACGTAATGTGGGTTCCAGACTGATGAGCTTTCTTCCAAAATTTCAGACTTGTGTTGGAGCCCATTCTCAGGAAACTTCTTTCTACTAGAATTGTGTGCTTTGGGCTATTCTATGCATTGTATTTACATTGTGTCTTCCTATTGGTTAATTGGTGTATTGATGGCCAGCGATTGACTGTTGTTTCCTTGTGCTGCCAAGACCTCAGATCCTAAATACACGATAAGCTGGTGGTAAATCAGCACTCCTGTTGACTGACCAGGGGCCAGTTTCCAGGCTTCAATCATTCCCCTGGCTATTTTTGTACCTGCATAGCCAGCAATCTTAGTACCTTAGTAATGTGGAAGTTCTCTTACATTACAAGACTGTTTTTAGCATACAAATTCATACTGTAATGGATTCAGGAAAACAGAAGTGAAGTTCCCTAGCTCTCTGTATATAACTGAACTATATCTTTGAGCATTCAGCATTATCAGACATTTTGGGTAAGACTGCAGGGAATTATGGGTCAACATTTGGACAGTCACAGAAGTTAAATCAGAGATCCCTGATAGTGGGATAGGAAGCAGCTAACAGAATTTGTTCCATGTTCTTGACCAGCCTAGTAGCATCTGCAAGCTGTTGTTGCTTTCATCAGGGTGACAAAAAAGCACCACAGTATCACATTGCAGCTCCCTTGCAACATGCATTTGATTTTGTAATGCAGGCAAAAAAAAAGATAGGGTTTATGTTGCAATGTCACAGTATGGCTTGTCATACTGACCTCTTAGCATTATTATTCTGTGGATTCTACTAACTGCTTCTTTATTCAGAATGTAAAGAAAGATCTATTGATCCTGTTTTTTGCCAGTGTAATGATTATTATTGATCCCACAAATCTGTTAAAAAGACAATGTAAGCATTTACAATGTAGCACAAAGCTACAACATCAAAGAGAGAAAAAAATGAACTAAGAACCATTTTCTTGATAATACTAACATTCCATTTGACAAAGTTTGGACAAACAGGAGCATATGTTCATATTAAAGTAGTATTCACAGAGGAAAATTCCTGTCTACATTTTCTGAACAAAGAAGGCTTATTTTTGAAATATTTTAATAATATTTGGAATAATATTTACTAGCATTTAAAATGCTTGATATTTTTGTAGAGTAGATTTATTTTTCAAACATACAATCAAATTTAAAACACCTTTTCAAAGTTAGGAAGTTTACTATTTCACTATTCATTAAGTTTTCATCTTGACTTTCTCACAGGAGTCAAGTTGTGATGCATAGCTAGTGGTATATATAGCAGGAAAAGTGTCAAAATGAACAAGATGGCAGAAGTGCTGCAGTGCAAACCCTGCTCCTTTTGCCCATCTATGCAACATCAACACCACTGGAAAAGAAATCACAATACAAAGCTGAACCCTCTCGCCTGCAGATGCTGATGTCCACCTCAGTTCCTTCATTTGTCCTTCAACTTTCCCTCCTCCCCACAATAACCAACAGACAACAACTTTTAGAGATAGTAACTGGCCTACTGGGTTTCTGTAAGAGCAGACCCGAACCTAGAATTCCTTCATTTAGTGCAATACTGTACTATAAGAAGGATAATAAGAAATCATTAAGAATGGAAGAAGGCAAAGAGGAATTAAGGAAATGGCTCAAGGGAATATCCGTTCTAACTTTATCCTTGTATAACCATAAGATAATTTAGAATTAGAAAAAATAAAGTACCACAGATCATCCACTCACGCTTATAAAGTGTAGATTTGAAACTGGGTTTTCTCAACAATATAACTAGATTTTTGGTTCAATAATATAACAAACCTTATGTGAATGCTAGATGAACCTTACACATTCTCAAAGTTTTTTCAAATTTTTCCAAATACTGGAGCTTTAGGAATGGGTGGGGGAAGAAGAGAGAGAGAGAGAGAGGAGGTAAGGCAACAGAGTTGTGAACATCAAAATAGAAATATGCATTACAATTTATTAATGTACAAGTATTGTGTATGTCTAAAACACTTTACTGTTCACAATAATATTAAGCCTACAGGTGTTTAATTTATCACTATTGAAATATTAGTGGGTTAATTACTCATAGTTATTCAGAGAGTGTTCAGACAATATTCCGAAACACTGACTTGGTATCTGGGATAGTACAAATGTCACAATTTGGCTTCATAAAATATTCTATAAAGTAATGATAAGTTAATTGATGGCATGACACACAAGCCATAAAGAATGAACAAATTACTTTGATTGCATTTTCCCATGGATTCCTTGCTATTGGTCCTTCCTATGATTTTCTTGCTATGAGAAATTATTTCAATTTCTACTCCTCTTCTACAAAGTTGTCAGACACTATTTAAGAAATAATGACAATCCAACAGATGCTTTCAGCGGATTGTCAAATGCTGAATTTTAAAGCTCTTATGGATATTCAGAAATTAAATCTTAGACTCTTTACATACATTGAAAGAGAAAAAATAAATCTTTTGATCTATTATTATATTTTTTTTTACTTTTAAGACATTTGATATAATTCCTCTCTATAAGCAAATGTATGTTTCTATGCTACAGAATGAGATTAAAAGTAGTCAAAACTTATGTTACTAAGGCTGGGGTAGAATTTCCCAGTACAATGATATTTGATCTACAGTGGATGGTTTTTTAGCACTTCTTAGTCAATACATTCCATTGCAATTTTTTTAGTGATGACCTGATTTGAACTTGTAAAACAGCCACTACAACTTAAACATCATAAAATCATTTTCATTTAACTTTATATCATTATTCTATAAACAATAGTTTAATACAATAACAATTCAAATTGATTAGTACGGCATCAAATTGTATATGCCTGAATATATCAGTTCACAAGTATAGCCAGTGTACTTATTCAATAATATCTTTACTCCATTTCTCATTTTGAAAAACAAATATATTAAAATACACTCAAAACAACACATACATACAAACACATGTTTCTATTACTCTAAGTTGTTAAATATTCCAAATAAAAATCAGTTAGCGATTGATACATTGGAACCGAAACAGTTTGAGTGAGTATATTTATGACAACTACACTAAATTACTTTTAAGGAGAAAAATCAGCTTTTTAAAAATAAAGTAACCATCTAATTCAAAAGATGCAATATGAACCCACTGTTTTTATAAAATTTCAGAAAAGAGTGAATACATATTAAGCTAATTTGGCTTAATTTCATTGTTTTCAAGGCTTTGATATAGTTCCCCCCTTTTCTCTCCTGTCCTATAATGATACTAGAGCAAATCATAGAAACGCAGTGTGCTGCTGACACAGTTGTGCGCTAATTTAATGTACTTTCCTTTTTGCATCTATATGAATGGAATATATCCAATATTCATTTCCCTAAATGGAAGTATTCAAGTAATAACTATATTGTTTTAAAGTGCATCATATAATGTGTCCTCCCATTTGAAACAATGCTTCAGAAGTCATCAAAATTTTGTGTCATGTGCATACACTCATGCACACACTCCAAAATAGCTCAGATTTTATCACCACTGAATAAAGTAACTGTAACCACAGCAAAGATTTCTCTCCATCTAATGTAGGTACTTAGGCAGGCCCGATAATCTAAATTTCTAACAACCAGAGAAATATAGCTTAACAGTCATTTAGGCATATATATGAACATGTGATTCAGTAATTTGTTTTATGTAAAGTAAGTTGATGCTAAGAGAAAATCTCATTTATTGTTGCTACTTCTATTTTTCTTTGGTGATAAATTGCACATTCTAATTATAAAATATTATTTAGGATACCTCTCATTTTAGAATGATAAGGTGTTCCAGATTTCTTACTCTGTATTATGTTTCTGTTTACCCCCCCAAAAAAGGGGGCGGGAGGAAAAGAAAAAAGCTTCTGTTTTCTTTATTTACATACGTAGCCTCATCAGAAAACAGTCTTGTTTGGCTGCTGTACTATGCTGGCATCAAAAACAAAGACCAGTCTAAACATTCCTATTTTAATATTTTATAAAGAGATCAAAGGCAAATTTGATAATTAAAATGGATCATACTGTGAGTTTAGGAAAAGATTGAGGTCAGGATTTCTTGTGTTATATGCATTTTTTTCATTTATATTTGCTCTTAATTCCAATTTATATAAAAATATAAAGATTATTTAATTTCTTTTCACATAATGAGGAGAAAACAGCACTAAGAAATCACCTGCTTTTCATACTACCTTTGACTCGCTAGTAGTAAATATTCACACATAGTATAAGGATGTCATGGAAGAATGATTGCTCAACTTACCATTGTTTCATTAATGAAAATGATTTTTGAAACAGAAGACTATATTAAGTATTTCCTTTTGTTTTGCTTTTGCTTTATCTGTGAAACTGAAAGAAGCTGCTAAAATAGATCTATTTTCTTTTCATTTTACCGAATAATGCATGAATGATTATAACATATGCTCTATCTCTAGTTTTTCAACCAGTGGAAAAGTGCCTGACACAGTAATCACGACTTGTTGGGTTTTCAATCTGATGCCATCCTATTTTATCATGGTAGTTAAATGTCCGTTCTTGTTCAGCGTGATAAATGTTATGGCCATTTAACAGAAGGGGTGGGGGGAAGAGAGAGACATGTTAAACCAAATATTGCTTCAGATTGTGTCTTTTATTCTTCTTTATCATCATATCTTAATTTATAGTATAATCATCATTATCACAACTGTCAGCCTCATTTAACCTTCCCTGATCTCCCATGATTCTTTGCTGTCAGGTCTGATTGCCTACCTTCTGCTGACTGACTGATAATGGTTGACTGATTAGCCCTCCCCAAGAAAAAGACAATGATATATAGAACAGTGCAGCTTGCTCTATATATTAATGAGGAGCTGGCAAAGCTTTGATAAGACTCTGGAATAATCCATCAGTGAGAGAAGGAGCTTGTAAAAACTGGTGGAACATTTCATGAGAGAGACACCTGGGAAGGATGTAATGACCCGGCAACTAAATGCCCCTCAGCTGTCTTGCCTCTGTTGTAATTAACATCAGATAGCTGCCATATGGATAACAGCAAGGAGTTTATCAGTCCCTCAAATCCAGTTTACATTCTCTCAATTTTGCACCTAAGGCTTTTGGCCTTTACAACATATTTAGCAAGCAAGCAATTAATAGCTCATTTTCTTTGGCATTAGGCACTGTTTATCTTCTGAACCACCTCTTATCATAGGCTGTTACCTCTGAAAAGCTGCCGTCATTGGTGGTGGATTTTTTTTTAAGCTCTAGTTGTTACACTTACTCAGCAGAGGCCTGCTTCACCATTAGATACAAAGCTTCTGATGGCTACTTGAGTTTGAATGTGCTGTTATTACAGGTATTATATGAAATTGCTTGTGTTATGTGAAGGGGATTATAGAGGTTCTGGATCAATAAGTTCAGTGGATGTTGGGAGTGATTACAGTACTCTGTCAATTTTTCCCATTTGGCTGTCAGTACTGATTTACAACACACCACCTCTTTTATTCACATCAAATCATTCACTTCATTGGCAAATTCTATATATCTCAATTTGCTTTAAGTAGCTGATTTGTGTAAAATAAAATTACTTTCTGTCCTCTGTGTAACATATAGGTATAGTAATAAAAAGAAGTGCAAACATTTGAGACGGACATTTAGGACTTTTTTCCACAGGTGAAGATTCTCTACTTTGTACTTGACATCTATAACAGAAGAGTGTAAATGGCTTAAACATCTTTACAGCAAATGTAGATAGCAGCCTGAAATTCAAAATTGGACAAGTTGTTTTATGCAAATAAATGAATGAAATGCAAATATTCCCAGAAAGAATATAGCTTTTCTTCTTGGTAAAAACAAGTAATTCAAGCAAAGAATGGCAAAAGAAATTTCTCAGAAGGAAAACTCTTGTTTCAGCCTCTCCCTCTCTCGCATACACTACATACAATGGGATTGTAAAACTGCACTTCAAAGTTAGTAGAAGTACTGTAAATTAATATAACTTCACTTGAAAAAATGTCCTTTTTAAAAAAAATAAAAACTTGAAAACATAGAAGAGATAGTTGAGGGAAGGGGAATGAAGACTGGCAAGAAACAAGAACTTATTTATAAGGGATGCTAGGAATCTTGAATATATGCACTACATTTGAGATATAATAGTGTAAGTTTAACATTTTGTTGCAGATCAGCTTTACTTACATACTAGCTTCAGTAATAGAGGTGGGCTTCAAAAATGTTAGCAACCAGTTCTCTGCCTGGTTGCTGAGTGGGCATGGTCATGGTGGGCATGGCCTAGTCAGCCCCCAGCACCACAGGGGAGCGCGTTTTCACCCTCCCCAGCCTCTGGAGGCTTTCTGCAGGCTGGAACCCATTTCCGGTTCTTCCAGGAGGACCATTTTTCATCCTCCCTGGGCTCCGGAGGTTTTCCTTGAGCCTCCGGGAGGGTGAAAACAACTTCTCCAGGCTCCGGAGGCCCTCTGGAGGCCAGAAATGGGGGAGGCCTTTTTTACCCTCCCAGATGTCCCCCTGGGAGGCCCATTTTTCACCTTCCCTGAGCCTCTGCATGGCCCTGCACCTACCTGGCATCCAAAACAGGCCATATGGAAACTCCTGGGAAGGGAGGGGAGGAGAGAGGTGGACAGGGCCGGCCAGGGGTGGGATTTGCTGAACCAGCCATAAAATTAGCTACAGGTTCACCCAAACCAGGGAGAACGGATAGCAGCCCACTCCTGGTAATAGATATAAATCAGGATATGGTCATGCTGTTAAGACTAAGAAGCTATCCACGTTGTACCCTTAAACTGTTTCTCTGCTGATGCTGGCTTAACAAAAACTGGTCTGAAGTTCTTTGGCAGTGGCTTCCAGGGATTCAGTCCAGAATTCTGCCTTGGATTCCCACTGACAGTTCTCCTGTTGTGTTTTCCAACCTTTCTGTTTCAGGAGAGCAACTGCCAATTATTTTCTTTTCTGTGAAAGGTCTTATTAGACATGTAGTATATATTCTTGTGCATATCTATATATAGAAACAAAAAATATATATGAACGAAAAATAAGATTTCTTTAACATTATTTTTCTTTCCCTAAGCATTCTCCCTTTCCACTTTGCTTTTTGTTTTTTAAATAAATACCCTGGTATACCATTGCATTATTTTTTTCCTGGTTAGCTCTGCCATCCTGTTTCTCATCAATATCCGCAGCAGAGATTACAGAGCTTCAGTGAAGTGACTCACGTGAGGGCTCTACACAGTAACCATTCCAAATGCAGAGGTTGCACATTCGCCAAACTGACAGCAATACTTGAGCCAGCACAAACCGAAAAAAACATTTGTCTCTACTAGAAGCAGGGAAACATGGACGGGGATCCATTTCCATTGTGCTAGACGGAGGACAACCTGGCAGTATGCTCCAACTCAGTAGGCAATGTTTCCCATTAATTCAATGGCATAGTTGAATGAAATTAAAACCTATCCTTTTTCCCAGTCATTTAAAGCTACAAAGGAATAGGTTTGGTCTATATGAGAATATCCCTGAGTACAATCAGAATTGTTCATTTTCCTGTGCAAAACATGGCTGACTTCATTCTTATGGGGAAGAATAACCTGTGTTTGCAGCGATAACAGTGTAGGCAAAACTGGCATATCATCTCTCACATTGAGCAAGTCAGCTAATTCATAGTGAAACATGACATGCAATGTATTTCTGACAGAATGTGTAGAGTAACATCAGTGCCTTTCAGGACATCCTCTGGAATTTTTGTATGTATATTTTAAACACCTCTTTTTAAAACCAAACTGGAGTATAATCCTATAATACCATTAAGAAATGAAAGCAATCTAAAGACAAGCAAATGGGGGGGAAAACTAAACAAAAAGACTACTTCTTTAGCCTACCTGTCAATGAATACTTCAGCTTCAACCATAACAATACAAGAGCACACAATAGATACAAACTCAAGGTTAACTGCACCAAACTTGATTGCAGGAAATACGACTTCAGCAACAGAGTGGTCAATGTCTGGAATACTCTACCTGACTCTGTGGTTTCTTCCCCAAACCCAAAAACTTTAACCTTAGACTGTCTACTATTGACCTCACCCCTTTCCTAAGAGGTCTGTAGGGGGGCGTGCATAAGCGCACCAACGTGCCTACCATCCCTGTCCTATTGTTTCTTTTATTTTTCTTATATGTAACCATTTCATGTATTCATAGCTATGTTTATACTTATACCTATTATCTTGTAAGCAATTGACAAATCAAATAGATAAATAAATAGTACTAAAACGAAAGCAGCCTCAGTTCAATCTTTAATGGACGATGCGTTTCTAAAGCAGAAGGCCACAACAGGGAAGATCTTTTGCCTTCTTACACAAAATATTTTCATTAACAGAGGAACCCTCTCTAACTATTAATAAAATATATAAAATACTTTGTGTTACATTTAGTTGCATAACTTCTGTTTCTGCACAGCTAGAGGGCACAACTCATCCAAAAGTTTATTGCCTCAAGCAGGAACCCACCTTAGAGAATGACAGCATCTGCTAGCCATTCAACTATCTTCATGCCCGTATAACAATAATGAGGATGGACTGTGTAATGTTGGGTGGTTCTAGAAGCTGCTTTGGGGAAATGATTTTAGTAAGAAATTCACCATTCTTAAAGTATAGAGAAATGTGAAGAACATTTTAGCACTATCACAATGTTTTCTGGGAGCTGCATTCCTAACACAGGCAGAAGTTTAGCAGGTTGGAAGCTGCCACCTGCCAGGAAATATGGAGGAAATGCAAGTAAACTGTGTATTAAGTTTCCTGTGCTGAGCTAGCATTATATTTGAGTTTAGGTTTTGGATGTAAGGTCTTAGGGAGCTGACACATAAAGTTGTCAGAAGATTAATTTATTTCTAGTAGCAATATCAAATCACAAGGCTTTGAGATATCCTGGTGCAATATTAATAGAGAATACTAGTATATCATATGTTAAAATCATATGGCAACAGAAGCTGATATCTGTAAATGTGAGTTTGGTGAAAGGGTTTAGAGGATTGTACCAGTAATTGTCAGCAGCCTCAATTTCCAGGATTCTTTGGAGTATTACCCGACAGACTAGTATAAAAGTGATAGACTAGTATAAAAGTGACCAAAGTTTAGTTCGGACCTGATTTTTTTGGAACTTTTCAAGGTAAACCATACCAATAAGACATAATTGAAAGCTATAGTCATGGTGACACAATTGGTAATTAAATTAAATACCAAATAAACAAATTAAGATGTCGACTTTAAGCCATACAATGAATTGTACATGTTTAATTTATTGTTTCCAGTTTCCTTCCTAGCATAGGTAAATTATTGTGTTTTGTGTTCTGATTTTTAAGCAAATGTTCATCTATTTTTCTTTAAAATAAAAACTGCATTTATCTCATAAGTGATAACATTAACCAAAATAGATTTTCTATGCAAAGGGAGTGTTCCTTCTCATGTTGATATATCTAAATATATAACTAAGAGCCAGTTTGGTCTAGTGATTAAGGTGCCAGGATAGAAACCAAGGGACTAAGAGTTCTAATCAAATTCTAATCCTGTTTCAGGCATGAAAGCCAGGGGGATGATTTGGGGCGAGTCACTTCCATTCATCTCACAGGCTTGCTGTGGGAAAAATAGGAAGAGGAAGGAGTATCAGGTATGTTAGCCACCTTGTTCATAAAAAGAATAAAGACGGGATAAATCTAATAAACAAACATGTAGCAATAGTGGTTATAGTACTGGCAAAAAATACTCTTCGTGTTAATATCAATCTAGAACTTATGCTGCTTTCAAGGTGATCTCATTCATCCCTTCATTTTTAAATTTTCAACTGTAGAATTTAGAAATGCAACAAAATACAGAGAAGATACAATTCATATGCATCTCAATATATTGAATATTTTTTCTCAAGAGACATTCCTTTTTGAAGAATATTTTAATATTCAGATACATTAAACATCTGGAAAGTTTTTTTTTCACCTATCATGCAAAGGCATCTAGAGGAAAATTTTAACTAAGTACTCTACCTAGTCATTCAGCTGCTTGGCTGGAGGATGAGGAGCCTATTAACTAGGTGTGGATTATACCTTTCTTCCTTGGCTGCAAAGTAATTCCAGATAGAAAAAGTTTCCTTGAAGAACCAAGTAATTGGGGGAGGTTGTTACTGTGAAGAGATGGATTAAATCTCCCTGCAGCTGAAGCTTTTTAACCCTTGAGTTTAAGCAAACTATGTCAATCTATGAACAAGATAAGATTAATGTTATTTTATGAAAATGTTTTTTGACTTGTAGTTAAATTTTAAAGTTCTAGAGAAGCATAAATTGGATAAATATATGGGGAGCTATTTTTTTAAAACATACGTCAAAGTTGCCAATGACAGAAAAATAAAAAGAGGCTATGTAAGAGAAAACAGTGCAAGGGAAACAAAATTAGAGGCAACCAGAAATATTAAAATAAAAACAAATTAATAGTTTTATTTTAGAGGGAAGTAACTTTTACAACTTGGCCCATAATCAGGAAAAATGTGAAGTATCTGGAAGATACCAGACTGCCTATTTCTATTTTATTCTTTGAACATTTTTAGCGATTTATAATACTGTACATGTTCACATTGTACCTGTCCTGTAATCACAAAGTATATTTAACAATTTCTATGCTGCTATATCTTCCCACCTTTGTGTATACAATATATTCACACACACAAAGTTAAATTGAATTTATATATACAAAGTTAAACCATAAAAATACACACAAATGCAGCACAGTAAGCAACTTTTAAAAAACATTTCATGTGGCAGCATTAATACTACTGCAAACCATCCTATGTCTGATATACCAACATCCCATGCAATAGATAAAGCAAGGACCAATATTTGCACTTTGCCTGTTTAATTCAGGAGTTAGTCATCCACAACTGACAAACCATATTTTATGTCCCAAGATTATCAACACAGTTCCAGTTGTATTGCTGAAATTTGGCTTTAAGCTGCCAAATCATGGAAGCATGATTTCCCACAATTTTTCCACAGGAAAAAGAAAAGAAAGGGGGTGGGCATAAAACCAGTGTCCCAACTGGTTTTATGCACATATAGTAGAACATAAAACATCTGAAAAAATGCAGGTCTATTGCAAATGCTTGTTGTCATAACATAATTGCCCCCACTCTCTGTGATTGCAGCCATCACCATAATCAAGAAATATGAGTGCCCCCCAAACAGTCAAATCTGATATGAATACCATATTCCAAAGCAATTTAAATAAACTTTGGAATCAGATGATGCTTCTTCCTCTATACAGCAGGTAATTTGGCTATCAGGCCATTATGGAAACTGCATGGTGTTACCGAAGAAAGACTTGGTTTACCTCATCAGAACTTTGGACCTGAAATGTCCAAGTTTTGTAATTTCTAAGAGATTTATGATGAAATTATGCACCTGTTGCATAAAGAAAGTGTCATTTATCAGAATGGAGTCTAACCAGACGGTATACATACTCTATTCTAACTGAATAAACAGTGAATCACCTGGTTAGCTGCTGCAAGAAGATTGCATGAACTGTCTACAAGCAGCAGCATGAAAAAGTAGCAACAGTGATGCACTGGGAGATCTGCAAGAAATATCATTTGCCCACAAGCAAGAACTGGTGGGACCATAACATAGAGAAAGTAATAGAAATTGAAGAAGCTAAAGTACTCTGAGACTTTAGGATTCAAACAGACAGGCACTTGCCACATAACACACAGACTTAACAATTGCCAATAAGAAAGACAAAAATCCCTGGATTGTAGACATGGCAATGCCTGGAGACAACAGCATACAAGAGAAAGAACCTGAGAAGACAACAAAATACAAATACCTGCAAATAAAAATAGAACAACAGTGGCAAAAGCAAGCAAAGGTAGTCCTAATAGTAATAGGCACCTTTGTTGAACTCCCAAAACAATTAGAGCATCACTTGAAGATCATGGGCATTGACAAATTCGCCACCAGGCAATTGTAAAATGCCACTTTACTCAGAACAGATTACATCCTGCAATTATATCTGTAACACCATCAAACATCCACATCTGCCTATTCCAAGTTTCAAGAACTCGACAGGTAGATAAAAATGCCAAATCCAGTCTGAACATCTGGATGTCTGTGCAATGAACTATAATAATATTTCAAACACCACTTGCTTATCAGTCAAGCTATAAATGGGACAAATCCAGGAATCTCTGATGGTTAAAAAAAATTGTTGATTTAATGGGAAGTATATCTGAGAAAAAGGTGCATTTGAAAAATTACGTACCATTCCTTTACAAATTTTCCTATGATGATGTTCTTAGGTTAATATTTTTCTGTGCCTGAAGGGGGTTGTGTCAGAACAGATGCCTAAATCCACTGCCTGCCTTTGTTACAATATCAGTAATGCCCATGTTTGGAGAAGAGTACATTGAGATCTCATAGATAAAATTGTTGTATAATTCTAGCTAAAGGTTTATAGTTTTGTCAGAATATAAGTATTCACTATTGATAACTTTTCCACCTGTTTCAAAGAACCTTTGCTGACCTTCCGCATTAGCAACTGGCAGTTATGTTTGCTATCATGCTTAAGATCTTCAGCCTGATTTCTCATGCTTGCCACATTTTAAGAAAAAAAAAGAAGTTAAGAAGATGCTTTCCTTTTAGCCAGCTGTCAACCCAGAAAAAGGAAATAAAAGAACCAAAAGTAGGGATAATCTCCCTACTCCTTATGCTTTATACCCTCCATCCTTCTACTAATTACTAATCTCATTTTTATCATTTCCAATATGTTAATATCTGAAAACATAGTTAGTTTATAGGCATGAGACTTCACTAGAAACTCATTGTGAAACTAAAGCCATAGCTGTCTAACATAAATAAGTAATTCACATTCATACACAAGATATTATTAAAATGAAGTCACTTAAAAATATATTACTCTCTTCAAAAATGATGCTTTAGATGTATAAATGCTGTCCATGGGTTTTCCCCAGTGTTAACAAATGTCACCTGGTGTTAATTTAGTTGCTATATTTCCAACCTGTCTGAATTGCCTTCTAATAGGACAAAAGATTTGGTGTTCCCCCCTCCCTTAAAAAATGGTAATCTAAGTAGGTGAAAACAACATTGAAGAATTTCCGTGTGACACATTTAATAGTTCAAATGAGAAATAATTGAATACTTTGCAGCACAGTTTATCACCATGGGTATTACAGTGTTAAGTATTACTTAGTTTGACCATGTTAAAGTGAGAATGGATTGTTCAGTTGTGAAGCATATTATTTGTGGTCTATTTAGTTTTCTGCTTCTTCCTGTGAAAATTCCTCTCCCACCCCCACCCCTCAGAACAGCACATGCCAAGAGAATAAAAAAAATGTAAGGAAGGTAAGTGCTTGCAATAATAAACCTTTACCTGAGGTGAAAAGCATTGCTATTTTGAAGAACAAGATAATTCAGGAGTCTTACTATACCTACTGATTCCAAACAAGAGTGACACCTAGTATTGCTGTACCAGCTTATGTCTATTTTCTCTCTGCATTATTTATGATCCTCTATATCCAATTGGGTCAAAGAGTTACATCAGCAGTACCATGACAATTAGTTAGATCTCAATCATTCTCAACCTATAATGATCTACATCACAAAGCAAATACATCTATTCAGTGATATGGAAAAGATTATGACGTTTGTTAAAAATAACAGAATCATACATACACATTCTTAGAAGTAAGCCCACCCAACATCCTGTACTTCTATTAAGTTTTGCCTGAAACTCTTTATGTAAAATACTAAAATTTTATAAACTTACTTTCTAAGGAATCTTCTCTTGAAAAAGAGGTCCTGTCTTTTTGGAACAACACAGGACAACCTCAATTCTTGTTCAAGTCAGGTTTTTTAAAAAACAAAACCAAACCCAAAAGCTATCAGAGTATAGTCCCTTTCTAAACAGACTTCATGACAAGTGATCCTAGAAATGTAACGAATCATTTAAGATATACTTCTTTATACTCTTTTTTCCTTCGCAAATTTTGATAAACCCTGAGATTTGCTGTAGAGGGAAATATCTGTGCACCACCTTGCTTTTGTCTCAATCAGAGGGTTTAATAGTTAAAGTAACTGAAAAGGACCAGCACCAGAAAAGCTTCCGTTACCAGAGTAACGGTAAAAACAGACCCCAGTCTCCATGGCAAAGGGAAAAGCTATTTGCTGCAGCCTTTTCAGACCTTGAACAGACACTGACAGTTTTCCTATAATCACTGCAGATTATTTGTAGCAACTAACTATATTATAATGTTAACGATAGGAGAGCTTTGAAATTGCACTGGGCGGGTAGGGAGAAAAGAAACAAAATACATGCAAAGAAATGTTTACCAGTTTACCTAAGAGTGAATTTATCAATTTAAAAATCATAACGTAATTCACTCGCCTAATCCAATTGAGGGAGGTCTTCTGCATTTTTTATGACTGTTGTTCTTATAGTTCATACAGAAAGCTCTGCTACTGTGAATCCTATATGCATTAAACTAGCATTCGTTAGTATGTATTGAATAATGTATTGTAAGATTCCACATGTTGTAAACATAGCATTCTTTACATTTTGCAGCTGTGGCATTATGGTATTAGTAGTAGAAATATTCTTGAAGTACCTGAATGACTCTTCATAGAGTTTTGAATGAGATATCTTTAATTTAGAACACATTTTTCTTCTAATTACCATATATAAAGTTTGCAATAAACAATACAAGTACATGCTCACATTTCCACTGCACATTGAAGTTATTCCTTCTAGCTAAATATTCAGCCTTTATTAAGGTGCTCAATTGGCTTGAAGTTTGTCTTATGTCAATTTACTTGCATTTTTTGCAGTTCTGCTTACATTTAAGGCTGCATCCTGGTACAGATATATTTTTAAGTATATGTTTATATTTTTGGGCTTCCCTGATAAATATGCTACTTGTAGTCAGGTGCTATTTGTTAAAAGACTCATGCAGAATTATGTTACTAGTGTTTCAATAGAATTAGAAAGGAGATGCAGTGGAAATTAACATGCCAAAATTAAACTTACAGTACATAACAAGGTACACAACACTGTTCAGTACTTTAAGTGCTATGTCATATACCAGTAGAATGCATCAGTCATAATATGCCCATTAAATTAGAATTTTGTCACAGAATTGCTAAAACTTTTACTATCTGTTTGATGGGTTTCATAAAAGAGAATAATATTCTTGATAATGTTCATGAATGGCACTGTTTCTTCAACACCTTACAAATCCTTGACTAGAGGAAACAGTGATAGTTAATGTTTTCTGTTAGGCAGAACAAGGCTACTAGTGATAATACTGGCATTGAATATAAATTATTTTCGCTTTATTTCTGCTCATGATACTGCAGTGTTAGGCAACTTTTTCATTATTAAATTTCATATGGGTGGTTCAAATTTCTGAAAGAACTTGGGATATAAGATGAATTGGAGGCAAATCTTTTCTACTTCCTTTGTGCTCTGATACAAGTGGTTCTTGACTTATGACCACAACTGGGACCAGATTTTCAGTCATTGAGTGAAGTGATTATTAAGCAAAAATCCTGTTCGACCACTTCACTCCAATGACTGTAGGCCCCACTCTCTAAGTTATGCCCATTAAGCGAATATATAGGTCACTGAGTAGACAGAAGACTCTATGTGCAGAAGGGAATTTGTGTGCTGGGCTGGAAAACAAAACAGGTAACTTTGTGATCCCTGCTTCATTTATCCATTCCACTGCATGCGTTTCTCTCCCCTCCATGCATGGAAGAGAACACATGCTCTGAGCTGAAGAATTGAAGTGAGGATCTTTGCTTTGTTTCTTCAACTCAGTGCAGGAGTTTCTCCTCTGTGTGCAAAAGGGGAATTTGTGCACTGGGCCAGATAAATGAAGCAGGGATCTGTAAGGTCCTTGTTTTCTTTCTGCAGTTTGGCAAAGGGTTTCCATCCCCCACTCCTTGGGTGCATGGAGGGGAAGAAAAATCCTTCAGCAGGTGGCAGCAGCTTGCAACCTTCCCTGCCAGCTTCCCCATTGATTTTCTGGGGAGGCTAACAAATAAGATTGCAAATGACGATCACATGATCAGAGGCTGCCTGGCAACTGGTCATTAGTGCGAACAGGTTGCCAAATACTCAGATCACAATCATGCAGAGGGATAGTGCAATGTTTTACGACAGGCAGAAGTGCTTTACTGACCATAAAACACCCTTTCTGAGCTATTGTACCTTTAAATAATCATTAAACAATCTGTCATAAGGACTACCTGTATGTCAGTAGTGATGAGTTGCGGGTCCCAGTGCCGGGATGAATCAGCTGACGACCTGCACCCAGACAGACTGTCTGGGTGGGCTCCTCTTGATGGCAAAGATGACAGACACAAAGGTTTCTTTTGGTGAGAGGAAAAGAGCCCAGAGCAAACTTTGCCCCTCTCTTTTATTGTGCAGCAAGCAGGGGGGTGGGTTTAGGTTACATGAGGTTAGACAGGAACAGGAAACACTGCCATATATGGTTAATCCTTATGCTATAGCTGACTCAGGATTTTGTACAGGAACAGGAAACATTGCCATATATGGTTAATCCTAAGTGACTCAGGTTTTACACGTAGCTGTTCCTATAGTGTCACCCTATATATGTATTGTATGTGTATTGGGTTGTCTGTGTACGTGACTTCCTACTGATGTGTCATATCGCAACATCTCCTCTGTTTTTATCTTGTTTTTAGGGCTATTTACTCACTATCCTCACTGTTATGTCCAGTCTAGGTCCTCCGACTCATCCTGTCATAGGTTCATGAGAATTCGTGGTTCCCCTTTGGCAGCATCTTTGGTGAACTCGTTATCAGAGTCATCGGAATCTGAGGAGAATTGCAAGAGGGCCTTTTTCTCTATTAGCGCATTAATTTGTTTTTGTTTTGAGTATAAATCCAAATCAATTTGGCCAAATTTTCTTTTAAGGATTTCTAAGAATTTACCTATCACACATGGTCCAATGGTACATGCCAACAAGAGAAGGATAAGTGGACCAGCTATAGCAGATAACAATGTTGTTAACCATGGGGAAAGGTTAAATAGTCCTTGATACCAAGTATGTTGTGAAGTTCGTTCCCTTTCTCTTAATTTTAATCTGGTGTCTAGTTCTTTCATGGAATCTAGGACAACTCCTGAGCTATCAGCATAGAAACAACACTCTTCTTTAAGAGCAGCACATAGTCCCCCTTGTTTCAAAAACAAGAGGTCTAGGCCTCTGCGGTTTTGTAAGACCACCTCAGATAAAGAGGTAAGAGAAGTTTGAAAGGCAAGAATGGATTTTTCGACCCTTCTAAGATCTTCATCTATGGTGGCACTTAACTGGCGAAGATGCTGATCAGAAGTAACAAGGCCAGCTATACCTGTGGCCGTCCCAGAAGCCCCCATTCCCAGCAGTACAGCTAGCATCAAAGCAGTTACTACTTCTCTTTTTGCCCTAAGGTTATATTGTCTAGGTTCTAGTAAAGAAACAAAATCTTCTGAGTTATATACATCAATTTTGGGAAACAATTGTACCTGAATACAAAATGATTTTTTTGTCAATAATACATAATCATTTCAGCAAAGTCAAAATGTAATTTGGGGAAATAGGAAGAAATCATGGTGTAATTAGTTGTAGAGTTGAGTATTTGTCCATAAGCGTCCTTGATGACCCATGTGATGTTGTGTGGTTTGTGGGCGTTAAGGCTGGTGGATGTCCCATCAGTCCAGCGAAACGAACAGCCAAGCAGGAAGAAGAGGAGTGCTGTCATCTTTTTCGGATGATGGCTCCGCTGGTTGTGGGCGGTGATATGGGCGGACACACCTTGCAGGAACCCAAAGAGTTCTGTCAGGAAGCTGGACTGCTGCGTAGCCTCGACCCCAGGTGATCAATTTGGCAGGTCCTTTCCACGCAGGATCAGGTAACTGTCTATAATAGACTAGTGGTCTCGAAGTGGGAACAGGTGGTTTAGTAAAGTGTCGAGATGCAGCAGACAGGGGAGGGGTGCCAGTGAGATTGAGGAAGTTAAGCGTATACAGACAAACATTCAAAATATTTTGTAATGCTGGGAGGCTAGGGGGGCCCTTAAGGCCATTTGACCCCATGTATCGTTGCAATGCCAATTTTAAGGTTTGATGAGCCCTTTCAACAATAGCTTGCCCCTGGCTATTGTAGGCAATCCCAAACTTGTGGATAATGGACCAGTGATAGCAGAACTCAGAGAATTGAGAGCTGATATAGGCTGGTGCATTATCTGTTTTTAGATTTTTTGGCAGTCCCAGTACTACGAAGGTCCGAATACAATGATTAATAACATGCTTTGACGCCTCTCCCCTTTGAGGGTGGCCATAATGAACCCTGAATAGGTGTCAACAGACACATGAAGGTATTTCCAAGGGCAAAAGGTGAGAATTGAGTGACATCCATTTGCCATGTCTCACAAGCCTCTATGCCCCTGGGATTAATCCCTTGAGGAAAAGTTTTTGCTTGCAAACTGCAAGTGGGACATTGTTGGATGATTGCCTTTGCTTCTTCCAGAGAAATGCCAAATTGTTTAACCAAAGCCTTTTTGTTTTGATGAAAATAACTATGACTTTCCCTGCTGATAGAGGGGAGGTTGAGGCATCTTAATACTGATTGGAAGTATTTTACAAGCAGTATCAGCTACCTGGTTCCCTTCAGAAAGGAAACCTGGGAGATGTTGATGACTACGTATGTGGGCTACTGAATAGAGAATGGGTCCTAGATTGAATGAGCATTTGCAGCTGAAGCAACAGTGTCATTAATGATGGTTGTATAGAAGGAGATAGATATGCCTCAAAAATATGTAAGACCAATTGGGAGACATATAGACTATCCGTTATGATGTTAATTGGTTGTTCAGGAAATGTTTTCAAAGCCAAGTTAAAGGCAGCCAATTCAGCTTGTTGTGCTGAAGATTGGGGCTTTGTCAATTGCTTGTGCCAGTTGCCTTGATCATACCAGACACAGGCACCATGAGTTTTAGAGCCATCAGTGAAGATTGTGATGGCTTGAGTTAGTGGAAAAGCAACTACTGGAGAGGAAAAGGTAATAGGTACCGTTTTATTAGCTGCAAACGAGGGTCAGAAGGAAGATGGCAAGAGATGGGACCAATCCAATTTTCCAGAGCGTCCTGTAATACATCAGATGTCTGAAAAAGGGGGTCCCATTGAGACAGTTTGAAAGGAACATGTATTGCCTGGAGATCATGGCCGAGTAGGGCCTTAGCTCGGTGACGCCCCTTAGTACAGAGCAAGGCGAGCTGAAGGGCCCGGGAGGTAATAGTTGCCCTAGGAGTATGGGGAAGGTGAAGCCATTCAATGATGCACAGCTTCTTTGTTTTGGGGGCTGTTTGGAAGAGAATAGCTGTGAGGAGAGCAGGTGTGGGCAAGATAGCCAAAGATAGCAAACAGTTGGGGATGATGCGATCCACCCACACTTGCTTTAAGGTATTGTTGACTTGGGCTAGTGCCTCCAAGTGCTGTCTTGTAAGATGGACCACATCTGAAGGATGTTTCAAGCCCGTAAGGGCATGGAATAGAGGGAAAGGGTTGCAGTAGTGACAGAAAGATAAGGCCGTGCCCAATTGAGCGTGCCAAGATATTGTTGAAGTTGTACAAGGGTTGGAGAGGAAGGGAGAGTCAGAGAAGGTAAGGCAGGAGTGGCAGCAGAAGACAGGAGTTTGTGACCAAGATATTGAAAGGGATAGTGAGATTGTATTTTTCAGGGGCTATGTGGAGGCCTGCTGTGGTCAAGAGTTTAGTGAGGATGGGAAGGGTTTTTGCAACTGTGCCTTTAGGGCCTTCAGCTGCGACCAAGATGTCATCCATGTAATGGTATACAAGAAAGGAGGGATATAGGTTGCGATATGGTTGGAGAGCCATGTCAACATAGTGCTGACACATAGTGGGAGAGTTTAGCATCCCTTGAGGAAGGACTTTCCACTGATACCTTTTGGTGGGTCTGGAGTTATTCAGTTCTGGGACAGTGAAAGCAAATAGAAGCCTATCTTGGGGTTGAAGAGGGATGGAAAAGAAGCAATCCTTAAGGTCAATAACTAGAAGGTCAAAATGCTGTGGGATAAGGTTTGGATTGGGAAGTCCACATTGCAGGGCACCCATTGGTTGAATGATAAAGTTCACGGCCTTTAAATCTTGAAGGAGACGGTATTTCCCAGATTTCTTTTTATAACAAAAACTGGGGTATTGTAGGGGCTGGTAGAAGGTTCAAGATGACCAGCACTTAATTGTTCAGAGACAAGAGCAGTCAGAGCAAGCAGCTCTCTCTGGGGAAGTGGCCACTGATCTACCCATACAGGAATGGATGATTTAAGGGTAAGAGGGAGAGAAACAGACATGATGAGAATCAAGGAATGTGAAAGGTAGCTCCAAGCTGTTCTAAAAGATCCCGACCCCACAGATTGTAAGCAAGGGGAAGGATATAAGGTTTGATGAGAGCAGAAGCAGAAGCATTAGGGGTAATGGCCGTAAGCCAATTAGAGCTGACCTGAGCGCTTTGAACTCCACCAACACCTTGGACAGAAGGTGATTGTTCAAGGGGCCATTCTGGGGGCCATTCAGTGGTTGAAATTACCGAGGCGTCTGCTCCAGTGTCCACCAGTCCTGTAAAAGGACGACCATTAAGAGACACTGTTAGCAGAGGTTTTGAAGCTTCTATAGAGCAGTCAATAGCCATGAGGGAGGGGGAAGAGGAAGTGGGGATGGAGGAGGGGAGAATGATAAGAGTGGCTACGATAGTGTTAGCAGGTAATGAGAAAGGTCTATCACCTACTGCTGTAAGAGAGAGGCAGTTAAGAGCGGATGAGTCATAAAGAAAGGGGGCGGCGATCACCCCTTCCATGATCAAAGAGGAGTTTGCAAGTTGGGGAGATGTTAAAAGCATTGAAGCCATCGTTTGCCATTCAGAAAAGAGAATATTATGGTTGTTAGAGATATTCTCCAGCATGGCACGCACATAGGGTGACTTTAGACCGTAGTTGGTGGTGGCAGATTTAAGATCTTTCATAAGATTCCATTCCATGGGGGCATACTGAGCAACTGGATTGCCTCCTGCCACTGGGGCTTGGAGGATCATGGGGAAGCAAGAAAGATCTTCTGCATTAATCTTCCCATTAGCTAAAGCTTCCTGAAAGGTGTTACGAAGCAAGGGGGGAGGGGTATTAGAGGGGAAGGAGTCAGGTTTTGTAAAGGAAGATTTTGAGGCTGAAATGCTGTAGGGAGGGGAGGGGGGAAGGGGGAGAGGAATGCGAGGAATGTAAGGCTTTTGTTGAAGGGGAGGAGGGAGGGGGAGCGGGGGCGTTTGGAGACAAAGAGTAGGTGGGTGGAGTTTCTGCTGGAAGAGGAGAGGGGGATTAAGGGGGAGGAAGAAGAGGAATGTAAGGCTTTTGTTGAAGGGGAGGAGGGAGGGGGAGCGGGGGTGTTTGAAGACAAAGAGGAGATGGGTAAAGTTTCTGCTGAAAGAGCAGGGGAATTAGACAAAGGAGCTGCTGAAAGAGCAGGGGGATTTGAAGAAGGAGGGAGGGAATCTTGTTGATTCAAAGTTGAATCAGGAGAAGGATAAAAATATCAATCGCAGCCATGAGCGCTCTCCAGGTACAGAGAATATGTGGCGCTGCCCGAGGAGGTTGATGGATCCATTTCCCAATTTTCTCCCATGTGGAGCGTTTAAGAGTGCCATCCTCGGAATAGGCTGGGCAATGTTTTTGAAGATAGAGCAGAAAAGAGATTATAGCTTTCCTTGAAAGAGGAAAGACTGTCATGCCATTAGTTCTTTGCAGAGCATTGGCCTTCCTGACTAAAAAATGAAGTTCATCCACATGCTTGGACAGAACTTTGGAAAGTGGGAGCCCATACTTACGAATGCGCTTGCTGTTGCCCAGTGGGTAGTACGGGAGTCAGGCGACGTCTCCCTAGAAAAGGAGCACGTTGTGAAATCACGTCGGGTCACCAGTTGATGAGCTGCGGGTCCCAGTGCCGGGATGAATCAGCTGACGACCTGCACCCAGACAGACTGTCTGGGTGGGCTCCTCTTGATGGCAAAGATGACAGACACAAAGGTTTCTTTTGGTGAGAGGAAAAGAGCCCAGAGCAAACTTTGCCCCTCTCTTTTATTGTGCAGCAAGCAGGGGGTGGGTTTAGGTTACATGAGGTTAGACAGGAACAGGAAACACTGCCATATATGGTTAATCCTTATGCTATAGCTGACTCAGGATTTTGTACAGGAACAGGAAACATTGCCATATATGGTTAATCCTAAGTGACTCAGGTTTTACACGTAGCTGTTCCTATAGTGTCACCCTATATATGTATTGTATGTGTATTGGGTTGTCTGTGTACGTGACTTCCTACTGATGTGTCATATCGCAACAAGTAGAACTATGTTTTATAACCCAATGGGGTGTAATAAGTATCTTGGACTGTATATTCCTACAAATATTTCCAAGTACATGGAAATAAATGCATTAAAAGTTTCACAGAAGATTGCCATACATATTAATATGTGGATTAAAACACTAGGAAGATGGTGGGGTAAAATTAATATTAAAATGATTTTTTTTTCCACAGAAAAGAAATATATTTTAAGAAATATTCCAAAGTTAATCCCAAATAAATATTTTCTTTGGTCAGGCAAATTATTGAGGAAATTTTTATAGGAAAATAAGCCATCCAGTATTGCATTGTATTATTGGATGCATTGCTTGTTAGGAATATAAGTCACCTAACAATTATTTGGGTTGGAAATATATAAACTAGGATAGACATTTTAATACTATGCCTTTAAGAGAATACTAAATCTGTAATTGGGTGTGGTTCCCCAAATGGCCATAAGATGGAGCCAGAAACCTGGGTTGTTTAGTCTCAGAAGAGAGTCTCAGTGAGTTTCTGTTCCCTTCTGTTGGAGAGAGTTGTGGTTCCTCCTAAATGACTGTTACTGATCGTTGATTTAAGTCTATTATTGAACTGTTTTTTGATACTGGACTTTGATATTTGGATTATCCCTGAACTGAACACTGACTGCTTTACCTGTGAATGACTTGGACTGCTTATTTTGGACTGTGCTTAAACATTTATTGGAAGTAAAAACCTACATTAACTGTACAGTGTATCTGTGTGCTGTGTGTGTGTTATTCTTCACTTCTCTCACTACGTCTCCCTGTATGCGCTCATTCTCCTAATGGGGAATTACCTCAACAGTGCATGCATAAGATTATTTTTTGAGGATGGTGGTTTGACTTTATCAGATTTTCAAAAATATAATTTTGCTTCTATTTTATTGGCTATATTTAGGGAATGACATTAAAGATTTAATATTATATTAAATACTATCCCAAAACTTTGGAAGCTGACTATTTTTGAGGAATTATGGTTGTATCAGGAATTAGGGTATGCTAAGAGATTGGAAACTTCTTCTGTGTTTAATATCCTGATTGTTATGTCCCTGGACCTTGAAGAAGTTCCCACCCAGGTCCGTTCTCGCTGCAGGGGCGGCTGCCCCTTCTCATTGGCTGGGTTTCCCCAGCAGCCTGCTATAAAAGCAGGCTGCTGGGTCCAGCCCTTTCGCTGTTCGCTGCGAGCCAGTTCCAGGCTGAGCAAGCACGTTCAGTCCTTGTAAATAAACCTTGTTGCACTAAGCCCTGGTTCAGCCTCTTATTTCCCATACTTAATACTGGCGACGAGGATGGGATGGCTACCAGAGGCAAGCTGCAACGCTGAATCACTAAAACGCTGATCCGCAGCCCAGAGAGAGAGCGATCAGCCAAAATAAGGGCAAACGCTGACCGCAACCCAGAGAGAGCGATCAGCCCGAAATGAGAACGAACGCTGAATCACTAAAACGCTGATCCGCAGCCCAGAGAGAGAGCGATCAGCCAAAATAAGGGCAAACGCTGATCGCAACCCAGAGAGAAAGCGATCAGCAAACAAGCTAGTGAAAGTGAGAAGCGCCTGTAGCCGCTTGTTAGCATAAGCTACAGAGGAAGTGTAGCGCTGCAGCCGCAGCCGCCGTGCCGTTTAGGCGCGAAATTCAAACAGCTGTCAGCTGAAGCACATTCAAATGCAACACAGCGTTGTATTAGGAAATCGCTAACGCCCACACAGGCGCGAATTTCAAAAGACGCTGCCAATGACCGTTGCAGTCTAAACACCTTCTGATCCCCAGAGAGAGAGAAGGGAATTGCGAAACTTCCCCAGAGCTGAAGTCACTTGCCTAGCACAGGCACTAAACCTCTACTGCTACCCCAGAGAGAGAGAGAGCACTTGCCTAGCACAGGCACTAAACCTCTACTGCTACCCAGAGAGAAAGCATTTTCCCCAACAGGTTAACCAGTAGACCCACAACATGAACTCCAATCCAGCCTTCCCAGCGTTCAAGCCAGATGAGGAGAAGTGGGAATCATACAAGAATCGGTTTAATCATTACATCGATGCCATCGGATTGGCTGATGCAGGGGAACACCGAAAGAAAGCATATTTCCTGACCTACTGTGGAGCCATCGTCTTCGATACAGCCACAGCTCTTGTGGCTCCACGTGAGTTAAAGAATGTCCCCTGGACAGAACTGTTAGAAATCCTTACTAACCACTATTCTCCTAGACCTTCACAGATTGCCAGGCGCTTCACCTTCAGAATGAGGAAGCAGGGGGGACAAAGAGAGCATCAATCAGTACATGGCTGCTCTCAGGACTGCAGCACTCCATTGTGGGTTTGGCAGCTATCTTGATGACATGCTCCTAGACCAGCTGGTCTGCGGGGTCAAGGACCTGCACCTACAAAGACGGCTGCTCGCCAAAAAGACCTTAACCTCGCTCAAGCCATCGAGGTAGCCCTGGCAGAGGAGATGGCATCTCATTCAGCCACCGAGATCCAAGGTCCTGTCACCAAGCAAACAGCAGTTCCGTCCACTCAGAAGAGGTGGTCAACGAGGAAGACCCAAGTGACGAGGCCGACATTCACCGCCTCACAAACGCCAGGCGCCCGCAGGCAGGAACCAGACAAGATAACACCGGGCCATCCAAGCACATCACCCTGTGCCTTTCCTGTGGTGGACCTCACCTGAGGACCACATGCAAATTCAAAGGAGCCACTTGCAACAACTGCCATAAGAAGGGGCACATTGCAAGAGTATGCCAAGCCTCACACAACGTAGCACAAAGGGCATCTTCATTCGCACATGCCGGGCCCCAAAGGCAAGTATTAAACTGTCGCACACACCTCTGCGCTAATCACACTTGCTATTCTATTAGTAAAATCTCTCTTTCCGTCTTATTAGAAGGTAAACCTTGCAACATGGAGGTTGACACGGGGTCAGCGCTCTCCATTATTTCCTGGAACACCTCAAGGAGCTTCAACCCAGCCTATCAAGAAACCGACTCCAGAAGTGCCAGCTTAGCCTAAAGGACTACCAGGGGAAGACCATTCCTGTAATCGGCAGAGGCAAGTTTTTGTTAATTTTAAAACCTTTAAGGGCCACCTACCTCTAGTGGTAGTGAGCAGCAACCTCCCTACACTTTTGGGACTTGATTGGTTTCCCACCTCGGTTTAGGGCTAACAGGAGTCCATGCTACCTCAACCTCTGACACGGACTCCCTGTTTGCTGATTACTCAGACGTATTCAGTGATGAGTTAGGGTGTTATAACGGCACCCCTATCTCATTTTCAGTCGATCCCCAGGCAGTCCCAATTCGGTTAAAACCTCGCAGAGTTCCATTCGCCATTCGGCCTAAATTAGACCTTGAATTAGATAAATTACTAAAACAAGGGATCCTGGAGCCTACAGACTTCGCCAAATGGGAGACGCCCATCGTCACACCCCTCAAAAAGATGGTAGCCTGAGAATTTGCTCAGACTACAAGACCACAATCAATAAATTCTTGCAAGTTAGCGCTTATCCAGTACCTGTCATTCAGCATTTATTACATACTTTTGAACCTGGCACCATCTTTGCCAAATTGGACATGTCTCAAGCATATCAACAGTTCCCTGTTGATGACCAAACGGCAGAACTTCAGACCATTGTCACCCACAGGGGTGCCTTCCGGTGCAAGCGTCTCCAGTTTGGCGTAAGTGTTGCCCCAGGCATTTTTCAATCCCTCATGGAGCGGATTTTACAGGGCCTTCCTGGAGTAGTACCCTACTTCGATGACATCTTAGTCTCGGCCAGGAACAGACCCCAACTCTTCCAGAGAGTTCCGAGCAGTCCTAGAGAGGTTCAGGCAGCATGGCCTCAAGTTAAAAAAGAAAAATGTGCCATTGCCACTAGACAGGTGGACTTTCTGGGTTATAAAATTGACGCCTCAGGCATTCACCCCCTGGAGTCCAAGGTTAAGGCAATACACGAGGCACCCACTCCAACCTCCAAAGCGGAACTGCAGGCCTTTTTGGGGCTCTTGAACTTTACGCGTCGTTCCTGCCCCATAAAGCCTCTGTGGCAGAACCCCTCCACAGACTTCTGGATAAAAATGGTTTGGCATTGGGGACACAAAGAAGACTCCGCTTTCCGCACAGTCAAGTCGCTACTCACATCAGAGGCAGTGCTTATCCAGTTTGACCCCAACCTTCCATTAGTACTGGCAGCAGACGCATCTCCCTTCGGAATTGGGGCAGTCTTAAGCCACAGGCTCCCCAACGGCTCCGAGGCCCCTATCGCTTTTTTTTCCAGGACGCTCTCTGCAACAGAGCGCAATTACAGTCAGATCGATAAAGAAGCCTTGGCAGCTGTTGCAGCGGTGAAGAAATTTCACGAATTTCTCTTTGGCCACTTTTTCGAGCTAGTCACGGACCACAAACCGCTCTTAGGGTTACTAGCAGGTGACAAGCAGACCCCTCAAATTCTGTCCCCAGAATGACCAGATGGACCCTTTTCCTAGCAGCATACTCAGTATAGACTCTGCACCGCCCAGGTAAAACATTGTCCCACGCAGACGCCCTCAGCCGCTGCCCCCTGCCTGCCCCAGCTGAAGACCCTGCCCGGTCAACGCCATTTTTGAAGTCACCCAACTGGACCTCCCAATCACTGCCCTTGATATTGCCAATAAATCCAAAGCGGACAAAACGATCGCCCAGGTACTGGACTGGGTGAGGAGGGGTGGCCGGGCAGTGACATTGAAACTAAATTCACTCCATTTAAGACCCGCTTACAGGAACTATCGAGCTTACAGGGCTGCCTGCTGTGGGGCACTCGAGTGGTCATCCCGACATCTCTGCTGCACCCGAGTGCTGAGGCGTTGCACGAGGCCACCCGGGCATCGTCAGAATGAAGGCGTTGGCGCGAAGCTACATTTGGTGGCCCGGCCTCGACGAGGACATCAACAAATGGGTAAGCTCCTGCCATCCCTGCCAGGTTTCCGTCCATCCTCCAATTGCCACCCCTACCAAGTGGGAAAGTGCCAACGCACCCTGGTCCAGGATTCACATCGATCTCGCAGGCCCATTGCATGGCAAAATGTTCCTCGTGGTCGTAGACTCTTACTCAAAGTGGATTGATGTGGCACAACTATCCACGACCACTTCACAAGCAGTCATCAAGGCATTGACTCGCCTGTTCGTTCATGCGACGGTCTACCAGACTCCATTGTTTCCGACAATGGTCCCCAATTCGCGTCAACCGAATTCAGTCGTTTACGGCCAACCTGGGCATTCGTCACATCTTCACCGCCCCTTTCATCCTGCCAGTAACGGGCTGGCAGAGAGAGCCGTTAGGACCACTAAAGAAGCCCTGGCCAGGTTCAACAAGGATGACTGGCACCACAAACTATCCTGTTTCCTGTTAAGCCAGCATTCAACCCCTTGCACGGTAACCAACAAGTCCCCGGCCGAGCTTCTGATGGGCAGACGCCTGCGAACTGTATTGGACAGGCTTCACCCACATTACTGCCCTGACTCTCCTCTCGCTTCCACATCGGGAGTAGGCATTTTGTCTTGCAGGAACCCGTGTTCGCGAGAAACTTCGCTGGCGACCCATTGTGGATCCCGGGAGAAATCGTAGCCATCACAGGACCCAGATCATACCGGGTTAAGCTGGAAGATGGCGGGTCTGGAGACGACATCTGGACCAGCTTCGGAGACGCCAGGGCACCCTCGTCAGCCGCGACTCGTGGGCACAGACTGGTGAGAGTCCGCTGCAACTACCACACAGCAACATCTACCCCGATGACCTGCTAACACCTTCAGCCGGACCAGAGAATCCAAATGCTGACTGCGGCGACCTAGCGTCCAACCCATCCGAGCCAGACGGCGTGAGGACACTCCCAGCGTCCAGCCCTTCTAGCCCCGGACCTGCTCCGACCGAGGGTGGTACTCAGGACTCATCATCGAGCCAACAGTCACCGACGGACTCTGATCCACCAAACAGCACACCAGAGTTGCGCCGCTCTGGACGTCAGCACAAACCTCCCGTATACCTCAAGGACTATGCGTGTTCGCATCTGGGGGAAGGGGTGTTATGTCCCTGGACCTTGAAGAAGTTCCCACCCAGGTCCGTTCTCGCTGCAGGGCGGCTGCCCTTCTCATTGGCTGGGTTTCCCCAGCAGCCTGCTATAAAAGCAGGCTGCTGGGTCCAGCCCTCGCTGTTCGCTGCGAGCCAGTTCCAGGCTGAGCAAGCACGTTCAGTCCTTGTAAATAAACCTTGTTGCACTAAGCCCTGGTTCAGCCTCTTATTTCCCATACTTAATACTGATATTAAAACTTATATTAAAATTTATTAAAATAGTATATTCAAGAGATGTGTAATTTATCTGTTATTGAAAAGGGAAATTTACCTAATAATAAAAAACCTAATAAAAATCCCTTTGTTACAGATTTCATGACTCTTTCCAACAAAAGGAGTAGAGTATCTTCATTTTTTAATTTAGAAATTGTTAAATTTAAAAATATTGTTTAAGATTTGATTTATATTTGATATAGTTTGTAATCCTTTTTTGCCATTTCTTTCTTTTTTCATTCCCTTTTTTGGTTTGTTGTTGGTTTTCTTTTCTTTTTCAGTTTTGTGGATTATTTTTTTATAAACTTTTTAAAATAAATACAAAGAATAATGGGATATACTATATAGAGTTAATAATTTACTGTGTCCCATCTTTGTCTATCACTTTGCCTGCAATTTGTTTATGAGACTACAAACCACCCCATACTGGAGTTTTGTCTGAGAATTTGGCAGGCAGTTCAGTCGAAGCCTTACTTGCTTAAAAATGGTTAGGTGTCTGTGGTCCTGGATCAGATTGCTCCTATGTAGTTGGTCCCTGTACACTGATCCTGTAATTGGTTCTCCACAAAGCTCTGGGAAAGGAAACACTAGAAAAAAATGCCTGAAGGAGGAAGGCAAAGAACCAATCCAACTAAACAAAAGTAATACCCCCATATCTGAGATGTCATTGTGGTTATAAGAGTAACAAACATGATTTCTCCCTGAATATAGGGTTCTTCCATCTTTGGTCTTGGATGGATTGTACTTACTCACTGTTATGTAATTTGAGGATTGTCTTTGACTCACAGTTCCTTCTTACAGTGCAGATAACAGCTGTAACCTTTGCATAGGTATGTCTAGTGCTCAACCTGCACAAATTCCTGGAATGCAAGTGCTTTGGTCAATTCACATCTTAGTCAATTCATGAATGGATTATTGTAATTCACTCTAAATGAGCATCTACAGATAGACCAGAATGTGGCATTGTGGGAAGTGATAGGCATACCTTATACTCATTACTCTGATTCTTCCACAAGCTGTACTCATTACCAGTCCACTTCCCACTGCAATTCAAGATTCTGGTTAACACCTATCAAGCCTTCAGGGAATATGGATTGATTATTTGAGGGACTGCCTGTTTGGTGAAACCAGGTAGAATTGACACACTTCAGGTCCCATTGATCAAGTAACATCATCTAACATGACTCAGGATACATACCATCCCTGTTGTAGAAACTATCGTTTGGAATGATGTCCCTCTAGAGATTTAGTTGGTCTTGATGAAGGTAAGGAAGCTAATAAAGACCTTGTTATCCAAGATTGGGTGAAGATTGAGCCCTGGGTGATTTTGTATCTTTTTTTTTTTTTACTGTTCATGATCTCTTTATCTTTTGCCTTTTATTGTTTGACCATAGGACACTCAGACTTGTTGGGAGTTGGACAGACTGTAAATTGAATTCATAAATAAGTAAAAGATAAGACTGAATAATATGTGCTTATCTTCAAATCTCTTATACTGCCAACAACGAAAAACTATAATCCATTCTTTCTGATGCATTCTTTAGGAGCTTCCAAAGAACTCAGAATAAAATTTTTGATCATTTAATTTCAACTTGATATTCAAAGAAACAATATTTATTAAAGACTTATATCCCCTGAAGTTCTGTTATCATATATCCAACTCTATACCATGGATCATAAATTTTACTAATTTCAACTTCTTATTTGAATATAAATATAGGTTATTTAAATTCTAAGTAAAGCATTCTGTGAAATATTAGCAATACTGTTTTTCAACTCATCATTAGGTCTAAAAGTTCTATTGAATGTGTACCCTTATAGGTACCTGAATTTATTTTTTCAACCTAGTTTTCAATATTTGAAAAATACCTGCCAATTACATTTTAAATGAGATTGGAATGAAGTTTATACAATATTTATACCACTATATAATTTATGGTTGCCATTTATTACCAATATTTGTTGAGGAAAAATTTCCTCTATGAAAACCTTTAAGTGATGAAATCTCTTCTTGTCTTAAATCTAATTTTTTAAGTGCTATGGTTTTCTTGATTAAAGATGGGTAAATAGGCCATCAGGTTATCTTATGTATCTTATCTTATCCCATCGTGGAGGTTCTATACATCCACGGACTGCTTTGTGACTTAATTATGAAATAAAACAGAAATCTAGGGCTTTGGCATTTGTTGTCAACTCTTGTCTGTTGCATCTTATTTTAATACTTGCTTAGGCTCACACCATTTTGTTGCTGTACAATAGATTGCCATAAAAATTGCATTTTTCCCCATGAACTTTTCCTGCTATTTCCTAAACAGAAATAATAACAACAACCCATCAAGTCATCTCTTCTTTTCAAAGAGATTTGGAAAGCAAGCATTGCATTGCATTGGCATGAAAGGAAGAAGACTTCTCATGGTCCTTTTGGTTCAGATTGCTCCTATGACCCAGCGTCTCAAGCATCTGGTACAGTGTTTCTCTGCAGTCTGACAGTTCTTTCCTGGAGCAGTCATCGCTCTATCGGTACTCCTTTGAAGTTTGTAAATGGACTGAGTTATGGATAGTGAAGCAGGTGGTTTTTTTTTATTCCAGCTGAACCATACTATGATCTTGTTTTGCCCTACATGGTCACCATGCAACACTGTAGGAATACTGTGCCAAAGGTCATGTTAGGGTTCCTCAAGAGATAAATCAGAATGACATGAGTTTTCTAAAATCTCCTGAAAATAGTAACTTTGAAAACAGTTGTGCTAGAATACATATACAATTGTACCAATTGAATTTTAATATTCTAGGTTGCAGGCCCAAATTTTGCCATCACAGTAATAGGACTGTGCCACTTTTTCAGATGTCAGGTTTGGTCTTTATGTATGCTTGATTCAGTATTGCAGAATAAAAGACTGATCTGAGTAAAAATATTAAACCCTAACCTATAGGATCATCTACTGGCTTACTTTTTACTTGTTCAATGTAGTCCTGCAGAAGATGGATGGATGGATGGATGGACGGAGGGAGGGATGGAGGGAGGGAAGGAAGGAAGGAAGGAAGGAAGGAAGGAAGGAAGGAAGGAAGGAAGGAAAACATGGGGTAAGCTCAGAACCAATGAAACGTAATATTGGATCTCCATATAATAACTAGGATACCAAATGGCCTTTCAGTTCTTCAAAAATTACCTTTCCACTGTAACTTACTCTATTCCCTACACTTCAATCCATTTTTCACCCTCCCAATAATAATAATCCCAGAAGAGTTTTGGCCAAATAAAAGATGTGCTAATGATTATAAATGGTTCAAATATTCTGTCCAGTGAGTTTAAGTTAAGTGATAAAAGTTTTGTGTAAAAAGAAATAATAAGTGGAATTTCACACATATTATAGCAATTGTAAAAGCATCCAATTTACATGGAAATAATGCAAAAGAATTCGGACCATGATGGTTTAAGTGAATCATTACATGCATCGCTGATACATTTAGAAATCTACAGCATGCCAAGTATATTTCTTTTAGCATAATAACTCTTGTAATGGAGTCTTTAAAAACTTTAAATGTATAGTTAGATTAACCTTTCCATTTGGATTTTGATATTGAAAAAGAAGAAGCAGGAAATCTTTAAAAAGCTTTAAAAAGCAGGAAATCTTTAAAAATTAAATCAATATTCATTTTCCTTTTATCAGTGTATATAGTTTCCCTTGAGGACCAAAGAAAACATTATTTTATTTACTTGAATTAGAATGAAAATTGTTTAACTACATTAATATTTTATATTTCTCAATAGTATTTGAGAAGCACACTCAATGTAGAAATAATGTTTCAGTGAATCAGGATATGTACAATGACTACAATTAACTACATGCTTACTCTAATGTAAGCCCCACTGTGTCATGTAGTTCTATGTTGTTATTAGTTGAGAAGTCATGTCTGATGTATCATGACACATGGACAATGTTCCTCCAGGCCTTCCTGTCCTCTACCATCCTCTGGAGTCCATTTAAGCTCATGTTCTATATGTGTGGGCAAATTGGGCTACTTTAAATAACTCTACCTCTACCTACCTTTAAACCCAGTTTTTCCCAGTACTCTGGTTTTCACACTTCATTGGGTCATGGATGGATAATCCAATCCACATTGAGGTTATTGAGGTATAGTTTTAGATCCAGATCCTGATGTGTTCCAGGTTAACCTATTTTTCCCAAATTAGTTCAGTCATCAGAATGATTAGCCCTCTGTTTATATACCCCCCCAAAAAAAAGTCCTATAGCAGTCCATAGAAAAAGTTTTATGTTGGTGTGGTCTGTTAGCAGGTGTTGAAATCACAACAATGTCAAGGACTGAAAAAGATCCATTTTTATGGCAATGCCAAACAAGGCCATTGCTAGAGAATGCTCAAACTGTAAAAGTGCATTCTTTCATTCTTCAACAATACATGGAATGAGAACTACCAGATGTACAAGCTGATTTCATAAGAGGCACAGAGACAAGGTATTAAATTGCTAACACCCATTGGTAATGAAAAAAGTAAGATAATTTTTAAAAGATGTCTATTTTTGCTTTATTATTATGTAAAAACTTTAAACTGGATATCCCTTAAATTATGGATGTTTCAAACCACCATACATGCCTACTAAAAATCTGTATGGTAACAAGAGCAACAGAACATGAAACGGCTAAATGGTTCAGAAGTGGGAAAGGAACTAATGTTGTATATTGTCATTTATATCATAATATGTAGGCAATGACTAGGCTGAGCCTGAGAGCGGGTTCAAATGCATTATCGGTCATGAGTTCCTGTGCACCCATAAGAGATCTAAATCCATCCCACCTTCAATTCTTCTTAACTCCAGTTATTTCTTTGACCATTAGTAGTTCAGATTCTTGTAGAGAGGTTTAGCTTGCAATAAATCTTTATACTCATTTGAACTGCCTGAATCTCCTGAATTCTCTGACATTTGACAAGAAATGCTGACCTAGAAGAAATTTGAGTTAAAATTACTTGGAGAAATGTAAACAATCTCAGCTGTGCTGATGATACCATTTTGATGGGTGAAGGAAAGGAAAACTTAAGGTATTGGTTATTTTTTGTGTTTAAGTATTTTATTGGTTTGGCAAACTGATGTACAAATAATCAGAGGTGACTGAACAACTCACCAACTAGCAGCAGATTACATGAATTGTATTGTGTAAAAGCAGACTTTGATGTTGTATGATATGAGCACCTCAGTCAGAGGTGGTATTCAGCAGGTTCTGACCAGTTCTGGAAAATTGGTAGTGGAAATTTTGAATAGTTTGGAGAACTGGAAAATACCACCTCTGACTGGCACCACCCCATCTATTCTCTGCCTCCTGAGTCCCAGCTGATTGGCTAGCTCTTCTTTTGTTGCCCTGCACAGAGAACAGAGCTAGGAATCAGGTTAGTGGGGTGAGGAGGGACTGCGATTTTGCAATAATCTTCCCCTAAGAGTGGGATGGGAATTGAGATTTTGCAGTATCCTTCCCCTGCCACACCCACCAAGCCATGCCCACAAGCTACACCCACAGGACTGGTAATAAAAATTTTTTGAATCCCACCACTGACCTCAATGTGTTATAAACTGAGTTAACTAAGATATAATCCTTTGATATAATCAAAGAAAACTATCACTTCTTTGTATGATCATGTGTCTTTGCTACCTTAACAACACTAAAGTCCTACTGAAATTTTATGTGCAAAACAACTTCAAAGTTGAGTTTGATCGGTTCAGCATTGTGTTGAGGACTGTGAACGTTGAGACTAGTACTTTTTAAATTTTTATTGAAAATATTAAAATACAAAGAATTTTTAAAAGACAAAACATAACTAGACAAGAACATTAAAATAAATGGATTAAAAGGACAAAAAGCAAACACATATTATCCCCCTTAGTTGAACACTCACTGCTACAATAACTTCTATTTGCAACATCTATTTGCAACCAAATTTGACCTATCATATATTGTACATACGAATAAAATAATAACAGTTTAATTAACAGCAACATTAAAGTTCATTAACTAGTTCTAATAAAATGGCCTTTCAAATGTGATATTTTCAGATACATTTGACTAAAGCTGTAGAATTTCCAGCCAGCAATGTTGTAGTCAAACAGAATTGAATTTCACCAACTTGAGGAAGGCTGTAAAGAATCATTCTTGTTTGAAATGGAAAACAAGATGTGGGGGTGTAGAAATACAGAAAAAGTAGTATTTTATATATTATAATGATAATGGAGTAATTTATGTCACTATTCTTGAGGTATAGGGAATATGGCTTCAGCATTTCACTTAGGATGAAAATCTTATATAATTTATTACTATTACAAGAATGGTTGCAATGGTTGCATTGCCAAGTCCCAATTCACAAGCATACAGTTTTTATATTTTCATTTTAATTTATATAAAAAGAATTTCCTATATCAAAATGCAGTTCTTGGAACAGTATGGCATCAGCAACTGTTATTACAAAGCAGCTGCCAAGTTCTTGAGTTCAACACAAGTTCCAATACTTGCAGACTATAGTGTTGCAGACAGATTTAAGTGGCATTTTCCAGATATTCCTATAGTAGAGTTGCAGCACCCTTCCCTAAAAAACAGGGCTGTCAAACTCCTGGCCCAGGTGCCGGAATGCATCATGTGCTGGCCACACCCATGCCCAGTTTGGCAAAAGGAGGAAAGTCACGTGATGTCACTGTGACAGTGTGAGTTTGACACCTCTGATATACACCAAAGGTATTTATTGGAGGCAACAATGCCAAGGGTCCCTCAAATCTGGAAGCACTTCTACCCTTCTAGATAACAAGGATGAGGTTAGTCAGTGCTCAGAATAATATATTCTGACTCTAAATATTCACCTTACTTCAATTGTCAATTAAAACAGGTTCTCAGACTGAACATAAAAAATCTCCAGATCAAATTAATATATACCTTCCAAATTTCTAACCAGCACTTACATTAGTTGCATAACACATATTTGGATGATCTATATCAGGGGTGTCAAACTCAAGCCCGTGGGGTGCTTAGATCCAGCCTGGAAACAGCTAAGGGCCAGCTCGCAGTGCCTCTGCCAGCGAAAACAGAGCTCAGGTGGGCCATGCGCAAGCTCCGTTTTCACTGGCAGAGTGTTAGCAAAACAAACTACTAGCAAAAGTGGCATTTGATCACACAAGTGATGTCCAGCTGGCTATGCCCAGCCTGGCCATGCCCCCTGGGCCCCGAGGTCAAACACAACCCTGATGCGGCCTTCAATGAAATTGAGTTTGACACTCCTGATCTAAATGCTAAAAAATAATCAGTTTAATCATAATCTGGGCATTACATAAGGTGTCATTTAACAACAGACATTCTATAGTACCATTTTTACTCCTCAGAATCCTTTTCTGTATGCTGTGCAATTATCATATAATTCATTTTTCCTACTCCCAGAGGAATGCAAAATAATGCATATCATAGAAAGATAGGTGCTTCTAATTTCATCTGCACCCTATACAGCTGCTGGTTATTGACCTCTAGTTTTTACTTGCCTCTGCCTTTTTAGCCTTTGTCAAGGCATTTACTCAATAATGTAATGTGGATTAGTTATCCCTTAGGAGTCCCTTTCATTCCCATATACAGAGTGACAAAACAGTAGATATATTTGGCATCATTTTTCATTTATATAAATGATTTAAAAATGAGTTTATGATGGAAAATATAGAACCACTGTATAAATTGAAAATTCCATATAATTTCCATGATTTTAGGTTCCCCATTTAGATTTGAACCAAAATTTTATATTAAAAGGGGGGGGGAACAATCAACAATAAAAATCCCACAAATATATACATTAGATTGCTATTATTAAACATAATTAACATAATGGTTAATTTCAAACACAGAACTGGAAACAACAGAAATATAATTTTGAAAAATAGAAAAAGTGATTTAAAAAAAAGTCAGGAAAGGAAACAAACCAGAACTTCAAAAACTTGAACTAGGGTTCCACAGTTCAAGAATAACATAAGAAAAATTCTTCCTGTTTATACAAAGTACTATCCTCTACAAAAATATAATCTGTCTTTAGAAGGCCTTCTCTTATAGATCTGAACATCTGATCTGATTTATAATGAAACAGATGATCCCTTAGAAATGTTCATTGTTTAAACTCCTTTTAAATTTCAACAGAAGTGATAACCCAATGATACTGGAATTCATCTAGCTAGCCAGATGTCAAGTCAGAGTACCCCTAGTCAGATATATGGTCCTAATATACCTTAGGGACACCAGGTGAGGGACCACCAAGTGGAGGAAAACTTATGTACGAGCTTTTGAGAAAATAATGATCTACAGTCATAGCAAACCACCTCACATTAAAAATGACAAATATTAGGCTTGGAAGGTTTACTTTAAATGTTCCTAGTACCCTGAGATCTACCAACCAGATCCAGATGCAGAATAGCAATCTGCTGAATTGATGCAGACTAACAAATACAGAATAGGATGTTTCGAAACAAACTGAACCCAAAATTTGTGATCAGTATCAAAACCAAGCTTACAAACCTTTTGTACAAAGATCTACTGAGTTTGCTTCAAGCATTTTTTCCCCAGTATATTTATGACAGAAGGGGTTAAGATAGGAGAGATTTCTAATGAAATATCTTGGAGGATTTCAAGCAGTTGCTAATGTATGGCAAGCTGTCCTGTATGTAATCATCTTAATTCTCTTCTTCCCCGTTTTGACCCCTTACATGCTCCTATAGTGCTCAACATGCTAAATCCTACTTTGGTTTGGGTCCAGAGTAGCACAGAACATGTGGCCCTGGACCTTTCCCTATTTACACTTATTCCTCTCTTCTGCCTCAAGCTATACTGGCTGATATTTGGGGATGTTACTTTACACATATAAAGTAGCTATTTTTTTAATGTAGAAAGAAAACATATGCCAGGTGGCATTACAAATCTTGGCTAAAAGAATAATCTGAGAGAGATGAAATGTTAAGTTGCATTTCAATGATATATTTTTTTCTCTTTCCATTTTCATTTCAGAGACAGTATCTGCTAAAACAAAAACTTCAGCTTCCTTTAATTATTTGTTGATCTCAGGAGACACTGAAGCAAAAGAGGAGATTCTGGATAGTAAATAACTCCCGGATAGCAAGGAAATCATCCTAGGATCAGCTGATAATCAAGAGACAAATTACATAACAACCTCCATATAAAAACTGCCAGATGAATGGCCGGTCATGACAATTAATTAGAAAATGAAGCAACTTATTGTTCAGAGGGATGGAAATCACCTATGTTATGTAAGAGAAGCATATGGAATCCCTGTATAAAAACAGATGTATTCACTATTGGGGATTTTATCTTTTGGGACAATTAACATTAATTTAGTTTGAACTTTATTTCAAGTTAAATGAAATATTTGTGCAATAAATGCAGCATTAATATTTGATTTTATTAGTACTTTGCTTGTTAACATTAAAGTACACTATGGTTTGGTGATCCAAAGAGAACATTTGGACTTGCACAACAACAAAACCCAATCCAGGCATTGCTTTGTTTTTTTCATCATTTTATTATTTTATTTAGATTTAAACTTACACGCTGCCCTTCTTGCCAGAGCTGACTCTAGGAGGCTTATAATAATTAAATTAAAATATAATATACAACATTAAAAGAACAGGGAACTTAAATTTTAAATTTTAATTTAAAATTCAGTTATAATAAAATTGATCAGGATGGGGAGAGAATGAACAATGTGCACAAGAGGAAGAGCTGAGTGTTATCTAATTCACTAGCCACCTTCAAAATGCCACATTCCCATTGGGGCCCCAGGCCAGTTGGCATAGCATGCCTTCAAGCCCCTTTGGAAGGCCAAAAGGCTAGGTGCGGATCTCATCTTGGGGGACACAATGTTCCAGAGAGTGGGAGCCATGGCAGAAAAGGCTCTTCTGGAGTCCACCACCCTATCCTTGATGGATTGAGTCTGCAGCAGGCCCCTTCTGCCAGCGTGGGTGGGGCAGCTAGACCCATTGGGGTGAACCACTTTCTTAGACAGTCTGGACCCGTGCCATGAAGGGCTTTAAAGGTAATAATAAACACCTTGAACTGGACCCAGAAGCAAACGGGCAATCAGTGCAGATTACAAAACAGCAATGTAACATGGGTCACCCTATGGGCACAAGAACTGACCACACAATTGCATTCTGTACTAGCTGAAGCTTCCGGATACTTTTCAAGGGTAGCCCTATGTAGAGCACATTGAAAACTGAACAAAAATGTAATTTCAGAATGACTGTATCACGCAGGAGTCTTGAGAAATATGATGAATGTATTTATATACATTATGTAATGTACTAAATTACATAATGTTTCTAACACACTGCATGAATTCAGCAGAGCTAAAAATGTTGTGTTGCTGATTTTTGTTTATACTCTGTGTCTGATGCATCTCGCTGCAGTGTCCAAGAATAGTCAGCCAACATTCCAGAGATTGGATTTCTTTGGATTGTTAAATTAGAAACAGTTTTAAGATCTTGGTGAATTCAAGACATTCAAGCAAATACCACTTTTTTTGTAAGCTTATTGTAACAGAATCTTTCTTTTTTTTTAAATAAAAAGTTTATTTGGGTTTGCACAAAACATAATACAAGTAAAATTTCTTTTTTTGAGAATAGCATGGTCCCGGGTTATCACTTCTCCATACAGACACAAATTCAGTTTCATATTCATCTTTGTGTTCTATTCCATATCTTATTACTATTTTAACATTTTCTCAATAATTTTTCCCTTCCCCTAGTTTTCTCAATCATACTTTTAATTATCTCATTCCTTTCTAAAGTCAATTATATATATCTTTTTCTAAGTTTCAATACCTTTTTAGTCATCATATTTATACTTTTGTCTGTCCTGTTTCAATTTCATATTTTCTTTTCTCATTAAACAAAATTTTCCCCTGGAGTTACTAATTGGAATATGACACCTTTGTATCTTTTAATTTTTATCCATTCAACTCTTATTTAAACTTCAGTTTATGCCTTTACAATTATAACATTCAATATAACACATAACTTCCAGTTGAATTCTGCTTGGTACATTCTTAAAATACGCACTAAGTTCTTAAAGAGAAAATATATATATAACAATAATAAATAAAATACTTATTCTATTCCAATTCAGCTCTATCATTAATGTTAGTTATAATCTTTGACATCTTTAACATTCCTTTTAAATAGGATATCATACTTATAGGAACAATTATAATATTTCCATAATTTTTTCATGTTTCTTTCATATTCCTCTTCACTTAAATTTTTATAACACATTTATAATAATTAAAATGTTCCCCTCCTTTCCTAATTTCATTCTCTCATTCTCTTTATTTCATTTATTTATTAAACATTACATTACATTACAATGAGTATTTTATCTATCATTTTAATCACACTTATTTCATATTTTCAAAGTTCATTTCTATTTCTAATATAACAATACTATCTTATGTACCCTTGCAGAATCCCCCTTTCAATTAAGTTTTCACCCATTATCTCTGTGACTTGTACATTTTCCCTGTTTCTCTATGTCCTGGTTCTGTCCTTTATAATTTCTTTTCCTTTCCCTCTTCTCCCTCTTCTTCTCCCTTCCCTTTTTGACCCCTTCTCTCTCTAATTCTGATTCTCTCTTCTGTAATCCTCTCTTCTGTTTCTTCCTAATGTTTTAATTACTTTTCAAACTATTCTTTTTGGGGTTGTTTTTTCGGATCTTAAATTTTTCACTCTCTTTTCCCCCTTTCCTTTCTCCCCCCACCCCCTGCATAAAAATACTTGGTCATTGAAGATGGCTTCTTCTTTGCCCCGCCCTTCTTGTTCTACAGGCATTTCTTGTTGTTTTTCATAGTTCAGGATCTCCACTTCCAAAAATTGAAATATGAAGCCAAAGGAACCTCTTCCTTCTTGTGCATTTTCTTTCTGTTTTTTAAGTTCCATTCTCAATTCTTCCAAGAGTGATACCATTTTAAAAACTTTTAAACAACCACCCGATTAATTTTAGTCCTTTAGATCCAATAGCCAAAAATCCAAAAATCACCAAGTAATCCAAATAATCCAAAGCTGTTTCTTCTTGCTTCTTTTTTCCACTTTCTCTTCCTGGGGTTCTCTTATCTTGTTACAATTTTTCAGTTAAAATGTATCTTTTAGGAATCTTGTTAGCTTCACTGTTAATTCCTTTCACTTCCAGGTGGTCTCCTCCCTTTTTCCAGATCCCGCCCTTTTGTTTTTTTTCCTTCTTTTAAAAGTTTTTGAGAATCCAGAAATCTTTATTATCCCTTTGACATTTTATTTTCAGCTTAAATACCTGTTACAGTCAAAGTGGATTTTTGCCGATTTCTTGCTTAAATCTCTTAGTTGTCAATATAGGGAAGGAAAAAAAACCAAATTCTGTCCCTTTTCTCTCTCATTCGCAACTTCAAAGTCTTATTTGGGAACAATGTTGTTCTTTATAATTCAAATTCCAGGGTATCTTGTATTGTTGTTTTTCCAGTTCGACCCGGTCAGCCAAAAACTTTCTCTTCTTATCTTCCTCCTGCACATTCTTTTCCAGTCGAGTTCTTCTTTGAGGTGGCCATTTCTGACCCCTGCTACAACCGCCTTCGGGAAAGGGAGTAATGGCCAGCTAGGGAGGAGAGATGCGGCTCTCCTCAACCCTGCTGGCAGTCTCCGCACTCTTTACCACCTCTACAGGGTAGCTTAGCCCCAAAACCAGCCAGCTCGGGGCACTCCAGCGGCAAGCACAGATCGAAACTGTGCACAATTGCAGATTTCGATCTGTCGCCGAAGAAGCTCAAACCGGATCTCCCAGTAACAGAATCTTTCAACCTTGAATGTGCTTCCACCCTCCCTCCTTTTACCTTCATGAGAACTAGGGAAGATGCCAGAGATTTTTCTTAAACTATGTTTTTGTCCCATACTCAGATTTTTTAAACTCAGATTATTTTCTTGGTTTTGGCTCGTGTTCCTCAAGGTTATTTGAGGTAATCTGCCTATTATATTTAGGTCAAGATTTGTTTAGTAACTCCTTGTTTAATGCCTTGAGTAAAGGTCTAGTCACATAATTAACAGATCACTGGTAACATACAAAATTGGTTAAATGACAGCAGAAGCATAAGAACCAATTTCTATTTAAATTTGTGATCTAAATTTTAACAGCATGGGAAAAGAGAAAAAGAATGAATACATTTTAGGGACTTGATAAAAATTATGGGCTTATCATTAACATTCAAACATTATAAATACATGACAGTTGCCAAGTGTCTGGATTTTGATCACATGATCACATACTGCACCGTCATGTAAAAAAAAATGGTCATGTCACTTTTTAAAGTGCCAGTGTAACTTTGAATGGTCACTAAACAAATGTGCATACTGTAGTCAGCAGTTGCCCAGAAATATAGATCAATCCATAAACAATCTATGTTTAGCTAAATACAAAGTTGTGTTACATACAAAGTTGTGCTCCTACCCTGTGGCTTACAAGTATTTTGTATAGTAAACTATGTTTTATTTTTTGTAAAAGACTTTATACTACAGTGGTACTCAACTGCTTTGAAAGTCATTGAATTAGGTGTTCAACACATTTTGACATGAAAATTTTGTCCCCAGACTTGTCATTTGTTTGGTACTTGACACACAAGCTAGAACTTGTTGCTCTCAGTTCCTGCCCTTTATGGCAGAAACAAAGGGGCACATGCTAGTCACATGGTTTATTTGTTACCCATTATTTTTAGTACTTGTCACATCTCCCAGAATCAATTAGCGACAAGTACCAAGGTACCACTGTATTACATGAAATCTAGTATGGGTCTTTCTTTCATACAGACACAGCCAAGAGTATTGCCATTTCTGCACTTATTATTATTTAGAAAAATATGGTGAGGGGCAAAAATGCATATATGCCATCTATTACCATCCACTCCACACATGGGCATAGTCTTTCCTTGATCCTCTAGCGAACCTACCAAAGACACTATAGGAAAAAAACACCATTGTTGAAAAAGACTGGGTGAAACCTTTCAGCCTACAATGATATGTAACTGACAAAACTAACGGGACAAGATGCATCTATTCTCAAAGAAATCTACAAATATTGGTACAGCTATCTTGCATGTTATGCTACTGAATAAATCACACTCTTCTTCACACTCTTCTTCAAGCAATTTTTCTGTGTGTTCATTCATGTCCTGGCGCAAATTGGCACTCAGAATTTTCTTCTAATATTGCTAAGTCATACATCAAAAGGAAAATATCTGAATTATGAAATAAATACCATTTCCTTGCATTCGCTTCAACTTATTTCATAGCAATTAGAAGAGCTGTGGTGGCACAGTGGTTAGAATGCAGTATTGCCAGCTAATTCTGCTGACTGCCAGCAAGCCGATTCTCACTGGCTCAAGGTTGACTTAGTCTTCCATCTTTTCAAGGTTGGTAAAATGAGGACCCAGATTGTTGGGAGCAATATGTTGACTCTGTAAACTGCTCAAAGAGAGCTGTAAAATACTATGAAGTGATATATAAGTTTAAATGTTGTTGCTAACTTGGGATTCTTGGGAAAATGTGGTGTATGGAGGGATAATAATTTTGGCTTGACTGTAAGTCTTAATTTGCCAAATTGCCTGTAACATAAACCTGAAATATACCCACAATAGAAAGTTAAATTAACTGCACCAATTATGAATTCTAGTCTTGTCTTAGGCCAAAAGTCAACAAAGTGGTTTTGAGCCAGTCACTCCTTCTTGAGCCTTGGAAGAAGATAAAGAGGGGGAAACAAAAACTGAAAAACTTGCCAAGAAAAATGTAGGCACTTGTTGAAGAAATAATAATACAGGTAATCCCCCCCTCCCCGGATATGAGGGTTCCTCCAGTGAATTTTCACCAAAATGAATGTATTCAGGAAGGGTACTTACATTAAAAATTCAAAACTGTGATCAAAAACAGGCTGTAGCCATGTGACTTGGATTCAATCACTGCTGCAGTGGCCACCATTTCTAACTGTGTCTTGCCTGGGCCATTCAGGCTTAGGAGGCAATTTCTGGAAGCCAGCAGGTGGGTTTTTTTTGTCCCTGATCACATGGCCAAACAAGATGGTGCAGCCATCTTTGCAGCTAGCAAAGAGGCTCAGCTCAGAGGTGGGGTTATGGGTTTGTTTTTTGTTTGTTTTTTGGTGCTGCATGTAGGATTTGCTGCTGCCTTGGCTGAGAACTACTCGTAGTGTGCTAGAATTGCTCCTGTAAGTTTTCGTTTTTAAAGAAATTGTTACTCTATAGTATAGTACTGTTTGTAAGCACTCTGGGAACTGCTCTGCTTCTTTTTAAATACTGTACTATACTTTGCAAGCTACAGAATTGTATTTGTAAGTACAGTTCTTTGCAAAGATAAAATTTGTTTGCATTTGCTTTGAAACTGCTTGTAGAAATGCTACCCAGCATCTACACAAAGCATTCTATAATGTGTGCTGTATCCCGTGGTTGGATTCAAACAATTTTATAACTGGTTCTCCGCCTTAATGACCAGCTGAGTAGGCATGGGTAAGCAAGGCCAACTCAACATCACTCATGTCAAGGGGTGCTTTGCCTTGCTCAGCCTCTCATGACAATGGGGATGTTGCAACAATCATAAGTGTGAAAAACAGTCATAAGTCACTTTTCTCAGTGCCATTGTAACTTTGAATGGTCACTAAATGAACTGTTTTAAGCTAAGGATTGCCTGGACAAAAATACAAAGAACTTCTTTGCTTGTAAAAACCTTCCCTAAATACCAATCATTAGATTAGAAATACCTGCAAGCCGGAGTTACAAATCAAGCAGGGTGTCACAGCACCTTGAGGAATTAAAATATTTAAAATGCAATGATAACTATCAGCAGCCAACTCTTGCTCATAAAGTGAAACCCTTTAGCAGAGAGGTCATTTAAGATCTACAGAAAATGGGTGGACATATTTGGGCTACAAAAGGCCAAGCTAAAGAGACAAATTAACAAATTATATAAAGGACCCAGGTTCAAGCCTCCCAAGCTTGTCGGGATCACAATAAAATTAGTACATGCCATAGATATCTAAATAAGCTTCAAGCCTGGTGTCATGTTACTAAGCCTTATTATAATGAGAGAAAACTAAAATGAATTGGAGGATCCACACCCTTACTTCCTTTTTAAAAAATTCTTACTATCAGTGAGCAATCATGTGCCTTGGCCCCTCCAAAGCAATGCAAAAGAATCAAAGGTGCTTTTTCAAGAGGCAACTGGTCTTTCTGGAAACCAAGAAAGTTCAGTTGTCTTTTGAAAAAAAGCACCTTTGGGACAGCCCTGACCTGGATGACTGAAGAATCCCCATTCCTATGCTCCTGTGCTCAGTTAACTGACAAAGCACCCTTTCACAACCAGGACAAGCAATCCTTAGATCCATTTGCACCACTTAAAAATACCAGCTGGTCTTAGTCACCTCACAAAATATCCTTAGGAAATAATCCAGATTTAAGGAAAGATCACATGCCCCCAGAAAGGCAGTAAAAGAACCAGTCTCAAGCTTGCATCCTGCCTCTTGGAAGTACACCCCAAAAGGATGGTGTCAGGAACCACGAAAGCAGTGTAAAAAGCTTAAAACAACACTTCCCCTTTAAGAAAGTCAAGCCCCCTAATAAAGCAAAGAACAGAAAAGTACCAGTAAAGGAAGGGAAAAAACCCTCCGGAAAAGCTCAGGCAACAGAAAGTCTGGCCGTACTGGCAAGAACCTTTAGCTGTTAAAATGTAATAAGGTTTAACCAAAGAGGCAGTTTCTGTAAGCAGGGCAAAAAAGATAAGGATTAGGCTAGAAACAACACTAGAACTTTTCCTTTCAGCCTTGTAGAATTAGCCCTGTAGATTGGGGAAAAAAACAAAAGGCTGTTGGAAGGAGATTTTTTTCAACAACCTGTTCTCCGAACTGCTCCGAAAGTTAGAAAATGGTTCTCCTGAATAGGTGCAAACTGGCTGAAACCCACCACTCTTCTCTAAACTGCTGATTTTCAAATTTGCAAGCTATTTATATGAGTTTTTGGTTTTTTACCTAGAGAGACTTGTTCTGATCAAGGCAATGTTTTTTTTAAAAGGTTTTAAATCTAAATTGCCTCCAGAATTTGTGGATACCCCATCGCTGAAGGCTTTTAAGAAGAGACTGGATAAGGCATTTATCAGAAATACCCTTGTGAGAGCAGTGGGTTGGACTAGATGACCTCAAGGTCCCTTCCATCTCTGTTATTATTGCAAACCAAGAGTTCTGTAATACCCCTCCCCCATTGCCTGCTGGGTGGGTGGCTGGAGACTGTTAAGCTAAGTGGGAAGTGGTGTTTTTTTTTTAAAGCAACTGCAATCAGAGTTCTGTAAATTACTGCCCCAACCTCCTCTGGGTAGCTATCTGAAGACGCTTGAGTTGATCAGCAGCAAATGGGTTTTTTTTATAAACCTGAAAGGGAGCTACTTGGAGGTCATTTAGTTCTTCCTTTGGCTGTACCGGAAACAGCTGATTGGTAGAGATGGAAACAGCTGATTGGTGGTGGACTGGAAGTAAGTCAGATCTTCATTCATTTAACGAGCCATTTGATTCAATTAATGAATTTGATTTTAAACATGTGTAAAATTCAGTCTGATTCATTTGATGATTTTTTTTGACTTATGAACCTAATGGGCAGCCTCCATTAGGTTCGTACCTCAAGGACTACCTATAATAAAGTTCTAAGCTGGAAAAAAAAAAGCTCTCAGATCTCTTCATTGGTCATTTAGACAGATCACATATTGACAAAGATACATGCTGGATTTATAATAATAAAGATCCATTATGTAACTGTTAAGCCTAGAATAAACCTTCCTGGCAAGATAAACACTAAGAGGAAAAAAAAAATGGAACTACTCCCTTGGCCTTTATATGACATCTGAAGACTCAGTACAAGGACACATTTTCTCCTTTCTGTTTTTTTTTCTCCCTCAGTTAATCAGGTGACTTGAAAAGAAACTAGATAAGGGTATTGTTTGCAGTGACAACATCCTGATGATACTATCAAGGGAGATCACAGGAAAAAAAAAAATTTTTTTTGAGCCAATGGAGTCATTAGGGAGAGTTCAGTGAATCTAGGTTAATTATTACCACAAGCAGCTTGGAGCTAGCAATTATAATTTGTTGTTGTCGATTTATTTTTTCCTCACCAAAGGAAAACCCTGATGCTATAAAATATTTTTTCCCAAAGCTATTGTATGTTTCCTGTTCTGCAGTTAATGGTTTGATACTCTTAGTAAAATGCCTCTTCAATTACTTCTGTTAAGTGCTGTTCATGGAACTGTGATTACAAGTAAAAGCTTGAAGTTATGCAGCAAAATTCATTAAATTTGTCAAATCTGTTTTGGAGCTAAGTAATATGCATGTGAGTATGAAAATACATAAATCCCTTGTGCATGTATTGGTAAATATTTCTTGGTTAAAAGTTATACATAATTTACTACACTAGAAATACAGTATTTTAAATTTGTAGTATTTTAATTTTAAATAATTAACATCGTGTAGACATTTGGATTTGGTGGCAGTTAGAAAAATTTGGTAAAGTTAGAAAAATTAATGAAAATTTCGATGCTTTTCCATTCAACTATGCATGAAAAAGGGCGTTGGTACTTACCTGATATGCCCGTTCTCTGTGAGCTGTGAAGAGCATCCAGAAGTGGGAGGTGCTTCAATCTCTTCTGGAAAGGCTTAAAACTCCGGGACGTTCCTCCTCCTCCACTGGACACCTCAGCATTCCCCAGTTTTGCGAAGACTGAGTGCCCAAGTCCGGGACTCATCACCTAATTTAGATCCCTGACTGGAACGGGACCCCACCAGACAGAAAGAAATGAGTGGGGCTGGATGCTTTTCACAGCTCACAGAGAATGGGCGCATCAGGTAAGTACCAACACCCTTTCTCCCATGAGCTGTTCAGAGCATCCAGAAGTGGGACATACCAAAGCTTGGTCTATCCTTAGGGAGGGTCTCCGTCTGGATCTAAATCCACTCCTAAACTCTATGGACCCTCTGCAGGACTCTTCTGCCAAATGAAGCATCCACTGAGGCGTAGACATCAATTTTATAATTTCTGACAAAGGGAGATGGTGAAGCCCAAGTCGCCACTCTGCAGATTTCGTCTATGGAAGCCCAAGTGGCCCATGCTACTGATGTTGCCGCACTCCTTTTCGAGTGGGCTGCAATGCCCTTAGGAACTGAGATGGACTGGCATTCGTAACTTTTAACTATGGTGGCTCTCAACCATCTACCAATGGTCATCGACGACACCCTGTGTCCTAAAGTGGATGGGTTGAAGGAGAGGAATAGAGCCTCAGATTTTCTAAATGCCGCCGTGCGGTCTAGATAGATGCTTAACACCCTTCGAACGTCAAGTCGATGCCATTGATGCTCCAGTCTATGAGATGGTTTCAGACAAAAATTTGGAAGCACCAACTCCTGCGCTCTGTGGAAGGCTGAATTTACTTTAGGGATGAACGATGGATCCAATCTGAGAACCACTCTGTCTGCATGAAACACGCACAGGTCCTTTCTCATCAACAATGCTGCCAACTCGGAAATCCTCCTTGCTGATGTGATTGCAATTAAAAAGACCACCTTATATGTCAGGAATTTGAGACTAGCAGTTCTTAAAGGCTCGAACAGGCCAGTTGTAAGTGCGGTTAACACCTTGTTGAGCTCCCAAGTGGGATAGCGGTGAATTACAGGAGGTTGTAAGTTTGCAGCACCCTTAAGAAAGCTGCGGATATGTGGATGGTGCACTATGGAATGAAGATCACCCTAGGATAGCACCGAAGCTAAGGCCGCCACCTGTCTGCATAAAGTATTTGGAGATAGGCCCTTGGTCAACCCCTCCTGTTAAAAGTCTAATAATTGTCCTATTGATGGGGCAGTTGGGTCGATCTTAGTTCCCCGGCACCAGCGACAGAAAGTGGACCACGTGGCCTCGTGTATACGATTTGTAGAGGACCGTCTGGATGCTTGTATGGTGGCAATGGCATCCTCTGAAATCTGTTGGGTCCTTAAACGGTTCCTCTCAACCTCCATACAGCTAGGCTGAGTCATTGTGAGTCCGGGTGAAGTACCGGCCCTTGCGAAAGGGAAACCCTCGACGGTGGAATTTTCCAAGGTTGTTCTCTCGACAGGTCCTGTAAGTCTGCGAACCACGTTCGCCTGGGCCAGTAAGGGGTGACCAATATCAGTTCCGCTCATTCCTCCAATAACTTCTGGATCAACCTGGTATTACATGGAGTGGAGAAAACGCATATAGAAGTCCGGGAGGCCACTGACATCGCAGAGCGTTGACAGCCTCCACCCCCTGAGTCGGGTACCTTAAAATATACCGGGGCAATTGGGCATTGCAGGGAGAGGCAAATAGATCGATCACCGGTTGCCCAAACCTCCGCACTGCTTCCTGGAAGAGAGACAGGTGTAGGCGCCACTCTGCCTGATCTATCGAGGCCCTGCTGAGCCAGTCCACTTGTGTGTTTAAGGCCCCTGCTATGTGCTCTGCCTTGAGTGACAACAGATTGGCCTTGGCCCACTTGAACAACCTGGCCGCATTAGAAGTTTGGAGTGAGTACCCCCCTGTCTGTTTACGTGGGCCTTGGTTGTGAAGTCTGTCAAGACCAGAACGTAGTGTGATTGGAAAGGGGGTAGAAAACTGTTTATTGCCAGATGAACTGCTCACAGCTCCAACAGGTTGATGCTTTGTGATTGTTCGGAAATAGTCCAAATTCCCTGTGCAGTGTGGGATTGGAAATGAGCTCCCCATCCTACCAGGCTGGCATCAGTTGTGATCGTTGCCCTGCAAGGTTCCTTGAAAGGACACCCCTTGTTTATCGTGTTTTCCGACCACCAGCGGAGCGATCGGAGAACATTGTGCGGTACCTTTATCTGGACGTTGGAAGTGGCTCTTCCGGATCACTGGAAAGGTAGCAGGAACCATTGCAGAACTCTAGAATGGAATCGAGCCCAAGGCACAATGGAAATACAAGAAATCAGTTTCAGTAACAGTTGAGACAGAACTGCCAGGGAAACCCTCTTTAAGCTCTGATCTCTCTGGCCAAAGACTGGATACTATTCAACCTGTCCTGAGAGAGAAGAACCTTGCCCTTCACGGTATCTATCACTGCCCCTAAATGAACGAACCTAGTTGAAGGGATCAAATGGCTTTTATTTATGGAAAAGCCATGACCTTGAAGGGTTTCCAGAGTAAACTTGGTATCCAAATTTGCTTGATGTCTGGAAGATGACAAAATTAAAATATCATCCAGATAACATTGTAAACGAATAGATTTGATCCTGAGGGAGGCAGCCAAAGCCACTAGGACCTTGGTAAAAGTCCTAGGGGCTGAAGCCAGACCGAATGGTAGGGTGATATATTCGTAGTGCCGATCACAATAGCAAAATCTAAAGTATCTGTAGTGAGCAGGTCTAATTGGTATATGTAGATAAGCCTCTGTCAGATCTATAGAGGTCAGGACATCGTTCTCTCTGATGCTGAGCAGAATGGACTGGAGAGTAGTCATCTTGAATTTTCGATAAACCAATGATCTGTTCAGACATTTGAGGTCCAGAATTGCCCTCCAGCCTCCTGAAGTCTTTGGGACCACAAACAATAGAGAGTAACAGCCTTGACCCCGTTGTTCAGATGGGACCTCTCTAACGGCCCGAATATGCAGAAGATGATTGATAGCCTCCTGCATCAACGGTCTCTTAATGGGGTCCGTGGACCTAGGGCTCCTAATGAAAAAGTTCGGAGGGGAGGATTGAAACTCTAGCACCAAACCAAACCTAACAGAGTCCCTGACCCATGCATCAGAGATGGAGCTGTCCCATTGATCAGCAAACAATTTTAGCCACCCTCCAATGGGAGCTGCTATCAAGGACTCACTTGGGGTGACAAAAAAATTGGCCTCCGGTACCTCTGGGGTTTTTTCTGTTCTGGCCTCCCCGCTGACCTCTGTCGGAAGATTCCGACCTATCCTGTCTAAAACTGGGTCTGTAGCCTGATGTTCTCTGCGATCTGGGAACGTATGGGCCTTGATAGTAGGTCCGAAAGGAACCCCTTCAAAATGACTGGGGCATTCTGTTTTCAGATCTCCGAAAAAGAGGTGAAAGCACTTTTTTCTTGTTTCTATTCTCAATAAGCAGAGGCTCCAAGACACTGCCAAATAATTTATCCCCCAATATTGGGGCTGATGCCAGCTTGCATTTATGCTTGGTATCCCGCCTGCCAATGTCTGAGCCATAGCAGTCTCCATACTGATATGTGAGATGCTATGACTCTAGATGAGAATTTGACTGCATTAAATGTGGCGTTGGCGGAGAATTCTGCCGCTGCAGTAATCTTAGCAATGTCCTGGTGGGCTCTGACATTTGACGCCGGCAATATATCCCTCAAGTGGAAGAGCCATTGTAGGGAGGACCGTGTAAAAAAGGACACAGCTGTAGCTGCCCTAATGGACCAGGCGTCAGAAACATGCACCTTACAGAGTGCCAACTCTGCTTTCTTTTCCTCCAGTCTCAGGGCTTCCTTGGCCTCATTGGGAAAGGTTGAAAAAGAGGCCAGTGCCACAATGGGCTCATCCACCTCCGGTGTTTTGAGAAAATTTGAAAACTCTGGTGCCAAATTATAATATTGTTTATCGTACCCTGTTGGGGATGGGTAGGATGCTGCTGATGCTCATTGATTTTGTACTAATTCAGCAAACATACGAGGGACAGGAATAGTTTCTGCCTCATTAGCCAGTTGTGAGAATATTAGATCCTTGGATTCATCCTGAGACCCTGTTGACAATGGATGAGGGCTTGATGTGCCTAGTTTAGCGGTGTTCTTTGCTTTAAACAGTAAAGATTTAAAGAGGTGCAGACGAAAAAAGTCAGAAAAGGTAGGCTGGTCCAGAATAAGGCCTTCGTCATATGACATTCCTCATTCTAGTGGGTCAGCCTCTGACAACCCCAAGTCCATCTGATGGATCGACCCCACCTCCATGGGGACATCCTGGTCATCTAATTCCACCTCCTCCTGAAGACCCTGGGCTGGTATGTCAGGGACATTGGGGAATACCTGAGTTTGATGATGTCCCATATGCACAAAGGATCGAGCAGACAGGGATCCCGCTTCCGAAGTAGCTGAAAAGTGTCTGGTCTGGATGGACTGCTGAACTCCAGCCTCAATGCCCTTTTGTATGGCCATCTCCATCCATTGCCTCATTTCGATGGGAAGAGTCTCAGGTAATCCCTCCTCCTTTCTTAAACCGGCGGCCATAGGGGTGAGGGTTGCCTCTGGGATTCACCGGGCAGAGCTCATTGGAGGAGATATGCCTATGCTGTCCAGAAATAGCCTATCTGGGCTGGGTGCAAGAGCCCCAACAATGTACTTGGGCCCTGATCCAATTGTTGTGTCATAGCCATCTTGTCCGCCTCCCTGGCCCGTTTCTGCCACTGCCTTTCCAAGGCTTGGTGCCATCTATGGGCATCCTTATCCGCTGCCTTAGAGGCCTTTTGGGGGCCCACTGACTTATCTCAGGACTTATTTGTCTTGGAGCGGAAGACGTTGTCACCTTCCATTGTGGAGGACTGAAACTCATGTCTCTAACTTTATTATTATTATTATTATTATTATTATTATTATTATTATTATTATTATTATTATTACTTAGGGGTGGTGCCTACCCCTGTGGTTGAAAGTAGGCTGCTTCTCCAGGAGTGTAAATATATATATATACATATGCCTATATCTATATGTAAGCCCGTATATATGGGAAACAGTATCTAAGGGTCCCCAGAAAGGGAAACCCCCCCAAGCACTCCAAGCAAGAAATATTCAGGATCCCTGGTCCCCAAGAAGGGAAACCAGTGGGGAATGGCACCTGTAATATTTAGGCACGAACTTGAAGCCAGCCATTTAAAAAGGCAGGAAGGCAGAAACTCCGATGTTAAATGCCTGAGCAGTTTAATGAGTCGCTGCTGCTGACTCTCCAAAATGTCAGACAAATGATCCTGTAAAGAGAAGTGAGCCGCGGCTGCAAGCGTTCCGGCAAGATCGCAAAGATAAGACGATCGGGGAATTAGATAGGCTAATTGCCTGAAGCGGCCATCTCAGACTGCCTGCGAAGTGGCAGGCTCCGCCAGTCACAAAGAGCTGCTCTCAACTAATCGGGGGGAATAACCTAATACAGCCACAAGCCTTGAAATCGCTAGATTAATAGGGGGAAAAATTTGCAAGCCGAATTAACCCAAGAGCAAACCTGAATCTTGACTAGCTGAATCAGAAACCATTCCAGTCAGGGAGTGCACAACCTCTTACCACAAAGGCTGAGCTAAAACTGGGGGATGCTGAGGAGGTGTCCTGTGGAGGAGGAGGAGCATCCCGGAGTTTTAAGCCAAGCCTTTCCAGAAGAGACTGAAGCACCTCCCACTTCTGGATGCTCTGAACAGCTCATGGGAGAATGAAGTAACCTTGTAGTAGTACTGTAATACTAGTTTAAGATCAGAGTATCTTTAGATTAAGGGAAGTGAACAGATTAATCCACTCAGGTTTTAATTCATTATGATTTTGTTTCTGGTTTGTTAGTTTAATGAAGAGACTCAATAAGTGGCTTCATTTCATTCTTGTTTCTATTTTGATAATTGGCTTGGGTGATGGCATGATGACATAAAATATGAAAAATATCAGAAGAAGAAAAGGGAAAAAATATGTTTTGGCTTGCTAAGACTTCAACACAATAAAAGAAACTGGGGTTGCAAAATGCCCTTCCTTAGCAACATTTGGAATATTATAGATTTTCAATTCCTTCACAGCACAAGTAGAATTAACTGAGAGAAATGCGCAAAATAAAAATGTTACTCTCGTGGGGCTATTTCAGGCATATTTATTATTGAGGACTGGCAGACGAATAGAATGAAACATACTGGCTTTGTTTGTTCCATAGCAGGGCAATTTTAGGAGCCAAAACGGAAATTACCAGATGAGAAATTATATATATTGCAATTCAGAAACTTATAGATAACCATAACTTAGATTCTAGTGATGCAAGACCCTGACATGGCTCAACCCAGCTATCCATTACATTAAGCAGCAGGGATATTAAAAAGCAGTATTTTTTTCTTTTTTCTAAAAGAAGCACTGCCTTTACTAAAATATATAGGAAGCTACTTTCTCATTTCCATTCAGATTTACAGACATTATATCTCTTTTTTTTTTTGTCCCCTTCAGTTGCATTTCTCCTCTTATTGGATATTCATCTGAAATCCTTCTGCCTGCATTTGGGCAATGATTAAGTATTCTTCCAAATCATCCATTAGCAATGACTTGCAACTTTATTCCCCATGATAGCAAATTGAAGTGGCAGCAATGCTGAGCAAGCAAAACTGAAGAACAGCAGCAATAACAAAAGGGGAAAAAGAACAGAGGCACAATAATGCAAGCACAATAACAAAATGATAATTGTATTCAGCAATGGAAAGTATTCAATTAGCTAAGGTCCTATCACCCAGTATATTATTGATTCCTAGGGATGCAACTTAGGTCAAAAGAACAGGGAAAGGAATGTTACATCTATTGTGAAGAAAGAAAAAGGCAAGTTACTATTTATATTAGATTGCTAGATGCCTAGATTACTAGATGTTTTTCTTGTAGAAATACTCAGGATGGTGCTGGTAACGCAGCTTCTCAGCTAATATTCTTTTCAATAGTTACATACTAATCAAATTAATACCAAGGTCAGCTTGAGCCAAAATACAGTAGAAACTCTGGTCATAACTTTGGTCGCAACCCGATTTGGTCATGACCTGAACCTAATTTTAGAAATTTGGTGCTTACAAAAAAAAAAAAAATGGCATGGAAGGGGAAATTGGCTGTGGAGAAAAAAGGGGAACTTTTTTGGTCGGAACCTGATTTGGTTGAGGTCAGAAGTGTTTGTGACCAGAGGTTCTACTGTACTGGCTATATCAATTGTTATAGATGCACCTATTTTTACCTAGGGTGCTCTTTTAGGTGTGTTTTTGTTTTTCTGTTTTTTACCTTTGTAAGTGTTTGCTATCCAAAATCTTTAATCTAAGTTGGGTGGACATATAAAATGAATGAATGAATCAATAAATGATCTTTAGCTATGCCCCCCCACTTTCCCTCCAAAGCTACAGCAGCCACTGTTTTCTGCAAATTGTGGTGTTTGTCTGTGTGTCTGTGTTATATAGCCAAAAGACTAACATTGTTTCCACTTTCCACTTTTTATTCTTGTCCTTTTTGCCTTTCAGTTTATTAAAAAGTTATTTATGAAACCATGATGGTTTCTTCTGGGATCTCTTATTTTTCTTTTTTCGTGGTATTGTGCTGGACTAGACTTTTATAACTAATTTTCAGAATTTCCCAAGCTTCTTGAATTGCTTTCCCCTTAAAGATTTTTGTTGAAATCAACTACCTTAAAGTCTAAGATGCTAGTTTGACTTTGTTCTGTTACCTATGCCTGCATTATGTTGAATTCCAATATCATATGGTCACTCTTCCCCAAAGTTCCCGTAATATCAATCCCTTCTATCATTTCATCTTTGATAGTGAGAATAAAGACCAGTAAAACTGACCTGCTAGTTCCTTTTTCTACCTTTTGGGACACAAAGTTGTCCGCTAGTTGCAGAGTTTGTCTTCCTGTTGATGTCAGATAGTTAATCCCACACAATGGATGTAATAGGCTACAGTGGTCAACAGTCAGTTTCAATATCTCCTGAGTAAGTACATAATTATGCAGAAAATGTTTTAATTTAGTTTTAATATTAAAGGAAAGCATCAAGGAGAAAGAAAAAGCACGGTGGAACAAGAAAAGAAAAGCAACAGGGAAAAAAAAGTACTGTGATATTCTCCTAATTGTTTTGTCCAATTAATTGAACAAAATTAATTATAATATGATGAAGAGCTAAGAAGTGTTAAGTCGTTTAGTTTGTAGTCTTATAGTTTCAATGAATATTATATTAATCTGATTGGCAAAATAAAAAAGTAAAAGTGTAGGATATTGGGCCTTTCCTCACTGTTTGAAGTACTCTTCACCTCTCCTTGTGGGTGTTTGTGTGTGTGTGTGTGTGTGTGTGTGTGTATACCTTTACATCATTGTGGATTCCTGGCAACTCCCTGGACAATTCCCTGAAGCTTTCTTGGCAAGACATTGAAATGGGTTTTCCATTGCCCTCTCCTTAGAGCTAAGAGAGAGTGACTGGCCCAAGGTCATCTACCTGTTTCACTTTTTAAAATATAATTTTATTGTAAGTTTTAAAAGCAAAAGTAAACATTAATACAAACTAAAATAAAATAAGAAGAGAAAAATGAAAAAATAAAAGATAAAGTACAAGAAGGTAAAAGAAGAAGAAAAAGAAAAATAGAAAGGAAAGGAAAAAAAATATAAAGATGTGGCTTCCAATCTTCCTTACTGCCCTTCTATTTTTAAAGACTCTTTTCTTTCTATACAGGTAGCCAGGGGTGGGATTCTACAGGTTCGCACCTATTCGCTAGAACCGGTTGTTAACATTCTAAGCAGTTTGGAGAACCGGTTGTTAGAAGAAATTACTGGCCTAATCCTGTAAGGAAGGCAGGAAGGAAACATTCTGGTGTTGCTTACAGAAACTGCCTCTCCGTTTACCCTTGTTACATTCTTGGCAGGACAAGACTTCCTGTCTCAGGAATTTCTCTGGAAGTTTTTTCCCCTCCTTTGTTGGTACTTTGCTTGTGTGGAGTGCCCAATCAAAGTTACAATGGCACTGAAAAAAGTGATTCATGACGATTTTTCACAATTCTGACTGTTGTAGCATCCCCACAGTCATGAGAGGTCAGGCAAAGAGATGCGTGCCTCAATGTGAGTGCAATTGAGCTGGCCATGCCCAGCCAATAACATGACCACCAAGCCACATCCACCAACTAAACCACACCCACAGAACTGGTTGTTAAAAAATTTGAATCCTACCCCTGCAGGTAGCCCTGAACATATGAACACAATTGAGCCCAAAATTTATGTTGCTAATTGAGACATTTGTTAAGTGAATTTTGCCCCATTTTATGACCTTTCCTGCCCCAGTTATTAAATGGATCGCTATAGTTGTTGAGTTAGTAACACCATTGTTAAGAGAATCTGGCTTCCCCATTGACTTTGCTTATCAGAAGGTCACAGAAGGTGTTCACATAACAAAGTTCCACAACTTTTGTATAATCATCAGTCCCAAGAGGAGAAATTCTGGTTTCAGCTGATCTTAAAAATTCTTGGAATCAGCATACTGCGTCTGAACTCCAAATCTTCTAGCTTTTTTGCATATCCACCCAACATAATGAAATTGCTTTTCTTGTTATTCACATTTCCAACATAGATCTGAAGTAGCTTTATACATTCTAGACATTTTTTCCAGTGTCATATAACAATAGTAAATCATTTTATAAACGTTATTTTTAAGATTATGACATATTGTCTATTTCAAATCTTTCATCCAGGTACTTTCCTGTTGTTCCATCTGTATATTATAACCAACATTTTAGCTGATGTTACCATACATTCTTCCACTTGCCCTGTTTCAAATGTCAATTAGAAGTTTATACATTCTAACAATTATGTATTTATCCTTAGTATACATTTCCCTTTCAAAGTCAACAACATTCAAAACCATCTTGTAAATTATTGTGTCTACTTTGAATCTTTCTGTTCACTTCCTGTCTGGATTATTGCAATGTGTTCTATATAAGGCTGCCCTTGAAGACTACTTGGAAGCTGTGGTTGAGCCAGAATATGGCACAAGTTGTGAAAAGTGCAGTTCAGTATACCCATATGGCATTGTGCCATCAATACATTGCAAACTGCACTGACTGTTACAGTGCTGCTGGCCACATCCTCTAATAAGGAAGATATGGTGGGATTGGAGTCAGGCGCATTTAGGGATGATAATTGAGGAAACCATCAGGATGATTTGTTTGCACCCAATCAGTCTAGCCACCCTAAACAGAGATTCAACAACCAAAAGGAGAACATAGTAGATCTGACAGACTTGCCAAGAAAAAGCTTCAGTTAATACTGAAGAAGTAAATAGTCACTACCATATATATACATTTTGTATGGCTGATTTATTGACCTCATTCCCTGAGATCAGACAATGAGGAAAATCTTTTCAATCTCAGCATTGTCATATTTACTTTGCAAATGTCATGCTTAGAATTCTGGACATCACTTCAACATTTCATTGTTATGTTCCTTAGATTTGATGCTTGTTTATTGGATTCTTGATCTATGCCAAACATGTGACTATGTTTCTAGCTGCTATCCAAAGATATTGGTAAAAAGGACTATTTTCTTCTAAAAGTTCTGTCTGAGCTTGTATATCAATGGACTGTGGCAGGCAACCAACTTAGTATCTTGTGGCTGGCAGCCAGTAATGCTGGTGCAGAAAGCTGGCTCCCAATAGGCCTCAGGGTATAATTCAAGGTGGTAGTCATCGCATGCAAAGCTGTTCCATGGCAAAGGGCCAGTTTAATGGTAGGACTGCCTTTCTCCAAGTATTTCTACCATCTCACAAGTGTGAGAATGCTTGTGGCACTGCTCCTGCCCTCTAGAACAGAATACTCCTTGAGATTCAGATGAGCTTCAGCCTGGTGGTCTTTTGTAAAGTTCTTAAAGACTCTTTCCCCCCTGGGTATTGGGGAATAAAGTTCCCATAATTAGAGGGCATTGTTTATGGAGATATACCAGCTGTTTCAGGCATGATAGGTTTTAATTTTTGTTGGGGATATTATCATTGTTTTAACTGGATTTAGCTGATGAAATCCAGTGAAGTGAATAGATAGATAGATAGATAGATGATAGATAGATAGATAGATAGATAGATAGATAGATAGATAGATAGATAGATAGATAGATAGATAATCATCAGTTCCCTCTATTACATTTTTCTGCACTGTATGTAGATAATGAGGGCATATAGCAAAGTGTTTCTTCTAGCAATAGCCACCCTTCCTATGATTTAATGGTTTAATGTTCTAGAATCTTAAATCATGATAAAAATGTTCATTATATGGATACACAAATGAAGTATGTTTACCACAGTAAATGTAGTAACTTTAATGTAATATAGGACTGCTGCATCATACTGTATTAATACAGCTACCTATCTAAAATCAGTCACTGAAAATGTATCCTCCTGTCATCAGGCTCTTCTGGCAATTTCACAGTTCTAAATAGCCTGCTGCCAAATCTATTTTCTCACCAATAAATGCATGAATAAAAATATTATGCAGTTCAAAAACTAAAGCAAACCTCTAGCTGCTCAGTTTCCTTAGTTATAGAACAAATCTGTACCAGAAATAACAGTGATATAAAGGTTAACACAAATATTTATTAAAAGATGCACAATAAGCATGAAATATTGAAACAGAGAGAACATGAAGATGAAATTAACTGATCTGGGGCTAAAACTATGTCATGTAATTGCAATATGTCATCATAATATCTAGATCATAAAGTCTTGCCTTTACAATCTGTTCTCTGTATATGGATAGTGCTAACTAACAAAATAACTCAAGACTCTCTATTCTGTGCAAGCCATACCACTTCTGGTTATTGAAGGAGGAACAAAATAAATCTGAAAACCTATCAATTTTATAGCAATGATATATTATGACAAAGCAAATAACTACATGCCTTCTCGCTGAAAGCTAAAATGGCACTGTAGTAACTATCCTGTCTCTAGGGTGTTTTTTTTTTTTTTTTGCATTGCAATCTTAATTTCTTCTACTTTGGCACGGCAGTGGCCTGTTGTTCTGTCTGGCCTGCACTTACCATGGTTACTGATTGGTGGATTCTTATGCTCCTCTATCACTTTCATCTCAGCTGGGGAAAAAAGACCAAGTCTTATCTTTATATAAGCTCCCACACCTTCCTGATGTGCCCATCAGTCAACCACTAAAAAAATGAAAGTAAACATCACAGTTTTGCCATTATTGTACTTGACCAAAAAGAGAAAGCTGGAATATATCTTGTCAGGGAGGGAGGGAGGGAGGGAGGAAGGAAGATCACTAGCACTGATGATGTTACTTGGTTTAGGTAATGAAATATGTCTGCAAGAAAACAAGCAAGCTCAGAGAGCACCAAGGACCCCTCATTTCAACTGTGAGTTACAAATATTCTCCTTTATAGGTCTACTCTTTCACCCTGCCATCAGTGAATTTTGTATATACATACACACATAGACTAACACCCATTGTGCACATAGACATACACATACGTACATACATACAGGCTTCATTAATGCAATGGTCCAGGATGAAATTACTGTAAAGGTCAGATAATAACTGGAGGAAAAGTGCATTCCTATCATAGCACACAATAACTAACACGAGTGAAGAAGTGGCCTACGATGAATTATAAGTGTTCCTCAACTCACAACCAGTTATTTAGCAACTATTTTGAACTTCTGGTGGACCCATTGGAATATGCCCAGGATTTTGACAGTGGGGTCTCTCCCTGCAATCATGTGGCCACACTTCAGGCGCTCAGTCCCAGACCATATTTAACAAAATAACAGAGTAGGAAGGGACCTTGGAGGTCTTCTACTCCAACCTTCTGCTCAAGCAGGAAACCCTATACCATTTCAGACAAATGGTTGTCCAATATCTTCTAGTGTTAAAGCACCCACAACTTTTGGAGGCAAGTTGTTCCACTGATTAATTGTTCTAACTGTCAGAAAATTTCTCTTTAGTTCTAGGTTGCTACTCTCCTTGATTAGTTTCCATCCATTGCTTCTTCTCCTGCCTTTAGATACTTTGGAAAAAAGGTTGACCCCCCTCTTCTTTGTGGCAGCACCTCAAATATTGGAACATAGCTATCATGTCACCCTTAATCCTTGTTTCACTAGACTAGACAAACCCAATTCCTGCAACCATTTTCATATGTTTTAGTTTCCAGCCCCCAATCATTTAAGTTGCTCTTTCTGCATTCTTTCCAGAGTTTGTACATCTTTTTTTAATATGGTGACCAAAACTGGATGCAGTATTCTAAGTGTTGTCTTAGTAAGACTTTATAAAGTGGTACTAATAGTTAATTGTGTTTTATTATGGTTTTGCTGAAAACCAAGGTTTACTTCCAGATGTCAGCAGAACCAGCCCATAGCAAACTATATGTTTTCTTAATGACCACCACATGAAAGGTCCTAAAATAGGTTGGTCACACTTTATGACAGTTCTAATTATGATGGGGAGGCTCTACTATGATTGTATATCAAGGATTACCCATATACCAACATACAGACACATAAGGATAGCATTGCTTCTACCAGAATGCTGGAAATGTACAATTTTTGATAGGTAACAAGAAAAGATGGGAAGAAGTTCATACTCAAACTAGGTCAGCCTAATGGATATGGATCAGCTCTACGTTGGTTTTTTAAAAATCTATGAAAGTATATGAGTTTTCAGACATATTTTATGATTGTATAATCCTAAGGGACACTTTTCATTTTACTTTTTATTTTATTCAAAAGAAGGTTAAAATACAAAACTCAAAAAATCCTAAAAGGAACAAAAAGAAAGAAAAAGAAAACACAAAACAATCAAAACACTAAAAAAGTGCATCAAAAAGAAAACCACAACACATATACACAGATTGTCTCCTCTCTAATTGAATACTATTAATACATTACTACAATATTGATTCCCCTTGCAAAACAACCCTCCAATTTTTTAAACTAGTAAATATATTTGCAAATAATTATTCTGTATTCTATACATTATATTAATAATAAAATAGTTAACAGGAAGAAGAATGATAACAAAGATAAGATTAAAGTTTCAAAACTATCTGTTAACAAACTGTTATAGTAATTCACTCATAGAAAGTTTGCCATGGCATCTTATCTATCTCAAATCATCCCATAAGTTAAAAATAATTCACCCTGGATCAAATGTCCACATCTCTTATCAATTGTTGTCTAATCAAATATAATAGATTACCCCTCCATAGTATCTTCCCAATAAAGTCTAAGTAGTAGTTGTTTTCTGTTCGGTGTAAAAATCCACTCTTCAATCTCCCTCAGTCTCCAATTTGTCACTTTCCCATTTGGTCATACTCCTAGTATGGTAAGGATATACAGTCTTAAACTTTAAAGACATGGGCTCAACTCAGTTAGTTCTCCATCTGTGGGGATATCTCTTTGGTCTGTAGCATTCAGATCAAAATCCTTTTGTGTATCTTTATTCAAAATTAGATATCTGTGCATAGTTTCCATGACCGTTATCATCTCATCAAACTTTTAAAAAAACCTTTCAGTTAAAAGCGGCATACTGCCCAACCGTCCTTTCTTAGATTTCAGCCACTGTTTCTTGCTTGTAATCTGATACATTATTACTCTGTGAAACTTGATCAGGGAACAAAAAAACATTAAAGCAGAAGGAAACAAGAGATATTTTCTGGGTATTTCAATTCATGGTCAAACAAAAAATTCAAAAGAGATAAAGAAATATTTTGTAAATTCAGAAAGTACAGAAATCGTGTGGTAAGAGTCCAATATTAATGTAAATCGAAATGAAAGCACTTCACCACCCAGAAATATGGCTGTGCTTCCATACAGAGAGAACAAAGGTTATTCAGAACAACATATATCAAAAGGAAAGAAAAAGGAAAAAAAAGTTCAGCAAGGGCTTGAAATAAACCAGCATGCAACTTTTATGAACAAAAAAACAATCTAAAAAATTAATTCTAAAAGTGAAAGTTAATATCCCAGGTATCCTTAAGAAAATGAAACTGACAACAGGAAATTGGATTCGCCCAGTGACTTTTCAACTGCTTCCGGAAGGAATTGGAATGTTCAAGACTCCCCTTCCCAACTATGTCCATGGTCATCGCAAAATCATTTTATGTTCATTCATGAGTGTTCCCATTCAAATCCAGGCAACAGAACTTCCAGAGAACACCATTTTGTTAACGAAAACAGCAGATCGTCGGTAAGAAAAAAGAAAGGCTCTTACCATGAAGCAGCCATCTTGGGGATGAGTCCTAAGGGATGTTTTTTAATACTGGTAAAATACCATGAAGATCTGCATGGTCCACAAATTAAGATCCTTACTCATTAAGTTCCAAACTTATTATACAGTATCCTTTCAGTCAGATAATCAAAGATAAAATAGCTGGGGAAATTGTCCTGAAAGACAAAAAAGTAAAGACTTCTTTGAGTCAAACTGGTTTCCTGTTTCCTTTGTCATGTATATACAAACTGTAGTATTCTTGAAAATAATACAGAAGTAATTTCCTTTTCATTCTTTGTTTTTATTATTTTTTAAAATCTCTAGTTTGGTGGTCTTGCATTCAAAACTACCCTGTTAAGTAGGTCTGAACCCTACTTAGATGTTTTTTCATATATATCAACCAAAGAATGCAAGCTTGTATGTGAGAACTGAGAATTATATTGTCTAATAATTCTAATAGTAATCCCTTGAATGATTGTGAAATATAATTATCACTCAGGTAATTCTAATAATAATCACTCTTTGACAATTGTGAAAAGTAAGCATCAGGAAATAATTTGGAGGCCTGAGGTTCTTAGTGATCATGATAGCCTAATAAATACTGTGGTTTTCAACCTTGGGTAGGTTTACTTTGGCTGCCACGCATTTCTACTAGAAAAAATACAGCATAGTGCCTCATACATGATTCCTATGACTTGTATTATTGCCTATTCATGACACTTCAATCATATTTCATGAAACAATTTTTGTTTGTTTGTAAACAGGGATGAAGTTGTCCTTATTGCATGGGAAGACTAATTCATGATACTGGCTCTTCATACCAGCTTCCAATTGGGCAGAAGAAGAATTTTCCTTAAGGAAAGGAAAGGAGAATAATATGTACTAGGATAAAATCCAAATCTTTTAAATTTCTGATGGCCAGCTATGAAAATGAAAGAAAAATGAAAGAAATAAAATTGTGATTTTGATGATGATTAGATGAGTAGAGATATGGGGAATTAGAGAAATAATGTGGAATGTTAATTTTAGAGTAAGAGTTTGATATGCTTTTATCTATATCTGTATCAAAGAAAGTTGAAAGTCATTTGTTTTCTATTTTCTTTATTTTTTCATTCTTTTTCTTTCTGTACTTTTACCTTGCTTTTTCTGAATTTTTCTTTCCTTTTAATTCTTTTTCTTTTTGCTTATTTTTATTATTTTTTGAAACTTAATAAATTATACAAAAATAACATATCAAAATGTTATTCAATGATGCTTTCATGTACAAATATTTTCTGTAATAGTGGCTATAACCTTCTTGATTTTTACAAGCCAAATGTTTTTTTTTCCCTTCTTCTTCTATGTCTATTCTATGAGGTAGGGTATTGTTATTCCCATTTTTCAGATAGGGAACTGAGACTGAGAAAGAATGCTTGTCAAAGACCACCCACAGAGCTTCCAACTTCAGTGATTTTTGAACCCAGGTCAAAATCCAGCATGTGACTGAGTGGACCACACTGGCTGTTCTTTCCACCTTTGCTTCTTTTAAACAGGCAGGCATTATTCAGCATGTTTAACATACATGCCATATATTTTGCTATGATCAGTACTACAGAAATGCATAATTAAAAATGGAAGACTAAAAGCACTTTTAAAGCTTGTTTACCTCTGTGACTCCTATGAAACAAATGTTCCTTTCTCCTGAAGTTGCCCACCCACAGGAAAGGAACTGAACAAAGTTGGCTCTGTTAGCCTCTCGCTACTAGAGAATGCCTTGAGAGGTCACATTGAGTTAGAGTCCTGCGGAGTTCTATTCAGCCCCACATAACACTTGCACACCCTATACAACTAATTACATGTCAGATTAGTGATTTCATTATTACCCCACTACCACTAATTAAAATGGCATTGATATTTCTCAAGTAATTTTATATGTTTACATGGTTTAGAAACTCTTTTCAAAAGGAAAGAAAGAAAGGAAGAAGGAAGGAAGGAAGGAAAGAAAGAAAGAAAGATTTTCTAAAATCTATGAAATGTGCTAATGAAGAAAAATTGACTTGCCAAACATTAATCCATATTCATGATGATGCTCTGGCAGGCTTTATTTTTCTTCCCCAAAACTTACTCTCCCCATCCCCCCTTCCCTCATCCCTTACAAAGCCATGTTAGTCCCTGGATCTGTAAAACTGGCAGATGCACGTCATCTTTCCATGTTGAACGTTATTGCTAACTTTGGTCACCCAAATAAGTATCTAATGAAAGTTACATCATTCTAATCTACATTCATTGTTTTAATTATCTGAATCTCCATTAGAACAAAGTAACACTATAGTTTTATGGTATTTGATTAATGAGGGCAGGAAAATTGAAGTTTTTGCAATAAATTGAGGGGGGGGAGGTAGAATAACCAGACTTTTATATTTTCCCCCTTATGATTTTAATTTAATGGCTCGTGTTTTCATTACTGCAGAGGCTGTACACTTTAGCTTGCAATTATGTCCCATCTGTGAAGCACTGTGTTATTACAGTTTATTCTAGTAGCTTTTCAATCACTTTTGAGTTGTGCTTTACAAGTATTCTTGCAGCAGGTGGGCTTACTGGCATGGGACCAGAAATACACAAAGCGCAAAGCTGGAGTTTAATGGCAGCCATATGCATGTGGCACACAGCGCCAGCCTTCCCCCATATGCTGCTAAGCCGCCCCTTCAGCCTGCCAGTCACTCTTCTTACTGACTACTGTCTCTAAGTAGTTTTCCGTCAGGGAAAAATATACCAAGGCAGCAAATTTCTCCAGTGCACCATCCTTATTACTGAGACAACCCTGTCATTAGGAAAAGCACAATGAACCTGATCTGGAGATGCATACCAATTAGGTTGCATGGAGCACTTTTTCCTTCATATCTCTATGGAAACTCAGCCTTCCTGGCTGCAGTGGACAATCAGTAATGTTTCATCCACCCATATGCCACCTAGTTAACATTGTACACTTTAAGGCAACCCACCCCCCCAAAACACAACAACAAAATAGTAAAGCATTCTATCTCCCCCATCACTTGCACTGTAACTCCTGAATGTAAAATGAAAGAAATTAAAGGAAAACAGAAAGAAATTCTAGTTTTCTTAAGATGCAGTTTTAAAAGGTTGGTTATGACAGTCATATTTCCAAATTATAATTATAGTGTGAATTATCTAAATGAGGGAGAAAAATAAATGAAACTTAGCAGTTGTTTTGAGGAGTGTCACATATAAACAAGATTAAAAAGAATCTCAAGATTATTCTTATTCTTTTTTCCCAAAATATATAAGAAATTGTGAATATTAATATTTATGTTGGAAAAACATTAAGTCTGCATATCTTATTCTTCCTTCAGAATAAATTCAATTACCCTGCATTTCTTTTACATTTTATTATATCCTGAGGCATTTATTTTATTTTTGTCTACTCACATTTTAAACATAAAATGAAATATTACTATCCTGCAAGAAAGTTGAAAAGAATGGACTTTACTTTCTTCTGTTACTTTTTTATGCTTTTTACTTTCTCTACCTCTGTTTTCATTGTAGAATGTTGTCTTGATTTCCTCCTAAAATTCAGTTTCAGACAATATTGCCGCAACATCAATTTGATCCTTGTAGATTTTTGGGGATATTAATCTAGGGTAATTAGTAGAATGAAATTATCAACCACAAGATAACTTTTATGTGAATTTAAATATAATTTTCACATACTATTTTTAATACTGCCACTATGTTCTAGCGTTGTTTTTCAATAATCTGAATTGATTGTAGTACTTAAATAATTATGAATGTTAAATGGTTAACGCTGGCTCCCACAACCAAGAAACAGAGATGAGCATTGTGCCCTAGAGTTGTACGCAGCTGGACAGGAAAACCTTTACCTTTAGGTATTTTCTTCATTTCTGCTTTCCACAACCACTATCTTACCCACCCATTTATTAATCGAAAGTAATAAAAAATTCAATCAGTTGGCTTCATTTTTTAAAACCATCAAACTGAATTTTATTCATTTTTACTCGTTAAACTTTATTTTGTATGACAAGGAAGCTCTGCAATGATTACCCAATAACACATTTTAATGAATTCAGTGATCCTCTATGATTACAGCCCAGTTATTTTAGTTATGCTTCTTTACCTAAAAATAAGTTGCACTTCTGTCAAGAAAATGGACATAAGATTGCAGATGTGGAAAAACATGTAGAAGTAGAAGGAAGTATGACATATTTAGGAGATTTGCCAAACTGAGATTTTTGGTCATGATAAAGTAGAAGGCAAAACCATGAGATGCCTATATTACCTTCTGATATGTGATATCAGAGATTTTTTTTAAAAAAAAGTTGCTCCAAAATTTAAAATCATGACCAGTGAAAAATGATAAGAGAAAACCTAAATATTTGCATCTTATTTCTAAACAGGAAAAATAATATGCCCTCTGGAAAAAAGATGTCTAACACAAGGACAAATTAGCACTGTATCAACATTGTCATAATTCTATATGTGCTATCACTTCTACAATATTTATCATCATTATCTTCATTACCATCAGAATCATTGCGACTGTAAGTTTCAAAATGTGAAAAGTTCAAACACTATATGAAAACTAAATAGTATTGTTTAATGACAATAAAAGCACTCCCTGTATGGATTACCATCCTCCAAATGTTAACTCACAAAGGAGAAAATTATTCAAATATGTATAACCATGGCCATTCAGATGTATGGATGAAAATGTGATGGAACTATTCTTTCAGATCTTCTGTCCTTTTCTAAAATGTAAAGGCAGAAAACTCAGCTGTAACAGTAGTGCTATATGGTTACATTAGCCATTATTAATATAATTGACCAAAATGCAGATTCACTGCATAAGAGGTATAGATAATTATGCGGCATAATATTCTAATTCCATTGAAGCTGCAGCAAAATGTCCTAGTTCTATGTAGTGTGGACAGGAATACAATAGAAGATTTTTCATTTGCAACTTTTTTTCAATTAAGCACAGTTCCAAGTGGCTTTCCTATTTCCTTACATATAGATATAGAACAAAAGATCAAGCAAATTGGAAGAAATAGACCTGTTCTTAGACAAGAAGATTGCATCTAAGGAAAAAGTACATTCTTAATCTGAACTTAGTAATACATAAGTAAAAGTCATACATTTTAAGTATGGTTTGTGCTCTATTGGACCAGAAATTTTAGTAGGAAGTATTATCTTTAAAAGCTCAAATATCATTTGTAACAAAAGTAAAATAAGCATGGCTTGTAGTAAAACAAACAAACACAATACAGACAGCAATTCTATATATAGTTTAATACTGTGTGAATAAATCCTTTTGCTAGTAAATAGACACATGCAACACAATGTCCCAATTGTAATTGAATAAGGAACTTGATTTTTTTTCTGAGTGTCATTGCCTTTTTTAAAACAAAAAACAAAACAACACCCTTGCTCTTTTGTTGTGTGTTCTAGTGTGAATGCTAGCAGCTATCTGATTTGGATATACTGTATGTATGAATGAACAAATAGGAGGGTGGAAAATAAGGCAGTGTAAATAGCAAAAAGGAATAGATTGATAGTGACTTTTTCAATTGATATCCAGGGTACAGAAGCATAATGGTGGTTGATTTTCAGTCACCCGATTTCAGGATCAGCAGTGGTGTCAACATTCCTTGGACTAAGCAATTGGCTAAATTCAGTCTTTGACAAAAATGAGACTTGCTGATTAAATCCTGTAACAAATGATACTTTGCATTTATTGACAAAGATATGTGGAACAAAACAATGGATAATACACATATTTTTTTATTTTCCCTTCTAATATTTCTCAGATCAGGTCAAATGCATATGCCACTAGCTGAACCTGAGGAGAATTTTGGGAGCTATTATTTCACAGGGAAACATCATATATCTTTACAATTTTCTGGGCCAGTTTATAAAATTAACAGCATTTCTGGTTATGAACATATGTTTATAATAAAAATTGATTTGGTTTTATTGTGTTTTATTGAAAAATAATCTGTTCTATATTTATAGATTGATTCAGTTCAAATTCTACAAGAAATTTCCCATTTAAACTAATAAAGATTTAAAAAAATCTACAAGTCAACCTTATTTATGGTTTTTATATGAAAATTCCTTTACACATTCCTGGTATTGTTGTATGCAATTGAATAATGGAAGGACTATTGTGTAGATACTTACCCCTCTATAATGGAAGGACTATTGTGTAGATAATTACCCCTCTATAACTTTCATAACTTGGTTCTAAAAATCCTCCTAACAACTACCAATCTACCTCTCTAATTTAAGATATCTACTTTTTTAATAAATAAAATGATAATTTAGAAGAAAAAAACCCTCTATGAGTGTCAACAGAATCATTCTTACCCCATAGGGGGTACTATTTCAGAAAAAACAATTAATGCTTTGGTAAGCTTCCCAATCCATGAAAAGTAGGTCTCCATTCCATACATTAAAATAAAACAGCACAGGGGATAAAAGCTGAAAGAAAATAATTTAATGAAAGGGTCCCTAAAATGGTTGAAGTGCAGCAAGCGAGTCTGCAGTCTGCTCACTTGGTACTCACCCAGCTTTTTGTATCCTGATTTTTTAAGTAAAAAAAAAATCAAACCAGACTGCCTGCAAAATGCAAGTTTCCAGCACTTCCTCTCCCCTAATGATGCAAAGGCTTGTGTAAACCACAGAATTATTTTTAGAAAGTAAAAAGAGATAGCTGCAACCTAGAGATTTAGAAGGTTACCCAGTTATCAGCAATTGAACACAATGATAGTTGGGGATGGGAATTGTTGATGGTTGGAAGAAGGAGAATAGAGGGAATTAAGTGAAGGGGATGTAGATTTTGTTATTTAATCACACTCCTCAGAAATATCAGTTTACTCTGATTTTCCCCCCCACTAGTTCTCATAAAACCCATTATTGCTAATAGTGCAATGAAAGTCGCACTAAAAAGATTTGAATATCATTCTAGTCTCTAGACCAGGGGTGTCAAACTCACTTCGTCATGGCAGCATCACCTGACATGTCAGGACTTTTTCCCCTTTGCTAAACTGAGAGGGGGCATGGCCAGTGCATGACACAGCTGGCCCATGGGCTGCAAGTTTGACAACCCTGGTCTAGACTAATACTAACACCTCTCTAGCTATGTTAGCATAGTTAAGATTATATATTTTATTACTTTATTTTGTAGCAGGTAGCAATGTCATTGCATTCATTTGGCTGAAATACAAAGATGATGGAGAAGTAGGAGATAGAAAAGGTACTTTATACTTAGCACCATGACAAGTTGTTGTTTTTAAATAGAACAATAAGCTTAAACTTTTTTGAAAGTCCTTTTTGACTCTTCTGAATGCTTTCCTTTGATTCTTCTCACTTTTAGATATATACAAATTTGTGTAAATGTTTGTTAGAGACTTGCTATTCATATTTGCTTTGGTTAAATATATATCAATGATTAAACCTTAAATAAAATAGTTCAAACCAAATTAGCTGGGTAGAAAATATTGATTTTATGTTAGAAATTGGTGATCTGTGTGCTGCTGCCTCATGTGGAGATTTATTGAACTGCAGACAGAAAATCCCTGAGTATTTTCTATGGGAGACTTGCCTGTACCATAAAAGACATGATCTTGAATCTATTACTCATTGGTTGTTGTTCCTGCTGGATTCCGACATCTGACTAAATGTCAAATAAAATTATATATGTGCCTCACTAGAATATTTTATCTGAATCAAAATTCAGTGTAGATCCTGTGTCTTATTGCCCCATTTTCTTCTGCAATGAAATTGATTTATAAATGTTGAAATAGTAATAAATTTGCTGCTAGATGAGAGTATCTTTATTAGTGGAAAAAAATCTGCAAAATTTGCTATATGCTTCATGTCCCAGTTTTCTTTTATAACCTGGGATTGCATCTGATTATAAAGGGGCAAAATGTACTTAATGATTTCAAGTTATGAAAATTCACATAATTTTAAGTACACTAAATGTAGCCGCTGGTATAATTGTTTTCTGTTCCTACACACACAAATACACATTCACTGATGCTGAAGCTTTTGTCTAAAATCAGTACATGAAAGGAGAGGCTAAATCATGAGTCTCTGATCTTGTTTAACTCTCCAAAAATTCCCATAAATCCTCTCTTCCCCTTTTCAATTAATATATCTGCGAACAAAGCATGGCACGAGAGCCTCCCATCATTTTAATTTTTTTTTATAATGCCCCATTGGAGCCTACCTGCGTTACAATCTTAGACACATTCTTAGAGATAAGGATGGTGTTGGTAGTTGTTCTCTCCGTCTCCCTCTCCCCCGACCTCCCTGTGTCTGTCTGTCTGTCTGTAAACTACAACATTCCTATTTGAAAAAAATAAAATAATTTCTCTAAAGTCCAATATAGTGTCAAGACTAACAGGCATCCGATGTCCATTGGTGTAATCATGTTTCTTAGATGCCACATTAGGGATTGCTGTTATAAACAATGGATAAAGATTATGAATAGTTTGGAGTGTAAAAAGTACTTATGGAAAGAAGCTAGAATAAGGGTAGGCTGGAAGAATAACAAAACAAAAAACCTTGGTAACTCGTAATAGCATGTATCTTCAACTTAAATTAGATTAAAAGTGTCAACCCACTTCCCCCCAAAAGCTATGTAGAGCTTTGTGGAAACAGCTCCACATAATAAATGCATACCTTCTCAATAACTCTATAATCTTCCATACTCTCCTTAAGTAGCATTTTTCTATATAGAAAAAAGGAGAAACACAGTATCTTTCTTTTTGCATGTTTGAAATTATCATAGTGCTCCTGAATTTTCAAAAGATCCAAATAATATTGTAAATATTTTAGGCATAATCTTTTGCCTTCAAAAGCTAACATGGAAATGATACCATTATTTCAAAAACAAATTGGTTTTGTTTTGTTTTTTCTTTCATAATTGTACCCCAGGCAGTATAGGATGTGGTCAACTTACAACAGTAATTGCCAACATTTCTATTTCCTATGTTTTGATATTTAAAATGATAAAAATAAAAAATAGACTGTTTTTTTTTACTTAAAAAAACACAAATATTAATATGAAGTCAAAATAACATGCATACATGTATAGCCATTCTGTTATTCCATTCAGGGCAATCAAAATTATATAAACTTAATGAAATAATTTAAAAAATAATAAGCCAATGAAATTAGATCTATAGGATGATAAGAGAAAAATAGTACAATTTAATTTAGCTCACATGAACACTTCTTTCTATCCTTGCAAACCATTCTTGCTTCCACCATATATAAATATTTTTTATAAATTATCCTTTGTTTTTTAAACTTCCCACTTCTTTGTTTGAAGGATCTTGTCAATTCCATCCACGTTAAGGCCTCTCATTTAGCTCAAGAAATGTGCTCTTCTTATATGTGTGTGCGTGTTTTAAAATTCAATTTTCACATTCTTTCTATATGTTCCACATATCATACTCATACTTCTCATTCACATATGTATTCAGTCTACATTAATTCAGTCTTCCTTGTTTTAATCCTTTCTCCTTTTTTATACATAATACTTAAGTAGCCCACTATTACTGCATTAAATATGCATTTCATGTAAACCTAAGTACAGTCATTTTCACTTCTTTCAACAAACTTTCATTATTGAACAGACTATATCCTACCTATTCCTTTCTATCAACATTTTCATTTTTAAGGATTTTTTTTTATCCATTTCACTATAATAGAATGTTAACATTCTATTAATGTATACAGGCTTATCTATTTTTCCAATTTTTCATAATTCGGCTATAATTTTGAATCTTTCATTTTATTTTCCTTGTTGAATAGAAATACATTAATCATTGAAACATTAATTTTCAGAACCATTTTTCTCACTGTATCATACTATCAGTTTAATAATTTTTGTAAATCATTTAGGTTCTCAACCAATAGCATGGTACCATCTACATACAAAATTAAGCACATATTAATATCCCATAACTATCAATGTGATAACAAGAAGAAAGCAAGAAACAAGAGGATCAGGAAAATCAGGAATATTTAAATAAAACACTTCAAGCAATCCAGGCAATGAAAGCAAAACTTGAATTAAAGTTTGATAGGCTCACAGGAACTTCATGAGGAGATTCATCAACTAACTGGAGAAGTCAAACAGATCAAGAGTAGAATGGATTTTTGGAGCATAAATCAGAGAAAACTTTCAGTATTATTTGATTTGGATGAGGGGGTCTCTTGGAATTACAGGGTAAGGAACTTCAGATTTTGAGTAATTCCTGAAATGTCAGGAGAGGACATCAGATCAAGAATGATTAAATCCTTGGCTTAATTAATTGGTTGGGAAGAAGAAGAAAGTCAAAACAGAAATAGACACAATATATAGAATAAATTTATGATATACCACAATGAGAAACCTACCAAGGAGCATCTTAGTTCATTTTGTAAGAAGAAAAAGATCATCTCTAACGATCTAAGTGCTAGACCGCACTGTAACTACATAGCCCAAAAGGCATTAAGAGTTGCTAATCTAATCCTATGTAGCTTTTTCTCTAGTAATATCTCACTACTAACTAGAGCATACAAAACATTTGCTAGACCAATACTTAAACACAGCTCATCAGTCTGGAACCCACATTACATATCTGATATTAACACAGTTGAGAACGTCCAGAAATATTTCACAAAAGAGTTCTGCACTCCTCTACTCGTTGCAAAATACCTTATGTCACCAGGCTCGAAATTCTAGATCTAGAAAACTAGAACTATGCCGCCTTCAGTCTGATCTAAGTATAGTATATAAAATTATACATTGCAATGTCCTACCTGTCAATGAATACTTCAGCTTCAACCATAACAATACAAGAGCACACAATAGATATAAACTCAAAGTAAACCGCATCAAACTTGATTGCAGGAAATACAACTTCAGCAACAGAGTGGTCAATGTCTGGAATACTCTACCCGACTCTGTGGTTTCTTCCCCAAACCCCAAAAACTTTAGCCTTAGACTGTCTACTATTGACCTCACCCCTTTCCTAAGAGGTCTGTAGGGAACATGCATAAGTGCACCAAAGTGCCTACCATCCCCGTCCTATTGTTTCTTTTTTATTTTTCTTATATGTATCTATTTCATGTATTCATAACTATGTTTATACTTATACTTGTTATCTTATAATTGCTTGACAAAAGAAATAAAGAAATAAAGAAATAAAAACAACAACAAGAGAACAAGTTTTCAACTGTCATTTTAAAACTAAACTTAAAATTGACAATGTGGATATAATCACCATAAAGGAAATCTCTGTTAGAAACGTGACAAGAGGAAAGATTATCTCTGCCTAATAGACATTCTAAAGAAAAGAAAGATTCAATTTCCACTAGTACTAACTTGAAGAAGTTATATTTACATATAAAGATATGATTTATACTGAATCCATAGAAAAGATTTCTTGATTAATCATAAACGAATTCTAAAACCAATGCAAGAAATGGACATGGATAAGCAATGAGATGTTGGCCTATTTTTAAAAGCCCTGTTTTTGTTTTTTAATATCTGATGGAAATTTTCCCTTTTTTCCACTTTTTATTGTGGGAAATATTATCTCAATTATTTTCTGTGGTCATTCTATTATGCTACATCTACTTCCCTTATTCTTAAGTTTATGTTTGGTAATGAAAGTTCAGCTACAGGAGAGTTTTGGGCTATGTTAAAAATTCAAACAATGCATCAAAAATGTTTAAGTCCTTTGGAATGCTTTGGGTAAAAATGCTTTTCAACTTATAAAATCAGATGGAAACTTATGTTAAAATTCTGATAAAATAACCGTTTTAAATCAACCCAAATATGACACTCAGATAAAAGGAACAGCAGCAAAACCAGACTTACAATCATATGGAATCTAATTTGTGGCTCTCATCTTTGAAGGGGAAAGAACCTGGTTTGAAAACTGCAGACTTGTTGAAAAAGGATCAAAGAGGCATGAATTCTAAAGACTTTGTAAGACATGATAGAATCAATGAGTGATGACCTGGGCTTAGGCTACCAAATTTGAAATTATACTTTAATGCCTCCTGCTTGGCTGGATTAAAGAGGGGGTAACTCCCAAAAAAGAGATACCGGTAACTTGAGCATTTTTCTAGGTGCGCCATCCCAAAAATCTAGAATAAATGCAAAACAAAATTATCTAGGAAATTGTCATCTCAGAAAGCTTTTTTTTTAAAGAAAAGAGATGACAATGAGGGAAAGTTTAACTGCATAGACTTAGTACATTAATTAATGTGAGAAACTGTAGTTTTCAATTTGATGTTTGTTATTTCAACAGCGGCTCAGAGGGTAAATCAATCGTTCCACACCTTAAAGTACCTAAGACCTCTTTTCTATCAGTATAAGAGTTAAATAAATATTTTCATATTTGCTTTGATATTTTCATCTACTTTTAAAACTTTTTTTATCACTACTTTATTATAGCTTTTTTATTTTTGGGGTGTGTGCGTGTATGTGGAGGAGGAAGATACTTTTTTAAAAAAAGCTTCTTGTCTTTGACCATTAAGCAACTGATTCCATTTTAAACACAATGATACAGAAGGTTTTTTGCAATTCAAAGGTACAATTCTCTTTCCATCACTAGTGGGATAATAGCATGTACTAATGCACATACATTTGTTCTTCTAGTCACCATTTCTTTAGAATGGCAAGAGGCAAACACTACCACTTTATGATTATTGTGCAATTAGCCAAAAACGGGACTGTGGCAGGGAGGAGGAAAGACATGATGATAAAGAAGCCTTGAATAAAACACTGCAGGGGATAACTTCCGATTATTTAAGATATTTATTATAAATTCAAATAGCTAAAAATTTTATATGGAGGATTTTATTACTTATAAACTTATATATAAAAATAAAGACTTGATAAAAGTCATTTTGTTTATTGTATGAATTATATTCTAAAAAGCTTCTACCAAAATATTGTGGATTTTCAGCATCAAAATAAAACATTTGATTGATTTAAAAGAAATTACATTGTTGCATGCAAATAATTATGATTACTTTTGGTACAAAATTGTAACATTTTATCCTTGGGGAAGAGACAGAGAATAGTATGGATTAAGTGATTGTATAAATAATGCCCATCATGATAATTGCTGGGTAATGCAAAGTGAATATGTACTGGTGAAATAAAAAATTAGAATGTCATGCAAAAGTTCAATGCAACTTAAAAGGTGAAACTAATATATGAGATAGACTCATTACATGCAAAGCAAGATAGTTCAAGCCGTGATTTGGCATAATTGAGATGATTATGGCTTACAGCTCATGAAAACCTCAAATCCACAATCTCAGAAAATTAGAATATTACATGCAATCAATAAAACAAGGATTGTACGTAGACCAATATCAGACCTCTGAAAAGTATAAGCATGCATATGTACTCAGTACTTGGTTTGGGCCCCTTTTGCAGCAATTACTGCCTCAATGCGGTGTGGCATGGAAGCTATTAGCCTGTGGCACTGCTGAGGTGTTATGGAAGACCAGGATGCTTCAATGGCGGCCTTCAGCTTTTCTGCATTGGTCGGTCTCATGTCTCTCATCTTTCTCTTGAAAATGCCACATAGATTCTCTATGGAGTTCAGGTCAGGCGAGTTTGCTGGCCAATCAAGCACAGTAATCCCACGGTCATTGAACTAGGTTTTGGTGCTTTTGGCAGTGTGACCAGGTGCCAAGTCCTGCTGGAAAATGAAGTCAGCATCCCCATAAAGCTCGTCTGTGGAAGGAAGCATGAAGTGCTCCAAAATCTCCTAGTAGATGGCTGCGTTGACGCTGGACTTAATGAAGCACAGTGGACCAACACCAGCAGATGACATGGCTCCCCAAATCAACACAGACTGTGGAAACTTCACACTGGACTTCAAGCATCTTGCAGTGTGTGCCTCTCCATTCTTCCTCCAGACTCTGGGTCCTTGGTTTCCAAATGAGATGCAAAAGTTGCTCTCATCAGAAAAGAGGACTTTGGACCACTCAGCAACAGACCAGTTCTGTTTTTCTTTAGCCCAGGTAAGATACTTCTGACATTGTTTGTTGTTCAGGAGCGGCTTGACAAGAGGAATACAACATTTGAAGCCCATGTCCAGGATCAGTCTTGTGTGGTGGCTCTTGATGCACTGACTCCAGCCTCAGTCCACTCCTTGTGAAAGTCCCCAACACTTTTGAATGGCCTTTTCCTGACAATCCTCTCCAGGCTGCGGCCATCCCTGCTGCTTGTGCACCATTTTCTTCCACACTTTTCCCTTCCACATAACTTTCTATTAATGTGCTTTGATACAGCACTTTGGGAACATCCAACTTCTTTTGCAATTACCTTTTGAGGCTGTCCTTCCTTATGGAGGGTGTCAATGATGGTTTTCTGCACAACTGTCAGGTCAGCAGTTTTTCCCATGATTGTGATTCCTACTGAACCAGACTGAGAGACTATTTAAAGGCTCAGGAACCCTTTGCAGGTGTTATGGCTTAATTAGCTGATTAGACACTTTGAGCCTAGAATATTGAACCTTTTCACAATATTCTAATTTTCTGAGATTGTGGATTTGGAGTTTTCATGAGCTGTAAGCCATAATCATCACAATTATGTCAAATCACGGCTTGAACTATCTTGCTTTGCATGTAATGAGTCTATCTCATATATTAGTTTCACCTTTTAAGTTGCATTACTGAAATAAATGAACTTTTGCATGATATTCTAATTTTTCGAGTTTCACCTGTGCATGTTATTGTGGGAAGATTTGGGTACAGTATATTTTCTATATTCTACGGAGAAACATTAAGTCATATCTTCAGAATTTTTGACAGTAAAATGTCATCCACTGTTGCTAGACAATTTTGCCCTCATCTCAATGTAGCAGTGGTATATTTTTCTCCATAATATGGAATGACAAAACCATTAACATTTACAAATAAAATTACAAGGATGCAGCTGAGGATGTAATTTGGAAGGCAGAGAAGGTGCTTCTGCCACTTGTGAATCTGGCTCCTGAAAACAAGTGTTATCTCTGTGCAGTCTTGCCACAAGATTTCTGGTCATATCAGAGAAGAATGCCTGAGGAAATTACATATTTATTACAAATGGTATAATTTACATTAATTAGCAAGCCCTTTCTAGCATCCCCATTTCCAATCTTCAGAATCTATGCATTGTCCCACTATGGTATCCCAGAGTATTTATTTATCCTTCTCTTATAATACACTTCTATCATTTGTCTGTCTTCTCAAGGACATTCAAATAGTTGGTGTTGGTTGAATAACATTATTTAGGTGAGATCTGTGACTGAAAACTTCTAGTGCTCCATATGAATTTTATGTAGCTCTAAAAATAGCAATCTCAGGATGCTGTCTTACAAAAGCACTTACGCTAAGGCTACTTAAGCACTGTTGAGTATAGCATTTAATACAGAACTATATTGCTTAATAATGCTGTTCCCCTAGGTAAATATTATTTTATATTGCTGACTCATAAATATGTTTTATTTAGCAAATCCCTGGTACAAATCATCTAGGTGATTCTTCATCAGAGGAATAGATTCCAAACAGGCAAAAAAGTTAAATCTCTTGTATTTTGAGCTAAACTCCTGGTGACATTGTGAACATATCTTTGCAATCTTTCTTTTAGAGGTGGGATTTTTAAAAAATTTCTCATCCTTGATAATAGTCTCCTATTCAAGACCCTTCTAGGTTGTGAAGTCCAAACAAGGTAGGCAAGACACTACTGATTTTTAAGGTTGTTTAGAGGGGTTTCCTCTTTGATATTGCCATGCAAAAACCCAGCAAAATACACACTGACAATTTGCAATAAAACTACTGTTTGCAGGTTCATCTAGTTGGTTTGTTTCCTGTGATTTTAGTTAAAAGATATGCAGTAAATTTTTGCTCTTGAATAACTTCTGTGTGAATTGCCTCAGGTTAGTTTGCTTCTCACAAGAGACAGGCTTTAATGACTGGATTTTCTTGTGTGTATATGCTACCTTTCTCAGATTACAAAAAGAATAGAAAAAAATGAGGGAAAACTGAATATACATACATCTAAGATAAAATAAAACTGATATGGGACAATTTACAGACAAACTAAGATTAAGTAGCAGAGGTGACTCTACGGGTAGGCCTCATCTTACAACAGTTTGTTTAGTGAGCATTTGAAGTTATAATTCTTCTGAAAAAAAGTGACCTTTTTCACACTATTGATGCAGCATCTCTATGGCTATGTGATCAAAATTCAGATGCTTGGCAACTGATTCATATTTCTGATGGTTGCAATATCCAGGTGTCATGTGACCAAGTCAAAGGGGAGGCCTGTTTCACTTAACAATTATGTTATTAACCTAACAACTTCAATTATTCACTTAACAACTGTGGCAAGAAAGAGGTAAAACTTCCAAATGTCTCACTTAACAACAGATATGTTGGGCTCAATTGTAGTCATAAGTCGAGGATTACCCACACTATTGTACAACATTGCACAGCATGTGACTGTGATTCGCCAAAGTAAAAGTACGCACTGGAGTGAAGTATTAGAGGATCAAGTGGTAAGAGAATCAGCAAGGCTGAACCAGATCTTGGCTAAACTGAATGGCATTTGTTAAAATCCATGATTTTTGTAAGATGGAAAGCATGATTTACTAAAGCCAGCTATTGAATTAAACTAAGAAACACTACTGTCGAAGACTATTTGTATTAGATATGCCATTATTTTTTTTATGAAACCCCACCCCCAAAGGAAGAAAGAAGTAGGATTATAATGAACTACCGTGTAAGCCTGTCATCAAGACATTCTGTAAAATTTGAATGAACAAAATATAGCCATTTCAAAAAAAAAAGAACCAACTAGTTTAGAGAAACACATACCCTTTATATATACTATGGTTACTATCATTTATGACTGCTGAAAAAAAAGAGATCCCCAAAAGTTCAAGGTAGTTGCATTAATACTAATATTGGTAGTCACAAAAGACTAGCAAATAATTAGTTGAGTAGTCTACATTTGCCTTTGTTATCCATGAATCAGTTCAAAGAAACTGTATTCTTGGTTTAGAAAAGTTCATAAAATTTCATGCAGTTTTAAGCCCACTTACCATCATGCAGCAAAGCAGATCTAGGTAAAGAAGCTGAGTTATCCGCCTTTGGGCATAAGCATCTCACAAGATAAGCTCTTGAACATATTTTATCTGAAAATCATTTTACAAAAACAATCCCAGTTTAACCAATTCAACAGTATTGAACCTCACTGACCAGGTTGGTTCACCACAACTGTACAACAGAATAAAAATGAAATTATGACTGTGAAAATGAACAGTGTTTTCAGAATAAAGTACAGTTGATTAATCAACATATTACCCAAACTAATTAAACAATGAGACATCCTGGGGTTTTGCTGTCTATCCTGATGAGAGTGTTCATCATAACTAATAATACTTTTGTACAGTCCCAGCACATCTCTCTTGGGAGTAAACTACCTTCTAATTTTGGTCCCTCAGATTCATTGTTATGTTCTTATATTATAAGAACTATAAACTAATCATTAGTCATTTTCAAACAATGAAATCTTTCTTGCCTTGACAGATGGAGTGTTTTTCTAGTTGGGATACATTTATTCAACACAGGCAGGTTCCTGTAGAAACTGCATAGATTATAGTACAATCTCTACAGAATATTTTTTGATCTTTATTTCTATTGATAGATTAAGGTGTCTCTTAAATTATTCTTTGCAAATGTTTACAGAGACACTGTATTAAATGGTTTTTAAAACCACAGCAAGAGAGAGAATGAAGAGAAAACATAAACTGAACTGTGAAGAAAAAAGTACTGATAAACTATGGTACAGTTCCATAGTTCAGTTTTCTCCCTCAAATCTGTTTGTCCTCTTGTCATAATTATATATGAGCTTCAAAACTGTAACAAAATTCATACTGAAATGCATATTTATATACTTCCTTTTAGCATATTTTGGGTGAGACTTCAAGATGGTGATGAGTATGAGGAGATATGGAGGGAAACAAGAAAGGCAACGTTAGTGTTTAATATTGATATACCACATTGCAGTAATTCAAGCTTGGCCCTGAGACCAAGTCTTCAGAGTTTCAATGACTCCAGTCCCTTTTTGTCACTACTTAATGCAAGTTGACAATCAGCCTATCCTCATCCATGCTGTAATCTTGGATGAGAGAGCTGATGTATATTGCATTATCTAAACCTGATCACGCACAGAGGAGGATGCTCCTCTCTTGGAAATATGTATTACCAGATTTTGACTGTAGCACTACCATGACTGCAGCAAGGGGCAGGGGTGAATGTGTCACTCTTGTTATTTGGGAATTTTTAGAGGCTTTCAGCAGTGCTGTTCCAATCAGAGGTAGCTCAAGAGTTCACGGTCACCATAGCAATCATAGACCTGATCCAATTTATTGGAGATCAAACTTACAAAAGGAGTCACATTCTGGTGTTTGTCTCAGGGCAATTGTGACATCATCTGATGTTTTGGGTTGTTGACAACAGTCTTTCTCACCCTCCTAGCTTCTGTCTGCAAATGGCATTCACTAAAGGGAGGACTAGTCAATCAGTATGTCCCAGATGATTGATGGAGTTAATGGGGGTTCCAGAGGGAACCTGGGCATCCCCAAAACTTCTGGTGCATGGTCTGACTGAGGCTTTAAGACACAGCCTTGAATGAGGGGGTTACAGCAGCCATGGATCAGATAGTGCCTATGAGGACTCACTGTGACTGAGAATCTCTGGTTTTTAGAGATATTGAAATTGAAGACTAGAGTTGAAACATCATAAGAGATGTCTGGCATGCCACTGGAGGAAGACATTAAATAAATCAGACTGACACCAGATAGGAGCCTTCATTAAGAATTACCTGGTGATGATAAGAGCATCAAAATGACCCTAATTCTCTGTTCATATCCTATCTGTATTTAGCTAGCCAATTGCCAGATCCTTTCCTAGTAAGAGGCAGCTTGGGACCCCTTGTTGGATTGATGTGTAAACTATTCTAGGTATCTGTAAAGTTGCTCAGGTTCATCTGGAATTTGGCTCTAGCAAAGCAAGTCTTATGGAAGTGACTGAGGAATGGTAGTGTCTGGTTATCTGGGAAGATTTTCAGTGAGTTAGGTCTGATGAATTAGATATAGCCATTGGAGCTACGAATCCTGCAATCTGCCCTCAAGTCCTGCCAGGAAGTGTCATGCAATTGGGTGAAGTGGTGATGAATGCTTCTTTGACGGAGCAGTATGCTTGGATGCAATAATACTGGATAATGTTCGTATTGTGCTATCCTTGGACCCAACAATACTAGATAAATTTCCCCTTTGGGGGGAGCTTGTTAAGGAAGTGAAATGCATACAAAGGGCCCTAGAAGAAGCAGATATGGACTCTTTTCAGACAAGTTTCAGATTAGGTTATAATTCTGATACAGCATTAGTCATGCCTGTGGATGACTTTAAGAGGTATTGGGATGGGGAGAGGTTCATTAATTGTTGCCATTGTGCAATAACTAGGAGCTGCTAATCATGTCAGTTTTCTTTGAAATATAAACCAAACCAAACAAATCCATAGGCATTCTTAATGTAGGGACAATTTAACAATGAGCTTCTATGTTGTATAGCTACTGAAATAAGATCAAGTACATCACAAAGTTGACATTGTTTAATAGTAAACCCCTCTTTTGAATGAATCTTGGATTTGTACTTGTGTTAGAATTAAATGGCAAGGATTTTCTATCACATAATTCACAGCATCTCCCCCCAAATATAACTGGTAGAATCGTTTTCAGAATGCCAACATTATTATGTTGTTAGATGATTTCAGCTTCTTCTTATCATAAAATATATACATACTAATCTTTATAACAACAGCCAAAATATTAACTACAAAACATTGAGATCCAAAGCACAATCAATAAATGATTTCACTACATTTCAAACTACCTTAATGGAAAGTCAAAGGATACTTGTGCTATGACCCAAAATAAATTTACATATTTATTTACATAATTCATTTACTCGGCTTACAATAACAATTGGGACCATATTTGCTGTTGCTAAGGGGTGTGGTTTAATGTGTAATATATTGCATGAATGTGTTACTTAGCGATTGCAGTCCCAATTATTGTTATTAAGTGAGGGCCACTTGGATCATTAAATGAAGACCTCACATGACTGCTCACATGACTTTCTAAAGCTCCTGTAGGCCAGACAAGGAATAATGGATGGAAACTGTACAAGGAGAGATTTAACCTGGAAACAAGGAGAAACTTTCTGACAGTGAGAACCATCAACCAATGGAACAGCTTGCCCTCGGAAGTTGTGGGAGTGCCATCACTTGAGACTTTCAAGAAGAGATTGGACTGCCATCTCTCAGAAATGGTGTAGGGTCTCCTGCTTGGGCAGGGGGTTGGACTAGATGACCTACAAGGTACCTTCCAACTCTGATTACCTGTATCTGGTACTTCCAACTTCCTGCTGGATTCCCCACTGACTTCCCCATTGCTTGTGAGAAGCCAGCAAAGAATATTGGAAATTGCAATTACAAGACCATGATCTGCTGTGACAGTTGGAAATATGGAACTGCAAGAATAGCTGGGACTGAAAGTAAAATTAATTCAGTGCCAGCATAATTTTGAATGGTCACTGAATGAATGGTCATAATCTGGTCATACTTGTGGTACACTTACATTGCAACATTTCTTTATTTAAAAAAAGAGAGTGATCTCTGGCCCTGCGTGTTACAAAGTCATCATGTATGGTTCATCAAGTGGCCTTTGTGTCTGATATACAAATACACTTGATGAACCTGGAGTAACAATATATAAAATTTGAGCTTCACCAAAAAGGATCCAAATCGACCAGACTGATAATTTGCTATCCCAGTCACATGGATTACAAAGATGTACAAAGATGGAAACAAACTCAAAATAACCCATTTTTAAATTAACAGAATATAACTTTGGTTGGGGGCCAAGGTTTAACTGCCAAATTGTGTGTTAAAATCCTCGAGGAAAAGGACAGCAAGAGGGAGTAGAGAGTGTGATCCAGTAAAATAAGACTCTAGAACTAATAAGAACTAATAAGAGCAGAAACATCTTGCATTGCTCTGGACTCTCCATCTCTGAACCCTGATCTTGACACAAAAAACCATGAGAACTTCCACCTTGAAAGCTAGAAAGATAAAGAATACCAGGCAGTGATGGGATTCAAAATTGTTTACTACCGGTTCTGTGGGCATGGCTTGGTGGGCTTGGCATGGCTTGGAGGGCGTGGCATGGCTTGGTGGGAGCAGAGGAAGGATACTGGAAAATCCCCATTCCCTCCCCACCGTACTACCCTGCTTTCCAGCTCTGTTCTCATGTGCAGGGCAACAAAAGAAGACGCAGCCAATCAGCTGGGACTCAGGAGGCAGAGAATAGATGGGAGTGGGGCCATCAGAGGTGGCATTTGCCGGTTCTCCTAACTACTCAAAATTTCCACTACCGATTCTCCAGAACTGGTCAGAACCTGCTGAATACCACCTCTGATAACAGGCATAATCCAAAGGAAACTACAATAGCATCATATGTAAAATGATATACATCATGGGTGTCAAATTTGTCATGTCACATTGTTGTTATGTGATATTTCATGACATTTTTCCCATTCGTTGAGCTGGGGTGGGCATGGCCTATGCATGACGCATACACCCACAGGCCGCCAGTTTGATCCCCCCTAATATACATCATGATACATATTCAATTTGCATCAGTTGCATCATAATGCAAATGACATGGTTCTTACTGAGAGAGACTTTGCTATGAGAAAATATGTCTCTTTAAATTAAATACATAGAGACAGATTGTACTCTCAGGGAACCCTGCAATCCCCTTCCAACATATATTCACTGGTCATGAAAAATACTATTTTCCCACAAGGTCATAATCAAAACTTCAAGCTCAAAATAAACCTCCCCTACATTAGGTACTGTTACCCATGTTATCTAGCCTTTTTGATTAATATATTTAGGTTGAAAGCTCAAATTTCTACCCACTCTACCCACCTTTCAGCCATCACTATAGTTATCAATATTACTTTTAAGTTTTATATAACTATGCAATGGCTAGAAAATAATATTACTCTCTTATGCTGATATGCTCCATGGTTTGTTTGGTTGGTTGGTTGGTTTGCACAGTATTATTTAGGCAGCAAAAATAAATTCCATGGAATATCTATGAAGGAGCAATTAAAGAAGGATCTGAACTCTAATGATAAAATAAACTGTTCCTTTAAATTGGTACTTATAATGATTTATACTTGCTCATGGCTATTTCAAGACTGATTTTTCATAAATTTTAAACCAGCTGAATTCTTGTAATAGTTCCATGATCTCCTCAGGGAATCAGAACCCTGCTTATTGTCATATAATGAGATCAGGATATCATCATATCAACCTCAGCGTAAAGACTGCTCAGTTGCCTTTACAAGATAAGCAAACTCATTTACTCTGGGATGCCAACCAGTGTTTGTGAACATTTAGGATATCTACTCCTTTTAATGCCTGACTCTCAGCAAGGATAGTAATTTTGATACTATCCTTACTAGCATTTTAAATACCTGACATTATTGACTGATAATGAGATCTCATCTAAGAGTGGATATTATTGACCAGATAGAAACAAACAAAAAAGACAATTAACTCCTGAAGCTAGCCATTTCAGATTGATTTTTTATATTCATATCTTGGCCCAGAATGATTTCAGTTCAAGTACAGTTGTTTTTTAATCTTACCATTTTAGATAATTAACATTTTCCTGTAATTTTATAGGTAATGGGCATGATGCGATGAGAACAGAGCCTATTCAACTGAAAAAAATGATAGATTAAAAGGAAATATGGAGGTAGGTAGGCAGAAATCTAATATTTTTCTGTTCATTTTTTTTCTTAATTGCTCTTCTGTCCTTTATTTTCAGATAATTTGACACCACTGTTTCCTGTAGCAAGTAAATATAGATCTCACATTCATGTATCTGCTCTTCATGCTCTATATCTCATTCAGATACTAAAGCAAGTGCAGAGACAGAGACAGATACTAATCAGCAGATAGCACTTTTAGTAAACAGTAACATGGTTAAAATCTAGTCAAAAGCAAAGTATTTTCAAGTCCATTCATAGTGCATATATTTCTAGAAATCTACAAGTATGATACAAAGAACAATTTCAAACCAACACACAATTTAGTTCAATATCTAATTATAGTTGCTTCCAGGTGCAATTCATGAAGTTGGCAATTACTATATACTGTATATGGCTCAGGTTACTTGGTTACTTCAGGGACTGTCCTCTACCATAACAACTTCCTGGCCAAATTGAATGTGCAGAACTGATGTTCTGAGTTAATTTGATTAAAGAATGCCACCTATTGGGACACCAAAAGTGTGCCTTCTCTGTAGCAGCCCCTTATTGCCCACTGCAATAAAGTTCCCCCTGAGTTCTGAGTGGTCCCTCCCTGGTTGCAGAGAGCTTTGAAGACATCGTATTTCACCCAGGGACTTTGATTACGATAGGTGTAGCCCTTTCTGAGGATTGGGTGTGTTTTTTCTTGTTTTTTGTTTTCACTGTCGTAAATCTACTGTTTGTTGGATGGGAGCTGTGTTTTGCTTGTAAACCTCCAAGAATCCTTGGAAATAACTTAGTGTGCAAACGTAATAAATAATATTCAGTCAGGTACTTCAGAATCAACACACACACACACACACACACACCTGACAGTGTTCACAGCTAAGTGCTGAAATATTCTCCTGTGACCTGGAGAAACCTGCAGATCTAGCTCAGTGGTTTCCAACCTTCCCAACTCTGTGGACCGGTGATGGGGGTGGGGGAAGAGAAGGGATGGTTTGACACATGCATGCGCTGCTTGCACAAATGCAGTTTTGCACACTCGTGTACTCACCTGCCACTTGCGCAGCCTGGTTACGAATGGGCCACGGCCTGGCACTGGGCCGCAGACCAGGGATTGGGGACCCCTGTCTTAAAGGGAATTTTTTTAAGGTTCTTTCTACAGAAAAGTGTGCCCTATTTACATAATTCTACTTACTAATAATAGCCTGAGGATGACTTCATTGCTTCTTACTATTGGACAAGAAACCCTAACATCTCTAGCAAAGCAGCAAAATTCCTTAGAGCTGCCATTGCTGAATCCAGGAAAATATCCCTTTTACCTTTAGGATCCTAGTAATTAATGTTTTTCTTCTTTTTTAAAAACATATTTTAAGTGGTTTTGTTTTAGTTCTCTCTTGTACGTGTAGCCCTCAACTTAAAACTATTCGTTCAAATTTATGTACATATATATTTGCTTAGCAGCTTAGTATTTAGTACATAAGCACTTTATATTTATTTATAGTTTTAATTCATCTTAATATTTAGATTTCTTAGTTCCTTATCTGTATTTATACACCATAAATACAGATAAGGAACTAAGAAATCTAAATATTAAGATGGTAACATTTTCATTTTCATGTTTCATTTATTTCTATTAATTTAAGAAAACATCTATGCTTTTTAATGTGTACTTTATAATGTCTTATATAATTGCACAAAATGCTGGCCAATGAGCATAATAAAGCTGACTACTTTACTCAGCCATAGATATGAGAGCTCCCGCTCATGACTAATAGGAGGGTCTCCAGTGACATAATTAATTGACTGGAGAAGCACTTTTGATGGATGGAGTTAAGGTTCTGATGGAAATGCTTTCATGAAATTAATGTGAAAATTTTCTGAAACATTTATCTGCTGTTCAGTAGAAGCATAAAAATATACTTATTTCATTATAACAAGAATAATGAATATCTCTCTATCTAGCTATACACTCTTCTCATTATAATTTTGTGTGTGTGTGTGAGTATAGGTGTGTGTGTGTGTATACACACATACTTTTCTAAAATTCTGTTTTCACTTTGTCATTATGGGACACTGAGAGTAGATTAATGATAAAAAATGAATTTCAACAACTTTCTGAATGTCCTGTATATATGTTACTGTCGGAGCAGTGGCAACGTGATCTGACAAGGGATCTGTTATTATCCACTGCAGTTACAACCAAACCATACCCTGATGGCTGTGAGATTTTCCAATGCTCTTCCCCTCTTCAGAGAGGCAGAACCTATTTGAATGGTCCATCCATGGTGACTATTGGACCCATTCAGAATTCAGAAGGAGCTGGGGGGTATCTCAGGGATTTCTGCTGCATAGTCCTGTGGAGGATTGGCAATCATCTGGAATCAGAAAGTACTGAGGCCCTAGATAGGATCACACCTGGTCCATTGGTCCCAAAGCTCTCCATGGTTTATGAAGGAGCTGAGAGTGCTGAAAAGGGCCAAAAGATAGCTAGAGCACCACTGAAGGAAGACTAAGAATGAATCAAACCAGATACAACTGCAGCCTCATGGTGGTAAGATTGGTGAAACTTCCTTTTTCTTGTCTTATTGCATTCACAGAGTGTCACTCAATGGCTCTATTCAAGATCACACAGTGTGTACCTTGGGAAAGGAGGATCAGATGATCATTTAAAGGGCTGTGCAGACAAATTTGTTAAACACCTGACAGTAAAATTGTTTGGATCCATTATCAATTTGAGTCTAAGCATGAAGCTGATCTATTGAAGATGCCTTCAGAATGGACTCGCCAGATTATTTGGGAATGATTTGATCCTCTTTGACCTGAGTAAGTAGACTTGATCCTTGGGGTTGTCAAGACAACTACATGCTTCTTAGATCCATATCCCTCCTGGTTGATGAAACCTTTCAGGACAGTGACCTGCAGTTGGGTCCAAGTGGTGATTAATGCATCACTACAGGAGGGGATGCTTCCAGCACCATTTAAGGAGACCCTAATGCACTCCCTTTTCAAGAAACCATCATTGGACTCAAGCTGTCTGGACAATTTTTATCAAGTTTCCCACCTCCCCTTTTTAGAAATTTTTTGGAAAAAGTGGTTGCCTTGCAGCTCCAGATGGTCCTGGATGAAATGGATTAGCTGAACCCCTTTTGGTCTGGTTTCAGACTAGGTTATGAGACCGAAATGGCATTGGTCATGGTTGTGGATGATCTCTGGAGAAAGTGGGATGGGGTAGGGCACCCATCCTTGCTCTCCCTGACCTCTCAGTGGCTTGACCTCTCAATGCCATTAACCATATATCCTTTTGGGCTGGCTATGGAGTTTGGGGCTAGGTAGCAAAGTATTGCACTGGGTCAGCTCCTTTCTCAAGGGCAGTCCCAATAGGTATTAATGGGGTGCCATAGGGCTTGGTACTTTCTCTGCTCTTTTTAAACATCTACATAAAATCACTGGGTGAGATCATTTGACTCCATGGAATGAAATATCAGTGTGATGATGATACACATCATCAGACTGATATTTACATCTCTGTCCCTGGTGATCCAAGTGATACTGTGGCCACCCTTTCTCGGCATCTGGAGGTTGTAGGGGTCTGGATGCGGGACAACAGACTGAACCCGGGCAAGATGGAATGACTATAGGTTCAAGGGATCTCAAGATCTGATTGTTTATCATTGTTAACTCTGGATGGGATTGCATTATCCCAGAGAGATCCACTGTACAATTTAGGGGTTCCCCTGGACTTACTAATCCTGCTCAAAGAGAAAGGGCACTTGTGGCTAGGAGAGCCTTTGCACAAATTTATGTTGTGCACCAGTTGCACCATTATTTGTATCCTGAGGCCCTGTTCATGGTCACTCATTAACTCTCAGCTGGATTACTGCAACACACTCTACATGGGGCTACCCTTGAAAAGTATTCTGGAACTGCAGCTGGTGCAAATAGAATGCAGTGGTGTGCTGTCTAGAGGCTCCTACAGCTTCAAATGTAACACTGCTACTGCACAAGTAGCATTGGTTACCAGTTTTCTGCAGGATCCAATTCAAGGTGTTGATTGTTACCTTTAAAGCCCTATATGGTATAGGTCCAGGGGATCTGAGGAGCCATCTCTTCCCAACAGAACTAGCCTATTCCATTTGTGCCAGAGATAGAGATTCATCTGCTAAGTAATTGAAGCAGGCAAATTCAAGAAGGACCTTTTCTGCTGTGGCCCCATCTCTGTGGAACACACTACAGAACTGCTCCCATCTTTTTGGCCTTCCAGAAAGTATCAAAACTTGCCTTTGCTGGTTGGCCTAGGACTCTGAGAGGGGTGCTCACTGCTGGAGGTAATTGATGGGGTAAGTAGACCTCATCTCAGTTCCGTCTGTCTTTTGGTTCTGGTTTTGGTATAGTTTTATAATCATATCCATAATCTGTATTGTTTTAACATTTTAATCATTTTAACTTATTTTATAACTGGTAAGCCGCCCAGAGTCACCTTCTAGGGGAGATGGCCAGCATAAAAATGTAACAAATAAATAAAGGATAAATATATGTATACGTACATAGGGGAAAGAGAGGAAGGAAATAAAAGAGTAAAAACTCAACACAATTATTCTAAATTTTGCAGCCTGTGTATATATTCTGCCCTGATCATCAATCATAAACACCTACTGCTATTCTAATCAGATCTTTCTCCTCCAAAAATATAACCAAGTCAATAGGAAACATAGCTAAGAAATGAAAGCATACTTGGATAGAAAGCAAGCAAAAATGGAACTCAAAATATCCCCCGGCCATTATAATTAGAGGGTTTGCCTTGCATCCTCAATGACAACAAACAAATTGTGAATCTTCACACCAGTAGTTGGGTGATTTCCTATTTACACCTGCTCTAATGCTCTGTTCCATTTTCCTTATGACTGTATACTCTCTGATTCAATATTTACAAAAGAGCTTTAAAATTAAAAGAGATCCCACAGTTACCGAAGACAACATAATTATAAGGGTCAACTTGATAAGACATATAATCTTCAGAAACCTGCAGGTTTGCCTAATAAAATATTTATATCAGTCACTGTTGGACACCCAGAGTGACTAATGTAAATGCCTTCCTCAGTAGAAGGAACTTTTCAATATGCACATGGCTGTCAAGTAAATATAGTTCCATGAGAAGTTTGCTGATACTATACATAGTATATTTTTCTCCCTTATTTGTCTTTACTGATTTGTAAGCAATTAATAGCTCTAGTCCACTTGATTGTTTCATTAAACTAGGAGGCATGTTTTAAACAATGATTTTAGACAATGATTGTAGTTTGATCCATTGTTTAGATATGTAGTCATAATATATTGGGAAACCATTTTGACATATTATTTCACAGTCTGATTTATTAATATTCATTTTTCTTCTTGCAGATATGTTACTGTCCATGCATATAATAGCAATATCCCCATTTTTTAGTTCTTTGCAAAGAAATTCTATTGCCAGATCATAATGCCATGAAACTGTGTTAGAGCATGATAGAGAACTACTATAGAATAATACAACGTGGACCTGTTTCTATGTTATAAGAGCAATTTCACATGATCCTTCCACTCTATATAGCAATTATGAGACAATAGCTCCTTGAAGGATCTCTGCAGGCCTCATAAAAATGAAAGTGACAGAAATTGTTTTATTCATAGTCTAAAAAATCTCAGCCTGGGAAAAATGCAATTCATTGGGCAAGTAGAAAATTGAACACTATACTGTTCTATATACATGTTCTTGTTGTTCCAAGCTATAGTTTAAAACTCTCAAATTGGGTGGGACTCTAGAACATACCTGGAATATAACTCAATTCCTCCAGGTTATTTTTGAACTGACTCGACTAACACAGGTGATATTAGCCTGGCAGTATATTTTCATTGTATTTTGACCACACTGCATGAATAAAATGCTCTAAAATTGATGCTCTAAAATTGATATTTAAATGCAAGGTATTTATTTTATTCCTGAAAAATTATAGATTTCTTGGTACTAATCTTTATTTTTCAAAGAAATCTCTATACTTCATTTGGTAAATAATATACAGGAATATTTCTATACATAATGTGGTACTACTTTATATAATATATAGGATATTGAAGATAAAATAATATAAGAAGGTAAATAAAGAAACGTTAAATCTCTCGGTATGATTTCTCTCCCTCTTTCTGGAAGGAATGAACAAATGCATGCAGGAAATTTCTTTTTTCTGGCATGTTTTTAAATGCAAATTTATATTAAATACCACATGACATCAAAAAAATCCACCCCACAACCAGTTAGCACACATAACAGTTTCATGGAGCACTTTATTTTTCTGGTATTCAAAACAGGTGTTTGGTGTTACCTAACAGTCAGACTTGGGGCTATAGATCAGCATGAGCTTCATCAAAATGGATCCCTGCCACTTCACACTCTTACCCCAGCTGACTTAATTCATAGTGCTCAGCAGTGGGAGCGTTATATACCCCTTCCTCCCTTCACTTTCTCCCTTCTTGCAAAAATGTCAAGCGAGAAAGAGAGAGAATATTGAAGGAGATCCTTAGTGTCAATGAAATATCCCACTGAGTTAAAGATGCACAAAGCCTTCAGAGTCCTTTTCTATCAGGGGAGCTCTGCCTGGAGATATTCATGCCTTAAAAATAGCGAACTGGGAAAGAAAAATGAGAATGTTATATATTATACATCATTGTTAATACACATGTGCTTGAAGAACTTGTAAAACGTTCAATAGACAGATATCTGGAAGTTAGCCCCTAGTATTTATTGAATTTATTTTCAAAAGAATACTTTCCAAATAATGGTGCTATTGTGTACCAGCAATGTTATGATGCCTGTTTGTGATTTTAAAGTACAAAGTACAATTTGAGCAAATTAATCTCTAGACAGAACCACCAGATCCAGGTTGCAAAAATCCAGTTTGTTACTAGATGACAGTAAAGAGGTAAGTTTATGCAGTTCTCTGCTGCCACATAATGATCATACGGAATTTTGCAATCCAGATAAAAAGCTCTAGCTAAGACAAATCTAGAAAAGCAATCAAACTATGGTGCTAAGCAATTTGTTAACAGAACAACATAACTTTCAGCATATTGCATATTGCAATACAAAGAATGAATGATGCAGGCCTGTCAAATCTTTAAATTCAATTACACTGAACATATTGTGCATTGGTGTGAGTGTTCGTGTGATTTCAAGTAATTTAAATTTCAGGTGACTACATGGACATATCCATAAGGTTTTCTTCATAACAGTTTTGGAAATAATTACTCATTGTCTTTACTTCTAGGGATGAGTGAGAGTGACTGGATTCTGTCCCTAAGACAATATTACAACTGATGGTTTCCTAGCGAAGACAGGATTACAACTCATGGTTTCCCAACTACATCAATGTGGCTGTGCAGTGTTACTAAAATTGGTCTACATGAAATTGTACCCTCTTGTTCAAACATAGAAGTGACTTTCCAATATTTCACACAATTGTAAGAGACGTAATGGTAGTGCAATAAGGAGTGGGGACAATTTAGTGCTTTTTTTTACATTTGAGATTTTAAGCATAACACTGAGAGCAAAAGGTTCTAAAAGTCAAATAATTCCCATTCTCATAATTAAATTTGCTTCACAGCATGAACAGTGCGCCAAAATCCCACTGATAACTTTTCACATCAAAATACAGGTAATCTTCAACTTACGATCACGGTTGAACCCAAAATTTATGTTGCCAAGCAAGACAGTTAAGTGAATTTTGTCCCATTTTACATCCTTTCTTGCCACCATTGTTAAATGAATCAGTGCAATTGTTAAGTTAGTAACATGGTTGTTAAGTGAATCTGGCTTCCCCATTGACTTTGCTTATCAGATGGTCACAAAAGATGATCACATGACCCCAAGATACTGCAACCGTCATAAATACATGCCAGTTGACAAACATCTGAATTTTGATCATGTGACTACAAGGATGTTGCAATCATCAGAAGTGTGAAAAATGGTCACAAGTCACTTTTCAGTACTATTGTAACTTTGAATCGTCACTAAACAAATAACTAATATCACATATTGTGGCACTTTGAAGCAACTAAGTTCTTGAACTGGTTTCATCTGCCTCATGAAAGAATAACATGCTTACTTTTATTTTAAAAAAGAACCTAGGCCAGCACCCAACTTCAATACATTCAGCACAATGTGTGCAAATATCTTCAAATATTCCATTGCCTGAGCAGAGGACTCTCTCTACATCAGGAACTTTTTGCATAGCTAAGCTGAACTATATAATAAATTGATCCAGCTTCTATTATACTTTACTGGACACTGCACTGTGTAAGGTTCTAAAATTTTAGCCAATCTAAGCTTCTTATAAATCAAGCAACTGATTAGTTAACAAGCACAAATATAATTAGGAAATATGTTAGAGTTTATTGCAGAAATCAAATTCAGAAAGCACAGACTGATTCAGCAGGATTCATTAACTTCTTTATATACATAATAATATATGAGTAAAATGTACAATACCAATAGTAGATTCTTCCAACGTAACACAAGCAAAACACAAGCAGCAGCTTCAGAGTTCAGAGCAGATTAGTTACAGTTCTCAGCATAGCATTCTGAGCTTGCAGGGCCACACCCAGGCTCCTTCAGTTTCAGTTTTTATTCAGCTCTCATTGGCTGACCTTGTACCATGTCTCTACCAGTTCATGAATAATCTGACAAAATATATTTTTCTAAATAATTTTATAGAAGTACATATTTCATCAGTAATATAGTTCATTGCAAATTTGAATGCTGGTTTTAGGGATGAACTAAAATTCTACTCTCCATTAGTAATTTTATGTTATTAAAGATCATGTACTTGGATGATCCACCCTATTACTGTCCTTTTAATATTTTTACTATACTCTTATTTCAATATTGTGTTTGCCAACATGAATAAAGTAAAATTGCCGAGGAGTAGAATAGTTAGCAGGATGTATCCCATTACATTAAACATACATTTAAATGAAAATTTTATACATATTGCTTACGTTAGTGTATTTGTGCTTCCAGAGGTAGGATTAAATAATATTTTTTTGCCCAAAGGAAAATGCTACAGTATCTAAAAACACTGAAAAACTGCAGATACCAAGATTCTACAAGACTGGTCTTATTTCTTTGTTCAATGGTATTCATAATCCACTCCAATCCCAGATGATTTTGGCCAATGTATTACAAAAATATAGAATGTTAGTTGGATTGTGTCTAGTTGCTGCTGTTTTCTTATTTAGAATGAAAACTAAAATTTAGGTAAGTAAAAGTGCCATAGCTTAGTTACCAAGATGAAATCATGCAGGAGATGATGTATTTAATTATACTATCATTGAATAATCATTAAACAGCGATCACTAGTGTCTTGGATTTCATTTTAAAGTTGTTTGCTAGTTGTTTTTCCACTATAATTACTTCTAGATGATTTTATTATGTAGAAAAACAGCTTTCTTTAAAAAATAAAACAAACGTTTGTTTTTTTTAATCCAGTAGTTTTCAACAGTAGTTCAAAGTGAGTTTATACTCACTTTTCTTAAAACTGATGGAATTTAAAGGTCTTTCAGTTTGACTGAACTATTTCTATTTATTTATTTCAAGGAGCTGGCAGGTGTGATCTCAGAATCAATGAACCAAATATTTCAGAACTCCTGGAGACAGGATAAGAGATGATGGGGTTCCAGTCTTCAAAAGGGAGGGAAAAGTGGATCCAGGAAACTACAGACCAATCAGCTTGACATCAATAGTTGAAAAAATCCCAGAAAAGAGAATCAAGTTGCAAATTAGTGAGCACCTAGAAATGAGCAAGGCAGTTACTAGAAGCCAATATGGATTTCTTAAAAACAGATCATGCCAGATAAAATTTGTTGCCTTCTTTGACAAGTGACTAAATTAGCGGACCAAGGAAATGTTGTGAACATAGTTTTCTTAGACTTCAGTAAGGCATTTGACAAAGTAGACCACAGCTTACTTCTTGGTAAGATAGAATAATGTAGGATAGACAGTACCACCACCAGATGGATTTGCAATTGGCTGACTTCACTCAGTGTATAGTCTTTAATGGAACTATATTTACATGGAGGGAAGCATGCAGTGGATTAGGTACCTCAAGATTCTGTCTTAGGTCCAGTACTTATTCTTCAGCATTTTCATAAATGATCTAGATGAGAGTTTAGAAAGGGAACTCATTAAATTTGCAGATGACACAAAGCTAGGGAGAATAGCTAAAACTTTTGGAAATAAACTCAAGCTTCAGAAGGCTCTTGACTAACTTAAACACTGGGTCCTATACAACAAAATCCAATTCAGTGGTAAGAAAAGTAAAGTTTTACACTTAGGCAAAAAACAAAAACAAATGCACAGGTACAGAATAGTTGTACCAGGCTCAACAGTAATAACTGTGAGAGGAATTTAGATATCCTAGTGGACAACCACTTAAATATGAGCCAGCAGTGTATTGCAACTGACAACAAAGCCAATGCAGTCCTAGACTCCATCAACAGAGGGGTAGTATCAAGATCATGTGGCTTTATAATGCACTAGTGACATAAGAGAGGGTCAACCAACTCTCCAAAACACCTGATGGTGGGACAAGAAGTACAGGTGGAAGATCATTAAAAAGAGATCCAATCTAGAAATAAGAAGAAATGTCCTGATTGTGACAATAGTTAATCAGTAGCATGGCTTGTCTCCAGAAATTGTGTGTGCTCCGTCACTGCAGGTTTTCAAGAAGAGATTGGACAACCGTTTATTCAGAATACTGTAAGTTCTCCTACTCAAGCAGGAAGTTGCACTAAAAGACCTCCAAGGGCCCTTCCAATCTTGTTATTCTATGTTTCATGATGGAACTTAAAGGTCTTTCTGTTTGGCTTGGCTGTTTCTATTTATTACAATTTTACCTGACAAAAAGGAGTTCTACAGAAATTATTCCAAAGTAAGTGGCTTTACAAATATGCTTTCAATGACAAACTGTAATGATTAGATGTTAGAAGAGTCATGCTGAAATATTTAGGGACAGAAATGGAATTAAATTTTATGTTAATTAAGAAAGTCTGGATTTTCACAGTTATTTGAGATCTGGGCTCCTGTTTCGTTTTATTCCCACAAAAGGAAAGCATGCACAGTACTATATGTAGCATGTTTACTCTTTAAGCATATTTAACAAATACGATGAACCTGATATTTCTCAATCATTTTCTTCACTTAGAATAAAATATGTTGCACTGAATTGTTTAGGTCTAAAAAAATAAAAGTGAAAATGTAAGTTTCAGAATAGAAAATTTATCAATTATTCCATGTCTGACATAGGAGAAGCTGCTTCATCTATTACTACAAGTCAATACATGGCAGTACAATATAAGTGTCTTCCATTTTCCCCTATTTCACGCTAGATTTGTCTGATAGATGAGTGTACTTAAGTAAATAGCACATACAATTTTAATAGGACAGGTGCTCTGAATGTACAGGGAAGGTCATTCCTATTATTTCAATTAACAATATAAGCTACAAAAACATATCAGGGAGAATTAATTTAAAGCTTCAATTTAATGCTACTAGTAAGGACATCACTAGGCCTCTTGGTTGTCTTGACAACTCTTGCATCCCAGACAGCAGAAGCCAATCTCTGCTGTTCCTGCTTCTCAGCATACAAACAGTTCAGATAGTACATTAGCAAAGAATATGATGCCCATGTAAATGCTGAAATATTTTCGTTGCCATAGAGATAAGAAGAATGGCAAAAATACAGGAGCACTTGACATACTCCAAGGCAGACTTTTAATTAAAAAAAAACTCAAATAACAATATCAAAATGGCTGAACATACTATAATGCTTTTATGCTAATCCAGGGAATTCAAATCACAGTCCAAATAACGTATATTTGCTGATACGGAAGGACCAAGAATTATGGCTGAATAGTAAAAAGATATGGCTCAAGATTAAAACCACAATTATGACCATTTTTTAAAGAATTGGCCAATAAATAGTCTCCCCAAAATAAACTATTTTTTAAGCAGCTTTAATTCAGTTCAAGAAAAAAATCAGATTAAGAAAAGTAGGCAAATCTAGGCACACTGTTTGTTGTAGTCCTTATGTTTGAAATTACCACCTCAGATTTAAAATTTAAACACATACCATTGATTAGAATCCACAATACTGTTTTTAGGGAACATTCACAAATATTTCAATATAAGATATTATTTGTAGCTGCTATTATTTTTACTTCATTTTTTATAATGTATATTATTTTTTAAAAAAACATTCCACAAGGATCCAAATTTGGGTATGTTAGGTTTCACAGTACAGAACTCCTTGTTACCATGTTTTGGGAATTCTGAGGACTTTAGTCCCAGAATATCTGTGGCATGTCAGACTAGTTATTGCTAGTTCAGCCTATGAAGTAGTTTTTAGATTGATTGATTGATTGATGTTGTTACTTCCACAGAATGTCTCAAAAACATATTTTCAAACCTATTATATTGGTCATTTGTGATAAACCATATACATCATCTCTCTGATTTTAATGCCAATACTAATTAAGACAATATTTTATGCCAACTAACTATAGTGTACAGTAGAAATCATATACTTCCAATATATATGATTTCTACTATACACTATATCTAGTTGGCATACAATATTTGGGGATAATTAAACACTTCTGCCAAGTGCTCAGAGCCATTTGACTTGCAATAGAGGATGAATAGTCTGCCTATTAGCACAACAAAAATACAAAAATCCAACAGAGGTTGACCAAATTGTTATGAGAGAAGAAGAGGAGGAAGAAAAGGAGACAACTGAATTCCGCATTTGGGGAATTTGGTTGTCTAATTAGCTACTGGTGACGGAAAGATGAAGCTCCTGAGCAGCCTTTCACTATTTGCTGATCCTGGTTTACAAAGAAGCTACAGAAATTAAAGCAGTAAAACCAATGGTGATTGATAGAACAGCCAGTTTTTTAGAGCCTTAGAGAAAGACAGAAGGCTCAGAGTCATCAAAATTTAGTGGGAATGACAATCTTGAGGGCAAGTACAACAGAGAAGATAAGCCCCACTAGATGGAGGTGGCTCAAAGCATACTTGCCAGGTGTCATGAATCACAGATAATTGGATACACCATATCCCATAGATCAGTGGTCCCCAACCACCGGGCCCCGGACCGGTACCGATCCGTGGATCATTTTTTACCGGGCTGCAAAGAAGTGGGCGCTGCCATCTTGTTTCGACGGCGCTTGAGAAAGTGCTTCCGGGTGAGCTTGTCGGTCATCGGTTGGAAAGCGGCGTTTGGGTGCTGAAGGAATCCTCGTGCCTTAGTTTCATCGAGGGGGGGCAGCTTCGAACGAAGAGCCGTCCCGATGGCGGTGGAGTCTCGTGTTAGGAGGAGATTAAGAAAGAGCCCAAAAAGCCCATCGACAAAGGTACAAAGGAGGAGTTGAAGGTGGCGGAGAGAAGCGGGGGACGGCTGGCTGGCCGGTCGCTTAGCTCGCCTTGCCTTGGTCATGCGTGCTGATGCCGGTACCAGTCCGTGGATCATTTTGTGATGCCGGTACCGGGCCATGGGACAAAAAAGGTTGGGGGCCACTGCCATAGATAAACTGGTACCAGGGAAGGCCTTATAGGAGATAACCAGTATCTTGAATTGCACGTGAAAACTTATGGAGAGTCAATTCAGAATCTAAGTCAGTGTTGTTACATTGGCACACCAAGATGTATTCAAAAGTATTCTCACTGCTACATTCTGGACCAATTGCAATTCTGATTGGATAATGAAGGATAGCCTCATATATAGAACACTGCATTAGTCTAGACTAGAGGTGACTAAGTATGATTCACTATGAGGATTGTATCCAGGAATGGGAATGGGAAGTTTAGGCACTAACTATTCATCACTCCCACTTCGCTCCCAGCCATCCACCTCAGCCAATTCACAACTGCCTTTCCTCTTCCAATGCTCCTCCTCTTGCAATTGTCCACCATCAATGGCACAATGGCCCTCCACCCCCACCTCTTCATCTCAGACCATTCCCCAGGCACTGTTTGACCCAGGCCTTTCGCTCCATGGGACAAGTAGCCACCAGCCAGTTCTATATAATTCCTGGCATTGAAATGTGATGATCATGAACATTTTCTGTTATAAATCATGAGTTTAAAAATGCATATATTCTATGCTATAGTACTACGATCTTTTGAGATGTTGACTCAGGGTAGCTATTCTAATCAATATAACAGGAGTCACTGGCCTTTTTTTTTTTTTTTTTTTTTTTGAGCCAGGATGAAAACCTCAGGAGACAAATGAATTTTATATGGTGGAATCAGGAGATGGAACTAGGTGATGCAACACCGTGTCTCCAATTTATCATATACTTGTCTTGTAACCCAAAAAGATATGCAAAAAACAATGGAAGCAATGAAGTAATACAATACAGTCAAAAGCCAAAGGCAGAGAATTTGAGTTGGCTATTTTTCAACAACTTATTTTATAATAGTTATTAAGACAAATGATAACATTTTATATTTCTACAGCATTAGCAATTTGAGTCTACTGAAGCTAAAGCTCCAAAGAATTGGCATTTTAAAAATGAAGACATTTATGATGATTTATATAGTCCATAGGTCTTAGTAAATATGTGAATTTTTACTGCTACAAGACTCTTTAGTTTTCTACCTTTTTAAGGAGTAAAATGTTGCAATATGTTTCTTCTTTTAAATACTTGGTGGTAGTGGTTACAGTATGTATTAAAAAAGAACTACACAATTTTGCTCTTTTCATAAGTCCCAAAGAACTACAAGCTTATAAAGTATCCACAGTATCACTGAACATTGATTTGTTTATCTGCCAAAAAAATAATCTTATTTCTATCTGTAATAATGAACTAATATAGTCACATGAGATGCAAAATACAGGAAATGCTGCCCTAGCAGAATTTAGACAAAGGTTAACCAGGTCATTAACTCTGTTTTCCAAGGAGCATGTCCATTTCTATTTATACATAGAAAATCAGACAGGGAAGAGAAACAAAATTATCTCTTATGAATACCATCAAGAGTTCATCATACCATATCAAGTAATGTGACAATCCAACTCATGGATTAAAAATGGAGATGCTGCTTGCAAGAGCAATTTTAGCTCATTCTGTATATCATTGTATTTCCCAATCTAACACCATGAACCATAAATAATCCTATCATTTATTAATTATGTTTTCTAACCTAGTCAAGAAGAATCCCGCAGTGTGAAGCAGCAGATCATGAATAAATGGTTCATTGAAAAGCAACTCTTATTGCCAAGTAGTTGGTGATAATTACCCACTTTAACCTTTTTAAACAGGTTCCTCTAAAAAGCTCCAAGATGGATGTTTTATTACAGCAAATTTGACCTCCAACACACAACACAATTAGTTTTGCACTGTGACAAAGGAAGGCTTTTATTAAAATTCTGCAAGCTAACTTATCAAAGGCTATTTATGAGGTCTCTAAGCAGAATACATATGGCCCCATCTCCCTCTCGTCTTCCCCCCCCCCTCTCTCACACACACACACATAATGGGCACAATTAGAGAAAGATTTGAAGACTGGAAATAGTAGTTACAAAACTTTATAATTCATTTCCACATTCTAAACAGAAAATATAACAACAGTACAACAACAAAAACACTGAGTGTTAGCTCTAGTTGCATTGCAATATTTATTAGAATAAAAAAGGAGAAGGTATTTGTCTATTATAGCATTATGAAGAAATGAATTTCCCAGTATAATGCAACTATATATTCCAAAAAAAAATCACTTTTTTTCCTATTTTTTTCTTTAATTCTAGTTCAAACTTGGTAGGCATGATTATTTCTTTAAACGCTTTTTAGAGTGAATACCAATGTATGCACAGATCCCTTCGTTTGGGGCCAGCAAGGCTTTTAATGCATCCATGTAACTGAAAAACAGCTAGTTACCCAACATTTCAACATAATGAAGAAGCTATTCCCACAACTAGAGACAGACCAACTGCACATTACATCCCAGATTCGAGAAGTCCTAGAAGAATTGGCTGGATGGCAGCCAACACCTGGGGCTGGAACATCACTACCAGCCCCTACATTACAGAGCAAAGCTGTGATATGAGGCATAACATCATGGATAAATTCGCTAGAGTGAACCTTTGCGACTGGTTACTAAGGCTCAGTGAAGAAGTACCATCAGATAGTATGCTAGAAGATGCCATCAGAGCCCTAATGGCAATCCCTACTACCAACATAACTCAAATGAATAAACTGCTATATGTACAATTACCAGGGGTGGGATTCAAAATTTTTAACAACTGATTCTGTGGGCGTGGCTTAGGTAATGGGTGTGGCTTGGTGGTCATGTGACTGGGTGGACATGGCTTGGTGGTCATGGTATTGGCTGGGTGTGGCCAACTCAATATCATTCACATCGAGGCACGCATCTCCTCGCCTGGCCTCTCATGGCTGTTGTGGATGCTGCAACAGTCGGATGTCGTAAGTGAGAAAAAGGTCATAAGTCACTTTTTCCAGTGCCACTGTAATTTTAAATGGTCATTCCACACAAGCTAAAGTACCTAGAGAATGTTCAAAGTGAGAGTCGTAAGTCGTATGTGATTAATGGATCACAAAGGAGGTCATAAGTCAAGTGCCACTGTAATTTTATGGTCATTCACACACACAGCAAGTCAGCAAGGAGGGAGAGGAAAAACTCCAGAGATGTTCCTGAGACAGGAAGTCTAGTCCTGCCAAGTAATAGGGTATTTACATTTATTTCGTTGCACCCGCTTGCGAGTGTAATGACAAATAAAATTCTTATGTCTTATGTCTTATGTAATAAGGGTTAACGGAGATGCAGTTTGTTTAAACACCAGAATGTTTCCTTCCAGCCTTCCTTACAGGATTAGGCCAGTAAGTTCTAACAACTGGTTCTCTGAACTGCTTAAAATGTTAACAACCAGTTCTAGCGAATAGGTGAGAACTGGTAGAATCCCACCCCTGACAGTTATTGTAATTCTGATGCTTAGGAGATCAAGAACACAATCAAGAACAGCAGTACATACCCCATCACCTCCAGAAAATGAGGATAGAGGCTATGATCAACAAAACCTAGAGAAAGGTTAGTCAGGTGCTACAGTAGAATTACAGAAAGATATGAAGATTAAGAATAAGGCTTGGCTATTAAATATAGATATAAGGCAATGGTGGGATCAAAATTTTTTGCCACCGTTCAGAGGCGGTGGGTGGGTGCCGCCACCCATACACACACTTTGCATGCACACGCGTGCCAAACATGCATTTTGCAGAGGTGAGAGGCGTTTGCGTAGGCGCAGAGGCATTCTAATTCTCCTCCTGCAAGCCTGCACAATCCCGGTCACTTCAGCAGCTGCTGTGTGGCACTATTCTGTGCCATGCAAAGCAGCTGCGCTTCAAATTCAGCAGATAAAAGTGGGTATGGGAGCCCAGGTGGGTGGGTGGGACCAACACAGAGTAGCGTAGAGAACTGGTTCGGTCTCCGCTGCTCATCGCTGCTACCGGCTTGCCAGAACTGGGCCAAACCAGTCAAATACCACCACTGATATAAGGGCTCAAATTCACATGCTGCTAAAAAGGGCTCATAGCACTGGCTACCAGGCTAAGGAGATATACTAGAGAAGCAGAGGCCAAGATAAATGTTCTGTTCCCAATGAATCAACCACAGTGTACTCTCAACTGCAATGCAGTGACAACTGCAGAGCCACCAACAGCAGAAACTGAACAATACAGGAAGAATATATGGGAAAAAGAGAAGAAATATAACAACAGTGCAAGATCACTGCAGAGTCTGAGAGCAGACCACAGAAATGTCCCAGAACAGGAACCTATTATCAGTGCCATATATATGGATCTGTGAATGTCTGGCACTATGCAAAGTAAACAGAAAACTCAGGACTATCCTCAAGAACTCAGTGAGACTGTGAAAAACAAGACTGGGTTTAAGACGGCTCACACAAATGATCAAGTGTGGCATAAAGCAAGGTTAGTGTATGCACTATCCCCAATGTTGCATAGGCTTGAAATCCCTTAGCTAGATAATCACAAGGACCGAAGAGGAATACACATTCAAGACTGGAACTATCATCAGCTACTCCTTCACATGGATGACATCAAACTGTATACTACACTGTGTGCACAATTATTAGGCAAGTGAGTATTTTGGCCATATCATCCTTTGTATGCATATTTTCCACCTCCAAGCTGTATAAACTTAAATGGTTAGTGGATATAAGCAGATCAGGTGATGTGCATTTGTGTAATAAAGGAGGACATGGCCTAAGGAGATCAACCACCTATATCAAGGTGTGCATAAATTTCCTCAGGCAAAATGGGCTAAAAAAGAAATTTAACTGACTCTGAAAACTCAAACATTGTAGAAAAGTCTTTCAGAGGGATTGCCCAATAATTGTGCACACATAGATATTCTCCTAACAAAGTCATAACCTCACTTTTACTTGCTTAAATATTCAGGTTTGAGGTTTATTAATATTTTGGATTGACCAAGGGCACTGTAGTTGTTCAATAATAAAATTAATCCTCCAAAATACAAATGCCTAATAATTGTGCACACAGTGTAAAAGAGACGTCAACTTGCTGATCCACCTGACACGGATCTACAGTGAAGATATTAGAATGTCATTCAGACTGGAGAAGTGTAGATCCTGTTAGTCAAGAAAGAGAAGGTCATTAAGACCAGAGGTGGTATTCAGCAGGTTCTCACCAGTTCTGGAGAACCGGTAGTGGAAATTTTGAGTAGTTCAGAGAACTGGTAAATACTACCTTTGACAGGAGATTTTACAGTATCCTTCCCCTGCCATGCCCACCAAGCCACGCCCATAGAACTGGTAGTAAAAAAAATTGAATCCCACCACTGATTAAGATTGGTGGGGTGGAGCTACCAGCAGGTCACATGCAGACATACAGACCAGCTACAAGTATATTGTTATCCCGTAGTGATATGGAAAAATCAGAAGGCAAAGAAGACAACAACTTCTAAGTATACCAAAAAAAATAAGTCTGAAGACCCAACTCATTGACAAGAACAAACTCCTCACCATCAAGGCCTATGACCTGCCAGTCATTTGATACCCTGCCAATATATTGAGCTGGCCAAGACCAGGAAGTTCCTCATAACATACAGAAGTTTCCACACCAAATCCAACACAGAGAGATTGTACACCAGTCATAAAGAGGGCGGGTGGTTCTGGTGAGTGTCAAAGCCACTCTCCTTGATGAAACCCAGAACACCCACTAGTACATCAGTAAGATGGCACCCAAAGATGGGCTGCTGAGAAAATGCCTGAAGCTGCAAAAGACATGGAAGGAAGACCAAGCAGAGGAAGTGCCATGACAAGACAAGATAAGACTCCACCTGGAATGTATTATCCATGGAAAGCTGAGGTGGTGGACACTGGGAAATCCATCAGCATCTACCTCATTATATACAGGATCCAAGTTGTAGGCAATGCAGGGCTTTAGTCCAATGCATGGTGGGAAAGAGTAAGATACAGGCAGGAACAGTATATGCTGAATGGCAAAATGGCACTGAGTAGAGTAGATTATAACAGATATATACAGCTTTCATAACTAATGCTTTATTTTGCTGACTGTCATAGTTTAAGTTGGCCTAAATTCACATATCTAACTAAATAGTCTACTTCAATTAGTTTATCATCTGCAGAAAGTTTAATAATTATAAACAAAAACAAGGATTATTTGCTTTTAATTATTCTACATTTTACAAATTGCCTCCTTTTTTCTTTGGTTCTTTGACTTCCTGATGACACCTATTCTGTATCAAGAAATCATAAATCTATGCAGTCCTCATTTATAGGCACAATATATTCTAAACCTGTATTCGTATGGACACAATTTGCAAAAATAATTCCATTAATGATGAGAATGAATTTTAATAAACAGGTTCAGGTTGTTTTCTATAATTCTCAAAGACATTTTTCCCTCCCCTGCTTTCCAATTAGATCAGATATTTCTGAATGTGATTATTTAGATATATATTATCATTTTTTTAAAAAATATACTTTATTGATTTTACCATTAAAATAGACCAACAACACACACATAAATGCAAGAGAGAAAAAGAAGACAAGAAAGAGAGAGAGAAAAAAGAATAGAAAGAAAAAGATAGAAAACAGTTACAAACATTTTCATCTTCAACAATTTGTGAGACCTCCTTTTTATCCTTATTTTATACCATATACACAATTAATTCTTACATATATCTGTATATCACTACTATGATTCTATCATATCTTCTTTTGCCTTTTAGTGTGAAGCCTATCTTTGATCTATCCATTTATACCAGCTGTTCCAGCTGTTGTAATATATTGAAGTGTCTTTATCTTTTAATGCCAAGGTTAATTTGTCCATTTCTGCACAACTTGAAATTTTTTGAATAATCATCTCCTCTGATGGAACATGAGGCTGTTTCCAACATTGTGCAAAAGCCAATTTGGCCGCTGTCAAAATATGTATTATTATATATTTTACTTTTTTTGGTAGTTCTTTATCACAGATCCCTAACAGAAAGGACTGTGGTTTAAATTCGATTTGTTCTCTTGTCATTTCCTCCAGCCAATTTCTAATTTTCTGCCAATATTTTTGAGCTTCTGCACAAGACCACCACATATGGAACAAAGTTCCCTCTTTTCTTTTGCATTTCCAGCAGTTCGGACTCATATTTGGGTGCATCTTCACTGATCTTGAAGGAGGAAGGTGCCACCTGTAAAACATTTTATAGGCATTTTCTTTGTACGCTACTAATTTTGTGATTTTGTTATTTCTACCCCAGACCTTTTCCCATTCTGTTAAGGTGATACTACATCCTATGTCCCTACTCCAGGCTATCATGTTCCCTTTAACAATTTCTTCCTTTAATTCTACCTCTAATAAATAATTATAAAATTTTGTTATATTTTTTTTGCCTGATCCTAATAAAATTTTATCTAATTGCTAGAGTTTATTATTAATTCCAAATTCTTTCTTGTCCTGTTTGTATCTACTTTGAATTTGAAGATATGCCCACCGATCAATTTTTAATCCCTGATCTTGAAGGTCTTGCCACGATTTCAGATTTCCTTGCCAATAAGTCCTTATATTTAATCATTTTAGTAATATCCAAATTATTTGGGTGGATCATTGCCTCCATTGTTGAGATCCAGACTGGTATCTTTAAGTAGTGTTTTTTCCGTATTTTCTTCCAATTAGTCAATAATGAATCTCTGATTAGGTGTCTGTGAAAATATTTCTGGCTAGTTTTCCCAATATCCCATAAAAAAGCATGCCATCCCCTCTGTAAGTCATGGCCTTCTAAGAATAATATTCTCTTATTAGTCAAATTCACCCATTCCTTCAACCATACTAAAGAGGCTGCACTATAATACAACTCCCAGTTTGGAAGTGCCATCCCTTCCCTGCTCTTCATATCCTGCATTGCCTTTAAGTTTATTCTAGGTTTTTTTCCCTTGCCAGATGAATTTTGCAGTTATTTTATTAAGTTCTTAAGAAAATTTTTTGTGTACTTTAATTGGAATCATCTGAAATATATAGAGGAATTTTGGAAGAATATTCATGTTTAATAGCAGCAATCCTGCCTAATAATGAAAATTGCAGCTTGCCCCATGTTTCTAAATCCTTCTTTACCTGTTGCATTAATTTATCATAATTATTTTCCTTAAGTGTCTTACAATGTGCTGTCAACCATATTCCTAAATATTTAACTTTCTTTATCACTTGTAGCCCCATAATTTCTTCTAGTTCTAATTTCTGTTTTTCTGTTAAATTTTTGGTCATTAATTTCATTTTCTTCCTATTAATTTTTAGTCCTGCTACTGCTCCAAATTGTTCTAATTCATTCATCAATTTTTATCCTCTTTCTATTGGTTCTTCAATGAAAAAAATCATATCATCCGCAAATACTTGCAACTTATATTCTTCTTTCTTAACCTTTAATCCTTTTATGTCTGGGTTCTGTCTAATTCACGTTAATAATGCTTCTCGTGATAATATGAAGAGCAGGGGTGAGAGTAGGCAGCCCTGTCTAACTCCTTTTTCTATTTTTAGTGGGCGGGTATATTCCCCATTTATTATAATATTAGCCTGTTGTGTATCATAAATGGTTGTTATAATATTTTCAAATTTGGTGCCTAAATTCATATTATAAATTTTTTGGATTAAAAATTGCCAATTTAAATTATCAAAGGCCTTTTCTGCATCTAAGAGCATAAGTGCAATTTGTTTTTCAGGGTGGGCTTCGTAAAATTCTAAAACATCTAATACTATTCTTAAATTATTCTTGATTTGTCTGGTCAAGAGAAATCCATTTTGGTCTTCATGTATATGCTCATTTAACATTCTTTTTAGTCTACTTGCTATAATAGAAGTAAATATTTTGTAATCAGTATTTTGCAAAGAAATCGCCCTATAATTTTGTATATATCAGGGATCTGAATCCTCCTTCCGGATCAGCGAAATCAATGCCCCCCTCCATGAATCCGGCATCCTGGCTGCGAATAAGATGTCATTAAAAACTTCCACCATAAGAGGTCCTATTTGTTCTGCTATTGCCTTGTACAGCTCCCCTGGGATCCCATCTGGTCCTGGGGATTTGTTGTTTTTCTGGTTCTCTGTTGCTGATTTCAATTCAAACCAAGTAATGTCTTCGTTTAATAATTCTTCCATTTCTTCCCCAATTGCTTTATCCTTCATTTCTTATCCTATCTTCGTTAATTTCTTCCTTTTTATATAACTCTTCAAAATACTTATGGGCAATTTCTTTTTTCTGTTCTATCCCTTGTTGTATATCCCCCTTCCCATCTATTAGCTGATAAATCAATCTTTTTTCTTTCCTTTTTTAAAGTCTATATGATAGCCATCTCCCTGGCTTGTTGGCATGCTCAAAATAAGTTTGTCTAGTATTCAGATTTATAATCATTCTCTCTTGTTCAATTAAATTCAATTTATGTTTAGTTATTGTTATCTGATTTTGCAACTTTGAATCTTTTGAGGTACTCTGTAGTTGAGTTTCTAATTCCTTAATTTTTTGTTGTAATTTGTTTTGCTGGGCATATTTTTCTTTATTCCTCTTGGCATTATAAGAGATTGTTATACCTCTTATTACTGCCTTCATTGTATCCCAAATGTTTTGTTTCGTAGTTGCTCCATTATCATTTTCCTTTAAAAAATAATTTAATTCCTCCTTAAGTTTGTTAGTATATTCTTTTTCTCTTATTAACTGAGTATTTAACATCCATCTTTTCTTGGGTTTTTCCCTACCCTTCCATATTATCTGAATTGGATTGTGATCTGCCCATTCATTGGGTAGGATTTCAATCCCTTTTATCTCATTTGCTATTTCCCCATTCATCCATGCTATATCAGTTCGTGTCCATATTTGATGAGGATTTGAATAGATTGTAAATTGTTTTTTCTCAGGATGTAATCTTCTCCATATATCAATCAAATTTAACTCCTTCATCATTTCCATGCATATTTTGGGAAGCTCTCTTTTTTTCCCTTTGTTCCTTCCCCCATTACGGTGGTCTTTTTGATAATCAGCAATAGAATTAAAGTTCCCTATAATACAAATATTTCTTTTTTCCAATCCTACTATTTTTCCATAAAGATGCTTTAAAAACTCTTTTTGATCTCCATTCGGGGCGTAGATTACCACTAAGAGAATTGGGATGGCATTAATCTAGATCTGCAAAACCAGAGTTCTTCCCTCATGATCCAACCATATTAAATCTGCTTTCATATCCTCTTTAACATATACTGCAATCCCTTTCTTTTTCTCCGCGTCTGCTGGTGTGGTGAATAGCTTCCCTAATTTCGGACATTCTAAGTATTTTTCATCTGATTTCTTTATATGAGTTTCTTGTAGACATACTATATCAGCATTTTGTTTGATTAATTTGGCTATTATCCTTTTCTGTTTTATCGTCGAGTTTAAACCATTTATATTAATTGATAGTAGTGTCTTTTCTTCTTCCATTTAATTAGTTCTGTTTCTCTCTTTTATTGTTGCTTCGTTTTTCTCCAAGGCTTGCAGTAATCCAACTTTGTCCTCTACTTTGGAGATATCCGCTTTCATTTCTGCTTTTAATTTCCCCATCTCCTCTTTTAATTCATTTATATCTGCTATTGTCTCATTATGGTTTTTCATCATTGTTTCTTGCAGCTTCATCATCAATTCCTGTAAAGTAAGCAGAATTGATTGGATATTGGCATTTGAGATGTTAGCTTGTTTATCCATTGATAATGTTTCTTCAATGTTTTTTTGTGCCATGGGTGAAGCTGTTGCCGATGTGGTTGTTAATGTCAGGGTGACCTTTCTTCCAGTTTTCAGAGTTGTAGTTGTTGTGGAAGTCATTTCTTTTAAGATTTGTTTCTGTTGTTGTAATATATTAATTATATTATCCCAAATTAACATTCAGTAATAGAATCTCTATATTAGGATTGACTGGTATCTAATTACTTAATCTATCTATCTGCTGGATATCTGTACTCTTTACCAATTACTGGAGTATAAGTTCTTATGGATAAAAATATTATCACTGTATTATTTTAAATCCAAATTCTAAATCACATATATAATTTTGTAAGGCCTCAATGCTCAGCCTCTATACATAACTTCACGTAATAGAAAAAGTATATAAATATTATTTCCAAATCCAACTATATTTAAATATTATAAATAAATATATGTATTATCTAACCTTATTTTAAATATTCTTAAACACAAACAGTATTACATTCGTCCCTAAGTGGATTAATTAAATATTTAGAGTGATCGCACAATGAATTGTAATATTAATATATAAAATCCTTTATATTTATTAATTAAATAATACTTAATGTTCTTACTATTTTTCCTATATATCTAATCAAAGTATAACTATCACTATTATTAATAAATCAATTAAATCAGTTAATTCAATTCTTTAACAACCAATTACAACAATCAATTTTCCTTTCCCCAGTATACATATTTATAAACATTATAAAGAGAGATTGAAAAAGGAGAGATAGTTCATCATAGCCCTGGAGGGTAGGGGAATAATGAAAAATGAGCAGATGTATACAGGAAAAAGGGAGTAAAGAAGGGGAAAAAGGAATTTTAAAGTAAGTTTTTAGCTTTCCGTCTCTAAGTTTTAAGAGCTTATACTCCCAACGCACCGGAAGTGGAGAGGTAAGAAATGGTGAGTAGTGACTGTAATTACACAGTATCTCCACACGTTCAGAAGCTTCCACTTTTACTTTTTGTCTTAGCGTTCCTAAGTTCAATTTTCCTGATTTTCTTCAAATGGAACCACCATCTCAGTTAAATCAGTATACTCCCTGAAGGGCAGTTAAGTGGTTTACATCAGTTATATTGTTACAATAACTTCAGGATTTCTAAGTATCTCCTGTGGCGCCACACTGTCTCTATTCTGCCAGCTCTGATCTTCTTCCCATCTCTGATTTAATAAAGTCTTTCAGCATAAAAATCGAATGAAATAGTCCAAATCCCCCACATCTTCCAGTCACCTTCCAGCTACTAGATTCCCTTCTATTAATATCGGTGTGGTATATCTCCCAACCTCGTAAGCTTCCCTTTTTACTCGTTATTGTCCTCTATCTTTCTTCTGTCTGCCAAGCCCCTTCACTTTCACTTGCCTTGCGTCCGCTTTTTGGCCGCTTCCTTTTTGGGCTCCGGACAGACACTTGTAGCACCCTATTAAAGTCTATAGCATTCCAATCATCCTCTCCGCTGCTAATTTTCTCTGCCACACTTTTCACCAATGATCCCACAAACTGTCACTCACTCTCTTCTTTACATTGGTGGCAGTCCAGACTTTGGAGCCGCCATTGATAGGCGGCTGTTTCTTGCTTGTTGGGCTCTGGAGGGCTCCTCTTCACTGCAGGGGGGCTGCCTTCCCCACACTGCAGCTCAAGTCTCCCCCACACCGGCACGAATCTCTCCAGGACTCGTGCACCCTCAAAGGATCACACCAACTACAAAAAGAGATTAACTGAAACCACGGACGGGCTTCTGCACCTCTGTTCGTCCTTGCCTTACCACCAGAAGTCCTAGATCATTAATCATGATAATAAATATCATTATTTTGTCCAGAAGTGGCTGAAAAGCCTGTTTCTTGAATATATCTTTCCCTCACGCTGAAAAAACTTAAATTGCTTTCATAGCCAAATTTAAAATATGTTGTGATAGCATAACTGTAATTTGAATTTTTAAAAAATATTGTTTAAAAAAAACAACTCCAAAACATATTGATAGTTTGGGGTATAAATATCAGTGAGCAAAATGAAACGTATTTTTCATATTACAAAGATTCTCTTTTAATTCCATCTCTTAATTTATTTAGTTTTATAATATTTATTAAATTCAGGGACTTGCTTCAATAAATAGTGTAAGAACCTACGTAGACATTGTTTAGTTGTCAAATATCAGTATAGTATAGTATAGTATAGCATAATATAGTATAGTATAGTATTTATTATAAATAATAAAATAAAGATTATATTAAGTAAAATTATAAACTACATCAGATTACTTCTATGCTCCTGGAAGTGTGCTTTGAGTTCAGAAATCTAATAAACCTAAAATAGGATTTTAGATAAAGAGAAATTTAAATTTGGGAAGTAGTACAAATCCATATTTTAAAGTAATCTAGAAATGATTTCCAAACACCATAAAATTCTGTGTCAGATTTACTTTTATGACACAAACTCATTTTAAACATCAAAGCACACTCCCACAACTTACCTACTTTCATAGGGGTCTAATATTGTTCTAATAAGAAGCATAAGGTATTGTTGCAGGAATTCACATATACAAAGCTGGCACAGTATATTGTACAAATATACACTTTTGTAAAAGTTAATAATTTTGCAGACTGAAAAAGAAATTGGTTTAAAATATGTTTCATTCTAATATAAATCATTTTCCAGAATTGTTGAGCTTTACAACATTGCCACTAAATATAAAAAAATGATCAAACTTGATTGTTACATTCCCAATCATTTTTAGAAAAAAATAAAATTAACTCTATATTATTACAGATACGACCTCTAAAATTATCCATTTTTGAGATCAAATTTAGTGTAATATACCAATAATACAAATAACTAGCCCTGATGATGTTACCTAGTTTGAGTAATGAAACATCTTCAAGAAAACAAGCAACCCCAGAGAGTACCATGGAACACTCATATCAATAATAACACATCTTAAATCAGTATTTTCTAACTGTGATGTTTAGGTGAGTTTAACATTATTCTTTCCTTGAAAAAGTGTATGTTAGTCTATGTCTCTATGACTTTTATAAAAATTGATCTGATGCAACTGGAAAGTCTGTTCTTTCTATAAATATGGTTAGGCCATAATGGAATACGATTCAATCTGTAATTTATGTTAAATAGCTATCTTGATAATACAATTTGACATTTGGAGATTCCAATTCATTCATTCGAATCCTATAAGATACTAAATTTAATGACACAAAGTGATACAAAGACTGCATATGCAAAGAATTATCCAACTCAGTATAATTTTAATAAAATTATTTTTTTTATTTCTCTGTAGCTTGATTCTTTTCTGTTTCCTTCTGTTTCCCTCTTTTCATCTTGATTCATAAAGCTCTTTTCTCCACCTACCATCTTTCTCTAATTCCCACTGCAAAATTTTGTCTTACAAGTTCGTTGTATTTTTTAAATTTTTTAACTTCACCTTTACTATTTCTATACATATTTCAAGACAATGGATGTCCCTAATACCCCTTCCTTCTCCTATTTTCCAAACACCAGCAACCCTGTTGATGAGTTGAGGTGAAAAAAAGTGAATGGCCCCAAATTACCAAGCTGGCTTTCATAATTAGCTCACAGTCTCCTGGTTTCTCGCCTGGTGCCTTAACCGTAGCAGTAGGGGGCAGTTATGTGGAAAGAGGTTTTTCCACAGACCAGAGGGGACATGGTTTCATGTGCTGCCTACATCCCACATATCTGGCATGCCATGGATTGGTGCTGATCCACAGACTGAGGCTTGGGGACCACTGCGCTAGACCAAGTATATAAAAGTGTTTCTATAATTTATTATTAGGGGAGTGTTTTTGTGCCATTGAGACAATGGTCAACATTTAACAACCATTTAAAGGGATTTTTCTCCAGATGTTTTTATAATTAATTCTCCCAATAAAATAAAAGATGAAGAAATAGAACTTTGGCAGAATTGCTACTGCTATTGTTATAACTGTGGCTATTATTACTGAGACCCTAATTGATTATTGAAAAACTCATTTAAGGTTTATTTATACTGAAACATCAATAAGGAATAAATAATAGAAATGTAAAACCACCTTGATAAAGTTGCAGCTTTATCTTTGCAGTCCCAAAATAAATTATACTAGTTTTCCAGCAAAATTGCTGGAAAAGAGGACTGTTGTTTATTTTTACTTACTTACTTATTTATTTATTTATTTATCAAGTGATTGTAAGATAACAGGTATAAGTATAAACATAGTTATGAATACATGAAATGGATACATGTAAGAGAAATAAAAAGAAACAATAGGACAAGGACGGTAGGCATGTTGGTGCGCTTATGCATGCCCCCTACAGACCTCTTAGGAAAGGGGTGAGGTCAATAGTAGACAGTCTAAGGTTAAAGTTTTTGGGCTTCTTTTGTGTTTCTCTTTTTCCAAAAATGTATCACATTGCACTTCACTTCTGAAAATAAATATCAGGGATGCATTACTTCTAAACCTACATTATAAATATGTGGTTTGAAAGTGATGACAAATGATTATCTAAAATTAATTTCCTTATTAAAAGCAGTTATAATAGCATCCTGGATAAGGTGAGCAGATAAGTCTATATGTCGAGTCATATTTTTGCTAAAGATTGGCAAATATATTAGCATTTGTTCTGGAGTCATCATGTTAAAGAAAAATACTTGTGGCATCACCAGAATTAAATCCTTTATTTTTAAAGTGATGATGGAGTGCAGCCTGAAACAAGAGTATAACTATGCAAACAATTGTATAAAAGTATCTACGGGTATGCCATTTTGTCATTTAAATGAAAATTTCCTTGTTTACTGAAGGGCTTTTTTTAGAGAGACTGACTGCTCTTAGGTTCAAATATTTTGATTTTTGTAATTTTGGAACAATTTTTACAATTTATTAATTTAAAAGAATTATATAACCACCAGTCTTATGTAACAATCCTGGGTATTTCACAATACTATCACAAGCAATACCATGAGTCCTGCTTTAAAGTTAGCTGGATGACTTTGAAATAGTCACTATCTGTCAAACCTAGGACGAAAGCAACAGCAAATTCTACAAATATGAAGAACACTTAAACTATCTTTTTTGAACACTATATTAACTAGCTTACTGATAACAAACCAAACTGGGCAATATAAGGACAGCCAGATCCCCAGCCTTTATTGCCAGTGAATCTAAGAGGTACTTTGCCTCCCCTACTTTAGTTTGGAAGTATCTAAACACCAGAGAGATAGACAGATAGACAGAAGGCCAATAAAGGAAAATTCCCCAGTGGGAGAAACAGTGCCTATGTGACTCTGTACAACAGAACATGTACTTTTCCAATACCTGTACATTATTACAAAGACATCTGTACTACTCTTATCTCACCATTATTGTATAAATACTTTGTGCACAAAGGACAATTCTACATCTCCCTTCTGCTTTCAGATACTAACTATAATCTACTATAATCACCACTCCTATTAATATTTGATTCCATTAAAATTGGAACATTGTTGTAAACATTTTTTTCCCTGCATTGAATTAAAAACATTTCCTCATGCAGATATAAATGATAAAGAATAAATATAACGGAACAATTATTTTGATTTTTGTTTGATTGGATCTATATGAATAGCAATAGCAACAGTACTTAGACTTAACTACAGCTTTACAGTGCTTTACAGCCCTCTCTAAGCGGTTTACAGAGTCAGCATTTTGGTTCCTCATGTTACCCATCTCGGAAGCATGGAAGGCTGAGTCAACCTTGAGCCTGGTGAGATTTGAACTGCCAAATTGCAGGCAACTGGTAGGCAGCAGCAGTAGCCTGCAGTACTGCACTCTAACCACTGCGCCATTGTGGCTAAACAACGATAACTGGACCTGGCAACTATTGCTAAATGATACAATCATCCCAGGTGACTGTCAATCATCCCAAGTCAAGGAATTCTGGCCTGGCAGTGTTCAGGAAAAGAGTGTTTTGCTCCTTGCGGTAAAAATTCCCCAACCTCTTGGCCATAAAGATAGGCCTTAAAACCTAATTCCACCAATTGGCCTGGGGTGCCAATGTGGAAGTTCCATACTGGGTGGGGTTAATGAATTAAAAGAAGACTCCACCTCTGTCCTGTTGTTTATTGATTCATTCCTCAGCTACCTTTGTTAACTTTAAAGTGCATATGTATCATTTTAATGTTTATATTGATTTTATCTTGTTGTAAGGCACCTAGAGTTGTTTAGTGGAGAGATGGGTGACATATAAATTTAGTAAATAAATAAAGCATGATGTTATGTTAGCATACCAACTTATAATGGCAATTGCAGAAATTCCAGCTGATGTTATATGGTGAATCTCATATAGTTGTTAGGTGCAAAATCACATCATAATCATTTGCAACCTCCTACTGGCTTCCTTATTGACTTTGTCACAAGCCAGCAGTGAGAGTTGCAAATGGCAATCCCATGACTGTGGGATGCTGCAACTCTTGTAATTTCAAGCCAGGTGCCAAGCACCTGAATCATAATTGTGGGGACACTGCAACAATTACAACTATGAGGAATGGTTGAAAAATATTCTTCTTTGGTGTCTTGGTCTCGGAACAAGTAGCTTAATGACTCGGAACAAGTCATTAAACAATGACTACTTATATTCTTTGAGAGAGAGAAAGACTACATGCTGGAAAGAGCCAAAAATGTGCATTGTGCTATGTAAAAGTATATTAAAATGATCACAACCTATTTCTGACTGAAATATTGACAGATGTGCCATAAGAGACCTACAAATGCAACAATATCTCATCTGTGGAGATTCAGGAATTCATTGAATCCTAGGCAAGCATGGGAAGACTGTGCTATTCTTCAAAGTCTACTACTCATGGCAATTGTGGTAAAATTATAGAGGATGGACTTTTCTAAAGCTGAATTGTTGTGTATAGTTACCGGACTAGTAAAATTTTTAAATCCCCAATAAAATCACAAACTTCATTGTTTGCTTAACTAGATTGAATCTATTCAATTAATTAAAAATGTCAATTAAATAACCTTAAGTAAAACCTCTACTGAATATAAGGATACATTGTTAGTTTTTTTTAAAAACATCTGGGATATGAGCAAATATAAGTGTTTCAAAAACAGACACATACACACAGGTGCATGTACACACATAGACACAGACACATAGACTAAGTTCAAGCTGTATACAATCTATATGTGTGGGTATGTGTATGTGTGTGCGTATACACACGTGTACCTGTCTGTGTCTGTCTGTCTCTCCTGTCTCTATCTATCTATCTATCTATCTATCTATCTATCTATCTATCTATCTATCTATCTATCTATCTATCTATCTATCTATCTTCTATCACAGCTTGCACTTATAGATCCCTAGATGTGGTTTGTTTTTTTTAGCTGCACATTTCATTGGGTCAGGGAATTTCTCAAGGACTGAATAGAATACAATGTCTGGAATATCACTCCAAATGTAATGGACAGAGTAAATTGACAGCAGCTCCAACTAAATTACAGTTTAAAAGACAAGGGAGGGCCCAAGGGACATCAAACAAAGAAAGCTATAGCTGACCAGCGCTCAGGTAAAATTGAATTGGAAATGTTCCCTGCCTGATTAACATAACAAAAGTCTTAGTGTTTAAAGAAAAAGTCATTCTATATAAATGAAAAAAGAAACTGATCTTCCCAAAAAAGAAAATGCACAGTAGTTTACCTTTTCACATTGTGTGTGTGTGTGTGTGTGTGTGTGTGTGTTTCTAATTTTTATATTCAGAGGAAGAACTGAATATATTTAAAATCATAGGCACATTGCATGTGTTTTCACACGTGAACGTATTTCCTTTTCTTCTCCTAGACTATTTTTGAAGAAAGAACAAAAGTAAATATGTCCATATGTAGAATTTTAAAAGTTCATATTTAGTAATTTACAAATAAACTAGGAGAAAAGGCAAAGGCAACAAAGGTCGATAAACATTTAATGCCTTGAAATCCTATTTAAAGAATTACATAAAACATGAGTAAAATTAATAAAATACAATTATAGATGAAAGATTTCCTCCCTCCCTCCCTTCCTTTACCCAAATTTATACATTACAGCCCTGAGGCCAGATAACAAACAAAATATTAAATGAAATCCTTCAATATTTATGTATGCATATTACAGAAAAACAATAAAAATAGTATCTAAAAATAATTAAGGATGTAGATACTAAACTAAATCCAAATAAAATAATATTATAAGTTTCAATCCTAAATAATAGTATGGCTTGTCATACAAATGATAGCACAGAACTGCATAACTTGAAAAGCTATTTTTGAGTCCTTTTCTGCAAGTAGTAACATTAGGTAGAAATTGCTTTCCTGTAATTTTCTTTAAAACAAGATATATAAGGTCTGTCTAGAGCAGGAGTCCCCCCAACCCCCAGGCCATGGACCGCCACTGGTCTATGCTATGGCCTGCCAGGAACCGGGCTACACAAACAAATGAAGCCCTATCCATGCATGTGCAGGATCCAGGCAGCATGCAAAACCATGCCTCCCCCAGTTCACAGTCCCAGATGCCCAAAAGATTGGGAGCTGCTGGTCTAGAGTCCTTATATAGGGTGTGTATAACAACATTTGGCCTAGAGTTTCTATTGAACCATCACCAAATTGTATAAATGAAAATGCACTGGAATACTTTCAAAACATCCAAGGAGGACTCCTGGTTATCCAACTGTGTTAAAGTGAAGGCCTTATAAAATTTTGAAATTGGAATCTATGATAATTATATGGCTGTAAGGAAGCAAACGACAAACATTAAGGTGTGACACCTTATTTAGGCTTGTTTGCAGATCTCTATCCTAGTTTCTGATTCTGGAGAAATAAGTGACTGTAAGCAGTTTTTTCCAGAAAAAACCAGTTAGGAAGACTAATTCCAGTTGGAAAAGAGTCCTGATAGTATCTCAGCACCAGATCATATAGAACTTTATAGATAAAAACCATCATTTCAAATTATTTCACCCAGAAGTCAACAAGAATCTTGTGCACAGAGTGAAGCATTGAGTGAACTCATGGTGATTAGAATCAACCAGCAAATGGGTTGGACAATCTGATGCTTCCAAGTGATTTTTAAAGACAGACAGATATTAAAATTATTTTTTACTTTTTTATGGAGACCTAAATTTTGTATAATCAAAACTACATCCTTACTACATGAGGCCATTAATAAAGATTTGATGGGAAGACAATCTGCCCTCATGTTTCTAACTCAGTGAATATTACATTTCTGGATTTGGCTAATATAAGTCATATAAATTAGTTTGCATTGAATCATTATAATATCTTAGATAAATATACCGAAAAAATGTCTTCTGAATGTTGTCAAGGAGATGCTTGTGGCCATTGTGGGATGGTATAATCTAATAGCTCAATATAAGGGATTCTGCCATGAACAGATGTAACAGACCTTGAAAATGCCTCACTCAAGCATCAAGAAAGATTAAATTATTAGCAGGATTTTTGCTAACTAGTCCACAACTTACAGTCATAATTGGGACTGGAATTTCACTGGGTGAGGCAGTGAATAAAGGAGATGCCCACATGTCTTGCTTTGCTCAGTGACCAAAATCCTGGCACTCCTAGTTGTAGTTATTAAGTGACCTGGGTCATTTAGCAAACTGTGACGGAATATGTCTACAAAGGTGGACATGATGTAATGAACTACAATAACATAGCAAGTTCCCAGGAAGAAGGGAGCACATTCCAACAAGGGTGAGACAAGAAACAATAAAGTCCAGAGCTGGATCATGGGAAAAGGAAGAGATTTAGGTTAGCGACTCTCAGAATATCCCAGGGCACAGGTAGTCCTTATGACCAGTTACTTAGCAACCATTTGACCTTCCAACAGACCAACCTGGGGGATATTTATGACCCAGATTTAAAGATCCACTGGTCATCCCACCTACTAGGTGCTCAGCAACTAGTCCATATGTATGGCTATTTGCAGTCTCCCCTAGTCATATGACCATTCTTTATGGCATTTATGATAGTAAACTTCCAAGTTTGGGTAGAACTGCATACATATAGTGAACCATTGGTTCCTTCAACAACTGTGCCATTCACTTAACAACCACAGATTCACTTAACAATCCCCAGAAAAAAATGTAGTAAAAGCTATGCGATTGTCATGAGTTATGACCATGATGGGCAGGCTCCATTATGGTTGTGACACAAGGATTATTCATTGGGTTATGACAGTATAGGTTTAGTGTGGCAAGATTCTGTGTATATGATATATGAAAATAAAGAACTGGCTTTAAATCATTCTTGGGCTAGGCCTGATATTGACAGAGCGAAAGACCCATCTGCCAAGTTCAGCTCTCCTCCATGCATAAAAGGGGACTTCTGCAGGCTCTCCACCTTGCCTGCTCCCCACTTTACACAGAAAGGAACTGCTCCTGCAGGCTGCTGGAACATAGCTTGGAACTTCAGAATCTGAACTTTATTTCTCTATCCTGCTAGAGGAATGGAGAACTCCTTTGAGGGCTGCAAGAACAGAGCTCGAGTCTTCGGGATATGACCTCCATTTTTGCAACCCACCAAAGGTGTTTCTCTCCACTCAGCTGGCAATTTTTCAGAAGGCTACCTAGGGAGGGGTGAGAATCTCAGCTCCACAGTGATCTGAGATTCCTTTCCAGCAGGCAAACCTTTCATTCTCAAAGACCTGCCTGCCAGTATGGAATTTCAGCCCTGTGGCAGATGACAGCAGCTTGCAAACTTCCCTGCCAGTTTCCCAAGAAAGGGGAGGCTGCCAGATAAGATTTCAAATGGCAATCACATGATTGCAGGCTCTTGGCAACCAGTTATAAACAGGTTGCCAAGTATCCAGATTGTGATTATGTGACCATGCGGGTGTGTGTGTGATGTTTTACAGTAACTGGAAGTGGGCCATGAAGCACTTTCTGGGGTAGTCATAACTTCAAATGGTCAGTAGATGATTGGTAGCAAGTCAAGGACTACCTGTAGATTAAGACAGAAGGTACCAAATTAGACAATGATTTTTGTTTATCATCACCTGGTGGATTTTGGCCCAGGTCTCAGGTTTAAACCAGCACTTTTTCTCCTTTAGTAGCTTCTTATATCTCTTCTTTTGCTAGTGAAAAATGTCTAGAGTTTGAAATCATTAGTGGCCAACCTTAATGTTTGTACACAAAACCTCACATCAAGATTTTGATCTCTTAGTTGGCTGGTATGAGGATTAAACTAGAGTAGTTTGAGTATGCTTTTTTGAACAGAGGTATTGAGAATGAAAAAAACTGAAATTATTTCAAAGTGATCATTCATAGCAAATAGTGATTGCTTAAATGGACAGCTTGCAATGCCTTGAAAAAATGTTTACTAAATAATAAAATTGTGCACCCTCTGTCCATAAATATATATTTATTTAGTTTAGCTCAAATACATCTAATTTTCTTTCACAAGCTGGCCTTTAAAATCTCATTTTATATACATACATACATACATACATACATACATACATACATACATATATTTTCTTGAGGTTACGCGGGTATTTATATGTATGGTATTCAGCTTAGTTTGGGTATTTTCCCATGTCATTATAGTTGTGCTTTTAGAGTTGTAGCAACTTTTCGGCAGAATCTCATCTGCCATCATCAGGCTTCTGTATAGTATTCATCTGTGAGTCAGACTTTCACAGCCGTTTCTGTTTTAAATTTGGTGCTGGCCTATGCTGTGCCAGAATGGTTTTTTCTTCATCCTGATTGGTTGGGAGTCTTGGTCTGTGTTTATTGGTTTTGGAGTTTGCTATGTTGCTTGATTGGTGTTTCTAATATCTTCTGTCTGTTTTGTAGCTTTTTTTGTCTTGATTGGCTGGCAACATTGTGTTTCCTGTATTGGAGGCTTTTAGTGAGGCTTGGCCCCATGTAAATGGACGGCTATCATTTATTAGGAAGCTAGGTTTCATCTGGGTGCCTGGTTGGGGTGTGTTTGAGCTGGGGGTATCGGGGGAATCTGTTTGTGCCTAGGTGTTTGGCTGGCTTGTGGTATGTGCGAGCAAAGCGCACGAAGCCGAAAGCACCAGCCTGAAGTTGGCAAGTGGGACCTCATCGAAATGTCACCAAGATACTCTCAATATTACACAGGAAAAGACCCGAACGTGCCAAGACCTACGTGTGTGTGTGTGTGTGTGTTTTCTTAAGTTTTCGCAGGTATTTATATGTATGGTATTCAGCTTTGTTCAGGTATTTTCCCACCTCATTATAGTTTAAAAGCACAACTATAATGACGTGGGAAAATACCCGAACAAAGCTGAATACCATATGTGTGTGTGTGTGTGTGTGTGTGTGTGTGTATCATACACACACACACACACACACACACACACTAAAGAATGATAGTAATTGACAAAAATCTTGGAAGGTCAAAATCTTTTTTCATGCTTGTGCAGAACAGAACAATGAAACTGCACCCTAGAGATAAGCTTTGACAATAAAAGTCTGCCTTTTGGCTGTAAATATAGCTGGTGAATTTTTTTAAAAAAAGTAAATGAGGCATTAAAAGGAAGATTCAATTAATAAGCCCTTCTTTGCTTTTAAACTATAAGCCAATAGAAAGAGGATTAAACAGGCAGCCTGTCACTGAGAAGGTTCTTTTAAAAAAAAAAAATGTGTTGGGAAAGAGGCATATAATTAAGTAAACCTACATTAGAATAGGATTTAAGTCAACATGATTTCAGACCTTTCGAATAAGGACAACGATACATCATAGACAATTTGCCTCTAGAAGTTGTGGGTGCTCCAACACTGGAAGATTTAAAGATGTTGATAAATGATTTCCTGCTTGATCAGGAAACTAGAAGACTGCCAAGGTTCCTTTCAACTCTTTTATTCTGTTATTCTGTTAGAATATACCCCTCAGTGTATTCAGAGTTTGGGCTAATTGTGATACCACAATGACTGTGATGCTGAATGTCTTTCATATAATATTAAATAGTGAATAAAACATTTTCTCCATATGCCATCTAGATTGCTTGGAAGTGCTAAAGCTAAATATATATTTTTCAAAAAAGAAAAGAAACTTTAAACCTGAAATCTCATGTATTAGCTTTTTAAAAAAACATGGTGCCTTACAAATATGTGCGGATTGTAACTTTTAGACCAATAAAATTTTACTTCAGACTAGTCAAGTATTCTTAGATATAGGGAATATCTCCCTTATTTACTATTTTGTTGGTCATTTGTACAAATTCTAGGAACCTGAAAGCCTTTGGTGTGATTCATATGGGCTTTTGAGGGAAATTGGCCATGTCCTATGGATTTTTACAATAGGATCCTATGTTCTGATACAGTCAGCTTTGGAAAAATTTCAAAAGTTGTTTGCTGTGTAACAGGGGGAAGCTGGGAAAGAACTATAAGTGTAAACAGTTCATTAGAATGTGGAATGGAAGCAAAGACCTGCTGATGTCTGTTCACAAGTGGAGTAAAAAGACTCTTTTCCATTTCATTTTAGTTTTACTAAAAAACATTTACAAATGGTAGTTGAGAATTACTAATGCCCTTTTGAAAGACTTTATATGCCCCCAGATTTCAGGCTGCAATGGAAGTGTGAGGAAGAGCTCGTTGGCACTTTTGGGTTGAAGCCAACCAGTGTCCTAGGATTGCAACAATATGCCCAGTCTATGGGAATCATCTTGTTTCATCACCAACTCTGAAGCAAGAGGGGGAATGTGGCCATTTTATCTGTTCCATATTCAGTGGCGTCAGAGCTGCTAGGTTATTCATGGGTGGGCAGAGGTTTTGCAGTTCTTCGGAGGCTTTGTTATTGGATTTCTTGGAAGACCATGTGAAGCCAAAACGAATGGAAGGAGGAGTAACCTGACTTAGCCTGATGAAGGTGTTAGCCCTTCAAAGTAGTCCGGAGAAGAAATGCAACTATGGATGATAAATCTATCTTGTTTGAAAGCATTTCTGTCCTCTTTTATTTTAATATCTATAAAACTAATGAGGATCCCTTCTGAATGTATCCCACATCCCCTTGGCTTCTCTGGGCTGCAATATCTTTTGCATGTTGGTTGTCTGGTGTGCAGCTCTTCCTCATGTCTCCCAAGGGCATTCCCATATATCATTACAGAGATTGTGTGTACCCTTATCTATAAGGTTATGTTTCTGGAGTTGAATCCACCAAAGCAGAGACAAGACAAAGGTGCATTAAAGCCTCCTTATATAATAGAAGGGATGACAGAAACTTGGGGTAGAATGAAAAAGGGGATCAATCTAGAATCCCTATGTAGATACAAGAGAACTAAATCTAACGCACCATTGCTCCTTCTCTAACTCTAAGCAGATACTGACAGAGGTGGGCCACTATGGGTTTGCCTGGGTTCAGGCGGATCTGTTGTTAATGTTATGGCTGGTTCGGCAAACCACCAAATCTCACACCTGGCTGGCCCCGCCCATCCTGCCCCACCTCCCTGCCCCTCCCAGGAGTCTCCATGTGGTCTGTTTTGAATGCGAGATGTGCAGGGTGCATGCAGAGGCTCTGGGAGGGGGGAAATGGCCTCCCAGAAGTTCCGAAAGTCCTGAAATGGGCCTATTTCCAGCCTCTGGAACCCAGGAAGCCATTTTCACTGTCCCAGAGACCCAAAGAAAGCCTCCGGAGCCTGGAGAAGCTGAAAGCAGCCCCCACCCCCCAGCCATGGTGGTGCAGGAGGCTGACTAGGCCATGCCCACTATGGCCACACCCACCCAGCAACCGGGCAGCGAACCCATTGCTGCAATTTTTGAAGCCAATCCCAGGATAATGACAATTAGTTGAGAAGTTTCTTATGCACATGCTTTTATCAATAAACCAGTTTAATTCAACTTTCACATGTGGTGGACTGGTCTTTCGTGCTGATATTTTACTTTTCAGTCTGTACAATAATTCAGTAATTCAGACTTTCTCATTTTTTAATCATCACTTTTAATCCATTATCAGATTGTGCAGGTCTAGCCTTGCTATATGCAGGCAGTATAATAATTTTATCTTCCAGGTGGAATGAGAAGGACATTGGGGGCATTCGTAACAGTAGAATGTGTAGCTGACAAATTCATGGTACCCCAATAAAGCAAATTCCTATTAATACATATCTTGTGGTACAGTTCCAGGGTTATCTTGGAGTACACTTTTCTTTTCATGGACAAGTTTTGCCCAACATAGCTTTTAAAGTTTCTTCCATTCAAAAGCAACACATTTTATTCCTGCAGCTTGGAAGATTTTTCTTGCTAAGATTGTTTCCCATCTTCTTTATAATGTTCCGATTTTCATTTTTCTCCAGTGTTTGCTGCTAGCATAACCCTTGCAGCCAAAGGTAACAGGATTTAATTTTAAGAGATATGACAGTTGGACAGGAAAATAGAAAAACTTCAGCATGTATTAACTAGGAAAGATAGTTCAACACAGGGAGCCAGAGAGGGAAGAGTATCTTAAATCAAAATCTTTTAAATTAATATAGTTTAAATTAAATTTTTGATAACAATAGAATCTGATTTACTATTGATACAAAAAAGGCAGTCTATAAATTAACATGAAATGCTTTTAAAATATCAGAATATTCTGTAGTTATGTGCATATGTGTTTTTGCATACATGTGTATAAAGCAAGCAAAAGTAAATTTGGGTTAAAAGATAAGGGATTTTCTCTCTACTGCACTGTCATAATAATTATTGACATTTTTATATAGGGAACCAATGTATTTTCCTACAAACTTAACAATGTGTTATTTTGCACCATCTAAAATAGTTTTAATGCTAGCTTGTGGGCATTAATTGTTATAAATTTACAGTGCATAGTTACAAGCATGCTTTTAAGGTCTCCCCATTAAAATTATTGACAATAACTTGGCTGCCATCTGATTTAGTAATAAAAAGGACATGCTGGGTGTTTCAGCTGGCATTGTGTCTTCTGGAACATACCAAATAGAGTCTGCACAGCCATCCAACATTCTGTAAATGCTTGCACAGCAGAGCAAAACAATGAAATAGTTCAGACATCAATCACATTCCCTAATTACGCATATTCTTCATGAATTGCAGGGGTTTTTTTCTGTTAAGCCTATGCAATGGTTGGTAGGGAATTTGAGACACTAGGAGGTTGATATTAAGATGGGATCTGTGTCACATGCCACCCATACCTTCACTTCTTCCACAGTGAGAATATCCATTTTCTTTAGCATCAGAAATGAATTTCATAAAAGTCTTAATTCTCATCTGTCATGCAATCAGATTTGTTGCAGAAGTATATAAATTTATATATACCATACACAAATATCACCAGATGGAAGCACAAGGAAACCACTGTGGTAATTGAAGCCTTTTTTGTAGTTAAAGTAACAATACCCATTTCAGGATAGCATTAGGGTAAGGAAATCCTATCTATATCTGTAAATGAATGATATCATTATTTTGGAAAATGAAAGTTTAAGCTCTGTGAAATATACAATCCCAGAGAGATCTCAGCAGAGCAACTTGTACGTGCAGGTGCTTAATGTGATAAGGTACATTACCATTTATCTGTGTACATGCAGACAAATATTAACATAGTCATGAATTAAGCTTTTAATCCCTTTTATTATAAATTGAATATCTTTATTTTAACAAACATCAACAATGCACATTATTGTGCGCCAAACTATTCATTACTATTCCCCACAGTATACCATTACATGATACACCATAATACATGTGTTAATATAATGGCAAGCATCTGCTTGAGTATTCTATAGCATATTTCATTCCCCTCTTTTGTTTAAACAAAAGAGACCAGCACACAAAAGGCACTTCTTCCATATAGGCAGTCATATAGTAGTTCTCAGTTTGTATTCTAGGGGAAGCAAGGAACAGTACCAACAATGCTATTTTACTACTGGCAGAAATGCAATCCTTGGGTTGTTTTTTTTTAAAAAAAAGATAAAGTGAATGGGCATAGAGGGATCTAAAACGAGAGGCAAAACTCTTTCTGGAGTTTGCTGCTATGCTCTAGATTACATTGTTTCTATAAGGGAAAGGCAGTGCTGTACCTTACAAAAAGAATCATGTGGCATGAAGTCCAGCCCAGCATTAATTTAAGACCAAGTACCCATAACTGTGTACTGTATTCTTTATCCTGAACCAACCAGATGATATTCTGCTGTCCAGTTCTTTAGATTGGAAGATCATGGTATTTATCTACCCTCCTCCCCTCTTCATAAAATGTATATTATTGCTGATTAGGAATGTGAAACTATTCGGATCCAAATGAGAAAAGGTGCTTGGGTGTTTATACTGCATTTCTGATACCTGCTAGGAAAAGCTACACTTTTTTCCTGGGCTCAAAATGGGACCATCATGGTGCCAAATAAATATATAATGAAGATCATAAAGTTCAACAAAATTGTTGCATTCTGTTCTACTTCCTTAATGCGTCCACTTCCAAAGAGATGCAAAATGCCTAGTGTTTATGTCCAAATAGAGACATACACAACCTTGGCTATATGTATAAATAGATGGATTTAATGTTTTTTTTAGATTAGGAACTCAACATGGTTTAAATAGAGAACTCTATTGTCATTGCAACTATCTTGTAAAATAAGTTGAGTGGATAGAAAACGATCGGCTCAGTGAGTTAACATAGCTGACAACTGATGTGAATTCAAGTTGCCCAATCTTGATCTGATTTAACCACCACACCACACTGGCTGGATCCTTAGTTTTCTCTCAGATGCTTGTTTGTACTTTCAAGATATGAAAGCCCAAAGATGTCAAACCAGCATGTTAATGTGAATTGGATCCGCCCACATTATAATTCCTTGGAAAGCATAATTAACTTATATTCCATTGATTTTAATAGTTCTGGATCCAGCTACTAGAATACAAGAAAAACAGTACTGAATAGATCAGAGACAGAACGTTGTCTTACCTGAACGCTTCTTCTCACCACGGCAATGGAGAATTCACACATGCCTTTCTGCCCAGAGATGGAGTCCTTAATCTTTTACCACGCCCCTCTTATCTATGATACTAAAATACCTAGGATCAATTCAATATGCATGCAAATATCTAATAGCTATACACTTTCTCATGAGCTTATGCAAAATGAATAGTATATAAATTATTTCTCAAATCCAAATTATACAAAGGGAGAAAGTAAAGATATTAAATTGGCAGGAGAAACTTACTGTTTAAAAAAAAAACTACTATCGTATGTCAAAAGCATACTGAGTGGAAAGCCATGGGGATTTATAATCAGAATAGAAATTCTTTACCTTCAGCAAAGCTCTAACTTCCAATTTACAAATCAATTTTCCAAGAATACTGAGAAATTGTGATAGTGAATTTAATGTTGCTCTCTGTTAGCACCACAGTAATTTAGATAGTTTAAATTTTGTTTTAAAAACATTAAGGTGCACCCAAACCAGGTTTTATTGGCTAATCGACTAACTGGCAACAGAATTCTATGAAAGTCCATTTGAAAGCAACTCTCATTAATCCTTAAGACTGCCTTTGGACTGCTGCCAAAAATATTAGTGGAAAATATTTGTCTCCTGCCCCCCAACCCCAAAAATATTAAGCGAAGATAATAAACTGATTGAATAACAATTATAATAAAATCAGTGAAATATGCTTTTCAACAAGAACTGCAATTTGTAGAATGATTCTATCAGCATACGTTCAGTAATATTCTTAAATCTGGGAATTTAAATTAATGCTTCATTCACTCAAGGTGGCAAACATATCCAACACATTTTTCTCCCCCTATTTTGCCCACAACAACAACTCTGTGAGTTGAACTGGACTGACAGAGAGTGATTGACCCAAAGCCATCCAGCTGGCTTTCATGGTTAAGAAGAACTCACCGTCTCCTGCTTTCTAACCTCTAGATTAAACTGAATTTTACCTCTAAAGAACACTGGGTACACTGTCATTCTCCTATTTTAGCTTATGCTAAATAAGATAGGAGTGGGAAAACATCTTCTCTGTGACTCAGAGAAAACTTTATTGTAGCTAGAGGTTAACAGAAGTGGTAATTCGGTATCATCCAGCTCTTGAACTACCAGACTGAAAATAATAGACTTGTAATTAGTCAAATTTAGGCCTATGGATGTAGCAGTTCAAAACATCTAAAAGGGTGTGACTAGCCTATCCATAATCCTTTCCCTTATGTCATTTTTCAGCCAAAAAACAATATTTTTCTCCAAGGTGCTTTTATCCATGCTAGAAAACAAATCTCTATCATTTCATCATTAGGGGCAACAATCTTCCCTCCAAATATTATAGTGGCTTTGGGGAGTGGAAAATATACAAGAAATGTATAATTGCAATGGGTTCTTCAGATGTACAATATTCTAAATTTAACTGCATACTATAATTTATTTTTATCGCACACACTCTTTTGAGCTTGGGATTTTTGCTCTAAAAACTACTTGGTTAATATTTGTTTTCATTTCTGATTTCACTTATTCAATCTGTTACTAGCTCTGTAAAGTATTTATATTAAATCTCAAATCACAGTCTCCAAGACACATAATTCACAAAGAAGTAGATGTCATAATGATGTCTCCATTCTACAATACATTAGAGCTTAAAATATTACAAAAACTAAAATTGTATTAAATAAACACAGCAACTATCATCAATAGGAATACATGTTTGATTCAATACTTGAACTGAACCCAAAGTATAAAATGAAATTAAGCAGGAGAGCAATTTTTAATTTTATATTCTGTTTTGCTATATGGTGGGTCAATAGCATCTTGATAACATTCTAAATGCAACAGAAAGATAATGTTAAAAATATCAGTTACATTTTTTCATTCCAATTGCTTTTCTCTCTCTTATTTCTCATTTCCATTCTTCATGTCCATTCTTAATTTAAAAATTTGTCTACTTTCACAAATGCTTTACTCCTGAGCATAACCTCTTGCTATTTTAAGTCTGGCTACTTATTTCAAAAATTCTGTGCAAGTGATTCAATCAATTCATCTTTGAATCAAATCTTTAAACTGGAACTTCACAAAGCCCTAACAATGCATTTTAACATGACTAGATGCACACAGAAAGTTTAAAGACCTTTTAAACTTGACATATATGCAATATAAATCAAAAATATGAGAAATAATGATAAAAAGGAGTTGGCTGTTTTCTGAATTTACATATCATGTGGCTTATACAATAATAATAAGAGCCCTGCTAGTTCAAATCCTAGCTCATTAAGATCAATATTCAGTCTTTCACAATGCACAAGTGTGGAAGGCAAAATCTTCCATCCACTGCCATTTCCCAGCAAACAGTACATAAAGTATGCTGCCTATGATTCTTGAGGTAGTAAACAATTTTAGTAATCAATAGTCTAACCCTCCATGAACCTACTAATCCTTTTAAAACTATCCAACTTAGCCACCATTACTACAAATGCTAGTATCAAACATTACGCTTCAACTCTGTGACACATTAAAATATTTCCTTCTGTCTGTCTTGAACCTCCTGGTATCTAGACCCTAGACCTCTAATTTGAAGAGTCATCTATATCCTCTTATAGTATTGGTACAGAGTGGGTATTAGGATAAAGCATGCTATTGAGTTGCAGAAGAGAGTCTTTCACCTAGTAAAGTGGAAGAATAAGTGGAAATGAACATAATATACTTTCCCTTTCCCTTGTTCCTCTTGTCTTGAGCTCCCGTCCAAATGCAGCAATAAAAAAAACCAGATTTAAGACCTGTGTCTAGCTCTTAACTTCAATCAATTTTGGTGCTTTTATAGCAAGGATGAACAGATTTCAGACTTGTAAAAATGGGATGACTGAAACATTTATTTGGTTTGTTTCATGTGCAAATAATTCCATTTAGTCATAAATGGGATAGATAGAAAGAAGCTGAAATTTTAAAACACATGAGAAGACTCAGTGTTTAGCTCAGCTTATTTAACTACGTAGCATTTAAATATAATGAAGCTGTAGCTATTACATTTGCCACATGCTGGTAGATAAGAATTCATTAGGGTTTTGTAACATAAATATTTTCTAAAACATATTAATAAATAGGCTGGTATATTACAGACTTAGAATAAGTGTGAGATAACAAAATCTGTTTATCCCTGTTAGGTAGGTATGAATGAAACAATCTGTCCATTCAGATACTTCTGTTTCCTGTATTTGTGACTATTACATGAGGAAATGTATTGTGTTTGTATTATTTTTAAAAAATGTTTTCTACAAATAGAAAACTGCATATCTTTTAATATATCTTTTAATTTGCCGTAATTTACGCTATTTTTTTACAAATAATTTATTTACAAATAAATTTATTTTTAGCCTTATTTTCACAAACCCATGCATTGTTAATTGATAGATCTCTTTACAAAATTAAAATAATGAAGTAACTAGTTTCATGTTGGACATTGTTGATAGAAACTTGTTGGTGCTTTAAAAAAATACAAAATTAGAGGTTTAAAGAAGGTGTGGACCTAAAAAAAAAAGTGATGAAAGGAAATGATTTCTTCTCCCTGTAAACTTTAGCCAGAGTCCTGTTCCAAGTTGGGTAGAATAACGAGAAAACTACTTTTTGTAGGATCTGGGCTGCAAAATTGCAAATGATCACTGGAGATGGCAGCATAGAATTAATTTTCTGTATGTTGTCAACTCTGATAATCCCAGATACTACACTAACACCTAAGCTTGGACAATATTTTGTTTCAGGCCCTACTTCATTGCAGTATTTCAACAGATACTTAAAATTGCACCAGGAAAAAATATAAATAAAAAAATAATAACCTCAACAAAAATAATCCTAGTTTGGAGTATGCTCATAGGCAAAGTCTCCTTCAGCAGTCTTCTCAGAAGCTCATTTAAATTTTAATGTTGCAAACACTTTGCTATACAAGTTGATTCTTTGAAGGGGTACTGATAGATTTGAACTACAAACGTTTCCAATAATTCTGTTCTCATATTATAGTTCAAAATAGCTTATCTTTCAAATTTTATAATCTGGCAGTTAAAGAATAGCTGTAATTAACATCATTGAAAAAATATAAAGAATCACTATACTTATGCTGTAGAAGGAAAAGCATAATGAAGAATAATCACATACAGTATGGCATTTCTTTTATATAATAGTTTTGCAAATAACTATTACTACAAGCCAACAAATGTGTCCATTATACATTTCTATGCTAAATACTAAACATATAACAAGAATCATTGTACAGCAGTAGAGAAATTTGTTAGTCACTACCATTAATTTCGGTGCCTTTCTATGGCTTAGAACTACTTCCATTCACATCCTCAAATACAAGGCCAAACAGGTGAACTGAACGTTCTATATGCATTTTTCCAAAATCAGTAAGAATTATTATAGCCAAGGAAACAAAGTTACAAAATTAACTTCCAATTCAACATATAAATTTAATTAGTAAATAAATACCTAGTTATTTTTGTACATTTTGATGCAGTTAACATGCTTCTTTTTAACTTAGAAATTTCTGCTTTCAGTATATAATTGTGTCATCAACAAATGAAAATCAATTGAAATCAATTTAGCTCAGATTATCTCCATTTCCTGCTGTAGGTCATCTAGCACACTAACAGCTCCCATGGATGAAACAGGTGCTTGTAAATAAATTAGCCTACTGAGACACACCTTAAAATGAATTTCCCAGAACACCTTGGCAGTGAGCCATCTTGGTCCCAGGAGCTGATCATCATTCAGTAAATATTGAGATTTGATAAAGTAAATGCTGTGCTGGCAGCAGATGGTTTGGAATTCTCTGTTGACATTGCCAGCGATTACTTGGATGTGAAGACTTTACTTCTCATAGACCTCCTTTGGGAGGCACAGGAGGACTTGATCCCCTCTCCAGCTATTTGCCTCCTAATTGAAAATCCTTATTCCCAGATGGAACATAATACGGCTGCTTCAGGCATCTAGCTCTGCGCTGCTTGACTGTTGATACATGGGTAATTGCTTTCAGTAATGCAGGTTAAATGTGACATTTAGTGCTTAATAAAAATTATCAAGGCCAAAGCCGTTTATCATTCTTACACTTTGGCTGACAGTTCTAAATGAATTCTTAGCCCCACTGAATTCTTTTTCGAAGAAGAAAGCTTCAGCCCCAATGAAAATAATCTATACGCATATACACATACAGTTTGATTTTGAAGACCTCTTTCCTTTCTAATATGGTGTTTTTAAAATTACAGTAATGTGCATTTACAATCCCTGATAGTGAAGTAGATTTACAGCACAAAATATAAACTTCAGCAGCAATATCTTTTACATGCAGTGAGAAATTAGTTATTCTCCTTGTCAATTCTCCTTTGCTGGAAAAGTTTAACTGGTATGGTGACTATTCAAAAGCTTGCCCTAATTAACCTAGAACAGAAATGCAGAAGAATTAGCATCAGGGATAGCTCCAGTCAATCAGGAACTACTCTGTTTTATAGACTAAGCAAAGATTTTTGGTAACTAAACACTGAAGTTTGCATGTTATGCGAAATGTTATCTTCAAAGAAGTGGATGGGGGCAAGACAACTTCCTCATTTTAATTCCAATGGAAGTATTAGTTTTAGGATTTAACTGATGTTTAATTGAAACCTACATTTCCCAAAGCATTTAATGTTGAAAAAGACAGCCAGTATTGTGCTATCAACTTTTGGAAGCAAATCAGGATGACAACTTTAGACAAGGCTCTAGCCCTACAAGATTATTATAAGGATCTATGGTTTTCTTATCCTTGTTTGAGATTTTTCTTCCGGGCACTTTTATAGTAACACATGAACCAGTGTATACAGCTAATACAGGTAAAAGAAATGGACCGACTGCATCTGACACAAACTACTGAGAACTTGCTCTAGCTGAACTCACTGGGAAGAAAGCCATCAAATTTATTTCTAATTATGATTGAGATAATATATGTGAAAAATGTACATTTGCAACTTACCTGGAAAAATATCACTGTTTTCGACAAAGATTGTATAATTTTCTTCAGAGTTTTTCAAATTATTCAAAGAGAATCATCTAAAAAAAAAAACTTTTACATTTTGTTTCCAGGAGAGATTCAGGGTACTGCAAATGCCAGACATGGAATCACTAAATTTGCAATCCTATATTTTAAAAGTCAAGTTGCATGTTTTTTGCCCTGGTTGAATATAATGCCCTAAACACATTGGCATTGTGTGGCTACCCATCCCTCCCAAAAACCACATGCACATAATGTACAATTTCTCTCAAATTATCAGGTATTTATGGGAGGTTATTAGTGCTGCAGATTCTTCTATCTTTACTCTCTTTTTTTTGTAGAATACCTATATATTAGGTACTTCTGGAGGAAAAATAATTTTCACCAAAAGAACACCGTGGATGCTAAGTAACTTAATGGATAATAAAATGCTTGGCACTTCTGAGACTGCTATTTAAAGACCATGTAAAATAAGCATTGTAATCTTGGAGGTCTCACCCAGCATTTCCATACAAATCACTAAGGGAAAAAGCCTTCCCTCAGAGACTGCAACACATTTTAAAGCTTTTTTTAAAAGCTCCCTTTGGACAAATGGTCCCTTTTCTTAGTTCCAAAAGGGTGTATATAATGACCAAAATTGTATGTATTTAATAGAGGAAAAGACACAAAAACTAACAACATTGATCCCTGCCACTGAAGGTGCATAAATATTAGAAAATTTACCATTGTTTTTAATTAATGGCACAGATATTTTTAAAAAATCAGTATTGTTGCACAAAATAGGAGATGATATGAAAAGTAGAAATTAAATAGACCAAGTATACAAGTTAAGGATAAATTAGCACTTTCCCTATAATTGCCTCTACTTTTCTTGATAGGACATTGTTTGCAAAGCCCATGTCATTGTGTCTTTTCTAACCAATCTAGGAAATGTTCATCAGAAAATGGCTCCAACAGAAATAGACTTTTTTTTTCTTGTGAGAGATGTTGCTAACACCACAAACACACAGTGAAGTCTTTCACAAAATCTCTACACTTTATCCTATATATAGGCTAGCAGAATTAAAAATAAGAATGCAATTGGGATGGAGCTGCTAATTTTTTTTTATTCTGCTTTTGTCTGATAGTGTTCCATATAAACATTACTAACAATATCCTTTTGCTTATAATGGAAAAAGACCTGGAGGGAAAAAAAATGGAACTTTGTTACTATATATGTTGACAACAGCAAGACTATTGAATGCACAAAAATGGAAAGACACTTCGATTCCTACCATGGATGAATAGTTGCAGAAGTTGATGAAGTTGACTGAAATGGTATGTACAGGAACACAGATCTGCCCCCAAATTGTAAAACCAGCCATTTCCTTTCTCAGGATCACACAGCTGAACCCCCATGGTCACCCTGCAGTCCTGAGAGCACTCTGTTCCATAGCATATTTTCAAGGTAGCCAGCTGGCTAAAATATATCTAAAATTATATTTATACAGATTAAGTTTACATTTTATTCCATTAAAATATGTTATTTGAAAAGCATGCTATCATTTGCTATAATGTTGTGGTTTGTCTTGGGTTGGCATGAATATCTCATTTGATTTTTCTTTTTTCTTTTTCTTAGAAAACTGTATGTGTCACTAAAATTCTGTTTAATAGATTTCATCTGACATCTTTTTGTAACTATCTAATTACCAAAAGCTAATTGGTTTTTTTATACCCTTTTCAAGGTAGCTTTTCTTTTGGAAGTGTTTTATAAACTACAGCCTTTAAAAGGCATAGACGATCCTTCTGGTTTTAGCTGGACACCAAATATATTATTTGGACACCAAACACATTGAAGAACAATATACTAAGAAGTTAATTAGTTTAGGTTTTACAAAGTGATACACAGATTTTCAGGTTATGAGTATTGCATGATGCTATGGACCATTTCCCCATTTTTGGAAAGATAAAATCCAGGAATAATCTACACAGACTAGGAAATCCTTACTTTTCAGAATTAATGTTGTGCGTGTTTAAAATACACTAATAATTGGGTATATACTTATTTTAAAAAGAAAAGAAAAGACAAATCTGGCATTTGTTTTTGTTTTTTGTTTTAAATGCTTCATGAATTTTCAGTGGAGAGCCATATTAATATTATTATTATAGCTGGAAATAAAAGAGGTGATGCCCAGTAACTTATTTTATTTTAGATTTTAGCGAGTTTATGAATTGTTTATTCATTTTCATTACATATATCACTGCTTTAAAATGAGTCTCAGAGGAAACTGAGCTGCATAGAGCTTCTAAACATCATAAAAGTCTAGATCAGAAAGTAAATAACATGTTTTCATATTTACAGATTTGTTTTTCAAAATGTTCTTCCTTCTCCTCCCACTCTCCACTACTTTTAAAAGAAATGTTTCTATCCCATCCAAATATATTCTAAAATCAAAAGATTGAGTATTAGGTGGGATATTAAAAATGAATTAAAAGAATAAGTTTTACAAATCATAAAATCTAAGTTATAAATAAATGTGTTAAAATATACTGTGTAAAAATCCTAAATACTTGATTTTGGTTTGTTTTAATACTCTTTCAACATTTGCATATCAATATACTGTACATAAAAACATTTACAAAATATGCTATAATATAAATATGATTTGCAACATCAGCTGTTTTCAGAAAAGGAAACATATTTGAGACAAATAGAATAATCATTCTGAGCATTTTTTTATTGCAGCAGCATAGAGATATGTTTAATAATAAAGCTATTAGAAGAACACAGATTATTACTGTCATACAGATAGTAGTACCCTACTTGGACAATTCTTAAGATCATTAAATCTAACGTTTATTCTGTTGACCTAGACATATTTTTAAAATTTTCTCTTGAATGAGTAGCCAAAGCAGACCTGTCATTAAGTCATCTTTACTTTTAATATGCATATTTTAAACAATAAAAATAGCACCTGCTAACAGGGTTAAAAATTAGCATGATCAGAGCAGGTGTTAATGGGGAGTTTAACTCTCTGAAATATGAAGTGCTGACATACTGAATAAATTGATCCTGGGATGTATGAACTGGACATAAAGCCTTGATTAAATTAACTCTGATCATGACACAAAACATCAGAAAAATGATTGCATAATAAATGTTCAAAATCCATTTCTGTGCTTTTTTTTTAACCAGTGGCCCTTAAGTAAACTCCTGCCAGCCATTGGTTTATCTGATCTTAGTCTATGACTATTTATTGACTTTTTATCATCTGTAGAAGATGCCAAAGTTTCAGTCACTTTTCCTTACTGCCTAGGTGATCAGGTGGACTGAGCAAAGAATCCTTATTAACCTCACATTTCTTCCCGTGACAAACTGAAAGAAAAAAATGGTGATTAATAGCAAATATGTTGATTAGAAGAGGAAAGCAGAGAATCTTCCCCTCTCTTCCTAACCATCTAATACAGACATAACTCTACTCACTGACAATAACCTGTGCTAAAAATATAGATTAGAGTGGTACAAGCGTGGATGCATTTAAGTATGGCCCTTAACCAGGTTTTCGATTTGGCCAAATTGTGCCTATTCTCTCTTTAACCGACTGACGCTATACACAAATACAGACAAACACACACACACTACATATACACATATATGTACATATGTATGTTAACTTAATATACAATATAAATATTATATAGAATACTAAATGTTTAAATTAAAGTATTATTTCACTAGCAAGAAGTTAGTCTAAGAATTTCACATATCCGGAAATATTTTTACACACAACATATACACTCCAATTAACTACAAGGAAGATGTTGCACCAAGGAACCTTCAATTAATTGGCAGATTATAGTGTTAGAGAGTCCAAGTCTATGTTGATTACATTTGATAAAAATCAGTCATTTGCTTAAAGAAACATGTTCAAAATGAAAAACCTGAAAATTATTTTTACTTGATTTTAGAGATCAGTGTCTTTATTTCTTTCTAAACTTTGTTTTCTTTGATTGAGGATTAGGAATGGTACTTTTTCAGGCATAACGCTTAAAATACATGAACCTTAGTTCAAAGAAAGCTTCAGATACAGTTGCTGTGGGAACCGCAAGTTTGAATATATTTGACTATTGTACATTTAATTTTTCTCACACAATGTTGCATTAACTTTTTTTGCATTGCATTTATATCTAATATGATTCCATTTCCCACTTTTAGAAAGTGGAGATTACATCCCTGAAGCTACAACTATTTTTGGCAAATCATATAAAATATTTCTTAGAACTTCCTGAATAGTATTAATATATGGAAATTGAATTTTAAAAAGAACAATGCCCCAAATCCAAATTGCTTATTATTATTTTCCCTTTTACCACAACCTGCCGTGTTCAGAGAAATGGTGATATTTTTGTAAAAAAAAGTATTATTCCATTATTGGAATACTAACATTTAATACAGAAAATACTATATTATAATAATTTAAAGAAAATATATTTTCTCTAAAGAGTCAATGGCTGATTATTTAATATGTTAATAATGACAAATTTAATCAATACAAAATATAGGAAGTTCTATTTTTTATAAGATTTTCCTGTAAGTTTTACCACATTTCCAGGTCGCATTCATAAGAAGATATTCTTTTTGTACAGTGGAATGAATCTACATGAGAAACATCTAATGTACAAGTTTTTAAAATAATTATCTCCAAACATTCTTGTGTCACTTAGCAAAAGAAAGAAACAAAAAAATCCTAGCAAAATTTCTCATGCCTTATAAATGCAGGGGCAACATTTGGACTGATGCCACCTACATCCTATTGTATGCAGGATACAGCTGGCTGAAGTGCACATATCCTGACTTAAGAGGCTCAAAGATAAGGCAGCTAAACTCTTCAGTCAGTCGATCATGGGCTTATGAAAGGAGAAAGCAGAATATTTTCATCATGTACACATTGGATTTCCTCCCAATAATTTAAGAACATTCAATATATCAGCACTAAGCAGAAATTAAAAACCTACTGCAGATTCTTGAAATAAAAAATCACTGAGCAGCTGCTGCTAGTCTCTTTTAAATTTTTTCTCTTTGAACACAGCCATATGCTTAAGAAATATTTAACAGAGATGAAGTGAGGGTCTTAACCCTAAGTATCCAAAGCATGCATTACATTTGATAGAAAGCTCAGAAAATATTAGTAGGTGAGCAGATCCGGGTAGTCTCAAATAGACTGCTTGTTTCTTTTTCTTTTTTCTTTTTCAGTTATTTGTCTGACATTCCATGCACCTGACTGAATATTTAAATTGAGCCCCCAGCCTTAAGCATTTGTTAAGCCCTGGCACATACAGCATTCCCATGCAGCCCTTGAAATCCCTACACATGTGAACACGATGCTGCTATTTATGTGATCATGCCCTGGACTCAGTAGTGGGATTCAAATTTTTTTACTACCAGTTCTATGAGTTTGGTTTGGTGGGTGTGGCATGGCTTGGGGGCATGGCATAGCATGGCTTGGTGGGTGTGGCTTGGTGGGCATGGCAAGGGAAGCTTACTGCAAAATCAAGCTGCTGGTTGTCACTTTTAAAGTCCTTCATGGCTTGGGTCTGGCTTATCTAAGGAAACATCTCTTACCAGTCACATCCATCCGACCCATTATGATTAGGGTGAGGAGGCAGGGAATGTTGGATAGAGAAGGGCCTTCTCCGTGGTGGCTCCATCTCTCTGGAACATCATTCCCCCAGAGATTAGAATGGCCCCTCACTAATACTCTTCCAAAAGGCACTGAAGACCTGGTTTTGCCAGCGGGCCTGCGGAACACAGAGTGGGATGAAGCCCATCAATTGGCTAGTGCGATCTGCTGTTGTCGGGGCAGGGGGCTGGGACTTGGTTTTTGATTTTTTGTTTTCCCAAATTTTGTTCTATTGTATTTGATTCTTTTTGTTAGTTTTTATTATTTTTATTTTTTGTTTTAAATATGCTTTTACATTGTGTAAGCCGCCTCGAGTCACCATGGGCGAACAGGCAGCAATATAAATTAAATAAATAAATAAATAAATTTTTTAAAAAAATCCCCATTCCCTCCCCATCCCATTAACCTGCTTTCCTGCTCCGTTCTCCTGTGCAGGGCAACAAAAGAAGACCCAGCCAATCAGCTGGGACTCAGGAAGCAGAGAATAGATGGGGAATGGGGCCAGTCAGAGGTGGTACTTGTCGGTTCTCCGAACTACTCAAAATTTCCGCTACTGGTTCTCCAGAACTGGTCAGAACCTGCTGAATACCACCTCTGCCTGGACTACATGGACTCTACTTTTTTTTACAAAAAAAAGTAGCCTATGTATTGGCCTTATATTTTTAATCAAGTATAGTGTGGTTCAGAAAGAAACAGACAATTCCCTATTTTGTAGAGCAGTCTTCCCTAACTCAATTCCTCCCAGATGGATCCTGGATGACAATTGTCCCATGACTGGGGATCTTGGGAACTGCTGTTGATCATTTCTAATAAGCGCTAGATTGGAAATAATTCCCACAAATCACTAATTTCTTAGAATAACAGAATTGGAAGGGACCTAGTAAGTCATCTAGTCCAACCCCCTGCTGAAGCAGGAGACCATGTACCAATCAATCAGAATAGAGCTGGAAGGGACCTTTGAGGTCTTCTAGTCCAACCCCCTGCTCAAGCAGGAGACCCTATATATTTTAGACAAGTGACTGTCTAATCCAGGGGTGTCAAACTCAATTTCATTGAGGGCCACATCAGGGTTGTTTGACCTCGGGGGGGGGCTGGGATGGGCGTGGTAGGGATGGGTTTGGCCAGCTCAAAATCACTCGTGTAGAGGGTACCTGTGGTGGCCAAGTACTAAGGCAGGACATCCCTCAGACCCTCATTCACTCTCATTATAATCTCTTTTCCTTTCCTTTCCTTTCCTTTCCTTTCCTTTCCTTTCCTTTCCTCTCCTCTCCTCTCCTCTCCTCTCCTCTCCTTCATTCCTCCCTTGATACCCCTGCTCTAATCTCTTAAAAACCTCCAAAGGTGAAGCACCCACAACTTTTGATGGCAAACTGTTCCACTGACTAATTGTTGGAGAATGGGGGGGGGGGTGTTTTCCTTTTCCTAATAAATTGATTATTATTAATAGTCCCATTATTTGAATTAATCTTCCTACCCTACTACATAATGGTAAATTTTAATTTAGAATAAACTGTATGCAAAGTATATTTAATAGATGTGCTTATTCTTGATTGAGGTGTGTGTGTGTGTGTGTGTATAACTGGGTAATTGTATATATCTATGTATGTATGTAAAAAAGGGAGTATGTTTGCACTGTGTGTGTATATATATGTATGTATTGCTTGCCAACACCCACCCACAACCATATTGAATCAACGAAGATGTTCTTTATATTGAAGATTGCTTCCATAAATCATGCAAATAAAGGGAACATAAATGTATACGCTGTGGTTCTCTAAGAAGATTGATGCAAAGTTACCAAGCATAAATTATGTACAGTAATTGAATGTTTTGGTAATAAACAAAACTTCTGGATGTCAAACATTAACTGACATGTCAACTACTCAATAAATATTCTTCAATATTTTAACTTTATAAATATTACAAATTGTGAAACTGATCACCATGAAAATATTCATATTAATAAAATATTGTATTTCCAGAGGGACCCTCTAATACATGAACATCAGTTGTTCTTCCTTTAACTCATTTCTATTACAATATTGTATGTCTTTCCTTGAAAAAGCTCTGGTGTTTCATTCTGCTTTAAAGTGATAGCTTCATAAGAAGTTTAGGTAAAAAAATAAGTAATCAGTTTAAATTAAGGCCCAATTCAAATTTAATTTGATATTCCATCCATTAAATCAGATAGGTTTTATTTAAATAAACACTGATCTAGTATGAAATTACATGGAACTGAATACAATGAATGCTAAAGAACATACTTCCACATAGATTTCCCCACTGATATACATAAGCTTAAGTTCACAAATTTATCTAAAAATAACACTAGAGATTGGAGGCTGTGCAAGAAAAATGAAAGTTCATGGTAAGATATAAAATGGTAACTTAAATAACTTGGAGAAAAAGTCATTATATTGTAAGCAAGTTTCTTTATTTATCTTATAAAACAGATCAGGGAAATAAAACTGGCATGGAATTTAACAGTGAATTTTACCCTACTTGAAATATATCTGATGTATTTGATGTATTTTCATCATGTATTTTTTCATTGTTTATTTTATGATTCTTATTTTATTTCTATTCTTTTTACACTCCTTCATTTTCTTCTTTTTTATTATTGTAAGCTGCTAGAATAGCTCCATGGAGAGATAGGCTGTAGATAAATTTAACAAATAAAATAAAATTAATAAAAATATCTTTTAAATTTTTCTAGTTGCATAATTCTAAAAGAAGTACAGATCTGAACACCTTTTCCTATTTCATTCCAATAATATATGATACATGACACATAATATATGGTATGAGCATTTGTATGTACATATGTATATGTGATACATATTATTCTTATTTTGCCCTTTTTCATATATAATTCAAGGCAGCAAACATACCAATACTCCTTCCTCCTCCTATTTTCCAGAAGCACAATATGCATGTTATCCATATGGGTTTTAAATACGTAAATACAATAACACTTAAATTATTCTTATCCTTTTCCATTTCACTTACAAATTATGTTTCTGACTTTGTTTTTAATATATTATCATCTATGTGTAATCAGTTATACTACAACTCAGCAATTCAAAATTCCAGCTCAGCATGAAATTTTTAAAAATGAAAAAAAAATATGAATGAAACATATTCAATAATTGTGTGAATCTTGAATTGCATAAACCTAACTTAGAGAACTCATAGATAAATGCTGTCTTGGAACTTATTTACTTTAATATAAATTGTACAATTACCCAATGAAAACAGTACTTTCAGGTTGTCATCCAGTCTACCTATATTTTTTGAGTTATTTGATTACTTTAATTTAAAAAAATAGATAACATAAGCAGCATAAAACTGAAAATAAGATTGCCTTAGAATGTATATTGATTCTACTGTGCAACAGTTTACTTGATTCAAAAAAGAGTGAAGAGATAAGTGTTTGTGAAAGAATTAGGACTTCTCTTAATCTACATTACTATCAAAGATATAGTACAAATGTACTATACAGGTACAATGATTAGCACATTGGAACAAGAATGGATTTGTTCCAAAGAGAAAAATGCCACGGAACTGAAACATTATGAGCGCTAAGTACATGGAGTTCTAAAATCTTTCCGACCAATCTTGGGTCATAAATATCATGGAACTGAATCACTTCACTCTTGAACTTTGCTGCTCCCCACTGTTTGATTCATATGTCATTTCAGTGTTCTTTCACATGGCAAGGTGAAATCTCCTTCCCAATTCATACCCTGAAGTCTAACCTCTGATCTATTCGATAGTTTACTCAGAATTCAGTTCTGAATGACTAGTGTTCAGTCAGACAAACGATACATGATTTGCTGTCAAAGACTGTCAAACCATGGTTGACTTCATACACCCCATATCAGTAAAGTATCAAAGTATCAGGGAGAAAAGGGAGGCAGAAGAACCTTATATTTCATGTACAGAAGAAATACAGTACTGTGGATTGGGGAAACAACTACAAAATTAAGGCTTTTTGGGAAAAAAGTTTTTGAAAATCAAATTATTTCTTTGAGAATATGGAAACACTTGTCTTATATAAGGAGCCCTTTAAAATTCTACTTTACCTCCTTATTGTGATAATATGAATAATTCTGCTAAGCTTAGTATCATAAAGAAAAAAACACTTTAAAAATAAAGTACTTCCAAAGTGTGCACATGGATAGAACTCGAAAATCACTAAATCTAAAAACCATTTTTTTAAACTACTTTCAATGCATTTGACTAAACAGATGCCAGTGACTATGAAAAGATATATTCACTTGTGAATTAAAAACAATGCTAAATAAAAAAGTAACTGTAGAAATTGCAAATATAAAATAGTAATAACATACATAATATTTTAATGGGGAAAATCCCTTCTAATAAATGTAGTGACTTAATGTTAAAAACACATTTAAATATATCAAGCTTAAAACACGCTTTAAACATATTAAGACATCAATTTAGGATGCGTTGATATTGAGCAGATATGTTTGCTTACTTGTATCATATACACGGATAAAAAATATCTTTTTAGTGCTTCAAAAGAGGAGTAAATGTTTTGTTTTATTTTTTTCATCATGCTCATATAGTAAATATTTACTTCTTTTTTTCATATTATTCCATTAAAAAGTGTACTTCACATATACTTTTTTCTCTTACAAAATACTTCTCTTACAATTCCTCCATCACAGCCACTGCCAATTGTCCCCCCCCCACCAAGGTAGTGCTCTATTTTGCCTCATTATAATAAACAGCAATGTTTTTACAACTGCAACAGTTCTCTGCCAGCATTAGCATATTTTGGCTGAAGTATTGTTTTACTGTGACCTGTATAATAAGTGTCACATTAGCAACACAACAAATCAAACGTTTGTTAATTTCCCTCGCTTTCCCACACAGCTGCTAGTGTTATCGTGTCACCAGATTTTAATTAATATGATAAGTAACACTTCCAAGACAATAGCTTGATTTTTTTCTCTCTCTCTCCCTCTGTGTGTAAATCTGCATGTGGACACATGTGAACCCGGCCAAGAGTGGGGGGAGGAATATAATGAAACTCTGTAGTTACTGCTTCCTTCCATTTGAAATGAACAGGTATTAAAATGTGATCTTGGAAGCCTGTTTTAGGATATTGTGAGGATCCAGCAATAAAAACCTCAGCTGGTATTCCAAATTACAGGAAAAGGGATTTGTTTAAAAATTGCTTGTTTTACTGGGCAGATGAGCGTATTTTTATTTGAGTATCTGAGATATATGCTACTCTCTTTCATTTATTTTTCCCTACATAGAAAGAGAAAGAAAGAAAGAAAGAAAGAAAGAAAGAAAGAAAGAAAGAAAGAAAGAAAGAAAGAAAGAAAGAAAGAAAGACATGGCCAAGGTTTTTACAGGTATTGTGTATCCCTTCTTATCAAAGGACTTGTTCTCATATAAGTCAAAAGTGCCACCTATTTGTTCAAAGTAGAAATGCAAGGAACGTCTTACAGAAAATTTTAGGAACACAGATACGTGTCTTACTAATACAGATATGCACAGATTACTCAAGCATGATGGCAAATTAGGAATATATATATATATATATATCAAACTTAAGTAATGAAAAGAGACAATAATAATATTCCCACTTTTACAGAAAATGCACCATTAAAAGCAATGGGAGAATGAAAATTCAGAAGTACATTCTTCCTAAAATTGATCCATTAAATATTTTTATTATGATTTATATAACAGTCAGAACGTTCCTATCCATTATTTCTGGAACCTATACAACACTTTGGAAAAGTTAAACAATATTTCTGTGACGATACTATAGACTGAGACTGAGATTTAGAGACAGTGACTTCCCAAAATGCATCTATGGGTATAGACCTAAAATAAGAAAGGACTGATTCAGTCCGTTGTGCTTGTTCCATCATTCACTTAAAAAACCCCACTCTCCTTATGAAGAAATCTGAACCTCTTTTTCAGTTTCCACGAATTCAAGAATACCCACTTGCCATATAGTTATTAAAGATGAGTCTTAAAATAATAGCAAAAGCATGATATTGCATGCAAGATTCAAATCCAGACTGAATTTTTTTTTCAATATATATTTTAATGCAGGTATTGCATCATCATTTACCTCTCTTTAGAGAAATCCCAAAATTATAACTTACATGAACAAGAAGCCAAAATGAAGCTTTTAACAAAGTATTTCCAGGGACTGTTTTCTCAAGTCACCAAAAGAGTACTGCAGATAGATCTACTTTCCACCTAAAATGCATATTTTTCTCCAAAACATGCCTTTTATTTGTATCATATATGTGAATAATAGACATTCACTCCTATGCAGACCAAAAAACATTGGGAACATCACGGTGAGGTTAAAAACATAATAATAAATAACACTTGAGACTTGGGACTTGGCCTCCACCTGCATATCACCCACTTGAATGAAGAATATTTTTGCTTGTATAATAGTAGTTCCTGATAAATTTAGCAATATAAAGCAAAGAAATCCACAATATAGACTATCTATACTGTTCGTAAATGGCACTATCACAGAAATTGGAGTCTTCCTCATCTCCCTATCTTTTCATTACAGACTAAATAAGTCTGTAATCAATAGTATTACTACAGGCAGTTCTTTATTTATTTTTATTAAATTTTTAAATATTTAAAAATATTTTTAAATATAGTCCTTGCAATAAACTTAATGAACACTCATTTAGTGACCATTTGAAGTTACAATGTGTCAGAAGCAAAAAATCAGGACCAACTGAATGTACTCAACTAATGGCTAGCAGTATATTGACATTAGTCAATAGGATTCAAGAAGAATTGGACTTAGTCATTTTGTGACTATCTATATAGAGCAGGGATGACAAACTTGTGGCCCATGGGCCAGATGCATCATGCACTAACAACGCCAACCCCCAGGGAAAAAGAGGTTGAAAGTTGCAATGTGTCACGTGACAACATGTTATTGTGAGTTTGACACCCCTGATATAGAGGCTCTAGGCTGATTCCTCATTTGAGTCGAATCCTGGTCCAGCCACTCCTTCTCCTACAGATGGTGCTGAGTGGTACTCATGACTAGTCTTAAAGTTACAACCATTGCAGAACTCCTGGAGTCACATGATTATAATCCAGAACTGGTCAGATTTGCAACCATTGCCACATCCCCATGCCACATGATTGGGGTTTCTGACCTTCCCTGCCAGCTTCCTGTAAGCAAAATCAATGGAGAAGAGATGGGAGGAGGTCAGAAGTTGTGATCTCATGATAAATCACAAGTCATGTGATATTGCACTTTATGACCACATTATTTAGCAATGGAAATTTCGGTCCTAATTACTATCAGCAAGCAAGTACTACTTGTAGATGGAAAAAGTTCGTAAATTTGAATATACAATTGTCCTAGAAAATAAATTGTTTCTGTCTTTAATGGATGTATCCATAATCATTGCCTTCATCCTTGTAGAAGCAGCATTCTCTGCTCTAATGGAACTGTTTCTTCAGAGATATATTTGTAAAATATTAAATGAATTTTTAAAAATCTGGTTCAAATAAATTAGGGTCACCACTTTATAGTTTATAATAATTAAACTTCAAATGGATAAAAACGATGTAGTTTCATCCATATCATCTACTTCCACTATTCAGTGTACTGATGATAACAACACTGTGGAATCTTGTGTTCTTCATAGGCTTTCTCCTCTCATTCCCACTTTATGCATTCTGCTACTTTTTTCCATGCACACAAATTCTTCCCTGGTGCAGTGTTTTCCTTTGTGTGCTTTCTCTGTTTCTCTGTTTGTTCTTCCTAGTGTTTTTCCATATGTGCAGGATCTGCTTTCTTTCTTTCCTTCTTTCCTTCTTTCTTTCTTCTTTTTGGCTCAATCAAATGTTAATCCATTGGTTGAACAGGAATTAGCCAATTGTCACCAGAGCCTGATGTCATGGGTTCAGAGAGAGAAACTGACCCAAAGTCATCCAACATTCTTGTCTAAGGTGAAACTAAAACTCAGTCTTATGGTTTATAGCCTGGTGCCTTAAACTGGTTTTATGTTTCTCTGTTTTGACATTACTGACTTTTTGTAATGTTTAGCATGGCAGTGAATGGATCCAATGGGTCTAAATCACAGGTGTCAAACTAGCAACATCACGTTGCCATCATCACGCGATATATCGTGACTTTTCCCCCCTTCGCTAAACTGGGGTGGGCGTGGCCAGCACATGACACATCTGCCCACGGACTGTAAGTTTGACACCCTGGTCTAGATGGTCAGTGATAAGAACAAAGTACTATTATATGTAGCTTGAACAGAAGCAAACCTATCATTCCTTCTGAAGCTAATATTCTGTTTGAATAGGCTGCTCCTGAAGCAAAATTCCTCCATTTATGAACACCAATTAGCAATCAGAAGACATGATGAAAGCTCTTTAACTTCGTAACACAGGGACAGACTTAACCATAGTTGCAAATGAGAAACCGTGACCAACCTATAAAAAGCCAACTCCAAAAATACTAGAGAATTCCTGGAAGCCTGGCACTCTGACAAGTCAGTCATCAATAGGCACATAGACATAAACAACATCTATAACCATGCCAAAGAGACAAGCCAAAAGGGGAACAAAAAGACCAAAACACTTAGAAATCAACACTCAGATGAGCAGAGTAACACCAAGATTAACACCAGATCAACAATCAAGAAGTAAACAATGCCCCAATCAATGAACTGCCAAAAAGCTAACAGTAAACAGCCCAACCAAACAGCCATCACTCCCACCAACACTGAGAGGGTGAGCCACTAAAAAATAAATTGAGAACAAATCCCACTCCTTACTACCACTGATGATAATGTTACCTAGTTTGGGTAATGGAACTTCTGCAAGAAAAGAACCATGCTCAAAAAGCACCAAGGACCCCTCATTCTTCCATCTACATAACTGAAAAAAATATCCTCAAGCTTAGACTGCCCAAATATAAAAAGAAAAAAATTTGAACTAAATAATACACACTACAGGGGAAGAAAAAACAAACTAATCAATATTAATTCAATGTATCAATAGCCACAGAATGGTGACTAATTGTGGGGTATATAAAGAAAATGACAGTTGGTTAGTAGAGTGGAAACAAAATGAAGTGGCTGAAATTTTGGAAGTTAGATTTTTTTTTTCTTCAACTCAACAGACTGTGGAAAGAAATTATGTAAAAAGAGTTGGAACTTGCCTGCCTGCCTGTCCCACTCGTAACTCTCCCCTTTTGGACTGCAATTCTATTAGCAACCTCTTGTATTGAGATTTAAGCCTCATTAATTTGATGAGACTTCTTCTCTAATGCAGTTTTAACTCCTTATTTAGGAGACTAAAATCAAACAATGTGTCCTGTTACAGGAAATCTTTCCCTATGCACACAAGTATTTTGTTCCCAAATTAATTGCTTTTTTCTACATAATATTTAGTTTATTCAAAGGTTAAAATACAAAGCACCAAACTATATATATAAAAAGAAAAAAATGCAGCAAACAAAACATTAAAAAGAAAGTGTCTTCGGAAAAAAATGACTAACATGTACACATAGAATCCTCCCTAGCTGAATGCTGATTAACATAACAATGTTAGTTTCCCCCCCTATGCAAAACTAGCCAAAAGAATTTAAGCTATTAAACTACCAAATCTGTTTACAAATTGTTAGCCCATCTAAATACTATAATAACAAAATAGTTAACAGGAAAAACAACAATAATAAATATATTATATAAAATCATCATCATCACAGGATGGAAGCAGTTCTAAATAAAGCTGCCTTCTGCAATTGACTGATGGCAAATTTGTCAATGCCTATGGGGTTCAAGTGGTGCTCCAGTTGTTTTGGGACTGTATCCAAGGCACCTATTATTATTGGTACTACCCTTGCTTGTCATTGCCATACTCGTTCTATTTCTATTTGTAGGTCTTTGTATTTTGCTGTCTTCTCCAGCTCTTTCTCTTCTATTCTGCTGTCTCCAGGCACTGCTACATGCACTATCCAGACTTTTTTGTCTTTGTTATCAACAACTATTAATTCTGGGGTGTTATGTGGCAGGTGCCTGTCTGTCTGAATTCTGAAGTCCCAGAGCAATTTAACTTCTTCATTGTCTATAATTTTTTCTATGTTATGGTCCCAACAGTTCTTGCTTACAGGCAAATGATATTTCTTGCAGATCTTCCAGTGTACCTTTGTTGCTACTTTGTCATGCTGCTGCTTGTAGACAGTTCATGCAATCTTCTTGCAGCAGCTTACCAGGTTGTCCACTTTTCTTCAGCTTCTTTGCAGAGGTGGCATTTACTGTCTGTTGCTGTCTTCTCAAGTCTGGCTTTGTATACATTTGTCCTTAAGGTCTTATGCAGCCAGAATTAGTCCCTCAATCTCTTTCTTCAACTTTCCTGCTCTTAGTCATTACCAGGTCTTATTATTATCTGCTTTCCCTGCTATTTTTTTATGTACTGGCCATGTAGTGCTTTGTCTTCCCATACCTCCATTCTGTTTTTGTAGGCCAGTTTGGTCTCCCCAGTAGTCAGCAAGTCTTCCTGGCATACTAACTTTAGTGCATCTTCTTCATTTTCCTCAGATATTCTTCCAAAGCTCTTTTTTCTTCTTCAACTATCTGATGTACTTGCAACATTCCATCCCCACCTATTCGCCTTGGTAGGTAGAGTCTGTCAATGTCTCTGCAATGATGAAGGGCATGATTCATTGTCATTATTTTTCTGGTCTTTCTATCCATTGCTTTTAATTCTGTTTGAGTCCAGTTCCCTATTCCAGCTGTGTATCTAAAGACTGCTATTGCCCAGATGTTGATTGCCTTGATAGTATTTCCTCCGATGATATCTGTAACACTGTCAAACATTCAGATTTGCCTATCCCAGGTCCTTGATAAGGACTCGATAGGTAGACAAAAATGCCAAACCCAGTCTGAACATCTGGCTGTGTGATGACTTCAATGATATTTGTGATACATTTTTAAATGTTCAGTTGACCAAGTTTCATGTTTAATGAATAAAAGAGATAATAACTATATTGTTGTTGTTGTTGTTGTTGTTGTTGTTGTTGTTATTATTATTATTATTATTATTATTATTATTATTATTATTATTATTAGAGATGCCAGAGTTGAAGAAAAAGAACTGAAAAAAATCATGAAATGGTCAACCTGGCCATTGAAACTACGCGATTATGGATGAAACATATAACAGTGATACCCATTATCATCGGAGCACTTGGTACCATGACCAAGAATTTTGCAAAATACATCAAGGAGTTGCAGCCTCCTGCTGTAGCGCCAGCAGAGTTGCAAAAGACTGAGCTACTCGGAACAACATACATTTTAAGAAGATACTTGGTTGATACCTAGGATGCTGGCAACAACCTGTATCAACCATCAGAGCCAGTCAATGGTATTTGTGATACATTTTTTAATGTTCAGTTGACTGAGTTGCATGTCTGTTTGGATTTTAAGTTATAGTTTGTGTGTACCTTGTTTTGGACTGAATTTTCTACAGTCAAAGGCTGCTCCTGGGAGAGCTTTTCTCCAGCCCAAAGGTAACCTGGAAATTGGGGGCAAAGTTGGAGATAATAAAGGGACTCTTCTTGCTTATCTGATTGTGTTGCCTTTGTGCCACGCCCTGGGTCATCACAGTACTGCTGGTAGGAAGAGATGTAAAAAAGACCATTGACTTTCTGGCTACTTGTACTTGTGCCTCTCCTAGGTGGGTCCACAACCATCTGAAAGTCATGCTGAGTCATTCCTAAATCAAAATCCAGTGGGCAGGGCCACCAAAGAACCAGCTCTGGCAGCCGAAACAGCAGGTTGTGAGTAAGAGAAGAAGTGGGGAAAAGCCCTCACCCTTCATCAGCTATCTTAGGGAGTAGAATGTTTCCAAATTAATTCTCATATGAAAAGTATCATTAATAACTGCCTTGAGAACATTTCTGTATGGAGTAAAAACTACTATAGTCAGGACAAACTGTTGCCTCACACAATCTGAATTCCTTCCCAGCCAAAACCTCAGAGCAAACAAATGGCAGTGTCCTTGTGACATGACAAAAGAAAAATGAGTGTGTGTTCACAAGATAAATGATGATTAGAGAAGCATATGAACTTCCAAGATTTCAAGTAGTTTGAACGCAATTAGCTGGATACTCTTTCTGGAACATGCAGATTTGGAAATGTTCTAACTATACTATAGTACTGTTGAAGTACACAAAAAGAAACTGTCTGATTTTATAATAAACTCGTGAGACTGTAAATTCTATAAACTTCATTGTGGTTAATGAAGAACTGGCTTTGATTGCTTATATATCTTTTTAACAGTGTTTAAGGTTCAAATTACTATTTCTCCTGGTCTTAAGTGTCAATGGCTATTTCGTTCTTTTCTGGATTGAGACCAATTTAAGTTTTAATTTTTCCCTCCCAATAGGAAGAGAGTGGGGATGACAATGGCGACAGGCTGCATTGCCAAAAACAGCAGTGCACCAAGTACAACTGAACTTTACCTTAGGCCAGGGGTGTCAAACTCAAAGCCCACGGGCTGGATCTGGCTCACAGGGTGAGTATGTATTTTAAATCTGGCCCACAGGGCCAGCCTGGAAATAGCAAAGGAATGGCCTGCGGTGCCTCTGGCAGCCAAAACGAGATGTGGGGGGGTGCGTACAGCCCACCACACCCCATTTTGGCTGGCAGAGTGCTGCAGGTGGACATCAAGGCTGAAAATGGGGTGCAGGACCTGCATGCAGTGGCCCTACACCCTGTTTGACTGGCAGAATGCTGCAGGAGGCATCTGTCCTGTCTCCCTCTCCCCAGCAAGCCTGCGGAGAACTACAATGCACATCCAGCCCTTGAAAAAATCCAGTTTGTCACCCCTCCCCAGTGGTGGGATTCAAAAATTTTTACTACCAGTTCTATGGGCGTGGCTTGGTGGGCATGGCAGGGGAAGGATACTGTAAAATCTCCAGTCAGAGGTGGTATTTGCCGGTTCTCCAAACTAGTCAAAATTTCCCCTACAGGTTCTCCAGAACTAGTTAGAACCTGCTGAATACCACCTCTGGCCCTGCTCTAGGCTATTGTAAGAGTAATAATAATACATTTCCATGTATTTTCTTTCAAGAAGCTCTTGATGAAGGGCTTGATGCAGGCCTATTGGTGATGCAATCTAGAACTTGGAGCTGCTGATAATATTGTTATTGTCATGTTTTTGCTGACAAGACTTATTGTCATCATGCTAATTGTTTGCATGTGATTTTAAAGTGGGAGACCCTGATGAGTATGCATGCAGTTTGTCAAGTAAGTAACTTGGTTTAAAATATTTGATCTATTCTGATAAATCACAACTGGCATATGACTGCCTAATGTCCTTCAGGCATCAAACAGCAAAAACATTAAGAAACAGTATTTTCTTTACGCGAATCCCTTACAATTGATATTATATATTATGGAAATATTTCATGCATGAAAATATATTTCTGAATATAGATCATATTGATTGAATAGAACATTTACTATGTTGGCAATGAGTATTTTGTATAGTTTTCTCAAAGGATTTTTTAAAAAAATAGCAACCTTGTCCTGTCTCAAAGAGTTGACTAACCTATCTATTTTAAAGCAAAATGAAGACCTTCATGAGTATCTCAAGTTTTGATAAATTATATATGAGATTGTAAATGATGCAAGAAAAATATGCTCTTAGGATTCATTTTCTAGTTAAAATTCCTGCAAAAACCATACTTGCAATGCAACAATTGTTTTGTCATGAATAGGACCCCTGTCGCTTGTTAGTTGACCCATCTCTGTGTTGCAAAAAGCAAAAGCAAATTGATTTCGACGAATTGACATGCAATTGGGGGCAAACTACAAACAGAAAGATAGCGACGCCACCAATGTGTGGATCAATATTGTACCCATGTCAAATATAGGTACTTAAAATAAAAAAGGCAAAAAGTGCTATTCTTGGCTCTGATGGCCTTCCTTTTGTCAGATATTGAAGTAATTTTTTGTCCTGTTCTTTGTGTAATTTTTGAGGGTTTTTTTAAACAACTGCTGACCTTAAACAGCACATACAAATGTACAGTCAAGAACAGTGAGTTTTTTTCCTTTTAAATCTAAAATCTTTGCATTTCTTTCAGAAGCCAAGAAATATATTTTACTGTAGATACATTATATCTAAACGTAAGCGAGCTCTGCAATTTAGAGAATGGTGCTTAATGTTGAAAACATGAAAGTAATTGCTTTGCTTACAACAGTTTTGTGCTGTTGTGTGTTACAGGAGGTCATCATTACTGGATTCCCATTATCTGCAGTGCCCTTCATCTGCAAACCTCAGTGTGTGTGTGACTCTGTGTGTGTGTACACACACACATACACACACTCACATATACATGCACACATACTATATATTGCATATCCCTGGGTTTATTTTTTTTTCAAATGAATAAAATTATGGGGTTTCAGCATGTAGAAAGTATATTTGCTACATGTTAGAGCAGAGGTCTCCTAACTTGGTAACTTTAAGACTTGTGAACTTCAACTCCCAGAATTCTGGGAGTTGAAAACCACAAGTCTTAAAGTTGCCAAGTTTGAAGACCTCTATGTTAGAGCTTGGTTGCCTGTATTTCTCTTCTTCTGACTCTTCTGACTCAACCACAGTACATTTGCTGGGTCAACCTGATCCCAAGGATCTACTTGGCTTCCTCATTGCAGCTTCCACAAACTGATTCAACTAATGATGGAGGGAACTGCCCTATTTGCCTTATATCACTTATCCTGCCTTTCCTATTGTGTGGTGCAGCTGTAGAAACAATTCATAGATAGCTATAGCATGCAGTTGTATGACTGAAAGTCCCCTCCGTCCAGATTGTGAAAGAGCTACCTTGCAGTAATTGGCCACCTTCTTATACAATGACCACAATCATTAACAGTTAGGCAAGTGTCTCTGAAGAAGAAAATGGTCAGCTGTTCTTGAAGCCTTGTGACCAAGCTAAGACTCCATTGTTATCAAGCAAGGAGAAAGAAAAGAAAATATAGATTAATTATAGAAACCACCACTATGGGAAGAAGGAAAAGAAAATGCCAATGGAATGAAAAGAATGACCATAGCCTCTGGAAATGTAACTTCCTGTTATATTGTATAGATTCTCGCTATTCATGGCTTCATTATCCATACTTTTACACTGCAATAAAACGTCCAAAAGTAACAAAGGGCACCTCTAAGTGCCAATGGCAGACTGCATAACTGCAGCATACTATTTGGATAAATCCCTACCTGAATACACCAAGATAGAATTTGAGTCCCAAAATGTTTGTGAACATTTTCTCCATGAGATTACTGAGATTGTTTAGAATGACATTACAATGATAACTTTGGTGGGAAAGGTGAACAAGGGGACAAAAGTTTACAAGTTGGTGAAAGTTTACGACATGGCAGTGGTTTTAAATTTAGGTGCAGAGTTTCAAATCCAGGTTCCTTGAGACCACTGAAAACTGAGTCAGCACAGAGAAAACTGGACAACAACTTCTGGAATGCAGACTACATAGAAAATTATAGGGGTCTTTTTCAGAGTTGCTGGCCTATCAAGATGGAAGACTATCAGGGCCATTTGGACTCTCTTCTTTGGTGTCTTAAAACTGTTCATATGTGGAGGGCAGATGAAATGGTCTTGACTCTTGAGGGATAAGAAGAAGAGCCACTACTAAGACTACAATCAGATAAAAGAGGACTGAATTATGTGGGGTAGTAATGTAATCTGAGTAAACACTTCAGACAAGACTTTCCCTAGATTTCACAAAGATAAATGGAGGGGGAAGCACATTCAGACTTCCAAGATTCTATTGCTATAACTTTACAACAATAGTAGCATTGACCTCGATGTCATTGGAATCCTAGGCTGATCTATCTTGAAGGTAAGAGTCCAGCTGGTTTCTGCATAAATAATTTAGCATGGTAGTAAACATGGCTAAATGTAACATATACCTTTATGACCATGGTCATCTTCAACCACCAGTATTCTCTGAGAGCTCTGAAACAGAGCATTTTAAAAACTCTCCCATACACAGCTGTTTCATTGCATGGCAAAGCTGCAATATATCCTCCCATAAAGGAAAGGGGGCACTAAAATGACCATTATGGCAGAATCACATCATCTCCATACTTGTTATTTCTTGATTCTTGCAAATAGATCTTCATCTTGTCATCCCAACCTTTCTGGTTTATAATCCGAGAGGTGCTACCTAAACCTCTGAGACTGCAAAATTGCAAGACATGGAGGAGGCTTCTGAATAATGACCTCTACTGGTTTACATGGAAGTGTCTCTTATAGCAGGTTTCAAGAACTAGGTACATAGGTTATATAGAAACTGAAGAAAAATTGACTCCATCTGATTTGCCTGGTTAAAAGACTATGTACTTCACATTAGTTCCAAGTACTTGTAGTCTTCACAAATTTGCAAAATAAATTCTACAATTTCCAAGCAATGCCTTTATTCCTGAAAAACTGCCATGATTGCTGGAAACTTCTTGTTAAAAGTGACAACATGCAAGAGAAAAGGGAACACAGTAGTAGGTCTGTCACTCCTACTTTTGTAATATGCTCTGACAATGGCATCTGAAGCATCAGTCTGGTGCACAAACTGCCAGGAGAGATCAGTGTGATTGAGGAGGGGTTGAAAGACAAAGAGCTGCTTCTGCCTCTTTTCTGAAGCAACTAATCTCCTGACAGCTCCAATCTGCATCAGCTTCCCTTCTTCTGGATCTGGGGACATGGCAGCAAGAGGACAGAAACCTATGTGTGTCAACCCATAGCCACCTCTGCCTCTGACACCCCAAGTCTGCTTAAATTCTTCCAGTAGGGAGTCAATTACAATGCGGCGCTGACATAGTTCATTCAACGTGGCTGAGGTTCCTTGACATGCCAGCTTATCTTGAAAGTCATCACTCAGCCCTTCTCTAAATTGGTCAGTAAGGGCCACCTCATTCCATCCAATGTCTCCAACCATCAATTTAAAATCTGTGATGAATAACTGCACTCCTTTATTGCCCTATTTGAGTTCACAAGTTTCCCGATTGGCTGTGATCCTCTGAATGGGATCAATGAAATGGCCTCTTAGTCTCCCAAAGAAGTTTTCATAGTTGTCCAGTAATAGGACATTGGTTTCTATTGATGGAATGGCCCATTTTGCTGCCAAGCCCTTTGAACACCCTTAATTTTAAAAAGTCACCCTGGGACAGTCAGTTGGGAACTCTGTGAGTCTGTTGTTCATGAACATATTGCCAGTGAGTAAGAAAAGATCTTAATCTTTCATACCTGTCTGGCAAGCTGTCATTTTTTTTCAGTGCCATTGTAACTTCAGATAGTCACTAAATGAACTGTTGTAAGTCAAAGACTACCTGTACAAGTTCCATGGTAAGTGAGATTGTTGTAAAAACTGCTTTCCTGAAATTTATCAAGGCCCCCTCAGATTTTTCCTATCTTGTGGACCAAAGCAAGGACATTTATTTATATTTCATAAACTCGTTATGGCAAAGCAGAAATTAACCATTTTTTTTCCTGTAAAATAAATAACAAGGGAACTGTAGTGGAGATCTGTACCGCAGGGATAAATTATTTCTGATTGTAGATAAAACTGATTTGTTCATTATTCAGTGGATAAAGCTGCATATTAAATGTAATAGCTAACATATGGAAAAAGAAACAAATTTTACTTTTTTTAATAAAAAGCAGTATATTTTCATTGTTTTAAGATACATATTTAAAATACTGTATTTCAGCAAGCAGGTCCAAATTTCAGTATCAAGGAAATGTAGTTTTAGCAAACTTAATATTCTTTGCTTATTACCTCCAATCACTTCCTCTAGCTATTTTTTAATTTCAGGTATGAAACTACTTCTTCATCTTTCAAATTCAGAGTGATATGAAAACTTGTGTTTTGAATTTTAAATAAAATATGCAAACAATAAAATACACTTCTTCCTTTTATTAAAAATGTCCCCAAAACAGCAGCTGAATGAATATGTATACCTCTTATGGCCGTGTTATCATAAATTCAGAATCATTTTGAGTACAAAAAACAGTAGGTTTATATTATTCTGCACAACCAGCTAAGCTACCTAAGCAATCCAAACAAAAGACTAAATATTCTCATCTAATATAATTAATAATTTTAAACCCACTTAATGTCAGTGCAATGGGATTTTCCATTTTTAAAAGTTTCATTTACATCTTTATAAGAATTAAACCATGTTTAGAACTTTGGATCTAATTTGCATTACATGCTTTAACAGCATATGACCAGAAAGTGACTATCTCATTAGATTACTGCATAGGAAAAAACAATTAACCCTGAAACGCAGCTGAAAGGCCAATTGCCATTGGTTCAGTTGTCAGCTAATCAGCTGCTATTGCACGTAAAACTGCTCTGTTTCTGTCCTAGGTAGTTTAAAGACCTGAAAAATAACGTCAAAGGTGAAATAGAAAGTTTTCTTCTTCTTTAATTTTATCCGGCTAGAGGCTTCTATTATTAAAACTGGATAAATAAAGAGCCATAATCACATGTTACACCTCAATAAAGTACACATCAGTCTGTTGTTCCCAATTCTCGTGTTGGCTGGCAATGTCAGAAATGGTCTTCTATTTTTGTTTCTTTAAATGGGAGTAAAAGCTTTCCTGAGTGTGCAAAGAAGAATGCCAATATGGCCCCGCTGCTGTTCACATGGAGAGTAGAACACTGGAGACCAGACTAAAAGAGTTCCCTAGACTATGATTTGCTATGATTCATATGCAATTGACATGTCATGTCAGAATAAAAGTTTTTCTTATTATTTACATGCCTTCAGTAGATCTGCATGAACAGTTGAGCAATCAAGGATTTCCTGCCAAGTGTTGTGGCAACTGGGGAAAAAAACTGGTGATGTCCTCTGGAACAGTATCTCCCAGAATTCCATTAATTCCAGCCACATTCCTATATGATAATCTTTTGTGGTTTGGATGTAGTAGAATTATTTGAAAAACTAACTTCAATTCTTCCTAGGAAAAGCTACGATCCTGAAAAAGTAAGTTAAAATATTTAAAATAAATATAACTTTAAAAAATAACCCAAGAGTATCAATTTTCTTTTGAACTAAGTTTCATGTTATTCACATTTTCCAAATCTCATATAAACAAAAAATATATACTTTTTTGTGGCAAGTGGAAAGTGAATACTGTTCCGGACTAGCAGGCTCGAAAGCCTGCAACTCTGATTGGCCCGCGAATAGCAGATCGTGATTGTCACCGCAGACTGATCTGATTGGCTAGTAAACGGGCTGCCACGATTGGCCCAGCCAAGAGCGGCAAACTCAAATCGCCTTCATTGGCTGCCTAGCTGCAGCCAGCCCTATATAAGGGGCTGCTGCGGCTGGGATAGCTCGCTCAGATCTGAAGTCACTAATAAAGAGCTGTTGTTGTTATCTGAGTCTTGCCTCCATTCTTGGACCATCCTCCCAGATCTAACACTGGCGACGAGGATGGGATGCGGAGGCAACGAAGTCTATTGAACACAAGCTAGCTGAAGGAGCACGTGGCTGACAGAGCGCAACACCAGCGACATGGCCAGCAGCACTATACCACCCACCCCATTCGATCCAGCTAGCGAGGACTGGGACTCATATATGGACAGGTTTCAAATGTTCCTAGAGTCCAACAACCTCAAGGATGCCAAGCCCAGCAAGAAACGAGCTGTTTTTCTTACGCATTGTGGACCAGCCGTTTTTAAAATGGCTAAAGCACTAGCGAAACCAGCTGAAGTTAAAACGATGGACTGGGATACCCTTGCTCCCATCCTTCGCAACCATTACGCCCCAGCAGTACCGACTCTCATTCGCAGGCACGAGTTCTATCAGAGGGACCAGCGTGAAGGTGAGAGCGTCGGGGATTTCGTGGCAGACCTGAGAAACCTGGGCAGTTTATGTGGCTTCGCTAATCTCGAAGAAGCCATGAGAGACAGAATTGTCCTTGGCCTTAGAGATCCAACTGTCCAAAGCAAGATCATGGCCAAAGGAGACATCTCACTTGCAGATTCCATAGCAGACGCTACTGCAGCTGAAGCCACTCGTAAATCAGCAGCACAAATGCGCCGAACCAGCGGGACCAACCGACAACCCTCCAACGATGCTGGGAAACCTTCAGACAAGTACACATCGGCCACCCATCATGAAGATATCGAGTCATCCTCAGACAGCGAGGAGGAAGAAGTCCACAGACTCCGGTCAGAACGTGAGCAACGGGACCAGCGGGGTCGTAAATTGAACTACCAATGCGCCGGATGCGGTGGGAACCATCCACGATCCAAGTGCAGATTCCTAGACGCCATTTGTCGTTTTTGCGAAAAACGTGGGCATATTGCTAAAGTAAGCAGAAACAAAAGAAGTTCCAGCCCCAGACGGAGAGGGAGCAGTCCAAAAAGGACCGATGGCAACCCCATCACACAGAGGGACTGCCCTAGCAACCAATGGAACCAGTACAACAGATCCCAACGGTTTAATGGTATGCCCAGACGAGAAGAGGCCCATCAAACCATCACCATCGGCCACGCTTCATCGCTTGATACAAAGAAAATTCGTGTAGAAGTCACCATCGAAAATAAACCGTGCATCATGGAAGTAGACTCCGGGTCTTCCCTATCCATGGTATCCTGGAAAACCCTCAAGCAGCTGATTCCCAACATCCGACGCCAAGACCTCAGCAGTCAGAGACTTATACTAAAAGATTACCAAGGCAACCGGATTCCAGTCACAGGTACCAGCCATTTCCAGGTCTCTTTCAAAGGACATACTGCAATACTACCACTCACCATTGTTGATAGAGACCGGCCAAGTCTATTGGGCCTTCAGTGGTTCGCGCCATTAGGAATCGGAATGGCTGGTATCCATCATACCGAGGACAATGACTGGGAAGCGGCCCTTGTCCACGATTTCTGAGAAGTTTTCAGCGAAAAGTTAGGCAAGTACAAAGGGTCGTTTATTTCGTTTAATCTTCGCCCTGACATTGCACCCATTCGCCTAAAACCACGCCGAGTTCCTTTTGCTCTCAAACCGAAAATTGATGAGCAACTGGACAAATTAATTGCTCAAGGCGTGTTAGAGCCCATTGACCACGCCCGATGAGAGACACCAATTGTCACCCCCATAAAGCCTGACGGGTCCTTGAGAATCTGTGGAGACTACAAGGCTGCCCTCAATTACGCACTGCAACAGAGCGCCTATCCGGTACCAGTCGTTCAGCATCTCCTACATTCACTTGGGGGTGGCAGAATATTCGCAAAACTAGATCTGGCCCAAGTGTATCAACAGCTGCCAGTCGATACCGAAACTGCAGAAGCCCAAACTATAATTACACATTGTGGCGCATTCAAATGTAACAGGCTCCAGTTTGGAGTAAGCGTAGCACCAGGCATTTTTCAAAGCCTGATGGAGAGACTATTGCAGGGCATAAAAGGGGTCGTGCCATATTTTGATGACGTACTAATAGCAGCCCCAACGAAAACTCAATTAGAGAAACGCCTCCGAACAGTCCTACAAATGTTCAAAGATGCTGGCCTCAAGGTTAAAAAGGAAAAGTGCCAGTTATATACAGAAAGGGTAGAATTTCTTGGCTACCTTCTTGACAAACAAGGAATCCACCCTACAGAAAAGAAATTGGCAGCCATCAAAAATGCCCCAAGACCCAAAAACAAAACTGACCTTCAAGCCTTCCTGGGACTCATTAACTTTTATAACATTTTCCTACCCCAGAAGGCGACTGTTGCTGAACCCCTTCATAGACTCCTCGATAAAAGGGCCTCCTGGATTTGGGGACGACGGGAGGAACATGCTTTCCAGCAAGTAAAGGACCTTCTCACTTCTGATGCAGTGCTAATACAATATAACGAGACACTCCCATTGACTGTTACGGGTGATGCCTCACCTTTTGGGGTGGGGGCCATTCTGAGCCACGTCCTACCAAATGGTTCCGAAGCACCAATTGCATTTTTTTTGATAACTTTGTCAAAGACAGAAAGAAACTATAGCCACCTAGATAAGGAAGCCCTTGCAATTGTTTCTGCGATCAAAAGGTTTCATGAATATGTATATGGGAGATCATTTTCCATTATCACAGATCATAAGCCATTACTTGGCATTCTGGTGGGCGACAAACCTACCCCACACATTCTATCCCCCAGAATGATGTGGTGGTCGGAATTCCTAGCTGCTTACGACTATCAACTAAGACATCGCCCTGGAAAATCTATTCCTCACGCTGATGCCTTGAGCCGCTCTCCACTACCCGAACTGCAAGATGACCCAGCTCCCACGCTACCAATACTACAAATCGAGACAATTTCCTCACCTCCACTAACGGCCCAGGACATCGCCTTTGAAACCAAAAAAGACTCATGTTTGGCACGAGTTCTTGGCTGGGTGGAGAGGGGATGGCCAGAAAACGAGCCCAAGGAAACCTTTAAACCATTCAAAACAGACAGACAGAACTTTTCTCACAAAGAGGGTACGTATTATGGGGAGACCGAGTCGTCATACCAACTAAACTACAAAAAAAAGTCCTTCAAATGTTACACGATGGACACCCAGGCATCGTGCGTATGAAAGCTCTGGCAAGGAGCTACGCTTGGTGGCCAGGTATGGACAAACAAACTGAAACCTGGGTCGCCTCCTGTAACAGATGCCAGGAAAACCACTCAGCCCCGCCAAAAGCTCCACCAGCAGAATGGGAAACACCCAGAGGTCCCTGGTCGCATATTCATATTGACTTTGTGGGACCTACTAAAGGACGCACTTTCCTAATAACTGTAGATGCATACTCTAACTGGCTCGAGGTCAATAAAATGAAAACAACCACTACAGATGCAGTCATCAAGAAATTAAACAGACTCTTTGCCACACACGGCCTACCCAATGTCCTGGTATCCGACAATGGGCCCCAATTTACTGCCTTAGCCTTCGAACAATACCTAGCTGAACGGGGCATCCGACACGCACTCACATCGCCGGCTCATCCAGTGGCGAATGGTAGAGCTGAACAAATGGTTCAGTTCACAAAGAAAACCCTACAAAAAATGCAACAAGGTAACATCCACGATAAAGTCACTAGGATGCTTCTTCTCCAGCACATCACACCTAACAGCACGACTAACAAGAGCCCAGCTGAACTCCTGATGGTCAGGAAACTCAGATCACCTCTAGACCGGTTACACCCTGCCTACACCCCAGAAAAGCCCCTGGGTTCCAGCAGCAAGCATCGCGCCTTTAAGGTAGGAGACCTTGTATTTGCAAAAAAAATTTCAGGGGATCCCCTCTGGATTCCTGCTCAAATAACTCAAGTCACGGGCCCCCGCTCCTACCGTCTACTGACCGCTGATGGAAGAGCCTGGAAATGCCACATTGACCAGCTACGTTCCAGACTGACCACAGCTTCCATCCCTAACCTCAGCCTCGACACCAGGGGGGAAGGGGAAGCCGTGAGCCCAGAAATAGAACCAACACCTGTTCCTTCAGAACTAATCCCGAGATCACCACACCATAGCTTGCAATACTCACCAGCTGTAGTTGAACCTGGACAGATGAACACTTCATCAAGAAGCAGCAACCAAGCAGGTTCAGCGAGCCCAGGGAGCCATAGCGGTAGCAACGAAGCTGAGGACTCAATCACCCCAAGGGCATCAGAGGAGAGCCCCAACTATGGCACCGGTTCACCGTTCCAGCTAGATCCAGCAAGCAGTCCATCTGAACCTGAATTTGAACACGGACAATTGGAATTACGTAAGTCGGGTAGACAGGTACGAAGACCTGCCTACCTGCAAGACTATATAACTCCACCCCTTAAACGGAACTGAGAGGGGAGGGGTGTTCCGGACTAGCAGGCTCGAAAGCCTGCAACTCTGATTGGCCCACGAATAGCAGATTGTGATTGGTCACCGCAGACTGATCTGATTGGCTAGTAAACGGGCTGCCGCAATTGGCCCAGCCAAGAGCGGCAAACTCAAATCGCCTTCATTGGCTGCCTAGCCACAGCCAGCCCTATATAAGGGGCTGTTGCGGCCGGGATAGCTCGCTCAGATCTGAAGTCACTAATAAAGAGCTGTTGTTGTTATCTGAGTCTTGCCTCCGTTCTTGGACCATCCTCCCAGATCTAACAAATACTATGATCATATTCGAACATCAGTTTCATTGAGTTTAATGGCCATTAATTCATGCTAGGATAATGTCATGCTGCAGTGTAAATCACAGAATCAGTGGGCTGGAAGGGATCATTTAGGGTCCAATTCCCCTGTACCACATGAGGAATTGAAATTAAAAACTGAAAAAAAATAGCTATCAAACCTCTTGCTTGGTCATATCTGAGGAAGGTATGGGGTTCAAGGAGAGCCAAGGAGAAATGTATAACTTAATGATGAAACTGAAGGACCAATCTAGGTGAGAAAAATTCTCATTCTTATCCTGACACAGCATGTTAAGAAAGCCAAACATAGACTGTTTTTCTAGTCATAAAGAAATAGTTATCCCTGATATTTTTCATTTATTTGTAAACTTCTGAGGCATTTTCAAATTTTGCATGTTTCTCTCTCTCTCTCCCTCCCTCCCCATATATATATATATATATATATATATATATATATATATATATATATATATATATATATATATATATATATATATATATATATATGTATGTATACAGATTGACCCCTATACTATTACTCAGCTATCAAAGCTTTTTTTAGCCCAAGTAGAACAATAGATTTTTTTCAAATTGTTACTTCAAATGTTTTTTACAATCTTGATTCAAAAAGGGATAATTTTCCACTATATTTTTGGTCTAATTATCAGATGATGGTGGACAATGGATTGATAAGAGTCACTCAAGAAGATGCAAGCGCTTGTACATAAGAGCGACTGCAATTATCAGCCACTACTAACCCATTATTGATCCTGTTCACATTGGGTGATAACTGAGCATTTTCCACTTATTTAAAATGCTACTAGCCGAAATTCCCATCAATGAAAAGCAGCAGATGATCTTGAATTAAACATGGTTCAATAAATAAAGCACACGTGAAAGATATAGAACTGCATAGTCTCCGTGAAATAACTGTGAAAGAAAAATATCACTTTGCCGGCATTAAATGGTTCAACACAATATAATTAATCCCCTTATAAAGTTATTTAATAAATACTTTGAAGTATCACTTTTGGGAACAGAGAGATGCAAAAAGAAAATACTTTTATGCAATTTCAGGAATATGAAAAATAATGAGAGGAATGTTCAGCTTTAACAAGTAATTTTCTTCAAAAGTTCATTCTTAATTATTTTGTTTAGCAACTTTTTTCTATAAGGATTGTATTATTTGGAAGATCTTAAAAAATCTGGTAAAGAAATCACTGTGGTGTCTTTTCTTGTTAATAATGGGAGTATGTCATACCATATTCACAATTTCTTTTTCAAAGTAAAGCAGTAAAAACAAGAAAGGGACAACATATAAATAGACCATTAGAGTAATTGCCAAGTTAATCTCCCCAAATAATCAGTAGTTTTAAGAAAAGGGCTGACCAACAGCATATAAGGTCAGACTAAAATTGATTAAAAGGGGTCAATTGAAAGGATTTAATTATTTGTGTCACCATACCTTCATTTAGGATGGATGTTTTATATTTTAATGTCTACAAAACAGATAATTTGACTCAAATGTTTTATTTTTGTTAGGCCAATAAATAAATCAAATACACAACCCTTGAGTCACAAAGCTGCTTCTTTGTTGAACAAGATCAAATACAACTGATTTTTTTTTCTAATTAATTCAAACTTATCATAGCCAGTACCCAATGGTGGGATTCAATTTTTTTTACGACCAATTCTGTGGGCGTGGCTTGGTAGACGTGGCAGGGAAGGATACTGTAAAATCTCCAGTCAGAGCTGGTATTTGCCGTTTCTCCAAACTACTCAAAATTTCCACTATCGGTTCTCCAGAACCTATCAGAACCTGCTGAATACCACCTCTGGACTAGGTATTCAATACAAGATATTTTTTTCATGCCCTACAATACAGCTGACTAAATGGAATTAATTTAATCCTATGAAAGACTATTATTGCTGATGACCGACTATGTCCACTGAATCCTTTCTGATGTTCACTTCAAATAAGGTAGTGTTTCAAAAATACAAAATACAAATGATAACTTTTTCTGAAGTCCAATTTTCACTTTAATCATTCTAAGTATGCTAATTATGGTAGAAGCTTAAGTGCTCTAAATGAAACCCATTATCTATATTCTTTTCAATCAGGTTTCAGACCTGGACATTACATTGGGATCAGGGGTGGGATTGTACCAGTTCGCACCTATTTGCTGGAACTGGTTGTTAACATTCTAAGCAGTTTGGAGAACTGGTTGTTAGAAGAAATTACTGGCCTAATCCTGTAAGGAAGGCAGGAAGGAAACATTCTGGTGTTGCTTACAGAAACTGCCTCTCCGTTAACCCTTATTACATTCTTGGCAGGACTAGACTTCCTGTCTCAGGAACTTCTCTGGAGTTATTTTTCCCTCCTTTGCTGGTACTTTGCTTGTGTGGAGTGACCATTTAAAGTTACAATGGCACTAAAAAAAGTGACATGACCATTTTCCACACTTACGACTGTTGCAGCATCCCCACAGTCAGGAGAGGCCAGGCGAGGAGATGCATGCCTCGATGTGAGTGATATTGAGTTGGCCATGCCCAGCCAATAACATGACCACCAAGCTACACCCACTAACTTAGCCACGCCCACAGAACCAGTTGTTAAAAAATTTGAAAATCACCCCTGATTGGGATAGCACTCGTTGATCTAGTGGATGACCTTTGTTGGAACATAGAGGAAGAAACAGATACCTTATGTTCTCACTATGATCTCCTTCTGAACTACCTGCAGGTTTTGGTGAGTGATTCCAGTTAGCAGTGGTCATGGGAAGGGGAAGTCATTCTTATGGTTGTTTTCTTGTGGAGTTCCATAGGGGTTAAAAAGATTAAATAGTGATATCTGTTTCTGCCTTCCTGTCTTCCCCCTTCCTCTTTTTTCCAACTCAATGTTCCTTTTTCTTTCATTACCTTTATCTCCATTCAAAATCACAGATAGCCAATGTCTTATCATAATCTTTTTTCTTCTATTAATACTTTCTCCCAATCACCTACTACTATCCACTTACTACTATCTCCCATAGCAAAAACCTGCAGTAACATTTCTAACGACTAATATTGAACCTATCTAAACAATACACTTCTGCCCTGGGGATGGGGGTACTATCTAAAGGCTAATGAACAAATAAACAGAGCTGATGATGTGAAAAGAAAATTTCACCTGGATATTTCCTTCCCTGTTCAGTTCTCCTTTAAGGTATTAAAAGCAATCAAGTCAAAGAGCATGCACATTTCCAAAGGGACCATGAGACTTCAGTCCCAATTTTATTCACCGGTATTTTATCTTCTAAACTAATCTTTTAAAATAAAAAGCAGGTACTTACTTTTTATTTTACATTCTCAAATAATTGATTTCTTAGGCTGGCTAGTTGAGCTCTTTGTTTCTTGGTTTATTTGTGGAAAGGCTGATTGCAGTGTTATGAAAAATTTATTTGATGTTTTAATCATTTGCCTATTGTGCAGCAACAATAAATGAGGCCAATTGGTCAAATTTTATTTTTATTTTTGGGGGCTATATATGCAACTCTAATTATTTTTAGTTCATTTTTAAGATTGTAGATTCCTTTTAAAAATAAAACTGTCTAAAAGATAAGGTCTAATGCTTTGGGGATTTATGTAGGAAGCCCACAGGACAACAAGTGAAAAGGTTATATTTGGTATCTCTCTTCTTTATCACTGTTTTCACTCCACTAAATATTTTGTTCCCATTAGATAAAGGTAAAGAGTTCCCCTGTCCAGTCATTTCCAATTCTAGGGGGTGGTGCTTATCCAGTGGTAGGATTCAAATTTTGTTACTACTGTTTCTGTGGGCATGGCTTGGTGAGCGTGGCAGGGGAAAGATACTGTAAAATCTCTATTCAGGCATGGTATTTGTCAGTTCTCCAAACTACTCAAAATTTCCGCTACCAATTGTCCAGAACTGGTCAGAACCTGCTGAATACCACCTCTGTGCTTATCCCCATTTCTTAGCCAAGGCAGCCAGCATTGTTTAGAGACATTTCTGTGGTCATGTGACCAGCATGACTATATGTGAAACTTAGAATCTCACCTATGCAGTGGCTAAAAAAACAACATGGCTATCTTTCCCTGCTTTATGTAATTTGGAGACAGAGACAGAGAGAAGGAGGGAGGGAGGGATGGAGAGGGAGAGGGAATGAGAGAATCAGAACAAAAATCATCTCAAAAAGAATGCATCACCAAATAAAATATAGACATATATAATACCCATATATTATATAAATTCTATAACTTAGAACCTACTTTTAAGAAAAAAAAAGTGAATCCTGCCTAAAAATATGCATTAACTCTATATTTCATATGCAGAAAGGGAAGCCGAAAGAATCCTGAGATGGCTGAATAAACAACACCATTTTACGCAATAACTCAAGGATGCCACTGTTAAAGATTATACCATATATGTGTAGTAGTATATCAATCTCTGTTAGGAATGTAAGTCACTTAAGTTATTTGGGTTGGAAATATATAAACTAGGATAGACATTTTAATACTATGTCTTTAAGAGAATGCTAAAACTGTAATTGGGTGTGGTTTCTCAAACGGCCATAAGATGGAGCCAGAAACCTGGGTTGTTTAGTCTCAGAGGAGTCTCAGTGATTTTTTGTTTCTTCTGTTGGAGAGAGTTGCTGTTCCTCCTAATGACTGTTACCGATCATTGATGTAAGTCTGTTACTGAACTGTTTTTGATATTGGACTTAGATATTTGGATTATCCCTGAACTGAAAAACTGACTGCTTTACCTGTGAATGACTTGGACTGCTTATCTTGGACTGTGCTTAAACGTTTATTGGAAGTAAAAACCTACAAATACTGTACAGTGTATCTGTGTGCTGTGTGTGTGTTATTCTTCCCTACTCTCACTACGTCTCCCTGTATGTGCTCATTCTCCTAACGGGGAATTACCTCAACAATCTCCCTTACAAATGATAGAATATGACGATAAATATGTATTTAGCTCAACTCTGACTACATACAGTTTTCTTAGCAACAGCATAGAAATGGAATTCCAACTGCTTTATTCACACTAATATTTTATTTTTCCGCACTAATTTATAACACTGATTTCTTTCTGGTCCTGCCAAAGTTCAGCATAGTCAGCTTTTTAAAGATCAGAATTCTGTCACTTGTTTTGACATCTATGTACTTTGAGATTTACAAGATGTTACTTAGGATGAGTCAAAGTCAGTTTATTCAGAAGTTTAGTTTGATTAAATGGCACCTATGTAACAGGAACTTCATCACTGGAAGCTTTCAAGAAGAGACTGGACTGCCATCTGTCAGAAAGGGTGTAGGGACTCCTGCTTGGGCGGGGGGTTGGACTAGATGACCTACAAGATCCCTTTCAATTCTGTTAATCTGCTAATCCTCAATCCTGTCTCAAAATACAGGCATTCGTTTGTTTGTTTTTAAGATAGAGACGCATGTACAAGTGACCCTGCATAGCCAATGCAGCAATCCGTTTCTTTATCTCATTCTGTAAAGGTAGTTTTCATGAACAAAAGGAATGTAGATAATTTCCCCCAAACCACACATACCCAGAAAACTCCAATTCCATATGATGCAATTATGGGCCTCATTCATTAGTATCACATCATTGACTACCCCATGAAAGAAATGACAAATTAGTAATTTCCCAGTCTGGGCATAAAATTATCATTTGTATCACAAAGTCAGCAAGATCTACCTTCCAATAATTTAGCTCACTATTCTTACCAAAGACTGGCCATCAATACAATTTGATATGCCCTGTACTAATCACTAAAGTCAGATAATATGTTGGGTTAATGGTTGCAGACAGTCTCAGGAAATATCCAAGATCTGATAAGGAAGCACCATATTATAGCTACTCTGTGTATATATATCCACCCAAGAATAGGAGAAAGAAAGAAATCAATGCTTAAGGCAGTTGTAATACATCTCTCAGAGTAACAAATAAATTGGCCATTCATTGCCCATTCACATTCCAGTTAATAAATAGTTCAGATGCAGGATACACCAATAGAGAAGAAATGTAATCATTGTATGCTTGTCACCTTTGGTTTAGATTTATGCCACCTTGGCACATGAAAGTCTAAGCAGCACTTTTCAATTAACTCATTGGCCTTTTTATAAAGCTTGCTCCATTCTGATTTGCATTTTAAAATATCACTCCCACTATTTCCAAAGTACTCAAGTTCTTTTCTTTAAATAAACAGCCAAAAACAACGAAGCACAATCAACCGTTCAGATTTATTTTCCCCAAACCAGGGGAGGGAGAGGTTTTGCAAAGTGAATAGCAATTACCTGTTTTAATGTTTCCTTGCAAGACAATATTGAGAAACACAGAACTTTATTTCATACTGAATGAAAGCATGAGTCCATCCAATATTGGATCACCAAAAGCAACTATTCATGTTTCAAATAAAGTATTTTTCTAATCTGAAGATTCTGGATTGAATCTGTGAACTTCTACACAATACATATACTGTATCACTGAACTGCAGGCTCCGCAATTCAGCTTTACACGTATCTAGCTATTTTGTAAATTAAGGATGTTTACTGTGGTATTTGTGCAAGGGTATTGCAGGCTTGGTTAAACTTGAATTCATATTAGTTCTAGCTAGCCATAACAGTTAATGGTAAAGAATGATGGAATTTGTACTATTAAATGGTCTGTGGAGTCACATCAAAAACAAAACACAAAAACAACAAAAAAGATTGTATAATATATGCAGCTCAGTTTAAATACAAGAAATACATATTAAAATGAAAAGAAAGAAAGAAAATAAAACTGGCTCATTAAATTATACATAATTATGTAATCCTCAAGAATTACCATTTTACTTATTCATCTTTCCTCCCATAGATGGTTGCAAAAACTTTTCTTACTTTAGTACATTTTTTTTATTTATAAACTTTTTATATGCTGTAAACTACTGACCTAAACTTAGAAAAAATATATGACATGTTTGTATTATGATCTGAGAGCTGCAAGAAGGTTTAAAATTCATTGGATCTGTAAAGCATCACAGAATGGCATATGTACAATATAATTTTTAAAAATAACTATGATGGATATACATAGTGAACTGGAGCCATGTATATACAGTATTAGAATAAAATAGATTTTACAAGTTTGTGAAATGCAAGAAGAAACAGAGCTAAACATTTCCACGGGAAACGTTTTCTCTAAACCATAGAGGCTATCATGGGAAAGGATTGTCACTTGGGTCACATTGCAATAAGAAGATTCCAACATTTAATCCTTGCAAAAGATACACTGCTTAATATATGAAACATCATTGAGAAGTCTACTAAAATTGAGAGGTATACATTCTAGGTCCTGCAGATTAGTTATCAGAGAAGCTGGTGTCATTTCTTTCCCATAACTGGGCTGGTATCCTGACTGGAAGGGATCTACATAATCCATACTTTTAGGACTGTCTATGGTTGGCTCTGAGGATGGAATGGTAAGACCATCAAGTGTCATATTTGATTAGCTGCTTGTAAAATATCAGCTCTAGGGCTAACTGTGACCAAAGGTCCATATCTACTATATATTGTAATCATATTAAACAATATGACAAATTATTCTGAATCACTGCATTATGAAAATCTTCCATTTTAATATTCCAGAATTGTTCAGTTGTATCTGTTATTTTAGCAGCCTGAATATGTTTTAAATAAAGCTTTGTGTATTACTGTACAATAAAAACAATAATAATCATTATCATCATCTTCTTCTTCAATTCAATTCACAATCTGGGACTGGTAAAATTTTAACAGTTCAAGTCCTAACCAAGGACCAAACAGCTGTTCAGGTAGCATCTGAGTATGTAGGCAGTTCCGAGTAGGAAGGTTGCTTTGCAGTCAGGATATTCTGGTCTATATTACAATAAGAGATCTGCCAGTTGATCATAAAATTATTGCGTGATACTCTAGATGCTTTGCAGCCTATGATTCTTTCCTTTGCTAATATAATTATGTGCATTTATTCTCTAAAGGAGCAATAAACGTATTGCATTTAATTTGCAACTGTATTACTAAATGCAAACATAAACTTGACTGCTTTGCAAATTGCAATATAGCTTATTTCATTGATGACAGTAAACAAACAAACATGGAGTTATGACAATCCAGTGACTAAGTAATCATCCCTGTATAGTTATCAACATTGAGATTTTTTTCTTGCGTTGAGACACATGTGTGCACATGCACATATAGAAACTGTATTGTAAACCATTTTAATAACACTAAAGACAGATACTAATTACTCTTTCAGCTCACTAATATTAAATTGTTACATATTCAATTTGAAAAGAATTTAAAAAGAATGTTTAAAAAATGAAAAAATCACCAAATCCTCCCAAATGCAGAAAATCAGTCATCTGGTATTTCTCAAGATAAAAAAATGCAAATAGCAAACTATTCCTATCCTAAAAGTAACCTTGCTAATGACACTGATGTACATTTTATTATTCAGTCTTTCTATTTTATGCAGTACCTATGTTGTTTTCCTCAAATACTGAGGAAATTTCATTGTCTTGATTTTGCAGACAACTGAATGGAAATACTCTTAAAGAAATCAAGCCTCTAATTTTGTAATGGAGCTGTTACAGGATTGCCTCATTATACCATCAGTAAGCACCATGCATGGGTCATCCAAACCTATGTTCAGAAAATGAGTAGAGATATTCTATCTTGCCATCTAAATATATAATATGCTTCTTTTCCACTGGCAAATAACAAAACAACCATCTGTTCCAGTATAATGTCAGAATGGTGTTTTCTGGAGCAAGTTCCAGTTTGGTCTAATGGTTAAGGCACAAGGCTAGAAATCAGGAGCCCTCAGTTCATCCTGTCTTAATCATGAAAGTCAACTGGGTAACTTTGGGCCAGTCACTCTCTCTCTCCCAACTCACCTCACCGGATTGTTGTTGTGGGGAAAAGGAGGAGGAAGATGTATTGTAGATACATTCACTGTCTTAAGTTTTTGTAAAAATAATAAAGGTGGGATACAAATAAAATAAATAAAACAAAAAGTTAAAAAAGTTGTACCTTCTAAAGTGCATAGGTACCAAATCCATATTTTGTTGCATTCTGCTGCCAAATCTAGGACACCAGAGGAGAGGACCACAGAGTGGTATGTAAGATAATGCTCGTAGTCTCTAATTATTCAGTCCACTAGATTACAAATTCTTATTGATCATCTAGATGGCATTCAGGTTGACTAATAATTGCACTGATCTACCTACTAACACAGAATTTCAATGATATCTGACGTTAAAACAAGAGAACACTAACAAGTGTTATCTTTGAGGGTTCTTCTATATAGATATCAAACCAGTGGTGGTATTCAGCCGGTTCAAACTGGTTCAAGAGAACCGGTAGCAACAATTTGGCCTGAGTTGCCGAACCATAGCAACTTCTGGCTGGCCACGCCCCTGACCTGGTCGCCCAGTCACCACTCTCTTGCCCCTTCTGGCTGCTCAATGCTCACTCACCTTTCCTGGCTCCTCAGTGCTCGCCCTGCCCGCCCCCACCCTAGATATGTTGCCTTCACCACATGGCCCAGCTAATTGCCTCACCAGTTGCCTTGCCAGTGCTCAGTCAGCTCAACTCATCAAAGGTTAGCAATGCATGCCACCCACTCAGTCTTCATTCACTTGGGTCAGTTTCCCTTCCTTCAGAGGCTCCAACCCTTAATCTCCTCGCTTCCTCCCCTACGACCACCTCTTTCATCGTCTATGGCCAGGACCTTACCTTCCTCCCTCGGCTGGCTGCCAAGGAAGGCAAACCAGGGCTGAGAGCCACTGGACTCCCTGCCAGCCTGCATCTTTCCCCCCTTGTCGCAAGATGCCTGCAGCCGCTGCCTCTTTTGTCCATGCAAGAAGCCTCCCCAGTTGATGCTTCTTTGCCACCGGGAACCAAGCCAGCTGGCTGGAGGCTTCTTGCAATGAAAAAAAGAGGCAGCAGCTGCAGGTTTCTTGCACTGAAGTCTACCAGCCTCTGCTTTTTGAATGTGCCAAAAAAGAGCTTCAGTCTTGCCACCATTGCCACCCTGCTCTTCACACCAGCCGTGCACGCACACCTCATTGCCTGTTGCACTGGAGGGACTTGCCTGGGCAAGTATCTCCGCTCTGGTGCAGCAGGCAATGAGATGCACCCCAGCACAAAGAATAGGGCAGCAAGTCCCAGCTGCTGCTGCTTTGCCAGATGGAACCAAGCCAGTAGCCCACGCACCCTCTCCTAGCAAAAGGCCCTGGCCCAGGACCTCACATGTACACATGTGAGGCTGGAGCTTTCTGGGAGAAGACAGTGCGTGGGCAAGTCCATCTGGCACCATGAGATGCATTACACACTCTCTGTGTATGCCCAAGAGGGAAGAGAAGATTTGGGTGAACTTTTCTGCCCCCCTTTCCTTCGCTCCACTGCTGCTTGGAAGGCAGCCACCCCAGCCTGTTCCTTTAAGGTACTTCGATGCAGAGAGGGGGAGCAGAAAGGGACAGGCAGGGTGCAGGAGCTGCCTTCCAACTCCCGGCTGAGTTTCTCTGTGCCACAATCCCTCCACCAAGAAGCCTACAGCTACCACCTTTTCGCTGGCAGGAGAATCCTCCAGCCACCACTCCCAGCTTGGTTCTGGCCAGCAAAGAAGTGGCAAAACCCATGCAGGTCCACTCCACTGAGCCTGCTACACCAGAGGGACTTGCCCGAGCAAGTCTGAACAGAGTGGTGCAGCAGGCAATGGGATGATCCTGCACAATTTGTGCCTACAATGTGTCAGCAGTGCGTTGGAGAAGCGGAGCAAAGCTGGAGGTCAGTAATTTTTGCTGCAAGAAGCCTACAGCCACCGCATCTTTTTTCAGTGCAGCTGGAGTCCAACCGCACCTAAAAAAACAGGGGCCACTGCAGGCATCTCGTGACAAGGCAGGGAGCCCAGCAACAACAATGGCTCAGCCTTCCCTGGCAGCCAAGATAGTTGACTCCCCAACCAGCAAATGCTGCCCTGCCCGCTGCTCCTGCCTCCATTGGAGGTGAGAGGGCAGCAGTGGTTCACACATGCTGACCTGCCTCCCCAAAAGGGCAGGCACAGGGTGAGAAGCAGTTTTTGCTCATGTCTGTCACCCTGTTGTGGCTGCTGCTCCTGCTCTTCTGGGGAGGCGGGGCTGTGCAGAAAGTTTATCCTTAGTTTTAGGTTGCTTCTCTCTTTGTTCAGTTTCCATCCATTGCTTCTTGTTTGCCTTCTGGTGCTTTGGAAAATACATTTCCCCCTCCTCTTTCTAGCAGCCCCTTAAAAGCCTGTTGCCTATCATGCTCTTGGGCAAAGCATGTGAGCCATTTCCTCCTTTCAGTGTTCCATGAAAGTACATCTACAATATGTAGATAATAAAGTCAAAAAAAGATGAACATTTTTACAGAACTATAGATAAGTTGAGGCTGGGTGTGACAAGGAATGGCTGGGAGAGGAGAGGGGGGGCCAAGTGAGGCACCCCTTGATGTGAGTGACATTGAGTTGACCATGCCCATCCAGTCACATGACCACCAAGCCATGCCCACCAAACAAGCCACGCCCACAAAACCAGTAATAAATTTTTTTTAATCCCACCACTTTATCAAACACTTCAAGTACCTTTTACACTACTGAGAATTATGTTAGAACTGTTCTTCTCTTGAAACAAGTTTTCTCTTAGAACTACAACATTGCAACAACATTGTAGTCTGTTGTGGGATTGCAGGTCCCTGAATTCCCAGTCAAAATAACAAGCTAGCTAAGATATAGATAGGGAAGATTATTGGAATTTACACTAAGAATCTATGATGGGGAAGCAAGATAGTATGATCTATCATAAGTCTAAGATTCTACAAGAAAAATACCCACCTTTTCAAGTAAGAAATGTTTAAACTTGCATTCACAGTTTATGTGTGTACCTGTGTGGGAGAAAATTAGATTAGATACAATTTGAAATTTCTTTTTTGGGGGGGGTCAAGTTTTTTTTAATTTATATATAAACATTTTGAATACAGTGTATTCAATGGGATTCAAATTTTTTTTTACTACTGGTTCTGTGGGCATGGCTTGGTCGGGAAAGATACTGTAAAATCTCCAGTCAGAGGTGGTATTTGCCAGTTCTCTGAACTACTCAAAATTTCTGCTACTGGTTCTCCAGAACTGGTCAGAATCTGCTGAATACCACCTCTGAGTGTATTGTCCGGGTATACCATTTTACAATTTGAAATTTCTAATACAGAATTATATTCAATTATTTTATTTGTTCAATTCCAAAATCAAACAATTTACGGTGAGATATGAAAGTAATACAAGAAGCCTCCAGATCAATAAAAACACAAACCAAATAATATAATAACACAGTATAATAGTGCTAAGCGTCTTGGATAATATGGATTATATTGAATCTATAAATGATGAAAAGATATCAGTCTATATATCATTTAAATGAACGAATTGAATATACAGCTAGAGGGATTTAAATTGTTTAAAAGAAACAGACCTAATAAAAGAGATGGAGCTATATATAAGAAATAACTATATCTCTGCAGAGCTACAGCACAACAATGATGTAAACCATCCTGAATGTATTTGGATCACTATAAAAGAAAAAAAGAATGACATTGCCATAGGTGTATACTACAGGCTGGAATGGGCCAACTCACCATGGGACAATTCACTTGCAGCAGGCAAGTTGACTGTGGCATGTTGAGGGTGGCGAGTTGGATGTGGTGAATTGGCTGTGATGAATTGTCCTACAGACTACTCAACACAACAGAGGAAATAGATGAACTTTTTACTAGTCAGTTAATTAAGTACACAGGAAGCACACCACAATAGTCATGGAGGACTTTAACTACCCTACAAACTCTGCACCTATTGGCAGATCAGACAAATTCCTTAGAAACCTAGCAGACAACTTTGTTTCCCAAAAGGTAGAGAAGAAACAAGAGAGTCAGCCATACTGGACTTAATTCTTACTAACAAAGATGATATGATGGAAGGCATTGAAGTGCCATGAACCTTAAGAGGGAGTGACCCTGCATTATTGGAATTCACCATTATGTCAGCTCAAGCAATAGAACAAACTCAAACCAGAGACTTGGACTTTAAGAGAGCTTATTTCAATAAACTTGAAGAGAGCTTGAGAAGGGTTACATGGATGAGAATCCTCAGAGGAAAAACAACCTCTAGGAAACATTGAAAAGTGAGATTATAAAAGTCCAATCTATCACAATTCCAATGAAAGTGTGATCCCAGAACCATTGAACTATAACTTTCAAAGATCCTGGAGTACTAGGGAACTACCAGAAGACTGGGAAAGAGCTGGTGTGGTTCCCATCTTAAAACAGTGGGGAGGGGGGGAACAGATCCAGGAAATTATGAACCAGCTTGACATCAATATCTGGGAAGATTCTGGAAAAGATAATCAAGCAACAGATCTGTGAATACCTCAAAGCCAGCAAAGTTATAACTAGAAGCCAACACAGTTTTGTCAAAAACAGATCATGACAAACAAATCTTACTGCATTCTTTGACAAGTTGACTAATTTAGTGACACTAACCGGGAAAATTTCCTGATAATAAGAACAATCAAGTGGAACCTTTTGCCTTCAGAAATTGTGGGTGCTCTATCACTGGAGGCTTTTAAGAAAAGATTGGACAGCCTCTTATGTAAAATGGTATAGGTCTCCTACTTGAGCAGGGGATTGGGCAAGAAGACCTCCAAGGTCTCTTCCAGAACAACACTGTTATTCTGTCTGGTCTGTTCATTAGATGCCTTGTTGTGTTTCAGGTGCACCCCTATGCCTGGGGATAAGATTGATAAAAATATAGCTTGCTTAAATCTTTGGCTAAAACTTAATTTCTTTTCTCAAGGCCTTGAACCATTAATCCTCCAAGATAAATCCTCCTCTTCATGGATCAAGGCTATTGAGTCCAGCCTTGCTAAATAGGGCTTCTTTCCATCCTCAATACTTAAGCTGGACAAACCCTGAGACAAAGGGGAGAGGACATTGAGAGGCAAGCAGACTTAGAGAAAGCTCTGTTGCTTCTCGCTCCAGATTTTGTTCAATATACTAGCAGAATATCTATTAGCCAGTTAGAGATAGTGAATCATCAGAAAGCCTTTTCACTTGCATGATGTTATGTGCTCCCCTCAGTTGTCCTGGATGGCAAATATAAAGGGATACCATTGGCTGAAGGACTCTGTCCCTGTGATTCTGAAGGGACAGGTGGACACCTGTTCTTTGCTGCTCTTTTTATGGAGACATTTGAACAAAATTTATTTTCTCGATAATTAATAGGTATCCTGGCCATTCTGATATTGTTTGTCTTCAGTGGCTGCTTAAAGACAAATGGATCGTAGTTACAATGCTGTTAGCTAGATTTTGCGCAGGAGCACTAAAGATTTGCTGGAACTTAATGAATAATTCATTAAAACCATTTTATATAATTAATGCACCAAATCTATTGATATTATCACCATTGTATTTTACTACTTAATAACTATAGGCTTTCACAATTTAAAGATTAATATTACATTATAGCTTAGGTCTTGCTCTTGTTTACATGCAACTGATAGGCTGCTAAATTATGATTCTGATATAATTTTTATTTGCTATTTGTCATTATTTTATTCTAGAACTGTTAACTACACACTCTTTGAGTATTTTTAATTGTACTGGTATTTGACTGCAATAAATATTTGATTTGATTTGAGAGACAGAAGGCGGAATAAAAATGTACATATAACTTGATGAAGACAAGCACCTCTTTTTGCAACATGAAGGAAATATGAATCTATTATCTCTATAAATATTCACTTATAGATCCGCCTGTCTCCACGTGAATTAATTTAATCCACTCTTAAGTATATATTAATGTTAATGTCTTTTATCTTAAAATGCTCACAAATCTTCCTTTGCAATGCACATTTAAAATATCATTTCTCAGCTGAGAAGATGATTATATTCCAATCCATCTGGCCACAGCAGTCAATCTCTATCACTATTAGCAAAAGTTACAATCCTTCAAGTACCTCTGCTCTATAGGAGCAATTTATGAGCACTTATGCCTATTGTCCATGAACTAATAACCTTTAGTTTGCACCCATGACCCATCCCCAGCAATTTCCCACCATCATAATATTGCTTCTTTGTAGATAGAAATATTACAGCTTCTTATTCATTATCAAGCTTGTATTATTTTTCCTTCCATCAACCTCTACCCTTAATTTTCCTGTAAAACCTTGTAAAAGATAGCCTTGTTTCCGGCATTAAAAGACCCTTGCTTCAGCAAAGCAGAATGCTCTACTGACTTTCTGTGTGGTCTCTAACCAAGTAGAACCCTTTTTAAAAGAGAACTTGGTTAGTAATAAGCTTATCTATCTCTTATCAGCTGACCATGTAAAGAGCCTGTAGAACAGTAAAAAGACAGGTGCTAATCCAATGAGATAATAACTAAGACAGGAAAAAAAATATCCTATTACCTCTGCTTGGGTCCACAAGGCAAACAGCCTTTTCCACTCATAAAACCCCGAATAGATACACTGCACAGCAAGAGGCCCGTCACATTTAGCAGCATGTGTCAAGTAAAGAAGGAAGAGACCCAGATGAGACAAAAGGCTAAGCTCAGTGTGACAAACAACATTAAAGACTACACCAGAGAAAGAAATTTAGTAATAATAATTTACTCCAAGAAAGCATTTTTAAAAACACTGGCTACTTCATCGTTTCATTTATGGATCCCATAAATATCCCTTAACATATTTTGTTCTACCAGATAAGCTAGCAGTCCAGATATACTAGTGCTAAATACATAAATGTTTGGACATCTCAGACTCATTGTTAAAAAGCAAATGAATGATATCTTTTTGATCATGTGTCCAATGATGGTAAATTTGCACTGTAAGCCAGATTAATACGAAATTTGCAATATGTGAATATATTTTAAAGAAATATATTCCTACAGCCTAAAAAACTATTTCCTATCCAGTTTTACATCAAGAGCGGTTTACGTAGTGTTTACTTGAGACATGTAAATAGAACTAAGCAAGGAAAGGAAATGTTGGGAACATGCAGGGCTCATTCTGAATATTCCCATACACCATGACTTCACATTACTGATGTTTATTTATACAATTTACATTCTACCTATTTCCAGGACTATTTACATAACAGCCACAAATACAGTAACAAACTATACAAAAATAAAACTTGAGTGCATTCTAACAGCACCAATCCTGTAAAGGCACCAACCCATGTGCACTATCTGTATCAAATGATTATTTGGGGGGTGTGGATTTCAAAGCTTTGGGGGAAAACAATTACTACCAACTTGCCTTCAGTCAAGGACTTGTATACTGCACGAGTCAAAAAAGAGGACTGTGAAAATATTTACAGACCCCTCACATCCTGGACATAAACTCTTTCAACTCCTACTCTCAAAACAATGCTATAGAGCATTGCATACCAGAACAACTAGACACAAGGACAGTTTTTTCCCAAAAGCCATCACTCTGCTAAACAAATAATTCCCTTAACACTCTTCAACTATTACAAAGTCTGCACTACTATTACCGTTAATCTTCTCATCATTCCTTATCTCCCATCTCCTCCCACTTGTGACTGTATGACTGTAACTTTGTCGCTTGTATCCTCACGATTTGTATGGACTGTTTCCTAGTATGATTTGATTGCTTATTGTACCCTATGACTATTATTAAGGTAGCTTTCATTATTCTACCCTATGACTACCATTAAATGTTGTACCTTACGATTCTTGACTCTTGAAGAATGTATCTTTTCTTTTATGTATACTGAGAGTATTTGCACCAAGACAAATTTCTTGTGTGTCCAACCACACTTGGGTAATAAAGAATTCTATTCTATTCTTTTAAAAAAAGAACACAAGCTGTGTTAGGACCTCCAGATTCAAGGGTGTTCCAATATGGAGGCTGCAACTGAAAAGGCAAACTTACAGCTCTCCTTTCTCTTTTCATCACATATACAATAGGGATACTAAACAGTCCCTCCTAGGATGCATGGTTGAGATATACCTGGGAAGAAGAGGCAATTCTTAGTATTGAAATGGTAGGCCATTTGCTTTATCTATATTCATTAAGCATCTTGAATTGAACAAGAGCAGCAACTGAAGGATGGGTGTAATGTCCTAAACCTTTTCCTACTTCTTAGAAATTTTGAAGCAAGTTCATGGTTGCCTAGATCAATGAAACAAGGAAAAGATACATCTGCTTTAAAGTTTTATGTTCATGCTCCACTGCAGTTTTAGAAAACAAATCCATTATGTTTTATTTATCAAATTTTGACCCTGCCCATCTCACTCATAGAACTCTTGTGTTTATGCTATATAAGGTAATACCTCTTCCTTATAAATTAATATTAAATTTCCATTTGTGGATTCTAATTTCTAATATTCATCCAAGACTGAGTAGCACATTGCACATTAACAGCCACTTGTTACACAGATGGTTGCTGCAGTCTATGCTTCATGAGTAGATGCCATACATGTATATGTGCCAAGAGTGTGTATGCAAACACACATAAGAGAAACAATAGACCAAAAGAAGATGTATATAGGTTGCATTCATTAATGTGTTCTATTTGACAACTTTTCCCAGTCTAACCATTCATATGTTCTCACAATTTCCCAAAGAAATATATAGATCACCATATAGCTTGGTTTTAAGCATTGCTTCAGTTCAGATAATCAAAGATATCCCAATCTGAAGCAGTTCTACAATACAAAAAAGCAATTCACTCTATTTCAAATCAAAGCACTGAACTGGGTCAATTCACTTTGGTCATTCACTTTGATTCAAAGAAAAGACTCCTTTGTTTTCTGTGAGTTTTAAAGAACCTTGCAACTGTGTGCAGAGCTGCAGCCTAACCTGCTTACCCAGGCCTGACTTCCATAGAAAACAATAGGCTTAATTAAATGATGAATGAGTAAGGAGACTTAGTGCTGCTCCAAAATGCTAATGTTTCTAAAGTTTCTTCAGCAATTGACCTGATTTATTCTTGAATACTTCCCTTGTCTTTAAAGTAATACTAATGAGGTATGAACACACAGCATTTCTGAAAACTCCTGTATTTCTTCTGCTGCATAATAACAGAAATATGTATAAGTACTACAACTATAGTAAAACAAAAAAACATAGATTGAATGAAAGCTTTAAATGTTTATAAAAAAGACAAGTGGTTTTTGCAGAGACTAGAGCAAGGCCAGTCAATACTACCCCACCTGCAATAAGAAGCATGAACAGATATTATTATTATTTTTAATTTTAATAAAGTTTATTCAAGATTTCAAAAAAAATTAAAAAGAGAAACAAGTTCTCACATTTTACAGCATTGTTATAACAGTATGCATATTCTTCAGTGAAAATTCAATTCATTTACTACCAGTAAATTTATCTCTTGTTTCCTAAGTCCTTACTTATTTATGTTATTATTGAATTACCATATTTATAAATTTACAGTATTTTATATATATACACATTTACATACACACATGTCATGTATCCAATTCTTCTTTAGGGTTTCTTTGGTCGTTTTCACTAAACATCTTTAGTTCCATTTTTTTTAGCCAATTATACCATATATTCAATATTTTAAAAAAATCACTTTCTTCCTTATTTTTTAATACCATAGTTAATCTGATCATTTTTGCGCATTGATGAATTTTGTTAATTACTGCCAGGTTTGTGAGTATCATGGTCGATTTACAATTTTTCACAAAATCAATTCTTGCAGCTATTATAATGTATAGTATTAGATGTTGATACTTCTTGTCCCATATTGGTTCTAACATTCCCAATAGAAAAATCTCTGGTTTAAAGTCAGTCTTTTGTTTTGTTAGTTCTTCTAGCCATGCTCAAATTTTAAGCAAATACTTTCATGTTTGGGGACATGTCCACCAATGTGAAAATACATTCCCTGGCTGTGATTGCACTGCCAGCATTTGGCTGACAGATTCTGGAACATTCTAGCTAATCTCGCTGGTGGAAGGTGCCACTAATAAAACATTTTATATATGTTTTCCTTATAGGAGACTGATAACATTAGTTTATAATTAATTTGCCATATTCGTTCCCATTGGCCTATATCAATACTATGGCCAAAGTTTTTAGCCCATGTTATCATGTTCTCTTTCTCATGTTCTCTTTAACTCTTCCATTTTAAAATCCAATAAGTAATTGTACATTTTAGTAATCATCTTTTTTTCACCTCCTTGTAATATTTTGTCTAATTCCTGATCTGTATTATAGAACCCAAATTGTTCCTTATCTTTTTTATATCTTGTTTGGCTTTGGATGTATGGCCACCATCCTATTTCAATTCCTTGTTGCTTTAATTTAATCTGTGTTTTTAGCTCACCTTCATCCGTTATCAGTTCTTTATATTTTATTATTTTGTTCAAGTCCATAGCATTGGGTTATATTAGTGCCTCCATTGGGGATAGCCAGAGAGGTATTTTCACATAGTGGTTTGTTTTGATTTTTTCCCATACATGTAACAAAGCATTTCTAACCCAGTGTCTTTGAAAATAGTTATGACATCTGTTTTTTCCATCCCAGAGAAACGTGTGCCAGCCAATCTGTAGGTCGAAGTCTTCTAGCATCAGTATTTATTTGCCAAATTAACCCAATCTTTGATCCAGGTACTAACTGCAGCTTGGTAGTATGACTCAAAATCCAGTAGGGCCAATCCTCTCTTACTTCTACTATCCTGCATTGATTTGTATTTTATTCTGGCTTTTTTCTTTTGTCAAATGAATTTTGCAATTCTTTTATTCAGGTCTTCGAAGAATTTTTTTTCCCTAGTTTGATTGGCACAGTTTGAAATAGATATAATAATTTTGGTAAGACATTTGTTTTAATGGTCGCTATCCTTCCCATCCCAAAACCTGTATATTTGCCCATCTATCTAGGTATTTCTGTATTTGATTTATCAGTTTATCATAATTATCCATCTTTATTGTGGAGCATTTCACTGTGAGCCAAATCCCCAAATATTTTACTCTTTTCATTATCTGAATCCCTAATTCCTTTGTCAATTCCTCATTTTGCTTTTTAGTACAATTTTTGGTTATTATTTTGGTCTTTTCTTTGTTGATTTTAAGCCCCGCTACTTTTCTGAATGCCTCTATCTCTTGCATTAGGTTTTTATTTGACTCTTTTGGGTCTTCCATTATGAAGACCATATCATCAGCGAACGCTTGCACTTTGTATGTTTCTTGTTTTATAATCAATCCTTGAATGGTTTGGTTTTTCCTTATCTGTGTCAACAATAGCTCCGCTGATAATATGTATAGTAATGTGGCAAGAGGACATCCCTGTTTCACTCCTTTATTAATTTTTTATTTTTTTGTGGTTTCTCCATTGATCACTACTTTTGCATTTTGTGTGGAATATATTGCTTTAATTAATCCTATAATTTTTTTGCTGAATTTCATCCTAATTAGTTGTTCAATGAGAAATTGCCAATTTAAATTATCGAATGCCTTTTGGGCGTCCAAAAACATTAATGCCGTCTGTTTGTTAGAATTAGTCTCATAATACTCTAACACATCCATAATTATTCTTGTATTTTTTTTTAATGTGTCTATTTGGTAGAAACCCATTCTGATCTGGATGAATAATATCATTTAGAATTCTTTTTAGTCTTTCAGACATTATTGCTGCTAAAATCTTATAATCAACATTCAGGAGTGAGATAGATCTGTAATTTTTAATCTGATGGGATAAGAGTTATCAAAGCTTCCATCCATGTTTGGGGTAATTTTGCTTGGTTTAAGGCTTCATTGTAAAGCTTCACTAGCAGGTCACCTAATATATCTTGGAATTCCTTATAAAATTCCGCCAGTATTCCATTGAACAGATATTATTAACCAGCCAAAGGATAACACTCTGGAAGTCTGCAAGAAGACCAAGGGAGTGTGGTAAATTCCATACAAATATCATGTAAAATTAGATCCTACTAGATGAGCCACATTTTATATTGTCAAAATTGGTTCAGGCATTGTTAGAGCAATTTGCAAGGTAGGAGCTGTTTGTTACATACTTGCTTTCTTGTTCTGTTTTCAAAAAGCACAATCTACACTCACATACAGTTGATCTAGCCTTACTTGAACCTGACCACTAAAGCAGCATTTGCATGGAATGTCCTTTATGTCAAAAATACTATTTTCCCACTTGTTCTGGTGCAAACAGTTATCAGGTTCATTTGCTACATTTCCTTCATTGTAGGCAACACTTCATCTCCAGTTGGCTGCCATGTGCAATAGCAGGAATTGCATAATCTTTTTAAATCAGGGAGCTTAACAAGTATCCTGCTACTTTCCCCTTCTAGACCAAAACATAGGAAAAAAGAGTATAAAACTGTGGTAATGTCTTCCTTCTTAATTGGCTCACTAATGCATCAAACCTAGCAATGGAAATAACATTACAAGACTCATCCATGAAAGGAAAAGTATTGAGTTGTATTAATACTTGAGATATAATAAAGTTAAAGTTGATGTAGATTTTTTTTAAAGTTAGCCATACTATAATACTGTATATACTATGATATATACCAGGGGTGTCAAACTCATGGGCTGGGGGGGGCAGACATGGCCCACAAGGTTGCCCTGGAAATAACAAAGGATCGGCCTGTGGTGCTTTCACCAGCAAAAATGTAGCTCACTAGAGCCACGCATAGCCCTCCTAGCTCCATTTTCACTGGAAGAGGATTGCAGGAGGCCATCACAGACAAGAATGGAACTCAGGAGCCCGTTTTTGCTTATAGAGCACTCGAGCCACCACAAGCACCCCGAAACAAGTGACATCATGCTGGCCACATCCACCCTGCCACACACCCCCTGCCCCCCCCCCCCGAGGTCCACAACCTTGATGCAGCCCTCAATGAAATTGAGTTTGACAACCCTGATACATACTATACTATATTTAGAATATGAAATTCAGGTTGTTCCCCAAAACACAAAAAGTATTTACAGATGAGAAATAATAGGCAAACAGAAATTGTTAATGCACTATGAGATAAAATTCTGTCAGGTGGAAAATATATATATATAAATGTGTGTGTGTGTGTTTCAGCATAACTCTCAACCGCCTCAAGCAATTTCAACCAAATGCAGTAAACAGATTACTTACCCTCTGGAAAACAATACTGTGGGGGTAAGACACCCCTAACACCCCGCGGGGTGGTGGTGCCTTAAAATGGCTTCTACTGTACAGCACAGTGGTTTGCCATGGTAACAGATTCACAAGGGGGCTCCCTCTTGTAAGGGGAATTGGTTCTTACAAAAAAAACAAGGGGAGTACCTCTTGGAAGTGTATTTAGCATAATGCTCATTTTGAGAAAATGCAGTGGATGAATGAGAAGGGAAAAAGAAATAAATACAGAATGCCTGGGAGGAGGTGTTCCTAAAGTTGAAGACAAGTTCAGCTGCTAAATGTTGGTAGTCCAACAGGACAACCACAGCATAGTCCACTGGTGGATGTCATTGGTAAATGTAGGTAACCCAAAGAAGTGAGCCCAGAATGTAACTGACAAAGTTGCTAAATCTGGAAAATATTTCCAGGCGACAGGGTTGACTAGTATGAAATAAAATCAACTAATGGCAGAGGGATATAATTGTCAATGGTTTTCCTATTTACAGTTATCAGAAAGATTCAAAGTAGACAATACAATGTGTGATATTAAATATTCTAAAACAGACTTTGAAATGGAATATATACAAATGATAAAGATAAAATTGCCAAAATGTGAAATTTTTAGTTGAAATTTGAAACAGAAAAAGAACAAATGAAAGGATGTATGATTAAGAAGACTAAAATTTTTGGTTATAAGATACAGATGGAACAATGGGAAAATATGCAGTTGGAAGGACTGAAATTTACACTATGTTAGAATGTCAAGAGAACTTTTGTAAAATGATGTACTTTTTGTATATAATGCCAGAAAAATTGTCGAGAATATACAAAGGTACTTCAAAGCTATGTTGAACATATGAACAAACACAAGAGTCATTTTTCACATGTGGCGGACATGCAAAAAAAAATGAGAAGATTTTGGGTTCATATACATACATTAATTCAGAAAATTTTAAAGATTAATAAACAACTGAAACCAGAAGTTTGTGTCTTATATTGGATAGGTAAAACCATTGAAAAAAGGCATGAAACTTTATTTTTATATAGAGAGATAATTAGAGCAAGATTAATGTACACATAAGGATGGAAAGATTTGGCAATATGTACAATGGAGGAATGATTGAGGAAGAAGATAAAATTTGCTGTGATAGCCAAATTGATCTGTTGGATTACAGAAAATACCTATGTTTATTGCGAACAAGGAAACTCTGATGGACTCGTTGCATAAAATTGGAAAAATTGGGGGGAAATGAACTTTTGATCTATAATTCTGATGATAGGATAGATTGTAGAAAGAAGAGAGCCACAATGCAGTTTTAAAGAAAGAGGTAAATGTATAATTGTATTTATGACTGCTATAAAGAAGATTGGAATTGTGGTTTTTTTTTAATTTTTCTTTCTTTTCTATTTTTCTTCTGCCTTTTCTTGTTTTTTTTTCTTGTAGCTTTCTCTGTTGTCTCTCTGTCATTTGCACTCTATAAAAGTTGAGTTGATTTTTGTGTCTATGATTTTCTGTCATTGTTGGATTTTCTGCACTTCCAGAAAGGTTGCCAAAGTTGGCCTTCCAAGGAAGGACACCCTCAACACTGATGCTGGTGAATGTGATTCTGGAGGTACATTGACAAATTGTTTCTTCTAGCCAGGATATCAGATAAATGAGTTTTATTTCCTCTGATCACTGGAAATATTTTTGCACCAGAAGGAATCTCATAGTTAGGTGGCTAGAGGCTTTCTGGAAAAGATTTGTCCTTCACTGGAAAGACTCAGTTGTGTCTTGGAGGCTGGCACAATGAAATAAAATGGCTGGCAAAGAAATTACTATTTCTAGCTTTACACCCTACTACAGTGGTCCCCAACCACCAGGCCCCGGACCGGTACCGGTCCGTGGATCATTGTTTACCAGGCTGCAAAGAAGTGGGCACCGCCATCTGTTTCTACGGCGCTTGAGAAAGTGCTTCCGGGTGAGATTGTCAGTTGTTGGTTGGAAAGCGGTGTTTGGGTGCTGAAGGAATCCTTGCGCCTTAGTTTTGTCGAGGGGGGGTGGCTTCGAACGAAGAGCCGTCCCGATGGCGGTGGAGTCTCACGTTAGGAGGAGATTAAGAAAAAGCCCGAAAAGCCCATCGACAAAGGTAAAAAAGAGGAGTTGAAGGTGGTGGGGAGAAGCGGAGGATGGCTGGCTGGCCAGTCACTTGGCTCGCCTAGCCTTGGTCATGCATGCTGATGCCGGTACTGGTCCGTGGATCATTTTGTGATGCCAGTACCGGGCCATGGGACAAAAAAGGTTGGGGGCCACTGCCCTACTATATACCCCATCATGTGGGGATTCAAAAAAGGACCAGACTTAAAAGTGCACACCAATGTGGCTATGCTTGAATCTTTATCCAAATTGCTAAAAACTGAATTAAATTCCCAATTGTGTTGGGAGGACCAGTATAGAGGAAGAATTTCCCACTGGGAAACAGTCAAGTGACATGGCTAACCGTAGTAAATACATTGAGAGCTGAGGACATGTAGCCTAAAGAAATCTTAACCTGGCCATTCCAAAAGACTTTTGTTAGGAAAATAATTGAGTGAAGTCTTTCAATGACACCACACCACTAAGCTTCTCTACCAGACTTGTGTGGAATAACTAAGATTTACAGTATATAAAGAGTTTTGCACTAAAGAGGCAATATTACTCATCAAACCAACAGGACAATGCAGTTTACTTCAGTTAAGTATGCCTGGTTGCTTCAAGGCTTACCCTTGTTGTTACATGCAGCAACTGCAGAGAAAATAAGTGGCAGGTTCATGGTTGCTTGATAAACCTGGGATAGAGTTTTGTAGCATTTTTCCCCAACAATACTTGCCAAAGCTGTTTTAACTATTAAAATAAACAAACATGTTTTGTGAAGCTGCTTTGAGGGAGAGTTTCTCTTGAATGAAATGAGGCATTCCTTTGAATATTTGCTAAGGGATTCATCATGAAGAGGAATAAACCCCTGTGAGGCAGCAGTCTGAGGAAATTGTACTCTTTGTCTTAATCTTGATAATATTTACATAGGGATTTGTTTTTCCAAATCGTTGTAGTGTCACTATAGTTTATTTTCTAAGAATAGAAATGTAAGATTAAGAAGGCATATCAACTAGACCAGGGTGTCAAGCTCATGTCATCATGTGATGTATCGTGATGTACTTTTTCCCCTTTGCTAAAATGGGCATGGACGTTGCCAGCACATGACGCATCCAGCCTGTGGGCCAGGAGTTTGACAGCCCTGAACTAGACAGTTCCCACTCAAGCAATGAAATTTATTCCCATTAAGTGTTCTTGGGATGCAACTTTATGATTCCATCAAATGTAATTAACAAGTACATAAACATTTCTATAAGATATAAGGACCTAATTACAGTATTTAGGCCATATTATGTACTTGTATTTTAGTCATTTGGGGGTTTAAATAGTTTTGCATTGCTGTGGTATTTGTGAGCCCCAAATCCCTTGTACCCATGTGTAAGAAGACAAAAATAGTACCATAGGAAAGGCATGCATTTAGATTATTTGTCTTTATTCAATTCATATGTTTCTTTCCACCTGCTGAATGTAAGAACTAGTTGAGATTCACTCATTGCTGTGCAGGCTTTTGTTTTAGCAGGAATTATATGGAGACAAGCCATAATTCTAATGCTTAAAGAACAAGTCATTTATCTAATTATATAGTTTAGTCTCTGTTCACAAACCAGCCTTGTATATTCAAAAGATTCAGAGCAGATGTAATCTAATTTTTTCCCCTTTTTATTTGTACATTTAAATAGTAGCCCTTAGTAGGAAATTTACAGCATGTTATAGCAGCATAATACAATAAAGGAACAACAAACCTTGAGACCAGTACATCCCTTATTTTTTAGAGAGGAAGAGAAGAAAATATTGCTTATTGTGTGTTATCTACAACTAAATATTTATGTCTTAAAGGGCTCTTAAATCAAGAAAAATATTGGTCGTAGTTTCAAATTCAACATCAGATCATACCAGGATCAATGGACCTGGCATCGTGTAACCTAAGGCATGTAGCAATATTGTCAAGTGTTGGCATTCTGGAAGATCTTGAAAATCTGGGTTTTCTTCCAGGGCTAGAGATACAGTAGATGGAGCCCTCCCTAGTTGTAATGTTGTTATATTTTGTATATGTATTGATGTGTTGTCATAACTATCTTGTAAATCTTTTTTGGATTAATTTTATTGTTTTCCTAGTTATGTGTTTTTACATTGTTCTTTATTTTGTGAGCCATCAAAGCTGAATAAATAACAACATTTATTACAATACTGTTCCAATAGTCTTTGGCTTAGTTGATACAACCATTAGTTTTTTTACACTTTAATTCTACACATTTTGATACTAACAGAGCACCTGAAGTAGTTTTACTGAAAATACTACTTTAGAGGCAATCTGAGGAGATATGAATATTTAAAGCTATATGGGACTCTGTCATATATTGAGCCAGACAGTTGTTATATGTATTGCATGTCCAAAGTCACAATACCTTTCTATATAAACACACTGGAAATTAAACCTAGGTCTCATATATAAGAAGCATGTGTTCAACTCTCAAGTTATAGTCTCTTGCCTCATGCACCACTTTCATCGTATTCTATTGTATAACACCACAATACTGTAATAGTTGCCGATGTAAAAATCCAATACACAAATATTGCAGTTATCAATTCTAAAGAACATGTATAAATCAGTCAATACTTTGTTCACAGAAATTATTTATGGTTGGTAGGAATAAATCCATCAGACACGAACAATCCCATTCTGCTTAAAGCAGAAATTGTGTACTATAGATAATTGGGATATCCATCCAAGGTCCAACCAGGTTCTGAATCAGGGTATTTAGAATTTTTGCATTGGCATTTCGCCCTTGAGGATTTCTTCATTATGCCTCAAAATAAAATCCTTCTAAATGGTATTAACCATAGTAATCCCAAATATAAAGGCATCAAATACATCATAGCAAATGCTCATCTCCCTACAGTAGCCCAAAAAAGCCTCTCTCCACCCACTTTGGCAATGAATTAATATTAATATTAAATAAAACTGCTGCTTCTTAACATCCAGACTTATTTGCATAAGATAGCCATTTCCTGGTTGGAATATCTTTCCATAGTAAACATTTAAAAGTGAGCTATGCAAAATTTTTTTAAAAAAACCTTTAACACTCTAACATAAATGAGAATAAAATATATGACAGAAGACCTATCTAAAATGAAAAGAGAATAGTCAAGGTAAAAAACTTGTGTTTAGTAAACTAATTTTTAGTTTGAGATTTAGGAGTCTGATTGAAAAAATACAGTTTGAATTTTGCATGGATTTACCATATTAAATTCCATACTGCTTCATAAAACAATTGTTAGTCCAATGGTAAATAAAAAAAGAGCATGTTCTTCATTATATTATATTTAGAAATATTTATAATATGGAATGACTAAGATATTCAAAATTATTTTAATATCCAGTATATTTTATAGATTGTTGTATTTAATCCTGTCTTCTTCCTTCAATTAGTTACTTTGTTGCTAACAAACCCAGGAAGCCATTTTGTCTCTCTGCAGTTGCTCCCCACTTCCTTCTCCTCCAGTTTGCATGTGGCCTTATAGCAATATTACATCTATGATATCAATATAATTATATATAAGAATTCTTCAGCACACACATAATTTAAATGAAATTTTAATAAACACAAAAGTTTATTCCCTATATTTTTATTGTATACACCACTATCATGCTCAAAGAAACAAACTTGACAATATTTTGAGTAAAAATATTTCAGAAAGATGCAGCTATTTCAATGTTGCATATCATGAAATTTTAATCCAAAGGAGAGCTACTTTTCAAGTCCAGATTGCAGGTACTGTGGCTAGTACCTTTCTTTATTCTGTCCATGCTCACTTTTTCATCTACCTTCCCTACACTTCTGCTAGGTTTCTTGCGTATATCGGCATGATATTTCTCTACCTGGTGGCATTTATTGTGGATGTCACACAGCTGCACATTTATTTTAAACATGGATTTTACTGACATCTGGTGGCAGTAAGAAAATTCTCACCCTAGAAAAAATTAGAACAATATTTTTAGTAGTCCTGGTTTTTTTGGTAGGTATGTAAATATTTCTAAGTTATTTCAAACAAGCCAAAATCCTGTCATGAGGTTAATAAAATGCTTGATACCATCTCAAGCTTTGTACAATATAGCTTAATACAAAAAGACCTCTTAAATGTCATGCTTGCTGCAAATTCTAGCAAATGCAGTATCAGTATATTGGGAAGGCTGATTTAATTTACTGTCCTACAGAGAGAGGACATATTTACTGGGAATAAAATTGAGAACCATAATTTATGACTGGATCTATTATCAGGAATTTGTGAAGCAAGATTAAATTTAGAAAGTGCAAAGCCTCTGAAAACTTCAGGTGCATAATTCTTTTTTTATTTTTACCACAGAAGAACAAAATTTCATAGAAGAATCAGTATCATCCAGTCAGAATTAGAAGAGACGACTACAATTTATAGTCTGCTATACTAAAATAAGAAAAACAAGGAAGTTTCTTGGAAAGACACATGCCTACATATTTCTTTTATAGAAACTCAAGAAATGAGATTTTCACTCAACATCTGCAAGAAAAAATACAAAGAAAAAAGTATTAATAATGGATAGTTTTGTTATGAAAAGTTTTTTTATTTTTTACACATCTCTTCAAGTGAGCAACATGATTCCAGGTTACAACATTTATACACAGTCATAATTACATTTCCAACTTTCTTATCCAATTTCATATCAAACCATTATCTATTCCACTGATCTTTAAATAAGTTCTTATTTCATATTTCAATTCATTAATTCAATATCAAAAACATTTCATCCTCACCTATATTTTCCAGTCTTTATCCCCTGTTATTTCTATTTTCAGCTTACTACCTTTTTATTTTTCATTATTCATTATTATCTTCATTAACTTTCTCAAAGCCAATATATAATAAACAAACAAAAAAGGGTAAAAATGAAATAAAACTAATATATTCAGGATCCACATGGTATATCCCACAGTCTACAATAAATCTTATATTTATTCCAGATATATTCATATAACCATTTCATAACATAATACTCTCATTACAAATACTTTACTTTCCACTGTAATCCTTTCTAGTTTACCATATTCTCTATTTTCTCATATCCTTTATATAATCAATTACATTTTCTATTTCATGTGTAATATAAAATATATACAATAAAGAAAAGAAAAAAAGAAAAAAATAAGTTTCCTTTTTGTTTCCATTTAGCCAAATTTAATCTATAAAATTTTATTTAATTTTCATTCCACCCTTTTCGGTCATAATAGCATTATTTTTTTCTAGTTTACCATGTTCTCTGTTTTTCTAATATAATTTGAATAATCAATTACATTTTTAATCTATATGTATATAAAAAGAATAAAACCATCTTAATTTCTTTTACTCTATCATCATATTTCTCATGTATAATTATATAATAATCTTAAGGTAAATTCTCAATAAGTTTTAAAATTAAAATCTCCCCAATCTATATTTCTTTTAAAAGAAATACCAAAATACATTTCCATGTGGCATCCCCCCCTTTATATTATCATTAACCCTTATTTCTAAATCTCTCTGCCTTATAGTTACTTATAATTCTAACCAGCTTTCCCTTTTCTAAGTTTTCTCAGTCTTTCCTCTTGGCTCCTCTTTTTCCCTCTAGTATTGTTTTTATTTTCATCTGCCAATCCCTTATTTTTCCCCCTCCCTTTCCCGTTCTCTCTTTTGAAGTTTCTTCTTATACTGCTTCTTCTTCTTTTGTTTAGTCTTGGGTGTGTTTTCCCATTTATTTATTACATCTGTCATTAATGTCTTGATTTTGATTCCTTTCATGTCTTTTTGCAATGTCCCTTGTTCTTTTCTCTTCTAAGCTGCTTTCCTCTTCTTTTAACTCCTCCTCCTTGAATTTTCTTTGTTCTTCTGTGAACTGCATTGCCATTAATTTTTCTGCAATATGCTCAATAATTCCATTCTTTCTTTTAACATTCCTCTCACAGTTTGCAGTTCCAACTTGAATTTTTTGCTTATTTCTTCCATTTTTTTAATGTTGAGTTATTCTTTTTATTAAAAATCAGAGTCTTTTATTCTAGTCCTTGCCAAAGATATCCGTTTATCTCAATTCCTCTTGTTAGTCCTTCTGTCTCCTTGTCACAATCAACACCAAATAGTCCCAAGATATTATTTTTTCTTATCCCTTTGCTACAATCTTTTTTTTAGTACTTCTGGGGTTATTGTTACAATATAGTCTTTTATTTTATTTCATTTCTCATTCACACATTTATAAGAGCAGTAATTTTCCATAAAATCAGATGGGAAAAGTGCCTTTAACCATTAGATGGCGCTCTACATCTCTTTCCACTTTTCAAAGTTCTTTTTTCTCTTTTCAATTGCATTAATTCCGCTAATTTTCAACCATTAGCTCTTTCAAATATAGTCAATTCCAGGCAAGTCCAGTATTCTGTCCAATGCTTGATTAATGCCAATTCCTGTATCTTATTCCAAATTTGGTCTCTAATTCCATTATAGTCCTTTTGTAATTCAGTTTTTTATTTACCTTATAAATTCCTCTTATTTTCCATTCGCCACTGCCACACTCTTAAACAAGGGTTCTTTCCGTTTGTTTCTCGGGGTTATCAAAGGAAAAATCCAAAATCCTTTGCCTGGTTACACACCGCTCACCATTTCACCGCTCTAGCACACACTTAAGTCTAGAATCTTTCTGTCTTCAGGGCAGCCATTATATCTGCCACTATTTCCTATCTTCAAGGGGAGTATAACTAGACAGGGAGGGGAGATGTGGCTCCCCTCAACCTGGCTAGTGGTCTCCCCCTCTTCCTCCACCCCTTCGGGGTGGGTCAGATGGATCTGGTCCCAATGGGACCCTCCAACAGGATAAGCACAGATTGAAGCCACACACGATCGCTGTCTTCAGTCCATCTTCAAAAGAAGTGCCACCGGAAGCCCCAATAATGGAGAGTTTTGGTTCATACAAGACAGAAGAAATTGTGGTATTATTCCTAGATATCAAGATGATTCTTCGATTAAAAGTGCTTTTGTCTATCTTAAAATATGTGATTTTCTTAACAACCTTGGTGGTTTGCTTAACAACCGCCATAAAAATTGTCTTAAACTTAGATCCAACTTGATTTATGACAGAAATTCTTATCCCAATTGTTGTCATAAATTGAGACTTCCTGTAGTTTTCTTGGAAATAGTTTGCTGTTGTTGTTTTTCCAAGTTGGGTTTGGATTTTGTTTGTATTTTTTTGGTTACTTCCCAAACTAGCCTACACATCTGGTGTATTTCCTGGAGGTATTCTATCCCAGATTAAGCCAAGTCAGAGACTGAATGGCTTCTGTGCAGATATCAGATAGCCAAATATGGTTATTTGTTAAACCAGAAGACAAAAGTTTTCTATTGGCAACATCTATTTAGGAAAACTATTGCTGGCAACTCTATTTGCGAGCAAGTCTTCAGCCTTTATCACAACACTACATATTAAAATTTGAAGCAAAATGAATATCCATCTGCAACAGGGGTGGGATGCTACCAGTTCTGCCTGGCTCTATAGAACTGGTAGCTCTGAAGAGCAGCAGACACCGAACAGTTCTCTGTTTGCTGCAGTTTAGCCCGCCTGGGCTCTTTCCTGTCCTTTATTTCCTGCTTTTTCAACCTCAGCTGCTTTGCGCTGCATAGCTGAGGTTGAAAAAGCAGGAAAAAAAGTGGCTCTTACAAACGTTGCACACCTGCACGCAGTGCTTTTCAGCTGTTCGGCACAGTTTAAGGTTTTTTACACATGGGCAAAACATAGTCACTAAACGGTAGTAACACCAGTTGAATCCCACCCCTGATCTGCAATAGTAATGAGACTGTTTTACTTTTCAAGAATATCTAGCTATCCAAATAACTCTAACTCTAATAGACAGTGTGGATGCATATGTTACAGCAGCATTGATAGCATTTTTTTTTAATCTAGCCATTCCCTTTCATTGGAACCCTCAGCTAAGCTTCATCATAAATTATAGCAATGCACAGCACATTCTCTTTGCAAAAATAAACAAAAAATGGACAAACAGATATTCAGAGACATGGTAATATGATGCACCAAAATCCTTATTCTTTTCAAGAACATCCCCATGTACAGCACATTGCAATAATCTAGACAAGAAGACATGAGTGATTATTAATAATTCCCCTGATCTCAGAAAATTTAACGTACAAGATGTAATTGTGCAAGGGCCACAGATTCCACCTGCTGTAAAAGCAAGATTGTTGAGTCCAAGAAAGCATTTGATTTGTAGATCAGCTTTCCTTGGAGTGGCATTATAGGTAGTCCTCAATTTACAATCATAATGGAGCCTGTCCATCACAGTAGTATGTTGGTTATGGTCATTAACCACATGACTGACTTAATTTTATTATCTTTTTTCAGGTGGTCATTAAGCAACTGCTGCAATCATTAAGCAAATCAGTGGTTTGCTGTGGCCAATTTTACTGAAAACTGGAAGCAAATTCTAGTTTTCAGCAGAATCGTCATAATTTTGAGACTGGATTTTACGTAACCCCTGGGAGGTCTGTTCTTTACTTTGAAGATGATTTTTATATCATCCAGAGTTAAAGATGAACTTTGTCTGGACTTGGCTTCTAGATCAACTATATTTTGGAGGACTCAATCTAAACCTGTTTCTCCCCATCTAAACTTTATCAGATTCCAAGCTCCAGGGAAGAATCCCTATTACATCTACTGCCAGTATAGAGTGGAGATTAGTTAATAATTAATATAGCTACTCATTTCACAAAAGTGACTATGTGGGGGGTGTTTAACAAAATTTAAAGTAAGCAGTCTCTGCCCAACATACAATTTGTTATCATCAGCTAATGATCGTATTTATCCTGTGCTGATCAATTTCTCCTAGTGGGATAAAGCCAATGTTAAACTGTAGGTGGAATAAAATTAAATCCTGTGCCACTCTATAATGCTATATTGCCATAAAATATGTCATGTGCTGATGTTAGACTGTACTATACAGTTCAACATGGACTAAACAGTTTATGGTACAAAATATCAATAAAATGTCATAAAACATTTCATAAAATTTCCTATGACTGCTATACAGTTCAACATGGCTTATTTTCAAGGCAGATAAATCTCTGAATGTATCCCAAGTTTTCCAGTGAAGGCAGTACATTAGAAGTTCTGTCATTGTTGGCAGCATTGAGGAAGTTGGTAAGGAAATATCTCTAAAAGGATGACCCAATGGGCATAGTTTGCTTAATATACTAATAAAACTCGTGTCTCTGCAGGGTGAAATAACACATCACAAAGCAATAATTTTTGAAGTAAGATACTTCAAATGGCTTAACTTATAGAATATGACCAAAATCTGTGATCCATAATTCCCTGGAAATGAATTTTGGCAAATTTTATAAAACCTTTTTATGACATAAAAGTTACCATGTATGATATAAAACCAAATGTCATAACATGTTTCCTGGGGTCAGTCACTGATGTTTGATTGTGCTATATAGTTCAACATAGGCTACATTCGAGACAGATACATATCTGAATAACTCCCTGAATTTTTAAGAACTTTTAAAGTAATTAGAAGCTGTGATGTTGTTGAAAGCATTAAGGCATTTGGTAAGGAAATATCTGTAAAATGATAACCAAAAGGGTTATGGATTGTCTAGTAATGTTTATAAATAACTCAAGGAGGCAAACATACCTAATACTCCCCCTTCCTCTTATTATCCCCACAACAACCACCTTCTAAGGTGGGTTGACTGAGGGGAACTGGTCAAAAAACAGCCAGGTGGCTTTCATGCCTAAGGCAGTATTAAAAATCATGGTCTCCTGATCTCTAGCCTGATGCCTTAACTAGTGAGGCAAACTGGCATATTATCATATCATATTATTATATTATATTCATCACAGAGTCAGCCAGATGTTCAGACTAGATTTGACACTTTTGTCCACTATTGAGTACTTACTTCCCAAGGACCCTGAGATAGGCAGATGTGGATGTTTTTCGCAGGATGTAAGCTGTTTCAAATAAATCTGCCTTTTGCAATTGACTGGTGGTGAATTTGTCTATGCTGATGATGTTCAAGTGGTGCTGCTTTGGGACTGCACCTGAGGCACCGATTATTATCGGTGCTACCTTGGCTTTCTTTCCAGTCATTCTATTTCTATTTGTAGGTCTTTGTATTTTGCTGTCTTCTCCAATTCTTATAGTATTGTATCATATCGTATTGTGAAAGTATTATAAAAATTCTCAGAATTTCCTTTATGTTGTACATAATCTTTCACACATAATCTTTCACTCTAATACTCACTCACATTCTTCCTAAAATACCTATAGTCACAATAATTCTTTCCACAGATACAGCAAATAAAAATAGATGGCTATCCATAGTTTACATTCTCCTTCTAAAACAAATCAAACAGAAACCAAAAACACCATAGGATTATAATTTATTATGATATGGCAATGAAATTATTATATTGAAAGTTTAATTTCTTTCCTAGGATCCTTACCTGTACCCTGAGTCAACATTACTTTTCAGCTGTCCACAATTATCCAAGATTTTTTTCCTCTTTGCAATGGTAATTCAAATTACTTAATACAGGGCTATCAAACTCACTGCCTGCAGGCCAGATGAGTCACTCACTAGCCATGTCCACACCCAGTTTAGCAAAGGGGAAAAAGTTGTGACACGTCACGTGATGACGCTAGTTTGACACCCCTGACTTAACATATACCTGCAGTAAAGATTCTGTGTTCTACCAAACATCTCAATTCACACTAGCTTTATTCTATTTTCTTCCAGTTAACGCAGACTTTGGGAACTTTTCTGTCAGCCGCATTCAGTAGAAAGCAAAAAAATCTGCTGTACTGGAAGACCAGAGCAATGTTATATGGGGATGGACTATAATATAAAAAACTCTACAAGTCTAATTGTGTTGTATCTCCACCTCCTTCTCATACTTTATTGAGGCAGGTATCTGTTGAGCCATGTCTGTCAAGGTCACTTCTTTACTTTTGACATATTCATTGTCTCTCTAAATCAAACTTGTAGTGTCACGTTGCCACCACGTGACATTTTGCGATGTTTTTCCCATTCGCAGAGCTGGGGTGGGCGTGGCCTGTGGATGACACCTGAGTGGGCATGGCCCATAGGCCACCAGTTTGTCACTCCTGCTCTAAATCCTTTACCTCATGTATAAAGCTACTACTTTAAACTGAGATAAAGTTTGGGAAGGTTACATTACACCATATTTTCTTCTCCTTTCCTTAAATGTAAATTAATGCTTTCAGAACATATTGATGGCCAAATTATTTTAAGGCCAGATTCTATGGCTTAGTCTTATAGACATACTTTTATTTCACGTTTTGTAAACCCCTCAGTTATTAATTCAGACAGGTAGTCTTAACATTTTCAAATAAATAAATGAATAAATGGAGAAGTTTCGGTTAATAAACATGTGTAGCAAAGTTAATGATGTGTAGCATATCATGGAAAGTAAATATTCTGCAAGGAAGAAGGATGGTCATGAATTGGTTTCAGACAGCTGGGATGATGATGTAACATACTAACAAAAATATTTTTTAAATGGGCACAATATTTACAAGTAATACATGTATCTATATAAAAATTTATAAATCATTTATATAACAGAAGCATCTCACCATAATGATAAACACTGACCAATTATTTGTGAGCCTCTTCCATTTGCTATTCAAGTGCCAGTTATTAATGGACAATTTCAAGTCCTCCTCATCCCATTTAATGATTTATTATCTTTAAAACTATTTATAATCTTCAAAGCTAAGCAGGATCAGCCTTGGCTAATACATAAAGGGAACCCATCCAGGAAGTCCAAGATTCCATCTCAGAAGAAGACACTGTATTAGCAAACCACTTCCATGTAATGTGACAAAACCAGCATGGATCTATGAATTTAAGTCAGCAAGAGCCAAGCTTCACTCCACATTTATCTTTAAAGCAGCCTTTGTCAGAAATTCTCCAACAGCCTTTTATATAACAGATTGCCCATTACAAAGATATCATAGGGCAACTCTCGTATCTGCAATGAACCATGTATTTTGCATTTAATCATTTTTAAATGACAGCAAACTTGTCAGCTGCTCATTTGTAAATTCAGTGATTGGATGAACAAGGAATATTTAAAATTTGGCCTGCATGAAACTATTTTTCCCTGCTTCATCTCGCGGGGCTTGGGAAGGTTTACAAATTTTATAATAATTCCACTATTTGATTAAGCCCATTTAGATGTAATCCTGCCAAATGGTGACAGATTTTTTTAAAGCCATTTTTCCCTATTCCTCTATTTTAAATAGCAAGGACCCACTCACATGTTTTAGTGTATGGTATGCCAATGACTGCTGACTGTTGGTTAACAGACTGGATTCATGTGCAAACATTCAATCATTTAATTAGGCAATTGAGCATCCAACCATTCATGTGTCGTCTGTCTGAGCTACAAAACCAGATCTGAAACCGAGCAAAGACAACTCACAATCTGTGAGGGGTGAAAGAACACAAACACATATCAAAACAATTGTTTCACTTCAAGATTGTTACATGTTCCTTTTTGCTACATAAGTGCTGTAAATATCTAAGAGATTGTATATTAGTTTTTCTATTTCATGGACCTTACTTATAAGGTGTCAGTTTCAATCCCTAGCATCTCCAACTAAAATTGTATATTATTACAACCTGAAAGGTATTAGTCAAAGCAGAAATGACTGAATTAGATGGACAAAGATTTAAGAAAATATCATAATGGTTCTTTGGTTTCTAGGACTTCTGCAAAAATAGCACATGCATTTACCATTATGACAGCAAGGTAGGAAGCATCTATTGTAAGAACTATGGGATAGGAACGTCATTATGTGCTGATTATATACTGCAAACTTAGGGAAGAAATCTCAACTTTCTTTTTTTAGTCATGAAAAATTTTAGGCATGAAAAATTTAAAAGCCACCTTTAAAGATGGTTTAAAGTACTATACCTCAAGCATTTGCAGTTACAAACTCCTATTTCATTTTAACGTGTTTGTGCTTTGTGAAAATAGATCTTTAAAATAATCATTTAATCTGTATCTGGCAATGGCCATTTCTGTTTTGAAATGTGAAATGCAATTTTAATTCTCCTTTGTCTAATTAACACACTTGGGAAAGATAAGAAAAAAGAGATTTTTATAGATTGCACTATTGCAGCCTGACATCTTCAAAATCTCATCACTAGATGGCGGCGACCTTCACCAAGTTCTACAAAATAATAGCTTTATACTTAATATGTGAAGCAGCCTTTTGAATTTTTTATATTAAAAGCTGATTAATGTCCAGTGTGAATGTTTTATTTCCACCTCTAGATACCATTCACTCAAATTCTTTACAATATTACCAAATGAATTGTCAGGAAATTAAATAGGCAAGCTTTCAAGGACATGTTCAGGAAAAAAAAACATGAAGACCTTGAAAAAACATATATTGTGTTTCAGAAAGAATTGTGCAACAAATTGAGAAAAGGGGCGTTGGTACTTACTTGACACGCCCTTTCTCTGTGAGCTGTGAAGAGCATCCATTGTTTGGGATGATGCTTCGGTCGCTCATTTGATAGGCTGGGCTTTAATTGAGAGGACGCTCCTCCTCCTCCACGGGACTCCTCCCTAGCGTCCCCAGTTTTGGCAAAGTCGAATTGATGAAATATTTCTTCTCCTTCACTCTTTCTAATACTTGGCCGGAATAGCATCCCACCAGATGAATAAGGGTGGGGATGGATACTCTTCACAGCTCACAGAGAAAGGGCGTGTCAGGCAAGTACCAATGCCCCTTCTCCATATGAGCTGTTCAGAGCATCCATTGTTTGGGACATACCAAAGCTTGGCGTGTCCTACGGGAGGGCTTCCGTGTGGTTCGGATTCCCCTTTTCTTGGTCCCTATGGAGCCTTTGTAACACTCTCCTGTCAAAGGCAGCCTCCATAGAGGCAAAGACATCATTCTAATAGTTTCTAAATAAAAGGCGATGGTGAGGCCCATGTTGTTGCCTTGTAAATTTTCGCTATTGGCGCTTGTGGCCCATGTTGTCAACATCACAGCATTCCAGGTCGAATGAGCAGTGATGCCCCTGGGTACAGGAAGAGATTGTGTCTTATAGGCCTTGGGAATTGTGCTCTCAGCCACTTACTGGTCATTGAGGAAGGGGTCTTGCACCCAATGGTGGGTGGTTGAAAAGAAACAAAGAGAACCTTTGTTTCCTAACACACATCGTGCAGTTGAAATATATGCAGAAAGCTTGCCTTACATCTAGATTGTGGCATTGTCATGCCAGATTTTATGTCAGTTTCAGACAAATGTATGGGAGTATCAGTTCCTATGGTCTGTGGAAACCCAAAATTATCTATGGGTGAAAGATGGATCTGCACTAAGGACCACTTTGTCTGTGTGAAAAATACAGAGCTCCTGTCTAACTGACAAAACTACTAGATCCAAGATGTAACTGGCCGATGTAATGGCAACCAAGAAAACCATCTTGTACATTAGGAATGGAGACGCATGGTCTACATGGGCTCAAAGGGAGTTTTCTTGAGTGCAGTAAGGCCCTTGTTGAGGTCCCACGTGTGATATCAATGAACTACAGGAGGCTGTAAGATTGTCGCCCCGTGCAAGAAAATGGCTTGTGCATGGGTGATGAGAGATGGACTGCAAGTCTCTCCTAGTGATGACCGATGCTAAGGCCTCCCCTTTGCCTGTTTATGTGAACAAGATAATAATGAAATGTCATATAAATAACACTGCCGTCTAACAGGTGTTCCCCTGAGATGAACAGCCAGAGCCATCAGAACCTTTGTAAGAAACTTGGTCAGATGACAACCCAAAGGACAGTGCAATGTATTCAAAACGTTGAGTATTATAACAAAAACTAAGAGTTTTGCTATGTCAGGATCTCATTGGAATGTGGGGATGGGCCTCTATTAAGTCAATGGAGGGTAGAAAATCGCCCCTTCTGAAACTCAGAAGTATGGAGTTCAGTATACTCATCTTAAGCCTCCTATGAACTATGGATCAATTAAGTCATTTTAAAACTAAAATTGCCCCTGCTGATCTGGTGCCACAGGTTGGTTGCCTGGATCTCCAATAAATGAACAATAGCTGTCTCCATCATGCTCCCTTTAACAGGATCCCCAGAGAGAAGGCAAGTAATGCAAAGGTTCCAGGGAGAGGATGGAAATTCTTTAGCCAGGCCTAATCTTCTGATACCTCTAACCCAGGAAACAGAGGTAGAGGCATCCCATCTGCCCATGAAAGGCTTGAGCCTTCCACCAATAGGGGCACAGTTGTGAGGCCTATGTTGTGCCTCGGAGACCTCTATTTCATGTTCCTCAAGAGATTCTTTTGCTCTGCCCTCCCCTTCAGTATCTATCTCCAGATTGGAAACTATCTGACTGTTGGTGATTCATGAGTCCAGACGGTCCCTGGAGTCTGGAGAGAAAAAGTCCCTGGTAGAGGGAACGAAGGAACCCTCTAAAAAGCTGGGAAGGACTATTTTGGGGTCTATGAAAAGAGAGGAACTTATTTTCTGCTTCTAGTCTCTATCAGAGATAAGTCGGGGCACCACCAACCAAATTATCTTCCTATATTGGGGAGGAAGCAAGTTTCCATTAGTTGTGTGATATCTGCTTGCAAATGTCTGAGCCATAGCAGTAGGTGAGGAGTAACCTGAGATGCCCTGGCTTGAGCAGATAATTTAATAGAGTTTTGCGGTGTCCTTGTGTGCCCTGATATTGGAATTTGAGATAATCTCCCTCAGATGGCGGAGCAACATGAGAGACGATCTAGTAAAAAAAAGGGGGGATGAGGCCGACTCCGCTCTTATGACCCTCACATCAGATCGACATGCCCTACATGGGGACAACTCGACCCTGTATATCCTTTGACTTGAGAGCCTCTTCTGCTTCCGTTGGAATTGCAGAGGAGGAGGATGATTGCCATTATTGTTTTATCTACTATCGTGGTGATGAGAAATTTAGCAGAATGAGAAAACCAAATTAAAAATTTGCTATCATATCCTGTAAGAGAGGTATACGCCACTGAAGAGACCCCTTGTTTCTGGACGAGGTCCAAGAACCTCTGTAGGACAGTTATGACTTCCTCTTACATTATTGGTTGGGAGAAGATTAAATCATCTGACACACACCCTTATAGTAATGATTGTTGGGCCAAGGGGAAATGGAATATCAAGGCAGGAAGTAGTTGTTGTTGTTTTTTAAACAACAGAGACTTGAAAAAAGTCTGAGGGTGAAACAGACCTGAAGGTCGGTGGTCTGGCTTAATGCCTTCAATGTTTGACATGCCACCCCCCCCCCTTTTAGGGGATCCGCCTCTGACAGATTTTGGTCACTGTTGTGAGTAGACCCTTCTTCAACCTGTTCCATCTGGTCTCTAGTTCTCCCTCATCCTATGCATCATGTGAATGTGTAACTGGATTATATAATACACCCCTGAAGGAGGTACCTGCTGGTAATGAAGGTCTATTCTGCATAGTAACTAAATGAGTGAGAATCGAGGTCAGATTGTGGAGGCTGCCTAGCCCTCAACTTCTACTGTGCCCCGGCTGAGATGCCTCTTCAAATTGCCATGTCCCTCCAGGCCTTCAATTTGTCGGGGATATCCTCTGGGAGGAGGAATTCTGGTGTGGTCCCACAACTGTCTGTCAGGCAAGTAGTGCTGCTGAAGGCCTGGGCTGAACCGGTCTCTCTGAGGCTCTCCTGGATGGCGTTGAGAGATCCAGGGATGGAGGCAAGGTGAAATATGGAACACTTCACAAATTGCGTGTCATCCTTGCGCAGGGGCCATGCTAATCCTCTCTGTATCATTCCAATTTTAGTATATGTGCTGCTGAAGTGAGCACTCTGGAACTGGGACCAGCCTGGCTGGGGAAGAGGACTGAGACTTCTGTTCAACCTCCCTCATGCATTTTTTTTTTTTAAAAAATTAAGATATGCTCATCTAACGCATTTTGGTGTCTCTTGGCATCCTTTGTTGCCTTAGAGGTCTCTCTAGGACGTTTTTACCTACTTTGAGTTGGTTTATTGTCCTCTGGGGGTATTTTTGGTTGCCCTTGAAGATTCTGACCTAAAGCCCACAAGGTGAGATATCTATATCTATGTATCTATACGTGTATGAGATATTAATGGTCTGTTGACTGGTTCAGAGGCAGGGAATCCTCTTGATATTTGCTCTCCCCATCCCCCCGTTTTTTGGTAAATTCAATTTGTTATTATGTTATTATTCATAATAATAGTGATATCATTAATATTGTTATTATTGATAATATTTTTGTTATATCTGTGCACAGCTACTAACATAAATTGTTGTGCTGTTACCAAACACATAATTAGATGACTGAATATGGAATCAAATTGTGAGGCCAAATAGAGAACACCTTTCAGGACCTGTATTGCAATTGGGTGATCCTGCAGTCACTGGCGCTCAACAGCTTCCTGCCCAGACGGACACAGGCCTTGGTGCTCGCTGTTACTGTGCTGCTAGAATTCTGTGAGGGCTGCCAACTGAAAAAGAAAGCCCAATAGTCAACCTCAGAAAGAGGTCTGTAATCGGCATAAATGTCCCCTGGACCTTCATGGAGATCCTTGTGAGGGGAAGTGGCTTCTCAACAGATAATGCCATGGAATTCTTATAAACAAAATGATGCCGGTGTTGTTTTAGTCGTCAAGATGTAGCATCAACCATCACCTTTTAATGTGAGCTGATGCGAATCTAACTAGAATTTGAGCAGGAGAACTCAGAGTCCTCTGGCTCCACCCGATCAATAGCCCTTGCTTCTTCTATATACCTTGCAGGAGTATATCTGAAACTACAGAATCTCCTGTGGAGAGATACCTGAGGGTAAGGATGCTCTGTTCTGCTTAGTGACCGGAGTTATAGGGAATTCCAGTCAGAAGGAGCACTCTGTTGTTCAGAGCAGTATGCTGCACCTCCACAGAGATACATTGGTGTATTGCTAATTCCATCCACTTTGTGGGGATCTTTTCCGGTAAGTCATCATCTTGACAGAATCTGGCTGCTGTTGGAGCAATGTGGCCACAGAGGCATTTCGAGTCCCTTGTATTGATCTAGATGGGCTACCTGATCTTGTGCAGCTGTGCTGCATCTGGATTACACAGACAGATTCAGGGGTGGTTGCAGAGGGGGATTGGAGCCGAAGTAGGCCTGGAGGAGATGAGGTTTGAGAATTTTCTTCATCCTCCCACATGAACTTCTTCATGTATTTTTCTAGTACCTTATGGCTCTTGTTAGCGTCTTTTTCTGCTGCTTAGGAGATACACTTAGAATGCTTCAATTTGTTTTGAGAATTTGACATGGATCTTGAGCTACTGCCGCTTGCCATTGTGACCACTTATTAAATTTTACTGTTAAGGAGGCTGAAATGTTGGACGGTTGGCATACCCAGGGGCCTGAACCAGCAATAGCCAGGGAACCGTAAAACAATGCTCCCCAGTTTTGTATAATCTTATGTAAGAATACTGAATTCTTATTCTTGTTCCTATTATTATTGTTATTATTATTTTGTTATTAATATTATTATTTCCAAATTAGCCAAATTAGGCCTAGAAAGGAGGAATTGTTGAAATAAGATGTAGGCCTGCGACGGCTTCCTGAACAGGAGGACACAGGCCTTGGTGCTCGCTGTGGTGCTGCTGTTTAATTCTGTGAGGGCATAAGCCAACAGTTTCCTCCTTAATGAATAAGGGTCCAAAATAGAATAATTATATCTGAATATCTATCTATCTATCTATCTATCTATCTATCTATCTATCTATCTATCTATCTATTATTTATCTATCGATACATACATACACACACATATGTATTAGGGTGATTTCTCTCAGGTTCCAGGAAGGAGACCCCTGCTTGGGGAAAGAAAAGCCTCTCACAGTTCCAGAAATAAAATGCAGGTCACTACCGCATGGTTAGTGAGTCTGCAAGGGCACCAGCCGTTATCTCTTTAGGCGTGTAATGAGTTAAATCGGCTCAGCAGCACTTCCACGCCTTGTGGGGAGTCAATACTGCAGAGTTTCCCCTTGAATAAAAAGGCTTGGTGCAGGAGATGGGCTCTGATGCCCCCACCCCAGATGGTGTTCCCAGGGGAGAGAAAAAAGCCTCGGACCCTTTTAAAATGGAGCCTCTCCTGTCGGGCGTGGGCGGCGGTGATCGTAGCAGCTGGGCTTGAAAAGATCGTGATGTGAGTTGTTAGCCATGCAGCTGAGGTGTTATCACTTCCTATCGTCCTGGGGGCAAGAGATCATTATCTGAAGCTACAGTGAGCTCCCTTGGCTCGAGTTATATATCATAGGGAGCTGCTTGACTCATTGAAACTAAAAGCCTTAAAGGAGTTGTTTAGAGTTTAAAAGCAAACCTTTTTGTTGACTCCTTTTGAAGCCTTTGCTATTCCGGCCAAGGGAAAGGAAATTAAGCTGCCTATATCCAAGAAGGCTGAGCAAAAACTGGGGACGCTAGGGAGGAGTCCCATGGAGGAGGAGGAGCGTCCTCTCAATTAAAGCCCAGCCTATCAAATGAGCGACAGAAGAATCATCCCCAAACAATGGATGCTCTGAACAGCTCTCTGGAGAATGTTTAAATACTGTATAGTTGTTGAGATTGATGTGAATTAATTGAAGCTAGCTCCATAGTTACTTATACATTTATCACATTTTGAAGATTTCCAGAAAGGCATTCATATTTGTTATATTTGTTAATGCAGGAAAATCAGAGTCTTGGAGTAGAGTCTTGAAAGCTACAATACATTTATGTAATTAGTACTATGAATGACATAAAGTGAACTGTCCACAAAAGTATGTCATTAGAAATGTTTACATTATTACAAATCCCTCTCATGTTTTTTATAATATGAAGAATGCATATAAACAAACGATAATATCACAGAAGTTCAGGACTATTGTACAGAAATTCTTAGTGATATTCCATAATCTATTCACAGATCAACTTTTCCAATCTGCTTTTAAACAACTGTAACCTAATATTCTACCAAATGTTTTATTATAAATCTGTGGATCAAGTCCACACTAATGGCTTGTTAGGAGTTTGAGAAAACAATCAGGAACTAGTTTTATAAACAGTGACTTACATCTTCCTCAGTTGTTTGGGATTACTCCCAGAAAACGTTATTAGGAAAGGCTGAGTAAGTGTTGTCCTAATAAAATTGGGTTCTGAAGAAAATGATCAGTTGTTGATATGTCTTTAACCTTTCTCTTATTCTTTCAACAAATCTTATTTTAAAAGACTGAGTTGGACACCTGCTTTTGATTGACTTAGCTATCAAGAGCCTGACATCAAGTGATATGCTAATATCTCTGTTTCTTAGAGCAAGAAGGGGCCAAGGCGGCTAGGATAAGACTGGATGGGATTTGTTTAACATTTTCAAATGTAGCAGAATAACAGATTTCTGTCTCAGATCCTGAATCAGAGCTAATCAACGAGGCAGACTTACATAGATCATGCCCTGGTTAATATTATACCTTCATTGTGGAGGAGGTTTAAACATTTTTCGTTTTCAGTTTAATTTTAATTATACTCAAGAGTGTATGTTTAATGTTTGCAGTGACTTATGGTTATAATTGCACACTCATCATGACATTTTATTTTTTATGTTCATTTTACTGATAACTTACCTTTCTCCTGAGAGTTCTAGGTGATATATAGAGTAGTTTGGGCTGAGAATTGCCCAGCTCCCAAGACTAATTAGATATCTTTATGACCTTAACTCACAAAACCAATGTCATTATAGGCTTTTTAAAAGGGTGTCTGAAAATACCCTAAGATTTCTAAAGCATCACGGTGCACTCTCCTGGGAAAGCTCTGGTAGTAGAAAAAGAAAGAAGCAATAAACTAGTTAAACTTCTATAATAACAAAATAACCAAATAAAACATCCCAGCTTTTCAACACTAAAGCACTTCAATACCCAGAATTTCTAGGCAATACAATCTGTAAAGGCAGTGTTGCCTGGGAATTTTAATCATTAATATTTCATGTTTGTTATCTTATATCTCATGTTCAAGCAAATAATTTCAGGTAGTTGTGTTCTAAACTTTAAAATAGTATGTTAAATCTTCTGCATTTTACACACACTTATATTCCTGAGATAGATCTACATAGATAAAATGATAACTCCAATTCTAGAATATCTGTGTACCGAGTTTGTTTTCATTCATCAAAGATCTGGTTTTATAATATATTTGCTCTAGTCGTCCCTTTCTATTTTACAATCCTTCCATGTTCTACATTCCAAGAAAGAGAAAAACTTCCAATGAGGAATAATGCCCAAATGAGCAGAGACACCACTGTGGTGGTGACTAACAGACCAGTAGCAAACTTGATCCAACAGAACCATTCTGGGCAAGTGGACAGTGAGAAATTGCCTACTTTTGCTCCAAGATAACTACAAGGAAACTACAAGAGAGCTGTTATTCTACAGGCCTGAGCATGGGAGACAAAGTGAACCATCAAACTTTCAACCTCAGGCAGTAACTTTAAAGATACTGGGTGTGACTGCCTCACTTTCTAATCACCATTAGATTTACTTTATAGTTAAAAAGCTAATTGATAGCTTAAGGAACTTAAAGAATATAAAACAAATGGCAAAAGGTAAATAATAATTTAATGTGAGAAGTTTTACATGGACCAGATGAATTTGGAATATTACAAGGTTTTCTTAAGATTAAAAATTGAGAAAGTAAAACAACATTTCCATGGGAACACAAATGATTTTGTCTATCAGGAAAAAGATTATTTGTTGAAAGTTGAAACCACATACTTTGCCAATATAGAAATGGCCACTAGAGGACACTAAAATTTCAGACAGGGAAAAGAAATGGGAAGTCTACAAAATGATAGACAAAGGTATGACTCTTTTGAGACATTTCAAAGGAATTTTGAAGAATTAGGAAAGAAACTATAATTAAGTTGTTTTGGGAACACGCAGCCTGGCAGGAAGGAAGGATTAAGTGCAGACTTAGCCTGGAATCACTGCACAATCGCAAAAGAGTTAGGTTGACCACCCATCCCAAGTTCCTTGCAAGCTCATCTAATTGTTCCCAGGAGTAGGCTGCCAGTCTGGGGTGATTGCTCTATTATAGGCAGACATAATAAAGTAGTTATTATGCATACTATGCATATGTGGGCCTGATTGTTTGTGCCTGACATTTGACAACAACAGTCTCTGTACCTACAAATGATTTTTTTGAAGGAAAGCTTTGAAAGATGTGTCAGAACAATAATGCAGAAGAATTTATGAATAGAAAGGAGGAAATAGGGACACAAACTGATTATAAATCAGAGATGACAGAGTGGAAATACAAATGACAACTCAAGAAATGAAAAAAGAGCAGGGAAAGGATTTAGTTTTGGATTTATGAAACAGGGTTTCTAAAAAATTGAGGATAACATTAAGATGGGAGAAAGTAAGTCTGAATGAAGATTCAGCCTTACAACAGCAACTTTATTTATTAAAGGTTAAGATTGTTAGACACAAAAGAAAGGAACATAAAGTTGATTTATTTGATCAGGGCTAAAGTAATAAATTTATAACTTTCTGGAAACTCGCATGGACTTTTTGTCAACATGTGAACAGAAATGACAATTTTTGGATTTGGAAAAGGACAAAGAGGGGCTGGGTGAACCACGTACACTGTATATCATTTCATAAATAGGGTGGAATTATTAATTTGCCTGTATTTGTTGCAAGGAAGATCAAGAGTCAATTTTTTTCTATGTCTCTTTTCTGTTTTCTTTTCTGTACTTCATATTTCTTTTTCTATTCTTTTTCCTTCTAGTTTCAATTGTATTATCTTTTAGTATGATAAGACTTTAATAAAAATATGATACCATATCATGATTTTTTTTAAAAAAATCCAAGATGTGATATCACATGATAACAATGAAGGCTAGAATAAGTTAAATAGAATAAGAATAGGATGCTTTGTTTAAAATTAGCTGACCACATTTTCTTCCCAGAACACTTTTCATTTTATTATCCTGTGACAAAATGTTGTTTCTTGGAAATATAGGTAGTCCTCAACTTACAACTGTTCATTTAGTAACCGTTCAAAGTTAGAATGGCACTGAAAAATGGGACTTATGATCATTTTTCACAATTATTGTCTTTGCAGCATCCCCATGATCATGTATCAAAACTCAGGTGCTTGGCAACTGGTCCATACTTATGACTATTGCTGTGTCCCAAGGTCATGTGATCACTTTTTATGACCTCACAAGCAAAGTCAATGGAGAAGTCAGGTTCATTTAACAACTGGGTTACTAACTTATCAACTGCAATGATTCACTTAACAATTGTGACAAGAGAATTGTAAAATGGGGCAAAACTTGCTTAAAAAATTTTTCACTTAACAACACAAATGTTGGGCTCAATTGTGGTCATAAGATGAGGACCACCTATAGTCTATATTTGAGTTTCTAAATAAAATCGGAAGAAATCATGCTTTATGTTGAACCTGATTTCTGATAATTTATGGCTTTTATTTCATCTCTCTGGCAATAACATGGAAGTTTCAACATGTAAAGAAACAAGGAAAAAGGCAAGGAAACAATTGGTCCATAATGGGAGATGATGGCAAGGAAGTGACGGACAGCAAGGAGAAAGCAGTGCTGCTTAATTTGCATCTGTCTTCATATAAAAAGAAAAAAAATAGCCCAATTTACTAAAAGCAGAACCGTGTGTGTGTGTGTGTGTGTGTGTGTGTGTGTGTGTGTATAAAGAGAGACAGAGGGGTGGTAGGGATAGGGATAGGGACACAGTGGTAGGACTCAAATAACTTAACAACCAGTTCTCTGCCCTAATGACTGACTGGGTAGGCATGGCTGGGTGATCATATGATTGGGTGGGTGTGGCCGACTCAATATCATTCACATCGAGGGGCACCTTGCCTGGCCTCTTACCACGCCTGGTCCCACCACACCTCGCCGCTCTTTGTCACGCCCAACTTCGCTTCATCTCAACTGGCCCCTTGCCTCACCTCCTGGCCACTCACCTACCTGGCCTCCTGGCCGCTTGGAGGGCAGGGCTGTGGTACCAACAAGCTATCAGAATGTTTTGGTGTTAAAATTGAATTGTAAACCCTCAGCATGGCTTTCACTGATTGAAAAGGCAATGCACAAAACCCAGTTGTAAAATCAACACAATTAACATCTACTTTAAAAATAAAATAGAATTATTTTTTTCTAAATAGAAAAAGAAAAAGCCTTGCCTGACTTTCCTTCTCAAGGAAACCTGAAAGTAGAACTGATTCCAAGGACTAATTTGCAGCTCAAAGGAAGCTTAAGGGACAGGGAACCTCCATGAGTTTCCAGGGTCAGGACAGTGCAGAATTTTCTCCATTTTCCCAGACTGCAAGGAGTGAGATTTGGGTTTTCAGTTGCAATACCCTCCCTAACTCTGAAACCTCAAATCTTTCCTGATATCAAGGTCTGGATGCCTGTTGGTGCCGTCTTTTAATGACTCGGATTATTCAGATGCTGAATTCATAGTTCTCTGCTTAGCAGATGTGAGAAGATGTCAGATTAAATGGCCAACAGCAAGAGAGGCTTATTCCTGACACCATTCAGGGAAGTCTATGGAAAATATATAAAGCCGGGGACTCCCCAAGAGCAGAAAAAGCCATCATGGCCCCCACACACCTGGGATCCAAGGGCACTGAGGAGTGTATAGCAAAGATGCGACAACTAAATTTCAACTGTTCTGAAATCCACTGATCGGTTACACACATTAACATGATGCTAGTCATATTCAATGCAGGTTCTTGAGTTTCCTAAGCACAGAAGTTCCACGAGCTCAACTTTCTGTGTGATTAGAAAGAGGGAGTGCTGGTCATGGAAATCCAAACATGACAGGTGTAGGGGTCCAGTAGTGGCCCCCCACCAAAAAAACCTACAATATACACTTTGGCAACAATTAATTATCCCTCTTTGTGATCTAGATTGGCCATGTATATAAGTATGGCCAAAGGTCAAGACCAGTGGTGGGATTCAGCCAGTTCGCACTACTTCGGGAGAACTGGTTGTTAACTTTCTGAGCAGTTTGGTGAACTGGTTGTTGGACCGAATCATTAGGGCAGAGAACTGGTTGTTAAATAATTGGAATCCCACCACTGGTCAAGACACACTGCATGGAAAGTGCTGCAACCAATTTTGATCACCAACTACTTGAAAGATATTGAGACTTTGGAAAAAGTTCAGAGAAGAGCAACTAAGGTTATCAAAAGCCTGGAGTCTAAATCATATGAAGAATGGCTGCAGGTTTTGGGTCTGACTACTCTAAAGAAAAGAAGAATTAGGGTGACATGAAAGCAATATTTCAGTATTTGAGAGGCTGCCACAAAGAAGAGGGGGTCAAATTATTCTTCAAAGCAGCGGAAGGCAGGACAAGAAATAGTGGTTGGAAACTAATCAAAGAGAGAAGCAATCTGTAATTAAGGAGAAACTTCCTAACATAGAGGACAATTAACCAATGGAACAACTTGCTTCCAGAAACCGTGGACACTCCATCACTGAAGGTTTTTAAGAAGAGACTAGATAGTCTGAGATGGTATAGGTTCTCCTGCTTGAGCAGGGGGCTGGACTAGAAGACCTCCAAGGTCCCTTTCAGCTCTATTGACACTTGGACACTTGAAGCAGGCAGAAGCAAGCAGGATGCTTCCTAGTGACAACTTTTTCCTAATGCTTCAAAGTTTGACTGAACTGGGATCTGGGCTGAACTGGGATCGTCAACTTCTGCAAAGCCTTTATACTCCCAGGTGAAGAAATTGCTCTGGCTACAGCTTAAAAATTCTCATTGCACATTATCATAATCAAGGTTTAGGAACATAGATTTACACAGATATGATTTTCTATTCCTATGGATTTTGCTTGAATGTACCAAGTGTTCTTGATTTCCTGGCTAGATAAATTAGATGATGCATTTGCCTCCCTTATGCTCACCTCGGATTTTTTCATGGCTGAGGCATTGTTTTTTTCAAGTCTTTCCATCAGCCAAGTAAATACTTTCCCCCCATTGCTGGAAAGAAAAAAGAGTTCTGGTTAAGAATCGAGGCAGCTTCCAAAGGTGTAGTGACTCAAGGCCTTGGCCTGTGATCAACAAAAGTGATCCAAATAGGGAGATGGAAATGGAGCTAGAGATAGACTGTGTTTCCCCCAAAATAAGAGACTGCTTTATATTTTTTTGCCATCAAAAAAGGCACCAGGTTTTATTTTTTGGTGGGGGGTGTTGTCCACTGACTCACCTCACTTGTGCACATCACCCCTGGCCTCCTTTTTGCTGCCAGAGGCCTTCAGGAACTTTTTTGACTTACAAGACCAGCAAGGCTTTCCTGAAGGCCTTGGTAGCCAATAACAGAACTCTGGACTGATCTGAAGCTCTGTTATCAGCTACAGAGGCCTTCAGGAAAGGCTTGCCAGCTGCAGAAGAAATGGGCTGAGGTGTGAGGCCTGGCTGCAACTTTCCAAAGCAAGTAGTAAGGCAGCTCCACCACACTCAGTTCCCCACCCTAGTTTAATTTTTCACCTGTGCACCCTGGAATGAGCAAGATCTTAATTAGGGCTTATTTTGCAGGTAGGGCTTATTTTGCGGGTAGGGCTTATATTGGGCACACATGTAAAATCAAGCTAGGACTTACTTTCTGAGTAGGTCTTATTTTCGGGAAACAGGGAAGATATAGAGATAGAGGGATAGAGATAGAGAGATAGAGACAGAGATAGAGAGATACATGGATATAGATATGACCCAGTATTCCACCTTGACAACATCCAGAAGGAATACTGGGCCTATGTAACAAAATGAAATATAGACAAGAAAAACCAAATGCACATGTACAGAATACATGGTACCTGGCTCATAACAATAACTGTGGGAGGAATCTATGACTCCTAGTGGACAACCACCTAAATATTGAGCCAACAGTGTACTCAACCACCAAAAAAGCTAACATAGTCCTAGGCTGCATTAACAGAGGGATAGAATCAAGATTACACCAAGTATTAATACCATTTTATAATGCCATGGTAAGACCACATTTGGAATATTACATCCAGTTTTACTCAGTGCAGAAAACAAAGAGGATTAGGGGGCTGAAGAACAATTGCAGGAAGTAGGTATGTCCTATCTAGGGAAAAGAAGGACTAGGGGTGACATGATCCAGTATTTGAGGGGCTGCCACAAGGAAGTGGGGGGGTCAACCTATACTCAAAAGCACCAGAAGGCTGACAAGAAGCAATGAATGGGAACTAATCAAGGAAAGAACCAATCTAGAATTACGAGAAATTCTAAATTCCTGACAGTGAGAACAATTACCCAGTGGAACCAATTACCCTCCTGAAGTTGCGGGTGCTCCATCACTGGATATATTCCTTCTGTCTGAGCAGGATGTTGGACTAGAAGACCTACAAAATTTCTTCCACCTCTGTTATTCTGAGTTTGTAGTTCCATGGTTGGGGTATTGTGTACTGCATGATTGTTAATCTTGGTGTTAATCTCTGCTTATCTGGGTTTTGATTGCTGGCAGGCAGGTGTTGTGACCTTTTAGCTTTTTTGTTTGTTTGTTTGTATTGGAGAACTACCAGCCAGGCAAGGAAGAGGCATCAAGTAGGGAATTAGTCTTGGGTCATTGCACAACCACAAGAGACCTAAGGCTGATTCCACCCTAGGCACATGGGACCCTATCTGTTTGTTCCCAAGAGAAAGCAAGCAGCCTGGGGAGAATCCCAAATTATTGAAGAATACAATAAAGTATTTAGCTTGAATCTGATACATGTGGATCTGCTTGCTTGTGTCTGACTGTCTCTAATGGATGGTGTGTAGATGTTGGTGATAAGCAATAAGGGCTGGCCAATTTCATATTAGTAACCATGTTTGGTTATCTGAACGGTCCTTTTCAGGGCCACAAACAATAAAAATGTTAACAAAACACTAGCATCGGCCTTAGCAATTGCAATACGCATGCCACACTGGGGATGCATCGGTTAATCTGTTTTCATAGCCATTGTAAGCATGCATTGTAAGCATGCAAGAAAATTCACAATCCCCATCCAAACAGCACCAAATTGCAAAAAGCTTATGCTTTTCACTTAAAAGCCACCAGTATTTATTTAAATATAACAATATTTGCATAGCAACTAGCATAAAATATCATAAAATCAACGGCCTATCTAAAAAATGTCATAAACTGTAAACCGTGCAGGACTTTTTCACACAGCTGTACTTTGTGTTCATGGATGCAGTCTGCTTGATTCTTGTTTGTCTTACATAGTGACTGCTACTGTCCTTATCTTGTATGTTGCAGATAACACCTGCTTTTTTTTCTTCTGGGGCTATTGGGTTTTTTATTTACTTAAGGTGTTTTGGAGGACTTTAGTTGATTTGTGCTACAGTAATGACAAGTAGTTTTAATAGTCTATTGTTTCTGACATTTTTTGGTGTATGGCTATTATTCTTTTCATAGCTTGTGTTGGTTTTTTGTAGTGGGTTGAATGGTAAGATACTTTGTGTGGGTATTCATTTTGTGAGAAGATGTATAAATGATTTGTATGATATGAAGGGTACTACATTGTTGTTTTCTTCTCTTATAATTTTATTCCTTTGAAGATGTGTAGTTTCATGTGGTTTCTCCAGTTGTTGTTTTTATTATGATGATGCCGACTAAATGCTGGATCCATACTTTGGGTTGTATGCATGGGAGTGCCATAGTTTCTTAGGCATTGCATTACCCCTAGAAAGTTGATTATGCTGCTACCAAACTAACAGTTCAGTAACAGGCTATTTCCTTTTTTAATCACTTTCATTGTATATGGTTTGTAAATTGGTTTTTGGATATTAACCTTCAGAAGGACAAGTTTTATTATTCTGGTTTTCCTTCAATCCTCAGCAAAATAAGTTTCATGTAAATTTAAGAACTTAAAAAAAAAACTTTATTTGGAAATCAGCTGCAAAATTTTGAAAAGTTTTCAAACAGACCAAAAAGCCAGATTGACTATAAAGAAGTTTATGAAATAACGATAAAATACTTCATGTGAATTATTTAAAATCTTATTAAAATATATGACGATTTGAATTTTAGTCTAAGCAATCTTTCTCTGGGAAAATGTTGTGGATTAGAGAAAAATACGATAAGAGGATACTTTGAAGGCGGATTTCTCAAGTCAATCAGAAAGAATTAAACATTATAATTCTTTATCATCAGTTTGGTGTAGTGATTAAGGCACCAGGTTAGAAAGCAAGAGACCATGAGTTCAAGTCCTGTCTTAGCCATGAAGGCCAGCTGGATGACCTTGGGCCACTGGGCCAGTCACTCTTTCTCAGTCCAACTCATCTAGAGGGTTGTTGCTTTCGGGAGAATAGGAGGAAGGTGTGCTGGAAGTATGTGTTTGCCACTTTGAGTTATTTGTAAAAATAATAAATGCAGTATACCAATAAATTAAATAAATTTAATTAAAAGAGAAGACTCATTACTGCAAAATATTTTTAGCCCTGGAAGAATTCATGAATATTTGGTAACAATGAATTGAGAACTTTTTTTTAGATTGTAACTATAAAAAATGGGTTCAAAGGATAAAATAGGATACAATTGCAATTCAAACTATTTTGGAAATGGATTTAAAACTGACAGGATATTGACAAGGATGTTATGGAGGATTTACAAATGAAACTTGTTGAGGTTTCAACAGGCAAAAGGGAAATACAAATAATAAATCAGAAGAGTGACTTGAACAACTTTCTTATTTTGGACGTTAAAAAGCCAAGTATTATACAGTGTTCCTGAGAAATGATAGAGAGAAATTTAAAAAAAACCCACAGATTTTGGACACTATTTCAAAGGAATGAACTTCATGACTTTTGATAGTAAAAATATTTATAAAAGTTGACATTCAACCAAAGTTAAAATGTACGTGATTTTTTTTTCTAGAAACTTTTTATGGATTTTTCTTGACCAGGTCTGAATGACAAGGCTTTAAAGATTTGTTCATAAATAAAATATGGGGGAAAGATTTTTTGTTGTATTTTTTGAGAATGTGACTAACTGTATTATTAAAATTGAAGAAAAAACTTAAATTTACAATGGAGTTTTTGGAGGAAATGAAGATAGGAAATTAATTTGATGGCATTGTTCGATGGGATTAAATTTCACTTGTTATTGTTCCTGATAGCTCTTGATGGAATCTTTTCTGATTAATTTTGAATGATGAGACTTTAAAGATTTGTTTATAGATACAAGACATGACAAGAACGGGTTTTTTAAATATTTTTAGACAAAATAATACGTTGCTGTGTACCCCTGGTGGTGCAATGATTAGAATGCAATATTGCAGGTTAATTCTTCTGATTGTTGATTGCTGATTGCCAGCAGTTTGGCAGTTTAAGCTCAAGGTTGATTCAGCCTTCCATCCTTCCAAGGTCAGTAAAATGAAGACCCAGATTGTTGGGGGCAATATGCTGACTCTGTAAACCACTTAGAGAGGGCTGAAAAGCACTGTGAAGCATATAACTCTAAGCGCTATTGCTATTGCTATTCACATTAGTTCTTGTTAGTCTTTATCTTTTATTTAAAATTCTTCATAAAATTCTATTTTAAAAAATATCACTTAACAAGGTTTGAATGAGGTGTTGAGAAAGAGAGAGAGATGAGAGTGGGTGGGGAATTAGACTGTAAAACCGTATCGTGACACAGGATAGATTGCTCATAGATGCACTGACTTCAAGCTATATTTTGTGCACAATTCATCGCACACATTTAGAAAGTATAGGACGTCAAAAATGGTCAGAGTAGTGGTAAGATGCTGGAATCAAAGAAGCTGATTCTCATAGATTTAATCTTAGAACATAAAACTGACTTCTCAGACATAACATTTCTTCAGCATTCATAGTGGAAGCAACAACAAAACATATTTTTAATCAGATGTGTCAAATCTCTAGCTTGCTATTATTACTTTTCCTTTTTCTAAGCAATTCGTATGTTCATACACAAGAGGGAGTCCGTCTTTTGAAATAAATAATTGTTTATTCAGACCATATTATGTGCTTTGCATTATGATACAAAATCAGTCCATTGAGACAACACTGCAATTTTGTGCATTTCATTGCAACCAAAATAGCAATGAGAGTAATAATAACAAAAGCTTTTTATTTTCTTCTGCAGTTTTGTTAATTTTCATAATTCATGTATTATTACAGCACTTAGGGGAGACAGCAATAGTACAGAACTATCCAATTCTATGCAGAAGCCATGCTCATTACATTAAACGGGCAAACAGAAATAGAAACACCACCTTAGAAATACAACATTTGTAAAAGACAATGCAAATTGCTGAATCAATGGAATTCAAACTCCACAATAGTGTATAGGACACCAGACTGGAGGGGAAGGATGGGCCCAGGAAAGAAAAGGAAGGGAGGTACTATTATCTCCTACAACCTACAGGCACTTGCAAATAATTGTGCTTTTACTGCCCAGACTACTATTTCACAGATAAATGTTAACATCATCAGACTTGATGATGATTTGATTTGATCTTACCTAATTATGTCTCAGATGTTCTCCTTTGTGGTGTAGTACAAACTTGAATATACAAAAAGCAATTTTGACAAAATATGTGTATGTACTTGTAGCTTATCCTTTATATAAGGATGGACTATTTAAACAGGTTTGATAGATCATTTCCACAAAATATCCTGTAAAGATATTTAGACTGAGAAATAGTAATCCATTGTGTTATATGCTCAAAGCCATGGTAAACAAATAATTTACTCCTATTAATATTGCAGCAAATATTTTAAAATGCATTCTAAATGACAAAGGGTTAGGCAATAAAGTGACTTATAACCATTTTACACACTTAATAACTGTTGCAGTAACCCCACGGTCACATGATCAAAATTCAGATGCTTGGCAATTGGTTCATATTTATGATGGTTGCAGTGTCGTGGGGTCACGTGATCCCCTTTTTCTGACAAGCAATGTCAATGGGGGAACTAGATTCACCTAACAAACAACAATGGCAAGAAAGGTCGTAAAAAGGGCCAAAACTCACTTAACAAATGTCTCACTTAGCAACATACATTCTGGGCTCAGTTATGGTTGTAAACGCAGGAGTACCTGTAGTTCAATTACCATAGTAAAAATATGGCTGCAACATTAAAAACAATATATCCAGATCAGATCTATGAAGATATTTCAGTATGGAATGATAAGTTATTTCTTGTCTAAAGAAAGCTGGCACTTAACTACTGGAAACTAAAATAACAGAAATCACAGTAGAGACTGCCAAAACAACATCCTACCAATCCAGCTTGTAACAAATCCAGGTAACTTTGACAGATACCTAGCATATTTCTCACAGCAATCCTGTAAATCACGGGTGTCAAACTCGATCGCGTCACATGATGTATTGCAACAGTTTTTGCCTTTGCAATAGTAAATAGTAAAGTTTTTGCCTTTGCCTAGTAATAGTAAAGAGATGATGACATTTCACTACCCTTACCACCGCCAGATTGGCCTTAGTAGCAGCTCTAACATGCTGACACTGATTCACTCCTTGTTGTCCCTTGGTGTTTCTTCTCTCATTTCATCTACATCAGATCCTCTGTAAAGTAAGTTGATAAGATCATCAATGAGGGAGACCTTATTACAGACTGGCCTGGCATTTAACAGCATCAGCAGAAAGTAAGGGTCTGGAGGTTCACTGAATAGAAAATATGGCTGTGTGCAGGGAGGGCTAGAACTCAACACTGGCTTTTGACATGAGCGCAGGTGTCACCAAATATGTCCAGCACCCTGCCTCCAAACCATCTTTCCCTATCTACCACAAAGCAACAGCCCAACTCCTATATCTGCTGTACTAATTAATACATGCATAAAGGATATACTTGTGACACTTCTTTGTGAATGGAGTATAAAACTGAATGAATTTTCTCTGCAAAAGTCTTGTATCAGTGGTGTAAACACAATATGCAATATTAATTTCAAAGAATACATATTGCATCATGATTGAAGCCCTTTTGTACCAATAACTAATATCTTGCAAAGGCACAGCATCATTTTGCTAATGATAGTGATATCATCCAAACAGCACTGGATGCTTGAACAATGGTATGGCATTTGGTCCATGGCTCTCTGCCAAAGCACTAGTGCAGATGCTACTTCAAAAGCAAGTTTGTATAAATAATATAATCTTTTATATGTACTTATGAGAAACGTATTTGAATTTTGTTCCATTTCCATCCATAAATACTTTTAGGTCCGTGTGGTCTATTTTGCTAAAATGTTTGAACGAAAATTAGCAAAAATGTCCTCAATTCTAGGCACAAGGCATTGTCCAGCCTATAATGAAGGATAAATAATAACTTTAAATCATCACAAACCCTGACACTTCTGGGTTTTTTAGCTATTGGAAACACAGATTTAGCTCATGGACTCCAATCAACTTTTTGGGGGGGGGGGAAATCTTCAGCTTGCATCTGACCTAGTTCAGTTTCTATCTTTTTGAGTATGGCGTGCTTTATGAAATTTGGGTGTGGTATTCTCCTGTAATAGAATTTTACCTCTGATTTACTTGAGGGTACACAATGCTATAGACGGAGTCAAATCATTCTTCAAAGCACCTGAGAGTAGAACAAGAAGCAATGCGTGGAAACTAATCAAGGAGAGAAGCAGCTTAGCACAAAGGAGAAATTTCCTGACAGTTACAACAATTAATCAGTGGAACAACTTTCTTCCAGAGGTTGTAAAGGCTCCAACACTGGAAGTGTTTAAGAATCATTTATCTGAAGTGGTATAGAGTTTCCTGCCTAAGCAGGGGGTTAGGAATGTCAAAAAAGATCTGGGTTCTGGCACAAACAAACACCGTCAGAGCTTGGAGAGCTCAGTGCCATAGGCTGAAATAACCCTAAGTATAAAATCTGCATAAGGAAGGTATTAAGAAGAGTGGGTGCTAGACAATTCCACAGCTCCAAATCTTCTGCCATGTAAATTAATAATAATGTTTGAGAAAGTCAGTATCTTGCAAATCATCTCCCAAAGTTCTTGTACAGGTAAAATAAAAGGAGAATTAAGCATGTAACTTCTGTTCCTGAAAGGAAAGATAAACAATTAAATGGGAACTGTAGGACTGGGAGACAGTACTGTCCCTATATCACCTTTAAAATATTTTGGATAAATTATTAGTCCATGTTGTAACAGTTTTGTAGTCTTGTTCCATCATAAATGTGTAATAAACCTAATGAAATATTTTCTATTTCAAAAAGATTCATGAATAAAATATATAGTTCTATCAATAAGATTTTAAAAGGTCACATAGACAATGAAAACATTACTGTTTATTCAACATATTTTCCTTGCCAGATTTATATCATACACATATAAAAAAGTTGGAAAGCTTCAAGAATCTCTCTGACATTAACCCTTATTTAAGATGTAATTGTTCATCTCTGACAACTTGGAAGGCACATGTCCAAGAATCTTGAAAAATTGCTTCCTTTCAAACGTGTCAACTGAGAAAGTCATAATCAATTTGTGGTCATTACAGTTGGCAAGCTAAGGCTAATATACCCAATCCTTGTGTTCAGATTAGTCGTGGCTTTTTGAAAGGCTCACAACACCACCTCCATTAAGCTATCCTGTACAGAAATATACTAAGCATATAAATTAGACAACAATCATTCACTGTAGAGTTTATTGAGTTGAGTGGGATATAAATTTTATAAGTAAAGTGACTCCCAGCTGATTTTCAGTCTGTTTGAGGCCATTTTCGCCCTCCTGAGGCTCAAGGAAAGCCTCTTGCAGCCTTGGGAGGCCAAAAAATGGGACTTCCGGAAATACTGGAAGTGCCGAAACAGGCCTGTTTTCAGCCTCCCAGGCTCCAGAGGCTTCCCTCGAGCCTCTGGGAGGCCCTCCAGAGGCTGAAAATGGACACTTCTGGGAATTTCTGGAAGGCCCGTTTTTCGGCCTCCCAAGGCTGCAGAGGCTTCCCTTTAGCCTCTGGGAGGATGAAAATAACCTCCTCCCAGCTCCAGAGGCCCTCCAGAGGCTGAAAACAGGCACTTTTGGTATTTCTAGAAGGCCTGATTTTTGGCCTCCTAAGGCTGCCAAGGCTTTCTTCAAGCCTTGGGAGTGTGAAATCAGCCTCAAACAGGCCAGAAAACAGATGGGAGGCACGTGCATGCGCAGTGCAGGTAAGGGGGATGGGGGTATTGTGCATGCTTGCACAGGGGCAGGGCACATTGCATTGTGGGTGCCAGCACGCACATGCTTTTGACACACCACAACAAAAAGGTTCACCATAACTGGACTAGAAGACTTCCAAGGCCTCTTCCAACTCTGTTATCCTGTTACTAAGGCAGAATACCAGCATACAGCTCAAATTTGCAAAGATGAAGTCAGGAAAGCTAAGGCTCAGAATGGACTAAGACTTGCAAGAAATGTCAAAAATAATAATTAAAAAAGTTTCCACATGTAAAAAGCAAGAAAAAAGTCAAAGAAACGATTGGTCCATTAATGGGAGAAGATGGCAAGGAAGTGATGGGCAGCAGAAAGAAGGAGCTGCTTAATTCATTCTTTACATCTGTTTTTATGCAAAAGGAAAAAAATAGCACAACATACCAATGCAGAACCATAAAACAGATTAGGAAAGCAAGAAAATAGGCAAGAAAATGGTAATACAACACATGTCCACACTAGACAAGTTCAAATCACCAGAACCAGCTCCCAGGAGCTGGTAGACATGATCTCAGAACCACTGAACCATATCTTTCAAAGTTCCTGCAGTACTGGGAAACTATCAGAACAAAATAGCTGATGTGGTTCGTATCTGGAAAAAAAGGGGAAAATGGATCCAGGAAATTACAGACCTATCAGCCTTTAAAGTTTTATACTTAAGCAAGAAAAACTTAATACACAAGTATAGTATAGCTGGTACCTGGCTCAATACCATTAACTGTGAGAGGAATCTAGGAGTCCTAGTGGACAACCACTTAAATATGAGCCAGCAGTATGCTGCAGCTGCAAAAAAAAAACAAATACAGTCCTTAGGTTGCGTTAACAGAGAGATAGAATCAAGTTCATGTAAAGTCTTAATACCATTTTATAATGCCTTGGTAAGACCACCCTTGGAATATTGCATTCAGTTTTGGTCATCACAATATAAAACGATATTGAGAGAAGAAAGAGTGCAGAGAAGAGCAACAAAGATGATTAGGAGGCTGGAGGCTAAAACATGAACGGTTGCAGGAATTGGGTACGATTAGTCTATTGAAAAAAAGGACTATTGGTGACATAATAGCAGCGTTCCAATATTTGAGGTGCTGCCATGAGGAAGGGGGTCAACCTATTTTCCAAAGCACTGAAGATAGGACAAGAAGCAAAGTAATCAAGGGGAGAGCCAACCTAGAACTAAGGAGAAATTTCCTGACAGTGAAAACAATTAACCAGTAGAACAGCTTCCCTGCAGAAGTTGTGGGTGCTCGGTCATTGAATGTTTTTAAGGCCATGGCTGTATCCAAATTCATCTGATCATTTTTTGCACCATTCTGACAAGCAAAGTCAATGAGGAAGCGATATTTGCTTACAACTGTATTATTAGCTTAACAACTGCACTGATTCATTTAACAACTATGGAAAAAAGGTTGTAAAATGGGGAAAAGGTCACTTAACAAATGTCTCACTTAACAAAATAAGTGTTGGGCTCAATTGTCATATGTCAAGGACTGCTTGTATTGCCTTATTTCACTCTACCAGGTCAACCCTTTTTTTAAATAAAACCTTTCCAAAGTATTTCCAGATAGAGTGCTCTTGATGCATGTAATCAGTGCAACTAATCTGCTCTTTTTTCCTTATCAGATTTCCTCAATGGAAGCAGCAGTGAAAGATATAGGAAAATTGCAGATATAAAATGATGTCATCTGGATCTCTTGAAAGATTCCATTAATGGATCAAGGTAGTTACATGTTAAAAGCTTTATCTAGAAGCACCCAGGTTTCTTTCTCCACTGATTCTGATTAATACTTTTTCTTAAGAACATGTCAAGATTGATGTTTGATATTTTTTAAATTAGTTGGTCATAACTATTTTGAAAAAAAACATCTTAAAATATTTTGTGGTTGTAATATTATTATGCTACTGTTGTATTCAGAAATGAAGTTGCTACAATCTATTGTCTATGTTTGCAGTTCTGATTTTCCATGTAAATGAAGTATAAGTAGTCCTTGACTTACAACCATTTGTTCAGTGACCATTTGAAGTTACAATGGCACTCAAAAAAGTGATTTATGACTGTTTTTCACATTTATGACCACTGTCGCATCCCCATGGTTACATGATCAAAATTTGGGTCTTTGGCAAATGGCATATTTTATGGCAATTGCACTGTCCCAGGTGACCACCATTTATTATCTTCCCAGCTGATTTCCAACAAAGTCAGTTAGGGGAATCCAGATTCGCTTAATGACTGCATGATTCACTTAACAGTTACAGTAATTCATTTAACAACTGTGGCAAAAAGGTCATAAAGTGGTGTCATAAAATGTCAGCGTATTGCCGCCAACAAACTGTGTGCTCATTTTACCAACCTCAGAAGGATGAAAGGCCAAGTCAACCTTAAGCCTATCAGGATTGAACTCCAGAGTGTTGGCAGAGCCTATAACACTGCATTAGAACCACTGTGCCACCACAGGGGTCACATACATGCATACAATACATACAGCATACGCACACACACGCACACACACATTATTTACAAATAATTCTTGTCCTTAAAAATCTAGTTTTCAAGATAGCAATTGCTGCCACTTGGCTTGCATTATAAACTGACGATTTAAAGAACTGCTGCTGCTACTGCAAGTCTACCTGCCAGGGATATCTAGAAATGCAACATGTCACAACCATAGTTCCATCCAGTCTGGCCTAAATAGGGAGGTAGCTTTCTTCAGTCAAGTCCAGAGATGCTTCCATCAATCCTTCTGAATTTCTAGCTAAAGTAGAAAAACTGTAAGTACTGAAGATACTATAATGATTATAGAGCATCACTGCCTAGATGGGTACCTTTTTTGACTTTGGAGAAGAAGTCTCTTTTTTTTTTTCCTGCTTAGCATGCTAAAAAAAATTAGCTACAGACCTGCCTTATTTTTGAAAGCTATAAATCTATAACCCACAGTGTAGCTGATTAGGACTCTTTTTAAGCTCTTGTAATTAGTTGGTTTCTTCTTTTTTTTTGCATCCCTGCCCTTCTAAGATTTAGGAACTTGAGCTAGTCAAACAGGGGCTCATTATTCATTTTCAGTGTGCTACTGAAGGAAAAAACTCAATAGGCCATAGCCCTTACCATCATTGTCTAGGACAGCTAAAGTATCCCTGCAGATGGTAAATACTAAATCAAAGTCATATTAAATAATTATATTTAATAAGCTGTGTATTTCAGCCAGATGAATTTCAGCAGCAGTTACTTGAAAAAAAGCAGCCTGAAGCTTTCATTAGCATATAAAGTCAGCAATATGTGTGATACATAGATAACATTTAACTGCAGATAATTCTAACAATTGGAGAGTCTAAAATCACTCTCTGAATGGGGTATGAAGAATGTCCTTTAGCTTTGCTAGCTGAATGTAAGAGATTTGATCAGTTTTGCTGCTTCTGAGCCTTCTAGGGTCACTGTTAGAGAGTAGGCGACCATATAAATTTCCAAATAAATAATTCTCAGTCTGAAAGACTAGCAAGGCATATATCAGGGAAATTTTGCAGCCCAGTCTCCCTGCGCTTTGTAGACCCAACTTTTAGAACTATGAACCTAACTTTTACAGAACCTTTTGATTAGCTAGTTATGCAATTAGAAAAAAAGAAGTTACTTGCCAATAATCGATTGTAAACCAAAGGTTAACACTTGCTCTAAAAATCAAGGTAATTCACTAGCATCAATGAGTTTTCCTACTAGTACTTACCACTCACCTACCCTAAATCAAATATTCTTAATTCCTCTCAAAACTGACTTGCTAAGCAAACACTTATTACCTTATTATTAATTTGACCACTAAATATTCATTTTATTTTCCTCTCCCAAATGAAATAACTGTAATTTTGTGGCCTCGTTCAAACCTATCCAGAGATCAATACAGTTTTATCTCCTTCATTAGCAATGCAGTCATTTGGATCTCTCCAACCAATATAGAGTACAACATTTGAGAGAAACTGTTGTCCATTTTAGCACAACATACTTCTACTACTAGTGAACAGCAATAAGAACCTCCAGAAGTGCTGAACTAAAATTTCCAATATCTTTTACCATTGGCCATGAGACCTACTCTACATATTTCTCCACTCACTGAATAAATATTTTTCATTTATTTACATATTGGCAAATTAAAGAAACATAAACTTTACAGAACAGTCATTCTCCCCATTCCTGTCCTACTTAAAGTACCAATTTGGCATTTTATATATTCATAGGATAAGAAACACAAGTAAGTATCAGATAGCAACATAATGTACATTTGAACAGGAAAAAAACAAACAATTGTATGGATTATTGAAGAGGTTTCATTGTTGTTAATATAATTATCAAGAATTTTAATTAAAATAGTAAACACTAACACAAACGAAGAAAATCAGAAGGGGGGGAGTGCAGGAAAAAAGAAAAAGATTAAAAAGAAAAGATTATAATAAATAAAAAGAACAGTATGTACCTGTGATGGTGAACCTATGGCACATGTGCCACAGGTGGCATTCAGAGCCATTTGTGCTGGCACATGAGCTGCAGGCAGACTTACTTCACTGCATATGCGTACGCCTCACAGCTGATTTTTGGCCTGTTTGAGGCCTTTTTCGGCCTCCCAGAGGCTTGAGTAAAGCCTTTGCAGGCCAAAAAATAGGCCCATTTTGTCACTTCCTATATTTCCAGAAATACTGGAAGTGATGAAATGGGTCCATTTTTTAGCCTGCAAAGCCTGCAGAAGGTTTCCTCAAGCCTCTGGGAGGCCAAAAACAGGATTGTGTGTGCATGCACAGGGTGTGTGTGGGGGGTACATGCATTGCCTTCTGAGTATTGGCATGTGACACAATTTTTGGCACAGGAGCCCCAGAAGCCACCACTGGTATATTATATAGCTATACAGCTATTATATAGCTATTCTAACCACACAACAAGCATAAAAAATTAATAACCCTTGACCCCCTTAAGGTCACAAACAGATATATCTTTACCCTCTGTCCCATCCCTTATCTATAAGCAAATCCATAAAAACAACTTTTCAATCTTACTGTAAGCAAAAAGTCCATCAAAGGGTTACCAAATTTTGCAAAAATGTTAACCTTGATCAAATAAAACAACTTTATATTCATTTTTTAATCTCTAGTCTTTAATCTTTTTTGCTTTAATCTTTATTAAGATTAATCAATTATTGTTGTGGGATTTTACTTCAGTTCTTCTTTATTCAATGACATAGATTTAAGGCTTTAATAAACCTTTTTTGTGGATCATATAATAGTAATAGCACTTAGATTTATATACTGCTTCACAGTGCTTTACAGCCCTCTCAACAGTTTATAATGTTAGCATATTGCCCACAGCAATCTGGGTCCTCATTTATCTGACCTCGGAAGGATGGAGAGTTGAGTCAACCTTGAACTGCTCAGAATTGAACTCCTGGAGTGAGCAATGAGTTAGCTTTACAGTACTCAATTCTAAACATGGCTCTAGAAGAAAACATTTTTCAAGTTATTCTCTTGGTTCATCATTTGTATTCCCTTTACATTTTAAAACTTCAGCCAGTTATTTTGCATATCTAGTAAAACTATATTTATCTTTGTTATGGCTTATAATAGCCAGGATAGTCACAATAAATCTATTTCCCACAAGAAGCTACTTTTTATAATTAATATCAAAACGTTATAGTCAATACTCCAAGTCAATATTATTTAGATACTTAATCCAGTGGTGGATTTCAAAGTGGTTTGCCACTGGTTCGGTGGGCTTGGCTTGGTGGGTGCACTTTGTGTAAGCGCACACACTTTGCATGCGCACACATGCCAAACACGCGCTTTGCGCACACACAGAGGCTTTCCTACTCACTTCCTGCAATCCTGCAGTTTCCCTGTGTCTTCAACAGCTGACGCACTGCAATCTGCTGGGCTTCAAAAGCAGGAAATGAAGGCTAATATGGGACCCTGGGCAGGTGGGCCCAACAGCAGATCGTCTGAGAGAACTGGTTTGGTTTCAGTTGATCTTCAGAGCTACTGGCTTGGCAGAACCAGGCAGAACCTGTAGCATCCCACCTCTGCCTTAATCTATTTATAACTTTTGTAGATGAGAATCTTATTTAGCTTTTTGCTGTTTGTTTCATTTTTTTTAACTTCTTAAGCTAATATATTTATTTTTTCTTTTGTTCGAAGTTGAACAAACATCACCCAATAAAGACTTACAAAGTTGTCATTCAAAGTTCTCTGATAGATTTAAGATGGTTACTAGGCAATTTCTGGAAGCAATTTGAAAATAAGATTTGCAAACATAGTGTTCTTTAAAAGACTCTACTTTATTTCCAAGCAAGATAGCGGATTCCATTATTTCCCAGCATTCAAACCTGTGGAAAATCTTCTGGCAGGATAGAAGTATTTCTAATCATGAAGAGTGTAGAAAAGTTCAGTTTCTAGCCTAGGAAGCATTTATTTCATATGTGGATTGGAGTGGTGCTTCCAATCTTTTCCCTTTCTTAGACAACAAAGTTTTATGTACCTTGATTCCACTTAATTAAGTGGGATATTATCAGATAAGCATGTGTAACATGTGGCCGAAACATATTATTCAGCTACTGTTCATAGTTTTCTACCAAGGTTTTAGAGTTTGCCATATGTTTTGCATATGGATATAATATAGGCTTGAGGCTAGTTTTCAAAGGATGGAATGGGAAGGGGCTAGGTGAGACTGGATAACTTGGATAGATACAGTAGTCTCTCTCACTGAAGACAATTCAGTTTCTAGGATTATATATATATATTTATTTATTTTTGCAACACTTCACGTACATACCTCACATATACCTGCTCAGAAGTCTAATTTAGTTCAAGTAATTTACCCTTCAGTAAGTGTATAGGCATTGCTGTAAAGGTATCATTGTATCATCTTAAAAGAATGAGAGCCTTTCCTGCATTCTAATTTTCCAAAAATCCTTAAAATATATGTCCTGTTTTAATATTAAAGACCAATAAATATTAAGCTGTGTAATGTACTTAAATATAAATCAAACACATTATTTTGTTTTCTTCTTTTGATTTAGAATACAAAGCCTATCAAATAGAATAATGCTTTTGCAGTAAAAAAAAAATTGAGATTTCAATCAAATAACATGAAATTACTGACCTTCCTCCTGAAAAAATGACCCAATAGCATCCTATTGAAATTAAAGGAATTTGGATAGACTTCTTAATCTCAGAACTCCACTAGTTTCAAGATTGTTGAAATATCCATCACTAAAATCTTAATGGATTATAATTGTCGTACAACATCTGGACTTTTTTTTACTTCTCTCTAGCTACTTCTACAATATTTCTGAGGAAAGCAGATTACAAAATAATAATCATGGGTATATTATACAATATGAGATACAAACAAATTAATACATTCATCCCAAACTAAAATATTACATTTAACATTTAACAAGCTAAACTATTACCCAAAGCCATATTGATTAATTTAAAAAATACCTTTTCTATTTCTATATTATTTCTGTATTAATTTATCCCAATAGAAGCTGCTCCAATGAAAGATTTCAACTAATTTTATCAATCTTATAGTTCTTTCCATTTTCCAATATAATCTAAATATTTATTTTAGCTTTTTGTTTAAATAAATGTGTATCATGCTGAAGCCATTAAGTAACTTTATCTCTTTTTAAAAGATTTCACTACAATTCAAAAGCATAATTCACTAAATTTTGAGGAATAGTTGCAGTATTTGGAAAGAACTAAGCAGCTGTAAAATATTACAACTAAATAATTTGAAACTGAACTGTCCAGCATCATTCAGAATAAAACTGAAGTTAATTAGTTTTATATTAATTTTACATGAGTGGCAATATAAGCTGGTAAAACACTGTACTGTTTTAGGATTACAATATTTATATGATACCTATAAAAATACAATCTGTATGTATATGAGGAATGATTTTCAGAGAAATATTTTATGCTTACCTCTTGCCCCCTATGTCAGGTATAATTTATTTTAATTGCTTCATATATTTTTATTTTGCCTTTATAAAATATTTTAAAGGCATGTCCACAATGTAACTTTTTTGGTTCTGAAGCCCTAAAAGATGATTCCCCTGCATAGAGCTCCTCTGTGAACTGGTATAACCCACATTACCACCATTAGGCTGTATCTCTGAATTACACTGTCACATTATGCTCCTCCAATTTGAGAGATGTTCTTTATTTAATGCAGAAATAGAAAATAGTAGCATTCTGGACTGGATTTCTCTGCTATATTTTCTTCCTTTTTGTGCTAGCTTTCTATATGAAAGGAATATCTTGCTATATGGAAACATCATAAAATACATTATCTAATCAGAACTCTACCCACTTATTCTGCCTAATTTGTGAAATTGCCTACATAGGAGGCACATAGGAAGTGGGGGGTAGTGCATCTAATGTTTCAGTGGTTTCAAATAGATTTCAGAAAACATTCCATTAATATCAAGAAGGCAAATGAATACAACATGAAGTGAAAGAGCATGTGTTTTCTGTATTAATAGTAGTAAGAGGGATCAAGGAATTGCTAATTTGTTGTTCTCCATATTTGGATTATAATTCCCATGCTAACTGGGGTTGATTGATATAATAGGCTATAACCTCTGGAAGGCACCAGTTGCCAAACTTTGATCTATATTAGTAACAAGTACAAATGTTCACAAAGTATCTCATGCACACCACAGTTAAAAAGAGAAGTATGTTAAATATCACAAATGCACAAAACTCCCATGCTGGTTTATACTAATTGGATAATGCCATACATTACCATGACTGGCAACTACCACAGTGCCTAAAAGTTATTTTGCAAAGCATACAGTTTCATCACTGAATTCCATAAATAATTAAGCAACATGACTGTACAGTTTATACTAAGGTCTACTAAGAAGTAATTACTGAATTTAATAGATTACTTCGGATAAATAGGATTGCACTTTTAATGTGGAACATAGATATTTCTGATTCTTTACAACCAATGTTCTACTGTTGAGTACACTTCAAACTCTATTCTACAATATATTTTGTAGAGACATTGTATTTAACTGCATTTGAAACTAACGTGTAGTTTGCAAACTTTTTAAAAAATCATTGTGAATATCCACATTCTTTTCCATGTCATCATAAGTGAACTTACAAATCTTTGGATAGCACAACTCTTCATTTTAAAAGCTAGTGACTAGAGCGGAGAGAAGAAATACATCAGTTGATCATCTCTTGTCTTTTTATAAGCTTATAATCCCTATTGGGTAACCGTTGCTTTAGATTTGTTTTCAAGCAATTGAAATATTTCATTCAGCTTTCCACCAATGCCTACAGGTTAATTAAATTATATTTAAATCTTTGATGTAATAGCCCATCCAAATGATGAAAGGATTAGTGCCTTGAAAATAACTTGTGTACATTTTAATAAACATATCAACTTAAGATTTCCAACTGAATGATTTACATTTCTCTTACATGAGAATCTCTGAGACAATTAAAACCATATTCAATCAATCAAAACTTCTCATCTCCTTTTTCCCCCAATGTTAAAGCAGAGAACAGCTTTCACTTTGGACAACAAGGTTTCTTTGTGGTATTTGACAGTGTTACCTATTTTTTTCCAAATTATGTATTAATGTGTGTCATCACAGTAACAGGTTAAACACATTTTAGGACAACATAAAGTACAAGCTATATACAAAATATATCAAAATGAATATACTATTGCCAATTGCCTGATAGAAACACATTGAAACCAACTCTTCAAAGGCAAGACTACATAATACATTGCAAATATGTATGAAAATCCACCCACACAGATATAAATATAATGTTATAGCATACATGACCTTTTAAAAATCAACACCATGACCATCAACATAAAAATCTCCTCCAGTTCTAGTGAATAGTATGTGGTTCTTTCCAAGTTCACCTATAGAACTTTCCCCAGTTTCTGATGCCCACTGATTATTTGACTCAACATAAAATAAAGAGGAGGAAGGAATTCTGCCTACCTTGGGGTGATCTTGTGGTCCAATTGCCTGTACTGTAGGTATACAGTAATGAAGAATCAGAAACTCTTCAGTGATAATCAGGGATGAGAGGCTGCTTCTGTGAATAATGTACATCCTCTAGCAGCAGGCTCTGTTTCCCCGCAGCTGGCAGCAGCTTTTGCGGCAGCAGATGAGCACAGCTTGATACTATTCCACAATTAACCAAATATTGTACAGCAGCAACAAATCAACAACTAAAAAGCAGGAAAAAAAGAAATCAAGACTCAGCTTATATATAAGAGCAAAGTATAATTTCCAAGAGAAGCTGAAAGGTTCAAGTCACAAACACTACATTTTGTCTTGAAGATTATTCCAGCAAAGCTCCTTCTGCTATGTTTTTTTTTACAGTACCATAATGCACTAGGTCTGGCTTTTACCCTATTGAAAGAACATGAATATATTATTATCCACACAAAAGAGCAGGTTATTGTTTATGAATTACCAGCCTTCCCAGCAACAAAGGCTATTTTCATAAGAAAACTCAATTTCATTTTAGCTCCAATTTGATTACCAGCTGAAGAAAAGAAACCCTATGCCTAAACCTCAAAGGATTTTTATTCATGCCACTGAATGGGCTTTATTGCTTCCCTTTCAAGACTGACGTAGAAAGCTTTTAGAGTAAAACATTGACAAAAAATTATTGCGCTGCTATTTTGTGCAATAACAGAGCTGAAGAGGGGCAATGATTTCTCAGTCATCCTTCACTGTACTTCAGAATAGCAAAGGCTGGAATTAATGACAGACTATAGAGAGGAGCCAAGCTAAGGTCTCACAATGCATGTCAAATCTAAATGATCGCTATACATTGAAAAGACCCCCAAAAAGAGCCTGCAGCTGATTGATTCATGGCTTTCACTAGAAAGACAGGCTTGAAGAGTTTATTGCACCACAATTTACTAGGAATTATCATAAAAATGAAGGTAGAGGCTGAATGTTACCCTGGCACACTCCAAAATCATGCATCCAATGACAAAGTTCAACCAGGAATTATAACAAGACTGTTCATGCTACTGTGCTTAAAGGTCTGATAGGTTTCTACACTGCAACAAGCAAGGAGTGGGAGGAGAGACTTGATGTTTTAAAAAACTGAGCAGTAAAATTTGGATTTTAAAAGTTGACATACAAGGCTTATCCTTTTAACTAATTTAATCTGTTTCTAAACATAAAGGTTTTAACAAGAAACCCAGTGCAGCATTTAACAGTTTCTTCTGACTGTCATTCTGCATTAAGAATGTTTGTATAGGATTTTGGGTTTACATCTGTTAAATAAAAACAAATTGTCATAATGTGAGTTAATTGTTTTGGTTTAAACTTGTTTTTCATTGAGCTAATATTTATCCAAAATACAAAATGCTTATGTTGCAAATTATTTTTTCTTGAATTTCCCCCCAGCTTTTAAAGCTCCATTTAGAAATTGACGGCTTCTATTTTCACTATACACAGTATTTTAAAAAATTTAATAAGAAATTAGTGAATCATGTTGCTAAATTATGGCTTTCATGTAAGATACAAAATAAGAATTACACATTTTCCTTCAATGTGAAAAATCTACTTTGTTGGACTTCCACATGTCAAAAACTAGCCTCTGGGTGCCTAAATGAATTCTTTGTCTTCTAGCATAATCATAGCAGGGACATTATTCAGGTTTTGCTTTATCAATATTCTTCTGGAAGTAAATAAATAAATATAAACTACAAATGATTACAAGAACCTTACCACATCTGAAACTGATGTCATTTCTTTTCCTTAGCAAAGGCTAACTTTGTCATACTATTTTTCATTAAGCAATTAAAATAGTAGTTCTATCTTGAATATTTTGCAATCTGGATAGTGACTTTAAATTGGAATTTAACTAGCACATCTTTAAACTGTAAAATAATGTTGTTATGTCCCGAGTTTCCATATTCTCTGTGTTGTAATAATGTAAAGTTATGAGAATTTGAGACCAGTGATTTTAGGACCACTGAATACATCTCGCAAAAATAATAAAATAGAGATGTGTGTATCCTCAAAAATCAGTTCCATTCTACTGCTCCTTTATCAGGAGAATTTTCTTGTCTGGCTTTTTTTTTTAAAGGTTATAAAGCAAAGAATGAAACAAAAAATTGCAACCTGGATGGACCATACAGTCTCTTAGTTTTTGTTGCTGCTGCTGCTGCTGCTGTTTAAATTATGCACTGAAAATCCACCAGAGTATATCTTGAAAGGCAACTTTGTTTCTCTGGAATGATCATGTGATGACACCCATTGCTTCTTTAAAGTGTGCATCAGCAGCCAAAAAAGCTAATGCAATCCTAAATTGCATTAACAGACAGATACAATCAAGATCAAGGGCAGTACTAATACCACTCTATAAAACCTTAGTAAGACCACACCTAGAGTACTGCATCCAGTTTTGTTCTACCACATTACAAAAAAAGATGTTGAGGCTCTAGAAAAAGTGCAGAGAAGAGCAACCAGGATGATTAGGGGACTGTAGACTAAACATATGAAGAACGGTTACAGGAACTGGGCTTGGCTAGTCTAGTGAAGAGAAGGACCAGGGGAGACATGATAGTGGTCTTCCAATATTTGAGGGGCTGCCACAGGAAGGAAGGGGTCAAGCTATTTTCTAAAGCGCCTGTAGGCCAGACATGGAATAATGGATGGAAACTGAACAAGGAGAGATTCAACCTGGAAATAAGGAGAAACTTTCTGACAGTGAGAACTATCAACCAATGGAACAGAAACTGCCCTCGGAAGTTGTTGGAGCATCATCCCTTGAGACTTTCAAGAAGAAATTGGACTGCCATTTGTCAGAAATGGTATAGGGGGTTGGACTAGATGACCTACAAGGTCCCTTCCAACTCTGATTATCTGTTAAAGTACATGGGGTTTTCAAAGAGTAAACAAAGCTGGAAGGGAGCACTTAGTTACCTCACCCAATAAGAGTTCCCTCTGCACCTCTTTAAGATATGTTTACAAGAAGACAAATACTAATTGAATTTTGTCTTGGATTATTATTCATCCTGCAGTGGATGCCTCAGGAAATGAAATTTCCAAATCTGGTTGCAGAGAATTTTGTAGTGGAAATATTTCATATGTTTACAATATATACTGCTTGCCTTCTAATGACCCAGATTTGATCTTAAACTAGTTACAGCTCTATTCTAACGTTCAGGCCCACCTTAGGTCAAATTGTACGTTTCAATGAATGTCTAAGTGAAAATAAGCTAACACTACCTTACAGATTATACATCTTTCTGCATATTAAACAATCGTATATTTCTGAAAGTTTGAATGCATGCAGATTCAAAATAATGAAACAGTTACTATGAAGATTCTTTGGACTTTGCACATGCTTTTAGTAAATGTTTGGTAACACATCCTTTGGCAGAAGTAACAGATTCCAGATGTTTCTTGTAGTTGATTAATTTTGGATTTCTTTTCCTCATAGAATCTTTCTAGATCAATAATATTTTTAGGTAACATTGAGAATTTGAAATGTGAGAGGTCTCTTTGCAGAATTTCAATAATGTTCAGGACCGGGGACCATAAAGGCCATTCCAAAGCCCTTACTTTTTTTTGTAAGTACTATTGGAAAAATAGTTGTTAGGAAGCTAAAATAACCCCATTTTAGAAGGGAAGTTATTATCTCACCTTTAGAAAACCTAGAGTCACATGACAGAAATGAGAAAAAGTTACACTTCTAGCTACAGAAATAAGATGGGGGTGGGGACAGAGAGAGAGAGAGAGATCAAGTTATAGCTTATTTGGAAAGTAAAACTTGAAAATTTTAGAATTAGGCATTGTTTCTATCTAACTATAAAAGAAGGCTTTGCCCCTTGCATGCTCTTGCCTTGTATGCTAAATAAAAAAATAATTTGAACTCTAAATTATGGCCTCTGGTGTTTGACACAAGTAAGGAACAAACCATTGGGAAGAAATTTTTCCAACAATGCCTACTGGATAATTTTGAGGTTTGTTTCAGACTGCTGTATTGCTGAAATAGCCAAGCTTAGCTGACCTTAAAAAAAAAAAGTATCATCAGAAATGGCTAGTCCTTGAATGGAAAATAACAGAAAATCCAGGACTGTAAATTAAACCACAAATCACATGTGTTCATGTAATTTCCAGAAGTGGAACTCAATACATTTTTTCATCTTTTTTCACGAGTAATGGGGAACAGCAGTTGTAGTAGTAGTAATAATATTATAAAAAATTAAAGCTGATTCTTGAACTGCTTGTACTTAGTGACAGGAAATCTAAATTGCTAAAACAACTAACCTACATTCCAAATTCAAAGTCATTGCATTATCACAACTTTTGTAAAAGAATGAAAGAAACCAAGCCTTTTTTACTCTAAAAGATATATTTAAATTTTAATTATATTTACTTTAGGAATGTTCATACTTTTTAAATAAAAGCCAGTTACAACATTTAAAAGCATAGAATGCTAACTATGAATTTGTAACAGCCTGTTTCTAACAGCTATGAGTTGTACTCTTTTTGCAAATTGCCTCATCTTTAAGAACAATGTGGAGGAAAAGGAAGACATACATGAATTTATCTATTCAGAGATAATTCCTATTCTTTTCAGAACAGGTTGCCTTCAGATAAATATGCAGAATGAAATATTTTAAATTTGATTGCTATTGTTCTCCAAAATGGATCTCCTAGATGCCAACCAATGCCATACAGATTCCTGAAGCTCTGTATATGAGGACTCAGATCGTTGGGGGCAATATGCTGACTCTGTAAACTGCTTAGAAAAGACTGGAAAGTACTGTGAAGCGGTATATAAGTCTAAGTGCTATTGATATATATTTTCTTCCTTTTGTACAAGAGTGCAGGGTAGCAGAGTTTGTGCTCTGTCCCTCTGTTTTCCCAATCCCAGCCCTATGCTTGGAAGCATCAGGAAGTTTTATCAAAATGAAGAAACTTGCACTGTACTGCAAGCTTGGTCTTTTATGTGTGTGCATACAATATTAGAAGTCAGGCACAAAACTTGCATCAAAATGTCATGATGCATATTTCATCATTTGCATTTCTAGAAAACGCTGGTGCCCTGTGGGAAAGGGGACTTACCAAAATCATCCAGTATGATTCTGCGGCTAATCTGTGAATAGAACCTGAGCTACTTAATCCACTATGTTAGCGACTCACTGCACTGGCTTTTAACTTTTCACGAACAATTTCAGCACCTATAATGTCATAATTGGTGGCAAAACATGTGAAACTACATATCAAATATTGCCACAATTTCAAAAAGACTGTCAATCAATAAATTCTTGTTACAAAAAAGGATTCATTTGGAGCACCACACTATTTGGGCTCCCTAAGGAATCATTCTCAGATACTTTTGTTGTTATGGAGTGAAAAATTATTTACAATAACACCAGACTCAAATCGACATATCAAACTAAAAGCATCAAACTCTCTCTTAAGCATTAATTAAACCTATTTTGTCTCTTTTGTTATGTTTCTATTCAGTTTAGATTAGTTTAGTTTAGATTACTTTATTGTCATTGCACCTCGTACAATGAAATCAAACACCATCTTCAGTGCACATCATGACCATGAAAATCAAACACACATCCTTCACCCTTCACACATTGAACCAGAAACCCCCGACACTACACCAACACTGCACTATACAGCAGAATTCAAAAGAGCGACTGCCCTGGGATAGAAGCTGTTTTTCAGCCTATTTGTCCTTGTTTTTATTATTCTGTGCCATCTGCCAGATGGTAATAATTTAAAAAAAAAGGGTTCCCAGAATGAGATGGATCTTTGAGAATGTTTTGAACTTCTTAAGGCAGCGGGAGCTATAAAGCTCTTCCAAAGAGGGGAGAGGGTAACCAATGATCTTCTGGGCAATGACACTCCTTGCCCCACAGGCTTCAATCAAGGAAAGGATCCAAAACACACACAGAATCATACACATCATACACTGAAAGGAGCGGTCAGCCGCAGTCATCTTGAAAACCGTAAAAATTTAGTAAAAGAGACGTTAAGTTCTGTCTTTTAAAAATCATGTCTACTTTCTTTTCCTCTTACCTGAGGCATTTTTTCTTCTTAAAACTGTAGTGAGTGAACAACTGTCTGTCACAAACAAGAAGTCCTATCAGACTACACTGGCTGCTAACCTAAGAGACAGGACAAGGAGAGCCATTTGCTCTGAAGTTGAAGAGGGATTAGAAGCAGACAGGATGGCTAACTGAAACAAGGAAGAAAGGACCCTGTATGGGATGAGGTAACAGGTGTGGCAGAGGTCAGGCATAATAACCAGTAAGAGAGATGGGTTGGCAAATTCTGAGAGATGAAGTCTATGCAGCCTACAGTTTGCTGAGGTTGAGAAACTCTGCCCTTGATCCTCCTGTCAGTTGAATTCCTGAGGGAGGGGCCGTAGAAGGGAGAAGGTCCAACTGTCTCCAACTGTCTTCAACTATCTCCAACTGTCAACTGGGAGCTGATGGAAGCCCTACATACAACCAATTTTCCAGTCCTTTAGAAGGACTGGTTTAAGTAAAAGTCACTTTAGCTTTAAAGACTAGAGGTTGTAACAGAAAAAAAACTCCTTGGAGCAGTAAACTTACCAGGAGCCAAATGGCTAATTTGGCTTGTAGAAGAATCTCTGGAAATTACCTTGTAGGTTCCCAAGCAATTTTTTTTAACAAATATTAATAAAGCCAGGTGTGAATATCTTTGATTTGTGAAATTATTTCTTAAGATTTAAAACTTGTCACCACATTGAAACAGTGCTTGATCCAACTTTTTTCAGTTTTTAAAGAAATGCAAGGCAGAAAATTGCCAACTGACTTTTATTATAGATGTGTCTAAACATTACACTTAAAACTAAGCTTATCTGTATCCTCTCCACATCCCACTAACTCCTGCTATGGAAAAATCCCAAATTGGGAAAAGATTTGATAATGGTAACTATAATAAAAGGTATATAAAATATATCTAAATAAGGATATATTTCTCATTATTTCTTAAGGAGTATCCAAGTTACCTACCAGATGAACTTAGAAGCTAATTTCTTCTGTGGAAGAAATTGATTTGTACACATATATTCTCTGAAAAGGAGAGCAACTATTCCAGAGCACATTTAAAAAGGACTTGAGTTAATTGTAGAAAAGGAAGAAGGCAATTCTATCTAACAGTACCCCAAAGATGCATTCAGGTCTATCACACACCTAAGGCAATGCAGTACAAAAAGGTAACAACTATGAAGGAACAATGGTATTAGTTTACTTTATTGTCATTGCACCTCATACAAAAAAACCAAACACCATCTTCAGTGCACATCATGACCATGAAAATAAACACAAACACACATCCTTCACCCTCCACACATTGAACCGGAAACCCCCGACACCGCACCAACACTGCACTATGCAGCAGAATTCAAAAGAGCTACTACCCTGGGATAGAAGCTGTTTTTCAGCCTATTTGTCCTTGTTTTTATTGTTCTGGCAGATGGTAATAGTTCAAAAAAAGGGTTCCCAGGATGAGATGAATCTTTGAGAATGTTTTGAACTTTCTTAAGGCAGCGGGAGCTATAAAGCTCTTTCAAAGAGGGCAACCAATGATCTTCTGGGCGATGACGTTAACCCTCTGGAGTGCTGTCCTATCTGCCACTGTGCAATTGGCAAACCATACAGAGGTCTAGTAAGTTAAAATGCTCTCTATGGTGCAGCAGTAGAAGGTCACCAGCAGTTTTTCATTCAGTTGTAGTTTTCTGAGAAGTCTCGGGTAATATAATCTCTGCTGGGGCCTTTTGACCAGTGCTGCAATGTGAGCACCCCAGGTCAGTCCTCTTTTATGGTAACACTCAGAAACTTGAAACTGGCAATTTGCTCCACTCAGTCTCCATTGATAAACAAGGGCTGGATGTCTGATCTGTTCCTTGTATAATCCACTATAAGCTCCTTGGTCTCATTGGTGTTGAGAACCAAGTTATTGTCTCCACACTATGAAAGCAACCGGTTCACCTCATCTTGGTAGGCAGACTCATCCCCCCCCGCCCCAAGTCCCATCACTGTTGCATCATCTGCAAATTTAGCAATAGTATTACTAGCGTGAGTGGGAAATGCAGTCATGCACATAAAGACTATAGAGTAAGGGACTCAACAAGCAGCCCTGTGGTGTACCAGTGTATTTTAAGTTTGTCTAATGATAGGATGGCAACATTGATTTAGTTGAATTAGATTAATCAAAAACTTGAAATTAAGAATTAAAACCATGTATTTTATTGGTCAAACAGGTTGGGTTTTGATTACTGATGATGATATGAAATCAAAACAAAATATGAATGATAACCTTTCCTTATAACTATTTGATTCACCATGCAAAAGAAGATTTATATACAGGTAATCCTTGACTTGACAAGTGTTCATTTAGCAACTGTTTGTTTAGATTTATTGAAGATAATGACACTGAAAAAAGTGAGTTACAGCCAATCCTTGCACTTACAACTATCCCCACAGTCACATGATCAAAATTTGGGCACTCAGCAACTGACATGTATTTATGACTGTTGCAGTGTCCCAGAGTCATGTGATCACCATTTGCTTTCTGACAAGGTCAATGGGAGAAGTCAAATTCGCTTAATGACCACATGATTCATTCAAAAACTGAAGTGATCCATTTAACAACTGTGGCAAAAAAGATCATAAAATTGGGCACAACTCACAACTGCTGCTTTGCTTAACAATGGAAATTTTGGTCCCAATTGTGGTCATAAGTCGAGGACTATTTGTACATTTCCATCATTCTCTTCTCTTTTGGAGTAACCCATGTGTCAGCTTTGGAAGCCATATTCCACGCTGCCACATAACCTGAGAAAGTGGGAGGGAGGTGATTTCGATTGAGTAGTTCTAAGTAGACAAAATAAAATTCTTTTCTTAGTTCAAGATTATTAAGTGTGGCACAGCAGATAAAAAGGATCTTATTTATTTTTATTTATTTTATTTTGTCAAGCGATTATAAGATAACAGGTGTAAGTATAAACATAGTTATGAATACATGAAATGGATACGTATAAGAAAAAAAGAAACAATAGGACAGGGATGGTAGGCACCTTGGTGCGCTTATGCACACCCCCTACAGACCTCTTAGGAAAGCGGTGAGGTCAATAGTAGACAGTGTAAGGTTAAAGTTTTGGGGTTTGAGGAAGAAACCAGAGTCAGGTAGAGTATTCCAGACATTGACCACTCTGTTGCTGAAGTCATATTTCCTGCAATCAAGTTTAGTGCGGTTTACCTTGAGTTTGTATCTATTGTGTGCTCTTGTATTGTTATGGTTGAAGCTGAAGTATTCATTGACAGGTAGGACATTGCAATATATAATTTTATGTACTATACTTAGATTGGATTGAAGGCAGCGTAGTTCTAGGTTTTCTAGGTCTAGAATGTCAAGTCTGGTGGCATAAGGTATTCTGCAACGAGTAGAGGAGTGGAGAACTCTTCTTTTGAAATATTTCTGGACTTTCTCAACTATATTAATATCTGATATGTAATGCGGGTTCCAGACTGATGAGCTGTATTCAAGTATTGGTCTAGCAAATGTTTTGTATGCTTTAGTTAGTAGTGTGATATTACCAGAGAAAAAGCTACGCAGGATTAGATTAACAACTTTTAATGCCTTTTTGGCTATGTAGTTACAGTGGGCTCTAGCACTTAGATCATTAGAGATCTTACACTGGGACAGATCGTGATTGGTCCATGTGATGTGATGATGGGAGTATAGGGGGTGGGTTGTAGTTTGGGACATTGTGGGAAGTCCAGGAAACTTTTAGTTTCGATATACCACAGATGTGCCAGGTGCTATTCTAACAAAGGTACTTTTGAGATAATGCTTGTCTCGGAGTTACTGGTTGGAATGTCAGCATTCCAGCAAACCTCCATTCCAATTTTGTTAAAGAAACTTCATTCTATCCTATATTATAGAAGAAATTATATGTCACTTTTGACTGTGTTATTTATTTTGTAGTGCATTACCCAAAAGCTATATGGGCCTTTTAAAAACCTTGGATATGGTCCCTGAAATCTCCAGTCATAATAAATTCATCATTGGCTATTAATACACGTTCTGAATGTCATGTTAACTCTTATTGGTTGAATTAAATATTACTAAAATAAAATGTAACATTTCTCCTGGCCCCATTTATTATTTTTCAAAGTAAAGGCCTTAGCTGTTTTAGGCTCTGGGCTTTGATCTTTAGAGATTTATGGAGAAAGTAAGTATTTAAAGAACCAGATATTTATATGCATAACTTATTTATTTACAACTTTTTACTCACAAACATGCTTATTCCATGTTATAAATTCAAGGAAATAAAAGCCAGTGTTTTATAGGTAATCCTTGACTTATGACTACAATTTTTGTTGCTAAGTTAAATATTTGTTAACTGAATTTTGTTCCATTTTACAATCTATTGTGCCACAGTTGTTAAGTGAATCACTGTAGTTGTTTTGGTAACAGAGAAGTTTTCAATGGAGAGAGGCCTGGATTAAGAAACTCTGTAGTCCCAATTTGAAGGGGTGTGTGTGTTCAGGATAGCCAGCCTTAGAATCTCTCAGGTTATATCTAGTAGGTTAGAAGCTTATAGCTCAGTGTGGGATTCATTTTTTTTTTTTACTACCAGTTCTATGGGCGTGGCAGGGGAGGATACTGTAAAATCTCCAGTCAGAGGTCTATTTGCCGGTTCTCTGAACTACTCAAAATTTCTGCTACTGGTTCTCCAGAACTGGTCAGAACCTGCTGAATACCACCTGTTGTAGCTTTAGTTTGGCAAGATTTTTAGGTATAAGCAAGGGTGGGGTTCAAAATAGCAACCAGTTCTCTGCCTGGTTGCTGGGTGGGTATGGCCATGATGGGTGTGGCCTAGTCGGCCTCCTGCACTACAGCAGGGTGGGCTGTTTTTGCCCTCCTAGGCTCTGGAGGCTTTTCTTGAGCCTCCGGGAAGGCAAGAACGCCCCCCTTGAGCTCCAGAGGCTCTCTGGAGGCTGGAAACAGGCTCATTTCAGGCCTTGCGGAGCCTCCAAGAGACCTGTTTTTCACCCTCCCCAAGCCTCCACACGGGCCCTGCACTTACCTGGGATCCAAAATGGGCCATGTGGGGACTCCTGGGAGGGGCAGGGTGGGGTGGCCGGAGCCAGCCAAAGATGCGATTTGCCAGTTCACTGAACCGGCCATAAAATTAACAAGTTTGCCTGAACTGAGGTGGACCAGTAGCAGCCCATCCCTAGATATAAGCAAAAAAGGATTGAACTCATTTGGATTTCTCTGTATTGTTTCTAGGCTTAGGCCTGGCATTTAGTCATTGAACGAATTGGTCATTAAGTGTGATGCCCATATCACAGCTTCTTTCATTTACCACAATTCCAGCACTCCCAGTTGTGGTGGTGAAGTGATTTCATGGGCTGTTAAGTAGATGGAGTCCCAGGTAAGGTTTGTGGGGTATTTTGGGGGTGGGAGAGATCGTGGAAGGCTCCTTGATGAAATCCAAACAAGATTATCAGCCCGTGAGCACTCACACGTAGATTGCACTGAGTTTTCCAGATCCACAGACCTGCCTGAGGCATTCTGCACTCCTTTCTTTACCATACTGCCTCTATGATCAGAAACAAAAAATCCTGTCTGCTAAAGTACAAACAGGATGTTAAACCAGTGAGCCAAGAGACACTAGCATGAAGCCTGTACTAGGCTTCCCAAAGTCTCTCTCAGCTACTCAAGGCACCCTGCACTTCTTACCTTACCAAGCCACCTCTCTATTCTCTGCTTGGATTTCAGCTCCCCCTCAACTCTGGGGGCAGGCTGAAAAGAGCTGCCTGGGAATGGATTTCAGCTTCCTCCATGCATAGAAGGAAACTTTTGGCAGGGTGTAGAGTAGAGCTGAAATCTTCAAATCTTCTGCTTCCCACCAAAGGAAGTCAGCTTCTCTCAGCAGGCAACACTTTAAGCCAATCCCCAGTGATGAGAGGACCCCCCTTGGCAGGCAACAGCAGCTTACAATATTTCCTGCCAGCTTTCCCACTAAGATTGCAAATGGTGATTACATACATTATCGCAGGGCACTTGGCAACTGTTGTAAATGCTAACAGGTTGTCAAATACCTAGATTGTGATCATGCAATCAAGGGGCTGGTAGTGCAACATTTTATGATGGCCTGAAGTACTTTATGGCCGGAATCCTAAACACCTTTCCTGAGGCTATTGTAATTCTGATGTCAGGGTTCCAAGTAATACATCCATTGAAAGCAAGACTCAGAGACAATTGAATTCCTCAAAGATTACTTTTATTGGAAATATCATATTGGCACATATCTAGTGAAAACTGACTCTGAAGACTCCCGCAGTTTTCACCTTATTAAAAGTAAACGATTTTCTACTTTCTCAAAACAATCAGTCACATGGTCCAATCACTGTTGCAGTCCAACAACCAGGTGCCATCACTCTGCCTTCTTCCAACCAGGTGTGAGAATGTCCTTGGTTCCCAAGAGATTTTGTTTTGGCTACAAAAATCCCTCTATCTCAAATCCCCCCTCACTGACCCTCAGCTCCAGTGTGGCAACACTGAAGAGGTCAAAGTGGATTCAGGTCAGGACAGCTTCAGGGTTGACATCCAGACCACTGTTAAAGAATGGTCATGAGTTAAAGATCACCTGTGCTAAATTCTGGACATGAAATGTTCATTAATTAAGCTATTAGAATATACAACATATGATGTTTACTGTGAGCTCGACCATTATTCATTTAGTCAGTTATCACCAACCTGATGCTTACCAGAAACATTGATCAAATTGCAGAATTCTCATCCTGGTATTTCCACAAACTGAATTGGAATTCTAAGAATTAACATATAAAATCATTGAGAGCAATAAATTTAATCTGGCCCCGTACACTGTGACTGGGATTATCAACATTTTAAGAAAAGTTTTTTCTTGAGTTCACCAATTTGAATACTTGAAGTTGATGTCTTCATGAATGTTTAGTATGCAGAATACCTATTAATCAGCATAAACATTCAGGACAAGTTATAAAGACATCTTACATGACATTAAAGCATCGGACTAAAAACCAGGAGATTGAGTTTTAGTTATGCCTTAGGCACAAAACCAGCAGATGATTTTGGGCCAATCACTTTTTTTCAGCCCTAGAAATGAACAATGGCAAACCACATTTGAAAAACCACGCCAAGAAAACTGAAGCAACTTGTGCAGGCAGTCTCAGAGAATTGGACACAATTGAACAGAAGAAAAGAACAAGAGTTACATCTCCTCAACTTGCTTAGACAAATTTAGGACAAACTATTCTCCAATAAGAAATATTTAGAGCAGCACATATTAGTCACAAATCCAAAGTAATCCCACTTGATCATTTTGTCCTTAATTTTTTGGAAAATTGTTATGCAAGTGAACCTTGAAGCAACTAACAGACATAGAATAACAGAGTTGGAATGTCTTCTGAGCCAATCCCTTGTTCCAGCAGGAGATCCTATATAACTGCAGATGAATGATTGTGCATTCTTCTTTTTAAAATGCTCAGGGATGGAGCAACTTCTGAAGGCAAGGTGCATTAATTGTTCTGTCACGAAATTCTCCTTATTTCTAGGTTAATTCTCTCCTTGATTAGTTTCTATCTATTGTTTCTTGTCCTGCCTTCAGATGCTTTAGTGTTGACCCCCTCTAGTTTGTGGCAGCTCCTCAAATATTGCAACACTGATCTCATATCACCACTAGTTCTTTTCATTAAACTACCATAGACATGCAACTTTTCTGCGTATCTTTGATTTCCAGTTTCCTAGTAATCTTTGTTGCTCTTCTCTAAACTTTACCCTCTTTCTAGAGTCTTGACATGTTTTTAATATCGTGGTGGCCAAAACTAGATATTATCTATAGATTATTTTCTACGTATATAGTATCAATCTCCTGCTTTCCTGATTTTTGAAGTTAGAGGAATCTTTTCACCCATCGTTTTTGTGCTATTAGTAGTAATTTATTATTTAAGAATGAGAAAAGCAGCACCAATAATTTTATAGGGTTCAGTATTTCCTTGTGTATTTGCCTATCCTGTTTTAAAGAAATGTAAAGAGGCAACTCTACTTGTTGATAAGAACATATGAATAGGTTCCAATTTTCATTCAAGGTGTGCCACAGAATTTAGTCTGCTACTGAAAACGTAATCTCTCTTGCCCTCTCCCTGAACTAAAGTATTCAAAAGAGGAAGAAATGAAAGTGCAAGACTTTTGAAAAAATACAAAAGAATCAGAGGCATACTTCCTATACTTTCTTCTATGATGCATTAAGTATCAAAACATTAAAAAGGATTTCCCCCCTTTTTAAAGTCCACTGTTATTGAACTGGAGACGTTTAATAGTGAGCAAAGCAGCGTTTTCTTTAATACAATTCTACTATTGATTTCTCTAGTCATTCAATCAAAACGATTCTGACAATTTTTTGAAAAGATACATTACCTTGATGAAAGATGCAATATTTCTCATCAAAGAAAGCACAGGCAAATATTACATGGAACAGAATACTAAACCTTTGTCTCTCAGTAAATGAAACAATGCACTAAGCTTGCTGTCTTCATGCATTATTGTGAACTTGTTAAAAAGCAGGAAGTTCTTACTTTTTCTGTTGGTTCTGGCACTAAGAAACCAAACAAAATTTATTTCTACTTTCTTAAATAGAAGATGGCATAGTATCCAAAACATCTCTGCTTGTGCAGAAACATTCACAAATATACTTTTTATAAAATTAATACCTAATTTTTTTTCCACTATTCCTAAATTCAAAGGGGAATTAAATTTAGCCTATTTTAATGGTCTTCCTGTATTTGTCACAGAAGGAACTTTTTAAAAAAAGCCTGTATGTGGACTAACGCCATTGAAACTGCAGTTTGCATTCTCCTTCACTGTCAAATCTAGGTAGACATTAATCTCCACTATATATCCCCACATTTAACTAATTCTTCCAGGCACTCAGGCTCACTTAAAATACTTTCTGATTAATACCCAGTTCATATTTCTAAATAAGGCAAAGTGTTGTTCCTCTATTTGCAGGAAGGCTGCTATACTTGTCCTTTTTTCCCCTAAAGAGGCAGAGAAGTTCATGAGAAAACAGCCAATTGAAGCATTTTTATGAAATGCTGGCCTATGAGAATTTATAAGGGGGAAAAGGTAAAACAATAAATAAATTCCAGATACGTTACAAATTCAAAAAATGCAGAATTCAGTAGCGAGAGTCTGAGAGTTCTTCACACACACACACACATAGACCGTCTGACAATGTGTGCTCCCATATGGAAGGGCCATTGGAAGTCAAACACAACCCTGATGCGGCCTTCAATGAAATAGAGTTTGATACCCCTGTTTTAGAGCAAGCACTGGATCAAAAATGAAGGGTGATGAATTAAGGTGGACTTAATACAGGAGCATATTACCAATAGTGAAGAAATATGTTGAGGTGATTTGGGCATAGACGAGAATTAATGAGAACTGAATTGCAAAACAAACAAATAAGGGAAAAGCAAATGGGTCAGAAAGAAGCATAAGAAGAGCAAGAAAATAATTGATGTTGGAACTGAAACTATAAAAGAGAGATGAGAAACAAGGTGAGAAGTTTAAAGAACAAAAGACAATGTGCAAACTGGTATACAGACATGGTCGAAACAAGGATATTTGCGAAGATGGAATAGAGAAGTACACTCGATTGTGTTGGTGTAAAATAGATACATATTTCTTCTTCTTCCCTATTTGCCATCTTTAATTTTTTTCATTCAAAATTCTTACTATTTTTCTTGATTTTTTATAATGCTATTCACTACAAAAGTAGATGAGAAATGATACAGGTAGTCCTCGACTTACAACAGTTCACTTAGTGATCGTTCAAAGTTACAACGGCACTGAAAAAAGTGACTTATGACCATTGCGATATCCCCATGGTCACATGATGCTTGGATGTTTGACAACTGATTCACATTTATGACAGCTGCAATGTCCCAGGGTCATGTGATCACCTTTTGTGACCTTCTGATAAGTAAACAACGGCAGTGATTTACTTAACAAATGTGGCATTTAAAAATGGGACAAACTCACTTAACAAATGTTTAACTTAGCAACATAAATTTTGGCCTCAACCTGTAGACGGATGGGGGCATGCTCACAACCTGTTGTTAACAGCGAACTGGTTATTAACGTTAAGTACAGCCCACCTCTGGTCCTAGGCCTGGTCATCTGAGGGACACATATTTCTTATGTTTACTGTATGATCCAGCAGACGTGGCACATATCAGGTTCTAAACAGTGCCATTTGATAGGACCCAGGAAGTAGGCCTTTTTTGACAAAGTATGTGCCCTCTAGGAAAAATCTCCCAGAGACTTATGTGGCCCTCACACTGTCTTATTTAAGCAAAATTTTAAAACCTGGATCCGTTCCTTGGATTAGACTGGATGGTGGAGCCTCTGTAGGGATAACCGGTTTATTGGAAATAACTTTCTGCATATAGCTGCATTTTTATTTTGCTTTGATACTTGTTTTATTTGTTTATATTGTCATGAAATTATATTGTGTACTGTTCAGTTACAATGGAGTTGGGAAACTTATAAATCCAATCACAAACAAAGTCCCACTTTTCAGTGGCTCTGTGCTAAGCCTGATTAAATCCGAATCTGATTTGCTCAATCTAAGCTATTTTTTGTTGTTAATATTCCTAAAGGGAAGAACAAGAGTAATCAGGTTCATAACGTATTTGCTTTTTAACCATCTTTAACATGAACACAATGACATTTTAGATGACAAGGAGCAGGTAGCTTTTTCTGCACATTCTTGGACAAATACAGTACAAATACAAAAGCTTTAGTTAGCTGTTTCAACTGATCAGGAAGTTATGCGACAATGGTGCAAAAAGTATCCTCTGCATAAATCTTCATGTGTTAATGTTGAATTTCTATCCCTTCAATAGAAGGAAAAAATGCAGATTAGAGGACACTATCGGTTTGAATAGCTTTTCCCTTCTATTGTTATCCTGTTAAGTCCTGCTGAGACACAGAATAGGCAACTGTATGAATGAAAATTCAATAGCGTGCTTTTCTATGCAAAAATCAGCAGATCTGGAACACTTTTTTTTACTTTATAAAATGTGAAAATTACTGAGCCTAAAATCATATTTTCCATTATTCGGTAACTCTTTTTCCTTTGAATATATTCTATCAAATATTCAGACACAACTGAAGTTTAATTAAATTACCCAATGTCTTGCAAAATAGAATAAGGAACCAAGAAATATACTGTAGATATAAACACAGGAATTTATCAAAAGAATTTTAGAACATCAGTGTTCTAATTCTATGAAGTTCTAAATTGACTTTTCTCCTCATTAGAGAAATTTGGCATTAAAAAACTGTCCTACATTCTACACCTGATCATTTCCATAATAGATAATGTAGTTATCAGCAGAGTTATATTACTTCACCTGGAACATTTTCAACCATTTATCACAATGTTGATCTTTATTTTAAACATAAAATCAGGCAATCATTTATGTCTCCCATGTTCTTTGTATTTATTCAAGGATATTTAACAGGAGACAAAAGGTGACTTATTCATTATTCATCCTGAACAAGGCAAGTATGGCAATTTGAAAAGCCTGACATTTGAGCTTTTTGCCAACACTAGCAAAATTATATCCTTCCCATTGTAAATCAATGAAGTAGAATCATTGTGCACAAAAGAATTAAATTGCCTTGTCACTTTAATAAGGCCACCTTATATACACCCTTCAGCCAGTGCCATTGTGCTGAGAAAGGGTCCATCCTTTGCCCCAGCTGCCTTAGATCTCAGTAGGCATTCCAATTAAATGAACATCCTCTTAGTCTTTTGCTGTATTCAACCCTTCACCAAAGAGAAGGAGAGAAGTCAGAATGTCACTAACTCAAAACTTTGTATCAATGGAATGTACCCATCAGTAGGGATCTGTAATTCTCCCCATAATTTCTCTAAGTTTGGGGGAAGGAAGAGATAGTTGTCTAACTGATGATTATGACAATGAGGGAAGCACTCAGGAAATAATCAGTTGGAGGTTTTGCTCTTTGGGATGAAAATATTATATTGAACAGGGATTATAAATCTGAAATGTGCGACTAAAATATTTCATCCAATGAAGAATATGAGAGGCATGGAAACCAGTGTATAACCAGAAACCAATGTCTGAATTGATTCAAACTGGACTGATTTTTCTTGATATTTTTTTTTGCAAGCCTTATTAAACTGATTTTTTTTTCCAGTATAATGGGGATCTTTTTTAGCCATTTTAGATGTCTAATCAATTCCCTTAGAATGTTTCTAATTCATATTAGCATTAATGGAACAGAAGAGCAGCTTCAAATAGGTACGAAAAAGAATTTTTTTTGGGGGGGGGGAGGAGAGTGAATTTATTATATTCAATAAGTATGACCTGGAAGAAAATTTTCATCTTTAAAACTCTGCCAACCATTGCACTTGTGAAACTCTGAAAAAGATACATTCTTGCATTGTTTTAATAACTTCTTGAATAACATATGTTGGAACGGTAAAAGAGATGGAAAAGAATAAAACCAAATGATGGGCCAAGGAGCAAGAATAGCTTGAGTTCAACTAACATTTCAAGATTTCATTTCAAGATAGTCAGAAAATGTTGATGCCAAATGACCTTTTTCTGAAGGAAAATTTGACAAGACCAAGCAAAAGGATTGTTTCTTTAATATGGTTACCATAGAGATTGGTCCTTTTTAAAAGACGGGGTGGTGGAGGGAGAATTGATGTACATTTGCAATCAGCTAGTGCCTGTAACAACAAATGGGCTTGATAAAGCAACACTCCAAATTTAACTCTAAACAAAAAAAAGTGTGCTTGAGATTCAGGGAAGAATAGAAGCTATTCAAAAAGATGGACAAAGAGGCATTTGATGATGAACTGGGAAGTATTGTGCTTGAAAAGAATGTACTTGCACATAATAGTGGCCCAAGCAATGATTTTACCATATATACTAAAATAATTAAATTCCCTAACAATATCTGACAAGAAATACCAGCCGGGAGACATTGACAGCATGGGATAATGATTTTGGTATTTCCCTATGGAGTTAAAATGCAACAAAAGGTAGAACATATTTGGAGAAGGAACTATGCCGATAATGTTGACCAATCATGTATGCATAAAGTTCTGTAAGATTTCACAAACCTACCAAAGTGGGAACAGGTTGTTGGGTTTTTGCCCATATTTTATCTTATCTTTGATCTTGCTTTAAAAATTGGATAAAACTGTGTATAGTTGTATATATTTTTGTATTGTTTTGGAAAAAGATTCATCTGTCAAGAATAAAATGAGTGCCCTGTGAAAGATTATACCTTACTCCTACACAAGGCTTTTACTTAGCTGATTTCTCATGCACACTTATGCATTACCTGTTGAGCCAATCATCTTTCAGATAGTTCTTTTCTTTTATGGACTGCAGTTTGATGCATACAGCAAAACGATGAGGCATTGTAAAGAAGTTCCACAATCTCCAACAAGAGTGGAGAAAGGATCATCCCACTGACAATGGTCCCTTCTCCCAAAACAAAATAATCAGTCTAGGGACTAAAGCAATAGCACTGCAAAAGGATGTCCCTTCTCTATTTAATCATATCAAATGAGGCATAGAACAATTGTGGCTAGGTAACTAGGACTTTTTTTTTTTTTGAGATATTGAGTGGATCTACTTTCCACAATGACACAATAGATAACTTTAATAACTAATAAACAATCAAGTCTAACTAATTAAAATCTAAATTATTTTTTTGCAATTCTGCAGTTTCAGTGAAAACTAAATGAATAAAATGCATGCTTAACAGTTAATAAAATCCATATAGCGACATAGTCGTTTTCCTTACATCTTCAGTACCACCTTTGTTCAATATTCTGAAATATATCTGCAGAAATAACATAGCAATAATGTTAGGAAGCACCGCACTTCAGCTCAGATCTTATATATGTAGCCTTATGGGTCACTTACTTAATGACCACATTGATTTATTTGCCTAGGCTAGTAGTATTTATATGCTAAACAGTCTTTCCTAGGTTAGAAACAGGTGTTTTTTTCAACTCTATATGAAAATGCTGAAATTGGGATCTTCTACACTGAAAGTATGTGTTTTATCACAGAGCCACCAATCTTAAGCTTTCATTGCTGAACAATAAAATGCTAGTGTCACTTACTGAATAGCTTATATGACTGGTGTAGAGGCTATAATACAGGAATTGGCATCCTGGAGAACCCAGGTGTTACTAAACAAAGGCTACCAGCATTCATAGAAAGTACGGCCAGTGGGGAGGAATGCTACTCTCCTCTCTAAAAATTATTTTCACCTGAATGCTTCAGAGCATGTTAAAGCATTGTAACAAAATGAGGAAGAAAAAGTACTAGTGAGATGTTCTTCCTTTTATATTGTTCTTCATGATACAACCAGTCTCATATATTCAATTTGTGAGGTAAAGAATGTAAGGGATACTCAGACAAATAACTTGGGATATAATCTGCCATCGAAATGAATGGAAGCAGATGAATATTCATTTGGACTGCACAAATCGTATCTAAATCAAGTTTTACATCTCTTGATCAGTTAGTCATCAAGAACTAAGAATTTTATGGACATTTTACTGATTGCTTGGCCAAATTAGTAAATGTTAAAAGTTCCGTGCTTACGTTCACTCATTGGCAAGTGGGAAAATCTACCCAATTTCCCAAACAATCTACTGATTAACAGGTTTACTCTGTACAAAGAATATGCCTTTTTTATAGAAAGGAATAATAGCAGGAAAACAAGGGATGTTATTTCTAGAATTCCAACCAGCTGCCTTTGCAAGCGTGTGCCTCTTCCATCTCCACTAAAACTTCTGGCTTAAGCAAAATAACAATAGAGAAATAGCACCACTATAAAGATGGCGAATGGACTACAAACTAATTGAGCCCTCCTACTGCCTTTGTTCCCATGTTGAGCCTTGCAGAAAATTCCAATTAACTTACATCATAACAGTCACTGCAAAATTTCCAGCTGCTTTGAAAAACTACCAGAGTGCTTTCTATAAAGTTCACTAAGATAGAAAATAATACAGCATAGTCTAAGCAAAACAGTGGAGGATCAATGGATTTTTTATTTTCATTCATCACACAATTATTGTGCAAATGGCAGACGATAAAGCCTAGAAAAAAGGGCAAAAGGTGGATATACCCCATTAGTATAGTCTGTATATTAAGATAGTAGTAGTATCTCTTATACAGCATTTCAGAAAAATATAAGTTAATAATTTGTAAACTCTAAAAATATTAAATTATCAACATCAGCAAAAATTAACATCTGACAAAACAAACAGAACACTACAATAGGTCCATACAAGCCATAATGCGCTTTATTAAATGAATGGGTAAATTGCTCCATTGTATAGTAAAGTTTTAACACCCAGAATATAAATCACATCATTTGCCTTCTGATGTCAGAACACAAATCTGATAGTTTGCTGTTTTTAATCTCCCGAAAATACTTGTGTTTCGGGACAGACTAAATTATTTCAGTTATCTCTAGTGAATAAAATCATGACACTGTTTCAGTTTAGCAGGATACATAATATGCTTACATTTCAAAGCATCAACCTAGTCTTCTTCATCTTCCTCCTCTTCAGATTCACTTGTACTATTTGTATCAGCTACACTTTCCTTATCTTCTTTGTTTTCCTTTTTCTGAGATGACAAGTTTTCCTTCCCACCTAAACAACTGTAGTGACATTCAATTATTTGATACTTATACTTTTAACCGTATTTCCTTTTCCTTCTTGTACTTCATGCCTTAATATTGTTGTCTTACAATCTCTTCTTTTCTATGCCTTGCATAACACTGTTTATCCCAAACAGAAATAGCATAATGGGTATATATGTATGTATCAGAGGTGGTAGTCAGCAGGTTCTGACCAGTTCTAGAGAACTGGTAGCGGAAATTTTGAGTAATTTGGAGAACTGGCAAATACCACCTCTGGCCCCGCCCCCATCTATTCTCTGCTTCCCAAGTCCCAGCTGATCAGCTGGGTCTTCTTTTGTTGTCCCATACAGGAGGACGGAACTGGAAAGCAGGTTAGTGAGGTGGGGAGGGAATGGGATTTTGCAGTATCCTTCCCCCAGGAGTGGGGAGGGAATGGAGATTTTGCAGTATCCTTCCTCTGCTACACCCACCAAGCCACGCCCACAGAACCAGTAGTAAATTTTTTTGAATCCCACCACTGGAGTATGTATGTACATCTAGTAGTGGTTTTATTTATTACTAAGTAGTAATAAATAGCAACATAGCAGTATTCTGCAAAAGATTCCTGCTTAATTGGTGGGTTTCAAAATAGGGTGGGAAACCTAGGATTTTTCTAAAGTTCATCAGCAATTCCAAAATGACAAGTTCCTGAAAATCAGTCACTTACAATAGGCATGAATAACTATTTGTGTCTTGGGCTTGGACTGTCATGAAGCATTTGTTTGTTAACATGTTTATATTTAATGTCTGCATATAAAATTTATCAGGAATATTGTGAAAGTAACCCTGTATCTTTGTAAGACCTAAAAAAACTATTCATCCAGAACACTTATTTTCTAAAAAAAATGTTACCTGCATTTCAGCTACAAAAAAATTATCCACATTTATTGTTAGGAATGTAAGGCACCTAATACTTGGGTTGGAAAATATATAAACCAAGATAGACATTTTAATACTGTCTCTTTAAGAGAATGCTAAAACTGTAATTGGGTGTGGTTCCTCAAATGGCCATAAGATGGAGCCAGAAACCTGGGTTGTTTAGTTCCTGTTCTGTTGTTCTGGAGAGTGTTGCTGTTCCTATTGACTATTGATTGTTTGCTGATCATAGTTCTTCTTGGGTTTGATGTAAGTCTGTTACTGAACTGGACTTTGTTATTGAAGTATCCCTGGACTGAAAACTGACTGCTTTAACTGCGAATGACTTGGACTGCTTGTTTGGATTTTGCTTAAGCGTTTATTGGAAGTAAAAACCTACATTTTACTATACAGTGTATCTGTGTGCTAGTTGTGTGTTATTCTTCACTACTCTCACTACGTCTCCCTGTGTGCGCTCATTCTCCTAACGGGGAATTACCTCAACATTTATCATTAGTCATAAGCAACCTTATATCTTAAGATATTTAACTTTATGTATTTGTGTGTATGTAATGTCTTAATGTCTTAAAATATTTAACCTTATATGTAAAGATATTTACTCATGTAGTAGGGTTGTATTACTATTATCCTTTTATCTTTAGTACCACTACTACTACTATTACCACTATTACCTTTTCCTATTTATATTTTATATTACTTTGTTTTTTTGTATGTATACTGAGAACTTATGTACCAGACAAATTCTGTTCTGTTCTAGTCTAGTCCAACCCAGTCCATACTCTACCCTACTCTACCCTACTTCTACCCAGGGGCTACTTAACTATTTTGGGGGGTCCAAACATCAAAATAAATGAGAGTGTAATGCATAAGTTTGAGGCTTGTTTTGTTCATATACTGTGAAGATAAGGGGAGTCCTACAATATGTTTTAAATTTGTTAAAATATACTATAGGACTAGCAATGCAATCTTCATGGTTTTCTTGCCTCAAAAAGGATGAGAAATTGGTCTGCCAATTTTTATCAATAGTGAACAAAATGAAATGCTCAATACTACATAGCCCCAGAGTCTTTGGTTGTTATTCCACTGCCATAAAATATGATTTTAAAATTATGCATCAGTTTACACATTACTTTAAACAAGATCCATCAAGATATATGATGTGCTTGGGTGGCCTTAGGTGCATGTGGCCTTCAAACCCATGTTTTTCTGAGCTGTACAATCTTCTTTAAATGTGATCACCAACAATTGGTGACATGATTTCCCACTATTCTGAGACATGAAACACATGGAAACTCTAATATAAACTGGGACTGCACAGATAGTTCTTGACTTACAACCATTTGTTCAAAGTTATAACAGCACTGAAAACTTAGCAATTGGCATGTATTTATGATGGTTGCAATATCCCGGGATCATGTGATCACCTGTTGTAACCTTCTGACAAGCAAAATCAATGGGGAAACCAGATTCATTTAACTACCATGTTATTAACTTAACTACAGCGGTGATTCACTTAACAATTGAGGTAAAATGGTTGTAAAATGGGACCAAATTCACTTAACAACTACCTTGCTTAACAGTGGAAGGTTTGAGCTCAATTGTGGTCAAAAGGACTGCCTATACATTGCTTTGGACCTAAAGGCAAAAATGTTTTTGTGATATATATATATATATATATGAACACTCAAATAATATCTCTCCTTGAAATAACTGTATCTCTTCCTAGCATTGTGTGGCAACTGCAATACAATCCCAGGAAAAGACACATTGGTTTAAGTTGCACAGGTGCTACCTTTGTGTTCTGGTCCAGTACTTTTTTGCATTTGAATTGGGGGTACTTTTCTGTGCTTGTATAAACTCTAAAATAATTTTAGAGTTTAGTTAATAATTAAATAATTAGTAAATAGTTAATTTTATAAAGTAACCTCTCCATCACACTTGTTTGATTACAAAAAAACAACAACTCCTAGCCAAATCAATTTACATGACATAGGCCTTGTGCACTTTACATCATTATCTTGCTCTTTGTGGCTTTCAACTCTCTTATGTGCAGTCTTAGTTCCTAGTTTGGTGAATTACAGGAATCAAGCATTTATGCTTAAATAAAGATTTTCAATAAAATAATGCAATAGAAATTTAATATAAATGTATATTACTAGACTGACCTCTTGTAATATTTTAAAACGTCCCTCTATAAATCAGAATCCATCAATGTACATATGCACACATAAACAAGAGTAAAAAATCCTTTCCTCCTCTGCACTGTATATGCCCTTAAGAATATTTTCTTCATTTTTTTTCCCCCTGGAATACTGCCAGCAATCCATGGAAGATCAACTTCTGAGCAATCAAACCTACTTAAATCATCAGCTTACCTTTTCAGCATAAATAAAGTGAACGCTGCCAGTATAATAACTATTAAGGCAATAAATGCTTTCATATAGCCTAAAAAAGTGGAAAAAATAATTTATTCAACCCTCAAATAAGATAAAAATATATATTTAAAAATTTATTATAAGTACATTTAATACAAACACTTATTTCTAAAATATCAGCAGCTTTTAATGACTGCATCACTACTTGCATCAAAATAATAATGCTAAAATAATGGTCTGTGAATGGTGATGTCATCACACAAATGCCATGATTAAGTTCTTGCATCTCAACGTCTAACCCAAGTACACAACCCAAGTACATAATTTGCAAAGTATCATACATCATTGCACAACTAAGGATGGACATGACAACCCGGGGGATGGTTTTAAAAAGCCAGAATATTCCACTCAATTGTAATATACTTTCCTTTATTTACTGATTTGAAAAGAGTGGAAGATGAAAAAGAAACCAGCAGACCTGCATGTTAGTCTATGCATTACAAAAAGTTGTGTTTTAAGACACCCTCTATTTGAAGGAGGATGAAGTGTACCAATTTAAAACCAGACAAGCATAAAGGAGAATAATATTCATAATTTTGCCAGCAGGTATTCAGATCTTCTGAATGGCTGGCTAATTCCATTTTTACCCAGTTTTGTGAATGACATACAAATACACACACTAGATCAGCAGTTCTCAACGTTTTGTATTTTACCATTACAGATCATAGAACCTGGGTTCTACCAATATTGAAACAAAGGCTCATTTTTTTAAGAGAAAGTCCTCCTAAAAATGAAGGCTAATCAGAATAAGGTTATTTTATTTCATTCCTAAACCCAGACATTCCAAGGCTCCTCCACCCCTGGACTCCAAGAAACAAACTTGGAGATGGGATGGTCCCCTCCCCTCTTTCTCACTGGCTCTTGAAATAAGGAATCACAACTCATCTCAAATATTTCTGCAAATCATCATAAAATTATTCTGGTCTCCTGTACAGTGACAGAGGACTTTCCCAGGACACAGCTAAGACAGAAGCTATATAGATTTAATTCTCTTTTGCAAAGCCCATTTTCATTCGCTTTAAAAGTATTCTACAAATTTCTCTCATTAAATTGCAATACAGCCACAGTGTCAAGTGTGAGTGCTTCTTAGGTAGTTTATAAATCCACTTGACTTGTCCACACCTTGGCCTCACCTGAACTGCTGATTATGAATCTTTATATTAGGTTCACAGCCTTTTAATCTGCCAGACTCAAGAAAGATAATAATAATATATTTATTCTACAGCATTTCTAAGCCATTTTGAAGAGACTCTGGGGAGTTTAGAGAAAATGGAGGTGCTACCTTAATAACATAGTAATTAATTCCTTAAATCAATAAATAGTGCCACATATTTTTCTTTCAAATATTATCAGAGAACTCTTATTTTTGGGCAGCAAATAAATGTACAAGTTCTTTAGAATGTTATATTCTGTACCCTTTCGGTTTTGGCTAATAAATAATTCAGAACCATGTTGGCTTAAATGGCTGTTTGCTTATATGAAACTGAAGAATCTCTATCATGAATCAGATACAGCATTCTGTTCATCCAATGCTTACAAAGCAAAAAGAGAAATGCAGTAGGACACTCACCAAAGCTGCCTTCATAAAGTATAAACAAAATCTAATTGTAAAAATTATAATCAAGAATTGCTGCCCCACCCATTATGTCCTTCACCCCAGCCCAAGTAAAAATGGGCTTTACTAGACTGAGCTTTTTTCCCCAACTCTGTGCCTGGCAAACAAAGAGCTCCAAAAGAGAAGGTTATCTACTTTTAAGTAAAATTCTCCTTCATGCCTTCCTTCCCAATGTGAAAGATCTAAGGCATTGACATATCTGGAGATTGTGATGCAGGGTGTTTATGAAGTTTTGCTCTCATTTGCAAAAGTGTATGATAGTTGGTTGCTCACTAGTAATCTTCCAGAAAAGTAAAATGTTTTAACATCTACTTGCTTTGAGGCAACACAGGTTCCTGAGAGAGAGAACAGCAAGGTGCATTTTGAAAACAAGAGGAAAGAGGGAGGAGAGATGAACATTGTTTACCTTTTCTCGCTTTGTGTTGCATATTTTATGCCTTTTTCATTTTATAACAAGATAAATAACTCAGATATCTAAAAGTGACTTGTTCTGAGAGAGAATTATGAATACCAACTCAGAATAATTTTCCTCAGTTTTAAGCTACATAACTCTGGCTTCTGTTGTATATCTTATTAAAAATGGCCTTTATTCACTACACATGTTAATATATGCCCTGTATCAATGGGGTTTAGGACCTATGTTTGTAGTCATCCAAAAGTTGTAGCTGTTGTACAGTATAAAAATATATCCGTTGTTTTAAATTTAAATATTTTAAAATAATTCCTTTTTTATTTCTACCCCATCCTAACTACTTTTACAAATAAGTCAAGGTGGGGAACATATCCGACAACACCTTCCTTCTCCTGTTTTCCCCACAGCAACAATCTTGTGAGGTGAATTGAAGTAAGAGAAAGTGACTGGCCCAAGGCCACCCAGGCTTGGCTTTTGTCGCTAAAGTGGCAGAAGAACTCCTGCATTTCCAGTTTTTAGCCTGGTGCCTCAACCACTAGCAATATATTTATATTGTACAATTTGTCTTCTTCCTTTCTGATGGAAGTCCACCTTTGTTCCCCTTAATGTCAAATCTGTTTTCTACTTTAAACAACAAATAGCATTAGATTCATTTGAAAAATTATCAACCATACTAAGAAGTTGCAAGGGTGTCTATAGAGAGATAAGCCATGTACATCATGTAATATGCAAATAACACAAATATTTGTTGCCTTTTGCATAGTGTCGTGATATCACTGTACTTTTTATCAAATGAATATTGTTGAACTACTTTGACAATTACTTACTTGGTACAGCTTTCTTATAGCATGTCTCTTTGTGGTAACAGCATCCTAGCTCTGTGCACTCAATCCTTGATACGTTTGTCTGACACACTTCATAAAAAGGAAGTTCACATACTTCAAAAAAACCAAACAAACCCAAAGTTGTATACTTTATATATAAAATTCACAATAAATTGAAAGCAAGAGATCTATCAATCCAATTCTAAACGATGGCATCATTTTATTATGAATTATATTCATATCATAAAACCTATGAGCTCTCAGTAAACATTAATACATTAGGATCCTCACAGAATTATTGAAGGAGGAGCAATAGTGATTAAGTGGAAGGCCATTAATATATGCATTTCACGAGACAACTGTGGTGCAAGTGTTTACTGATTGTCTAAATGTAGAATATTCCACATTTTGCCCAGGAATTCAAGACAGCATATATATCACTACCTCCTCTGACTTTTTACCATAACTAAGTTATATACTATCAAGAGAGCACAAGAAGCAGGAACACGGAACTGAGAGCCAAGTGTATGAGCCCAAATCATACCATGTGATTCCATGGCTAAAGGTAGGTTTGAATTTAGGTTACCCACTGTCCCACCCAGACTCCTCCTGGACTCACACCTTCTGCTTGAGGAACAGAGAGCTGGTGTGACTGGGGAATGAGCTTTGCACAATTTAATTTTGTGCACCAACTGGGCCCCTTTCTGGATCAGTAGGCCCGGTTAACAGTCATTCATGCCTTAATCACCTGCTGGTTGCTCTAAATGGGTCTGTTCTGAAAAACCATCCTGATGCTACAGTTAGTTCAGAATGCAGTGGCATTCTGGGTTTTTCTTGCTCTGTTCATATGATACAACTACTCCACAAGTTGCATTGATTCCCAATTGCTTTCCAGGTACAATTCATGATGCTAATTATCACCTTTAAGGCCACCAATGCCATAGAACCAGGTTATTTGAGGAACTGCCCTCTCACAGGGTTTTTGCCTAATCTATATGCTCTGATAGAGAGGGTGCAGTTCAAGTCTTTTCATTGAAACAATGTCATCCTGAAGGTCCCAGAAGGTGTGCATTTTCAATCAAGGTCCCTATCAGTGGTGGGATTCAAAATTTTTTTACTACCAGTTCCGTGGGCGTGGCAGGGGAAGGTTACTGTAAAATATCCATTCCCTCCCCACTCCAGGGGAAGGATACTTTAAAATCTCCATTCCCTCCCCACCCCACTAACCTGCTTTCCAGCTCTGTTCTCCTGTGCAGGGAAACAAAAGAAGACCCAACCAATCAGCTGGGACTCGGGAGGCAGAGAATAGATAGGGGTGGGGCCAGTCAGAGATGGTATTTGCTGGTTCTCCAACTTACTCAAAATTTCCGCTACCGGTTCTCTAGAACTGATCAGAACCTGCTGAATACCTCTGATGCCTATCTTATGAAACTACTTATTGATGTCTGCCCCAAGGACTATGTTTTCAACAGTAGCTTCTATGTTTAGGGCCTACAATTCCAAACGCTTTGGGTGCATGTGTGGGCTCATACATAGCATTCAATCACAACTCTTTAAAACAGACATGTCATTTCCAGGACTCACACAACAGTTGAAGAGGGAAGGAAGAAGGAAGCCACATAATTCTGGGAAATGATATTGCTGCTTTAAAGAGTTGCCAACAGGTGCTACTAGAGCATTATGCTCTGAGGCCTGTTTTATCTTTCAAAGCAAAGGCCTACTATCTGGAGGCAGCGGCAAAAGTGTCTGCAGCAATGGTCATTCAGCTTCAAAACAGTACATACAATCAGACAAAGCCCTGCCTTACCTAGTATTATTTTTTTCTTTGCAAAATTGCAATTACTTCAGTTATATATTTGCTAAGCTTTATTGTATTCTATTCTTGTTATGATTGTATTTCAGATGTTGCAAACTTCCCAGAATCCAATTGGATTGAGGTAATGAATAAATTTCAGAGAGAAAAAGAGACGGAAAGGATCTGCATCTTCAACGCTTTTGATTTCAGTGACTGCTAAAAGTTCCAAAGTATTATCCAGTATAACAATCCTGATTAAGACAATACAATAAACTTTCACTTGAAATCAGAGAGGAATAGACACAGAATTTAAATTTCACGTCATATCTGCTTTGAAATATTGTATGTACCCATAACAAAATTTAAGGCCAGAACTCATAAGAGGAACATTGTTCCTTATTGTAAAAACTTGTAAGAATTTGTGTGCTCTTCCTATTTTCAGAGCTTCAACTTATTTATGGTAATTCAGATTTTTAGGTAATTACCACAAGAGAGCGCTCCTCAGCAGTTTATAATATCTGAAGAAGTTAGTCCACAGATCCTAACTACTCAAAGGGTGTCAATGTTAAAAAAATGATGGAAAAATATTCTGAAATAATTATTCATAAACCACCAAAATCATAGCAATTTTATAGAATATATACGCAACATGTTAGAAGTAAATAAAATGTTACTAGGAAACAACTTGCATTTACAACTATAAATTACCAAAAGCAGATGCAAACCTTTCACTGATATACAGATAACCTACAACCATTTATTTAGCGACCATTCGAAGTTACAGTGGCATTGAAAAAAAGTGTCTAATGTCCATTTTTCACATTTACAATCATTGCAGCATCCTCCTGGTCATGTGATCAAAATCCAGAAGCTTGGCAACTGGATTTTAGAGGAGGGCGTGGGGATGAGTCAGGAAGACACCAAGGTGCAGGGAGTGATTGGGCCATGGGAAGGGGAGAGGCCAGGAACCTCAGAGAGGCCTCCAGAAAACAACCAGTTGAACACCAGGCTAGAGAAGAAAGGGGAGATGCAGTCGCAGCTGGAGAGCTCAGGCACCCAATTAGAAGTGCGGGGTAGCGAGGGAACACAGCTGCAGCTGGTCAGTGGGGAGGAGGAAGAATTGCCTCCGTCTCCAGATCCCAGAGTATGCGGGACTGAATGGGGCGGGGGGGGACTAGAGGAAGGTGAAAAGATAAAGGTTTCAGATTGGAATGTGTCCCACCTTGCAACAGAGGTTGGCGAGGCTACTAGCAAAGGCAGCCTGGCTCGTCCTAAAGGGCTTACGCTGGCTGGCACACGGAGCAAAGTGACACTGGAAACAACTCGCCTGTTTCCTGTTGTTCATGTGTTCTGCCTTTCTGGCTTCTGCTTCCACACCTGTGCCTTGACCCTGTGACTGGACTTTGGACTTTGCAACTTGGATTTTGGACTTGGACTTGGGTTTCATGCGTTGTGCTCGGAGTGTAAGCTTGTAACTGGTTTTCAGACCGGGAGTGTTGACTTACAGACTTATTCTTTGTCCTCAGACTTGAGGCTGGATTCATTGGGTTTTGTGTTTGTTTAATGAGATGAGCCCTGGAGAATAATATTAGGGGCTTGAAAAGCCTCAATAAACTATCGTGGTGTGCAAATATGTGAGTGTGTTACGATTGTTATACCGTAACAATATACAATTGTTAACTTCACTTAACAATTAATCAAAATAAGGCAGTGGAAGGCACTCCAGCCTGACAGCTTTGTGTTTTCATCTTCCTTTAGCTTTAGCTGAATAGTTTTTCCCTCCAACTCTGGATGGGGGAAAAAGAAGAATCTCCAAGTAATGAGCTATAGTGGTGAAAGCAAATGCTTCTTTTCAGTGAGATATACTAAATAAGGCAAATTTGTTGTACCCAGTAGCAATCCAACACTTAATTTTAAAGAAATTCTTAATTCTTTGTTTTTGTTTAATGTAAGAGTAAACAACAAAGTCCAAATGAATACCTGAAACATGAGAGCAATATAAAACAAACCAATCATACACACGAAATACTGTTTCATCAAAGTAGGTTCAGGCTCCTAGGAAGATTCAACAATCTGTGTATGAACAAAATGCTATCACTCTATATTTTAAATTACAAATTACAGATAAACATAACCTAGTAAATGAAGGCAGAAAGATTCTTATCAAAGGTAACCTTACAGATAACAGAGTTGGAAGGGACCTTGTAGGTCATCTAGTCCAACCCCCCCGCCCAAGCGGGAGACCCTACACCATTTCTGACAAAGGGCAGTCCAGTCTCTTCTTGAAAGTCTCAAGTGAAGGCACACCCACAACTGCTGAGGGCAAGCTGTTCCATTGGTTGATTGTTCTCACTGTCAGAAAGTTTCTCCTTATTTCCAGATTAAATTTCTCCTTGTTCAGTTTCCATCCATTATTCCTTGTCTGGCCTACAGGCACTTTAGAAAATAGCTTGACCCCTTCCTCCCTGTGGCAGCCCCTCAAATATTGGAAGACTGCTATCCTGCCTCCCCTGGTCCTTCTCTTTACTAGACTAGCCATGCCCAGTTCCTGCAACCGTTCTTCATATGTTTAGTCTCCAGTCCCCTAATCATCCTGGTTGCTCTTCTCTGTACTTTTTCTAGAGTCTCAACATCTTTGCCAATACCTTGCCAAATTTCTATGGATAAGAAAGGCAAAATAATTCTTATCAAGTGCTTTTCATAAAATACTTGCAGGTGAGCCTAGCAGAGAGTAAATTGGTACATAATTACCCATATTCTTTGACACATTATGCAAAGTAACATAGCAATAGGAAGAAAGTGTTACTATTGCTTTAGTCATTATGCTAGTGTCAGTTTCAATCTTGATAAAACATCCATCCATACTGGCATGTATGTAAAACATACTCAAGCCCAGAATCTCAAAGAAAAATTAAAATATAAAACAATTAGCTCTTCATTTATTCATCTTGGCTTTCTAAACATATTAACAAAATAACATTTAATAATATATCTCTATGTACCTTCAAATTTCTCACTGGGTCATACAATTACTTTAAAAAAGCTTTTTATTTTATTTTTTGGAACCTAAATTAAAGATCAATCAAACACTCTCCATATACATGAAGAACAATCACATTTAGAGTTTTTGAACTACAAAAATGGACTAATTATTTAAGGGGACTGGTGTTAATAACGGGATACCAAGTGTATGAAGCTAGGACAAGAGTGATTACTAATAGGGGGAGAACATAATATTTGACACACAATGTAAGTGAAATAATGTGATATATCCTTGTTAAACCCAGATGAGCTTAGTTCTTATAGCAATAGCACTTAGACTTATATACTGCTTCACAGTGCTTTACAGCTGTCTCTAAGCAGTTTACAGAGTCATCCTATTGCGCCCAACAATTTGGGTCCTCATTTTACCGACCTTGGAAGGATGGAAGGCTGAGTCAACCTTGAGCCTGTGACACCCAAACTTCCAGACTGCTGGCAGCTGGTATTCAGCAGAAGTAGCCTGCAGTACTGCATTCTAACCACTGCGCTACAGCGGCTTTTGTGGCGCTTATTTTGTATATAAAAGAAATAAATAAGTTTGGTCATAACTTTGATTTACTGCAAGGCAGCATGACATTTTATAAGTGTTCTTGCACACTATTTTATGCTTTTTTATACACACAAACCAATTAAATACTATTTACATATTTCTTCATAGAGGGTGTGTTAATATTAAAAAGCACTAATACACTTTCCTTTGTAAGGCTGGCAAGGCTGCTTTTATTTTTGCTTTATTTATCAAATTTGCAAGGTCACCTGACTCTACAGCAACTCTAGGGAGCAAACAATATTAAAAGCAATTGATAATACCAAAAAAATACAAGATACATACAAGTCTTGCAAAGACTGCAGCTGTTTGAACCCTTTAAGGATAGTATTGTTTGTCTCAACATCTTTTGCAAAGCATCTTTTTGTAACACTTTACCCCATCCTGCTATTTAATACATGAGCTTTGATATATATTATTGTTCAAGTTGCTACTATAAATCATCATAATAAGCATTCAGCTACCACAGTATCAACAGTCATCAGTTCCAAACTTACCTGAAAAACCATAGCGAAGAAAGTTACTTCTTTTTTCCAGCTGAAGAACCCTTGACTCTGACTGTGTTGCACTGTTGAACTTAAAGGACAATTTAATGCATGCACCTGAAGCAAGCCACAGTAGGCAAAGTACTAGAAAAATAAACAGTTGATTCTGGTCCTGTTTTTCTATGCATTTCATTAATGAGGTTATTGAGATCAATCTATAAAAAAGACCGAATATAGCTATGAATAAAGAGAGATGGGGTGGGGGAGTGGAGTGGCCAGTAGCTTACTTTTAGAAAGACTTGGCAAAATCAGTATTTCCATTTACAAACAGTAAGTCAGTCTAAAGAGTATAGCCATACAATTGGCTCATCAACTCAGTCTACTTAGTCCCTCTCCTACTATGGTGGAAAATGTAACTGAGACATCACAGTTCTGTTTTGTGTTGTCATTAAACTGGTCACCACGGCAACTGATTATTGAAAAGACAGATGCAAGGGGAAAAATGAAAAACAGAAAGAGGGTCTGGTTTACTCTAAAAGATGTAGAATAAAATGTGCTGCAATTAGAAGGCTCTTCTGAGTACATCAATACATTATGAATATGACCTGGATAGTCTTAATATGAACTTGTTAATCAGTAATTTGGTTAAAAGATTTTTGAAGGAACTTGGCAAAACAAGTAAGTTTCATAATTAATCCTGAAATTCACTTATCATGTGTATTTTCTAATATAGATAAACTGATCTACCATGTGATTCTGGGTTTTTCCTTAGCTATGACATTTTTACTGCATTGTTGGATCAATGGTACTTAACAGTATAAGAAAATGCTTTGGCTAAAAATTAATAAAGAACTTCTAAAAACACTACAGGTAGTCCTCAAAATAGAACTGTAATGGAGCTTACGTATTAGGGTCACATGGCTTGACAGCCATTAAGTGAGATGCCCTCACTTAAGAGGTGGTATTCAACAGGTTCTGACCAGTTCTGGAGAACTGGTTGCAGAAATTTTGTAGTAGTAGTACTACTTTTGTATAAGTAGTTCGGAGAAACTAGCAAATACCACCTCTGACTGGCCCCGCCCCATCTATTCTCTGCCCCTCGAGTCCCAGCTGATCAGCTGGGTCTTCTTTTGTTGCCCTGCACAGGAGAACGGAGCTGGAAAGCAGGTTAGTGGGGAGGGAATGGGATTTTGCAGTAACCTTCCCCCAGGAGTGAGGTGGAAATGGAGATTTTACAGTATCCTTCCCCTGCCACTCCCATCAAATCCCATCCACTGAACCGGTAGAATCCCACTGTTAGTGACCCCCCCCCTTCTGTTATGGCTGTTAAATAAACATGTGAGTTGTTAAGCAAAGTAGCGGGTACCTCGTCATGGGTAAAGGAAGCCCTGAGAGGCTTAGTGCAGGCTCAGGCCCCACCTACCCTAGGCCTCTCTCTCCCCGAGGCATCTGGTGTTCCACTCCCTGCCTCTTGGGGTCCCTGCAGGCTTTGGCCTGCTGCCAACCCAGCCGCCCAAGGCAACCTAAAGCTAGACAGCAGTATTCTTATGAGCCTGTGTGTTGGGTATATGAATACACCAACTGGTTTGGGTGAATGAATATATAAAACCTAGTTTTAAGCGTTTGCAACTTTAAGCTCCAAACTGCAATGTCATTGCATAATTATGGGTGCGGTTGCAGGCTGCAATATTAGGCAGTGAGAGAGAGACGTAACACTTCCTGGTTTCTGATCCTGGTTTCGAGTCCCTGGTCTGATTGGTGGTTCCTGGTGTTACTGATCTCTGGTCTGTCTGCCTATTGTTTACTCCTGTATGAGATGTCTACTGTGCAAGATACTTCTCTCTACTGAACACAAGGACTGTTTGCTTGGTGAGCTGTGGATTCAGCATTGTTTTTGAGAGAAAGGTATCAAGAAGATTTACAAGCAGATAAAGACATTGTATATTACTGTTTAAAAGACTAGGTAACTGGATGGATATACTGGATACTGACATATGGATTGAATGACTATTCTTAATGTCTGTGTGAATTAAATACCTATTTAAAACCACAAACAGTGTTTTTGTCTCAAGTGTGTGTATACTCTTGGGCCCAGCCTCACTCTCATTTGGCTGCCTGGCTTGACTGCTGCTGTGCACTCAGCTCGGGGGTTTATCCCCAAACACTAACACTGTGTTTTAATGAGGGAAGCTCTTTAAAAAACAGAGCCAACCACAGACTCACGAGAATACTACCTGCTTGCAGAATAACATGAGGTTGCCATAAGCAGGAAGCCTCTGTAAGAAAAGTGAGCCTAGCATTGAATCGGCTGGATGCTTCTGCAAAAAAAAGAACGATAAGATGGGTGCTGTTGGGCCCTGGAGCAGGCTGAGTCCTTCAAGTCCCTTGGGTGGTTTAATGGAAAGTAGGTCTCAGCCTACAGGCTGCAACAGTCCTCCAAGACATCAATAGCTTTTGCTGTCCAACTTTAGGATACCTTGAGTGCTAGATGACCTGGATTGCCAGGTTGGGAGCAGCCCAAAGGCTGATGGTGGGATGGGGATTGCTGCAGTATCCCTGTGGTTGGTCATAAGGGTGAACATGTGTGTGCTGCAGTGGTTTTAATTTTGAAACAACGTCAGTAGTTTTGGGGTGGGTCTGTCATAACTTCCAATGGACGTTAAGTGACCAGTTGCATCTGTACAATGAAGGACAATTGCCCCCCTCCAAACAGATTAGTTTGTCCTCTATAGATGTCATTTTGGACACTAATAATTAATACAGATAAAGAACATCTTTTACCTCAATATTTTATATACATAGGTCAATTATTATAATTTTTGCTCCATATTCTTCTTTTTGTCTTGCATCTTCAATGCTGTCATCATTATCATAAATCAATTGAAGCTTAGACAAAATTTCTCAGCATCTAAAGCTAACCCTTTTATTTCTCTTACCTTATGTCATCCGGACATAATTAATAGGGGTATAAACAATGAATATTAATACAGGACCATAAAAAATCATGAATTTAGAAAAATGGGACTAAACTCTTTAAGTCTGCTTAGTACAGATTCCGAATCTAGGTGCCTTGAAGCAATTGGGGACTGATTTTGTATTTATTCAAGACAGAGCAAAGAACTTTTAACACAATCACAGGTAGTACTCAAATTATGACCTTTTATTTAAAGATGGTTCGAAATTATGAAGGTATTGGGAAAAGTGACTTATGATGCATTCTCTAAGGTACCACCTTTGAATCATCCCTATGGCCACATGATAACAATTTGGATGCTGAACAACCAGCTTGCATTTTCAATGGATAGAGTGTCTTGCAGTCAGGTGATTACATTTTGCAATCTTCCTAAACTGGCTTCCAACAAGCAAAGTCAATTGTGGAAGCTGGATTCACTTAATGGCCACATGATTCACTTAACAACCATTACAACCTTGGTAAAATGGTTGTAAAATCAAATTCAGTCACATGACTTGCTTAATGAACACACTGCTTAGTGACCAAAATTCCAATTCCAATTGTAAGTCAAGGACTATCTGAAACTGTTATTCAAACTGTTTCTCATGCTGCATAGCAGCAGCATTGAAAAGGGAAAAAAATGATACAATTTGTATAAAACAAATTGAAGAGGGGAATTTGATGATTAACTGATTTTCCTTTAATTTGACGATTTTGATTATTTCATTAATTGGGTCAGCTATTTCCATGGCCTCCAATCATGTCTTTGAAGGATACTGGACAGTTCCCCCACAACTATAATACTCACCTTAATTTTATTTCTAAAATTAAGGTTGAATAAAGCAATTTTATAAAATAAGAATCCTCCTATGCCCTCTGCCATGACAGATGTCTTGACAATCTTCAATAGATATTTCACTGAGAAATAATACACAGCACAAATCTTATTGCTTCATAAATGGAGGAGACATGCTTTAGTATATTTTCCTGAATAAAACAATTAGACAATTATAAATTATGATAAACACAGAACTGCCCTTCTAATAGTATGGCCATGCTGAATTCTCACCCCACCCTATCCCCATTACATGAAGCAATTTAGAAACTATATTGTGATATTAATATGATGGTTTCCTTGACTCTTGGTCATTAGCTGAAGTTTGATGGTTTTCCCTATTCCAGATTAGTAACTGAAGACAACAGAATTTTCTGAGCTAAAGATGTGGAATGTAAAAAAATAAAAATGTAAAAAAGACTGAAAAGGAAGGAAAACATGTTTCTATCCACTTAATGTGAAATCCAATAGTGAGAGACTAGCTTTCCTTAAAAAGAACTGATTTATTCCCCAATTTTTTTTTCAGGGCCATCACACCTCTAAGCAGAACATAGAGTTTTATACTATCCAAGTAGCAGGAAGAAAATTGAAAACAAAAAAGCTGCTTTTAACACACATACAGTTTGTGCATTATTCTTAGTATATACTTGCCTAAATTCAGCAGAAATTTATTCTTAAAATACTATAGCTAGATTTAGGTTTTCATTAATTGACTTCAAATACCAAATACCTTGAAAAATTATGTGCAAACTAGTTTGGAACATTGAAAAATGTATTACATGACCAAAATGTAATTTAAAAGAATCCATATGTACTTTCCCATATCTACATACATTTCAAACAACCAACATAAAGTTACAGCACCATAGATGATTGCTTTTCAGAAAGCCATTTTTAGTGTGTTTTTCTATATATAAATAAAATGGAGGTCAGAGGATTATTATTTTGTTTAGATCGCAGAAGGAAAAAAAGATTATGTTTGCACAGTAAAACAAGATTTGACTCTAAAGCACTACAGACATATGTTAACCTAAAACTTGCTATGTTCATGCAAAAATAATAAATAAATAATACATTTATTTCACAAAACAAACACATCATGGACTTGTACTTCTCTTATGACAACAGTACCGAGTGATTCATTCAAACATTTGCCAGTTGTTTAATATATGCACAACTACTGCAAATTCTAATATACAAATTATCTAAGAACTAGCCACTAAAAATAAGAGCAAGCACATTTGTCTTAACTTGACTATTCTGCATTTTAACATGCCAAAAAGAAACATGTAAGTCTTGATTCTTAAAATATTTACCTTTAATATGAAATGATGCCAACTGACAGTTTACTGCATTGACAGTCGGTAGTTTTAAAATTCATGTTAAAATGGTGTCTGAAGGCTTAAACAGACATAAATAAATTTAATTAAATTATTAAAATAGGCTGAATACTGGGAAATATGCTGGGAATTACCAGAAATGTTTCCTATCTGATGCCTGAGAATGCAAAATTCAAAACAATTCATCTAACAGTGTATAATTTTCAGTAAATGTTAGGAGCGTATCATCAGCCACTGCTATGTTTGCTGCTTAGCTGAAATCATTACAGGAAGACAAAAGAATACTATATCAGTCCTGATACACTGATCACATAAAATTCAAAATTATAAATATTTACAAGAGGGAGATGGATTTCCTAGCCAACTGTTGCACTTGTTGCAAAATGAGGCAGTTTAAATGGAAATAAGTAAAGACAGGTCAAGTTCAGGATCCACACTATCTGTACTTAAGTAAAGACAGCTTCATTAAATGGACTGAATATTATTATATATATAACGAAACATAATTCAATCCAGTTTAATCCTGATTGGTAGTGCTCTAAATGCAACACTGACTAAATATCAGAAGACTTCCACAGTTAGATTTGACAACTGGTCTTTCAATAGAAAGAAATATATATATATATATATATATATATATATATATATATATATATATATATATATATATATATATATATATATATATTTATAAATTCGTTTCATCCCAAGAAGGATCGTTCATACTCTTTAGAACTTTCCGGACAAGCTTTTCAAGCTCCTTACGAGCTCTTTGCTCTTCTTCCAGTGATTTCTTCATCTTTTTATTATCCTGACCAAAAAACAAAACACCAAAATACATCATGACAATTTGTTTTAAATGAGTAAAAACATTGTTTTCCATGAAGAAATTGGCTTCTACAATGAGGAGACTTTCAGAGTATATTGCTATAGATTTGTGCTCTCTTGAAATAAGTTTATCAGTAAAGAAACCTTCTTTTTTAGTTCTGAGCTCAGCATAATATTTTCATTTTGTAAAATCCTCTAAAAATGTTATAAGTGCAAATTAGGAAAAGAATTATCTTATCAGGAGAAGCTACAGTTGATATTTGATAGATGCAAACTGAGAAATAAGAGGAAATATGATGAAACATATTTCACAGGAGAATAGGGAGTCAAAGTAACAAATTCTTATGTTCAAGATTTTATTAATTTACAAAATAATTATCCAGAACTTTCTTGTGAGATAAACACAACTACTGGCTGAAATTGGAGGTCTTAAAGAATGATTCTTCCATAGTTAAACTCAGAAGCAGTACGTTGTGGCAGGTGTTTCAACCTCTGATGGGCCAGTGAATTTTTCTTAAACTGGAATTAATAGTTTGTGTAGATTGCATGCCTATATTTGCCTTTTACCTAACGTGCTCAAGGGAAGATATTTCTTCCTCCTCAAATAATATTTCCTGCTGACTTGTATTCAAACCACATTCTGACTCACCCCGATCTCTTCATTGAGCCTTAAGAGCCTTCACTGAGCCTTGCAGCTGTGTTGCTCAATGTCAGTCCAGTCTCTGATAATCCCTATCTCATCCATGACCTAATATTCTGATAGGTAGGTGTGAGACTCTACATGAGCTTGAGCCCCAGAGATCATTTGGAATTGCTGCTACTGCTGCTACTATATCAACCTCCCTACTGAGTAGAAGATTTCCTGCTTGTGTTGCTTGTTGCTTTCCTGCTTGTGTTGCTCTGGATTGGCAGTGCAGTTTACTGGACTTAAGTTGTTGTGGGGACATAATCCAGCTTTTCATAAGTACAGACTTGGAGGCAGAGAAGGAATTCATGACTCCCAGAGCAACTATGAATTCAATTCAGTTTACTGAGGGCCTAATCCACACATGACCTGTTTGGCCTGGGTTTCACCTCAGGATAATAGCAATGTCATCTGGCATTATTAGTGCCTTGTAATGGAAGAATCAGTCACTGTTGACCTGGCTACTTTTCACTGCAAGAAGGACCTAATTGATCTGTCCCAGAGATGTAATGTGCCTAATATGATTCTTGTTCCTGAGGCTTTGATGTATAATCAAAGTCAGGTCCTAGTGGCTGAAATGATAGGGAGATGACAGTCTTAAACTGGATCGTGCTTGGGAGGATTATAACTGGGTGGGCAAACTTCAGGTCCCTTCTCTAAAACAGTGCCATCTGTAAGGACTACAAAGGCATTCCTTTTTTGTCAGGCACTTGTCCTCTGGAATTATCTCTCCCGTCTTCTATATTAGTTTGTTCCTGAACTTGAAATGCCTTTGAAAAGGTATTAAAAACCTATCTCTTTCCTTGGGTCCTGGGGTCAGGATAAAAAGAGTCCATCTGGAGGAAGTTAATAACTGAACTGAATGTTTCTTTTCATTTTAACAGAACTGTCTACCAATATTTGTTTATTCTTAGTTTATTGTAAACTGTCCAAAATCACATTTGGGTACTCATATAAATTTAATAAATATTCAATTCCTGTTCATATTTTTACTTATAAACTACACACGCAGAGAGAGAGAGAGCGCTTAAATTGCCAAGATTCATATTAGATTGGATTACCTATACAATCGATTATGCATGAAGGTTGCTTAATTTCTAATTCATTAGTGAATTGATATTACATATTGATTTTCCTGCTAATTCAGAAGCACAGTTTTAAAAATAGCCAACCTGTTTTTGACATAACTGCCATATTCTATCATCTTATTCTCAATTGTAAAATATATTATGTTTTACCAACCTGTCTTAATTCCTGTACTTCATCCCTCAATGCATATACTGTGTCAACAAGACTTCTAAAATAGAAAATTAAGATAAAATACTATAAACACATATAAAATTGTATTTTACATCAAAAAATTATATAATGTGGGATGAAAAAGATACAGAAGAAGCTATTGAACCTGCTCTATTTGCAGTAAATTTGGGGCTTTTCTGGTATTTCTTTAAGACTTTGGCGGGCACAGGAGAGGGAATAAGCTTATGAAGCTAATTACTATAAAGTAACTTGGATTAGGGATGGTTCTGCTATCAAATGCTGTTCAATTCTATCTGTTGCAAACTTTTTTTAAAATAAAGCATTTCAGATGTACATTTATATAAAAATAATATAATTAACAACAACAAAACACCTGCAATCCTACATACAAATAAAAACAGAAATCCCAGGGTACTCAAGAACGCCACCTTACCACAACACTGATCAACTCCCAGCTGGCACAAGGGCAAAAGAAGATGCAAAAAGAAAAGTTAGAGAACCCAAGATTACTAGAATTGGTCTAAACGGGCAACAGTGGACTGATGGGCCACATTTCAGGCAATTAAGTAATGAATTTCTATAGGATATACATATATACAGTCACATGAAAAAGTAAGCACACCCCATGTAAAGTTTTTTTTTTTTTAACAAATGGGGACATATTCATATTTCACCTTCATTCAAATAGCATTTAAAGATAAAGTTCATGTAATTTAATAATAAAAACTATGACTTTACAATCATTTATTCAATAAAAAATTAAGACATTTCCTTCTGTGGAAAAAAATAAGAACATCTTTGGCAATAATCCCCTGGTATTACTCCTTTTAGCAGAAATAACTTCAAGTAGGCATTTCTTATAATTATCTTTGACACTGACTAGGAAGAATTTCCAGTCCTTGACACTGACTGGGAAGAAATTTTCCCTACTCCATGTAGATTTTTTTCAACTGTGCAGTGTTTGAGGGATTCCCTGCATGTACCACCCATTTCAAATTATCCCAGGACATTTTGATGGAATTTAGATAGGGCCTTCCAGAACTCAATTTTTTCAGCTATCCCTTGGTAGATTTACTAGAATATTTGTTGTCATTATCATGTTGTAATTATCGTGAGTGTCAGTCTTCTGACAGATGGCCTCACCTTATCCTCAAGCACCCTTTGGTGTAAGGAAGAATTCATAGTGGATTCTATGAGGGTTAGCTGTCCAGCCCTTAATGCAGCAAAGTAGCCTCAAATTATGAACATATTCACCAATGTGCCTTACAGTTGGTGTAGATCAGGGGTGTCAAATTCACGGCCCATGGGCTGGATGCATCATGCGCTGGCCACGCCCACACTTGGTTTAGCAAAAGGAAGTTGCAATATAGCACATGATGACGCCGTGATGATACAAGTTTGACATCACTGGTGTAGATTCTTCTGGTGAAAGGCTATCTTTAGTTTTGCCAAACATATATTCTGGTATTGTGGCAAATGACTCTAACGTGCCTCTTTTCCCCAGAGTACATTGTTCCAGAAATTATAAATTATTCATGAGCAAACTTTCATCTTGCTCTGATTTCTTTCTGGGCAGCAAAGGTTTCCTCCTGGCATACTTCCTGTGTAAAAGTAATTTATCTTTCAATTGATAAGAGTCATGCATTTTGGCATGAATAATGTTGAAAGCCATCTGTAAACCAGATGACAACATTCTGTAATTTAAGAGATTTCTTTCCCGCACCCTATATTCTGCTCTTGGGTTGAACTTATAGGGACAATCACACCTGTACAAGTTGGCAGTTGCTTGAAATCTCCAGTTGTAGATGACCTTCCAGATTAACAAATGATTGATATCCCATTGCTTGGCAATATTTTTAAATCCCTTCCAAGACTCATAGGTATCTATAACTTACTTTCTGAAAATCTCAGAGAGAGCTCTTATAAATCAAGGCATGGTGATACTTCAGCAACAAAGAACAAATCAAATTAACTGTCTGAGATTTCAGTAAGACAGTTTTGTCCCCTAGGCTCTCAGACAATATTCTAATCATCGGCACCTTATCTAGTACACAGGATTCTAAGATAGAATTTTAGATATGCGAAGTAGAGACAAATGTACGGGTGTACTTACTTTTTCCACATGTGAAATCTGTATTTATGTTTATTTAAACAAATGGAGTACAAAATGTAAATGGTGCAGGATATATTGTATTAGATCCTCTTTATCAATATTGTTGAAATGAAGTTTAAATATCTGTATGTTGAAACATGAAAAAGTCAACAATTTCTATGTGGTGTATTTACTTTTGGCACTTGACTGTATATTCCATACTTCCTTATTATTGAGATACTTACATAACAATGCAAATATTACACACACACACACACACACACACAAAATGATATATAAACTGTTTAAAACTTTGTTTCAAAGAAATCATCTTACTTTTCTTCTATCACAGTTTGACCATTACTTTTTGTTTCTTCTACAATAATTTTTTCTTCCTCTGGAAGTAGTACTTGGGGAGCAGATTCTTTACGGGAGTCTAGTATAAAATGATAATAGAATTAAAAGACAAAACATACTTTTAGGCAGATATTATAATTAAAGTTCATAGGAGCAGTTGATCTTTTATTTGCTTATATATTTTATAGATATGCATTATGTAGCAGTCACTGTTTATTATCATTGGCTTCAATAAGAAGGGTCGACAAACTATGATGTAAATTTTTCAACCAGCATTAAATTAGGCAAAAACTGCCAAGTTAAACTAACTGTGTAACTGTTAGATATAAAGCTAGTAAAATAAGCAATAAGCAATGATTATAAAATATTCTGTTGCTCAAGAAATTATTGTGATTATTAAATACGTTCAGTTAAGATTATTATTTTAGAAAGTGTCTGAAGATGTTGCTGGTAGCTACAAACCCGGTTATATATAAAAACAATTTTCAAATTATTACTGCACTGCTATCAAACAATTCTAATTACTACAGTTGACTTCAAGTGTCTAAATATCTTGAAATTTAAATGTCTTTACTAGTACGGTAACCATATTTTTCTGAAAAAAATAAAAGGATAAACTTGAAAGGGGATCAAATCTGAAAGAGGTTCATAAGGATAAAAACAAATGTTTATACTTATAACTTTGCTTTAGAAAGGAAAATTTAAGACCAAATCCAAGAAAAAAATTACAGAAACACATTTTCTAATAAAAATATCCAAAATCAATTCATGTAAACTTATTTTTAAAACACAATTCAATTTCCATATTTTTCACATAAACGTGAAAGGCTGTGTATCAATCAGTATGTTGTTGTATGTTAAAGTTAAATAACCAAAATAAAGGACAAAAGTGAATTAAAAATAAATAAATCTAAAAGACAGCTTTGTGATATAAAGGATTGTCTTTTATAATACGAGATATATAGTCACTATACTTTAAAATAATCTTTCACATCTTTGTGCCACCCATATGTTATCACTGCCCTTAATCTTCAACCAACATAACTTTTCACAGCTTTTCTTCCCACTGTTTATTCTGTGGTAAAAGACTAGTACTTTATTGATAACATTCTGAAGAACAAAAACCAGCATATTCAGAGGTGCAATTCCACTGCAAAAAATACTACTATCACACAACCTGTAAATTTAGTTTATATAACTAATTATAATTTATAAAATTATACTAATTTTATAAGCGTAGTGATAGCAATATTTTCCTGCAATGGAATAACATTTCTGACTCTGCAGAGTTTCTGAATACTTAACATGAAGTAAAATTCTATTTATCATTGGACAAGGCACCAACTTATCAACTAAATAGCTGGGGAAAGGATCATTATGATACAGATTGAGTCAGAAATGTTAAAAATATTTTTAAAAATATTAATTCTGCATATAGAATTAAAACAAAACTATGGTACAAACATATTGCAAGTGAATTCAAAATAAAAACTTAAAAGTAGATTGAAAAAATAGTGATCTGTAGTGAGACAGATGTTAACTGAAGGAAAAACTACACAAAACAATGTTTTAAAGTTAAGTTACTCAAACAACTCAGGAAAGTCATTTCAAATGTAAAAACATGGCAGAAAGGAAAAGAGAAGGATTGAAATTAAATAATGGAGGCACAATCCTTGGGTTATGAGAGAAAACTAAAGAGTATATAAAACTATTACTAGAAAAATACCAATAATTTTAAAGTAGGATGATGATTTCTGAGAAAAAATATTAACTTTATTCTGAGAGCCACAGATAATTCACTTAATATTAAGCCTAGGGGTCCATTATCTTACAAGTGGTACCACAACCCAGTTAACCTTTAAATAAATAGTCATTTATATCCATTGAAATTAATAAGAAAAGATATTTAATAAGGTATATCAGATCAAGTTTTCAAAGAGGTTGATGATGCAAACCTCAATTAATTCACTGTTACTTAATCCAGTCTTCTTTGGAAGCATGTGAAACCATATGAAAATGTCATTTCTGCCGCAAATACATATTACCCAATATAGAAACATGTTTAAAGTTTTGATTCCATTAACACAGAAAGAAATTTCACCAGGGAATGTTTTGCCAAAAAATCCAATAAAATATAAATAATACGTGACTGAACTCCAATGTTCAATACAATTTTCAAAATGGCAATTTCCTTTTGCAACGTAGCATAGGAAAGCAAAAAACCCCATTCCTACCTGCTATTATAATCCTCATTATCACATAAACACACCTGCCCAAGTACGTTCCGCTTGCAGGTTTAAAAACATCCCTTTTAATGTTACCTTTAATTTCAACCTTATTGCAGAAATAAACCCAAAAGACAATGATAAAAATTCCAAGAGCTGCAAGAAGTCTGTAGATAGCAGCACTTTATTACTAATTGATTAGCCCAAAGGAAAAAGAAGAAATTGTTAGACAGCAAATAAAACAACCACAGTAAAAACCAATAATTATAATATTGGAACAGTCAAAGTATGGCTTATTTTAAAAATAGTAAAACAAAACTTAGCCAGGTTAAGGGAAATAACATCACAATAATTGGATTACAAAGATTAATAAAATGGATCTAGGTAAGCTGGAAATCTGACTAGATGGGACATTATTACCTGCAGCTGGGTGTCTTTATAATTGCAGCAATATAACAAAACATGGGTTTAATGTTTCAGGAAGTCTGTAACATATTGTCCAGTAAAAGAATTTTTGCTGTAAGCCCTGAAAAATAAACAGCTGGTATTTAGGATTTCTTTATTCCTCTTAAAGAATGATCAGGCAACCTTTGCCAAATTGGTTAGATATACATTCGATTATATATGGATGTTCTAGAAATCTACTTTCTGTATGTAAAGAGTCTCTTGGATTTGCATGATGGAAAAGAAAGAATGCAAGGATACTAGCACAGATTTCTCAAATTCTGTTGTATCTGAATCCATAAAATGAGGCACAGATTGATGTGAATATCTCTATGTATAAAATCAAGATTTCGTTGGCATTTCAGATTGAAATTTTATTTTCAATTTTATATGTATGTAAGCTTATGGGTTTTCAGGCTTTGTAGAACTACCTACTTCAGACTTGCACAGACTTCACTTCAGACTCCCATTCTACCTTCACAAATCTAACCAGATTAAACATTAACAATCTGTGGATTCCTCTTCATTTCTTGTGATTCCCCAAAGGGACTCAATTTACTTCCTTAAAGATTAACTTTTTGGTTTAATCACAGCATATCAGGAGTTTAGAAATTTGTTCAATAAGCATGCCATTAAATTTTTAAACTAGGGGAGATTAATAAGTACAAACGCATCATAAAACACTCACACTCAAATTTTTCTTAGAGATAACTGACATTTAAAAAGAGGAAACACATTTGATAAAAAACAATGGCTATTATTATTAATGCATTCTGCCAAGCATCTGTGATGACTTGAACTCCAAAAGTAGAGTCTATTGTTTATATCTGATCAAAGTCCCAGGGGAACATAAATCTTGTTCTTCAGTAGATTTCTGTGTTCCTAGCCATTTATTTCCAATGTCTGCCCTACTGTTTCTGTCAATCTTCAAGGTTTAGGCCTGCTATCTTTATTTTGTTAGAAGGAGAGGTTTAATTGAATATTGTAACAATATTGGACTGGATAAATAATGTATCAGAAAAGTTACTGTATATCTCACTAAACCAGCCTTCCATATTTTTGATAATAGCATGAATCTAATAATTGCTGTTGAGAAATAGATACTTTGGAGCTCTCAAAGAATAATTTTTTTTTTTCCAACAGATCCACACAACTCTTTAAAATTAGATGTAACCTATATTAAAACTTGATACTGGAAAATGTCCTTGAAGTTCTTGATGTGGTTTCATGTCTTTATGAGGAAAATGCTGAGAGATCAGATGCAGGAGCTGATGATGGACATGCCCGTATGTATTTTGCTTAAAGTAATGTACTTCTAAGCTATCCAAAAAGAAGAAATGAAAACATGTAGGTTTTTTTCCCTCCATATTTTGTAGAATTTAATATTTTTTCCCTATTCCTACACATTTCTTTTTAAAAGTTGCTTGCATAGGAGATAAGACTAAAGTTTAACCACTAACCATGTTTTGTAAAAAGCTTTGGCAGTAGTGCCATTGGACTAGCCTATGATATGTGCATGTTTGAAATCTGTAAAGAAGATAGTGCAGGCTTGGATTGTCTTACGGTAGCTATATTTATGAGCACTATATGGTCCAGAACCCATACATCTGTTTGGAGGAGTAGAAAAGAGGATAAGACCACAGGAATCAAAGCACCATCTAAGGAAGTTTCTAGAAATTGGTCACTTTCTTTCATTGGTTCCACTTCATCAATGGACACTGTTTCCAGATCTCTTGAATGCAACAATAACATTTTTTTACAAATAGTTTAAGACACTTAACAAAGATGCAATGTTTTCTTTATTGCAACTAAGTATTCCTTGAAAAATGCCTTGTATGGAAAGATGCCCAATCTTTAACAGGGAGATATAGCGCTTTAGATTCAAGCCAAAAAGACCCTTCAAGCATTCAGATCTGTTCAACTAAGACTGTCATAACTTCTAAAAGAAGCAGTAACAGTTCTCAGGATCTTGCAGTGATTATTCACAGGTCTTCTACAACTAATGACAGTATTGTTCGCAATAAAAATAATAGACTAAATGAAGGAAAATACAGAACACAGGACACAAACAGAGCAACCATATTCATTTTATTCACATAAGAACTAGCAGTCTAGTATTGTTAAAGTACTGTATCATCCCATAAAAAAGGAACTTTGAAAAACAATCATACATTTAAAAAGGAATATTCTTAAAATGGAATTAGAAGTCCACAAACTTGGTTTCAGCTTGGCAACCAGATAAATGACAACATATGCAGTCAGAATCCATTTGAAGACATCCATTTTAAAATATATCAAAATTAATGTTCACAAAAGATTCAAAGTCCTCATCTTACATCAACAAGTTTCAATTAATCCATGAGAACAATGAAAGAAAATGAGGGAAGAGAGAAATGGAACAATTTTCAATCTCTGTAAAAAATTATCTAAGAAGCATAAATTCACTTAAACGAAAATAATACCACCAGTGGGTTTAAGACTGTCCTTAGGATCAGTCTTTTGCACATAAGTTTAATTCTCTACTGAGCACCAACAAAAGGGAGATGAAACACTTTCGGCATATCTCTAAGGAAAATCAATATACTAGTAGGCACCATCAAGGCTTAATTTAGATACAGATAGTCCCTGAGTTAAGAATATCTGACGCAAGCTGAAACTTAACAATGCTTCAGAAACCATGAAACCACATGTTTTTAATATACCACCTGTTCAGCTGAAAGCATTACACAGTTCAGCACTGGCTAGAGGAAGGACATGCTGTCCGCCATTTTTAGTAATTAGGCAATCTGTTTTTAAGTACAAGTTCTGACTTAAATACAAATTCAGGTTAAAGGCAGTGTTAAGGAATGGAACTGTTCTTAACCAGGGACTGCCTATGATATAAAAGTAATTCTGTAAAAGTACAGGACATTCCTATATGAGTAAGCCCCTAATATAGGTTACGATGGATTATTTATTTATTTTTGAACAAAGAGCAATTCAGAAGCTATATTATATGATGTCAAAACTGTTTGTGGTTGTATAAAACTCATTAATTTCTTTCCATTCTTGCAGTTAGGCTTTTCCAAAGCAGTGTTAATAGTTCAGAATGTTCTGCCAAAATTTTTATATATATTTGCATTTGGTATAAATACAGAAACGAAATGGGTATATATTTCTATTTAATTTAATTTATTCCACTTAAAATATGTGTGTTGAATTTTGTTTATAAGTTATTAAAATCAGAAGGGATCTCAAGGTGGGCCTTTCATCATCAATAATTAAAAATGATCTCAGTTACCCATAACTTCTCAGACTTTTGATTAAGATAAAGTATAGTATCTCAATCGTTCTAGTTTTCTTGTTTTGGGCTTATTGAATGTATCATTTATCCATCTTTGAACTGACAGAGAAATATCAGTTTAAAAACTGCTGCCCCATTGCTGATTCTGTCCTGACATAATTATTTTCTAGCTGGACAAAAAATATTCACTAACTATTCTTAGGTTTTGTACAATTGTTTTGCATTGTGGGTCCAAAAACAACCCATGAGGGGACAGACACTGGGGTGTGCGTGTTATGGGGTAAAGCAATAGGTAACCCTCCCACTGCACTACTACTCCCTCAATATCTGTTGGATTACTAACAGCTAAGGAACATGGAGTGGTTCTGAGGTATGGAAGGAATTTCCCTCCTGCTTCACAGCAAAGTCTCTCACTCACCCATAGCATCTGATTGAGGGACTTTTGAATTTAGTCCAGTTTAAAATTTGGTTTCTCCCACAACTCAGAGATTTCATGGGAGGGGGATGTCCATAGCAAACAAAAGTAATCAATAAATGTTGGGCTGATTCAACCCCCTAAGACAGAATGGTTGACGAAGTGTATCAAATTGTATCTACAACTAAAAATATTTCAGGATAAGAGAAAAAAAACTTTAAGATGAGAACAGCTAATGGCCACTTAAAGTGCCTTAAGTGTGGGAAAGGGGTCAAATGAGGGCTTATGGCATCAGAAAAAAAGAGAGGAAGGGCATTTTTAACCAAGTAAGAAAAGACCCCTAAAATGATTTCTGCATCTACAATCCTCTGACAGTCGAAATGCAATCAACCAAGAGTCGAGGACATAGTTTTAGAGGAAGGGAATAATCAAAATCACTCTAGCTTAAATGTACCATTATCATGCAGTTAATTACAAAATACAGAATCCTACCCAATCCAAACTAAAGACAGCAAGAACAACAGATACCTATCTGTAGATAAAGCAGCTGGCTTGTTTCCTTTATTTTGTCTCTGATGATAAATTAATTCAATAAATAAACAAATAAAATATATGCTAAAGCAACTGACGGGAACACTTTTTCCATGTAGGATGTCCGAGGTGAAGTCACTAAGATGATCTAGTAATGATTTTTCACCAAAATCAGCATGACTTTCGACCAATGTCTAGCAATCAGCCCTATGCCATGAAATGATTGTTGTGGGGAAAAAAGTAAAACAAATACTATGTATGCTGTGCCTTGAACTTCTGAATAAAAGGTGAGATGTACTTGTAAATCAAATGAAAAAACAGGCTGTATAAGCTTCCCCACATAGCTACATAGAGAATTAAGGCTATATAGTGCTAATTGAAAAGCAGGATCATTTATTACTAGTTTTCATTATTACATGTACTAGTAAAGGAATTATTCTGGGAGTTCCCAAACTAAATATACTAAGACCTCAATACTTTTATTTATCCATGTGCACCATCTTGTTCTCATAAGTTGATGAGATAAGTTGACAATCCACCTATCAACTTTCAAATCCAGTTTAAAAATTCCTGACAAAACAATTCCCTGTGTTTGCTGACAGGCCAAACCTTACTTTCATTGATCCCAGCCTTCCCTATCTTCCCTGAAATCCCCCACCCTCAGAAGTTTCTGGAAATTGAGGGTGCACTGGGAATGGTATCAAACTACAGGTGAAGAGGTTTGTTGTGAGAAATAGTCACCTTTAACATGAGTAAAAAAAATTAAGACGAAAGTCATGGTATTTAATTCTGAGACTCTTTCAATGTCAAATGTTCAATATATAAACTTACTTATTTAAGGTGACTACAGAAAGTAATTGTAGAAATTAAACTTTGAGATCTGCATCTACATCTTAACAAAAAATATTTTAAACATTTATTTGCACAACATTGATTTTCTATGGATTTTATTCTACTTACAGTGGCTGTTTCACCTTATACTTCTAATCAACCATCTTCAATTTTTAACTATGAACATTTTCTTGTGAAAATAACCATCAAAATCCATGTTACTAAACAGATATACTAGAGACCATTTTAAGGCAAACAAGATTACCAAATATTCTTTATTACTAAGAATGAAACTGGGCATAAACTCAATGAAAGTTAATAAAATTCAATGCCTGATCATATGCATGCTTACTCATAAACACTGTCATTTGATAGTTAATTACTAATTAAATATATAAATGATTGCAGCATCATAACAATATACATTGCTAATATTGTATATTTACAATAATAGCTCCCAATACTTTGATAATTCAAAAAATAAGTTCTTAGATAAAGTTACATTCTTTTCATTTTAGGAATGAACAGTAATACTTCAAAGTGGTACCCAGACCATAAATCCCTAACTGGTGATGTTCACATAAAAAACAAATAAGACAAATTGTACTAGTATAGAGGGGTTGCCAACCCCTTGGGCAGTTACCCTGGTTCATACAAATACAAAGTTTAAGAACAGCAATATAGGCAGTAATTACTTTACAAATCCAGGTAGCATGCTGATAATCTTACGAATATTAAAGAGTCCATTTGTAAACATGTCTCAATCCAATTTCTCAGAGATGCCACACTGGCACTACTATATGCACAAATCTTCCCTTTTTCATTTGGAACTGTACTGTGGATGCAGTTCTGCTTACCCCATTAATAAACTACTGAAATAACTGTCAGAAAATATATAATACCTGGACACCATACAAATGTCTCCCACTTCAAGAACTGACCCATGTCAAATGTGTGCAACTCTTCCATATGAGATATTCAATGCACTTGTTTGGACTAACCCCCCCCCCCCAAAAAAACCCTTAGCTTTTCTCTGGTGGCATGCCCGTCTTTTCTTTTTCAAACTCAACAATTTCATCTGAATATAGATGAGCTGTAATTCATCTTAACTGTTAAGAAAGAAAGAAGCAAATATAAAGTCAGTTTATCAAACAGGCTTGATTTCACTAACATGGTTAAATTAACCACAGTTAGTTTTATAATTTGGACAAAACGATAAAAAAAATTCTTAATTTACAGTAGAAGTTTTCCACTTTGCAGTTCTGTGGGAGGAAGGGCAGAACAGGGAAGATTTACCTTGTTTTGCTAATGCATTTGAAATGAAATCAATGAGATTCTCCTCTATAATATTAGAAATTAATTCTGTAAAAAACAGATTTTCAATAAGCTAAAAATCTGAAATCTAACAAAATCTGTTTCAACATGAAATAATTCCTCAAAATACAGAAGGCAGCTACTCAGATATACTCAAGTCCTAAATTAATTATTTTATTTTTGGTTTCCATTCTGGTCACCTTCAAAAGATTATTTTAAATAAACAATATTTTAAACCAGTCTGCTTTTTCTCCTATTTCTTTCTCTTTCTCTCTTTTTTGGCATAACTTCAATAAAAGCATAAACTAGTAAATACAAAATGTATTAAAATATACATAACAAATACTTTGAAAAATGAGCAAAACACTTCAGCTGTTATAAGCTACCACACACAATTAAATACAAACTGTACAATACAATGCACATTCAGATATACATCTATATTTGCTTTCAAAAGCCTATAACTTACTTTTCCATTCACAAATAAAATGCAAAGTTTCTCTCTCTCTTTATATATACATATGTTTTATATCACTATGTACACAATATATTGTGTTTTGGCGAGATGATACAAAACACAAAATTAATATAATTAGAATTATTATGGTAAATACGAATTAAATGACAATACCATTTAAGCCATGTGAAAAAGACCCACAACGGTTCACACTTACTTTCTAATTCTTCATTCATTATAATACTGACTGTACATTCCATAACATAAAATACTCAGTGTTATCATACAGGTTCCACAAAAATATTAACTAAAATTTGGGCTGAATACAGTACAACAATGTTAACACTAGAAAGTTTTTTTTAATGCTGTTGCATTAAAATTTCAAATCCATCAAAACAGCCAGCAATCTCCAACAGCAAAAACACCAATAGAGAACTTTAACAATATAGTTAAGCCAAAGAAAACTTTTGTAAAGATCCCACCCCATGGTTCACAGTTGTTGTAAGAATTAATCATGGGAAATTATCAGAATATGAACATTTTGAATAAACATTCTGAAAAAAAATACAAAGCTTTAGAGCAGCCACAGTAATTCAAATTTGTAATACATCATAAAAACAATAGACTGTGTTAAAAAGACTTTACCCATTGTAAAAAAAAAAACTTTCAAAGCCAAAACATTTCTGATTAATGACAGCATTGACCTATAGTTCAGTATTATTCATATTGTATTTTTAATTCATTTTAATTAAAAAACAATACGAATAATACTGAACTTTATTAAACTTTTATTAAACTTTGAAAATATAAGAGTTAAGGAGGCTTACAAAGCGTTGTTCACCCACATAGAATACACAAACATTCCCTTATCACTATGTCTTCATAGCAGAAACTAGATTTTATACAGGAAAAGCATATAATTTCCTAACTTTTTATAAAAGCAGCAGGGAAAGATATACCTGAGCAGGAAAACAGCAAGGGAGGCCATTAACTCCTTTGCCCAGTCATTTTCACACTCAAATTGCTTCTTTTCGGGTGTTCGTAATGGAAAGATACTGTATTTGAAAAGGAAACCAGGCCCAATGGAAAGGATTAAGAATCTCATTTCCTAATAGAAGCCTAATCCCAATGCTACTGGAAGATTCATAATAATTTAATGCCACATTAATTGGAGCTTTGCAGAACAGAAACCAATGCCTCTAAGGACTGCTATTGTTGATCCATCTCTGTGGGTCACAGTAACTTAATCTGCTCTTAGTTTCCTTTGGGCTGTATAGTGGTTCAGCTCCCTGTTTTATTAAAGTCATTTTGGAGGCAGTAATGCTTATTTAGGTCAGTAATGTAGCACAAAACAACATTTTGTGCCTAGGCTCCCAATTCACTAGCCCATCAATTTCATGGCTATCAGGTAAATATGTAACCTTAGGCTTTTATTAAAAATATGTATTTATGAAATGATTTATGTAGAAGTCGAATAATTTTACATTTAATTTCTCAGTATATCAGTTCAAATACCTGCTTCTATTAACCAATGTACTATCCAATCTCCAAGCAGTACAATATTGTGTGCATATTTACAGGTTCAAGATCTGTGACATTCTAAGGACTGGTACTCTGGGGTGTTCTGAACAGTAATAACTGGTCCATTTGATTAAATTTGTTTCAGTAGTAACTTAAATTGCTGAACTGATTTGATAAATTCAGTATTCTTGAAAAATAATGTTTTGAAGATATTTTGTACCAATTGAAATACTATTAGACTGCTTTCTTTTCTAAAATAAGTTCTGGCAATGATTTTATATAGCAAATCTCCCATGAAATATTAAGACCTTTTGTTTATGAGCTAAACACAGAAAACATTGCAAAACTTTGCAAGAGTATTACTGATAGAAATTTGGATGGCTTTTAAAAATGTGCTTATAGAGAAATTAATGATTTCATTTACATTTCAATGATAAAGCAAACTACAAAAATATACTCCTACTTTTCAATTTTAACAGAATGGGTTTAAATTGCCAGTAGGAACGTATGACTTTGGCACTTCCAAAATCTGAATGCTTGGATTTCCTCCCAATGTATAACTTGCTTATCTTTAGACAGAAATTAGCCTATGATTTATTATTGTACACTTATGTCATAAAATCTATATTTAACATGACAGCTACAGTTCAATGTAATATTGGCGCTCAGGGAAACTATTCTATTCTACTAGAAAATATTCTAGTGCATTGTTTTATGTTGAACTGGCTACACAATTTCTTGAATGTATCATTTCTTTACCTTAGCAAAAATTATAGCAAAACTCAACTTGCTCTCAAAACAGTTTTTTGCAGTTTTGAAGTTTTCCATGCTTACTTAATTCACTTGCTCAGTTTCTGATTCTTCCAAAATTTAAGAAATGAGGGTAGAATGATGCAGTATTAATTAGTAATATACTAAATCTGCTTGTTGTTTTTTTAAAAAAATAACTTAAGACATTTATCAGAAACATCAAAATATGATTTTCTCATTTCTGGCAGTTTTGGTTTCTGAGGTGGGAGTTCTTTTAGCTGCTATGCTTAAGTTTATTTTTAAGTTATTTAGTTTAAAATATGTATGAACCTAAATACTGTAAGGCTTAATAATTTTCATGTGAATGGCACAGGTAGTATTTCAAGATACAAGTATACATATATTTCAAGAATCAGGGTGGGGGAGAAGTGTTGTAGCTATGCTGAAATCTTAAAAAGAGTAAACCATTCATAGCTACATACCAATACTTGAATCTTAATATAAAAAAGATACCATAAATGTAGAAGGTGTGACTGAAGTCAGAAGTTTCTCCAAAAGATTGTTAAAATATCACATTAAAAGAGACAAAGAACTTCAAGAAAACGTCTAAGAAAAGCAAGCTGTGATACAACAAGCATTTGTTAAGAAAAGCTCAGAAGTGCATTAGTTCTGGTGAGAGATATAGGAGCAACAGCTCTTACGAGATGTAGAGCCCATTCTGTAACTATGAGCTGTCCATATACTGTCATAGTCAGAGTCTTCAGAGAGGTCGGAAGGCTCCAAACGAGAAAGGCTACTGCGACGACCCAAGGAATCTAGACTGGATTGGTCATCATCAGCCAAGACGTGATTATGCATCAGGTCAGTGCCTTGCCATGCTAAGGATGTATGGATGAAATGAAAGGGAGGATGGAGACAGGCAAAGGTGTGATGAGGAGGAGAACATACAGGATAAGCCACAACCAAAACAGATGAAAATAAAAGCAAAGGTGATGGGAAGAAAAGGAAAAGAGAAAATATTGTTAAAAAAGCACCAAATCTTTTAAATCCCTATTTTGGTTGGGTTTTATCTACAAAATATATTTGGCACATACATTTAAAAACAAAAAAAAGGGAACTCTCTGAATTTTACTCTCTTCCTTAGAATGTGCATTTGCTTTCATGTTGCTTTTAATGTTCTAAGAAACCATGACTTTAACATGAAGGTTTTTTTAAAGTGGGAGAAACTATTACATTAGGATTTTTTTTAAAAAAAAAGACTTTTGAATTGATTCTTAAAGTTGGGCTAGATGGTATTTCCAGAAGGGAAAAAAAAATCTGCTCAAGAATGCGATATGAACTTCCCCAACTTGCAACTTGAGACATTGAGAATGCAATACATTTGGAGAGTGTGCAGATTAAAAAAAAAAAATACTACTTAGCCATATTTAGTACATTTGGTACATTTTCCCCTTAAAAACCAATTTTGATCATAGCTTTCTGTATACATCTATATCTGGAATAATTCCCTAAGGAGATCTAGAAGAATGCCCTTATGAAGAAGGAAATTAATGACTAGGAGCTGTTAGCATTTTGCCATCCTACACAAAATTCCTATCAGAAATTATTGTCATAAGTACTTATTTTTATAGAAATATTCCAGACCAGAAGCACGGGAGGAAAAATTTAACTGGTTCAGGAACTTTTAATTTAAAAAGAATATGCAAATATGAAACAATTTTCAAACTGAAAAATGCCAAGAGAAACTGAAAATTATTTATCCAGGTAGCTACTACTAATCAGCTTGATTTAGTGAAAATAAAGACATAAGAATAAGACACTTAGGTCCAATTTGCATATACAGTCAGTGTCCAAAATAGTTGTACCCAGGCATTATCCATCTAGTTGGAGCCTTTTAGTGACACTAATATGAATTCTTCAACAAAGAAGGTTTGCAGTAGTTAAAACTGTAAGTTACATGGGGAAATATGCTCACTGAGTAGCTTGCCAAATAGAATTTATTCATTCTCCTTAGGTTCTCAGTCCAGCTTTCCGTAGGCTGTACACGTGAAAAGGGCCAATGTCCCTTTCACTTCTATAGAAGATGGAGTTGGGCATGAGTGAAACAAAACCGGAAAAATCACTGTGATATTTAGGACAAGTTACTACTGGATTTTCTTACTGCTTTTCCAATCCTTTCAAAATTATATAATAGCCTTTTCACATGATAGTAGAAGACTTACAGGCCTATAATTGAAATCCTGTAATTATCTGTTCAGTGAAGAAACGTATTGTCCACATATAATGAAGGAAAAAGACCATTCTGTTGCAGGGGAAAAATATGGATATCAGCTATTCCATTTCCTTACAAAGTGAAATATATCAAAATCAAGAAGTGCAGGGAAGATTTACAGGAGAAAAAGAAACGAAGAAGAGGAAAGCTGAAAACAATTCATAAAACAAATAATAGGGTAGCCCCTACTAGCTAGTTATTCTTGGATGGATATCGTCATGGTAATCCAGGACTTTAGGCTTTTGGTTCTGAGATATCCAAAATCACCTCAGAAAGTTGCAATGCACAACACTACTGTTGCCAGAAACAATTATATGGAATGGATGGATATTGTATGTCCATGTAATCATGAGGAGTTGAGCTACACTTACCCTCTATAGGACACTATATAAGCTCTCCTGTGTTGGAGATCCATAGCACAGGATTCAAATAGATAATTAACATAAAATTCTTAAATATACAATGAATTAATCAAAGCAGTTTAATCCAAAAAATATAACATCTCTTTAAAACTAAGAGACTAGTGGCATGTGCAATCATATTCCATATGATAATTTTAACTGCAATGAATGGCATATTACCCATGCAAAAGTATTTCTTTTGTTCCATCAAAAAGGTGAAACTCAGGTGAAAGATTATGTGTGGATTGGGCTCAAAGAAGCAGAATATTCTTATCTTGTGAAAAGGCCCATAGAGATACAGTTATATGCAGAGGTTTAAGCATCATGCTCAAATTGTATGACTCCTTAAAGCTGACACAACTCTCCATGGAACAAAATTAAAAATGACATATATTTGCAAATTTGAATGTATATTTGCTATATAAAATAGAACAGTGAATATGACAGATACAGAGGTTTGGATGTCTTTCCAGACATTTTTTGTAATCTGCCTTTGGCAGAAATAATAGCTTCTATATATTTCTGGTAGCCTAATGTAATATGTGTGACACCTCAGCACTCAACTGCTTCAAAACTTGTCGAATTCGGGGTTCAACGCGTTTTGAAGCAGAAATCTTTCCCATCACTCATCTTTCTCCCAGTAGTCAATGCACAAGGAAGAACCTGCTGGTGTCAGGTGCTTTGTGGCTCACTATTTCTTCCATCTGAAATTGTGGGTCATGTGATAAGTCACATGGCTATTCAGTATTCATTGCATCTTTCAGAACAAATTATCAACAAGTACCAAGGTACCACTGTATAGCGTTTTATAGATAAAAATAGGTTGGATAATTTAACAAGACAATGCACCAAAACATACTTTCAATCCATAAAGGTAGGCCAGGTCAAGAACCAGGCATTGCAGGAATTATAGAATGCTACTTATTATTGTAAAGGTCATAACCCTAAAATCCAGCCAGAATTTCTTTCTGCCTCTTTTTATACCAAGCAGACCCAAGAAAGGGTTGAGTTTCCTTCCCAAACTTTCTCCTTTCCCAGAGTTTAGTTTTGCCTTATTTTTCCTTAATTGCTCCGGCATGTCTTCTTCAAGGTTATCTATGCATTTATCTACATCAAAGCAACAAGAAGCATTAACAGGAAAGGAAGATAAATATTTATATACTATACTGTGTCTTTCCTGAAAATCTTTAGGACAATCTCAAACATGCAATCCATGTAAGAGACCTAATAACATTTGTGAGCTAGAGAAGATATTTAAGGAACAGTGAGAAGAAAGTCTTAAAGCATTAACAGAGAGAATATTAGCTGACTACACATATTTGAAAACTTGCAGGAAGACTGTAGCAAGTTTTGCATTTGCCATATTCACTTTTTTTTCATTCTGAATTAGTAAACAAGTACCCATAAATAGTACAGATGCATTCAATTTCACAGAAAAATGTCATTTACTTCTTACAGTAGAGAGTTACATGCATCAATTTCTGTTCCCTTGGGGATTCAGCAAATTGTAGTTTCACCAGATTACCTAAACATTTGCATACAACTTTGTTGTCCAGCTAGAAGGGAGATTTAAAGAAGAAACAGGTGAAAGGAAAGGAAAGCCATCTGCTAGTACTTCTCTCCAAATCTCCTCTCTCAAGTTATTTTCCAAATGTTTCTTTATAGGAAAATTTAAAAGTATCTTCTGTCCTACCTCTTATGATTCGTCCTGTCATGCTGAACTTGCATTTCCCAGCAGCACCTCCAAAAAGACAAAAGGATGATGCTACTAGCAGAATTGCCAGATCTGCACTTTGAGGAGCAGGCAGAATGTCAACATAGAGGTAAAGAGGCACTAAAGGATACTGAAACATGATCTAATCTCCTAGACTCAAAATAAATTTATTTATAATGCCTAATCTCTTAAAATACAGTATAGTATTTAGGAACCATTATATACAAACCGGCCAATCTTCCCAAAGTACAAGACCAACTCCACTTGCTTTTGTGAAGTTCTGTTAAATTGCATGGGGATAGATTTTAAAAATAATAGTTTAAATAAAATCAGCAATCTTAAAAAAAGAAGCCGTGCAACAAATTGCTATTATCATTTTCCATTGCAGAGAAACACAAATGAAAGCAGTAGATTTTTTTGATGTATGCAATGAAATTTCTTGCACTATGTATACTTATAAAATATACATAGAAAGGGGGAAACAGCAAAAAGCATTTTGCACTAGTTCTGTGTCTCAGTAAGGACACACTTGCATTACTAAAAAGAATATGCTCACATTAAGACATCTGTCACCTTATACATATTGGTATATAAAAATATAATTAAATGACAAGCACCAACTTAGCACAGTTGTACCATTTGAAGCATTACCAATTCATTTTGTCCCACTCAGTTCAGTTATCTATAGAATCATAATAACTCAGTTAATTGTAGGGCTAGTTTCAAATTAAATAATAATGTCTGATTGAGAAGAGAATCGTAAAAAAGGCCTGTACAAGAAGACATAAAAGAATCAGTGACAATTTTATAGCAATGAGTACCAATCATGCGTGCCTATGGTTCCATAACAATACAAAATCTTTTATTAAGGTTCTAGGAAGAAACCCTCAGTAAAGCAAAAGTAGTTTTAGAATAATTAACCCTATTATTAAAAAGTCAAATTCAATTCACAGGATACACAAAAGAGCTTTAAGTGATGTTCTAAAAAAAAAAAAAAAAAAGAATGTGACAGTTAACTGTCAAATATTAGCACATAAATTATTCTCTACAATGCATATTGTCTAAAATCTAAAACCAAAATAAGCATTAGGGAGAATTACTGGACAAAAAAACCCCATTAATGTCTATACCGATTTCTTCCTGTACAGACCGACTGTGACTATTCTGATATAAAAATAGCCTTAACTGCTGACCACTTTCATCATTAATGGCAAAACTGTGCAAACTGATTTAAATCAAGAAGAGTATTCCTTAGGTATAGGTTACACATGCGGGCAGATTGTCTGATTAGGTGCAATGCTTTACTTACAACAGAGGATCTCCACCACTGCAGCCTTGTTTAAGATTAAAATAATCTGGGTCCCCAAGACACAGTGAAAGTTGAGCATGTATCTGAGTAACTGAAAATAGCAGTTCTGCTCAATATATAAAATGTTTAAAAATATAGAATAAAAAGATATTAAATAACTATAATAAAAGCAATTTTTGCTATAGATGGATTTTTCTATCATATGCCTCATTCCCATTTTTGATAGAAACAACCACAGTAAGCCAGATTTTGGGGAACCCTGACTTACCATGAATGAGCTGTGTGTTAATTAATATAGTTGTTCACTCTCACCTGGCTACTCCTACTAGACTGAGCAGATAAATTAATAAAAAATTGTTCATTTAGCACAACGCTTAGGCTTAGGACTTCTAAAAAACGACAAATGAATAAAAGGCTGCACTGGTGGCAGATAAATCCTTGGAAGACAACTGGAGATATATCTGTTAAGCCTCCTTTCTTATACAGTACCAACACAACCACAAGAACACATTCACTAATGCAATGCAGACAGAGCCTGATCCAAATTGTTGGTTCACCATTGCTAACCGTAATGGTAAAACAACAAGCAGGAAGTGGGGGAAGGGGCCTCCTTGACCCTCCAGAATGTTATCAAAACTATGTAACTTGAAGGCTGCCTTTCTGCAATTAAGCATGTTAATTAAACCTTGAACCTTTTGTGCTGTTTTTTATACAAATCATAATTATACGTTAACAGTTCAGAAAATCTAGTTTGCAAAATGTAAAAAAAATCTAAGCCAAGTTTTCAAATTAGATACTAAAATTAAAGCATTTCGGAAATGTTCAGCAGGAAGACACTGACTCAAGAGCTCATACATAGTAAGCCGAAATTTCCCAGAATAGTGGTCTATCATTCTTATTTTAAACAGAATTTTAAAAAACAACTTTTAAAATGTAAACCATATCAAGCATTTAATATTTCCTATTATAAGAGAGATTTGGCTTAAATAAATTAAAAACAACTGAATCAGTCAAGCAAGATTTATTCACTAGCTGTACTATTTGAAAACTTGTATGTGTCTAGCTAAGCAGCAACCCTGGCCAATTTTGAAAAACTAAGCAAGGCCATATCCAGTTTGTAGTTGGATGAAAAACCAGGAAAGATCCTAAAAATAAAAAAAGCAAAACCCTGTAAGAAGGCAAAGGAAATCACTTTTACATTAAGAAAATTCCATGGATAAGTCTAAGATTTAAGTTTTATTCAAAGGAGTCTACCTTTACTTAAATATTTCTATAATAAACACATTCTTAGGGTTTTGAGTTTGGAAACTTCTGTGATGACATTATCATCCATTTTCACTACTACTAAATTAAGAATACATAATTATTATACATAAGCATTAGATTAGAACAGAAATGTTCAGAGTGTTGATTCTCACTTTACAGCAAAAAAAGACACATATTCTCAGGAGAGACATTATCCATGCAGTATCAGGAGCTCTATTCGTTTTCTGTGGGAGTGACCTCTTTTCAGTCCAGAGGAACTGCTCAATGTACTCCATGATGCAGTAGAGAGGTGAAAGAAAGTCCTAAAAAAGCCTTCCCCAACCTGTTGTCCTCCAAATTTACTGGATTTACTGGATTCCCATTGCCAAAGCAGTATCAGTAACTATACTGCACAAACATTCAACAAATCTGGAGAACACTAGATTAGAAGAAAATGCTTGTGAAACACTCACTGCATAAGAACATGGTCTGAAATCTGGCTCATAGGACAAAGGGAAAGGCATGATGTTGACAGTGGCATTCATTCAGCTGTCTCACAATAAAAATGGTGGTGTTTGTGAGCCGATCAAGAAAATGCGTACCTACCTTTTTGACTGTCAAGTAAAGAATGCCTCCAATTCTAAACCAAAAAGAAACTATGCCTTAGGTATTAAAATGTTTGCAAGAACATTTTTTTAAATTAGAATAGTAAACAACAAAACCTAATAACCTTTCAGTAAGTATAACTGAATGGTTTAATGAGATGGTGAATGCACTAAAAATGAACAACTTCAACTAAATTGTTAGCATGTATTATTCAAAAAATTCAGTAAGACATCAAGGCAGTGTTGCCAACACGTACATTTCTTACTGCTAAATCTGGGAATTGTAAAGCACATAAAAGATCGAAGAATCAGTCAACATTGCAAACGCACATTTGCTCAAGTTCCTAATGAATTTATGTACTATTTTCATCACACCTCACTTTTCAGACCATACAAACCACTGACAACAATAAACACAAAATTTAGCAAGCAACTGCTAGATGGCTAAGATAATTTTTCTATTTATATTTTTTTAAAACTTACTTGAGTTTAATGTTTGACGTGTTTTGGCACTTGTGCAATAAGCTTCAATGACTTTTAGAATCTGAGCATCTTCTTCTAATGCCGCTGTACCTATGAAATACCCAAAAGATATTAATTATGCTGGATACTGAGACTCAAAAATAAACACTGTGATTGACAATTTATACCTAATCCTTGTTTGAGAACAATTGGGACTGGTCATTCTGGCACTAATTGATGCAGTCATTAAGTGAAACACCATGTGATCCCAATTTTCAATTTTACTGCTGGCTTCTCTAATTGACTCTGCTTGTTGGAAGTTGGCTGTGAAATGTGCAAATGGTGATAACGAGACTGCAGGATGCTGCAACAATCACAAAAGCTCACTGCTAGCAAAGGGCCCAAATCACATGATCCAGGGATGCTGCAACAGTTGTAAGTGCAAGGATCAGTTGTAAAGATACTTTTTCAGTGCCATCACAACTTCAAATGCTTTCTAAACAGGGCAGCTGATTATAAGGAGTACCTGTAATCATAGGTGTTTCTGAAGTGTCTTATTACAGTAATATGATGGAATTTTGGATTTGGCAATAGTAACTTTCTAGATCTTGACACAGTAATCTATTTTATAACTGTTTAATAGATGAGGATATGAATTATCAATCTGCTGACATTCAAGAGAGTCAGCAAATAAATTAGGGAAATTTACTGCTTCTCATTTTCTTCAAATTGGGAAACTATGATTTAACTTTTTTGGGGGACTATATTAAATTAAAATGCTATGCTATTCCTATTATTTAAGTGATAACCATAACTTTTTTGTGCAGCTGTTAATAAAAATAAGATCACCAACATGATCACCAATGTCCGATAATGGATATGGCACAAGAAGAAAGAATAACCATAAAACTCTTGGTAGCATAAATCATGTATGATTTTTTAAAATCAGAGTAAAAGATAAGCAGAAGTCAAATTACAATTTGCATACAATCTAAAACCAGAACACTTCACACAAAGAAAATTAAGATAATATCACCTTAACTAAGCTGTAGGAACTGGGAAAAGTAAAAATCGATAGTGTGGGCCCAATGATGAAGAAACGTTCTTTAACTTCGGTCTCCTTAATTTCATGCAAGCTACGAATCACAAACACAAGTCCCATCTTGGGTTTGTATCTTAGGTTGATGCTAGCTGAAAAAGCTTATCCTGGAGTATCTCAACACTAAGTCACATCGTGCGTTACCATTTGTAAACAGCACAGTAAATTGTTCTGGAATTCTACTAATGATCAATCCAGGGTCCATATCACAAGTCTATTGTACTACTCAAAACCTGAGGGGTCAGAACTGAATTGTGTAGTTGTGCTGCAAAAATACAGGCAGTGTTTTCTTGACATTTTACAGTAATTTTAAAATACATTTAACTCTATTTTCAGAAGTATGCAACAACCCCAACCTTCTCTTCTAATCTTTCTCAACTCTCTTCTTTTTAGTTTTAATTGGTGTTTTAAACCACTGAACCTTACCCCAAATGTGCTTTTTTCAAAAGGCAACCGGACTTTCTTTGTTTTTTTTCCCCTTTTGACAATGTTTCACTTCTCACTAAGAAGCTTTTTCAATTCTAACTGATTGGTGGGGAATGGAAGGATTTATATTCTTTGCAGCCATCTGCTCATTAGCACTCCTGAGAGTTGTTGAAGCCACTTGGGGGCTTCATCTGTATCCCCAGAGTCACCTGAATCAGAGTGTAAATGGGTATGGAAACTTTTTAGGACTGCTCTGATTCAGAGGTGACCCTGAGGATACAGATAAAAAGCACCTCTGAGACAACCATGACTTGGATGATTAAGACTCTCCACAGACAACTGATCGTTGTCCCTCCACTTCACCTAAGACCTTTTAGATTAAAATAGTCCTGATTAGGATAGTTAACTCCTTTCTGGCTATAAAAATGCAGCTGTTTTATTCAACTAATCCTGAATTAAGTAATTTTAAAATTTGCCCATCAAATTTTACTTTTTACTAGCCAATACTAATTTATTGGTGTTTAACACCTAAGGATATTGTTTGTGTTTTGCCTAGATTTATAAAAGGGAATTAATCTTTCTCACTTGTTAGCAACAATTTCATGAAAAGACATACTACATTGAGGGGAAGAGAAGACAATAAATGGAATATTAGGTAGTATGAACAATAAATAAAATGAAACTTCATTTTAGATATTCTGTATGACATCAAATATATTCCTATAATAACAAATAAAGCTTTTTTGACATAACAAGATCTATCTAATCTAATCTATTTGAATTATTTGTTTTATTAAGTCTTGTAATATGGCTATATATTCCATTTCCTATCTGTATATCCCAATTCCTATGACATAACAAGATCTATCTTTTGGGATATACAGCCATAGGAAATAGAATATATAGATAGGAAATGGGATATACAGCCATATTACAAGATTTAATAAAACAAATACATTCAAATGAATTAGATTACCATGATGCATAGTGCAACATAAAAGAACTACAGTTTTCTCTCATCCCTCCAGAATATACTTACTTTTTCTCAGAGCAAATTCTTCTTCTGATGGTTTTCGTTCTGGTTTTCGCTTGGGCAGCAGTTTTTTCATGGTTTTCGGGCTTTTGCTGAGATCCTGTTTGGATTTTTTAAAAATATATATATATACTATACATAACTGACATTTATATATAAAAGTTCAAAATATGAAGATATGTCAATGAAACAGTGATCTGTTATTAAAAATTCATTACAACACACACACACAAAGATTATCACTTTAATGATCTTAAAATGGAAATCAACATAGAATGATGTGTATGACAAGGTGATACAATATCATCTATCCTTTTCCCAACCTGCCTTGAAGAAGTATTTCAGTCTAGACTCAGCAAAAGATAGAATAAAAATCAATGGCACCTATTTAAATCGCTTAAGATTTGCAGATGATTTGTTCTCTTCTCACATGACCCAGAAGAGTTACAAAGAGCTGCACAAAGCAAAATTATTTGGCTTAAAAATAAACCTGAAAAGAGCCAGGTTATATTTAATACATTTACTAAAGAAAAAATATATTTATATTTGCAGAAGAACTACATGTAGATCACTACATATACCTTGGCCAACAGATCTCAATCAGTATGTGTGATACCTGTTCTAACTTATGCCAGCAAAACATGAACAGTAACCTCACAATCGATAGAAATGCTAGGAGTGGCACAAAAATATATGGAAAGATACATGCTCGGCATCACAAGACAAGATAGAAAGACCTGCACATGGATTAGAGAACAAATGAATGTATATGTTGTCATCAAAAGAGTAAAAGAATTGAAATGGAAATGGGATGATCATGTAGCAAGAAAAACTGATGGCAGGTGGATCAAAGTAGTTATAAAATAGACTCCACTTGATACAAAACATCCATAAAAAAAGACCTAAAACAAGATGGAGCTACGACATAAGCAAGTATTATGGGCCCAATTGGCAAAAGCAAGCTGGTTGGAAACATGCAGAAGAGGCCTTCATCCTACAGTGGATAAACAATGGATAGGATGATGTTGATCATGGTAATGATGTGTGTGTGTGTGTGTGTGTATTCAGTGGTTAGCAACCCACCCACCCCAACATATGTAAGGGAACTCTTAAATAGAGGCTGAAAATAGCTTTTTATCAAATGGGGAATAAATTTATTTACAGTCCAATACCAGCCATATAAAGAATATTAAGTACTATAAATTTTAAAAAAAATTACAGGAGCCAGAAACAGTAAAACACAACCCAGAGTCAATGTACGTTTGGTAACTATATAAATTTGTTTAATAAATAAAATCTGTAAAACAGTTTGGGGAGGACGATACCAAATGACCTCTGAAGGCTATAGCTCCTGACAGACATTTTGCAGCTTTCCTGTAGGTACATGGAAATTGATTACATAAAGGCAAACAATACCCAAAGGTGATCCTAAAATGAATACATTTTCTGACAACTGGTATCATGAAATCTGTCTGCCTTTGAGTGTACAATGGGCATTTAACAATATATGTAACACGGATTCCACTTCTGCTTCAGAACATATGCAACTTTTCATAAGGGAGGCTGATGCAGATGTGGCCAAAAAAAAGCATTGGTACACATTTACTTTTCCCTAAACAATCCCAATTTGCCATGAGTTTAAACTGACATAAGTAAGTGGTATCCAACCTTATTTCATAGTCCATACAGCAGACATTTTCTTTGTGATGTATGACTTAATATATTCTTGTAAAGAATAAAAAATAAAGGACTGTAACCAATTTTACTGGACATGGCCACAAGAGGAAAACTAATCCCAGATTATACAGAATACAAATTCACAAGTCACAATCTTTCTGTGAGAATATCCTTTGGACAAATGAAAACAAAACCAGAGCTTTTTGTTAAGTCACAGCTACTCTGTTCACATAAGTAAAAATAATACTTTTTTAAAAAAAAACATCATTCCTACTGGAGCCATGGAGGAAGCTCTATAATATTATGGGATTTCTTTTTTGCCTCCTGCACTGGGTACCTGTGCAGGACAGAATGAAACCAGAAGATTATCAAGGCATTCTGGAGTGAAACATAATGCATAGTCTTAGAAAGCTTTGTCTCAATCGTAAGTCATTGGTTCTGCAACAGGATAGTGATCCAAAACATATATCTAGCTGAACCCAGGAGTAGCTCAAAAGCAAACAATTGACTTTTCTGAAGTGACTGCTAGGAGTCCTGACCTGTAATAAAGCATATAAGAACTGAAACTCAGAGTTGGGAGAAAGAATCCATCAACCTAACATGGCTGAAACAGTTTGATCAATGAAGAGTGTGACAAATTGCCAATTAAGAAGTTAAGTTTTACTCAGAGCTACAGAAAGTACTTGACTGCAGTTACTGCCTCAAAAGAGTATGCCACAAAATACCGTATTAGATTAGTATATTTGTATATTTTAATGTATATTTTCCCATTGTCACCTACCAAGTAGCATGTCAACTAGAACCAGGGAATAAACTTTCATTTGTAGTCAAATAATCTGTTGAAAAAATATCTAGTGATAGTCCAGGAAGAGAGGGACATTTCACTGTAATAAGCATGGGAAATTCTAACTCTAATTAGAATGTTTTGGTCCCAAATCCACTGTTTAAAACCAGCTAACACTTTATTAAACATGAGGAGAGTCACTGCCAGAATAAGAAAGACATACTATGCAAGCCATGATTAGTTTATCATTTCAGAGAGAAAACAAGTCAATCTGGTATGGTAAAATGGATCAAGAAAGAAAGCTGAAGAGTTTGCTTTGACCACAATCCAAGATGTCTTCGATGAGCTCCAAACAAAATGCAGCCCAATTCTAACCACATGAAAGCATTAAGAGACCCATTTGATTGCTTTTAAGAATTTTGGTTGGATGAAGCTTGAGGTATCTTTGTGGATGCAACACTGAATATAACATCAAACGCAGAACTTTCATTTTAAATAATTTAACCGCTGCTAGGACATAGTGGTAATCATATAGGCTTCATTATTGCATATACATTTCTTACTATAAAAACATAAAACACCAAGGATTCTCTGCTGATCACACCATTCTTAGAAGCATGGCTGAAATTTCTCCTGTCAAAATCATACCCATCTCTTCATAATTACATGTGACTTGATGTTGGATGAAGGGTAGTTCAAAAGTTTTATAAAGCTGCAAAGAATGTACATGGATAGAATTAACAACGAGCATGGGATATTCATTCTCACCTCTTTATAACAGAGCGCAGCTGAAGGCCTTAATGGAGGTGCAGGTCGTAAACAGCTCAAACTCCACGGCTTAGAAGTTTTAGGTGGCTCCAGAGGTCCCCAGTTTATAGTGGTATGAGGTGTCCCATGATGTGAAGGGTGTGGAAGGGTATGATAGACAGGAGTCATCGGCATTTGCTTGCTATCTGCATGCTTGCTAGATGGTGTTACAGGATGTGATGGAAGCTGCCATTTGTACAACAGAATCAGAAAGGACCAAAAAAAATTGAATATAGTGAATATCATCTGATTATGGATGTTGGCCGTATTCTCATGAACAATAACACTACCTTATTTATGTTAAACTAGTAAGTAAAAGGTAAAGGACTCCCTGCAGATTTTACTCCGCTAGTTGTTGCTGACTGGGGGGGTGGGGGGGTGGAATGCTCATCTCCATTTCAAGGCCTTTGAGCCAGTGCTGTCTAAAGACATTTCTCTGGTCATGTGGCCAGCATGACATCATGGAGCACTGTTATATACCCACCAAAGTGATACCTATTTATCTACTCACATTTGCATGCTTTTGAACTGTTAGGTTGGCAGGAGCTAGCACAAGAAGGAGCTCTCCCCATCATGTGGCACTCAGATCTTGAATCTGGGCTGCCGTCTTTCCATCTGACAAGTCCAGCATCTTAACCACTAAGCTATCATTCTGTCCTGCTCAACTAGTTATTACTGTTAAAAATGCAGCAAGAACATGCAATGCTATATGTATTGGAATTTATGTTTCCTTCAACTCTGTTGCATACAAATGTTAACAATGAGTTAATTTAATAATAAAAATACATTTGTCAGTATATATTACTGGAACTTTGTAGATCAAGCAAATGATATAGCTACTTTCCATATGAGTATTACTAGGTCCACAAAAGGGTAAAGTCAATAAGGAAAATAACTCTGCATATTTTTTCTCAGCCTGGATGACTTTTGTCTGAAGATATCAGCAAAGTAGCAAGAGATTCGGCTATAATTGACACAATCCTTTCTTACATAAATAAATCACAGTCATTTCACCAATTATTTATTCAATTTAAAATTCTATTGCTAAATGCTCAGTAATTTTATCACTGCAATTTAACTATCAGCTTGTGTCAAGCTATAGTTATAATATAAATGTTTTCTTCAGTAGCTCCTTCATAATGGATTGGGCCTCTTTAATTTATAAGTAACGGACTAAAGGCAGATATCCTCTTACCGTATGAGAAGGAACAGAATGTGGTTTAATTGCAGGAGTTCCAACAGTTGTTACTTTGGTTTGTTTCTGAAGATGATCTACCCACTCATGCAAATCTTGTTGATTATTACAAGATACCAATATCCGCTCTATCATATTGCCTAGAAACAAATAGAAAATGCTGAACAAAAAAGTAAAAGAAATAACTAAATTTTAAAAATCATATAAACCTGAATTGTAATATAAGGTATAGAAAATACCCATATATCTTAATTCTTCTATACCTATGCAATACATTAGGTGATCTTCACCACATTATAGTACAAGAATTCATGATAACTATTAATACCAAATTTGTGTTCCTGCTTCCAAGATCTCTGAATATGTGTAATACCTGGCTTTAAGATTTGTCAGAAGGTTGCAAATTCATGCCTGGAACATCTTTGCAAGGGGTTACCTTATTGACAACTACTTGACCTTTAAGATGATGGGCATTTCTTATATTCATCAGTAAACTTAAAAAATAGTTGCTAATTTAGTAATCTACGAAAACTTATTGGTTGCCAGTACATTTCCAAATACAGGCCAAAGATTTTTCTTCTAAAATCCTAAAAATCTCAAATGGTACTTACTCCTATAATGCAAGATCAGCTAAGAAAGTTACGTTCCAAATTGCTAGTACCTTTGTTAGACCATTAAAGATTTGAAAGAAGATTATTTCCTGCAATGCCCTTATTTCTTCAGTGTTTTTATAACGTAGCTTTCTCTAAACCTACAAATTAATGGAGTTTATTCTAGCTGTTGATAATATGCTTTGATTAGTTTTAGATTAGTTTACACTTTTTTCTAGGATACTTTTTAGTTGTAATGAACCCTATTTAAAGAGAAAATATACATACATACATTTAAACTAAATAAATTTTAAGTGGGATAATACAAAACTAGAGAGCTTATACTATATTGCTGCTGACTTAGCAGACTTCCAACAGGTTTAGAATAGCCTTTCTTCTGCCTGAAAAAAGAGTTTTAATACCCACATACACCAGCCTGTTAGACCAGTGGACATGTTTTCTGGAGATTATGGATTGAAGAAAACCAAGATGGAGAACAGTAGTTTAGAAAATGAACAGATGACAATTCTGGTAACATTGTTTGCTATATATTCACAAAAAAGCCCAGAATAACTAGAACATTACCTGATATTTCAAATGCATTTCTGTGATTTTCACTATCTTCTAGTTTTGTGATGGTCATCCCTGTTAATGGAAGCTTTCCCTAAAAGCAAATGCACCATTATTATTTCAATTAATTCATGAAATATTACTGAATAATAAAAAATACAGAGGAAATTTTATCATAACTGAAGTTAAGACATACATTTTGATACTGAAGAAAGTTCTAGATGCCTAGACATGATGTTTAATGATATATTTATTTATCTAAAAAGCTTTTGCATAGCAAGATCTTAGTTAAATGATACAAATGGTTCTACAGTTTGAAGTAATAGTTTAGGTCCATATATAATTATATCTGAGTTATGTCCATTGAGGTAAAACTCTAGTCACAAGAATAAACTTCACATGCAGTTTAAGTGTCCCTTCCTCTTCCCATTCCACCCTCCTCATTCCCATGAACTGTCCCACACATGGTTGAAATCTGTTCTGAAAAAAAAAATCAAAGAAGAATTAAGGTATATGGAGAGGAGAAAATGAATAGTGTCCTGACTACCAATTAATGGACACAACTGGTAGCCTATTGAAAATCATCATTACCTTGGCCGATTTCACCTCATCCACCATCATCCCATCCTATTTTAAGCTGCAGTTCTCAAATCATTAATGGCCTAACAGAGGTACAGTAGCATTTGGAACACAACTTTCTCAGTTGATCTTGCATTACAGGAGCTGGTTGGTTTCTCTCTAAGTAACAGAGGCTTATATGTTGGGATAAGCAGTACAGAAAGACGGTCAGAAGAGCCAAGGTGAGGCATGGAATAATTTTGACTGCATTCCTGATGTTAGAATAAGCAACATCCAATGTATTCTCACCTCTGGTTGAAAAAGTATGTGTGAGCTGGGGCTAATATTTCTAACACCTTGTTCTTGAGCACAAGTTGTCCTCACGGCTGCTGTTGCTCACCCTGCTGACCCATGACTGTTGTGAGAGGTTTGCTAGAAACCATACTGGGAAGTATCTGGATGATTCAACAATAGTGAGCCTTATTCAGGATGATAATGAGGCTGATTACTGGGAGGAGGCGGAGGGCTTGATGAACTGCTGTAATAACAAACTGCCTGGTTTTAAATGTAGTTTTTATTGCTGATTTCAGTAAAGGCAGGCACAGCCAAACACCTCTGTGTATTAACAATTCAACTATGGAGGTGGTTAGTAATGCCATTTTTTTAAGTGTGCAGCTGATGAGCAGGTTAGTTTGGTTGCTCAACAGTGAGACATTGGTGAAGTGGAAATAGCAGTGCCTGCATTTTCTGCATCATATGAGAAGAATACATCTTCCTTCCCCTGTCCTTTCTATAGAGGGACGATTGAAAGCCTCCTGTCATATTGTATTACTGTGTGGTTTGGAAGTACTACTGTTTTGGACACGAACACTAGGTAGAGAATGGTGAGGATGGCAGAAAAGATTATTGGAAGTTCATTTCCTTCTACCCAGGACACTGCATATAAGTGCTGCTTGACCACGGTTCACAATATTGTCAGGGATGCTACACATACTCTCCATGACCTAGTGGGTTGTTGTTGTTTTTTTGTTATCTTCTGAGAAAAGGCTTCGTGGTATCTGAAGCACAACAACTAGATTCTGTAATAGCTTTGTACTATATAGTATCAACTCTTTTTCCTGCTATGTATTCAGAATGAACTGTGATTATATAGCTGTATATATTTCATACATACATACATACAAACACGCATGTATATGGTATGTATATGTGTGTGTATGTATGTATGTATATGTGTGTGTATGTATGTATGTGAGAGCAGGCATTAGAATTTCATTTTTTAATGGGTGCCAGAGTGTTCACAGACAAAAGTGACAATAAATATCTTAACTCATCCCATCCCAAAGACTAAAATATACTGAAGCTTCTATTACCTGGTAGATAAAGCCACTCATCCTTGGGCTGGCAGACAACATCAGCAAAATGTTAGGAAAAAGAAGAAGGTATCTTTCATTTTTTTCCTTATTAGAAAAAAAGAAAAACCAGTAACATATGAAAATCAGATTAAATGGCAAGGTTAAATAAAATGCAGATAAACAAATGAGCTGGCAATCACAATATTTCTCAAATCATCATTATTAAACAGCAACACATTAGACATCTTTAGAACAAACAAGGCTAAGAGATTTTTAGGACAAACTTCCTATAGAGAATGTAATCTTATTTGAAAGAAAAGGCAAAACTCTCAGAGAAATACTGATTTTTTAATAAAAGAAAATGACTTCTATTATTATTATGATAAAACGTTTATTTCTAAAAGACTTCATTCCTCTAGTAAATGTGAAATTCAAAATATCATTTTACTGGCATAAATAAAACAAAGAAGAGACCTTTTTAAAGAAGACACTCAAAAAGGCTAAAAGTAACTATTTTGAAGGGGCAAATTGTTGTATTGGCCCTTCTTTCTAGACTTACTGTATTTTTAAGGCCATCCTCTTGCCAAATGATTCTGAATGGCTCAGAACAATTAAAAACAGTAAAAACAATTCTGGTACTACCGTGTTTCTCATATAATAAGGCCAGGTCTTTTTTTTTTTTTTGAGCCCCGAAAAAATGGCTAGGCCATCTTTTCAGGGGTGACTTAATTCCCCACCCCTTGCATCTTTGGGCGGGCGGGCAACGACAGCTTGGATGTTGACCTCAGCGTTGGTGGGGTACTTTGTATCAGGGTCAACGCAGGCAGCACCATATCCGGGTGTGCAACAAAAGTATTTCCTAACGGCAAGCCCCCCCCACCTTTCCCCCCCATTTCGCATGTTTTAATATAGGCCTTAATTTGGGGGGAGGGGCTTAATTTCATTTCATGCCTATAAAACATACTGGGATTTCCTATTGGGGGAGGCCGTGTTGTTGGAGAAACAGGGTAGTATAAGCAAAATTTGCCATACCTCACTTCCAGCACACTGAATCACAACTTGTGACATGTAAATTACATTTCCTAATGTTTTAATGTCTTCTCCTTCCCAGCACCGGATGGCTTCAGTTAATATCTGGAGTTCAAGTTCTTTTCTTTTCCGTACTTCTTGGCACTGTGCCTATAGGACCAGAATAAAATATCACCACTTCATATAACTGGAGTAGCTATGAATAGTTGTTTTAGTACAGGTAGTCCTTGACTTATGACCATAATTGAGATCAAAATTTCTGTGGCTAAGTGAGCCAGTTGTTAAGTGAGTAACACAGTTGTAAAGTGGATCTGGCTTCCCCATCAATTTTACTTGTCAGAAGACCACAAAAGGTTATCAAAGGACCCTGGAACACTCCAACCATCATAAAATATGAGTCAATTTCCAAGCGTCCGAATTTTGTTCATATGACCATGGAGATACAACAATAGTCAGAGGTGTGAAAAACAGTGTAAATCAGTTTTCAGTGCTGTTGTAACTTCAAACAGTAATTCGAGAACTGTACTATCTTTGGATGTCTCCCCAGTCTGAAAGCCTCTGGGGGAGCAACTCTTTCTATTCCCATTTTTACAGAGTTCTAAACCTTGCCAAAAAAGCTTTGATCAAAGAAATTAATAAGGGAAGCTTGAATCTGAGTTTGAGGGTAAATAATTTCCGACAATGTAAGTTTGTGTATTGTACAACACAAAAGGGAGGATGAAGACATAAAAGTTCTGACAAAGACTGTTAAAAATATGGAAACCTCTTTTCAAAAGTTTGTTAAAACTATGTTAAAATATAGAAGTAGAATTCATCAAGCACTGCCATATTTCTAATACTGTCATTGTGCTCAAATCAAAATTATTACAGATAGTCCTTGACTTACAACCATTCGTTTAGAGATCAAAGTTATAGTGACACTGAAAAAAGTGACTTACCACCAGTTCTGTTGCTTACAAATGTTTCAGCATGTCCGTGATCATGTGATCAAATTTCAATTGCTTAGCAACTGGCATTGCATCTACCCAGAGTCATATAATTGCTATTTGCCATCTTCCCAGCTGGTTTCCAACAAGCAAAGTCAAAGGGTGAAGCTCGATATGTTTAACAACCATGTGATTCACTTAACAACTACAGTGATTTGTTTAACAACTGTAGTAATAAATGACTGTAAAATTGGGTGTGACTCACTTAGTAACCATCTAGGTTAACAACCAAAAGTCTGGTCCCAATTGTGGCCATAAGTCTAGGACTATCTGTACTGGAAATGTCTGTGTTTTATTTCTCCATGCATATGCTTTGTTAACTTTTATCTTTGCTACACTCCAAGAAAATAGTCTTCAAAAGCTACTGCTCTGTTTCTTGAGTTCTACAAGTTACTTACAGAAAGATTTTTGAAAGCTGTCATGGATTTCTGAATGTCTGGTCGGTCAGGATGATAATCCTAAAAGAAAATTCAAAGGGAAATGGCTTTACAACTTGCTTTGCAATTAATGCCATTTCTGTTAATACTGGATTAAACACTTAAGAAATTTTCCTCTTAACTGATTTAAGCAACTAATCTCTAAATAAGATCAAGATTTGGAATGCCATTTGTCAGAAATGGTGTAGGGTCTCCCGCTTGGGCAGGGGGTTGGAGTAGATGACCTACAAGATCCCTTCCAACTCTGATTATCTGTAAGAAAAAAATAATGTTGCAAGAATTTTTTTTCTTAATAGGAATCAATTTTATGAATATTTATCTTTTCCTACCTGCGTTTCCCCAAAAATAACACCAGTATTGTATTAATTTTTGCTCCAAAAGATGCATTAGGGGTTATTTTCCAGTTAGGTCTTATTTTGGAGGGGGGGGAAATATGGTACTAAATGCTGACAATCTTAACTGAAGCTTGTTTTTGGGATAGGGCTTATATTAAAACATCCTGAAAAATCATACTTATTTTCTGGTTGGTCTTATTTTAAAGGAAACAGGGTATATAAATACAATTTAGTCTAGTCTTCTTAGAACAGAAAATAAAACTTGGGCACCGTCAATTTTTCAAGAGATAATGATGTACGAATTGTATACTGTATGAAATAATTAAAAATACAATTAATGGCATAATGTGCCAAAATTCTCAAACTGAATATTTACGTTTAAAATTAAGATTACATACACATTCAACAATATTAAACTAAACCTCTTAATTCTATGTTTAAGACTGAAGATTTGGCCTTCAAGTAATAGTAACTAATATCTAGCTATTAACTGACTATGTATTGTATAATAAAACTGCAATGGCACACCGAAGAATAAACTTCAGCATGGGAATAGATGAATAATATATGCTTCACAATGCTCTCTTAAGATGATTGACATTCAATGATCAAACATGTTCAACCATTTCTTCCTAATCTTGCAAAAGCATGAAAGAAAGCCACAAAATTTAGGAAAAGGAAAAAAATCAGAAACAGCATTATTACCATATCCCCGGTGGCATTTATACTGCATATTTCTACAGTGCAATTTCATAGTACTGAATCATAGATGCAAAATAAACTGGCTTTATTCTTGTGTTATAGATTTCACAAGTCAATTGAAGCGACCATTAGTTTAGAATAAGAATGTCTTAATTTGTCTTAGAAAATACAGTCAACCTTCTTCTTCTTCTTCTTCTTCTTTTTCTTCAGCGTTTGTCTCGCGCTCGGGCGAGGTCCGCTAATGTCCTTGAGTACTGCTTCCACACCTCTCTGTCTGCCACGTGTGTCGGGTCTGCCTTCGCGATCTCTAGATCGGCCTTGATCGTGTCCATCCAGCGTTGTTTAGGTCTACCACGCGGTCTCGCTCCTCCGACAGTCACCTTCATTACAGATTTGATGATGGATTCTTCCTTGGCGCGGCTCACGTGGCCGAACCATCGTAGCCGGGACTGCCTCATGACCGTGGGGATGGGCACGACGTTGAACCGTCTACGGACTTCTTCGTTCCTGACGCGATCGAGTAGGGTGAGGCCTACCGACCATCGGAGCATTCGCATCTCCATTATCTGGAGTCAACCTTAAACCTTAAACATATAATCTAGCATTCCTGAACAATTATTTCTATGATCTCAGAGGCATAAGAACAAAGTAATGTACTTTGCTACCAATCATCTTTGAAATGCTATTTTAAGATGTTTGTCAAATCACTATTAAACTAGAATGTAAATGCTGTGAGGATATACTGTACCTCCATGTGTCTTTCAAGCTCTTTGAGTAATGTGGGATATTTATCTAAACGCATAAAAGGTTTGCTCAGGCCTGTGGTCAGTACAAGAATCCCAGGACTGTTGGCTCCTTTTAGCTCCATGAATTCTCCTAATTCTTCACTGTATATACAAAAAGTAAAACAAATAAACATTTGAAGTTTAAATGTGGAATTGCAGCCAGCCATACCTGTTAAGAAATTTTCAAAAATATTCCAGTACAGTATCTTCTATATGTAGATCTGCACAATATTGCAGCGTGTTGTGGCTTGTTCCAAATGTCAAGTCAACAGAATCAGAGCATACCGTCAGACTATTTCCACCTAAAATCAATAGTTATGACTCAGCCTTCATTTATTTAGAGCAAAACCAGGCCACCCACAATACTAGTGCTTTAAATCTCTTTCAAATCTTTTTTATGCAATCTGTGGAAAATGGGACGGGGAGGGGACAAAACTATCTATGAAAGTAGAGGGTCAAGAACTGGAAAATCCTGAACCCTGCCTGCTTTCCATCTTCTGTGAACCTCTATTTTAACATCCCAGGACTGATCACCTTTTAAAAACAACAATGCAAAAAATCTATTATTACTTTTTCTTATAATCCCTGAATGTTTTCAAAACTCTTCTCTCCGCAGGGGAAATAACCAAATATTAAGACAGAGATTTGATACTATCACTACTCGTTTTATTATAAAAAGACAACCTATGAGAACTATCAAGTGCCGTGTTGTTGTTTTTTTGCTTTACAAGAGGGACAAATAGAATTTTAAGGTCTACCTGGATTATGTTTTGATTTCTTCCAAAGCCTCATTGATCTTTCTTAATATCACTTTGAAAGAAAATTAAAAAGAAAGTGCTTTTTAAAAAAGCTGTCAACATTTCCATGAAGAAAAGAGATAAAGTAGAGAAGATGCAGGCCTTATTCACTAATATTTTCATGACCAAGAAAGTTTCCTCTTTGGCAGTGACTATTTTGATTCTTCAGCTAATGAAATTGAAGCCATGTTTTATGAAAATATATTTTATATATCTTTTATATACATATATGATCTACACCACTAACAAAAATCGCTAATATATTCTGAAAGGTTTATATGATACTGTTTTAACAAAAAGTTTTATTATGCATAGAACTGTGATTTTATATCTACATAAAATATTAAATACTTAAAGCACAATTTTGATTTACTGTACATACTCACTAACTATTTCAATTTGTTTTTCTTGCGAAAGAACTTTATTTTGGGATTAAATATGAATCTTGGAATATAGATATTTCATCACATTAGAAAATGATGATTCTGTTCACAAAATTAATCTGTATATTTTTCAAAATCATAGCTATTTTAATAAAGACTCTTTATGTGAGAAACATTAAACAGCAAATTCATAGTGTATTGGACTAAAACAGAAAAATAAGATAAAACCAATTTCCACAAACAACTAAATGCGACACAAAAAATTTAGTTACTACATAGTAATATTTACTCAAAGCAGGTTGGCTACACAGAACAAATAAGCCAAGTATGACTATTAACTAATATAGAGTTACTGACCTGGTGCAGATCTTTGCTATCTAGATAGCCCTAATCATTTCCCAATGTTAAGTTCTACAGTCTTAGAACTATTTATTAACCCTCTAATATCACTGAGACTTATTTATGAATGCATGAATACAGAACTGTAATTTTAAAAAGATCTTAAGAAATCAATGAATTAAAGCACAAGTTAAAATTGTCCTCCAAATTACATCTAATCAATTGTTATTTTAAGGTATAAAACCACTACAAATTAAGAATAATGTTTTAAATCTCCAAGTACTTTCATCAGAAATCAGTCCGTAAACACTAGAACAAGAATAAATATAGATAATTATAAACAAGTGCAAAACACTCAAAGTCATAACTTACACTTCCAGTTCCTGACTATAATACATAGAACATGAACTCTCAGAGCTGAAAGGTCTAAAGATGTCACATAGACAATGCATGCTCAAGACCCTCCAGCAAATCTTTGACTCACTAAATGATCTGAGCTCCTGACTGCGCTTCAACACTGAATGCCTTATTCTGAGGCTGTTGCTTCAAGTATGACATCACCCCTATGTTAGCAGCCCTTGGGAAACCACATGAGGGAGGGACAATAGATTGTCTGCCTCAGATGCTTATCGAAATCCCACATGCCAATTAATCTCTCCTAAGTGTGATTTTCCAAGCTTCCCTTTTTGAAATTTGATATAAAAGCAATGAGGTTAATGCAATAGTCATGTCTAATGAAGCTCCAGCTATATTATATAAGTTTATGCAACTATAGTTTAAGAAAATAGCAATGGTGTCTATCTCAGATAGGTTTGTTACTTTTAAGCAATACATCTGAAGTATTGTATGTTTTACATCCTATTCTTAATTGTATTAATTTTTGATCAATTATATGTCATCAAATAATATTTAACTCCTAACAGCCATAACAACAATTAAAATAATGCTATTTTGTTTGTATTCTAGATTTCAATAGTTTCCCCAGGAAACATATTACAATAAAATCATTGCATATGCTTGAAAATATACATTAAGACATGTGCAAAGTATATATTTTCTTCAGAATGTATTCTATTAACAGTACTTTCATAGGCAACCAATTCATCTCAGATAATTAAGCTGGCTGGCTTGATGACAGCCCTTGTAATATAAACAGAATTCATGAAATGAAAAATAATCCAGGTGTCATGCTAGGATGGCTGCAGGGAAGTGTTTTATTAGAAAAATCTGGACAGAAATCCTTCCCAGCCAAACCTATTTGCATTGCATTGTGCTTTATCAATTATTACAATTTTAGTTATCAGAAAAGGCAATGTCCTAGTATTATTCTAGAATGGCCACCAGACAAAATTCTAAACTGAGCATGAAATATACTTCATTTAATAGCTGTCAAAGCAAGTTCAATTACTTGCTACTAACAATTAAATTCACAACACAATCACATTAAAAGCACTCTTTAACACACACTTTTGATATTTTTCCCACAAACTTCAAAACTACCTTGGTGTACATAATACCAGAACTTTTTCCAATGATCAACTGTTATCAAATATAAAATCTTAGCCCCACTTGCAATAATAGCATGCTGCTTGGGCAATCTCTTCATGCAGTAACTTGAAAAGGCTTTTTAAAAAATACATAACAGCAAGAAGAATAAAAACAGTTGCACTGGATCAGATCAAAGGTCCCACAAGCTCCCATGCAGCCTCTGATTGTAGCAAACCAGATTCTTCCAAAAAGTGCACAAAAAGGCTTTAAGGAAATAATCCTACCATTCCCTTCGAAATATTTGGTATTCTGTGGCATTCAGCCTCTGAACCGCAATGTTCCTCATAGTCATTTCTTTGTTTTAATTATTTATAAATTGTCTCTCAAACTACAGTATTTTTCCAAGAGAACATAAAAAATATAATATTAAAAAATTAAAGTAATAATATTAAATGCAAAGATATGTCCAAACTCAAATAAATATATTACTTCGACCAGCCATTCTACTATAACATCTAAAAACAGATTTTCTATCATGTATCTATTAGAACTCTACCATCCATAAAAACCATCAATATGTTACTTTAAATGTTTTAAAAGACATAGGCAGAAGATGATAAAAGACACAGGCAGAAGATGATAATTTAAAAAGCTAAAAATAGAGAAAATGTGAGCTTAAAAAAACTCTAAATGAAAAAAAAAATCTAACATTGGAGAAGGCCTTTTTCCACCTAGTTAACAAACTAGGCCTCTAAAAATGCCTATTGTATCCAAAAAGAAATCTCTCTTGTAGATCATAACTAAAATGTTTCATAAATTATCCTAAAACAACAAAACTGCTGACCTAAGCTTTTAAAACACAACGGAAAAAACTTTTAATGCTTAGTTTTAAAAATAGAAAAGAGACCACTATCTCATATCCACTTGCCGAATTATCACATGATGAATCAATCCATAAGCAAAGCTTCTTTTAGGTTACATTATAGCTATCCAAATCGTTTGGGGAGAAATATAATCTACAGGAACATATACAAAGCATTTTTGCTGAACCATTAAACAGCCTTGGTTGTGCTGATGCCTATATAGAGAAATAATCAAGAAAAACCTTTGAAGCAATTGCATGAGAAGGATGTAGCTGTTTTAACTAGTCAAAGAGAGGTGCTTTGCATGTATTCTGCCTTATGAAGCACCTCTTTCAAAGGATTTGGATGACCTAATTTATATTGGTGCAAAAAATATACTAAATAACTCAGTCCCAAACCAGTCAAGATTTTAAAGTTTAATACCAACACTATTCATTTTTATGATTATGGACTAGAGAGCTCTTTGATGAAATCCAGCAGGACTCTTCAATTTGAAATTAGCAAACTTTTATTGAAGACAACATCAAGCTATACATTTTAAAGAAACTATATTTATTTTCAAGTCCAACACAAAAACATTGTTATTTATGACTCAAACTTTTAAAATGCATTTCCACCACAATCAAATGAAAATACCAAGGCAATAGGCTTATATTTGTTGCCAACATTATTTCTGAAACAGAGAAAAAGAAGCAAAACGTAAATGTATAAACTCCTCCTTATTTGTATCATTTCTAGGTGCACATACCTGTGTTCTGTAAGAACAGTTACTGCTGATGGGTGATTGGCACAATACATAAGGTATAAGTTTTTCATTTGTGGCATGAGATTTAGGAAGCAACCCCCAACCCTCTGCTGGGCTTCAGGTAATCTGAAATAAAACAACATCAATGTACCTTTTTAAAATTATCTAAGACCCAATGCCTTCAAATTTATTAGGACACAGATGACACTGATATCAAAGTTCATATGGACATTCTTATTTGGATGGAAAAATAGTAAAGGAAACAAAGTAGCAGGAAACAGTACTACAAATTATTATTTAACATATCTTCATTCCCTTTATAAAATATTATTTTCAATCAACAATTAAAATAGAGTAAACATTAATATGTTTTACACTAATTACTATTTGGTATAATAATAATTCAATTCAATTCAAGCCGACAATTTAAAAAATATGAAAAAAGGGGTGGGGGGATAAAGCCACTTTTAGTGAAGCTGGGTCTCCATTAGCTTCTGGCAAAAAAGTAATAGATGGTTTGCAGATTTCAAGGAAGAGAACTTTTCAGAGTGAAAAAGTCAGCACTATAAAGGCCTATGAGTACTCCACAGTTCTTGCCATATGCTGAAAATCGTCACCAGAGCCATCGTAGTAATTTATTTACAATGCCAAAAGCATCTCAATCCCAAATTATTTAAAGGCATATAAATAAAAAATGAAGAGTTGGTTGCTACAATATACTGTATGTTTTAAATAGTAAAATAATAAATAAAATAAAATAATAAAATAAAGCAAAATGTGAACCTGGCTCACTAGCTATCTGGCCACCAATACACCTGCACAAATAATTGTGAAACTAATGTACAGCGACTTTCTGAAATGGTACTCTTGAAATGCTGGGGGGTGTGTTTGTGTGTGTGTGTTGTATTTTAAAAAATGTTTTCAGTAAAGACTGTTTAAGTTTACAAAAACAGTCATACTTAATAACACTCCTTGATAAACCAGGTCTGGAGTTTTCATTTTTTAGATTATATCATGAAGAAGCACATTTGGGATATATATTATTATTCCATGCAACTATTCATATGGAAATAGTTGCAGTGGAATAACAGTACAATTGGTACACAATTTTAGTAAAAGAAGAAGAAATATCTCACAACAAAATATATACCCAACCAAACGTTGGCAAGGTTGTCAACAGAAGGAAACATTTTTGGTCTGTGGTGAGCATGTGTGGAAAAAAACCCATGCTTTTTGAAAGAAAACAATGAAATAACTAAGTAAGATTAAACAAAAAAAAAATAGAATGTGCTTCTGAAATGGGATTATATATTTTCAAGGGAATTAGTGCTAAATTTCATAATAAGGAGCCAAAAAGTTTTATATATAACAGAAATGGCTTCACAGGAAGTATTTATCAGCCTTTAGACAAATACAACTTAACCTCAAAAAGGAAAAGGAAGAGAGGAAGAAGCTTAAAATTACCTTGTCTTACTTCATTTGGTAGAAGTTTTTATTGAATCTTTTTTCTGACTTAGTCTATCTCAGAGCGGAGAAGTTTCATTTTTGACTGGTTAACATAAAGATTTTTAAATTTTATTTTATTTTTTTATTTAGAAGATTTTAAAGGCCACTCCCTCTTAGTGACTCTGGGCGGCTTACAAACAATAAATAGCCCACATAAAAAAATAAAAAACAATCCCCCCACTACTTACTTAGTGCATTCTTCTAAAGATTGTACAAGCATTTGTTGAAAAGAACTAATTTCTTCTAGGTTTCCCATTAAATATGAAGTATCTGCAGAATGTAATCTGTAACCAAGGAAATAAGAATATTAAAACAAAACACTTCTAAAAAAAAGATTCAGATTAGCCTTGGCGTCAGAGAGTTCCCGCCTGCCTTTTTGCCAGACCCAAGACTAAGACACATTATTGGTTCAATTAAATTGATTTAATGCTAGAAGCTTATGCATAGGAATCTTCTCAACAAACATCAGAGTTAGAGTTAGAGTTAGATAAAGGTTAGAGTTAGATAAAGGTTAAGGGCACTCAAGGTGGACTTAGTTCATTTGTGGCTACACAGGGATTCTAGGCTAATCCCTTTTTCACTCTGCCCCAGCTTCTGCCATTCCTTCTACATTTTTTGCACAACATAATACAATAGAACAATTTGCACCGACCATATATTCTATCTAAGAAACTTCCTCCTTTCATTTAGGAAATTGGCTGCTCTCTTCCACCATAAAATAATCCAAATGTGAACATGTAAGCCGTGTAATAGAACTGCAGTTGAAGATGTGCAATATCTGAAGAAACTAGAAAGCAGTTAGTATCCAGAGCAGACTTGAATAGAGTCAAGACACAAGGAGCCAAGACAACTGACTCTGCATGAATAAACTAATTCAATATACTGTATAGGGCAATGCCATCTAAAAAAAAATTAATGATAGGTAATCAATTATTTTAAGAATGGCAACTTAGGTTTCTATGTACCCTTCTGTCTGGCACTTTTCTAATGAACTGCTCTCATTCACTATAAAACTATTGGTACAGACTGTTGAAAAAACACATTTGCTACTAAAAAGGTTATTAAATAAAATCTTTTTTTTTTTTGAGCCAAACTCAGCTTCCAAACATGTCTGTGAAATTTTCTTGGCAGCAAAGTGGACATTATTTGCCATTACTTCTTCCAGAATATGTTTAGGGTTTCCCAGGCTAGTTTCCTGACAATCTCAAATACAAATACAGTTAGTCCTCAGCTTACAAACATTTGTTCAGCAAAGCTCAAAGTGACATCATTGCGGAAAAAAATGACTTATGACCAGGGGTGGGATTCAAATTTTTTAACAACCGGTTCTGTGGCATGGCTTAGGTGGTGGGCGTGGCTTGGTGGTCATGTGACTGGGTGGACATGGCTTGGTGGTCATGTTATTGGCTGGGTGTGGCCAATTCAATATCACTCACATTGAGGCACGCATCTCCTCGCCTGGCCTCTCATGACTGTGGGGATGCAGCAAGTCGTAAGTGGGGAAAATGGCCATAAGTCGCTTTTTTCAGTGCCATTGTAACTTTGAATGGTCACTCCACACAAGCAAAGTACCAGCAAAGGAGGGGGAAAAATTCCAGAGACGTTCCTGAGACAGGAAGTCTAGTCCTACCAAGAATGTAATAAGGGTTAACGGAGAGGCAGTTTCTGTAAGCAACACCAGAATGTTTCCTTCCTGCCTTCCTTACAGGATTAGACCAGTAATTTCTTCTAACAACCAGTTCTTCGAACTGCTTAGAATGTTAACAACCGGTTCTAGCAAATAGGTGCCAACTGGTAGTATGACCTAGCTTCTCTGGTAAATGTTTTCTACATATGACTCCCAGAGCCTTCAGAAAGCTGTGTTTCCTTTAGAAAACTGTGCAATCCTAGGAAAGCCTTCTGAACAAGTACTGGGGCTGCTTACCGCACTACTTGGCAGTGTACAGGGTAGCCAAATGACAGTTATGGGATGGAAAGATAAGTGGGTGGAGGGAGTTGGAGGCAGTCCCTTACCTGGCTCTGGGCCATGAAGGACCAATCCTGCAATCCCATTTGGATTGGGGTGGACACTCACTTAAACTTCTTAGTTAATGATTGTAATGGGGAGTGCTGCAATTGCTATCATAAATCAGTCCGGTCACATGTCTTGCCTTATGACTGCACTGCTTAGTGGTGGAAATTTGATTTCAATTGTGGTTGTAAGTTTAACCACCATACCTGACACTGGCTCTGGATCTCCCATCTAACTCAAACATTTTCAATGACCAAATGCACTTACTTTTCACTAGTTTGTAAGGGTCGTAGATAGCTAGAAAGCATTGTCTGTAATTCCTTAGCATATTCATTTTCTGTTTCCAGAATATTCTGTAGCACCTACAACACATAAAACTTTAAATCAAAATGTTACAATTATGAAGAAAAAAACAAGAAGTGTTAGACATGAAAATTCTTTGAAAATGTTTTATTCTTCAGAAAATGTGAAAAATGAAAATTCTCAAGAGTATGCAATGACCCCAGAAAAGAGATAAAAACTAGAGAACTCAAAAGAAAAACATGATTTTATTATAAGCAAAAAGCTTAACTTCAGATAGGCCTGGAAAATCTAAACCCTAGAGAACTCATTTACAAATCATATACAGTAGATGGATCTATTGTTTCTGTATAAGGAAAAAAACTTGCATTTAAATACATATTAGTTACTTAAGTCAATGATAGCTAAAGTTTTCTAATTAGTGTGCAAAAAGGAAATTTAGTGACTAGTATATATTCTGCAGCTTTTTCTCTGGTTTAGAATATTACTATAACCTATTTATATTAAAGTCAATTAAAAATTGAATTTGTGACTTCTAGGATACAATTTTAATAATATGTAATCTGATTCAGCAGCAATACAAATACAATTCCAAATCTACTGCTATGCTGTTTTACATCTTCATTAGAATTATAGCAAAATTTTATTATTGCATCTTAATAATATACAGTATTTCACAATTTAAAGAAATACAAATAAACAATCCAATAACTAACATTTTGATAAAATCAATCAAACTGGATCTGTCTCCCAGGAGTCTTACAATCTTCAGATATTATACAATGCAGCCAACTTATAGCCTGCTTGGTATATAAAACAGTTATTCATGCCTGAATGAAAATCTGATGAAACAAGGGACAGAGTACACTGTTTAAAACTGGGAATTTGTAGGTTCTTTCATTAGTGCTGCTGAGATCAGTTTGGGGGCCTTGAATAGGCCTATTCACTTGAAAAGCAGAGGAGGAAGGGAGACTATTTCTGAGTTCATTCTTTTGTTGGTAACTTGACTCCTGCCCCAAAGATTAAAATGTCTCCATTCTGTACTAAGCACTACGAATGACAGATGTTACAAAGAACCTTAAACTATGAAAACAGCAGTTTCAAACTACAGTACAAAAAGGATTTGAAAAACTAGAAAAATCAAGAAAGTTTAGACCATTTAAATTTAGGAAAGTAAAACACAATAGCATACAATCAGCAAATTACTGAAAGGAAGTTAGGCTAAACAACAGAAAATCAGCAAACCGTTTTCTAATCCAAAAATAAATTAAGTCATAATTGACTTAAATCATGGGAAGGGGAGTCTAAAACAAGGATTCACCAAGCAACTCATCCAGTCAGGTTTTTAAGTACTACAAAGATAAGTAAATGCTACTAATACACACTGTTGTGTGTTCTAATTGCACAGATCAAATTGCTACTTAGACAATAATCATAAAAATGTGTTTAATGTAAATATGTTTTTCATTCAACTATCTTTTTAGGGGTTAATAAATAATTTTTGAACTTAAAATAAATACAGGTATCCTCTCTAATTTGAACAAAGATTATATAAAAAAATAACTTAATGCTGAAGATGAATTGACAGACAATAACAATTTAATCAAAGCAAAGTGCATCTTTCTCAATTCTCAAGGGCTCAATTCTTTAAATCATCTTACATCTCCCACATTCATAAAAAACTGCTTAAAATGTCTATTTTAATTTTAGGGATCATACAAACGTTTTCTTCAAAAAGTAATTACATGTTTACTTTTTACACTCTCCTTTACACAGATGCTATATTTATCACCAATGCAGAGAATACTGAGCACTATAATTGCAGCAGTAAAACTGCAAATACATTAGTACAGCACATTTTACTTGGCTGAACTTAATAATTTCTGATGTCCCCATCACGTTTCTACTTTAATAATCACCTTTCTCCTCTTTCCTGTTTTCTGCAGATTCAGACTGCTACAAGACCCCATTATATTCCAAACCTGATTCTGAAAACTTCATCACCAATTCATGAAATGAGGTTACTTAATGTGGATTGCTCTCACAGACATGGTAACATTTTACAATGTGGAATATAAATGAAGCACCCAGAGAATCCCATGTGAGCGATCCAGAAAAAAATAAAGTACATCAAAAGTTCATTCACACAAAGCCCAGCTACTCTCCCTAAAGCAAAAGCTCTTGTACAGCATTGCTTTAAAACTGAATTTCTTAAAGGCATCTCCTACTGTTAGATATTCCAAAACCCAGATTTATTTCACAAAAACATGAAGTATAAAATATATTCCCTAATGATAAAATCTGTTATGTTACATATTTAGGAACTATTACTGAAAACAAAGGTGCATGATTTATCCACTTCTATGCATACTGCTCCATCCATCAGAACAATCTTTTTTTTAAATCTGACTTATGAGAAATACAGAATGATGTAAATCAAAGATCCATAATAATCCTTACACATATATTTCACATTCTGAAATAATCCAATGTGAAATTTAACTTTACAGTTCTATAATGAGACTATTTAATATTAACCAAGCCTAGATATTATACCAGTTTCAGAAAAAGCTAGAAAAATAATTACTGTATACTCAAACCATCAATCAATTACGGTCTTAATTCCTCAGACACTGGCCACTGCACCCACTGTTTTAGCTCTATTAGAGACATCAAAGAAAATGTCTGAATGAACTTTAGTTTTCTGGAAAATATCAGCTAAGTAGATCTCCTGAATAAAAAACACACCTGTTATATATTTTAATGCACAATCTGTCATATGGCAAAAGCCTTAATTTGTTATTTTGTCAATCACACAGTCTCACTCTAAAAGCTGTTGTGAGATTTTCTCTGCTCCAACAGATGTTGAAGAAAAATGTTTTTTTTTCCTATCAAAAATGTGGTACAGGTATTATAACCTAACAATCACAAATGAAAAAGACACAGTGACTAAACTATTAAATACATATCTGTTTTTCTCCCTTTACGCTTGCCAGCATCTTGTTCAACTTTTTTTTTCCATTTTATGATTATACAGTTGGAGGTTGGATGATGAAATAAAAACACTTCATCCTTACAAATTTTTCCAATTTTGGAATAGGTGGGAAAAAATTTACTATCATTGCCACTTTCTGAAATAAAACTGAAAATGCAAACAAGAGTTATAGACAATTCTTAGTGAACCATCTGGATCTTCAACTAGCAGAAAAAAATTGTGCTAAGAAAATGGAAAACTGTGTTAAATCAGATGTATTCATGATTATCAACCAACCCATCTAGTACATAGATCAAGACTAAAACTGAAATGAAAAATTAGAATTAGTATAATATTCCAGTGTATCTATTACACTTGCCACTAGTTCTCAGGGAATTTCTAAAATCTTTTGAGCCAGCAAGTTAACTATAGATAGAACTGTAAAGGTAAGCTCATTTAATAATTAATTAATAACATCAAACATAAAAAAGGTGGCATGGAGACAGCCCCTTGGAGCACAACTCCCCTCCAGTAAAAAAAAAAAATTCTACTAAAGCAAAATACTTGACGCCAATGATATTGACACAGTAATGATGATATATAACAGCTTTGCGATGATGAGGAATATTCAAGAAGCAGAACAGTTGTACAATTCTGCCTATGTCTTATAGTGCCAATTTAGCAATGCTGGGTTTTTAAGATAATTTAAATGCAGAGTTAGATATATATCAACAGTTATCCATAGTTGTATCCTACCCTCAGCAGTGTTCAACAAAGACAGTATTCAGAGACAGAAAAGACTGTATAGTATGTGAATGTTGGGCTCTGCAACTAATAGGAAAAAGTTGGGGAATGATGTAATGCAGGAAGTAGTTAGTATGGACATCTGCAAATTCAACAGTAACTGCAACTTTAAGGTCTCATTCACAGAAGATTGATGGAAGGCTTGAAAGGAAACAGCAGGGAGTCAGTTCAATAAGTATTTGGCCAAAAAGGCAGGAATCAGAGGGAGTCACATACTCCCAGGGGAAGATTGAAGCTTCCAGGTCTATTAACCAAAAATGAAAGTAACAATAAAAGTAATAAGCAATAAAAATGGAAAATGGAAAACACAAGCAGAAGGCTGAGAAAAACAAACTAAAAAGAATAGGCATGTGATTAACTTCAGAATGAGGAACAAATGAAGTTTACACAAGCCAGCAGATTCACCACTCAAATGAGAACTTATCTGAATGCAATGTTTTTTTTTGAAGTGAAGCAGGTAGATTTCCAACCTCTTCCCTATAAAGACTCCAGACAAGGTTACTGCACAGACATCAAACTTATCTGCTGCATGAGACCATAGGGAAATAAGGGCTAACTGTGGACATAACCATGCAAAATATTATTCAGCATCAGCCTTCATAATTTATTATACATTTTTTTACTATGTAAACTTATATAACCACTCAACTCACAGATATGTGACCCTGGGTGGCTTATAACATTAATTGTTGACGTTGGTCCTTAAACACATGACCTGTAGAATACACAAACAGAAGATGGAAATGGATGCCAAGTCTTCTGGATTTTAAAAACAGATGAGAGATGAAATTCCTGGATCTTGGCTGGTCACAAGGTAGGCATGACTGAATTTTTAAGGTATCACTGACTTTCTTGTTTTAATTATTTATAGGTCCTGCAGATCTATATCCTTTGGAAAAATACACTGATTTCAATGTACAAACCTAAACAAAAACCAACTGTTAAATAAGATTCACATAAAGTCACTCACCACATTGTAATAGCTTTTGCTAATAGCAGTTGTATCAAACCCTTTTGGAGGACTTTTCAAGCTTCCTGATTTGGGAGAGACAGGTTTTTCTGAAACAAAGATTATTTCAACAATAAAATATATTTTCATATCTTAAAACCTGATACTCAAACAATGCACTGAAGACAATATTTAGACTGATTTACTTTAAGTTATATAAATTTGCTTTAAGTTATATATCTGTCATATGCGACTCTATAACCTCTATAACTGTCTGCTTTGGCTCTGTAACCATACAAGACAGGCACAGACTTCAACAGATAATTAGAACTGCAGAAAAAAACAATTCTACCAACCTACCTTCTACTGAGGACCTGTATCCTGCATGAGTCAAAAAGAAGGCTGTGAAAATGTCTATAGACCCCTCACATCCTGTATATAAATTGTTTCAAATTTTACCCTCCAAACGACGCTAGGGTACTGCACACCAGAACAATTAGACACAAGGATAATTTTTCTCTGAATGCCATCACTCTGTAAAACAACTAATTCCCACAACACTGTCAAATTACTTACTAAGACTGTATTATTCTTCTCATCCTTCTTAGTACCTATCTCTTCCCACTTATGACTATAACCATGTTGCTTGTATCTTTACAAGTTATATTGTTTTATTTGTTTCTGAGTATTTGATTGCTTATTAGTAATCTATGACTATCACTAAATGTTGTATCTTATGATTCTTGATTAATGTATTTTATTTTTCTTTTATATACACTGAGAGCATATGCACCAAAGACAAATTCCTTGTGTGTTCAATCACATTTGACCAATAAAGAATTCTATTCTATTCTATTCTATTCTATTCTATTCTATTCTATTCTATTTCTATTTCTATTTCTATTTCTATTCTATTCACTGAAATTGCATAACTTAAAGTTATATACTATGGATCTGGCATTTTTATCCACCTATAAAGTTCTTCCCAAAGACCTGGGATAGGCAGATGTTATTATTATTATTATTTATACAACTTTGTGAAATCACAGCAGCCAATTCTTTAGCTGGTGTTGGCCTTCATTCATATCAGGTTCTTCCCAATATCCCAATACCCATTGAATATTGTAATGTATTTGCATTATTATATTAACTCATTTCTCCATTGGAATCGGGCAGCTAATAATTCAAATAAATAAAGTAATTAAAGTTTATTTATTGGATAGCTACCAAATTTATTTAAAATTACTGAGAAAGGCAGACTTTTGAAACTTACCACTGGATTTTACTTCTCGTACATAATTGCTGGGAAACCATCCTGTTTTGCCATTGTGAGTTCCTTCCCACCAGCCTCCTTCTTCTACTCTTGTAACATGAATAATATCTCCTTTTGTAAAAGAAAGTTCATCTTCATTTGTCTGTTGAAAATTAAATTTAGCTCTTACCACTAGTTGGTGGTTGCTGTTATCTGTCATATCCTAGAAATGAAGAGACCATAATAATGTTTTAGGTACTTTTCAAAAGAACAAAATATTCAGATAAAAATTTAACAATGAATTATAATGTAAAGCTACCATATCTGCTTCTTCAACATACATGCATACCTAGTTCTGTAATTTAAAATATATACCGTATTTATCGGCGTATAACACGCACTTTTTCCCCCTGAAAATAGGGGGCAAATGATGTATGCGTGTTATACGCCGATGTCCAGGGAGCGGAATCCTCTTTAAGGGATCCCGTTCCCAATAGTGCCTAGCGGCGGCGCAGCATCGTGACGTGATGTCAGCGCTGCGCCCGCCGCATATTTTTTTCCTGAAATTTCCCTCTTAAAGGGAATGCGTGTTATACGCCTGTGCGTGTTATACGCCGATAAATACGGTAATCAATCTTTCAACTGTATATAATCCTAATCAGTTACTGCTTTGATAACATTAACTGCATTAGAATTGTTTCTGGTTGGTTCGTGTATATCAAACAGTTTATGTGTACACATTAGGGTACAGAACTGATGTTGATCTGTACTGTAGTAACTTCATTTTTAGCTGAAATTGAAACATAACTAACCCATATTCCAGTGGTAAACTAGTATATTTAAAACTTTTTAAACACATTACGTATCCAGATTAAGGCTTGTGAACAGTAGCTCATAATGAACAATGTTTAATTAAAATTGTCATGGCCTATAGTAAAGACGTTCTAGGACTTCCTGGCTATATTCCAATAGTTACATACACTGAAGCTCATTTATTTCAAAATACATCAGCATAAATTAATATACTGGACTCTTGAGTGTAATCTATCGCAATGCAATAGCATCTGAAAGAATTATTGCTTCTTGTCGTGTCTCAAAAAAAACCCAAGAAAAGCAAAACGATGTAAAAATCTTGGACACCTTAAACAAACTATTAGCTCTGAATCTGAGACAAGCTTTTCACTTTGCAGCTATGATTAAGGAAAATAAAAAGCTATTAAAATGTGTTAATGCTTACCAGACTTCTATACTGGCCTTGAAAAAGTTTTGAAGTCCTACTGTGTAAAGACTGGGATCCCAAGGAGTCAAAAGACTTTATCCGGTGAGATGATGGCCTTGCACACACAGAATCACTCCCTAAACCAATATCTGAAAAAATTGACACACACACACATATATATATGTTAAGGTTCTTTATACATAATGTTACATTTATTTTTAGAAAATATATTTACATAGGTAAAGGTATATTTCAATTTACTTATTCCTCAAATTTGTAAATTGGATGTCCTTCATGAATATACATTGCAACCCAAAGTGTCCTAAATGTACCAGGGAAGATACAGGATGGGAGACAATCTCTATCAATTCAAGGGAATTCAAAAGTATCAAAATAAAAAACCACCACTTCCCAACTTTTTATAATTCTCATAAACTAACCAAAGGTTATCCCTGCTGCCTTTGTAAAGTTTATGGCTGGAAGCAAAAAGTATTGTACAGAGGTAATCCTGAACTCCACTGGATTTGAAAGTTAAGATGAACATTACCTTAAGCCGCCAGTTTAAAAAGTGAACAGAAGTTGGTTTCTCTATAAACTAGTTCTTTAAACTCAATTTCTCTCCTTTTAAAATACCCAAATTAATCTGCAATGCAATTGCCCTTTCACAATTCAAAGGACTGCAGAAGAAACTGACTGCATATCCAAATATGCAATACAATCATAATATTGCTTCTTTTAGGACAATCTTCCTTTATAGTGCACTCCCTCCAGATGTGTTGGTATATTGGCTGAGAATCCTGAAATGTGTTAATATCTGGAGAGAACTGGATTTTATAATAGCTACATCGAAATATACCCGTATAATTTCTCAGATTATATCTAAAAGGAATGCTGTTTCCCTATGTGATTTTCAAATGGATACAGAACAAAATTTGGGAATGGCAAGGGGAAACAATAGTCCAGAGGAATTCATGATATATTTTTATTAATCTAAATCAGAATACCCCAATTCAGCAGTTTCCAGATCAATCACACTATAAATCCCACCATTCAGTCAAAACCTAAGCCAACTAAAAAATGTTCAATCATTTAACACATCAGGTACAAATAAACCCTGGGTTATAAGTGTTCCCTCAGCCAACGTTCGAAGTTATGCAATAAGCATCCCCTAGCGTTTGCGAACAACTCCCGAAACTACGAAGCTTGAAGCACCATGCCCTTATGAATAATCGCAGAGATTCTGCAACATTCATCCTGAATGTTGCAGGCCGAAATGGCGCTTCTGGCCCTCTGAAAGCTCCATTTCAGCCTGCAACAGGCTGGGGAACGTCCGTGGGGTGGATCCGCCTGTCAGAAGCTCAATTTCAGCTGGCAACATGCCAGAAGAGGCCTGCGAAGGCCCAAATGGAACTGCATGGGGGGGGCGCCCACAGCAGAGAGGCAGGAGACTGCTTGCTAGAGCTAGCAATTGTGGGGAACATGAGGTGTTTCAGTGGGTCGGGAAGACCTTTGGTGGTCTTAGGCAGCTGCCTGTTCCATCACTAGGCTCCCCAAGGCCTTCCCCACCCTGAAATATCCCATGTGCACTTAACAAGCCAGGCATTTGATTAGCGAATGTGTGGGCAAAGGAAGGAGTGATCCCGTTCAAGGTATGAGATTCACTCCCATGAATCCTCAGGTTACCAACGGAATGAGAAGACTCCATTTCATTCATAAGTCAAGGACTATCTGTACTAGATTGGAAAAATACATTTGGCTGATCCTAATGTACAGCCTATCCATCCCTCATTTAAGTCAGCTGAACTTTCAGCCTCACTTCATTGTACAGAAAAGCACATGCTACTGAAACTAATGGGATTTGTATACACAAAGCAGTGCTTAAATGTATCATGTAGACCTGTGGTTCCCAAAGTGGGTGGTGGGACCTGTGGTTCCCTGGGGGGCGGTGGGATGCCTTAGGGGTGGTAAGAAGCAAGGGGGGCACTAAGACATGGCAGGGGGGTGTTCGAGGTGCCAGCCCCGCAGGCTCACTGACTGCCGGCCACGCAGCCAATTGACTGTTTGATAGCTCCGTAGCCAGTGCCTCGAATATGGAACCCGCACGCGGTGAGCCTTGCCAAGCCTGGGGGGGAGGTGGTAGGTGGTGGAAAGAGGGCACCTTAGCTTGCAGGATGCCCTCTCCAGTGGAAGTGGCGGAGGCGCACCAAAAGGCCCCAAAGCAAAACCCTCCCAAGGCGCACAGTGGAAGGGATGGGTGGTCCAGCATTAGGGCCCCTTCCCCAGAGAACAAGGGAGTGCACAGCACCCGCCCAGCCTCCGCCTCTCCAGCCAGCCGGGCTTGCACACAGGATGCAGGTGGGTGCAGCTGCGGCTCTCCAAGGTGTGTGGCTCGGTTTGGTTCGGCTCTACATGGGCGTCCCGGACCTAGAACCTAGCCTCCTTCTGCAGCCCGGTTCTTCCAACTGAGCCCTGCACTTGCTTGCTTGCTTAGTTTCCAAGTGATCGTTCCCTCCGCCTCTTCTGGTCTGGTCTGCTTCTGCATGCCTTCCTCCTCCCGGGCGGAGCATAAAGATGGGCGGAACGCTTCACTGAAGTTGGAAGTCTCTGAGCGTGAGGTTGGCTGTATCGCTGCCCTGGGGAGTCTGGCATTGCAAAATTGGATGCCAAAGGGAGCTAGAAAAGGGGCAGAGGGGCAGCTGCAGGGGGCTGGAGAAGGGGCAGAGGGGCAGCTGCAGGGGACTGCAGAAGGGGCAGAGGGGCAGCTGCATTAAGGAGCAGGAAGATCTTAGCCATGGTTTATTCATTGACTAAGCCGGAATCAAACAGCATGCTAAACTCTAAACCAGAATGGCTGGGTTGATATATTCAGCCCGTGTTTCTCAACCTTGGAAACTTGTGTGGACTTCAATTCCCACTCTGGCTTTGCTCTACTTTTTCAAAGTGCCACCTCTGTCACATTCTTTCTTTTTGTCTGTCCGTCCGTCCGTCCATCCCTCCATCCAAAAGGTCTGCCTGTCTCTGTCTGCTTGCCTTTCTGTCTACCTACCTACCTATCTATCTACCAATATAGATGTACGTATGTATGCATGTATGTATGTATCTATCTATCCATCCATCCATCCAAAATGTCTGTCTGCCTGCCTACCTGTCTTCCTACCTACCTACCTACCAATATAGATCTACCTACCTACTTATCTACCAATCTACTTACCTACCTACCTATCCATACATTCCTCCAAAAGGTCTGCCTGCCTGCCTATCTACCTACCAATCTATCTACCTACCTACCTATCTGTCTCTCTGCCTGTCTGTGTCTCTCTCTCTCTCTATCCATCCATCCATGTTTGAAGCGCCAGCGCCGCAGGCACATTGTGAAAGTAGAGCAGGGAGGGAGGGAGGGAGGGAGAGAGAGAGAGAGGGGAGAGAGAGAGAGAGCGCTGATGCATCTGATTGAAATGAGGCCTAGTTTAGACTGAAGCCGTTTTCCATATTGAAACATTTTTGCCAGCACATTGAAACATCTTTGGCTTCTATTAAAGGTTTTATGGACAAAACATGATAAAGACTATCAGGAAGCTCTCACATTTTGTTGAGGCTTTAAACAGGATCCACTGGACCAGATCTCCACCCTAAAAATTACTTTTCCCCAATGTATTACAGTGCCAATTCTGAAGAAGGCAAAACCAAAATGTACTGGTAAATTACAAGGAGAACACACACACACAAACACACACACCCTTCTAACACTGCTGGAGCAGGTGATTGGACGAGAATAGATATCTCATTATCCTTCTCCTCCCTCCCTCCTTATTTCTTTTTCTTTCTGTCCCTTCCTTCCATCCGCCCCTCTTTCTTTGTCCCTTTTTTCTTTCTTTCCCTTTTCTCTTTCTTTTCTTCCTTCTTTCTCTCCCTCTCCCTCTCTCTTTTCTTTCTCTCTCTTTCCCTCTCTCAGGCTCACCCCATTGACTTGACTTGCTTGGGCAGGTCCCTCCAATGCAGTGGGCTCAATGGGGTGGACCTGCGGGGCCAGCAGTGGCAACATGTTTGAAAAGTAGAGCAAAGCCAGAGGTCGGTAATTTTTGCTGCAAAGAATCACAAAAGCTTCTGGGTCGTGCACAAGAAGGGACACACATGTCAGTGCAATTCAGCAACATAAAATAATGAGATACAAATAAAACAAATCAACAAAAATCGGCAAAGCATCTCTGATTAGATTTTATTCACTGTTAGAATCTAATCAGAGATGCTTTGCCGATTCTAGTGCAATGACCTGCTCCAGCAGGGTTAGAAAGGAGTGTGTGTGTATGTGTGTGCATGGCTGTCAAAACTCCAAAAATGGGTCAAGTATCTCTGGGGAAGCCAGTCATAAATTAGAACATTTGCTAAACAACCGGCCATTAAATGAGGACCACTTGTATTTGGTTTGCCAGTCACCTGGCCATGCCCACCCAGTCACATGACCACCAAATCACACCTACCCATCATGTGACCAGCAAGCCATGCCCAGCCAGCAAGCCATGCCTGCCAGTCAAGTGACCAGTAAGCCACGCCCACCCAGTCACATGACCAGCAAGCCACACCCTCAAATTAGGCCATGCCCACAGAAATTTGAATCCCACCCCTGGGTGGGGGCACCGAGGATGAGTTTGTAGCACCAAGGGGGCGGTGGACTGAAAAAGTTTGGGAACCACTGATATAGACTCTGAATCCATTTGCCAACTTACTCTGCCTTCCCTTTGGAGATCAAAGTTCAGAAAGTTATCTACAGCTCTGGTATATGGAACTAGGAGAAGGCAGTAGAAGCTCAGTGTTGAAGGTACTTTCAACTAGGGCTGAGCAGCACTTTTCTGAAAGCAAATGGGGGCTTCAAAACAGAGAACTCACAAATGAAGCACTTCTCTGCAGCCCCTGAAATCAAGGGTGTCCTTCCCCAGATTGCATGGTAGCTGAAGAGCTAAGTGATTCCAAGAAAAGGCATGGCTACTTTAGAGAGTTGAAGACAGCTGCTACGTTCATGCTGCCATGTACTTTGAAGCACTGGTGTACCTTTGAATTTGAAGTGCTATATAGCTATTAACTTTGTTGCTACCATTAATCAATTGAACAGTACATTTGTTTTATTTTTAAAAAAATGATATTCTGCACATGCAGCAGCATCTAAATAACTTTGGCTGATTTCAAAAACTGTTATAAAACTGGATTAGCGTTCTAAATGGAAGTTCCAGACTACAATTTTGACAAGGAATCAAAGAAATCACTTTTGCATTCTTGCCAGCAAAATTATATAGAAGTGTCCATGAAATCACAGGAGTTGCCTTGGCCTCAAAAGAAAACTAACTTTACATTTTGTAGCTCACAGTCAGATGGGAAATGGGAGGAAAGTAATCCCAAAAATAGAAATGCAAATGATATGGAGTAAAGTTCTGAGATATGTAGCTGAAATCATTCAAATTTGAATTATACAAGTAAGTTAACAGAGGAAAGAAGGTGATTACATTAATGTTAAGTAATAGAAAATAATCAACTTCTAGAAAACTATAAAAAATATAACTATTAAATGGATTTATATTTACCTGCTGTTACTTTATTTAGTGCCACCAAGGAACTAAGCACTTTACTGAAGTTCTGTCCTTGGTAGAGATCATTTGCATCAAATGTCTAAAAAAAAACATGGTCTTATTAGAATCTAGAAAGAAAATCAACACTTTTTTGAAAAGTCTGTTAATATAAAGTAGCAACACTCAATATTTTTAGTTTATTTCTATATAAAAATACATTACTTGTTTTAATTAAATTTGGAGCTGCACAGGCCCGATTGAGACTCAAAAGTGATAAAATGATTTATAATCTAGCAAGATCGTGTCAACCCCAGATTCAGTACTCCATATATATGATGTGTAAAGCAGCAATGAATTATGTGAGACTTTGCAGAGCTGTAGATATCAAGAATATTAAACTTATACTGGACAGATCTGGGCTTTAAACCCAGAACAGACAATCGAGTGATTCAGCTCATCTTAAATCAAGAATGTTAACTTTTTCCAGCTGAAGGGCTGCATTAAAATACTGCAAAAGCAGATGAAGATACATCCCAATCTCATACTTCATATATGAAATGCTTGACTTTCCCCAATATTTGAAGTTTTTCTTTCTTCTTATTTAGACTTGTACCACTTTTTTTCCCCATCGGATGTCTAGAAATATGCCAGCAATTTTCAAGAGCTCAAAGAACTTACTGGTAGCCTAAATCACAGGTTATCACTACTTAAACCCATAAGTAATGTGGCTTGCTCAAGTTTCATTTCATCTGTTATATAATCCATCCTTCGTAGTTTGTAAGCCACAGTACAGTAAAATATCATTTTAACAGACATTATGGGGAAGGGATGTCCAATATTTACAAAGGCCCATTAGTACAAAAGTATTAAATTCCACCACATTGGCAATTATCATCTGTATAACGATGTCATGTGTGAATAGAACCAACTGTATCCTATTCAAAAGATGGTACTTAAACCATCTGAATCCAGTGATCTATCATTCATATACACCTTGGAAGCTTGTCCAAAGGATAGTACATCCCATCTAAATCCTTGAAGAAAGGATAAGATATCATTTCTCATGCAAGACTACAAACAGGATTGCATGTAATGAGCAGAACTTGATGTTTGGACTGAACACTAAGTGTTGCCAGCTTACAGTTAAATATAGAGTAGACCTGAAAAAACTGTATGTTCAATCCATGTTATTTTCCCTTTGCATTTTATCTCAGGTTTTAAAAAGTAATCATATGAAGCATGAAGTGATTTAAACTTTCAAGCATAACATTACAGCAATACATAGCAAAGAACACGTTTATATTTATCTTACATGTATGAGTTAGCATACATTACATATGCATCTGTGAAGGAAAACAAGGGTTTGTTGCCACTTTTTTAAAAAGACATTTATATAGCATGAAGCTTATATACTTCACCAATATTTGGCAATTCTAAATGGGTTACATATTCTATTTCTATCAATAAAATTAAAATACATACAGAGAGTTAAATAAAGAGTAATTCCACTTTTTCACACAAGAAAAACTGAAAGGTAATCACCTCACAAGAATGCACAAACTATTATAAAAATCATGTAAAATTAGGTTTATAACTTGAATGTTCATTGATTATGTAGAAGCCAGAAAACATTCTTTTGAACTCACAGTCCTATTTTTTTTTAGAAAATATGAAAATTTTCTCTGGAACCCAGAGTGGGATAGGGCCTGGGACCTGGGGAACCCAGAGCAGGATGGAGCCCATCAAATGGTTCCTAGGATCTGCTGTCGTCGGGGCGGGGGGTTGAGAGTTGGGGGGTGATTTTTTATTTTCCCATTTTGTTCTATCGTTCTTTATGAATTTATTTGATTCATTTTGTTAGTTTTTATTGTTTTTTGTTTTAAATATAGTTTTACATTCTGTAAGCCACCTCGAGTCGCCATGGGCAAATAGGCAGTAATATAAATTCAATTAATGATGATGATGATGATGATGATGATGATGATGAAAGAAATAATTTAAATGGCATTTAATAGTATTTACTTCAGTGTTTTAGAAAGTAAAATTAATAAAAGCATTATTAGGAAGTATTAGCAATACAGTCAGCTTTTTTGGTTTTTGAAAATACATTCCACATGTACTATAAATACAGAAAAATGAAAACTTCTATTTTTTTATTCCTATTAACTATTAGACACATATACAAAAACTCTTAGACTTATGTAACCTAAATCCACTAAATTAAAAAATAGTTAAAATAGAAAGCTTACTATAATGTACCAATATGCAGAAAATAATAGTTGTTATAAAATCTATCTTTCTATGGGTGTGTAGCCCCATCCATGTGAGTTATCAAATTCATTCATTTCTACATGCATAGCCTTTTCTATTTCATAATTTAAATGCTGCTAGCTTTTCAGAGCATTTCACAGCAAAATATTTTGTAAAAGTGGTAAATGTTTTATATAAAGGTCATACAGTATTGACATTAGTATTACTTCATTACACCTTTTTATGTATACTTTTAAGCAAAGTATATAAAATGTAATTTACATCCTGCACCTCTTCCACATCTTGCAAGCATACTCCAATTTTGCTTTACCTCTAATAAGAGGTATAACATCAAAAACAAACGTCAAAAATACCAAATTTAACATCAGAGACACAGAACAGTGGCTTGAGTGTGACAAGTTTTGATTCTATTAAGTAAAACAAAAAATATTCTGCAAATTTCTTCCTAAAGTCTATTAAGAAAAGAAAACTTCCACTGATTTTTAAAGATTTTGTAAAAAAATCTAGTTTCTATGTTTCAGAAACACTTAAACAACATGATGCAAGATAAAGGCAAAAAAGTGGTGTCCTAAATCCTGAAAGACATTTAAAATGAAAAATTTAAATAACAAACTATTTAAAAGCAAGAAAAATTTTCTAAAATAGCAAGGGGAAAATAGATTTAAACTCACCTCCATTGTAAATTCTCACTCAGTAATAGTTTACTAAACCAACATTAAAAGGAGTCATAAAAAAACAGGATGTTAAGGGGCTTATGTTTCCTGTCAGACTGAGACTATCTGGCGTATTGGAACAAGTTGATTGGCCCACCCGAACTGAAGCCTCATCACCATCTGCATTCTGCACCTTGCATGTGTAACTCAACAGGAAAACAAACAGGATAAAGGATGGAAGAAGGAAGAACTAAGTATGTATATGTAGTGCACTGATTATCAAAAGTTTCTTCGTGTAAGACGTCAATCATATTAACAGAGACCAGTATTTAAGGCACGCCTTTCTTTGTATCACAGAAATTGCATTTAGATAAATGACTCCCTGCCTATTTTTCTGCAGCTGCTTCTCAGGAAGCAGAGCTGTGAAGGCTCTGGAATGCTACCTACAGATCTTCTCGCAGTAAACCAAAAAGAAATAAATAGACTATACAGGTAGAAATATCAATTCCTAAAACAAATAAGTAGAATATGCCATAATAAAAATATCCATGCATTTCAGTACATTTCAGCAGACTATGTTGTAATACGGTATTTATATTCAAAACATGATGGCTGATAAACCATATTAATGCGCATTGGGTGCATTTCTTTTCTTTTTTTCTTTTTCTTCCCCGTTTCTGAAACCTCAGTTTCAAGACTGATTGCCAACTCTAAAGTTATATATGTAGCTATTACTGGCATATAGGAATTGCCTCTGTTTTGAACTTGAATTTTCCTGTGTTGCTTTTTTAGCATGGACAACACTACAACATCTAACATCCTAGCATCTGTCCAGAGTACATCTGAACTTCTGTAGATCCATAATGCCCTGATACTTCTGGAGTTTTTTTAAAAAAAGGAATTCCTATCCCTCATCTACAACAAGAACAGGAAAGGTTTGAGGTTGGTTTTCATTTCATGGCACATGGACTTCCTAGGATATCTGGCAGTGTAATATCTCACCACTTTATAACTCAATCTCAACTGAAATCATATAGACTTTCTCTTTGGCCCATTAATAACTAATTTAGTTCTGTATGACTAGCTTTCTAGTCATTAGGCAAAAACCCTAACAGCAATAAATACAATGCTACATACCAGTCAATCATTAGCACTTCCTCAAGGGGCAGATATTACAGTGTAAGGGATGGCACCAAAGCATTAGGAGAACAAAGCTGTTTGTTCCCTATACTAAACTTAGCATGGAGAAGGCAGTCCATTACTACATATAAGAATCTCCTGCATGTGAAGTATACCATATAAGGTAAAATGTAATTTGTAGTTGTGATGGATATAATGGTTTAGTTTTTGGAAGTGTAAGTGGTTGCACGATTCTAAATAATGCTCAGTTTTAATCATTTTGAATTGAACCAAGTCTATCATTCTTGGAATAACTGAAATAGATCTCATGAGTTTTCAGATAAAACTAACTGTATTCTTTTTCCAGCAAGCTTTAATATTTCTGGTATCTAATGGCATTAAGAGAACATGTAAGGGCATAGTAAGATTTCTATAGGCTATCCTGTAATACTACTACTTTTATTATTTACATAATGCCAGTTTTGTCCTTGCCTGGGTAATATTGAGATGCACTGTACTGCAGAATTCCAATTCTTCTCAGAATTAGATTCTAAAATCTGGTTTAAACAGACTTGCCTTCTATATTAAGGTGCTTTGGGTGGAGTTGTTGCAAATATGCCTTATCTACAATGCTTTACATCCACTGTACAATATATAAATATTTTTCCATTGCTTGTCCATTTATAATAGTGAGAAAGAACTGATGTCTTTCAGATTTCCTCTCCCTGATTTACATAAAAAACTGCTAGATGAGATCATACAGAAATTTAGGGTACAGAATCTTGATGCATGTCCTTGATATCTATCTGATTTTACTCTTAACAGATGGCTGGAATAGGACAAATGTGTGTATCACAAGAGGAAAATGCTGTTGAGGAGTTTCCATCTGATCTGATCTATCATCTATACCAGGGGTATCAAACTCAAGGCCTGCAGGATACTTAAATCTAGCCTGCGGGGCCGGCCTGGAAATATCAAGGGACCAGTCCACAATACCTCTGGCGGCTAAAACAGGCAGTGTATGCCCCCTCCACCTCATTTTCACCGTCCATGGTCTCCTGCAGCACTCTGCAGGCCGAAACCATGCAGAAAACAGGCTGAAAAATGGGCTGAAAAATGGGCCCAAAACAGCCCCCCAAAGGCCCCAAAACAGGCCACACAGCCCATTTTCAGTCAGCAGATTGCTGGAGGCCATGGAGGACGAAAACAAAGCCCAGGGGGCCCACATGTGGACTCCCCATGCCCTGTTTTGGCCAGCAAAATACTGCAGGAGGCATCTGTCCCGCACCCACCCCCCGCCACCGGCCCCCAGCCCCCAGAGGAGAACTACAATGCTGACCCGGCTCTTGAAGAAATCCAGGTTGACACCCCCGATCTATACTAAATATGCTAAATAACACTATAGCTGCAGATTTGCACTGAGTTTATTTATTGCAGTGCAAAGTGGCCTGGAATACCTTCTATTACCTAAGGCTGTTTTGCCAACTATATCATTTGTCAGAGACATATCACTTGTCTTGATTTTTAGCCTAGAATGATTTGATGCTGATTTTCTGTGGTGGAAAAAAAGCTGAGAAGCACAACTTCTTTAAGATGTGATGCCAGGGCAAAAAATCTAGATAGAAATTTCTCCATTCAAATATTTTAGCACTACTTTATTCTTAATCTTTCTACTGCAATTCTGTTCTGATTATGTACAGAAATAGATTGTACAGATATGACAAATACTGAACAAGTATTTATATCAAGTGCCCAAAAGACACTTGAAAATTATGTAGCCCTCTAACTGCACACGTTATATAGTACAATCCAGTGACACTATTGGATTTGGTCTTTTTAATAATCTGCTGGAAGATGACTCATTTTAATTTAATCTGCCTAGCTTAATATCCCATGAAATAGATATCACAATCAAGGTATGAGAATCCCTTTAAAAAGACAGATACTCTTTGGTACTCTCTCTTGGATAAATTTATCCACCAATTAAGATCAGCTTGGATCAAAAGAAATAAAAGATAGAGCTTCTCTAAGGTGATGTTTTCTTTTTAAATAAACAAACCACGTATGTCATAGCTTATATAGTTAGCTTTTTGCTTACCACCCAGCAAATTTCTGTAATGATAAAAAGAACTTTACAAACACATACACTTTTCCAGTCACTCCAAAGGCTATTGTATAGGGCAGTGATGGCTAACCTTTTCAACATGACATGCTGAAAGTGCGCGTGCATGTGCCTGCACCCATGATGCAATGCGCGCATGACACCCTGTCCCTGCACATGAGATGCCCTGCATGCACACCGCACGCCTCTGCACATGTGACCTCTGCACACTGCATGCCTCTGTGCATGCATGCAAGACCCCCCAAGCGCCCCGCCCTCTGTGCATACATCTCCCCTGCACATGCGTGGCAGATACCCGACAATCAGCTGGCTGGCGGGGGCATGCGCGCATGCACAGTGCGACTCTTCCCGTTGATCTCTGGCATGCTGGCGGAAATGGCTCTGCGTGCCACTTCCGGCATGCATGTCATAGGTTCGCCATCACAGGTATAGGGTATACTACGGGTCACTAGGCAGCACTAATCATAATCGAAGATATGACTGGAGGGTGCGACTGCATTACTATCTCAGTATCTCTCTCTCACTCTCTCTCCCTCTCTCTCATTTTTGTTCTCCTTTCTCTATTCTTATTCCTTTGATGTCATTTCTTTTCAGTGTGTAAGCTTGGAAGGCAGAACAGACTTTTTCTTGATTTGCAAGCTACACTAGGAGCTCCTCCAAGCAAAGCGCTGGCATGGTTTGAATAAATTCCAGTTTCCAGCTGGCATATTTATAAAACTATTCCTACTAATACTTTTACTGTCATCTCTCCATATCCCAAATTCCAATTATTTTGGCTCATTTTTACAGCAAATGAATTCTGAAAATTAAAAAAAAAAACTAATTCATTTTCATGGAAACAGATGCCCTATGTAGCAAAACCTTTTTGAACAGGTGATCGCATTCAGAATAAAGAGTTCACATTGTGAACCCTCTTTCAGAATTATTGGGGTCCTTCCCATTCATAAAAGGACTATCAGTACAACCACTCGCAAAATACCAATTTATCAGAATGCTACCTAGCATCCCACTTTATCTTTGTATTATGCTTCGAAGACTGAAGCAGAAAGTTTAGGATATGGCTAAAGATTTTAAACTTACAAATATCATCAGGAATCTGCTTCAGAACCACCTGTTCACCGTGGAGTTCCAGGGAAGGTGAAGAACTAAAAGGAAAAGCTTATTATAGGGTAGTGTATTGGCTCCAACCCTTTTTAATATTTAACCAATGATCGCTACTCCATGAAGGTACTGACAACTATATGTATGCTGATGGTCAAGCAACGACTGTACAGGGAAAAACATTTGATGAGGTTGAACATTGGTTAACTGAAGCTCTAGTAGAACTGAATCGATACTATTAGGATAACCAGTTAAGGCCAAATCAAAAAAAAAAAAACCTCAGGTACATGCATTGCGGTTTTTTTGCAATAAGCAGGCTGCTCGGGAGCTGCAAATTGTATGGAAAGGGATGCTACTGAAGCATTGCTACAGCCCTAAATATTTAGGGGATGACTCTAGATAAGGCCTTAATAGGTAAGCAGCACAGTACCAACTCTAAACTGAAGGTCACTTCCTCGGGATATTAATAAGCTCTAACTGGGTGCTAAATCAAGGGTTTTTAAGAGAACGGCTTTAGCTCTTTGCTACTCAGCAGGTGAATACACCTGCCCACTCTGTTATAAATCAGCACATGCTGCGATGTTGCTCTGAATGAAGCTAGCAGAATTATTACTGGATAACTAAAACCTATCCCTCTAGATAAGATCTATCATCTAGCTGGCATTGCTCCACCTGCTGTTATAGAGAAGCAGCAACATATATAGAGAGGCTTAAATCATCAATATCTAGACAACACCTCCCCATGGCCTAAAAACCAGTTCATCAGAGGTTAAAATCTAGGAGAGGCTTCTTTAGATCGACTGTGCATGGATACACCAACATCCAGAGACACTCTGAACAAATAGGGTTAATCCTATTCTACTTCTGCTCTTTATGATTGTGGTGACATGCAGACAACAACACATATGTATATCTGTCCTTTGTGGATCTTGTGGCAGTGCAAAAGAATGCAATTAATGTTGCTAGTTTCTAGACAAGATCTGCTTAACTTGTACATATTTTAATATTGTATTTTATGTTTTAAATTTTGTGTTGTATAGTATGTCTTAATTGACATGAATAAATCAATAAACAAACAAATAAATAAAATCTTTGTACTTTTACTGGGCAGGTCAGTACACTTGTAAAAAAAAGCAACCACCCACTCTTATTTTCTAAAAATTCCCAGGGTCAGCCTTGGAAATAAATATGATGCTTTGCTTTCTTAATAACAACTTCCATTCGTTTGATTATACTCTTCAATGTAAACAGCCAGGCATGGAAGATAGCCTTGAGGCACCAAAGAGAACATCTACAGGCACACTGGCACTCCATATATAGCATGATCCTTGACATAAATAATTTTAAATCAATTTCTTAAATCACTGGCTACTAAATAAACAACTGCCTGTGTTGGTCCAAAATGTAAGACGTATAGTTTTGTTAATAATTGCCAATAGTTGAGCTCACACACTGGCTAAAATAAAACCAAACAAATGTATGGATGAAATAAATGGAATGCTTAGTAAATGAAATAAACATTTATGATCCAGAGTAGAGAAGGAACAATGATGCATGAGATCTCCTTGATTATTTAATGTATTTATGGATTCTTATATAATAAACACTTATGGTGACATACAGATTATATATGTTCAAAAAAATGTATCTTTTCATGAAGATGCTGTACTGCTTCTAGCCAAGAATCCTTATGATTTATACCAAACATTAGATACACAGCATAATAAAGCGAGTATAGATCTAAAAATCAATGTATCGGAAGATCAAGGTTTGAAAATAAAAATACAGTGAATAAGTTCAAGTTATGCACAAATGATGAAAAATTGAATGTATTTGTACAATACTTTTATGGATTACTGTATCTTTAGATACACATCTTTATACTAGAACATTTACTAAAGATGAAAAAAATGAAGAACTGATAATATGGTTAGATCACAGAAAATAAATGAGGAACAAATTGCAAATATATCCATAAAGGAAGGAAAAATGGGTTTAGAAGATAGAAAAGACCAAGAAAATAATGGTTAGAGGGAGATGACAGACTGAAGTGACAAGTTTAAAGAAGAAAAGGCAAAATATAAAGCAGAGTACAGATATGTTTGCAAGAATAGAAAGCAATGGGGAAACGGAGATCACAGAAGACATAATGAATGGGGTTGATAACTAAATTTAGTTAATTTTTTTCCTTTTGCCCCCTTCAGAAGGGAAAGGGCAGGCATTGCATGAGTGAGATTACCAATACAGATTCTAAGATGAAGACTTTGTATATAGCAAACGTACATATGAAACTACAAATAAAAAATTCTGCAACTAATGAAAAGCTTACTAAAGGAATTTTGGATATGATAGAAACAACACTTTTATGAATGAACGGGTACTTTGGTCATGGAGGACTTTGTCCAAAGTGATGCATTAAAATATGTTTAATTGCAGAACCTTTGACAGGAAAGCCAGACACACCCATAAAATATATAGGATACCCTAAATCAGGGGTTGCCAACCTTTTGGACCTCAGGGAGCATGAAACTCATAATTTTAAATCCCGTGGATCAGAGACCCTGGGAAAATCCCCCCAAAAAAGTCTGCAGGAAAATTCCTCACTCATTTTCCTACTGATCGATCATTCTTTATTTGGGATCTCAGGATACCGTTTCCAGCTCTGTTCTCAGGAGGAGGCGGGGGAGGGAGAGAGAGAGAGAGACTTTTGGCTTCATGTAAGGAAAGCAGCAGAAGCAGCAAAAGTCTTTCTTTCTCTCCCCCAAACTCTGCCAGAAATGAGTCTTTGTGAGACTTGTTGCACCGGCGCAGCCTCTTGGAGCAGGATGCCTTGCAGGGTCCCAAAGACTCATTTCTGGCGGAGTTTGGGGGAGAGAAAGACTTTTGCTGCTTTCCTTCCATGCAGCCAAAAGCAGAAGAAGAAAGAAGTGGAAAGAAGCAACCCAGTGGCCAGGCCAGGCGAGTGGGGCAAGTTCCCCCCCTCCGCCCTGTCCCCCCTCCCCTCACTATCTCGTGTTGCTTGCAATGCAAGCAACGCAAGCCTTGTGTTCTCATACAGCCTGGATTAATTGCTTTGGGGGATGCATTGGGGGTGACATTTCTCTGTGGACCACCAAAATTTTCTTGCAGACCAGAAGTCATCCCAGGCCCACTGATTGGCGACCACTGTCCTAAATGACCACATATCCCACTTTGTTTAATTTGGTCAACTCAAGACAGTGAACACACATAATAATCCTTCCTCCTATTTTCCCCATAGCAACTTTTTAAATGGGTTGGGCTGCAAAAGCATGACTGGCCCGAAGTCACCAAGCCAGCTTTCATGCCTAAGGGAGGTCTAGAACTCATAATCTTCTGATTCCTAGGAGAACCTAAACTATATCAAACTGGCTCTCAGTTCCCCAACATGAAAAGAGCTATCACTAAATTACTCATAAGGTCAAAACTGGTTATATTTACACAACAGGCTTATCCAATAAAACTTTACTCAACTAACTCAGGTGCATAACATACCACACCATTATCAAACAGCACAGGCTAGATTTTCACAATATACAGAGGCTTCAGCATGGTGCGCTAGAGACATATGAAAAAAAGCAAGTGAATATACAAGGTGAAGGTTAACTTTTTTTCTCCAATCCAAGTACCTTACTAGCTTTCTAGCAGAAACCACACTAGGATACTTTCTGCTGTGAGGCTAATACCAGTCAAGAGCAGCCTGGGCATTGTGGGGTAAGTATTCTCAGCTCCAAGACAAGCATTCCAATGCAACACACAGTTCTCCAGAACCTCAGATCTATCATATCTTTCCTAACTTGTCCTTCCACCCAAGTTCTTTGTAGGGAAGCTTAATACCTTTAAGCTTGATTGCAAAAAAAACAAAAACAGAACATTGTTCAAACAATGCAACAGCAGGCTGGCATAAATTACTGTTTTAAATAGAGAGAAAATGTAGGATTGATCCGTGTGAAGAGTTTATAGACGTGCAGATAAACACCATGAGAGGCTACTGACAGCCTCACCTGTGTAAAACAAGAGACAGGGAGGTTTCTTGTTCGCAGCCACCCCATTCCGGCTTCTGCCTACCCCGATTCATTCTTTTGCAGAGATTTTACCGCCACCCCATTCCTTCCCCCCCTTCCCCCGACGCACCACAGGTAGACATGCAGCCGCCTCCCATCCCATTTCCTCACCTCCAGGCGAAGGGTGGCGCCGCATGCCCGAAGAAACTCGCGGATATTGCTCAGGCACTCGCTCTCGGTGCGCGGCTCCGGATAAACCTGCAAGAGGAGAAGGCGAAGGAGCTCATGTCAGATCGGGCTTGGGCTCCAACCGCGGGAAAGCGCTCGAGAGAAGCCACCCGGGACTTACCTTCCGGGACAAACTCTGCCCTGTAGTCCCATTCACTCCCCTGCTTCTCCCGTCTTGGGCTTCCCTTGAAAGCGGCGTTTGATTTGCTGTGCCCGTGACGGGAGAGGTGAACCGGGAAGTAAACACGAAAGCAGGAAATGGCGTGTGTGAAGAAGACGAGGGAAGTCTCTGTCCACCCACTCCGGGTCATTTTCCCTGCTGCCTCCCTCCCTGTCCCTAGCCAATAGTTGCTTCCCATCCTGAGGACCACTTGGTCCAAATAACAAAATAAAAAAAGCGCGCCTAACGAGTGCCCCCCAAACCCACGCCCCCAAACACAAACCCCGGTTAAAAAGGCAATTTTGCTCGCACATCTTTTTTTTTTCAGCCGCTGGGGAAAACAACAATATCAACGTGCCTACTCTCCCTGTCCTATTGTTTTATTTTTATTTTTTGTTTTATTTTTCTTATATGTATCCATTTCATGTATTCATAACTATGTTTATACTTATACCTGTTATCTTATAATCGCTTGACTAAATAAACAAACAAATAAAATGGAAGTAGTTCATAGTTCTTCTCCAGAGCTGCTCCCCTTTCCTCAAAGGTTTCTGCATTTTTAACCTCCTCACGACATTGCCTTCACCTTATCCCCATGAGTGAAATAGCTTTAAGACATCCCAAATGGAACTAAAGTTAAAAGTAAAATTTATCTCCTTATCTCAAAGGCATCCAAAAGCACTTATCTACTAAAGGGAAATTAAGTGGACTGGCAATGATTGGAAATAGAAGCAATAAAGGCAGGGCAGGAATTGGCAAATGTCATGCCACCATAATTTTGTTGCTTCAAAGATGAACAGAAAACGCTATACCTCAAGAGTAGGGAAATGTCTGTGGTAGAGTTCCATATATTATAAAAACTTTTTTTTAAAAAAAGGTTAAGAGCACATTACAGGCTTCCATTATACTGGGTCATTTGAAGCAAAAATTGTGTGATATACTGTATTTTTCAAAATATGTTTTTCCAGATGTGCTCAAGAGAGTTGGCAATCATTAAATCTTGAACTACATCATAAAACATAATAGCAAAACAAATCAGAAACAAAACCCCTTAGTTAACCAAGAATAACCTGTCCTATCCAATTTTAATACGAAAAAACACAAATATTCTCAAGCTGACTGGCAAAACTGGAGCTACCTGTAAAAAGACTTTGTGCAATAATCTGAACCCTGTTCTTTAGAAGAGCAGAACAGATTCCTCAACCCCCAAAAGGATGATGGTTGTATCTGATGAAGCATCCACATTGTGCACCTTTAACAGAAAAGTAGAGAATATTGTAGCTCTGTGCTCCCCACCCCCAAGCTTTTGGGTGCCAGGGATCAATTCTGTGGAGAGAGGGTTGTTTTTTTGTGTGTGTGGACAGGAGGCATGGTTTTGCCTCCTGTTTGCCTCTATGGTTGCCTGCACCCTGCGCATGCATGGATGGGGCTTGGCTTGTTTGCATAGCCTTGTGTGCCATAGCCTGGTGCTTGGCCATAGCCTAGGGTTGCGGACCAGGTACCAACGTTTTGATGGGAACTGCTCATTTATTGTACTAAGCCAGTACTGAAAAAACATCACCATATAGTTCTTAGCAGAAATGTGTCAAATAGTTTGGGATCTATGAATATGCATCTAATCCTACAGCAAGACTCCCAAGGCACAATGTACTAACTTGGGAGCCCATAGAAGGTTTCAGAGAAATGGAGTCTTGGATCTTTATGTTAAGTTTCCAAATGTTGTCAGCCATGGTCAATACAGGTAATAGTAAGGAGTGATGGAAAGTCTATATACCATTAATATAGGGAAGATCTTAATTATCTCTGTACCATAAAGCCTTAGAGCTAAGACCATGGTAACAATTAATTACATCTTACCCCTTACATCTAGACAGTTTTTCAGTGTTCATCTATCTCTGATTTACAGGAAAATTCAGTCTGGATTTTTCAGTCTTGATTCCAAAACTCAGAATTTCTCAGTACTTGTAGCAATTGATAATTAACTCTAATGAATAACTTCACTTGGAACATATAAGGAAAAATATTTTAAAAGTTCAAAAATGTGCCACATATTGTCCCTGTAGAAATATTTTAATATATATGTGATCACCAACTTTTTTTTAAACCGCTTCAAAAATGAATTGATGAATAAATTCCATGAAAGTGTCAATAAGAGACTATATTAGAAACCTTACAATAGGAAAGCAAATTTTGAATTTTTTCCTTTTACAGGATAGATTCTTCTCATTGATTATTTAAACTATAGACACAAAAGGGTAGAAGTTAATAGCCATCATTCAATAGTAACAGGTGGCCTCATACTTGCATTCATTCATGATTAATGCTGGCAATCAATTACTGTTCTTTGGTACCCATATTAAACAGAAATGCTTTATTGAAAAAAGAAGCTGCATAGACAATCATTTCACCATGCATGTTGGCCTTATTTGTGATAAAATGCAATCACTGAGCAAGACAATATAGGCTGCTAAGCTAAAAGATGAATAACTTATTGCAGAGTGGTTTTTAATAAATGAGAACATTTGTGGCTCAGGGTTGAAATGAGGGATTCTTGGTGCTTTTGGAGCTTGGTTTTCTGGCTAACACTGATGATGTTACCTACTTTGGGTAATGAAATGTCTGCAAGAAAACAACTAAGTTCAGAGAGCATCAAGGACCCCTCAGAGTGGTTTTTATAAGTGCCAGCAACTTAAAAGGACCAAAAATAATTTTGTAGTACTAACAACCACTGTCTTCCAAATATACATTAGTGAACAGACCAGCTATCAATAGGAACATCATTTATCAGAAAATAAGGCGACCTTTCCCGCACTTTATGGAAGCAAGTAATTTTTTTTATCTAAACTTTTTTTGTGGGAAGGTAGTTCTTAAATTATGGCTGCCTATCTTTTGAGTAAATGCAATACACATTTCAGTTATTTAAATCATTCTCTTCTAACGTTGATGTCTCTGTCTCTTTCCACACACATACTTGGTTCACATTGAATGAAGAGGAATAGTCTTAAGCTGCATATAAACAATATGATATAGGTAATGTATATAAATAAAAAAATTCCTTGTTATATATAGTATCTTGTGGGGTCAAATTACTATCTGTTCAGGGTCACATGCAGCCCAGGGCTTTGGACTTATCTAGTTTAAACAGATTCTGCTGAATATCTGAATTACAACTTTCACAAAATATGACATCAGAATTAGTTACCACTTTTTAGTTGATTTGCCTTTGCATTTCATGTCTTTGACATCAACAAATTCATGCTAGGTTCATGCTAAGATACAACTTGTCCAGTGGTGGGATTCAAAAATGTTTACTACCAGTTCTGAGGACGTGGTTTGGTGGGGTGTGGTTTGGTGGGGCACGGTTTGGTGGGCCTGGCAGGGGAAGGATACTGTAAAATCTCCAGTCAGAGGTGGTATTTGCCGGTTCTCCAAACTACTCAAAATTTCCACTACCACTTCTCCAGAACTGGTTAGAACCTGCTGAATACCACCTCTGAACTTGTGGGGTACAAACCAAATTAAACTACATTATGGTTAAGTGTGATATATTGATCCAACTTGGATTTGAATATTTTCCTCCATAGCAATTTTTAAAAAAAAACTTATTTCAAACCTTACATATCAGACAATATATCTACTTCCAACCTCTTATTTATATATCCAAGATTTGTTACCCATCTTGTGATTCCAGATCTACAATTGACTACACAGTTTATATTATATATATTTAAATAAGTTTGTATCAATTCAGAAAATATTGAGGAAAGTTTCAAGTCAAAATAGGTTTCTTTTGAGACATAATACGTTTAAAATAATGGAACAGAGAAACAGAAATGTAAGTCAGGAACTTGGAGATTCATAATTGGATAATAGGCGAAAATTCCTGAATAGAGCTGAATGTTTCTTTATCTGCCCAACCACCAGAATTCTCAGCACGTAGCTGGTAGGAACAACCATGTAATTTGTTAAGTTCATTCAACAGAGAAAGAAGAAAATGGAAAAACAATCTAGACATAAAGAGCATGTTCTTGATTCCCCAACTCTAATGTGGTACTACAGACTTACTCAATTTTCTGGTGCCAGATAATTCAAGAAACTGATAATAATACAGTTGTATCTATTTTGTTTGGATTCTGGCACTGCCATTATCACTTCCTAATGCTTGTTTGTTTTCGAAGGTTTTTTTAAAAATCTTGGTTTTAAAAACAGGCAATACAGAGAAGCAGAAGTCAACAACTATTTTAGGCATCGGTTGATCACGCAATTTCACTGCTTGCCAAACCTTCAAAATAAATACATCAATGGCATTGGCTGAATCTTGCAACCATATCATTACCTAAGATGGATCTTACATAATTCCAAGTGTTCTTGCCTGAGTTCTCATGAAATGGAGCGTTTGCAGGGGTGGGATGCTACCGATTCTTCCCGGCTCTATAAAACCGGTAGCTCTGAAGAGCAGCAGACACAGGACCGGTTCTGTGTCTGCTGCTGTTTGGCCCACTTGCCTGCCCAGGCTCTTACCTGACCTTTATTTCCTTATTTTTCAACCTCAGCTGCTTTGCACGGCAAAGCTGAGGTTGAAAAAGCAGTAAAAGAGTGGTTTTTCAAACACTACGCACCTGCGCACAGCGCTTATCAGCTGTCCGGGCAGCATAGCTTTAGGTGTAGTACATGCGCGTACAGCAAGCATGCGTGCACAAAACATAATCACCGAACTGGTAGTAACACCAGTTGAATCCCACCCCGAGTGTATGTATGCTGATAAATCATGCAATTTCACAAGGTTGGGATAATTTCATTTATTCTTTATTTAACGTTGGCATTAGAGCATCACATCAGCATCATGCTGCCAAACTTTACAATTAGACAAAGCAGAAGCAGCCAAAGGGAATGTAAGATGGCAGGAAGGAGCCCAGTGATGAAACTGAGAGGTTTGTGGTTAATTACAAGCCCAGCATACCAAAGACAACACAAGCAGTTAAACTGAAAAGAGATGCTGTTCTTGAAGTTTTTCTCTTTTCAACTTTTTTATAATGCACCGGGGTTTTGTATATCTAGTTATTTCCTAATAAAAATAGGAGGAAAGTATTAGTATTATACAGCCAGTTGCCAGAAAATTTCAGAAGTGTAATCTTGAGGCCATGGAAATCACAAAAGAGAAATTGGGCAAAATGCCCCTGACCCTTTGACTGTCTACCTAAGCCATACTTTTTCACAAAACTCTTGAAAAAGCCACAGTAGTTCATAGATAAGACTAAGTCATAAACGATGACCGTCATATTGCAGTTGATAATTATACATTGTGCTAAGCCAAAGTCACAGTATGCTTTAGCACAATAAGGAAACTTAGATGGTGGCTCTAAAATGATATGTGGTAGAGGTCAGCTAACAGGTGAAATGTTCTCAAAAGCTACAGTAGAACCACAGCCTTTAAGAAGCAATTATCATTTTGCTATTCCCTGAACCACCAGGACAGCTGGTATACAATTTAATTTGATGTACATTTAGGAAATGTTTGTCTCACCAGCTTTCATAGAATTAACATTGTAAATGACAATAGCTGTGTGCACTGTTATTCCCTGAACAGACCAAACACAGCTGCCCCATTCAGAGTATTCCTGCCAGAATACATAAATCTCCATAGGAGGCTGAACATCGCCACTATTGTCAGAGAAAAAGACCATATGGCTACAATCAGCCCTATGATGTCTTTGATCAACTGTCTCAGAGGATCCTGCATGGGGGCTTCTTTATGTCAATAGAGTTGCAGTATTTTGGTAGCTACTTTCACCACAGTGGTGTGATTTACAGGTCAGCAGCATGAAATCAATTTCCTAATATAGTTGCTAATTTGTTGTCAATTTTGTTCATTTGCTTCTTCACCATCATGCCATTTTTTTCTCTGAAATGCTTCCCATCACTAGATATGCTAATCATTCCATTTTGACAATCTATATTTCAAAGGCAAACAAATGTAAACAAAACACATCAGAGATTCAAACAAGGCAACCTAATTTATATATTCTCCGGGATAAAGTTATAAAAGTTTCCTTAGAATTCTGGCAGAAATGGACTGTTCTCCATTGAAAATAGGGATGGAGTTACACACTGTAATATGAATAATAACAGCATTCCTGGAAAAAGGTGAGGCTGAATTCTCCCAGATTAAAGTTCTGCCACCTGACCAGCATACTAGGAAAGTAACCCCAAATGGGTCTTTTCTTAAGTATTAACTTGTTTCTTCTATTTTAAGATAATTATGGTTAATTCCAGATTGGGATGCAGATCTGATCACAGATTAATTTGAACTCTTAACCATCATAAAGCACTGCTGGATGCTTGCTTAGCCTTGCAATAAATCTTGGATTAACCCAGTCATAAATTTTCTGCAATCTAAGAACATTATCTTAAAGCATAAACTATCAACGCCTAAAAAGCAGCACTTTACTGCATATTCTTGCATAGGTTTCTCTATTTAATCATTGAAGGTTAGTTTGGCTCACTTTCTAGTTCCTTGGTATCCCAAAGTGGGGGCTGGATAAAAATAGCTAAATAAAGGGATCCAAACATCAAGGCTAGAAGGGAGGAACACTGCCAGCTTCACAAGCTTGAAAATGAGTTGTTTCTCTTTCACTTTGTTGATAGAGAAAGCAGAGATTTGTTTATTGTGGCAAACCCAAGAGGCCAGACTGAGGCATTCATTTCTGGCTCATCAATGATCCCCCAATTGAGTTCCCAAATGTTGTGGAGGAAGAGCTTGTTGGCTCTTGGATCTTTGTGAGCACTAGAAAACAAACTAATATGCCATGAAAGCCAGTTTGGACTCACGTTAAAGTACCAGGCTAGAAATCCAGAGACTGGGAGTTCTAGATCCAGAAATATTTCATAAGAATTCTCCACTCCTCTACTCATTGCAGAATACCTTTATGCCACCAGACTTGAAATTCTAGACCTAGAAAACCTAGAACTATGCTGCCTTCAGTCCAATCTAAGTATAGTATATAAAATCATACTTCAGCTTCAACCATAACAACACAAGAGCAAACAATAGATACAAACTCAAGGTTAATCGCACCAAACTTGATTGCAGGAAATACAACTTCAGCAACAGAGTGGTCAATGTCTGGAATACTCTACCTGACTCTGTGGCTTCTTCCCCAAACCCCAAAAACCTTAACCATAGACTGTCTACTATTGACCTCACCCCTTTCCTAAGAGGTCTGTAGGGGGCATGCATAAGCGCACCAATGTACCTACCTTCCCTGTCCTATTGTTTCTTTTATATTTTTTTTATTTTTCTTATATGTATCCATGTATTCATAACTATGTTTTACTTGTACTTATTATCTTGTAAGCAATTGACAAATAAAAACAAAATAAATAAAAAAAATATAGATTCACCTTAGGTATGAAGCCATCTGGGTGATACAAGGTACAAATTTTAGGCAAATTGTTTAAAATTTCTATTTTGGGGAACAGTAGTGTGCTAAACATGCCAACTTTACAAAACTTATTTAAAAATCTGCAATCTGCCATTCAGTTTCTATTTCAAAAAGCTGTAGGAACCAGACCAATGGAATTGTCTACACATGAAAGATCCCATAGGCTTCCAAAATGATTCTCTCCAGTTATGGAGGATGGTTCAGCATATGTGAGTCTAACCATTACAATTTCTAAAACAAACAGTGTTAATACAAACACTGCCTTTTTTTAGAAAGAATGTGGCTGGCTAATTTGTGGCTGAGTGACCTGTGTTTAGATGGTACACTTAGCCATGATAAATTGACACCAAACCAGCCAACTATATTTTAGCCTACCATGATCTGCAGATCCAACCTCTTTGGTTAGTCTGTGATTCAGTATAAATCCATAAATTTGAGTGAATTTCCTATAACAAGATACCATGGGCATCTGCATGAGGGCATAGGCGAAAGTGATGCCATGTAGTTCATGACTTCATCATGCAATTGACAGAAATTATTTGCATCATTTTCCTGACAGTGTCATGGTACAGGTACTCTCACTTTCACTAGATGAGTGTGCATTGTTGCCTTGTATGAACAGAACCAGCTTGTCCTGGAATGTGTAATCATGTAAATAAGAGCAAGCACTTTTCTCCCCCCAGTAAGGCTTGTATTTTTTTCCTAGGGTGTGCCAAAGCAAATGCAATACTGACAGGCAAATGCAAATTTAGTAAAACATATTCTACTTGCTGCATTTTGGCATGTCATCAAGCTTTTAAAAGAATGGGAGCCATGCCAAGAAAAAAATCCATCAAATAGAAAGATTATTTAAGACAGGCTATAGCTTTGTGTTTTTAATATAAATATACAATCTGTAAATACGCAAAGAAAATCAGCAAGAGAAAATGGCTAACAACACAGTACTACTGCATTCCTACCTATTCAAAATTAAGTTCTGGTTTAAGTTTTTTCTTTAAAAAACATTGTCATTTTGTTAGTTATTTAGTTAGTTAACTGGTTAGTTGGTTAATGTCTTCATGCCATTTTGGACTCCTGGTGATTGCCTGAAAGTTGGTTATCCTGGCAAGATTTTTGTACTTGGTTTGTCTTTGCTTTCTTTCTTGACTGACTGGCCCCAAATAACCCAAATGGCCTCGTCCCCGTGACTAGAACTCACAGTCTGCCAGGTTCTAATTTAGTAGCTTTTCCAGTACACTAGATTAATCTTAAATTAATATATACTGTATATGGTTTCACCTTAAACATCATTTAGGCTATTATTATTGGAATCGTACAATGTCCCATGTTTGTGATTTGTATATAAACACATTGCTTGAATAATGCATCTTTAAATAAACTATGATTCAGCAAAGTGTGCAAGTGCATTTGATTTGCTTTAGGATAAATTTGTAATAAATGATTTAGAAAAATGATGTGTGAACAGGCTGTTAGACATTCTAGAATCTAGACTGGCTCAGAACTGGAGCAGAACAAGTCAGGGAATATGAGCATATTTTCAAATGCTTAAAATAGTGTTGGCAAAGCCAATCTATACAAATGGCTATTTTATACTCATTGCTCAATGTATAATCTTAGAGGCCCCCAACCTTTTGGGCAGCTGGGACCAGTTCTATGGAGAAAGTTTTTTTCCACAGACCGGAGAGGGCATGGTTTCACATGCTGTTTGCATCCTGAGGATGGAGCTTTGCTTGTTTGCGTGGCCCAGTTTCTGGCATGCCGTGGAACAACGCCAGTCCACAGACCTAGCACTGGGGAAGAATGATTAGAAGTAACTTTCTGAAAGTAAGAACTATTTAGTAAAAGAACAATGGTTGGATCCCTCTCCCTGGGAATGTTCAAAAGGAGACTGAAGGACCATTTGGGATAATAAGCAATGAGCTAGACTAGATGACCTATCCAACTGATCATGTGTCATCAAAACAATGCCAAATTTTAATGACAACGTAGACTGCCCTTCTTCAGGATGATCTGTCCCCAACCTGATATTTCAGACTACCAGTAGTGTACTCCTTACTGCTAAACTGTAGTGAAGCTTATCCATCTTATTGCGGAACTCCCTCTTTCCTACTTTTCCCAGCATCACTGACTTCTCAAGAGAGCTATGTCTTTGCAAAATGTGTCCAATGTATGATCATTTGTGCTTGGTCATTTAGTTTAGTTTAGTTTAGTTTTTTTTTTTCCCCAAAAAAGTTTTATTTGGGTTTTCACACATACAAAATACAAGTAAAACATCTTTTTTGAAAATAGCATGGTCCCGGATTAAACTTCTTTATACAGACACAAAACTCAATTTCATGCTCCTTTTTGTATTCTATTCCTTATCTTATACTATTTTACATTTTCTATATAGTTTTTCTCCTCTTTTGATTTTCTCGATTTTAATTTTTATCTCATCTCAATTCAAATCATATTTATACTTTTGTCTGTTCTGTTTCAATTTCATATTATCTTTTCTCATTAAACAAGTTTTCTCCTGTAGTTACTAATTGGAGTATGACACCTTTATATCTTTTAATTACATCCATTCAACTCTTATTTAAACTTCAATATATACCTTAAGGTTATGACATTCAATATAATACGTAATACATAACTTCCAATCGAATTCTGCTTGGTATATTCTTATAATACACACTATATTCTTAAAAAAAAAAAGATTGTAAATATATGTAATTATAAACCCTCATTCCATTCCAGTTCAGTTCTATCATTAATAATCATTAAAATCTTAACATCTTTAACACTTCTTTTCAATTAAATATCATACTTCCTTAAAAACACATATAATCTCCATAATTAATTTTTCCCTTATTTCTCTTCACGTATGTTTTATTAATCATTAAATATTACGATAGCTATTTTATCAAACATTTTAATCATACATTGTTTCATATTTTCTAAAATTATTTCTGTTTCTAATATAACCATACTATCTTATGAACCTTTGCAGAATCCCTTTTTCCATTAAATTTTCACCCATTATCTCTATATAGGCCCTGTTTCTCTGTATTTTTTTCTGTCCTTTATGACTTCTTTTCCTTTCTTTCTTCCCTCTCATCTTCTCCCTCCCCTTTTTACCTCCTTGTCTCTCTATTTCCAATTCTCTCTTCTGCATTTCCCTCTTCGGTTGCTTTCTGATTTTATACTTATTTTTCATTTTATTTTTTTTTTGGAGTTGTTTTTCCCAATCTTAAACTTTCCATTCTCTTTCCCCCCTTTCCTTTTTCCCCCCATCTAAGATTACTTGTTCATTAAAGATGGCTTCTTCTTTGTCGCAATCTTCTTGTTCTGCAGGCATTTCTTGTTGTTTCTCATAATTCCAAATCTCCATTTCTAAAAACTGAAATACAAAGCCAAAAGAATCTCTCCCTTCTTGTGCATCTTCTTTGTACTTTTTAAGTTCCATTTTCAATTCTTCTAAAAGTGGAGCCATTTTAAACAACCACCCGATTGATTTTAGTCATTCAAAACAATAACCAAGAATCCAGAAATCATCAAGTAATCCAGATAGTCCCGAGTTATATCTTATTTCTTTTTTGGCTTTCTCTTCCTGGGGTTTTTGTTGCGATATTTCAGTTAGAATGTGTCTTTTGGAAGTCTTGTTGAGATTTTGCTATAAGTTCTTTTTTAATTCCAAGCAGTCTTCTCCCTTCCAGATCCTGCCCTTTTATTCTTCCTCTCTCCTTTCCTATTTTCAAAAGCTTTTAATTATCCAGAAATCTTTATTATCCCTTTGACTTTTCAGAATTAAGTGCCTATTGATGTCAAAGTGGATTTTTTTCCAATTTCTTGCTTAAGTCTCTTAGCCGTCAGTATAGGAAAAGGAGAAAAAAAAAGCCAAATCTTTTCCCTTTTCTCTCTCCTTCGCAGCTTAAAAATCTTCTTAGGGAACAATGTTATTATTTTTTAATAGTTTCAATTGCAGGGTACCTTATTTGTTGCTTTTGCTGTTTGCCCCGGTCAACCAAAACGTTCTCTTCTTATCTTCCTCCTGCACATTCTTTTCTGGTCGAGTTCTTCTTTGTGGTGGCCATTTCTGACCACCGCTACAACCGCCTTTGGGAAAGGGAATAATGGCCAGCTGGGGAGGAGAGATGCGGCTCTCCTCAACCCTGCAGGCAGTCTTCCCCCTCTTCACCACCTCTACGGGATGGCTTAGCCCCGAAGCCAGCCGGCTCGGGGCACTCCAGCAGCGAGCACGGATTGAAGCCTCGCAGAGACGAGGTTTCGGTCTGTCGCTGAAGAAGCTCAAACCAGAAGCCACAGTTTAGTTTACTTTTTTTATATATTGTCATTGCAGCTCGTACAACAAAATCAAACACCATCTTCAGTGCACATCATGACCATGTCCATGAAAATAAACACAAACACACATCCTTCACCCTTCACACATTGAACTGGAAACCCCCAACACTGCACCAACACTGCATTATACAGCAGAATTCAAAAGAGCTACTGCCCTGGGATAGAAGCTGTTTTTCAGCCTATTTGTTCTTGTTTTTATTATTCTGTACTGTCTGCCAGATGGTAATAATTCAAAAAAAGGGTTCCCAGGATGAGATGAATCTTTGAGAATGTTTTGAACTTTCTTAAGGCAGCGAGAGCTATAAAGCTCTTTCAAAGAGGGGAGAGGGCAACCAATGATCTTCTGAGCAATGACATTAACCCTCTGGAGTGCTTTCCTATCTGCCACTGTGCAATTGGCAAACCATACAGAGGTGCAGTATGTTAAAATGCTCTCTATGGTGCAGCAGTAGAAGGTCACCAGCAGTTTTTCATTCAGTTGCTGTTTTCTGAGAAGTCACAGGTAGTATAATCTCTGCTGGGCCCTTTTGACCAGAGCTGCAATATGAGCACCCCAGGTCAGGTCCTCTTTTATGGTAACACTCAGAAACTTAAAACTGGCCACTTGTTCCACTCGGTCTCCATTGCTAAGCAAGGGCTGGATGTCTGATCAGTTTTTTCTATAATCGACTATAAGCTCCTTGGTCTTATTGGTGTTGAGGACCAAGTTATTGTCTCAAGGGAGGACCTGATGCATATATTTGCTTTGTTGCCCATGAATGGTATTGAGACAGTCCTCAACTTATAAAAACTTTTGAGCCAAAATTTATATTGCAAAGTAAGAAAATTGTTAAGTGAGTTTTGCCCCGTTATATGACTTTTCTCACCACAGTTAAGTGAATCATTGCAGTTCTTAAATTAGTATCATGGTTCTTAAGTGAATCTGGTTCCCCCCATTGATTTTGCTTGTCAGAAGGTTGTAAAAGGGAATCACATGACTCTGGGACACTGCAACCATCATAAATGTGAGTTAGTTATTAGACGTCTGAATGTAAATCACATGACCACATGAGGATGCTGCAACTGTTTTTAAATGTGAAAAATGGTCATAAGCCACTTTCTTCAGTGCCATTGTAAGTTCGAATGGTCACTAATTGAACTATTTTAAGTCAAGGACTACTTGCACTCAGGAGTCTTCTCAAACATCGAAGTTTAAACGCACCAGTAGTCTTTCTATCCTGCTTCTTCCAATTCATACCTTACATGATTCTGTCACATCGCATTTATTTTGCTACATTACCTAATCCACTTTGTAACAGAAAAGTAGGTGTGATTACATTATGTTGTTCCTCTTGGCCCCAATGAAATGTCTTTGGGAATATGCAGATTGGTGGCAGTTTCTCATAACTCACCGGGAACCAAGCTGCTTGGTGTCGCCTGTAAGATTTTTACATGTAGAGCTTTTTATTCCTTCTTAGCTGCTCATCTTCTGTTCGAATTCAGAGGCTTTTAATAAAACTTTCTGTTAAGCACAATAAATACTCTGTGCATTTAAACATTCTATCTGGATTGTAGCCTAACCCAAAATGCCCAAGTCTTCTGATAGTTTCTTGCCAGGAAAAGAAGCTGTTTTTGTCTAGTGTCCAAAAGATTGATTCCAAACAGAAACATGCACTCAACTTACTCTTTGTGGTGTAATGGTATAGCAGCCACATACTATATGTTTATTTACTATGGCTTTATCTCAAAGCCTCCATATGTGATTCACATAAAGCTATCAATTTACATGGACAAAAAAATATATAGAGATTTTCATACACTATTCAGACTCTTTCAACTATTTCTAAATTTGCATTTATTTCAACACATTGGTTTCCAAACAAATATGCTTGTTTTTTTAATGCGTATGTTACACTGTGTTAAAGTAAAGAGAGGCTGTCAAAAACTGGTCTTCCAGAAATTCCATTGTGAAGTACCAGTGGATCATGCCTGACTTAAACTGGGTCATACAATTATTTTCTTTCTAAATAGTTAGGACAAAGACAAGATGACATACAAGATTTAGACTACATATTTCACTAACTCACAACTGTCTAGGTTTACACATTGTGACAAGCCATAATGTGGTTTGATTTGGGCTGACTGGGTAAATCTAACCATTCATAAAACACGTTTTATGAAATCGCATGTGCTTGGTCATTACAAGAACAGACTGGTGGACTAAATGGATTAAGCATCCCATCTAACAGCTTTTTAACAAATCATTATGGCTTATGCATCTTCTGAACTCTGAAATAACTATTGTTTGGAGTTCCTCAAAATAAAGACTTGCAACTCAAAACAACGTAGTATAAAAATTCCCAGATTTCAGAAACTTCCTAATAAAGGTGAAACTCAAAAAATTTCCTTTTCATTGATGCAGTATTATTGGTCATATTAATTTTTAAAATGAATGTGTATTGACACAAATTATTAATCCAAAAATTTAAACCGATATTGAAATGGTATGAAGATAAAGCAGCAAGTAAAAGTCTGATGGAACACTCAACCATCTGAGAATGTTAATATCACAATGAAAAATTTGACAATCACGTATTTAAATTAGTAAGCTAAAATACCAATGAACCTTTTGCCTATACATGTAACATTTTCACTTCCCTCTTATCTCAAACTAGAATTCTTTTTTTCCAAAATTCTCTAATATTAGCTTTCCAATTTTGCCCACAGCTCACTAAACATAGTTGCCAACATTAGAATGCAGAATTATTGAATGAAATCCAGATAAACCCCATTTTTCATTATTTTCTGTAATACTGTTAGATTTATGAGAATCCTATGCTATCTTAAATCACACATAAACTACCTAGGATTTTCTTTTGTGAACTGCACTTCTATATTATCCAAATTAATGATGAGTAAGCACATTGCAGATAGCCATTCTTTCACAAAATGCTTTCAGTTTTCATTCCAAAATTTCTTCCTTAGTGAGGACACACAAATTGCAAATTTCATTCTACTTGCTTACTTCCTTATTTTCTCTCTACTCCAAGGGTGTCAAACCCGCGTAGTCACAGCAGTGTCACATGACATATCGTGACGTAGGCATAAACAATGTGTGATGCATTCGGCCTGCGGGCCATGAGTTTGACAGCCCTGCTCTACTGTTAATTTCAAACAATGCCAGGATATTCAACAATTGCTGAGTATCAATCATTCTTTCATTAGACTTTAGGTCTAATCAGTTTGCCAACACATCCTACGTGAAAAAGACGTATTTGCAAGGTATGTGGCATGGTTACAGTAAGCATAATTTGGATCTCAAAAAAGTTGAATGAGTCCATAAGACTTAGGCAGCCTCCATCAAAATCATGTTGACTGTTGGACTAGATCTGTTTGATTTATATTTCATAATGGTCTACAAATTATGCTGAGGCATGGTGTGGTTAAATTATGGTTTGTTGAATAGATCACTTTTACCCAAACCCTTATAAGGCATATTTTATAAAATACAACAGCTGGGCCCACACAGTACTCTATACCAAACCATACATACTGATGCAGGAAAGTGGGTGTGGTTTTTTTTCTCTCTCTACTGCTCTTATGGGTAAGAAGCAACTGGCAGAGATTTTAGATGATCTAGATACAAGGAAGAATTTCCTGACCATGCAAGATATTCAGGCATGGAAAAGCCTCCCTCCTGGAGCTGTGAGGCCCACTGAAAGCTTTCAGGCAAAGGTGGGACAGCCATTTGTCCACCCTGATCTGAGAAGTGATTTGGATTAGAAGACTTCCAATCCTGTGATTCTGTGATATATTCAGAACTTCCTCAGGATGATCACTGATAAATTTATTTAAATTATACATTTATGAAGGGGACTTAAGATTTATGAGAAATCGTTTTTTTTTTTACTAAGTTAAAGCAAGATCTGTAAACCTCTAATGAAAGGAATTTAAAAATCCAACAGACTCTTCTACCTCCAAGGCTTCATGAAGGCTGTTGTTCAGAGTGAAAAAGTAAAAAGAAAATCAAAATTAAAATTCATAATCTCTCAGGATGTAACTAGGAGCCACCTTCCATAGCAAATCCACCCTCTAGTGGCCATTACTATGCATCTAATATTCTGATTGCTTTAAAAGAGCACCAAAAGTTCTGGCCAATATAATCTTTTCATTAAACAGTGTATGTACTTTTCCAAGTCCCTCATGGTTAATTCACAGCTATTGCGATTTCCTCAAAACATGGAAATGCTCAGTTACTGATTCTCATTTAGTCTCTCCTTAATTAGAATAAAAGTGCAACTTCAATCAATATCTAGGTCAAAGTGCATTGTACAAGACAAGCTGAGGGGGGAAGAATCAATGTGTAGCACTATTGCCCCTTCCTTCCACCCTACAATCTGGTTCCTAGCAGACAGAGAAACAAAAGTCCAATCTGCTGATCTAAGTACATTTGTATACATGTGGAATAAACATACCCTTCTCTCTTGCAGAATACATGGAACCTTCTCATTTCAAATTAATGTTTGAAAGTGCTAGAATTTGAGGAAAGAAAGGGCTTTTAAAAATCACGTTACACGCCCAATTTTTTTTTTAAAAAAAGCCTATGTCTTTGATTTTTCCCATCACACAGTGCCCCATCTGAATATCAAGATACTAAACTTAGACTTTAAAATAACACAATAAATCACAGGAGCTGCCTTGCTAACTAGGTCATCATTTTGCAATGAGGACACCTTAAGAAATTTCTCACTAAGAAGAACATATTCAAGCATTAGAGTGTCAACGCAGAATTGAAATTAGGTGATTTTTTTTTCTCATTTCCCCCTAAAAATAGAAGCCTATATTGCATGTTGAACTGCACTTAACATGTGTGTGTGAGAGAGATTTGTATAAAATTGTAACTATAATATAAAAACCCTGCACTATCACACCTACAGTCTCAGTACAATATCGAGGTGTGTATTTATCTACGGAAAATAATCTCAAAGTAAAATTAAATACGCCTCCATGTCTATCAAAGCAAAACAATTCTACTTTTCACTAATAGTTAATAAGATACATAAGGCATACACAAGAAACATCTTCCAATTTAAATATTATATATATTTCCTCTAGAGATTCGTCTTTTCTTTCCTACACACACACACAATTACACATAGATGATCATTCTAGCGGGTGATTGACGGCTTCATTGATGGCCTTTTTTGTCCTTTTTGGTGCGATTTTGAAGATAGGAAGCCTGGGGCACTACTGCCTGAAGGCCGAAAAGCTAAAAGTGTAAGCTGCCCCACTATATTTCAAACTCTGCTCCCAATTCGGCCCACCTCCCCACCCACTCCCTCAGTTTCCATCCCCTCCTTCAAGCTCGACAATGGAGCCTCTGCAGCTAGACAGGAAGGATGTGTCCGCGCAAGAGCCTTGCCACGGAAAAGGCCACACGCTTCCTGCCTTTCCAAGGGTGGGGGAAAGGCTGTATTGGGGAGGGGGGGAGGTGAGAGACCCTGGACAAAGGAAAGTGCATGGATCGAAACGAGTCCCGGGCTCGGCTCGCTTTCCGACAATATCCCGAATTGAAGGAGCCTGACGGATCGAATCCAGGCGTGTCAGGCGCGCTTTTTTTTTTTAGGGGGAAAAAAAAAATCTGCCCGAGCCTCTCTGCCCAGATAATCGCAAAGGAGCCTCGCTTTATGCAGCCCACCGCGCGGGGTTTTGGGCTGCAATGGTTGCAAAGACCCCGCACATGCTGGCAGGGGCAGTTTGGTGCCTTTCCTTGCGTTATGCGACGCCCTGGCGGCGAAGCCCAAGTAAAACCCGATTCTCTTTACGGGGCCGGGACGGCGTAGGCGGCCGGGAGGTGGGGGGAGGGCGCGAGAGGGGCGAGGGAGAGATTTTATTTTAACGGGAAATATAGGACTATTAAAGACACTTACTTTATCTATAGTACCCGGCAGCAGGCGATCCAGCAGTCTGCAGAGAACCACCCCGTCTTTCAGAGATGCCTGCAAAAATCCCTCCGGGTCGGAGATGCTTTTTTTGGGCGACTCCAGCACCCCCAGGGTGATCAGCCATGTAACGGTTTGCTCGGCTGAATTCATGGCTGCTGCCGCTGCCAAGAAGGAGCTTCTAATCCCACCGAAGAGCCAGCGCGCCGGAGACGGGGAAAGCAATGCACCACTCGGGGAGGCGAGGGTCGTAATTTTACGGGGCGCGGGGAACTGTTGCTTTCTCCCCGGACTTGCCCCCAACCACCCCACCCTCCCCCTTTCCCCCCCCACCCCTTGATTTTTTTCTTTCTTTCTTTTTTTTGGGCGGGGGGGCTTGGGGTTTCACATGGAGGCAGCAGCCGAGTCGCGAGTCGCCGCTGCTTCTGCCGCCGCCGCTGCCGCTCCCCCTCCTCTTTTCTCCCGTAGTTGCAGAGGATGACGACTCGATTTACGAAATCCAGGAGGTTCAGTTTCTCCCTCCCGTGTTTTTTGGCAGATTGTCAAACGCCTTTTCATTATGTACACATGAACCTGCAGCGCCTCCCCCCGCCGGCTGCCTCTCCATGACATCATTCGGGAGGGAGGGGGAGGGGGAGGGGGAGAAAAATTAGACCCTCGCCAGCTCCGCGCGCGGACCTAGCCACGAGTCAGCGCCCCCCCCCCGCCCCGCCCCGCGTCGGGCGGGCGCGCGCGCTCGCGCCCCTGCCGGGGAACCTCGACTGAGGCAGCGATGCCGCCGAGCCTTCCCTCCTCCTCGCAAAGGCGCCCGCGGGCCGGCAGTGCGGGAGCTCGGATCCCGCGCGTTCCGGCGAAAGGGGCGCATGCACGGGTCCGTGGTTGCACGTGAGTGCTCGTGAAGAGGCAGGGTTGGTTTTGCTTCTGAGGCCTGGCGAGGTCTATGACAGCCTTGGAAGCGTGTGTATGGGTGTGTGAGAGAGAGACAGAGTGGCGGAGGTCTACGAGAGCCTTAGAAGTGTGCGCGTGTGTATACACAGGAAGGGAATATAGAGCTTCCATGACTCAAATGATCAGCTGGGCTAAATTCAACATAAACATTTACCAGAAGATTGGAAAGAAATAATCTATGACAATCTCCTGCGTGAGGCTTTTCCAGTGATTTGAAGGGAGACCCGCGGGGAGGGGGGGGTTGAAACCAGCCGACTTTTCTCACTGAGTCACCAGAATCTGTACGACTCATTTTTTTAAAAAAAAATTCGCTCCCTCGGCAAAGAAGGGCAAGAAGACCAACGCGGGGAGGCAGAAACAAGAGCTAGCCCACGTATCTTTTAATCCTTTTCGGGAAGCTCCCAAGCTACAAATTCACCGTACCACTGAACGGGAGAAGATGCGGGAAAATAATCCGCCTGGCTTCTTGTGCAACGGAAAGAGAAAATTCTTCCCCCCCAAAAAAAACCCCTTCGCGTTTACGACGGACCTTTTCTCGCGCTCCAAAACGGTTCCAAGAGCTCCGCGAACTGTATCCATTCAACCCTGAGGTGGCTTGAGCGGTTCTTGCTCGCGGCGCCCTCCAGCGGCAGGTGCGTTTATTTCTACCACAGGATTTTTAAAGTAACGCCAATAAATCGAAGCGGCATTGATATGCGGCTTTTGTGAAGGAAAGTTTCTTGCTTGTTTTCCTGCTGACTGAAAACACAGATAAGCCGCATAAATAAATATCTGTTTTAAAATCTAAGATAAGTTGCATAAGCGCGCAATCGTGCCTACCGTCCCTGTCCTATTGTCCCCAATTATTAGTTCCTACTTTATGTATTTAAACTTACGTTTATTCTTGTTTCTATTATATTGTAAGCGATTGACTAAATAAATAAAATAAATGAAGTACTTTTAAAACAAAATGAAGTACTTTAAAACAATATCATTAAAGGAATTTTAAAACAATCACTTGAGGCATTTTTAAAATAAAATGCTTATCACAGCTGTCGGTGCTAAATTGTTAGAGCCTAATAAAACGATTCTGATTTATAAAACATATTTTATTTCCCTTTCATTCAGTAAAGCGATTTTTTAGTTTAAACAAAACAGTAAAGTATATACCTTTTAGCAGCTATTCCACCTGGTTGCAACAGAGGGAAGAATTACACTGCAGAATCTAACAATTCATTTGATGTCTCTTCCCCCTCATTTATTTCAATGAAAGTTGATCATTTTAACAACTTCATAAATCATTTGAAGGGCTGATGTCCGAGCTTGCTTATTTTGTTTTTACTCTCTCTTCCTCTTCCTTTTGTACCACTGTCTCTGTATGCTAAGCTTTTCAAAAATTAAACCATCATTTTAACTTATTTTAACTAAGTTAACTATGAAAACCAGGACGTCTTGGTGAGATCCTAAAGAGATTGGTCATATAGGCTTTATTAAAGATCCCACGTGGAAGGTGATCCCTGTTTTTCAAGATACAGCTGTAGGAACTATGGTGGACTGCGAGATCCTAATAGGCCCCAAATCAAAAAGTAAAGCTTTACTACCAAGTTGATTAATCTCTAAGTCTCTCTTCAGTTTCAGCATAAGGTTTTAACCAGCAGTCACCATCTTTCTGAAGTTGAATGATACCAGGTTTTGTCTAATGCCAGATGTGAATAACAACGTAAATTTAGAAACCAAACCAAAGACAGAGTATATTTATATTTTCATTAAATATAATTCATATAATTATATTTTCATTAAAAACTATTTTATTATTAACACTTTACTAAATTATTTTATTACTGGGTGAATTTTAGAAATCCAGAATATTTAGAATGCTCCTTTTTCTGTGGCTAAATATAATAGATATTATTCAATTTTTAAGTGTTAGAGCCAGCTTGGTTTCAGAAAAACAATTAGGACCTGAGGTACATTTGAGATCTGCCAAAGGCAGTCACTAAAGACAACATTTAAAAATCAAGATCAGATATCTAAATAGGGTGATAGCTGAGCCTTGAATGTTCTGAATTTATGCAGATGAAAAAAGACAGAGATATGTAATAGTCCTGTAGTTCACTGGGCTGATATCGTATCTAAAGTTTCAGCCTTTTATTGTACACTCTCAAAAGGAATAATTGTCTATTAAATAATTTAAAAGCTGTACATTTCAGGAACAGCTAGACCAGTGATGGTTAACCTTTCTGTTTTCGCATGCCAAAAGTGCAAGCACGCACATGTGCCCACATGTGTGCCAGCACCCATAAGGCAATGCACATGGGGGCCCCACGCCTCCTGCTCATGCGAGAAAACCCCATGCCTGCACGTCTCTGCACATGCAACCCCCCCAGGTATGATGCAACTCCCCCACATGCATCATGCATTTCTGCGCATGTGCATGTCTCCTGCATGTGCCCCACCCCGTGCACATGGTGGCAGCTACCCAACAATCAGCTGGCGGGCGGACAGTGCACATGCCTTGCGCAGTGGGCCTGCTTTGGGGTAACAGCGCGCGTGCCAACAGAGATGGCTCTGCGTGCTACTTCTGGCACGTGTGGCATAGGTTCACCATCACAGAGCTAGACACTCCAAACACTTGTTAAAATTAAAACCAGATGAGCTCATTTGGTAAATTTTTATTTGTTTCTACAATTGTTATGGCTGCCTATCTTATTCTCATAACTCTGAGCAGTAACAATATTAAAAACCAATATAAAATAATATGAATTATTTGCATCATCTCTGGAAAACAAAACAGTAACAAAATATCTTACGGAGAAACACCTGTGTATTTCTGCAAGATCTACAGAAGTTAAGAGTTGCTTTGCCTGAAAATCCTTTTTCAAACTTGACCAATTAATTATATTTAAAGGTAGATAACACGTATGCATGTGTTACGGAATTCAAAACAATTGTTTTTAACTGAAAATCAGAGAAGTACAGATGTTACACAATGCTAAAATTTAGACAACTGGAGGAGCAACTTCAGCAAGGTGAAAATTTTGTATTTTGATTAATATTTTTAGGTTATTGCAATTATTCAGCTAAATTACTACACAAGAAATTATAAAGAATTAACAGAGTCTGATATTTACATATGATATTTTGCTGGATCAATTTGATTCATTCAGTTACCCATTTAAAACATTTGTGTAACAGCCTATCTTAAACTGGGCAGCTTGCATTCTCAGGAATGCTAACCAAATAAATGCTTTGATTTATTTAATATATTCTTTGTATTTTTAATTTGTTCCAGAAGCTGCTAATGTGCAGATAGAAGGGGGGGGACACCTATTAGCAACATATAAAGACTTAGATCAAGACCTCAAACACCTGGACAAAATTTTGGATAACTTATAAAAGGTTTGCATTTCTTTAAATCTGATTGGGTGCTTGCACAAGTAAAATGGGAATAAGAATCCTAGAATTTACACTGGGATTTGCACAAATAGAACCATATTTTAAGAGTTTTTACCAGGCCAACATAAGTGTGCACAACTTGCACAGGCAAGGCAGAAACATGATTGATTCTCAGTTCTGACTTTGCTCCCTGCTTTGCTTGAACAGCCATTGTGATAACTCAATAACTCAAAAGTGAAGAACTCTGATACAGAGTAAGTCAAAAAAAATTTATTGGCTAAGTGTGATTGAACACATAAGGAATTTATCTCTGGAGCATAAGCTCTCAATGTACATACAAACAACAAAGTGATAAACCATAAATTGTAAGATGCAATCATAAATCATAAGATACAACCAAGTGATAAATCACAGGATACCACTAGAGAAAGGTAATAGGAAAGATGAGAAGGCTAATAACAATACAATAATAATAACAATATAAGCCATGGTCATCCCCATCTTCGAAGAGGGAGACCCCAGCCTAGTTGAAAATTACAGACCAATCTCTTTATGCTGTAGATATTTTCTCAGCCCTCTTTCTGGCTCATGCAATATACAGCTCCTCAATGGAAGACAGGCTGGTTGCAGTGGTTTTTTTCTGCAGTTCTAACTATCCATTGAAATCTGTACATGACCTATTTGGTTGCTGTGCCACACCAGCACAAATATCATATGTAGATTAACTTCCATTAAAGTGAAGTGTTCTTTCCTACTCTGCTCTTACTGTAATGAAATCATTTGATGTTGCAATGCAATACCTTAAGGTCCTGTCTTAAATAATTGACATTTAGTGTCTAAAACGCTTTTAAAAACAAAGGATGGATATTCTAGGAGCTGCTATTTTGAAAAGATTTCAAAAACTTAAGAGAAAGAGATCAATTATATTCCGCGAGTTCTCAGGTGATTTTGTCATTCCCCCCATCTGAAGCCAGATTAGCTAGAAAAACCTTTGAACTCCTAATAGACTGATGAGCAACTCATTTATTTTTAAACCATCACCATCTAGAAGAGGCATTGGGGTTTTTGCTGTCACCCTTGGAAATGCCTTGTTGGCCTTGGCTTAGAAAAGGGAATCCACTTCCCTGAATAGAAACCGGGGGCTTTTCTTGCTCAAGTGACTTCAGATAAAAGAGACGGGAAAGCCTCAGCTAGATAATGCAGACATTTTGCTGTACCCAGGGTCAGAAGTAAAAGCTACTTCTGTTTCTAAGGAAAGATGTATTTGTACTCACTACAGATGAACCTTTGGGAACTCTGCACTTCCTTTGCTATCCGGCCCAGCATTTTTTGATAGTGTTGTCTATATGCGTATTTCTTCCATAGAAGAAAATCATGCAGTTCTCTGGTTCCTTACCTATACTTCAGTGTCCTTTTTATTTGTAAAACAGAAAAGGGATGGAGCTTTTTATTTCCTTACCAGAAAACTGCCCATCTCCTTGCAGAAGAGAGAATCAACACAGTCAACTTAGTATGTTATCTCACAGAAGATACCTTGGCTGCCTTACAAGTTTGAAGATGTTAGGATAAGCTCCCTTTTTTTGCAGAGAAAGGGAGAGAAAAATAAAAGAACAGACACATTTTGTATTATATCTGGCTTCTGTACATCCCACACATACATACTCTAAAAACATGATTTGATCCACTGGAATGGACTCACTATCCTTATTTATTTGCCCATTTTCTAATAATGCATAAAAATAATTTTGTTTTCTGTGCACGCATAAGCACACTATAGGTAAATAAAGTATTTGTTTTAATACACAAGAAAACTATGTATTCTTGAATATTAAGCATTCCCTAATGGAACAGACAAAACACTTCTTAATACTAGCACAACATAAAATATGTTTGTAGTGAATAATGGCTTGAAAAAAAATTCATAAAGATTCTGGAAAAAGAAGCATTTCAAGGGTCCCCTCTAACTTCAAGAGATCTGGCTCCAGGCATAATTCAAGTGGAAGATTATTCCAGAGAGTAGGACTATATGGAGAAAATAACGTAAAAGATTAGACGGCCATTATAACACAAAGAAAAACCAATTGACTTTGATTGGATGATTAAGCCCAGTGCAGAGGAACATGAACTGCAATCAGGTTCAGATAACTGGAACAATAAGGTCTAGATGAGTTGAAAACTTTATAGATATCACAATGCTAAGAGTAACCCTCTGTATGCTTTTTTAGCATGTTGATTTTTTAAGGGTAGTCTATGATGTCCCCATAGCAACTAGATCTAGTATTGAAAATAATAGATACTGTGACAATAGATAATAAATACACCTCAATCTTCCAATGGTCTGCCAGCATGATTTCTGGGTCTGGCAAACTTCATTTTCTTCAAGTTTTATAGCTAGGATATAAAATGTATCTCAAAAGCTGCAGAAAGTGTGCCAATTCTGCCCCCATTACCCATATTTTTTTTTTAAGATGGCAACAGCGGCTGCATGGGTTTGTAGATGGTACTCCGAACTGTTGTGCAGAGGCTTTTGAAGAATTTGGATTGTAGAGATTCGTATGTGGAAGTGGAAGAGTGTATAGAGGGAAAGGCAAGAAAGCGACAAGCTTGATAAACTAACTGTAAGGCTGGAATTTGTTGAAGAAACAGAAAGATGAAGGAATTGATAGGCCAAGAGCTGGTAAAGTGGAATGGTCAGAAAGTGACAGTTGGAAGATAATGGACATTGCAAATGGAGCTGATCCAGGCATCCTGGAGTGAGGAGCACCACCAGAGGAGTAATACTTCCTTAAAAAACCTTGGTCCAGCTGGTAGCACCTCATAAGGGCCCCTTTCCAGGGTTACAGGAGAAGATGGTCAACAGTTTTGAAGGCGGAAGACGGCTTTGTGCCCCAATCGCAGATAAAACGATAGAACAATCTTCTAGGAGAAGGGAAACTCTATTTCAAACCTCCACTGCCTTGTGGTTATATCTGTCCTTGGAAAAGGCTTCAGGAGTCAACCTCAAGACAAAATCCAGAGCCGGAGTCCCAGAGCATTTCGTGACTGGGTACAATCACGTTCTGGTAACTCCTGCGACCCAGCTAATCGTATCAGCTCTGCCATGCCATTAGACTATTCCAGTGATGTGGAGAGGGGGGGATCTGCTGCTTGGGTAACAGCTTATCCTCCATATTAAATTACCCAGGCCTCGGGCTCTGGAGAGGACACTCCAGCTTTGCATACAGCATGGAAACAACACGGGAAGTGGCAGTTACCGGTTTCATAGCATGATACTGTAGTCTCTTGAGACTGAAGGATGCCAATTCAATAAACCATATATCTTTTGATTAGATTGTGCCAACACTATTATTATTATTGCAACTATAGTGAAAAAAACAAAGTTCAAAGCTACTTTCTTGTTTTCTGTCAGCAAATCATTAGGCCGGCCAGTAACACAACTCTGATTCTTGAAATAAAATCAAAAACTCAGTGGTGGTACTTTCCTAACCCAGCCACACTAGCAAAATATTGGAAGATTTGAAGTGCAGCATTGTATCTCATTTTGGACTCTCAGAAGAGCACACAATTCTGGGGCTGGCTGGTACCCTGAATGTATTCTCCCTACCTTTAACTAACTTTTCATGTTCAATTTTAACTATTGTTGCCTCTTTTTTTTAAAAAAAAAAAGTATATTCAGCTTTTATCTTTTTAACATTTTATTTTGTATACTGCTCAGAGTTCTTATTTGAGGGAAGGGCAGCTTGTAAATGTGATCAATAAAATATGAAAATGCCATGGCCTTAATCGTGCAGGCATACAATAATCCTACTTATATGAGCACTGTCCTTACTGACTTATTTTACTTTAGGGGCATCCCAATGTAGATTGTATTGTAATAATTCCATCAAGAGGTAGCTGGCTTGGATAGGGATTACAAGATTAGACCACTATAAGAAGACCACCTCTTATGCTGCTAGAAATATAGGTGTTTATCACTGTGCTGACCAGAATACCCAGGGGTGGTATATGTTCAAGGAGCACATTACTGCAGTATGCAAGCTCCTTCAGTGAGACTGAAATAACAAATGACATTGCTATTACCACCAGGTGGTGTGTTGAGATTTCCAATGTGCATCTTGGTGTTTCTGTGATCAAAAAGAAGGATGAGGGTATTGTCCTTTTGTACCACTGTAATGTGCCCATTCTTAAAAGTAATGGCTTGTTACTCTGCTGATCAACACTCCTCAGTGTACAATCTCATTTTTTAATTGAATTGTTGCTATTCATTGAAGAAAAATAAAGAACCCCAAAGAAATGAAGACTGAAAAATAACTAAGAATAAATAATGTAGAGAGCAGTGGAAAAAATAATAAATGAGCTGATCAATATCTTTTTAACATAGATAACGAAAGGCTAGAAAGAAAATAAGTGAATTCTCATTTTTTTGATGTTTTTCCAACACTGTCTTATCATAATAACACTATTCTGCATTTTTATATTTATCTATAGATACTAATAGCAGTGGAACCAGATGCATAATATGTATACTTTCCATTCTAAAGAAATGAGAATACTATAAATGTATAGTGTTTACTCAATCTGGCATACATAGTTCATCTGAATGTTATTAGCTAAGCAACATTGATCATATCCACATAATGAGCCTGTGAATTGAAGAAGTGTACGTTAATAGGCATGTCCCTATGATATACTTGTTCAGAGTATAACGCCCTCTTTACATGGGCATCCTCGACACGTTCCTGTGAATCTTTCATCTATCTTATATGGACTGATATAAATAAGAGTCAACTAAGGGCTTGAGTGATCCATTAAACCAATTTTCTTAAGTTATAGCTGTATAAATTGAAACATAGGGACATAATATTAAACTTTAATCCATAAACCCTTAAACATTTAAAATAAATAAACTACATGTTTTTATATCCAAAACCTCATTAATATTGCCTTCAGATGGCTAAAATGACAAAAATAATAATAGCAAATGAAATTATAAAAAGAACTTTACTCAGCAACTCTCTCTAGCGATTTACTAGAAAATATTTGATTGGAATCTTAATAATCTTTGGGAACATAGAAGTCTAGTAACAATGACAGACTTTGCAACAGACTCAAAGTTTTTTCTGTAAATGGGGAAATCAAGATTGTTCTACAAAAGGGGGAGGGGGGGTTGTGAGAGAAAATTCTCAGCAAATATTAACTAAAAATGGCATTTCCTGTAGTGTGTACTGTACTGTTTATTGAAGCTTGCTTAAAATATGCTCAGATGAACGGAAGTCAGTCCAGTTTCTCTTCCAGAAGAAACTTGTCATACTCCTAAAATAAAATACAGATGTCCATGTTAATAACATTATAACCTTTGTGGAAAGTAACAGAAGGGTTGACAGCAAGAGAGCTTAGCATTTCTTGGTGATTGTGAAAGAGCAGTTCCTTGTATGCAATAGATAATGTAATCAATTTATTGGAAGGCATCCTATCATTTTTTAATATGCAGTCTTTTAATTATATATCTAAATACTAAATGGCAAGAACAGAGCAATTCAAACAGGACATGGAAAAGATAGACTGAAAGTAAAATATCAGCTTGCTACTGAGTTCCGAAATATTTTATAGGAAAATATATAATGACAAGTTATTTTTATTTGTGAATGTTGATCCCAAAAGATTCCTGTGTTTTACTGCCCTCTCCGACACTCCATTTAACAACCATTGTGGTTGCTTAGTGGCCACAACTGGAGCATTCGGAGTAGTTGTTGCTGAAAGAAGTTGCTACATGATATATCATTTAACAACCACTTTGCTCAGTGACTGAGATTCTGGGCCCAAGAAGGACTACTTGTACCTATAGCCAGGGGTGGGATTCAAATTTTTTAACAACCAGTTCTGTGGGCATGGCTTAGGTGGTGGGCGTGGCTTGGTAGTCATGTGACTGGGTGGACATGGCTTGGTGGTCATGTTATTGGCTGGGCGTGGCCAACTCAATATCACTCACATCAAGGCACGCATCTCCTCACCTGGCCTCATGACTGTGGGGATGCTGCAACAGTCGTAAGCGTGAAAAATGGTCATAAGTCACTTTTTTCAGTGCCATTGTAACTTTGAATGTTACTCCACACAAGCAAAGTACCAGCAAAAGAGGGGGAAAAAATTCCAGAGACATTCCTGAGACAGGAAGTCTAGTCCTGCCAAGAATATAATAAGGGTTAACGGAGAGGCAGTTTCTGTAAAGCAACACCAGAATGTTTCCTTCCTGCCTTCCTTACAGGATTAGGCCAGTAATTTCTTCTAACAACTGGTTCTCCGAACTGCTTAGAATGTTAACAACTGGTTCTAGCGAATAGGTGCCAACTGGTAGAATCCCACCCTTGCCTATAGCTAGTTACCTGGTGACCCTGTTTCACATGACTCAGTCTTTCTACATAAGAAGGGGTAGGTGGAATGCTTTCAGGGCTGCTGTGACAATTATGCCAAGCATCTATGAGATAAGATCTCTTAGATTGACTTAAACCTGACCTTCGGCAGTGCTGGAAATGGTCTTGTCTAGTTACCTATACTGAGTTCATTCTGTGACCCTGGCACCTGAGACTCATATCCTTCCTGGCTGTCATAGCCTCCAGAGGGATGATGTGCATCTGAGTCTATGAAGTGAATGCTTCAATGCCAGGGGTAGCACTTCTACCTGGTCTCAAGGAAACAGTGGTCTGCCCTCTCCTTAAGAGGCTGGATCTAGCAGTACTGAACACTTTTCATCTAATCTCTCGCCTTTTGTTTTTGGGGAAAATAACTGAGGTGGCGGCAAATCTGCAACTTCAAATGATTCTGGAGTAGATTATCTGGATCCATTGAAGTCGAGGTTCAGACCAGGAAATAGTACCAAGATAGGACTTGTGAATGACTTTGGGGAGGTCTAGAATGGTAGTAGTGTATTCACGTTTGCTCTGCTCAGAGGTTTTTGACACATTGATGACATTCTTCTTGAATATTGAGAGGATTGGGAGTGGGACACACAATTCTTCAGTGGTTCTCTTCCTTTCTCTTATGTTGGTTTCAATGAGTGCTGGGCAAGAATGAGGGGGGTGGAGAGAACATCTAGTCCCAGACCTCAACTCTCTCTGCTTCTATTTATATGAAACTGCTGGGTGAGATCATCTGTTGGCACAAGAGTGTCATCAGTCTGCTGATAAAATTCAGTTGTATATTTCTGCTTCAAACCAGCCAAGTAATGCCATTGAGTGCTTTTCTCAGTGCCTGGAATCTGGGCAGGTCTGGATGGGAAAGAAAAAATTCCGCTCAACTCTGACAAAACTAAGAGGTTGTGGGTTTTAAGGTATCTAGTGATTTTCCATCATTAATTTTGGATGAGGTAACACTCCCCCAGAGTTAGTGTATATCCGGTAACACTTCTGAACTCATGTCTCTTGCTCAAGGAACAGTTGGCAACTAGAACCAGAAGGAACTTTCCATAATCCCATCTTATGCATCAGTTGTGCCTATTCCTAGATTGAGAGGAAATGTTGTTTTGGTCACTCATGGCTTAGTCACTTTCTAATTGCACTATTACAATGCACACTACATGGGGCTGCATTTGAAGAACATACATAAACTTCAGCTGGTCCAAAATTCAGTAGCACATGCAGTATTGGTCATACCACAGTATCAGCTACACTGGTTTCCAGTGGGTTTCCAAGTGCAGTTCAAGGTGCTAGTTGTCATCTATAAAGTCCCATATGTCATGAGAGATTTGCAAGATCACCTACCTGCAATTGTTTTGGTCCATCCTACTAGATCTGGCAGAATGAGCATGCTTTGAATTCCATCAGTGAAGCAGTGTCACCTGGTTAGCCCCAGGAAAAATGTCTTCTCTGACATGGTGTCTGCTTTATGGAAGCCTCCCTTCTGAAGACCTGGGTCTTTTCTTTTTCCTAGGCCAGGATTTTAATGGAGCTCCATGTGAATGTAGTCTGTTTTATGAGCTGATAATTTCCATTTTATGGGCTGTGACCAAGTTTCTTTTTTTAATGTATCTGCCTTGCCGGTCTGTATTTATTTCTATTTGTTGCCTAGAGTTTATTGGATAAATGGATGGCTATATCAGACAGGCAGATTCACTACACCCAAACAGGGGAATGGAAACAAGAATTTCATAGGATGCTCAAGGAATTTTATGATTATGGAATAAAATAATAAACTCTGATTATCCAGAAGATTTTAATAAGAACACCTTGATGTCCCAGAAATAATCCATCTAAGGCTGAGTAGCTTAATAACCCCAGAATGTTGTAATAGGACTGGGGAGAAATAGAATAGAATATCACAGAGCAGTGATTCTTAACTTAATCTGTGATTCTATGGACCCCCAGGCTGTTGCAATGTTATTAGAGGGTATCCATGAAGGCTTGAAGAAAAGTTATGATTTAAATCTTAAGTCTTGGGAGTCGGTGGCCCCAAAGGTGTTTAAAGGGGTGCTGTGGTAAAGAAAAGGTTGAGAATCACTGTTATAGAGGATATACGACTATTGGCTGGCTCACATTCCTGTAAAAGAAAAGAAATTTTCAACCCAATGGCATAATTTTCTAGATGTAACAAGAATGGTCATTTAAGGCATCTCTGATTTCATGCAATATGCAAAATATGTTTCATTATCACATACGTAATTTCTGTATAAATCACTGTCACATATTCCAATATATACAGAACATCAGGGTGCCCTGAATCATAAGCAGCAACAAAAGAAACACTTGTGCCTCAATGTTGCAAACATTAACTTTTTATCTGAAATGTGACATTTTGTCAGTAAGGAAGCATCAAACTATTATAGCAGATTACACAAATTATAAATTAATTATATAGTCGTAATTAGCATGCTTAAGACAGCCAAAACAAAGCCATAATTCATTCAGAAAAGGGTAGTTCATCTCTTGAATAAAAATGCTACAGAGCAATTCTCTTCGGAACTAAGGCACTAGGTTATCTAGATATAGTTAAACAGGAATTTCTAACAAGGAAAAATGACATATCCCTGGACAACGTAGATGAACAATCTATACTGGGGACTAATGGAAAAATGAAATAAGAGTCCTTGGGATCTACAGAAACTAAAAAATCAGTGTTCTGTAGGAAAAAGGGGATTCTGGAGTGGGCAACAATTTGACTACAAATATTATAAACATGGCTCCCTTTAATAATCTGTACTAAGATTAGAAAACAGTGATTGATTACAGGCTCTATGGCTCCTTTCTGCAATAAATTCCTTAGCTGATCCAGCAAGGGTAATAATACTGAGAATAATCATCCCACAAATGAAGCAAGGAATGTAGCAATCTCGAAATGGATAATAGTAAGTACTCACAGTTCTATTAAATTGCCTCTCAAGCTGAAATATTAACCACAAGATGCACACAAAACAAGAAAACTGGCAGAAGTTCCAAAGTGAAAGGCAACATCCGTTCTTGTTCCTTGAGAGTTTTTTCCCCAAAAAGTAGAACAGAATTTAATAGTATTAAAGAGACATGCTGAATTTGGAGCCAACTGCTTACTGAACTGACTAGAATGCTACTGGATATTTCTGGAAAATGATCAATCTTTCAAGCCCATTGACCAAGAACAGAACTGAACATAGCTGATTCACACTCATACAACAGGAACTGTTTTTACTAACCAGCTTTCGCTGTCAATTGGAGATCTTATACAAACTCAAGCAATCTGGACAAGATTGAAATAGCATTATTAAGCTTATTGAAGAGCAATTCTGATATAATAATGGAGATGTTTATCTGTAATGACTTGTTAGTTCCTGAATCAGAATGCCTTAGGAAGGAACATACTGGCTACTGCCGCCTTGTCCTCTGGGAGAGGAGAATCAAGTTCTTCCACAGAAAATGTTGGTAGAGATTCAAAAAAAACAGGCTAACTCTAGAGTCTAGATTAATGTAGATTTTGCATTTCAAAGATTGTGGACTATACAGTGTAACTGTTCAGCACTGTTTTTCTAACCACACCTATCAAGATGCACAAGGACTATCTCTCAGTATCTTGACTCATCAAGTCAGAATCAGCAACTTAAGGGTCATAAGTTCATCTTGCAAAGATGAACTTCAAAGGGTATTCACATTCACATTCAAAGGGTATAAAGTTCTTCCTAGTTGTCAAAAATTTAAAGTAAACTTGTAAGGCATACAAGGTTGCACTGTTAACAAGAGTTGTTCCAGTGCCAGCCTATACTCACAAGTGGTCTGAAACAGTGGTCGCCAACTGGTGGGGTGGGGACCACTGGTGGTCTGCAAGAGAATTTTGGTGGTCCGCAGAAAAATGCCCCCCAAGCACTCCCCCAAAAACAATTAATCCAGGCTGCACAGGAACATAAGGCTGCACTATCCACTGGTCCTCACCCTTCGGCCAAGCGCAATCCTTACCTTGAGTAGGGCCACACAAGCTGGAACTGGAAGATAAAACCAACAGTGGAGAGGGAAATCCGCCCCGGGGTGGCTTGCTGACCTTGGTGGGAAAATCGGTTCCATATTCCAGAGGTGCAGTAGTCATAGGACTGGCCCTTTGGTCATCCTGGAACAGCTCCTCCAGTCCATGGCAGGCCGGTGCATCCAGGTGGAGGAGCAGCTGCTCCAGGATGACCAAATGGCCAGTCCTGTGACTACTGCAGCTCTGGAATATGGGACCGACTTTCCCACCAATGTCAGCAAGCCACCATCAGTCAAAATTCATATTAATGATCCACGGGATTTAAAATTATGAATTTGGTGGTCCCTGAGGTCCAAAAGGTTGGCAACCCCTCATCTAAAATACAGAATGTTAATGCTTGTATTGATCAACTCTGTCCTAAGCAGATCTCACCATACCACTGCTCCATTTCTCTGGTGATTTGGAATGGTGATGGAAGAAATCCTATGTGCTAAAGATTCTCGCTTTAAGGTTGTACGGTCAATGCTAAAAGTGATTGATGGTATTTATCATTGCTAGAGATGGTAGCCATCTGCTTTGACTCCCCAATTGCCTTGTTTTGGTCTTTTTCTTTGCTTGAGAATATCACTATCATAGGCATGACTCTGAACATAAAGATTCAAATCAGCTTCCCAATCTTCAGCACTTGTACACAGAAATGGATCCAAAGTTGCTTGTTGATACCAGAAACCCAGCACCACAATAAATCCTTTATTTTGGAAGTAGGAGTACTTCTAAAACACTAAACCCTTAATGGGGTTTTCTCAATATGGGTGGGCGGGTCTTACAAGCCAGTACTGGCAAGGCAAATATATCTATTAGTATTGAAGAATATATTTAGAATTGTGACAACAGACCAGGGACTGAGGTACAAAGCCTATTCCGGAAATAATTGTCAATGGAACTTTCCATCCAGAATCCATACTGGCAATTGGAATTCATGGACAGAGTTAGAAAGAAAAGAGACTTTCAGGTAACCATGAATGTTATACTGTGGTGGATAAGGATTCAGGCTGTGTGAAGCCTTGAATGAATGCTTCATTTCAATCACAATCTCAAGCTAAGTACCCTTTTGATGTTGCCCCATCAAATAGCATAGTTTTATTCAACTGCTTTATACAAGTCTATCAAAGATAAATAATAAGTCACAAAATCAGAAAGCTCTTCCACCCAGAGATGGTGGAAATAACAGCTAGTGACACAGTATTTATGTGCCTTTTGATTATAACCTATACCAAATAGAAAAACAAAAAAAAATGGTAGCATGAAGCATCTATCCTGTGTATACTTTGAGGTCAGGATCTTTATGGACTCCTCAGAGAAGAGATGCATGCTCTTCAGACTTGTGGGGAACAATTAATTGCTATGTTAAGCCTTTGGGTCAATACATCTGTACAACCCACCAAATGGTAGAACCATCTTCCCATATTGCTGCCTACAAAGATAGGAGCTTTGTGTCACTCAGTCTCAGTATCAGCAAACTGAATAGAAATTGATGAAAAGGCCTTTGTGTTGTGTTTTCTTCTTTCTGTCAGTAGGCTGTAAGGCAAAGGGTTTAGTTGATTATTTTTATCTTAGTTTTTCTTAGATCTCCAGGAAGTTAATTGGAACATGCTGACTGAAATTAGTCCCAAAGGGGTCTTTGGGGGGAAATCCAGCATATTTTGTTAGTTATTGAATTTTACAATTACAGGTATCACTTAAGTGGAAATTATTTTTTTCTCCAATCAAGTTTTTAACTGTACATAGCATCTCTAAAATGCTGCTCATATTCGTTCTTTGATAAAAACTAATACATAGAAGTGATGGTCTGTTACACTGATATGGAATTGCCATTTGTTTGAGGTAAGCCATATTACTGGTCTCATTTAATCTTTTCTGATATATATTCCTATGCTGGCTAGCTATCTTTTAGTTCATTATTATTCTTTTTCTATAGCAAGCACCACTGACCTCCTATTAATGTAATGCAATAGTCCCCTAGTTTTTTATTTTTCCTAGAGCAGTCATAAACAAACACTTTTTTTAAAAAAAACTTTAAGATAGGTCCTTAGGTTATTTGTTTATTCATTCAATTTCTATGACTGCCCATCTCAATCAAGTGACTCTGAGCAGCAAACAATCATATAATGCAAACCAAATGCAAACAACACAAAAATACAACAGTTGAGAAAAATCATAACACTAGAGTTATGACTAGAAAAATAGGTACTTAATACATTCAGAATCTCAAGATTGGAACATAACCAAGTCTCCAAGGCCTTACTAAAGCCAATAGTCAGGTTCATCCTAAATCTATTTCCAGTTCACTTAAATGGTTAAAATTGATAGCCAGGATTCTCTTTCAACATATAATAGTTGCAAGTAATAGTCATGGTGGAAATGTTTAACTCTTTAAGATACTGGCTACCTTCGTGCTTGATCTTAACTTCCTGATTTTTGCATTTCTTTATCCTTGCTCATTTCCTTTTTTTTAGGAGGAGGAGCTATATGAGCTCCGCCATCTTTGTTATATGAAATTTCTAATTTGCCAGCATTTAAAAAATGATGGTGGCAGGAATGTTATAATTGATATTGTGGATTTACATTATTGATATTGATATTGTGAGTTTATTACTGTTGTAGTATCCCCATTGTCATCAGAATTCAAATACCGTACTTGCAACTGGCATGTATTTATGATGGTTGCAGTGTCCCAGGATCATGTGATTACCATTTGCGATTCTCTGACAAGCAAAGTTAACGGGAAAGCCAGATTTCACTTAACAACCATGTTGCTAACAACTGCAGCGATTCACTTCGCAACTATGGCAAGAAAGGTCATAAAATGGGGCAAAACTCACTTAACTGTCTTGCTTCACAACAGAAATTTTAGGCTCAATTGTGGTTGTTACCTGTACATTTCCACATTTTAATGGATATGCATTAAACTTGTAGCCCTCAGTGTGTCTTCACAGATGTCCATTGTAAGCTCCCATCTATTTTAAGGATATATAAGTTACCTTACCATTTTGTGACATTTGCACTAAAAAAATATAAAAATTTTTTGTCTTGTTGCATAAAGCATAACTTAGCTGCCATGGGACAAACTCTGAAATGTCCCGATTTCAAACTTTGATTACAAAAACTCAAGGTTCAGATTTTTCTTTATGCTAAACAGGGATCTTATAATACCTTGTATTAGTATAGGAATTTGTTGTGATTACTTCATGGCAAAGCCGTTTACATGGACTGTCTTTTCATATATTCCAAAAATGAACACTATAAAATCAGAACCGAGAAATCATTGCAGGATTCTCACATACTGTATAAATAACTTTCTTTTCACTTTCTTTCTCTTATTTCCTTTGCAGGACAAACATTTTATGTTAAAGGCGGTTAAAAGATTTAACCTCAGGTACCTTCTGCAAATTTCAGTGGAAATTTACAGGTCTGTCTGCCTTAGGATAATCTCAGCATTGAAGACTATCAGACATTTGACACTTTTCTATTATACAGGAACAGTAGCTTCTCCAGTTCTATTTGGAGTGCCTTGATGGAAAGATACAGCTGTTAAAACCCTAAGAACTTTGGCTCTTACCCAAGAAAAGGCAGACTTAAAGACTTGTGGGTGGTTACAGTATGCACAAGTCACATTCAAAATGAGCTGCAAAAATATTATCCTTTACTCTTTCATCATTTTAAACGGTTGGAGAATTTTGGGTTCCCAGACTATCACTAACATTGTAAATAGAGAATGCCTACTTAAATCTAAAAATATTGAGTCACATCAGCTAAACCCACATCTTAGATGACTTTGGAATTACATTTCTCAAATAGGAGCCTACAAAGTTGCAATGTGTATTTAAAACATCAACACACAATTTAGGATCAAGGAACCAGCCTCTGCTGTTCAATGAGGGAGAAAACTCTTACTTTGGGATGTACTTAAAGTAGCTCTTTTAATTCTGGCTATTGTGTGTGGTCATTAAGAGTTCTCCTACTATAGCCGTGATAGTCAACCTATGGCACGCATGCCGGAAGTGGCACACAGAGCCATCTTTGCCGGCACGTGAGCTGTCGCTCCAGAGCAGGTCCACTGTGCATGTGCGCACGCCGCACTGATCGTCAGGTAGCTGCCGGGTGCAGAGGGGAAGGTCACACGTGCATGCATAGAGATGTGTGGTGTGCGCAGGGGTGTGTGCGTGGGAGCACATGCATTGCCTTATGGGTGTTGGCACACATGCGCACTTTTCACATGCAAAGACGGGAAAGTTAGCCATCACTGTTCTATAGGCTCAAACTTAACAGGAGTAAGCCTCTGTGTTCTACTTTTACTCTAGCTATTCTGAAAATATTTGAACGAAGTCAAAGAAACAATAGTCATTACTATTGGGAAGACAAAATTATTCCCACATGTATTATGCAGAAAGAAAAATGATTTCATTATTGTCCAGCAGCATTCTTCTGTTGGAGAAAGAAAGATGCTCTTCTGAAAAAGGATTATGGCAACATTTTTTTAAAAAAAAAAGACTTCTTCCAAATCTTAAAAGTTTGAAATTTGGCACTTTATTCCTGGTAAGGAATTTTTAATAATTTCCATTGTAATTTAAAGCATTCCCAGCATATACCATCCATAAAAGTAAAAACCAGCAACTCACAAATCAAGATTTTAAAATAGTCTCAAATATTTGTTTGCAAATCTACTTATGTTTTAAGTGCTATTGAATCAGGTTTATCATGTGGAACCTTTTTGCTTATTCAGAAAATATCCTGGGAATGGAGTTAAAAAGTATTGATGTTTATTATTTGAAATCCTTCTAATTCTATCTATTTTTCCATTCTTTCTATAGAAATATGTTAGAGATGGAAGTGCATCTTACTATTCTTCCTAGTTAGATTTATCTTCCTGTACTGTACAAACGTTACTTTATATAGTAATACTGAATACAGATGCTTTGAGGTTTTTCCTCAACATTATACGAATTATTTAATTTATATTAAAATTATTTTGTATTATTTATGTAGGGTATGGCAATATTACGATTATCCAGGAGACTACAACATTAGTACATAGTTGTTTAGCTGCTGAAGAGTGCTAGTCTGCTTAGTTCACACTCATGTGCTTATCCATGGTGAACCACAGAGGGCTCGAACTAGGTCTCCACCAGAAAGACAATCATCATTATCCAGGGTCTTCTCTCACCACTAATGTTGCCTTGCAGTCAGATGTCACATCTTATCAGGTCCAGCAAGGGCAGGGGTTAGCACATAACTTTCCCACAAAAGTGATACCTATTTAATCCTCTCGCATTAGCATGCTTTCGAAATGCTAGGTGAGCAGAAGCATATTACACTGAAGCACAAATTTCCCAGAGGAAAATGGCATAGAGCGCCATTTTGGTGTAATGGTTAAAAAAACTGGCCTAGCAACAAGGGAAGTGAGAGTTCTAGTCCCATCTCAGGCATAAAAACCAACTGGATGACCTTGGTCCAGTCACTCTCTCTCAGCCCAACCCACCTCACAATCTGAGAATGGTTGTGAGGAAAATAGAAGGAAATATTATGTACATTTGCCACTATGAGGTACTTAAACTGTAAAGTAATGAAGGTGGGATAAAAATCTAATTGCTTTTCAGTAAACACATTAGACTTGGAGATTTTTGAAGGCCTTATCATTTTCTGAATCAAGTTAAAGTACTTCATGTTAATTAACTCCATAATTCTTTCAACAGCTATTAGTGTTGTCCACCCAAGAAATGTGGCAGTAGCAGTGTCAAGAATATAAGGATATGTCTGGAAGTACTTACATTGCATTGCCTATCTTCTATCTATACCCATGATGGCGAACCTATGGCACTCATGCCACAGGTGGCATGCAGAACCATTTGTGCTGGCACGCGAGCTGCAGGCAAACTTACCTCACTGCTCATGTGTGCGCCTCACAGCGGCTTGAGGAAGGCTTCTGCAGGCTTCAGCAAGCTTTGTAGGCCGAAAACTAGCCCCGTTTTGTCACTTCCGGTATTTTTGGAAAAACAAGAAGTGACAAAACGGGGCTAGTCTTCGGCCTACAAAGCTTGCAGAATCCTTCCTCAAGCCTTTGGGAGGGTGAAAAAGGCCTCAAACCGGCTGAAAATCAGCTGTGAGGCGCAGTGCAGGTAAGGAGGCGGTGAGGGTGGGTGGGTGGATTGTGCGTGCATGCGTAGGGGGCATGCATTACCTTCCGGGTGCTGGCACACAAGCATGCACGTGCAAGCACGCACACAATTTTTGGCACAGGAGCCCAAAAAGGTTAGCCACCACTGATCTATATCATGAATATAATATTCAGCTTACCTTTGAATGACTTGCAAGGCTCTATTAGCCAAAATAGGAAGTGGAGTCAAGACAAGTGATTATTTAATTGCATTTTCAGTTAATCAAAATACAACAAAGTTCACATGACTAAACTTACTAGTTTTATATTTAATCATTTAATAGGATGGAATACAACTTGGTACCTTTTGCAGGATTCTGGGACTCTCATATAACCTTAAGACCTGTAGCTTATTAATGTTAAAATGGTGTTCTCATGAGCGTATATTAATATGTAGGTGGGGAAAATGAGCATCATCATGGCTTGTATTAAACACTATTGTATTTCAAATGTCTACTACATTGATAGAAAACAGAAATGTTGGGCATTTAGCTCCTATCTTTTCCACATTGACTCAGAAACAAACCCAAGTACTTTAAGCAAGTATACTCTATACATGCTTTCAGTCTTAATTCAACCTTAACAGGCCATAGAAATAGCGATGTGCTCATTCTAAATACAATTGGAGTGTATATCTAAATTTACACAAGTATGTTATGAACCATGATTTACAAACCACAACTGCTGTATGTTAAGCTAAGCCAAATTATAATTTGTCTATGGCTTAGTCAAAACAAAACAAATTATCTTATGCCTTGGGATGTATACAATCTAGCTATGCAAATTACTTCTAAGGAACAATTTCCAAGGGGTGACCCTGACAGACTTCTTCAGCAAAAGTATTGCAGCCATTTAGGCAAATCTATTTATTACAGAGTATTACATCTCAAGGACTCATGGAAAATTCCAGTAAATGTAACTTTGATTTGATTATTTCAGACAAAACAAGGACTTGGTTTTTCCTACCAAGAAAAAATATCAGATTGCATCGATAATGTTTCTAGACCAGCTATTGAGGCAATAATAATATATCCAACCATTAATTTACTAAAGTACGTCGACAGGATCCGAGATGCAACGATTACAGCCAGACCAACCAGCAGAGGTCTGCTATATTTTGCAGCCCAGATGGGAAAGCCCCGCCTAAAAAGAAAGCAGGCGCTCGAATTTCCAGCCACTTTCCCTTAGCCAGGTTGTAGTCCCAGTTTCGAAACCTATTATGATTCACACTTGCCTTCTGAGAGTGAGGAGGTTGTTTTAAAGCCGGAATTAGGGACATGAAAGCAAGGCAGTCGGACGCAGCTGTCCTTATAGCCTGAATGCCACCCCCGCATCCTCCCACCGAGTCCCGCTCGGAATTCAGGCCCGGTGCAGGTCCCGCCTATCGCCGGGGCGGGGTTCCTGCAAGTCCGCCTCGATTTCTTTGTGTTCGGCTGCTGGGGCGGTTTGGAAGAGGCGAAGGTTTCCTAGCTCCCCTGCCGAGGGTGATTTCTTCCTCAGCTAAAGCCCCAGCTGCCGGGTGCCGGCCGTGCCTTGCTTCTTAGCCTGCGCGTTGCCTGAGATCGCCATGTCGCTGGGATCCAGCCCGGACGCGGGTTTCTCTAGCGAGGAGCTGCTCGCCCTCCGCTTTCCGTTGCACCGCGCCTGCCGCGACGGAGACTTGCCCGCCTTATGCGCCCTACTACAGAGCGCGCCCCGGGAAAGCCTAGCAGCCGAGGACTCCTTCTACGGGTGGACGCCCATCCACTGGGCCGCGCATTTCGGAAAGGTGAGAGAGAGAGAGAGAGAGCCCTCCCGGGTCGCGTCCGAAGCAATCCAGCGCGCAGGATGGTTCGGGGGAAGGGAGTCTGCGGTTTTCTCCGGGGCTTGGCGAAAGCAGCGGGGGCGAAAGCGCGCTGCCGCCGCCGCCGCCATCTTAAAGCGTTCTCCCGCCTTGCTCGCCCCGGTATGGTCGGTGGACAAACGGGCGAGTAGAGCCGCCATACTATGCACGCATCTTGCCCGAGATCTGCTTGTAATTTTTTGTCGGCAACTAGCAACTGCAGGAGGAAATAAAGGCGTCTAATTCTCCAGTGTAAAAGTGCACTCTCGGAGCAAGAGAGCAGATCCAGGGGTGAAGGGGAATATTCGTTTTGCTTGGGCGCATGTTGCAACTGCCCTCATCTTTTTTTGCCTTTTATAAATATATCTGTATTCGGATTTGGAGAGTTAAGAATAAGAATAAAGATCATATGGAGGCTCACTTTGCACAAGAGGGGGAGGAATATCGTAGAAACGGAACGAGATAGAGTTCAAGGTTGAGTGAGGAATTAATCACCGTAGCTATGGATTTAAGATTTTCTGACGGTTTTTTTTATACACTTAAGACGTTAAGCACCACCCAGGTCCTGTCCTTTTTCTTAACCCTTTTCATATTTTGAAGGGAGTAACATACAAATATAAATATTGAGTTGCTTCATTTGATACTCTCCCATAGGATGCATTCCCACATGGTCTGCTTGTTAAGAGTGTTATGCCTTTCAACTCTTCAGATTTTCCTCTCCAGACAGTGATTATCTTTGGTAGTTATGATTACCTGTACAGTATGCCCAGTGTTTGTAAAAGTTGTTCGAGTTGTCAGGTCTCAAAAGAATACATACAGTTTTGGATATAGATTTGTTTGTGGAAGCTCCTTGACTGGCAAATGTCAATCAGTGAATAATTCTAAAGTAGATGGTGCCACCACTTAATATCAGGACCAGATCATCAGTGGTTTTCTAGACTTCACATTGTCTCCTTTCCCCAGTCTTGCGCCCAGGATGGCTGAAAAGTGGCATCCCAGTTTTCTATATATTGAGATGGGGAACATGTGAAAGTAATCTATATCCTACTAAAATTCGGATTCCAATAATCTGGGTGAAATAGTACACCACAGGGCAACAATTTTGTATCTCAAATTGGCTAATTTAGAAAATGCATTCAAAATCTTGGGTCCATGACTCCCATGGAATTAAAATTTGGCAAATTTTATAGAACATTTTATGACAAACAAAACTAGTTTATGATAAAATGTCGTAAACCATTTCTTGTGCTCATGTTTGCTCTGTACAGTTTATCATACATTATTTTCAAAGCAGATACCTCTCTAAATGTACATTAGAAGCTCTGTCATTGGGGCACAGATTATCTAGTAATGTATTAAACTTGGTACTACTTGACTCAACATTTATGGGCAGCTTGCGAGATAAAAACATTATTATAACATCAGTAAAACGTTAAAAAAGCAAAAGATAAAAATGGCAAGCACAATGGAGAGAGGCGTACCTCACCTTCTCCAAAGTATTAATGTCCTCAGTGACTGACATTTGTATTCAACAATATTTCCTGTTCCCCACCTTTGCTGACTTTCTCAAAGATAGCCAATGTAAACAGGTCATAAATGCCAAGAAGTGCTTTGAGGGTGGAACTAGGGCACTCCTTCCCTCTTACTGTTAAGGCAGCAGCTTTCTCTTTTATTTTCAGAGTTTCCCTCATGAGATGCAATGTTTACTCCTGCAGAGTAATGAATTGTTTATTTGGTAGTCTTTGGGGAGTTTTGCAAAAGGGCATGTGCAGCTGGATGAGAGAGATATACAGGCAGTCCTCAATTTACAAAAGTTCATTTAGTGACCATTCAAAGTTACACCGGCACTGAAACAATGACTTATGACCGTTGCAGCATCCCCATGGTCACATGATCAAAATTCAGATGTTTGCCAACTGGTTCATATTTATGATGGTGGCAGTGTCCCGATCATATCATCCCCTTTTGTGAATTCTGACAAGCAAAGTCAACAAGGAAGTCAGATTCATTAACAGCCTTGTTACTAACTTAACAACCATGGCAAGAAAGGTTGTAAAATGGGGCAAAACTCACTTCACAAATGTCTCACTTAACAACATAAATTTTGGACTCAGTTGTAATCTTAAATTGAGAACTATCTACAAAGCAAGTTCTTCTGGTGGTACTGTTGTGCTACAAGAGAGCCAGTTTGGAAACTAGGAGTCACTGAGATCTCCCATTTTAAGCACAAAGCCAGCTAGTGATTTAGAGCCATTCATTCTCTCCCAATCCTAGGAAGAAGGCAAGGGCAAACCATTTCTGAAAATCTTGCCAAAAAAATAGCAGGGACTTTTCCACAGGCAGTTGCTAGAAGTCAACATTTACCCAAAGTCCCCATCCTAAAAAAACCCATCCCAAATTGTGCCCTATTGAACTCTAGCTTCCTTTCCTGGAATCAGATGTACTGAATTTGATCTTATGTTCAGAACTATAGCCAACCTATTCTTTTTATTTGCCCAAAAGAATAAAATATTCATTTGCTCTTTGACAGATAGTTTTTTTTAATCTATACATGAGTTGGAGAAGCCAATGCTGAAGGAGGGTTAAAAATGTTCTAGAAGCACTTATTCTTCTTCCCTGCATGTCTCAATGTTTGTTCTTGGTAGGGCACCAGGTATTGGGTGGAATTTATCTTGAGTTATTTTGCATACCTATTAATAGTTCATTATATTTTAATTATATTTTTGTTCTTTACCCTAAATGCATAACAAGGAGTTTTATTTCAAAATGCGATTACCTAAAGAAACTCTAAATCGATTTACATTTCATTAAATATTTAAAAATTGTAGATTTATAAATGCACTCAGCTCTATAGTTTCTTTTTATTTACTGTCCAGTTCGTTCAAATACAGTTCTGCTATGATATATTTTTTAAACTTCTTGTTCCTACCCACAGTCTGAAGATGCATTATTAGTAACTTTGATAAAATTAAGGAAGTCTTTGATAGTGACACGTTTTTATAATCTCATCCATTTCACCAAAGGAATGATAGAACGTAATGCTTAATTGATTTAATGATATTGTCTACTTGTTTATTTTAAGTACTTTAGTCTAATCACGTCTGCATGTTGAATAAATAGGCTTAAATAAATCATGACTAGAGCAACAATTTGCTGAATTTAAATTTCATACTGTAATTACTTAGATACCCACCCTCTCATATATATATATATAGAGAGAGAGAGAGAGAGAGAGAGAGAGAGAGAGAGAGAGAGAGAAGAGAGAATTTATCCTGTATGAATAACTCAAGTCTTTTTTCTGTTCCCAAATTATCCCATAGTGTTTTTTTTTCATGCTTGTGATTGTTGTTTCTGTAGGCTTGCCTCAAATCCGAAATCCATGACAGGAATGGGCATTTTTTGGATGGCAAACAATCATACTTGAATGTCTGAAGGTTGTAGATCAGGTGAAGGGCATCAAAGATGTGAATAGGGCTCAGTATTTAACAAATTTCATTTTTTAACATGAGGTTTGCCTGACATGTGGCTTATTCTGTGATTTTCATTTATTTCCTACCCTTTCCTATATTCTTTCCTCAAAAGCTTTTCCATTGTCCTTTTTCAGCAATCATGCTTGAAGAGAGCTATAAAATAAGGCTTAGACTATTTGTTCTCACCTAGTATTGAGATATAAGCTATACCGTATCCAGTATTTTTAGCTATTATAGCCAGAAGAACTTTCTTTTTAAACATATTTATAAATAGATAAATGGCTTTAATTGGTAACAATATTATTTCAAAGATATGTGTTTAATAGATCTGATAGTGTGAAGTGCAGGAAATAAACATTTTCTTATAGAGTACAAAAGATACCATTCTAAATTTCTTTTCCCAAAATCAGTTTAAATCAGGTTTTCAAAAGATTATATTTTAAACATTCAAGAATTGGATGCAGAACTAAACATTGAAATCAAGATTGGTTAATCTTTAAATACCTTATATTAAATGCACAAAATCATTTTGTAGAAAGATTGAATGGGGACATAGGATAGAGAATTCTGTTTATTGTCATCTGAAAGAAAAGTTTAATTGTCATTTGATTCCCTTTAACTTCTTATATAACAAGAATTAGAAACGTTTGAGGCCCCACAAACAAACATAAGCTTGAAGGTCTCCTGGTGTGTGACCCTGGATTTCCATAGTGTTGTCCACTTCCCTGATTGTATGAGTGATAGTAGCCACATTTTCATCTTAGGTACTGAGGAATGTAATTCTTTTGTTCAAGCAGGTATGGAAGGTAGTTTCCATGTTTTTCTGGCACAGAAAAAAGAGGTTATGTTGATAACTGGATAAGGAGATTAGTCTCAGTGCCAACAGTGCATCCTGGATTACTCATCTCTCCAGCCTTGAAGTTGAATTCATTTTGTATCTTTGTCTTAGTAGAATGTTCTTAATGCGGCAGCTCAGAAAGCTCAAAACTGCCCAAGGAGCTGCTGATCCAATTCTACAGAGGAATTATTGAGTCTGTCATCTGCACCTCTATAACTGTCTGGTTTGGTTCTGCAACCCAACAAGACAGACACAGTCTTCAAAGAGTAATTAGGACTGCAGAAAAAACAATTACTATGAACGTGCCTTCAATCGAGGATCTGTATACTGCACGAGTCAAAAAGAGGGCTGTGAAAATATTTACAGACCCCTCACATCCCGGACATAAACTGTTTCAACTCCTACCCTCAAAACAATGCTATAGAGCACTGCACAACAGAACAACTAGACACAAGGACAGTTTTTTCCTGAAAGCCATCACTGCTGAACAAATAATTCCCTCAGCACTGTCCAACTATTTACAAAGTCTGCACTACAATTACTATTAATCTTCTCATCACTCCTTATCACCATCCCCTCCCACTTCTGACTGTATGACTGTAACTTTGTCACTTGTATCCTTATGAGCTATATTGACTGTTTCCTAGTATGATTTGATTGCTTATTGTACCCTATGACTATTAAGTGCTGTACCTTATGATTCTTGATGAATGTATGTTTTCTTTTATGTACACTCAGCATTTGCACCAAGACAAATTCCTTGTGTGTCCAATCACATTTGGCCAATGAAGAATTCTATCCTATATATTAATTAGCATCTTGGGCAAAGTTATTTTAGGAAATTATGATATATAGGATTTTTTTGCTTGTATAAATATAATTAATATCTAAGTGTCTTTCGAAATCATCAAAGGCCTAATTAAAAGGAAAGAAAGTCTTAGGTGATTTTTTTTAAAAAACGCATAATTGGCCAGGCAGCATGTTCCACAATATGAGTTTTACCAGCTACCCTCTGACCCATATTCCTTCATCATTGGGGATGAGGGAGACAAAGTGAATGTTTAAACAAGCCATTTGTATTACTGGCTGTGCAGGATAATTTTCAACATGCTGGCCCTAAGATAATTCAGTGGCACATCAGATAGATCTTTATAGATAATGATCAGATCTGAAATGAGTTCAGGAGTTTGACAGACAGTGTGGTGACTCTAAAATATATATTAATCTACAGTTAGAAATTGAAGACGTGTTCTAATTATTCCTTGGACAAGAAACCAGCTGGGTGACTTTGGGCTAGTTGCTCTCTATCTGCCCTAGGAAGGAAATAGTGGCAAACCATTTCCAGGAGTCGGCCCTGACTTGAACAAAAAGAGACTTGTTTTATACAAATGTCATCTAGAAAAGCTTTGTGTAAAGGTGTTGGCTATAGAATGCAACAACTAATATGCAATGAAGTCACTAACATGCTGAAACATTTTTTTCCTTCTTTTTTAGCTGGAATGTCTAATGCAGTTAGTGAGAGCTGGGGCGACTGTAAATGCATGTACAACACGTTTTGCACAAACGCCAGCCCATATTGCTGCTTTTGGAGGACATCCTCAGTGTCTCAACTGGTTAATTCAATCAGGGGCCAACATAAATAAGCAGGTATCACCATTTTTTTCACATTCTAAATGGTATTCTAAAATTGTATGCCAATGTTAATTCAAGAAATTCTATTATTGCTAATGGGTAAAGTTCCTTTCATGCAATCATTGAATGCTTGCAGGTTCTAAGGCATGTTGGAGATGATTTGCATTCTGTGTCCCTCTTTTACATGTCCTCAGGTTTCGAAAACTGCTGATTAATCATATAGGTCAGTGAACAAAAGAATTGTATTTGCATTCTATGAAATATAAGGTGGAAGCTTCTTTTAGCACAGTTCACAAGTGAAGATGCAGAACGTGCAGTCATCTTCATTCTTTTTACATTCTGCAGAAAAAAACATTTTGTAATTTTAATAGATATTTAATGAAAGCCTTCATAAAACCCTGAATATATTTGAAAAAATTAGCTTAAAAAACCTACAGTTAGTTCAGAATAAAACTAAATCTTAAATATTGGAACATGCTCTGTTGCAAGCACTACAGATGTACTTGATTTAATCAACTTTTTAAATTTTACTGTATTTATCAAATCATTTCATGCATCTGAAATAGACAGTAGAAGTCTACTGCATTATATAGAAACCCAGAGCTCTCAGATGTATCACTGAAGATAATCATGGTATTTATGCACTACATTTTAACCAAAGTAGTCCCTGAAGCTTCTTAGAATTGCATCTTATATTAGATTTTATCCGATTTGTTGGTAATTTTTTCATCTGCTGGAAAGTTCTAGGGCAGATGTGTCAAATACGTGGTCCGCGGGCCAGATCCAGCCTCCAATAGGTTGTAGAGTTGGCCCAAGGGCTGTCCTGGAGATGATGAGGGACCAACCGCTGCTGCCCCGGGCCTGGCTATGCCCACCCAGTTGGCTGTGATGACCAGGCCATGCCCATCCCAGCCCCCCAAGGGAAAACAAACTCCTGATGCAGCCCGCGATGGGATCGAGTTTGACACCCCTGTTCTAGGCAATGTCATCCAAGAAGAAGATACCCATAGGGGATGCTGGATAATGAATGATGATCCATGTGAATAGCCTCCCAGATATCTTGAAACATAGCTTAATAATACTTATCCCTTCCTTGTGGACATCTGAATGAACCCAGTTCTTGGGTCCATGTACATTGCTGCATTTCTATGATGGTCTAACATAATTATTTGATAGACCTGCTACCTGAGTTACAATAAAGTTTTTGAAATCTAGCTAAAATTATAATGGAATGCAGATCCAATTAAACTATCTGATTTTTAAGGGGTTTTGGAATTTTGCAGCTGAATTCTCCTTAGCTTTAAGGTTACATCAGTTATACAGAGATGGAATGGCCTTGGCAAATCATGAGGAGGCTTCAGATCATAGCCAAAATCTAAAATTTAAGCAACTATGAGATGCAGTGATTTGGGGAATTATTTTTCAAGGGTACAAGTAGTCCTAGACTACGGCTGCAGTTGGGACCAGATTTTCTGTTTTAAATTGACAAACCCATATAACTGAATCCAGTTTTATGACATTTTTGTGGTCATCATTAAGCTAATGCTATGGTCATAAGGGCAAAGCCATTCTTCCAAATGGACATTTTATTGCCAGAAACTAGTAAAAAATGTGGTCATGTGACTATAGAATACTGCATCCAGTCATAAAGGTAAGCAGTTGCCAAGCATCCAAAATTTGGGTACATAATTTTGTGTGTGTGACATAACATTCTACAAAGGCCATATTCATTCTGACCCGTGGCAAATCAAGGACTATCTGAGTAGCAGCAATAAGAGATTTCAGGAGAAGAAAACAGGCTGATTGTTATTCCCTTTCACATTGCTATCTTAACCAGTAATGTATGTGGCAATGAATATCCATCAGCTTAAATATCCTACTGTTAGAACATCTGTCACCCAAAACAATTCTGAAGAAACATACTTATTTATCAGGTGTTGCAAGGATTCTGTTTCTAGGTGTGTAACTAGGATGTAGAAAGTAGAGAAGAGGAATGATGGCAGATTAATGATTTTCATTTTGTTGTTTTCAACATCCATTAGTCAATTTTGAAAGTTATCGTAGTTGGCATCACATAAGGATATTTTTCATGTATTATCTGTCTTATTAAACTTGCTTTCTGCATTAGCTAAGACAGTGATGCACTGTTGAGTTATTCTAGACTTCTTGTCCTAGATGATTTCATTTCTGCATTGAATTTGTGATTTTATATCTGCCATCACAGCTCACCTATACAGCAGACATATTCTTGACCTTGTATCCTATGTAACATCCTGTGACAAATTACTCTGCATAGTTTCAGAAATTGTGTGCCTGTATGCTACAAATGGTTTGTATGTCAGAGTACTCTTGGTAACTTTTCTGCCTCTATTTGTTAATGATAATGTCTCTTGGTTAGTCAAGTCAGCTGGGTTCTAGCTGACTGTATGTTTAAGGGGGGAAAATCAGTGTTTCCATGACAGTGGGACATGTCTCTTTTTCAAAGAAAACAGTTACAAGATGGTAATTACAAAAAGTATTTTCTTGATCCAGAAGAATTGAACATGGGACTATCCATGAAAAGTATCTGGAAGCTTCCGGTATCTTTAATATGAACATGGTAACTCATTTACTAGCTGTTGTAGGGTATCAAGATGGCAGGATGCCTGGCAATTGCCTTCTGAGTACAACATAAGATTCTGATGTTAACTTTTGAACCAATAAGTAGTTTAGGTTCTACTCTTAGAGGGACTTTTTCTCCTATTATAAATCAGCTAATATTAACGTATGTTCTGTAAGAAAGGCTTTTTTTAAAGATAACTTTGATTTTATGTACTGATTTATTGGCATAACCAAGAAACCAATTGTTTCCAACTTTTAGATCATTCAGTTCAATTTTATTTGCAGCCAAAAAGCCCAAAAGCAAGCTGCAAATTTAAACTTGGCAATGGATAAACATTTTAAAATATAACACTTAATAAATACTATTTCATAGACCTAAAACTCTAATTCATTGATTTGTTACTAAAGCTTTGTTTTTGTGGTCATAGTTAAAAAAAAAAACTTGTTGCCACTATAATCTTAAGAATTTGACCTGCAAGTATACATTTTTCAGATTTTTTGTCAGTTTTTTCAGACATTCAGAAGTATCTCTTCCTGGCTTAGACTTTAAAATAGGCCAGGTAATTTCCTGCTGAACTCTGTTACAAAATTCACAATATAATAAAATACAGGATCAGTAACATACTAGGAACAAAATCATTGTGAGATGGGAATTATTTTATAAATTTTATCAAAGGCTTTTGAATTAAATTTTAGAATGACTTATTTGGATATTATCTTTGCTCCCACACACATTTATTATCACTTAAAATAATACTTTTAATCAGACCTTTAAATATTAATAGTTTTAGTATGTATAATTTAAACATTTTATCTTTCATTTTGTATTTATGCCTTCAATGTTAATTAGCAAGGCAAAATATAAATTGATGGAACTTAATAACAAATCTGGCAGTTCATCTTGATTCTGCTTGTCCTAGCAGATAATTATATGCAGCTTTACACCATAGTAAGTTAATTGTGATTGTAAGTAAGTTAATTGTTAGTTGTTAGGTGATATTATCCAAATGATATTTCTGTTATCTTTTGTCCAACAATCGTTCATTGAAGTCATACAGAGTTTATATTAATTTGATATGTTTTTGCTACAGGATTATGTTGGTGAAACTCCTATTCACAAAGCAGCCCGATCTGGTAGTATGGAATGCATAAATGCCCTTGTGGCTTATGGAGCTCAAACAGAGTAAGTAAGGTTTGGGGGGGGTATTTTCAGTAGTTGTATGTCTAGTTAACTAACATAGAACAGTGAATTCAGGTATTAACAAAGAACTCCACAACAGTAGACAACATAGAAATTATTTCAGTTAAGTCATGTTGAACTAAGCAAGTGCTACATATTTATCACATCCCTTAGCTCTTGCAATGCACATTTACTCATTGCGGTAATTAGAATTCCTCTGTAAGTGTGTGTAAAGTGGTAGCTGTCTGTCATATAGGAAACATTGTATGTATATTAGTTAATACAGTTAATTGCATTTTAGATGAATTATTTTAATAGAATATAACTGTAAAAAAGACAGATGGAATTTTAGGCATGCATGTTTAGTAGTTTTTTGTAGTTTTGTTCTTTAACTTTTTCTTTAAAGGTGTTATGTCCTGCAAAATACTCAGAAAATCTCACAGTGACAACATACTACTTGGACAAAATGGATGCAGTATTCACTAGAACTGTTGAGTATAAGCTATATGGCTTATAATATAAATGACATTAGTATTTTCTCTTGAAGCTAGTTATATTAAATAGCGTGTTATAATTTAATCTGAAGAATAAATTCAGTTTAGTGCAAGAGAATTCACTGCTTCTTTAACCCTTTGGTTTCCATTTTAATTAATCTGCTAATATTGAAACTCAACAGAGAGATACATGAATCTTCCTGTGCATCTTTTTAAGCTATTCAACAAATGGTCTTGGTAAAAAAAAATCACTTTTTTTATTGCCATAAAAACATTGCCCTTTGTTTAATTGAAATTTATTTTCCCTGTCCCTGTATACTTTAAGAATAAGACATTTCATTTATGTTTTCAAAACTGAATGCCTAAAATTAAGCCATCTATTTTGAGGATATACTATCTTAAACTAAAAGCCTTAGAACAAGAGAAATGTTACAAAGGCATGAAAATTAAGTATTAAATTTATGAAGAATAGTTATTTTACATAAGAACAAACAGGTCATTTTTGTACAGTAGCTGTTGAATCTTTCTGATTTAATAGTTGCTGTGATATCTTTTCGGTATCACTTATGAGTATAATACCCGTAAGAAGCTCATTGGCTGTACCAGCTTAACATATTTATCTTTTCAGTGGTTTCTCCTTTAGCTTTCCACTTGATTTGTTTGCTTGAAGATAAAAGTTCAGAGAGAGGCAATATCTGTCTCAAAACTAGTTGCTAGGAAACAGATAAGGAGAATGTTGCACTCAGGTTCATTTTACAAAATTGCTTTTGAAGCATTTGGTATTGGAATTTGGTCACTAGTCTTGCACATATTTTTAAAGCTTGCTATTTAGTAGAGACCTGCCAATAATTACCATATTTTTCACTCCATAAGATGCACCCCCTCCCCCCCCCCCCAAAAAAAAATGGGTGGAAATGTCTGTGTGTTGATGCCGGTCCTTTGATGAATAGCAGTCGGGTTGTGGCAGCAGTACTGAACCCTGCCTCTTTTGTCTTTGTCATTGCCCGCTTCTTCTGTCTCTTTTCTACAGTGCAGGAGTCAATAGGCAGATCTGGCACATGAGAGCACACCTATCCTCTCAGACTCCTGCTGATTTTTTTTGTTTCATTTTCCTCTAAACCAGTGGCCCCCAACCTTTTTGTCCCATGGCCCAGTACCGGCATCACAAAATGATCCACGGACCAGTACCAGCATCAGCACGCACGACCAAGGCAAGGCGAGCCGAGCGACCGGCCAGCCATCCATCCTCCGCTTCTCCCCGCCACCTTCAACTCCTCCTTTGTACCTTTGTCGATGGGCTTTTCGGGCTCTTTCTTAATCTCCTCCTAACGCGAGACTCCACCGCCATCGGGACGGCTCTTTGTTCGAAGCCGCCCCCCCCTCAACAAAACTAAGGCGCGAGGATTCCTTCAGCACCCAAACACCGCTTTCCAACCGATGACTGACAAGCTCACCCGGAAGCACTTTCTCAAGCGCCATCGAAACAAGATGGCAGTGCCTACTTCTTTGCGGCACCGTAAAAAATGATTCCACGGACCGGTACCGGTCCGGGGCCCGGTGGTTGGGGACCACTGCTCTAAACCTAGGTGTGTCTTATGGTCAGGTGCATCTTATCCTGTGAAAAAAATGGTAATATTACTTGTCTCACGTATCAGGTATTTGCAAGTCTTGTAAATAACTTGCATTACATAATAGGTGTCATAAAAGAATATTATTGTTGCAAGTAGAAAAGCACTAATCCTGAATATGCAGAAGAACCTAAGTCAGGAGATTCATTTATTCTAATTGTACTCAAAAGTTTTGATGATGGAATTCAAAATGTGTATCTTCTGTATGCATCCCTTCTGGGCTCTAGTCACGGACAGGATCTTGGAAACCAAGCAGTTTAGATTTCTTATATTGTGTGCTATGTAGATATATGACAGTACCTTTTAATTACCTAGAACATCTGGTAAGCACCTACATATGCATTGAAAGCATGAACCCATTTCAAATTAAAAATGCTTTAAAATGTGATATCTGAAAATATCTTTCAATGTATTGGAATGTTCTGATTTTTGAGTTATCTCCTCAGTTTCAAATTTGAAATGTTTTATGCCCCACTGTTCAAAACAACAAGAAACCACTAGACTTGGGTGGCTAATAAATTTTAATTAATAATCATGATAATGTAGGAATTATATAAATGGCACTAGTGTATATCATAGAAGATTGTTAACATTTGTCTGACTTTCAAAGAAATTTTGTTACTCTTGGTAATTTAACTTAAAACTTCAGAATTGGTAGTCAAACTAATAATTACAGGATACCATATAAGGGTTGGATTGTTCTAGCTTTCAGATTGAGATAGTAATATCCTCATTATTTACCTATGTGAAAATGACAATTTAGGCATCTATTTTGAAAACTGGAGTTAGTACATTTGTCATATTATACAAGTTGGTAAGCAAATATGAAGAATAAAACATGTTGACAATACAAAATAACAAATCTCATGCTTTTTAAAAATCTGGTGGTACTTACCAGAAAGCATTCAGTAAAGTCAGTAAGAGTCAACAGTGCAGAAATATTGCTATGCTAATTAAACCCCTGCATTCTGTTTAACTTACTATGGAACTGGCTTTTGTTATTGTTTTGCTACAGAGCAGAAATGCTGGCTTTTAAAATTAAAAAAGTGACAAGGTGCATTTCCAACTCTATATTATATAAATCTGGTACATTGGATCATTGAAAAAAACCCCGAGATAATCCATATATATTTTACCTTGAATACTTTCAAGGAAAATGTATCTAAAACTTCAAGCTTAAAACTAAAGATACTCTTCATCATTAGACATGAAAAATGTTTAACAATTGAGCATTTGGTAACCTATAATGCTAATATCGTTTAGAACTTATACCATTATTACCATTTCACTGAAATGGAAGGCTCTTTATTTTCAGTACCTTCCTTTATATTTTTAATTTATTCCTGTAAAAAGGACGAACTTGCAGTTCTGAAATAAAGCAAAGAAAAGTAATGTAAGTCAAGATGCTTTGTTTGCCCTAATACTTAAGTTGGAATTCAAAGTTGTTTATACTTTAATAGAAAGCAATGTTAAATAAACCACAGTGGAAAATATTTTGATATGTTTGTGGTATTTCTCATTTTAGCTGGAGCATATTCTGTGACCAACAGACATAAACATGGTTGCTCCATTAACTTGGTTCTGTATTCATGGACACGTGAAGCGGGGAAGCAGGTGGTCCCAATGTCCTCATTTCAGTAAAGGTTTGAGGTGTAACTTTTTAATGTGGACGGATATATTCATTATCCATTTTAGTGAAGTTTGGTGAAAATGAAAATTGCATAATAAACATTTTGAGTTGTACATGTACAAATTTTGGTGCCATGTTTTTTTGCCTTTGTAAAATGATAGTAATACAGTACTAAATTTGAAAAAATACTTCTTTTATAATATTTTCTGCAGTATAAATACATATACTCATAATTTTTTTTATAAAAACCTGTTGTTAAACTATACAATACATGAACGTGTAGCATGAAAAAGTGATATGCAGTTTCTTATTAAATACATGAATATGGACAAATATGTAGCATAGAGTCTTCAATTAAATTTTTTATTACAATATCCATGTTCTTGCAACTTTTTTGCAACTTATGATTGATACGTATTTAGATTTAGGCTGATTTCAGAATTGCAGGATTTAAAGAGAAAGTGTTAAGGATCAGATGAAAGATATTTCTTACTTTCTGGGAGACAACTTTAATATAGTCCATTGAATTTTAAGATTAAACAAAATTACAAATAACATGGCTCAATATGTTTTGTTCACTCCAGAATAACTCCAGTCTTAGCCTTTGTATTAAAAGAAAGAAAGAAAAAAAACTTTGCTAGATTGAGAAGATATCCTGTTTTCCTCATCTTGGCAACTATTTATATTCATTCCCATATATTGCATCAGTCCCTGAAGGCAAGACAATAGTTATACGTAACATGTCAGTCGAGGCACTAATTGCTACTTTCCGGCAAGGCATCCTGTAGAAATAATATGAAGTTTAGTATTCAAATAAGCTTCTTCAGCATTATAGTCTTGATCTATTGTGAACATTTTTAAATATCCCAGCATCTTTTGATTTAAAGCAAAAAAAAAAAAGCATTATTAATTTCCAATCATTCTAATTTTTGCAAATTTTTCAAAGTGCAAATAATCATTATTCAGAGTCATATCACAGATGTCAATGAGAAGATTTTCAGAATATTCCATCATGTATATCAGCAAAATTCTCCTAGTGAGCTATCCTAATGCTAGTTATTTTCTTGAAAAATCATTGCTCTTCTCTGGCCTTTCCAACCTTTAAGACTATCCACACTTTCTCTTTTTACAGTATCGGTCTTATCCATAGCATTAAAAATAATACTGATTCTTTGTATACTCCAGTATGTTTATTGGTAAAAGACAGTAAACCTAGTTTATTATTTTTTGATATAAAGAATATATGGGAAATATATTTTCTTAGATTCTTAGTATGCAACACTTCCAATTTGGGCTCACTAAATTCTCATAAAGATATTTGTTCATTCACTACTCAGTACAAATAAAAAATAAAATAAAAAATATATTTTATATCCTTCTTTGCTTGTGTGAGTAGAGAAAAGAAAGTGAGAAATTGAGCCAAAGAAAAAGAGAAATGTGCCTAATGAAATGACTTCTGATCTTCGCAGCACTTATTGGTCTGATTATTATCATTTGCCACCTTCCCAAGTTAATATCTTGGTTCCCTTCTTTCCATAAACACCCCCTTTTAATCTGCAGAGCCTGGTCTCACTGATTCATTTTTGTCCATTTTTATCAAATGTCCATAAAGGGCTTTCCAATCTTTTATAAAAGTAGCTACTGTTCCTCCCCTAATCAGACAAGTCAATTTAGCCATTTCAGAAAATTCTAACATCTTCACAGTGCACTCCTGCATCATGGGTATTCATTCTTGCATTTTTCTATCTTTATTCAGTATTCCGGTCCAAAGCTGCAATAGCTTTTCATCTGACTAAAAATGTTACCATTTCTTTAAAAAAACAAAACAAAACAAATTTTATTAATTTTCAAAGACAATACACAAACAAATAAAACATAAAAACATAAAACATCTTTTCTGAAAGCTGCTTGATCCCGGGTTAGATCTCTTCATACAGACACAAATTCATGTTCATTTTATATACCATTCCATATCTTATTACCATTTTCCATTTTCTATACAGCTTCTCACCACTTTTAACTTTCTTAGTTTTATTTTATTTATCTCATCTCAGTTCAGATCATTATGCTTATTATTCTTTGTCTGTTCTGTTACCAGCTATCTATTTATCTTTTCTCTTTAAACAAAATTTCTCCTGTACACTAATTGGAGTGTGATGCCTTTAACTCTTTCCCCTAAATTTATAACACTTAGTATAGTACATAACTTCCATTGGGATTCTGTTTAGTACATTCTAAAGTTACACATTATATTTTTAAAATAGAAAAATTTATAAGTATGTAATATAATTAAAACAACTATCCATGCCAATTCAAATCTATCATTAATATTAATATTCATTTAAATCTTAAACATTTTACACATTACTTTTCAATTGAATATCATACTTTTATGGGAACACTTATACTTTCCATAGTTATTTTCCCCCCACTTCACATCACTTATATTTTAAATCATTGTATCATTAAAATGTTCCCATTTCCTCCTACTTCAATTCTCTCATTTATTTCATTGCCTTCCTTTTATTCACAAAAATTTCACTAAGTTACACTGAATATTTTATCCCATTTTTGGATCACAGGTTGTTTCCAATTTTCTAACATTATTTCTAAGTACAAATATAACAATACAATCTTGTGTACCTTTGCAGAATCCCTTTTTCAATTAAATTTTACCAATTATTTCTAAATGAATCTTGTTTCTTTACATCTTGCTCTACACCATTGAGGCTTCTCATCCCTTCCTTCCTCCCTTGCTTCTTCTTCTCCCTGCCCTTTTTACTCCCTTGTCTCTCTACCTCCTTTTCTTCTTCTGCATTCCCCCTTTCTGTTGTTTTCTAACATATCCACTTTTCACCTTATTTTTCTCTTTTTTGGTTGTTTTTTTAAATCTTAAAGTCCCCTTTTTCTTTTCCTCCTTCTCCCTTTCTTCCCCAAATAAAGTTACTTGTTTATCAAAGATGGCTTCTTCTTTATCCCGATCATCTTGTTGCACAGTCAGTTTCTCATAGGTGCAAATCGCCATTTCTAAGAATTGAAAAACAGTGCCAAGAGAGTCTTTCCCTTCTTTTTCTTCTTTGTATTTTTTGAATTCAATTTTCAATTCATCCACAAGTGATGCCATTGTAGAGAGAAATTTTTTTTCCAAAACAACCACCCAAGTGTTTTTAATCCTTCAAAGATAATTTCCAAAAGTCCCAAAGTCACAAAACAGTCCAAATAAGCTGTTTCTTTTAGCACTTTCTTCTTTCTTCATTTTCTCTTTCTGGGGTTACTGTTTAGTTGCAAAGTTCCAGTTAAAATGTATCTTTTAGAAGTCTTGTTAGTATTTAATGATTCTTTAAAATTCTAGGCAATCTCCTCCTTACTTCCAAATCCTGTTCCAATTCTTTTCCTCTCCCATCCCACTTAAAGCAAAAATTTTTTTTAAAATGTTCAGAAATCCTTATTATCCCTTTAGCATTTAATTATCCAGTTTACCTATTGATGCCAAAGTGGATTTTTCCGATTTCTCATGCATTTCTGTTCACTGTCAACGTTAGGAAGGAGATTGAAAAAAAAGAACTTTCCCTTTTAACTTCCATTCGCTGCTTGTAAATCTCTGGGAACGATGTATCTTTCGCAGATTTTAAGTTCCAGGATACCTTCGTTGTTGCTTTGTCCCGGTCAGCAAAAAAACTTTAACTTCTTCTTAGCACCTCCTGCACTTTCTTTTCCGGCTGAGTGCTTCTTTGTGGCAGCCATTTCTGACCGCCGCTCTACCGCCTTCAGAAAAGGGGGTTTAGCCGGCTAGGGAAGAGAGGTGCAATTTCTCTCGACCCTGCCAGATCCCCCCTGTCTTCACCACCTTCTATGGAGGTGGCTAGCCCTGAAGCCAGGTGGCTCAGGGCACTCCAGCGGCGAGCGCAGGCAGAAACCACACACGATCACGGATTCCTGCCTGCCCCGAAGCGCTTCAAACCAGAACTCCTAAATGTTACTATTTCTTGTTCAGTGGCAGTTCTTTATAAAAGCTAGTTAACATATTTTCAAAAAGGATATAATATCAATTTTCCTAAAGTGTATTTATGAAGGAATTTTTATCTTGTCTCTTTAAGTTCATTTAGTTTTACATCATGGTTCCTAACCTGGATGGCCATTTGTTCAGGTATCTGGTAGTGAAGATGCAAGTTCAGTTTTGCCTAAAGTAGCCTTCAATTTAACTTTAGCTGATTCCTGTTGTGGGCGAACCCCCACTACTTTCATAGACTTGTCTATGTAATTGCAGAAGTAATGGTTCTTTTTTCTACATTCCAAAATTATGTGAAAACTATTTCATTCACATTTGCTGCTAAGAACCTTAAAATACTATAGGGATTATAAATTACATTCTCTTAGAATAACAGTTTGGATAATTAATCATAAACATACATGTATTAGAGCAAAAAAAGTCATTTGCTTTTTCTGCTAGAGAATTTTTTTCCCTAAAGTGCATATTTAAATTCTATGCGTAGTGTCAGGTGTAAAGGGACAGTGAAAATCTTTGCAAGCTTGTCTATAAAATTAGTTTTTATAATTTATATAAAAGTATTGGGGAGAAATAAAAAGTGAATCCTTTTGAAAATATATCTAACAGCTAATTGTTTAGCTGTTTTATAAGTATTCATATTGTGAAGTACAGAAGTAGACATATTGTAGCTCATTTATTGTTAAAGTAGTGAATAAGTTTAAAGGACATTGTCAGTATGAAATGAAAATATGGCACCATAATATCTGTATGTGCAGTTTATTTCTGCAGCAACTCTGAGGAAGTTTTCCCAATCTGTCTTTTAAATGGTTAAAATAATCTCAAGATCACTTTGTTGTGTTCTCTATTTTTGGATGCCAAAGGGTTAAAACTTTCAGCTTAGAGTTTTTTAGATTGATTAATTGATTGATTTTGTTTAGTGCCCATATGCTAGTATGTGAGGAACCTGTGGAAGAAATACTTCAGTAGCAAGAGTTCTGCTTAATCCCATGTATTGGCTATTTTTTAATGTAGGCATAGTTAAGAATTCACCTTTATTTGCAATTTGCCAAATTTTAAAGTAACAGAAGCCATGAGTTGACGATTTGTTTCTAGTACATATCATGTTTACATTTCAGAGAACTGACAGAATTACATTGGGCTTCAGGATGAAAATCCGTGCTTGAGAGTCCGTCCTTGAGTCAGGCGCACTGTCTCATGGTTAAGGTGGTCACATGATGTTGGCTTAATGATAATAAATTATGTGCCACTGCACTTTATGTATGTTAGTATAACTTTAGTCTAAATGTTGCCTGCAAATATGTGATCCCTTATGATGTAAGTTTCCTGTTTAATGCACCATTGCCCGTTTTTTAAATCAAAGAGAAGATTCTGAAACTATAAAAACTACACATGTCAATGTTTTACAGCTACGTAATTCGAATTGACTTGATTTTTTCAAGTAATCCTAGAAAGGGGGAGCTTTCCATATAGAAACTGCTGAAACTGCCACAGGTGCTTCTCCGAAAACCTTACAGTTGTGGCATTGAATGTTCAGTATCGCTTCCTTTCTGCACACAAGGCATACTGTTGAGGTATTTGTTGCGGTGATTGGTTTTAATGCTAATCTAGGAATTCAGATAATAGAATATATAGATTTGCATGCTTTTGCTTAGTCTAATTACAGTATCTCTTTTTATAATTTATAAACTAACAATATAAGTTTGAATATTTTTAAATAAGCATATTAAGAATGGAGACTTTGTTTTCTTAATGAAGAAATATTTTAAGCTGCAGAAACTCTGGCAGTTGCATAAATTATTCTTGGAGGCTAGTCTTCATATAAGCTCAACATCCCCTTTTTTGACAAACATTTTAGATATGTTTTGTTCAAAGTATGTGACATTATAAGTGGATAATTTTTCAGCTGACCTGTATGAGTGAAATGAATTTCCCTTTCTCCTTCTTTAGTAAACCATTAGAGAACTACCAAAAACTCTGGCAAAATAATATTCTTTTCCACATTTTTTTTTGTCTACAACTGTCTACAGGATACCTATGATTTATTAGAGTTATACCCTGCCTTTCCTCCAGGAACTCAAGACTATGTGCACTGCATTCTTTCAGATTTTTTTCCTCACAACAATATTATGAGGTCTAGAGGGAGGGACTGGCCCAAAACCACTCAGTGAACTTCATGACTGAGGATGGACTTGAACCTGCATTTCCCCAATTCAGCACCTTCACCACTACAACATGTTGGCTTTGAAATTTCAGTCATATTCTTCTAGTTATAATTAGCAGAGTAGCAATTTTTCATTGTCAGAGTTACTGTTCTTAAAGTAATTTGTGCTCTGCAGTCTTCGTTTTAGAAAAAGAATTCATTATAGGCTGTTAGATTGGCTTTATATGCAACTTTTAATTCTTTCATTGTTGAAAAGTCGCAATATTCATATATAATAAACAGCAGTTTGTTAACGATTGAAATTGTGAGGTTAACATCAAACATCTACATGTACAATAAGGTTCCTAATATAGTCAAAGGATGTCTGTTGATAATTTTAATAGGAATTGGAACTGCTGATGAATCTGTTTTTAGCTGAGAGCATTGCACTTTTTTATGTTCTAAATACTATATGCTTCATCACTGCCATCCTTTAATAGCTGGTTTATAATATTATAACAGTCTCAAATGAATCATGACCTTAGAATGGATGTCATGGGGACATAGCTAAGTGGAAAACCAAAACAGAAGAAGAGAGAGACCACAGATGAGAAGATCTCTTGGCAAGAATAACCATAGACATGAAGCCTCTGGGAGCAGCACATTACCAAGAGGAATGTGGATGAGGCAAACGGGCAGAAGTCGCTATCAAAGTTGCCCTTAGTACTGCATACCAAGGTATACGTGCACATCACTGCTAAAGATCAGAAGAATAGACATTTTAACTCAGATGAAATCTTTTTATCATGTATCACAGAGTTACCTATTCAACATATTTGAATAACTAGAGTTTGTTCTTTCTTCCATTTGAAAAGTGCAAATTGTTCTCTTCCTCCACCTTGTTACGTTTTTTTCAAAACATAAGAAAACTTTTTTATAAGCTGCTGCTGTTTAGCAGTTGTTGTCAACAATATTCTGTGCTCACAACAGCCTAATTTACCTGCAGTGTTTTCTCTAGAGCACAGGATATAGTACTGTACAGTGGTATAAATACTAAAGTAATTCTTGGATTAGCAAATTAAGTATTGTGCCACTTCAAGTGGATAGTTCAATCCCCTGAATACTGAATTTTGATACAGATAGTCCTCAACTTACTACCACAGTTGGGAGCAGAATTCCCAATACTAAGCAAGGTAGTTGTTAAATGAGTCACATCCAATTTTACAACTTTTATTTGCCACAATTGTTCAACAAATCACTGCAATTGTTAAATGAATCACATGGTCATTAAGCAGATCTGGCTTCCTCCATTGACTTTGTTTGCCAGCTGGGAAGATTGTAAAAGGTTGTCACATGACCTGAAACACGGCAGCTGTTACAAATACATGCCAGTTGCCAAGTGCCTGGCTGTTGATCACGTGACCATGGCGATATTGCGGTGGTTGTAAGAGGGAGGATCTGTCATGTCATTTTTTTGCAATGCTACTAATTTTGAATGGTTGTAAATTGAGGACTTATACACTGTGTTTCTGTAGTAGTCTGTTCTCTTAAGTCGGCTTTAGATACTACCATTTTTTAAAAAAAAATCTTGAACAAAAAATATCTTTCTATTCCTGCCTAAAATCTATTATTTTCAAGTCCACATTTTTGAAGAAACATAAGATTGAATGAGAAGAATTATTTTCAAGAAATTTTTGCAAGATTTCTTTTAAACTTTTTTGGGTGCTAAAGCTTAATGAACAAAAACCAGTTATTCTACTTTTAAGGCCTATTTTGTATACTAACAAGATAAGATAAATAGATAATCAGGAGGTATATATAAAGCTATAAATGTAAATATGTATAGATATGTATAGATTTATATTATGATATAAATGTTTGTTTTTCCCGTCTAAGCTTGTTGTCCAGATCTAAATTTGGATCGAATTAACACTTATTTATAGTATACTCACTTCATTCATCTGTCATCTCTTCTATGTACCTTGGTATAAAAATTGCTTTCCTGTTTAATAGGGAGAGAAAAAGCCTATAGCAGATTTTTGCCTGCTATAAAAAAAAAAAAACCTTTGTCATTGCTGGTTACTGTGTTTAAACTGTTACTTTCAAATTCTTAACTTTTACTTAAAAGTTTTAAGACATTTTCTTTTCTTTACCATTAGTGGTAAGGGAAATTGTATAAAAGGAAACCTACTTCCTTTTTATTCATCTTCGGCAGGGAGATTGCTTATTTTTGAATTTCATTTTCTGAAATAAATTTCACTGTTAATACAACTTTAAAACAATCTTATTTCTGATTCCCTTTCAGATCCACTTAGGAGATGTACCCTAATTTTAGAAAGCTGTTCTCTCTCTCTCTGTCTCTGTCTCTCTCTCTCTCTCTCTCTCTCTGTGTGTGTGTGTGTTTTCAAGTTAATATTGATTCCAGGCAACTGCCTGAACAAATCTCTGCAGTGTCCTTGGCAAGATTTCAGGCGTGATTTGCCATTGCTTTCTCTTCCTAGGGCTGAGAGAGGGTGATTGACCAAGGTCCCCCAGCTGGTTTTGTTCCCAAATTGGGATTAAAATTCATAGCTTCCCAGTTTGTGTCATGGTGTCTTAACCAGTTACCAAGCTGGCTCTATCTTTAGAAGTTATAGGTAAACTATACAGCTACTTCATAATTTTCTGTTGCACTAATTTATCTAACCCCTTTTCTAAACCATTTGCAATAGTGGTGGTCATCTCTTTCAGAATGGACTGGATGAATGCGCTGTATGATGAATTCCTTTTGCTCTGACTTTAAAACTTCTATCATTCATTTCAGTGGACTCCTCTGTTTGAAAACAGAAAAACCACCCATCTGTTTTCTTTCCATTGGGTGTACGTACTGCTATCAATTCCACCCCTCCCACTTCTTTTTCCACCAAGATTTACATTAGAGTTATTGAACTCTTTCCTCATAGAAAGCGGCTCCATTCTGTTGATCATTTTTCAGGTCACCGGGTATCTTGATTTTTGCTTTGCAGTTTTTTTTTGAAGAACTGTGACCAGAGTAGATAGATTGCTTTATCTAGGTGTGAAGATACTGCAGTATTGGCAGTTGCATTTTTCATTGCAGCTGCCTGCTAAATTGATACATTTCTTTATGCAGTATCAGTCCATAATTCCTTCTCAGATCAAAACCAGTCTGACAGAAAGTAGGAATAGTTCTGTTCACTTACTTGCTCTTTCTTATATCAGTGGTATTTAACATTTTAGAGCTCAAGAGTCTCAATTTTGAAATATTTTTTGTGCTATCAAAATTTTATTGTATTGATGTTATCCATATCAGTTATGCTAGCACTCAAATGACTTTTGCTCGTCTACAGATTTTATAATCCCATCTATCATGATTATTGCCTTAGTTTACCTGCTTCCTTCTTGAACAGATTAATCCAGGCAGTAGTATCTGCCCTATATATGCAAAGATATACAAATAATTCATTCAGAGCAGTTTCTCAATATTTTGAGCCACTTTTAGCATGTCTTTTAATTGTTTTAATGGTTCCACAGCCTTCCATTACAAGTCTCTTGTTGCTGCTAGAAATAATTTTTAACGTCTATTAGTATGCTCCTCAGAATCCTTTGCTGTATTTCTTACCATTTCTTGAAAATTTCTGTTCTTTATTGAGCAAGAGAATTTATGAATAAATCTCTGTTTTGTCTGATGGCTTCTTAGCATTACTCATTAGCTATATTGACTGGTCTTAGAACATTTCCAGAATTAGAGGAGACACTTCAATTGCCTTTTATTAGAGAGCTGGTGGTCTTTGGCTTTCATTTACTGCTTCCTTCTTACAATCTCCTGAGATTAGAGGTATTTGCTGGATTTGATAATGTTGTGGGTTTCTTGACCAATTTCCACTTGCATGAGATGTTAATTATTCTCACTTCATTACATCTGTAGTTCAGCTCAAAAATATATAGACCTTGCAGATTGCCACCAAAAATTGAAGTAGCTTTCATTAATAATGACTGCTTGGCTCGAAACATTTCCATCTCAGAATTCTTTCTAAATCTCTCTGCACTTTGAATTAAGCATGTATTAATATTTTATTCCAGACATTCGCTTCTATTATTTCGTAAATAACCCAACAGTCTGTTCTCCCATTCTAATATACTGTGTTGCTACATGATTTATATAAGAGATATACAAGGCACAGTATTTTGTAATTGGGAAAAAAAAGTAACTTCTCTGTGCTATTCTGTTCTACCTATATATACAGTATGTGTCTGTTCTGTCATGTTTTCAACAAGTATTTAATTGTTCAAATAACTGCCTGAATAATTTCAGTTTTAAAGCTCAAAATCTTAATCTATGTTCTACAATAATGGTTCAAAGAACTGAATAATGTTCTACCACTTATGATGTCACAAACTTTGATATAAGCTGCCAGCTTAGTACAAAACATAAACATTGGTAAGATATACACCTGCATATCTACTTTTTATTGTTAAGAAGAACTGAAATATTTTTGTGGTATGAGATTCTAGAATCTGCGGACTCTTATAACAATTATTTTGATTATTTATTTACAGATAATTCCTTTTAATCAAATGAGATGATATAAGACAGGAGTTGGATCAAATGTCTGAAGTTTGTATAAGGGTGAGATGCTTCAGGCTGCAGGCAAGACATTTTAGCAATTTCAGGCACTTAATTAGGAATTTTTATGGCACATAATGATTCTTAATTGTACTGCTTCCCAAATTTTGCTTAGAATGCAGATATGTGCTCAAAAGATTAGTGATATAATTTAAAATTGGATAGCTTAAATGCCCTTACTGGGGAAATGAGGGGAAAAACGCTCATCTTCAGAATTAGTAAAATCAGAAGCAGTCACCATAATATTTTTATTATGGGGTATAATTCAATATATTTGTATTGTGCAGCTTACGAAATGCCAGTGGCCTGACAGCAGCAGACCTTGCTCATACCCAGGGCTTCCAAGAATGTGCTCAGTTGCTCTTCAACCTTCAGAACTACCCATTAAACCATTTCTATAACAATGGCATCTTAAATGGGGTCCATCAGAATACTAGTCAAAGAGGGCCTAGTCGAAAACGATCTTTTGAAGACATGAACAATTTTGGAATGAAAAAAGCTAGAACTGAAGGTGAGACTTTCTGGATTTGTTTCACTCCAGTTGAAAAAACGGCAATAGTAGGTGAGGTAATCCTTCAGTTTGCAGTGAGATATCCTCAATATGTGAATGGCTTTATATTTCTACTCCAGACCCCTTGAATGATGCTGTGGATGTCTGGAGACAGTTTGGGTCTGTATGGGGACAACAGGCTCAATGGCTGTGAGTATTTGGGCCTTCCAGAGATAAGGTTCTTCCATCTCTAGTTCTGGATGGGGTGGCACTATCTCAGACAGATCCAGTGCACAATCTGGGGAGGTTCCTCCTAGATTCACAGCTCAGTTCTGTCCATTCATGGATTGGGAGGCCCTGCTCACTTTCACCTATATCCTTGTAGCCTCCCACTTAGATTACTGTAATGTGCTCTAGCACAGAGGTCACCAACCTTTTGGACCTCAGGGACCACCAAACTCATAATTTTAAATCCCGCGGACCACTAATATGACTTTTGACTGATGGTGGGAAAGTCGGTCCCATATTCCAGAGCTGCAGTAGTCACAGGACTGGCCCTTTGGTCATCCTGGAGGAGCTGCTCCGGGGTGACCAAAGGGCCAGTCTTGTGACTACTGTAGTTCTGGAATATGGGACCGACTTTCCCACCTACGTCAGCAAGCCACTCCGAGGCGGATTTTCCTCCCCCGCCGTTGGTCTTACCTTCCAGTTCCAGCTTGCTTGACTCTACTCAAGGTAAGGTTTGCGCTCGGCCAAAGGGTGAGGGCCAGCGAGTGGGTGGGCCATTGTAGGCAGTGCAGCCTTGTGTTCCCATATAGCCTGGATTATTGCTTTGGGGGGACATTTCTCTGCAGACCACCAAAATTTTCTCACAGACTACCAGTGGCCCCTGGCCCACCAGTTGGTGACCACTGCTCTTGCATTCAGAAACTTCAATTGCTGGAAAATGTAGCTGTACAGGTAATAAATGGTACCAGCTATACTGTACATGTAGCAACACTACTTTCAGGTGCACTGGCTGCTGGTGTGTTTCAAGATGCTGGTTGTCATCTTTAAAGTCCCAGATGACAAGGGACAGGGTTTCCTGAAGGACCGTCTTTTCCCACAAGTTTCTACTCATCTAGTCAATCCAACTGATTGGTCATGCTGCAGATCCCATCAGTCTTTTTCTGCTGTAGACCTTGCCTTATGAAATATTGTCTCCTGGAGATTACAGTGGTCCCAATCCTATTGGCTTTTCACAAAACTTTAAAAACTTGGCTATATATGGGTTAAGCAATCATTACTTGGCTTTGCTATTACTTGGTTAAACATCACAGCTTCTGTTTATACTTATTTATATTGTGGATTTTTATTGTTTTAATGTTTTTACACCATTTTAATATGTACTTATGAATATTTTAGTTTTAAATGTTTTTACATTGTTTTAATAGTTCTATAAATTTAGAACTAAAAGCCTCCCAGAGATATTTGATTGAGTTGGGTGGCTATAGAAATTAAATAAATAAATAAGCAATATTTCTACAATAAATCTGAAGTATGCGCTATTGTTAAATTCTCATTCTGCAATTATCAGTAGTCAGTATATTCAGATGACCAGCTTTGAGTAAAACACACCATGTAAAACAGTAATGGTTTATAAACCTTGACATAGCAAATAAACCTGCTGAGACAGGTAGAGTTTAATATTTGTAATGGCCTGGGAGACAGACTAGTACAGACTTTCGTATCACAAGGTTCAAACATCAACTACCCAAAACATCAGTTTTACCCTATTTTTCTATAGGTGTAAAAATTTAATTTTGGATTAATAAGTTATGCACTGTTTTGAATATGTTTTTTTCTTAAACAGACCAAAGTTTTGATGCCCTAATACCAATGACAAATGGAGGAAATGAAGAGGATGCTAACAATGTGCATAGAGAGTTTGCTCTTATATCAGGTGGGAGACAAGAGTTTCCTGTTAACCGCAAGATCGTTCACATGATTGAAGAAAAAAAACAGAAGAATGATTCTGTTGAACCCAGAGAGATTGAAATTTACACCGTTTCCGCAATGCAAACCCCTTGTTGTTGCAAGAATCAGTATGCATTTTATCTATAGCTCTATCTTATTGAGTATGTCCAAAGTCTGAAGCTATTTTAATGCTAAAGTATCTTAAAGCTTCCTAACTAGCATGAATATTTGTAGAAGGTGTTTGTAAGATTTTGAAAATGTTGGTTTTGGGTGTAAAATATTGCCAATGTTGAGTTAAATATGCATGCCCTGTGCCTTGATTACAGAGTATTGTTCTTTTTTTTAAAAAAAAAATCTTAATAGCTTAATTAATACAAGTTATTTATTATGATTTAATAAAAAGCTAATTGCACTGCCTACATAGTCATATGACCAGTTTTAGTATCTCAAATAAAGCTCTACAAGTGCTACCAATTTTGTTCCCAAGTTATTCCATATACATTAAAACATTTCCTTTTAGCTTCCTGCTAATTTGAACTGAATTCATTTCAATCATCAATAGTCCAAAATTTCTGTTTGAAAACTAAAGAAAATGCCATCCATATTAATTTCATTTGTAATTAAAATTTACTTTTACTTATCAAGGATGGGTACTTACATTCAGAATACTTTCAGTTCAAAAGAGTTCACTCAAGGCCAAGCTAAACAAGTCAACTCTATGGGTTGTGATCATATATTTGGGGTTTGTTTTTGATTAATTCTAGGTACAAATAGGTAATAAGTGTTTTCATAGTGATTATGCCAGGTGAAGTCTGTTCTCTCCCCACCAATTTAGATTTTTTGGCGGGAAGAATGGAAATCTGGATGGAAAGGGAAAGTATCCACAATTAAATTCATCCAAGATATTCTGATATGGCTGCAAATTGAGCTTGTTTTTCAATCACACCATTGGGAAAAAACTAACTTTTTGTGAAAACTGTGATTACTTTTTTTCTCTTTGGGGTCCATGGAGAAGACTGCACTCTTTGATGGAGTCAATGAAATATAGACACAAGATTCTGAATCACTATTAAAATTGTGGTAGTTAGCATTTTAACAGAACTGAAGTTGATGTATGATTTATCTATAAATTTTAATATTTTTATTTACTAATAATTTTTCCAATTTTATAGTATAAGACTATTATGCAAATTGGATAATTAAGTCATTTTGGTATATAATTGAAGAGATCTGAATGGTAGCTGAGTTAAAAACCCATATGTGGTTACTTAGAAGTAATCAGTGCTCAGCTAAGCCATTCAGGCAGAGAGAACTATATTGCAGATTTTTTAAAATAGAAATTAAGATTTCTACTGTTTTAAAGTAATTTCAATATAATGATTGTTCTCACTTGAAAGGCCTTTATGTTAAGCAAGAATTTTATATAACTGTTGAGGAAAATAACTACTAGTATGTCTGCTGAAAACCTTTCCTACAGCATTTAAAATTTCTTACAACTTAAACATCCAATATATTAAATGTTACTTGTCTGCCAGTTAGTAGAAACTGCTAAATGAACTGGCTTACTGATCCAATAAGAACTATGATTTGTAAATCAAAACAGAATTGTAGTCATGAGAAATCAAAGCAGTAGGCTGGTTGAATAAATTGTGGCCAGTGACATTAAATTGTCCCATTGAGGTAAAACGTTGATATCACGAATTACTTGAAGCTGAAAGTATTGATAAAAGTTAGCACTTTGCAAAAATAAAGCCAAATTCTGCTAAACAAAGAATACCCTTCTTAATAAATAGAACACGACATTTTTTAAAAAATAGTGACTTACCAAAAATAGCACTACTTTTTCTGTACTTTTTATTATTTCTTGCAAGGAGATTTTTTAGGGCTACATTAATATTTTCATGCTCTATTTATGATCTGATCCCATTAAATGTCCAATTTAAAATAAATTATGTCTGTGATATAATTATTGCATTCATGATTGATTTATTGGTGTATATAAATGGCACTTTGGAATATTGCACAGATTGTATTCTAAAAATGGTTTTGTTTTGCTATTTATTTTAAATAAAATTGCTGATAACTCGCTGCATTACCATTCTTGAATTTGTACACTTTTCATAATTGTAGGAATCCAAGAATTTTCATAATTATTGTTTACTATATGCATATTGCAGCCTGAACTTAAAATAACCATACTATTTACAAGTATCTATTAAACCTTATAAAACAAAAGATTTTATAGCATTTAAAATTGCACTTAACATTACAGGTAGTCCTTGAAATACAACAGTAATGGAGTCTGTCCATTACAGTCCTATGTCATGAGGGCTGTAAAACAGGTCAGTCACATGACTGACTTGATTTTATGACCTTTTTTGCAGCAGTCATGAAATAAACCTGCAGTTCACTATGAGTGCAGTTGTGCCCCCCCCCCAAAAAAAAAAAAGGAAGTTCTGGGTTTTAGTAAAAACTGTCCTAAAACATGGTTACATAAACTCGAGGTGGTGCTGACAACCATAAATGGGTCCATCGTGCCAAGCTTGAGTTCAGGCACAGAGGTGACCCAGCAGTAAGAACTTCCAATCTGGATCGTAGGTCCCCTTTTTCAGGTCATCATAACTTCAAACATTCGTGAAGCAACTAGTCCTAAGTCCAGGACTATCTGTGTCTATGACCTTTATCCCCCAAAACTTCTTGCAGCTTTGTATGATGTAATCCATACTAACAATAACTGTTGGAAATATGCAAACCGTTTACCGTAGGCATAGTTAACTTAACACAATCCAATGGTGTCTATGGAGATTCTCAATCATCTAAGTCATGTTTGTCCCAAAGGTGCTTTTTTCAAAAGGCAATGGGACTTTTTTTTTCTTTCTCCGTTGAAAACATTTTGCTTCTCATATAAGAAGCTTCTTCATTTCTTCTGAAGAACTGAAAAAGCTTCTTGGATGAGAAGCGAAATGCACCCCCCCAGCCCCCCTCCCCAAACCCCAAAAAACAAGCAAGTCCAGTTACCTATTGAAAAAGCACCTTTGGGATAAACCCATTGTGTTTGATGGAGTATACTGTTAAACAAGTAGGTATTGCATTATGTCTGGATTAGATTATTTTCTTTTATCAGAGAAACTAAGTCGCTATACAGTTTTCAAAGATTCATCAGATAGAGGTGTCCAGATATATAAAGAATCTGGTTAAGATCTAAAATGTTTGACTTAAAAGATGGCCAATTTATAGATTTTTTTAAAAGAAGCGTAGAGAAGATGGTTTTTATTTTGAGTCAATTTGTGCTTGACAGGTCTATTTTTTAATACAGATATGAATTGCAGTAACTCCATATTGAAAGCATTGGCAAATGGAAATATCATCAATGGACATTTGGACTTCACTTCCCCACCTCAGCTCAATGGATTGAGTTCCAGGCGTGAAGAATGCCTAACATTGATAGTACCTAATGCACTAATCTCTGATCATAACCGTATAATCAGTGATGGCCATAGTGATGAGGAACCATCAAAAGTTCTAAATGCTTCTGATATGTGTGGTTCTTTACATCAGAATGGAAGCCCAAGTAGCCTTGTTTCAAATAGGCCCCCGTGGTTGGATGACCTTGGAGATACGTTGCACTATGGACACTACCATGGTTTTGGGGATACAGCTGAAAGTATTCCTGAACTTAATAGTGTTATTGAGCATTCCAGTTTGATTAAAGTTGCAGAAAAATACGATAATACTGTTTTAGGTACAATGTATCTTTATCATGGTTCCTGAACTATTAAAGACACATTTTCTGGATGTTAATATACTTCGAAATAATAATACAAATAATGGGGTTGGGATGGTAACACCTGAAGATGCAGGATTTTTTTTGTTACATATTATTACTAAAAGCATTTGACACAACAGCCTTATGCTTCTAATTTTGCATGTGTCAGGTTCATGAGTTATATTAATAGCTAATTTTACAATAGAATGTTTTGTTTTTTTATGACAAGGTCTAGTTTTATATTTTTTTATTTGCTCTAAGAACTTTTAGAATGTTTTCACTTTCATCAAACCTTTCTTAAAAAAAAACCCTAAACTGTGTAGATTAGTTCATTTTGATATTAGCAAACTATGGTGTTTTGATTTAACATTTTCTGTTGAGACTATGGTAAGCAATATTGGTGCCAGTTTAGACTATGCAAGGTGTGGGTCGTGGCAGCAAAAATGAGTTTATGTATTTGCTCAGTTTTCAAAAGGAAGTGAATTTTCTTGGATCAAGTTAATAACTGCTTAAACTGAAGTAAAGATGAAGCTTTACATGTTTTAATTCATAATGTCAAAGCTGACATCAGCTTGCCCTACTTTTTGTTAAATGTTAACCTTTTGTATTATAAGAGGGGGGGAAATAGGGTCATATTCTACACCTAACAGAATAAATTTGAAATGCTTTTTGCTCACTACAGGTAAACATCTTACCATAGTTCACAGAATGGCATTTTGACAGTATAAACTATAAAAATTGTTAAAATGTCATGTCAGTAGCTTTCAGCTTTGTTTTATTAAAATGCATGGCTTTACTTTTTAAAACAACATTGCTTTGTAACTTTAAAATATGCATTTCCAGTTAAAAGTAGTAGCCATTTTATTTTTCAGCAAATTCAGTATCCTATATTGATTGAATTTGAAAAGGTCGATTGTATAAATTCTATCTACATGTATACTTCAAAAGCTTTTGTGATTTGCATAAACTCTTGTGATTTGCATAAAATTAAGATGAATGAAGTGCTTAAAAACAAACTGATGTGTCTGTGTTTTGTTTCTAAAGGGACCTTTACAAATTGAATTAGAAAAGAAAACATCGCACTAGATTTTAGCATTTTTGCACAATATCAGTATGTTTATCTGCTTCCTAAATATTTTGAAGTAAAAGTTATAATTGCCTTTCTAAAGAAAAAATCGCCAGCTATTAATATCAAATAAAGCTCTACCTAATCCTTGGTTGTGACACTGAGCTGAAGCTAACCTAATCTAGACAGAAATAGATTGGAGGCCGCTGTGATGAAGGATACTGTATATCCTGTGCATTGGATTGTGGTCTTCTCCCCTCTTCTCCAGTCATGTTAGCTCAGGAATGCTGGGAGTTGAAGTCCACAAGTTTGAAGAGCCTTGCACTAAATGTCAGAATCTTTTGTACATGCTACTCTAATAATTAGGGATGCTCAGCTAATCAACCATAGGAACATTATCATGATTAAAAATAATTTATCTGCAAAGCAATAGATACAAGACCAACAGCCCTCTACAGCTTCCATTAAAGCAGGGGTCCCCAAACTTGGCAACTTTAAGACTTAACGGATGTCAACTCCCAGAAGTCCATAAGTTGCCAAGTTTGGAGACCTTTGCATTAACCTTTCTATTGCTGAGATAGTTGACTGTCAAAACTTTGGTCAAAACTACAAGTATGTTCAGTCATGAAACTCATTGGTTTCTGTAAGCAAAGATGGAACAGAGAAGAGAATACAGTTGTCTCCAATCTCTGGAAGCAGGTGAGATGGCCACTTGGATTAGTGGGAAGGCATGTTTTAAAAAGCAATCATCCAGGCCACGTTTCATGTAAGCAAGTTAGTAATGTGTTATTTTTTAAAATTGCCTTAAAATACATGCTTGACAAAATCATTGATAAGAGGCTATCTAAGGGAAGAAGACTCATTGAGGGTAGAATGGCAGGACAGCCGTGATGAGTTGAGTGGAACTTATACAGCCCAATTTAAAAGGTGAGGGAAAGACATGGGAAAGTAGGCAGGAAGGCTGGCTGTTGAAAATAGGAAACCATTAGGTTACCAAAATGTTTATCAGTATATTTACTGTATTTTTGGATGTATATACTCTGCATGGTTATAAGAAAAAAAACACGATACGATGCAGTACTACAGGCTACTTCTGCTGACTGCTGGCTGACTGCAATTTGGCAATTCAAATCTCACCAGGCTCAAGGTTGAGCCATCCTTCCAAGGTCGGTCAAATGAGGACCCAGATTGTTGGGGGAAATACGCTGACTCTAAACTGCTTAGAGAGGCCTGTAAAGCAGTATATGTCTAAACGCTGTTGCTATTATGTGGCCGTTCAAATTATCCATCTGCTCATTTTAATCCAGCAGAAAGAAAAGGAGGTTCTGAGTTTAAAATGAAAACAATTCATAATCTGGGCTCTTAGTAAAAGAAAACAGATTGATGGGAGGTGTTGAAAAAAGGGGAGCAGATTCAGGTGTGGCAAAATTACTTTCAAATTACAGACTGGTGAACTTACGCTTCTCCAAGCTGCTTTCAGTCTTAAAATTACATGAATATTTTTGAAACTGCTCACTGCGCTGCATAAATAAAAATATGCACTGGCTGGACTTCTCCATCAAATCTATAACTAATGTATTGTCAGAAAAAGGGATTCCTGATTTAGATTTCCAGCAAAGGAAGAATATATGTTACAAAGACGATGGGGACAACCATTGTTGCCCAACAAGAGAACTTGGCAGTATTTTTGATTGGCACGAAACCTCCAAAATAGGCTAGGAGACTCAGCAAGAAGTAAGGGTGTGACCACCCAGAGTCTGAAGAGCTTCAAATGCCACTTGAATTAGGTATCTCAATCAATGCAAGTTCTGGTTTTGTTCTAGGTTTCCATCTTAGTGGAGGAGTGGAGAACTGAAGGTTACGGTAGTTGGGAATACTTGAGCCCATTAGACCACGGGTGTCAAACTCATGTCACAGCAGCATCACATGATGTAACGGGACTTCCCCCCCCCCTCTTTGCTAAACCGGGTGTGGGCGTGACTAGCTGTGATGCATCCAGCCCGCAGGCCAGGAGTTTGAAGCTCTGCACTAGACTAAGAAAATCAAACACCAAAGGAAATCCATGGGCCAGGACCTTGAAAAATATCTCCCTGTAGTTAGTCCCATGCTAAGCTACTCACATTCCATATGATCTCTTCTTTCCTTGGTTTCCCTGTCTTAGCTGAAATTTATTTTCCCAACTTCCCTCAGATTTCTATCATAATTGAGCCAGTTCATGTTTTTATTTCCTGCACGAGGAATATCTTAGATTTACAAATGGTATCTTAGAAACTATAATTCAATAACAGAAAATAATTCTTGCTATACATTTGTATATTGCAGGCTCTGCATTTAATTCATTCTAAAACGCGGTGGAAGGAAGAGCATAATAAAATGATAACAATTATAAAAATTATGAGAAACGTTGTAATATATTTCATCAAAGGAAAGCAACTTCCTTATTCTACACTCCCCCCTAGTGGAATTGAAGAGAAAAATGCAAGCTAGTTTTCTTCTTGCCGATGGAACATATGGTGAGGTGTGCAAAAAGAGGGTCTTGAGGTATTATTGTGTTACAAACAAACCCCATCCTTGTTGCTAGCTGATGGGAAATGAAGTTCAACAGTATCTGGAGAGCTAATTCTTTTCTTGATCTAGCACAAGGATTTCCCACATGGACAAGACTATTAAAACACATTAAGTAATGTCACGTTAACTACAAGTAATCCTTGTTTAAGTAACTAAATTGTTTCTAGCAATTTAGTTGATAATAAAAATGGTTACTAAGTGGAAAAAAGCATGACTGTGACAGTGTATGGAGGCTATTGTGGCTTGGAGGAGATAAAACATGCTGAAGTTGAACCCAAACTATATGAACCATTTTGTTTGTTGAAGTACCCAGGCAGCTCTGTTACTGTCTGTCTTTGGAATGGCACTGCCTGTAAGAGAGCAATGCCAAGACTTGGACATTTTCCTGGATTCTCAACTGCTACAAGATGAGCAGGTGGCAGCAACACTGGTGAAGCTTCTGCCCAGCTAAGTGATGACCAAATTATGGCCCTTCCTGATTCAAGAGATCCTAACTATGCCCCATGTGGACTACTGCAATCTACCCTGCATGAGTTTTAAAGATCAACTGAAGCTATTTGTTGGGCTAGAACCAGTGATGGGATTCAAATTTTTTTACTACCGGTTCTGTGGGCCTGGCTTGGTGGGCATGGTGTGGCTTGGTGGGTGTGGCTTGGTGGGGATGGCAGGGGAAGGATACTGTACAATCTCCATTCCCACACAACTCTAGGGGAAGGATACTGCAAAATCTCCATTATCTCCCCACTCCACCAACCTGCTTTCCAGCTCCGTTCTCCTGTGCAGGGCAACAAAAGAAGACCCAGCTGATCAGGTGGGACTCAGGAGGCAGAGAATAGATGGGGACAGGGCCAGTCAGAGGTGGTGTTCCGAACTACTCAAAATTTCTGCTACCGGTTCTCCAGAACTGGTCAGAACCTGCTGAATACCACCGCTGGCCAGAACACAGTAGCTATGGTGTTGACTTATATGGGAGCCTTACTATTTATTTTATCTTCAGTTCCTTCTCTAATAATTTCTATCAGGGCTTTCTTGCTTGCTTGCTTGCTTGCTTGCTTGTTTGAACAGCTGCTTACAGCATTGGTATTTTCAATGATTCGCCATGATTCTAGGATACCTTTTGTGATCTGTCAATACCAGTACAAACTCTGTTAATGTAGATAATGTAGTTTATGGTTTTTGAATTAATATGCTTCGTTCTAAACTTGTTTTTGTTGCACTGCATTTGTCACTTTTCAGTCAAGTGAAAAACCTGAAGCTTTACACAATTCTTTTCAATTTCAATCACTCTGCACTGATTGTTATCATCAGCAAATCTAGGCACTCACAGTTCATTCCTAACTCCAGATCACGTAAAATTAACTTAAAAAGCACAGCCTTAAAATTGACCTTGCAACAGGGTCAGGGAAGAAGGAACAGTTTGTTCAAATCTCTGTTACAAAAATGTTGATCTGTTCTTGTTTCTTATTCTTCAACCAATTTTCTCAAATGAAAGCATTTCTCCTTTTAGAAAAATTCTGTTGAGTTTGCTTAGGTGTCTGGAGGATGGACTTTATCAAAATCAGCTATCAGAACCACTAAAGCCAGTTGCTTCTCTTCTTAAATCAACAGGCCCTTTAGAAAGTCAGTTACGCCCTGGTTACCTTGTGGCTTGACTGTTGCAATGCACTCTACCTGGGCTGCCTTTGCTGATCACCTGGAAACTCCAACTGGTCGAGAATCAGTGCTGTGGCCAGTGATGGGCAATGCCTCTGAGAGCTGCAGTGGTTGCCTGTTTGCTTCCATTTGTGATTCCAGTTGCTGGCTGTTACCTATAAAGCCCCATGTGGCATAGGGTCTTGTTAGTTGAGGTACTCTTTATGTCCCTAATAGCCACTAGCAGAGTTGTCGCACTATAGGTTCTGAAAGTCTATCAGGAGCTTCTCTGTTGCATTCCTATGGAATGACGTTTCCTCCCAAGATATGGGTGACTCCCACTCTACTGATGTTTTGGAGGCTTGAGGCATTTGGTAATAGAATCAGTTACGAAGAATAATTTTCATTTGCACAAATAGGTAACAAAAGGTAATGTTTATATTTCTAAAAAATAGAAAATACTAATACAACTGCCGTTGAAATATACAGTATGAATGAAAGATAGTGATGCTATTTAGGTTGTGACTAATCTGTGTTACACATAAAGACTGCTTCATTTAAAAAAAAAAGTTTCATTAAGTGCATATTGCATTTTAGGAAAGGCTAAACAAAACCTTAACTTAGATCCAAGCAATAAGATACAAAACCACCTTTAGTCTTTCCAGACCAGAAGATCTATAACCCTTATTGGACAATTCTATATTTTTCAGAGCAAAAGTTAGAAGTATTTTCAAAACAACAACAACCACATTATTGGTAATTGGAAAGAAAAAGAAAAAATCATGAGTAGGTCACTTGAAATGGACTTTGGGAATAAGAAGTGGCAAGGATGGTAATAGAATATGACCCATAGCTGATTTGCAAAATTGAACTTTATGAAATCACAACCTCAGTTAACTGGGTAGTTGTGTATTCTGCTCTAGAAACCTGACTTGAGGGGATACAAATAAGTGGGATATTCTTTTGTCAACCTTGTTCAATTTCCTCCAAAGATCACTATGATCCAGTTCACCTAACTCATTACAGTAGGCTAATATGTGGTTGCTGGAGTTGGAAAGAACACTGTCCTGTGAACACAGCCAATGTGATTACTTTATGTTTCAGGCAGTTGGATTAATTCAGACAACAATGTTTTGATCATGACTTTACTTCCCATACTAGCAATTAACAGCTGAATACAAGTGATACTGTTAGTTTGCTGTCTTTCACTATGAAAAATTCAGGACATATGAAATTACCTAACTAGATTCCACATAAATGCTTAGTTTACGCTATCTCAAGCTTTACTAAGATTTACTAAACCTTAAAATTTACTAAAATTTAAAGTCATGTACGTAATTCATCCATACATTTATGGATATTTCTTGAAGATACCTGGAAGACTTTTTGAATATCTCAATGCTTGGAGATATAATCCTAAGTCTCCTGAAATCTTATTTAATACTGATTTATTAGATATTTTGCACACAAGAGTGGGTAACATACACAAGAAATCCTGCATAATTCTGAAAATGTACAATTTAGGGTAACTGCTGCATATGTACCTTTTCCAAATAATGAGATTGAAAAATGAGTAGATAATAGCTATGTAAAATTATTTTTGTTTTCAATAATTTATTTAGTTTCAGCAATTAATCGCAGTGGCTTGTGAGATTAGAATGCTGAGCGGACAATTAACAGACTCGTGTTTGAGACCCATTGCTGCCATGGGGCAGGGTGAGATCCTGTCACATGCTCCAGCTCCTGCCAACCAGCAGTTCAAAAGCAGTTCAACCGTGAGTAGATAAATGAATATTAATTTGGTTGGCAACTTCACAGGGACGTGAAACGATTCCCTAACTGGGCATCCCATAGGCAACAGTCCTGTCATCCACAAATCGTTTCACCACTTGATGCTTCTGACATGGAAGTATTAGTATTATTCTGGATATGAAAAACAAAGAAATAATGGTATTGCTTTCAGAGTTTAAAAAGGCATAATAAGAACAATACTTGGCTACAATGCATTCAATAACTGAATATTATCAGTTAGATTTAATAGACAACCCTTTAAAATAACAATCATTCAGGTTTATGCTCCAACTATAAACACTAATGTAGAAGAGGAATTTTATGAGTATTATGATCAAGTTCATAAAATTGCTCTCTCAAGATAGTCTGCTTGTGATTTGAGACTGGCAAGACAAATTTGGAAATATTAAAGAGGAAAATGTAATTGGATTGTATGAAACAGAAGACCAGCTAAACAATTGCTGCTATTCCCATTATTTATTCAAGCTAACATTGGCTTCAAACAACCAAAACAATGCTTCTGTATGTGAACATCTCCAGATGGAGTATAAATCAAATTAACTATATTATTTCTAAAAGGAGAAGTTCAATTATAGCATCAAATATATGACCAGCTGCTGGCTGTGAAACTGCTCATATGCAAACTCCAAGCTAGGTTAAAGAAAAAGAAAGATATTTCCCACAGTCTTGAACATATACACATCATTTTCAAGGAGAACATTGGGAATTCGTTTGAAATCCTGGCCCTCATTGACACAGATTTAGAGGAATTATAGAGCAGACTTAAATATATTGTGAAGGATGAAGGTAAAAAAAAGACTGCTTTAAAAAAAGAAAAAAAAGAAAGGAAACTGAATGTCAGAAAAAAAACATGCAAATCACCAAGAAGAGGAAAGCAGCCATGGCCAAGAAAAACAAAAATCTCAGGAAGGAATTGAACAAAGAATTTCGGAGAGCTGTTAGAAAAAACAAGAAGCAGTATTACAACAACATCTGTAAAGACATTGAAGATAAAAATAGACATAGAAGAACAAGGAACGTCTTTCAAAAGTTCTCTGAACTCTGAAGAGGTCCCAACCTTGAATTGGTATGCTAAAGGAGGCCACCACACAAATAGTAACCGATTCAAAGGAGATTAAGCAAAGTTGGAAGAAGAATACTGTAACACTATACAGTAAACATCCAAGATACCTAAGAGCAATGGTGTCAAACTCAATTTCACTGAGGACCGCATCAGGGCTGTAGTTGACTTTGAGGGGCCGTGGCTGACTGGGTGGGTGTGGCCAACTGGGTGGGTGTGGCCAGCTGCACACCACTCCCCAAACTGCTGGCATGTTTCCTCCTTGCACTGGGTAGACTGGGCTGAAGCCAAGTGAACCCGATGTTTCATCTTCACATTGGGTAGACTGGGCCAAAGCAATGCAGGTAGACCAGGCTGAAGCGATGCAGATAGTCCGGGCCAAAGCAATGTGGCCCGGCCCCTTACATTTTCCACAGCAGCCACACAGGCCTTGAGTTTGTCACCCTTGCCTTAGGATATTCCCTAATTATAAAAATCTCTAGTACTAGAAGATGAAGTTCTCACTAGAGGCTCAAGTGATTAGGCTCAAATTATCCTACAGCAGAGACATTATGCAAAGAGCAGTAAAATAGGTGGACTTAGTTACAGTGGCGACAAGCGCACCACTGGACAAACCTGAAAGAGCAAGGGTAGATAGTCACAGAGAAAATTTACTAAAAGCTAGACGTTGACACTGCCATAGCGGCACATGATCAATCAATCATTTTCTTTGAAAGGTCCACATATATGATGCAGTACACATATTTGCAGGAAGAAATGATGAATCAGAACTACTACTTTTAGGACATGGTATGTAATTTATGGCAGTCCAAAGACTGGCTGAGTCAGCTGGAAGTTGTTCTTCAGAAGGAGACTCACGGTTCTCCAATTCTGTGTCATGAGATGGCTGGTTCTGGATTAATGGAGGCAGTTCTCAGGAGGACAGACAAGATTAGAAAAACATTAGCTGTGGGCTTATGAACTTTAATGACATTAGTTTTCCATCATGGAAAATAACAGAAATTGCTATATTGCCCATTAATTAAAAAAGTAGGGGTGGGAGGGACGGGTCAGTGCAGAAGTCATAAGTAAGTTGTCATATTTGTTAAAGGATTGGAGTTGTCTGCTTTTGTGTCTTCTTTGTAACATGTTATTTGCTTTTCCTTTTAACATGTCCTAACAACTTCAGTAAAGGAACTTGTAGAGTTCTTCTACAAGAGGGTACTGAGTTAAATGTTCTAAACACCCATATCAGTAAGTTTTGAATACAGATGATATTTACATCTCTCAATGTTTTATGCAGTTTTAAGTTGCCTTCTATAATTCATGTTTTTGCTGCCATAAAATTTCAACGGGCAATTACATGTGTCCCTAATAAAGAGAAATAGAACATTAAGCATGACAGCCCTTGATAAATTGTTAAGCGTCTGTGCCGCACATTTTCAAAGAAACATGGCATTTTTAAAATTAACTTGAAGCTAAATTTGTATGCTACCCAATGAAAGTTAGATAGCAAGTCCGATGATCTGATTTTCTTTATTGAGCCATGCCTTCAGCCATGAAACCTCCCAAGTGTGAAGAAGATTACCTACAAAGGAAGACTGGGCCCCAGAGCTTCAAAAGAGCAATGATGTGTTGCTGTTGTATATCAAGCGGAGGTTTTGTATTTTAATTTCGTCATCCAAAAAACATTGGTCATTCCAGAGTTCCGTAACATGCAGTTTTAGCACTGGTAAATAAGCTATGCATAATAATGGATAAAAGGATTTTACAAATATGCTAGAAAGCACTTTTCTATACTTGCATGTATTTTGCTGAAACAACCACAGTGGAAGCACTTGACAAAAAGACAAAATACTTAGATGGTCAATAGTGTCCTAGCACAGAGATGAAAAAATGGAGATTGATTAATTCAGCTTGTGAGTGTTTAATTCTCAAAAGTGGTAGGTCCAAGGACAACTCAAAATCTCGTCACAGCAATTCATATTAGAGAAGGTTTTCAATCCCATCCCTTTGCAGTTACTTCTGCTGTCATTTCCTACTTATGTGATGTTCTGCTCTACTAGGATGTCTCCAATAAATTGGTCATAAATCAAATGTCATCAGGATCCATGTCCACATAGCATATACAATACTGTGTGTGCTTCCCCCGCCACTATTAATATGGGGCTTTTACTCTTTGTGTATGGATAATGTTCTTGTGTCCTTGTTTACTCATTTCTCACAAACTCTCTAATAGAATCCATAGTCCACAGAATAGTATCCCGGTGAAACCATATGTTTGCCACAGGGACTTTTCCTGTGATGATCAAGTGTGTGTGTTTCTCAAAGATTGCTGAGAATGCCCACTAAGTTTATTGCTCTTGACCTGCAGTGCAGTGATTATAGGACTAATGGTGATATCAGTAGAGGTCAAACCCTTTATTCCTAAGGTCAGTTACAAGAATGGTGTAACATCAACAATTTATTTGAAAGGCAGTTTAAATAAAAACAACTACAATTGTATCAATAAAATAATGAGTTATTGGAAGAAATCTAAAAAGGCAACTAATTGACTAAGTTTCTAAAACTATTAGGCAAATGGCTAGGAAACTGCTAAGATAGAGATGTTATTTACATTGAAATGTAATAGTTAATCATTTTTAAGTTAAGAATCAGTTGTAAGTTTAAATCAATACACATTGAACTGATATAGTTGTCGACAAAAAATAACATAACTATTTTTAAATGTTTTCCTATAATATCCACAAAAAAAAGTCGTAAAACAAGAATGATGCAATCTTTCTGCCAGAGTTACTGGGAGTCAGGCGGTATAAATTTAAATAATAATAATACAGTAATGAAAAAAACCAGTTTGGTCTAGTGGTTTAGGTACTTGCCTAGAAACCGGGAAACTGGGCCAGGGGTGGGATCTGACCAGTGTAACTACCGGTTTGGTGATTTTTACGTTTTTCTGTGCTCGTGTGTATATCGTCGTCAGCTAGCTGCCTGGACAGCTGAGCAGTGCTGCACAAGGGTGCACAGCGGTTGAAAAAGCCCTTTTTTCCTGCTTTTTCAACTGCAGCTGTGTCACGAAAAGCAGCTGCGGTTGAAAAAGCAGGAAATAAAGATCAGATAAGAGCCCAGGTGGACGGGTGGGCCAAAACAGCAGCAGACATAGAACTGGTTCTATGTCTGCTCTCTGTCTACTGCTCTTCAGAGCAACCGGTTCTACAAAGGTGGACAGAACCAGTAGAATCCCACCCCTGAACTGGGCCTTCCTTAGGTATGAAAGTTAGCTGAGTGACTTTGGAGCAGTCAGATTCTCAAACACCCATTTCATAGGATTGTTGTTGTCAGGAAAATAAGAGGCAGGAGTAAGAGATATGGTCACTGCCTTGAGAATAGCTAGATGGTTATTTTATAGTTATTTAATATTTTAAAATTCCCTTTTCATCCCTATGAGTGATATGTGTCTTCCTCAAATTCAGGTCCTCTACTAGAGGCCTGGCAGTTTGAAGGTTCTGTGCAGTATCTTAACTGTTTCTAGTAGTAAACTCATTTGGCAGAGAGTTCTGATACTGTTCCTGGGATCTGTTGGAGCAACTCCCCTACTTAAAAGTCACTGCTCCAAGTGCTCTTTACCATCACTGGGACAACTTTGGTCTTCACATTCCACATCCTCTCCATTCACATCATCCAGTTCCTCCTTCAGGTCTTGATACTTCTCTGTCTTCTCATACTCCTTCTTCTGGATGTTGTTGTCCCTTGTCACTGTTACATCTATCACCACAGCTGTCTTCTGTCCTTGTCTACTATCACAAAGTCTGGTTGATTGGCCAGTACTTACCTGTTCATCTGGATCTGGAAGTCCCAAAGGATTTTAGCCTTCTTATTCTCCATGACCTTCTGTGGAATCTTCCGTCTGGACTTGACAGGATCTTAACCCATATACCGTGCAGATGTTCCTGTACATAACACCAGCTATTTAGTTGTCATTCAATGTACGCTGTTCCTGCCTGTATCTTATACCCTGCCACTACGTATTGAACTATCTCTAAGGCATTTCTACAAAATCTGTACATTGGATCCTGTCTAGTGTGGTAGACCCTTGCTTCTATGGATCTGGTGCTTAGTGCTTGTTCTTGTGCTGCTACAATGCCTCTACGCTGTCCAGCCCTTTCGGCCACTGGTAGGACTTCCCAATGTCCAGCATACTAGCTATCTGTTGATGGTCCATTCCACACAAGGCTGTCTCTTGCTATGGCACTTCCTCTGCTTGATCTTCCCCACTTCTTTTCTGTCGCCTCAGGCATTCTCTCAACACTCATCCTTGTGTGCCATTTTACTGATGTACTCCTGGATGCCCTGGGTTTCATCCAAACAGTGGCTTCAAGGCTCCAGAATCTCCACTTGCTCTCTTTCCAACTTATGTAGTCTCATGGTATTGAACGTGAGGCAGAAACTTCCAAACACCGTGATGAGCTTCCAGGGTTTTATATCAGTGTTTCTATGCCCTCTTTTGGCCAGCATACTATTCTGGCAGGTTGCCTGATTACTGGCAGGACATACATGTTGATGGTGCAAATCTTTGTTCTTCCCATTGGACTGACTCTTCAGGACCTGCCTTATCTTGTGGTGCTACTTGGATGTTATTGACTTCCTTGCCCCCTCACTAATGTTCCCCTGAAACTGTGGGACACCAACGTATTTGTAGCTGATCTGTATGTTGCTTTGCAGCCCACTGACTGTAGGTAGGAAGTTGTGTGTATGTGTGTATTTAAAAGTGGATAAATATTATAATATAATAATGCAAACTCCTGGAGAATACCAATGGCGACCAAGCAAAATTTAGTTATATTCCTGAAAGTTTTGAGGATTTTGAGATATTGTTTTTACAAAATTGGGAAAAAGAGGATTGATTTTGCTGTGCTTGGCAATTAAAAGAGATGTGATTACATCTTTGCATCAATTAGAGTAAAAAGAGTAATGAAGGAAACTGTATGCTATTTTGTGGATTTCTCCCTGCTGATATAGACATATACAGTTTTGTATGGGCATTCCACTTGCTTTTTAATATTCTAGAATTGTTAAAAACAAGATATCAGTTCTGACTAATCTAAAAGCTGATGTCAGCTTTGGAAGCCATATTGAGATGCGATGCTCCCACACTGCCACAAGCCTGAGAAACTGGGAGGGTGGGATTCAGTTGAGTATCTCCAAGTAGACAAAATAAAATTCTTTTGTTGCTTCAAGGTAATTGAGTATGGTGCAGAATGAAATAAGGATCTTACTTTAGGAAGGATCGTGATTGGGCCATGTGATGTGATGACGGCCAGGGAGGGATTTGTAGTTTTGAATATTTCAAGGAAGCCCAAAAACTTTCAGATTCGGGATTCCACAGATGTGTCAGTTTCTATCCAAATAAAGGTATCTTTGAGATATGTCTGTCTCAGAGCTATTGATTGGAATGGAGGTTTGCTGGAACGCTGACAGCTGATATGTGTTTTGGGCACAGGCTGTTACCTGGCTGCTAAGAATGGTCTCTCTACATACCTACATGATTGATTTTTGAAGTAAAGGCTAGTTTCTTCTGTAGATCAAGATTGAGAATATACTGTTTGTCTCTGACTGAGTTTAGCACTTAAGATAAAATATTTTGTTGAGTATCTGCAAAATCTTAGATTGGAAAATATTTCAATTAGCTTTATGGGAATCGAATTATCCTGCTGGATCAAGACAAAGGGTTTTAAATTAAAACAAAAAACAAAAGAACAAATCCTGTATTTAATCTAGCAGAATTGCTTTTAGGCCAATAGTGAAATTAAATTTGCTTCTAGTGTTAATAAGAAATTGGGAACGCATCTGAGCATGCACTGCATGTACCTTTGGAATTTGATTGCACAGTTGCTACAATGAAATGCACCAGAGAAGCAAGCTTTCCTGGATGGGCAGAGAAGCAAAAGAGCGTGAAGGTCAAGAAAAAATTCCTTTGGTAAACATACAGAAGACTGTGATCCAAGGAATCAAGACAGTGAAGAAACTTCAGTGCCAATGGAAACAGGAATCCATGATAATCTAGACCAGGGGTCACCAACCTTTTGGACCTCACGGACCACCAATCTCATAATTTTAAATTCCACAGACCACTAGTATGAATTTTGACTAATGGTGGCTTGCTGACGTTTTCCCAGGGTCTCTGCAGAAAGCAGCAGAGACCCTGGGAAAATCCCTAAAAAAGTCTGCAGGAAATTCCCCACACCGTTTTCCTACTGATCGATCATTCTTTATTTGGGATTGCAGGATACTATCTCCAGCTCCGTTCTCGGGGGGTTAGGGGGGGTGGGGAGAGACTTTTGGCTTCATGCAAGGAAGCAGCAGAAGTCTTTCTTTCTCTTCCTCAAACTCGGCCAGAAATGAGTTTTTGCGCAGCCTCTTGGAGCAGGATGCCTTGCAGGGTCCCAAAGACTCATTTCTAGTGGAGTTTGGGGAGAGAAAGAAAGACTTTTGCTGCTTTCCTTGCATGCAGCCAAAAGGAGGAGGAGGAGGAGGAGGAGGAGGAGGAGGAGGAGGAGGAGGAGGAGGAGGAGGAGAAGAAGAAGAAGAAGAAGAAGAAGAAGAAGAAGAAGAAGAAGAAGAAGAAGAAGAAGAAGAAGAAGAAGAAGAAGAAGAAGAAGAAGAAGAAGAAGAAGAAGAAAGAAGCAGAAAGAAGCAGCCAGGCCCTTCCTCCCCTCCCTTCCCGCAGGCCCTTCCCCCTCCCCTCACTACCTCGTGTTGTTCGCAATGCAAGTGATGCAAGCCTTGTGTTCCTGTGGGCCATGTGGGTGTCACAGCCTTGTGTTCCTGTGTAGCCTGGATTAATTGCTTTGGGGGTGACAATTCTCTGCGGACCACCAAAATTTCCTCACGGACCACCAGTGGTCCCCGGCCCACTGGTTGGCGACCACTGATCTAGACCAGGGCTATCAAACACATGGCCTGCAGGCCAGATGCGTCACGTGCTCAACCTCAGCAACTTTGAGAGGTGAGGACTTCAGCTTCCCAGAATTCTCAGTATTGAAGTTCACATCTTTTAAAGTTGCTGAAATTGAGAAACACAGTTCTAGAGGACAACTACCAGTCACCTGAGAAAACCATGCCACAGAACATTGGGTCAGCAAAATCGAAAAACCACTCAGAGAAAGAAAGGGTATGTGACAGTGTTAAGTGTTTCTCCGTGAAGGGGAACTGAACAGTTATACTGTATGCAGACTCAATATGATGTTGTGCCTTTACCAGGGATGGGATGCTACCAGTTCTGCCTGGTTCTATAGAGCCGGTAGCTTTGAAGAGCAGCAGACACTGAACCAGTTCTGTGTTTGCTGCTGCTTGGCCCACCCACCCGCCTGGGCTCTTACCTGTCCTTTATTTCCTGCTTTTTCAACCTCAGCTGTGCTTTGCACAGCACAGCTGAGGTTGAAAAAGCAGGGAAAGAGGCTTTTCAAATGCTGCATACTTGCGCACGGCGCCTTTCAGCTGTCCGTGCGGCATAGCCTGTTCCATATTAACATACTTGGAGGACCCCCTCTGATTGGCCCAGGGAGAGCTGTCTGGATTGGTCACTGAGAATCGCCCGCAATTGGCCGGTCCGATCGCGGGAGATTCAAAGAACTATCATTGGCTGGCGAGCCACGGGGAATCCCCATAAGAAGGGCTTCCGCGGCTCCGAGGTTCAGCACAGATCTATACATTAAATAAAGAGCTGAAAAGTCACACTGGTCTCGAGTCTCTTTCCCGCGATCGAACACTGGCGACGAAGGGGGGATACTGAGACAAAGAGACCAGTTGAGCACGTGGCAACCAGAGCTGAACAACCGACGAGATGGCCAGCAGCAACTCACCACCCGCACCATTCGACCAGATGGGAGAGGACTGGGAATCGTATATCGATCGGTTCCTCATGTTCCTCGAGAGCAACAACCTGAAAGATGCCAATGACCAAAGAAAGAGAGAAAGAGAGCTGTGTTCCTGACACACTGCGAGCCCGCAGTGTTCAAGATGGCCAAGGCGCTGGCCAAGCCCCAGGACGTGAAGGAGATGGCATGGACAGAGGGGTGTTCCATATTAACATACTTGGAGGACCCCCTCTCTGATTGGCCCAGGGAGACCTGTCCGGATTGGTCACTGAGAATTGCGATTGGTCGGTCTGATCACGGGAGATTCAAAGAACTGTCCTTGGCTGGCGAGCCGCGGGGAATCCCCATAAGAAGGGCTGCCGTGGCTCCGAGGTTCAGCACAGATCTATACATTAAATAAAGAGCTGAAAAGTCACACTGGTCTCAAGTCTGTTTCCCGCGATCGAACATAGCCTAAGGTTGTTTACACAAAAGCTCAGAACCAAATATGTAGCTACTGTATGGACAAAGACCAAAGAAGCAGAACACAAGACGAAAGCAATGGGATAGGCAGAATGAAAACATGGGAGTTTTGCAGAAGACAAGAGTGATAGATGGTACTCAAAATTTTAAATGGAGCAAATGTAGTACATCAATGCAAAAAGGATTGTGGGAAATAAACAGAGAACTAGATATCTTAATTTAAGGAGATAAACTTATTAGAGACAATCTTGAAACTTGATGGAATGATACTGATGAGTTGCAAAGTAGTGAAAAACTACAATTGATTTAAAAGAATAATTTAATTATCTATAGGGCTGGCCATTTCACAGTCCCAACGGACAGGTGCATATTCTTCTCAGAGTCTAAAGAAAAATATGCATAAAATTCAGAAATCAGAGCATGGCAACCATGCTGAGAATATTTGGATAACATTTAAAATTAAAAAAACATTTTCATTCTAGATTTATCAGGGCAGGCAGAAAATACAAATATCTTTCTGCATCAGATTGTTAGTCTTTCAAAGAGATATGCAATAATAATGATTTCAGTTATGCTGACATCTGCTGGGGATGTAACTCAGAAGGAATCAGAAGTTTAACTAACTCTTTTCTCTTACTGACTTTTGTCAAAAGGCAGATGAAAGAACAAAAGGCTCTCTATCCTGAATCTAAACCTCACCAATAGGGAAGAAATGGTTGAAGAAATGAAGGTGACTTCCTGGAGGAAAGTAATTGTGTCATCCTTGAATTTATGATATCTAGAGAATGGATGAAGACTATGTTTTTATATTCTACAGAAAGCCTCTTGTCTGTTTGCAATCTTGTTTGATGAAATTGGAAGCTATAAGGCAATTATTGAAACAAGGTAATTCAAATAGGCATTTTTTTTTGAATGCTAGGACTCCTGTCATATCAGGAAACTAAGTTTGAGAAAGTTGTGGGAACTTTAGAGCTGCCATGTGGTTATTCTAGTCTCTATGCTCCTTGACAGCTTCGCAGAAGTCAGTGGGAAACCCATCAAGAACTGTGATTATAGACACTTCCTGCAACCTTCCCAATAGAGACTTTGCTTGTGGGAAGCTTGTAGGGAGCAAGTCAATGGGGAAGCTGGCAGGAAAGGGTCCCAAGTTGCCTAAGTCTCCCCTACCCCTTTCCACAGCTCTTCTATGCTTATGCCAGCCACTCGCACAACCACTCACTCACTTCCCCAACCAGCAGCCGCCAGTTACTTCCTGCTAACTTCAGGCTTGTGACTTCTGGTTGACTTTGTGATCCTCATTTATGTCAATGGGAAAGCTGGTAGGAAGTCCAAACTCAGAATGTGACAGGAAGGAAGGAAGGAAGGAGAAAATAAATAAGACTTCCAATGTTTCCTGCCAGTTTCCCACAAGGAAACTCAATGGGGAAGCTGACGGGAAGTCAGAAGTCACTCTTACCGTTTGTTTGTTTTTGACTGCCCATGTTTTCTCTATTTCAGTCAGGAAATATCTCTGAAGTGATGATCCAATGGGTCATGGTTTGTCCATATGTATGCGTCTGTAGGCAGAAAAAGCCTGGCAGAAGATGGATGTGTACCAACTGACATCTTGGAAATTAGTGTTGGATTAAAAAAATATGCATTCCTCTTTATAGGATTATATTGAGGATCACTTATAAAGCATTTAATTTTTTTCTAAATGTACAGTATGATGTGTGTATGTGTATGTGTATGTGTATATATATATATAGATATACACACACACACACACACACACACACACACACACACACACACAGAGTATATATAAAAGTGACAGACTACTCAGGCATCATCACAAAATCTCCAGAACCATAAAGCCTACAAACTTGAAATTTGGCACGTATGTTCCTCTTGGTTTCTAGGTGCTCACTAAGAAAGGATTTTTTCGAAATGACCATCAGATTAGTATTTCTTAATACAGTAATTAACATGCTCTAATGCTAAGGAGTTCTACTCCCCCTCCCCACCTGAAAAGAACTCTGATCCAACTGCCAATTGCCTCACATTCCGTTACCTCATGTTCCATTACCTCAGCAGCTTCACAGCCATTTGCACCACTCAGGTGACCCGAGCACACAGACAAACCTCCAAGTTGCCTCAACGACTCTCTAAAAGGATGCAAACCACACTGCCAAACAGGAAGCTACTTTGGCATCAAAGGTTGTAGCATTTTTATTACCCACCATCCAGTTCCGAGCTGAAGAAGCTTCTTGGATGAGAAACAAAACATCTTCAACAAAAAAACAGAAAGTCCAATTGCCTCCTGAAAAAAAAAGCACCTTTGGGACAACAGTTGGAGGATTGTATTTTACAACACTTTGGCTGAATAAATGGAAAGAAATGGAAAGGAGAAAGGAAGGAAGGGAAAGAAGGAAAGAAGGAAGGGAAGAAGGAAAGCCGAGCTCCTGCATAGCCTGATCACAGACTTTCGTTGCGAAGCACAGGTATCCAGCTAGTTAAAATATATGTTCACAATCCTGTACATTCAAGATTAAAAGAACAAAAGCAAAAGCAAAAGCAACACAGGTGTGAATTGGATTATTCAATTTAATTTATTCCTTAATATCACAACTGTACAACTTTCATACATACAGAAGGAAATGCATATTGACTACACCATGGCATGTAGATGCATTTCCAATTATAATACAGTTAAGTGCAACGCCACTTGAAAATGTACATTTGTACAACTTATACAAAGTAAAGACTGCTACACTATTATTCTGTGACAGTATAAAGCCTTGATTTATGTTAAGTTTCACTACTAAACCATTTTCTGGTTAAATACAAAATATACTAAATCATTTTTAAAAGGCCTTTCTGGTAGTTGGCCAGTATATAAAATATGTTGTGTAAAATTTAACCATCTGCATTTTAAAAAATAAGCTTGTAACATGTTGTCATTAAGAGCTATTAAGAGTAACACATTTAACAGGAGCCATGCTGTAACTTCTTTTCCTTTGCTACTGCATCAATCACCATCAAAAAAGTTCACCCTAATATAAACATCTGTCTTAGAAACCAAAACCCACTGAAAGAAATGGTCTTTAATGTAAGATGTTTTAATAGGGTGCATGGTGATATCTGAAAGAGTTTTGAATTATTTTTAACTGAAACAAAGAACACATATTTCCAAGTAAATAGCCACAAAACCAATTCAGAGCGAAGTGTGCTTAAACCTAACTAAAATAAGGTGGTTTAAGCACCCTAAGCTCTTCATTTGGTTTTATTGTTAGTTGAACTTGCAAGGTAATGCTGCTTTATTCAAACAACCAGAATAATTTTCTGGAAAAACAAGACAACATTCTTCTATAAGAAAGAATGGAAAGTGTTATTTAATTTTCCATCTACATTTTCACCGATGAAGTCTTGCCAGTTTGTGAAAATGTTTTTTATAAGACGAACCTGAACATTACATGTTAACATTATTATTTTGCTCTATGTCTTAATCGACAGTTCATTTTTTTTGCTAACAACTGTATCAAGGGAAAAAACCCAAACATTTTTCCTACTGCCATTCCTATGACAAGAATGGTTTGATGTATAACCTCCTTTAAAAATATACATTTTACAATCCTGCAACCTTAACAAAAAGGCGAGGCAGGAAATAAATATCAGTTCTCAGGGCCTTATTTGCTTCTGATCTAGAAACTACCTGTTGTAAGCTCTTTCTTTTTTAGATTTCTCCAGGGCTTTGTCCATCGTTTTCTCATTTTCTCCTCTACATTTGGGACAGTACCACTTGCCTTTGGGTTTATGATTGAGTCCCACACAAGAGAAGTGAAACCATTCAATTGGGCATTCATCATTGTCACAGCCTATCATTTCTCCATAGGAGACCTGGTTACACAAACAATAGGTTGGTTCATTGGGATCAATGGGCAGGTCTGCAGGGGAAGCCTCCCTCTCTGCTTTGGTTTTAGACCTCTTCTTTTTCTTGGAAGTTTTTGCTTTCTTCTCCTTTGGTGTTCCTGAAGTGATGTCATCATGGTCGTGATTATTAGAAGCATTCTCACGGTTTTCATTATTTCTTTGCCTCCTGGATCGCTTATTGTTGGGCTTTTCTGCTTGAGTCAGTATTTCATTCTTTGCTTTATCTTGGTTAGTCTTACCGCTATTTCCAGTAATGTCATTAGTCTCTTGGCAGGTTTCAAACAATTCTACATGACTATCAACTTGTCTAGTTCTGTTCTCAACGATTTCTACCATTTGGCTGACAATCTGAATCTTTTCATCTCCCAGTTCTTGACTTCGAATCAGTGCTCGCTGTATACAATGCAATAATCTTCTCTTTTGTACTGCATCTGTTTCCCGTTTGAATTTTTCATAATAGTCATCGAGTTCTTTTAAGATCTCTGTAAAGAAAGAATAAGGTTGTTATTTGTCAGCTTTGTACACAACACAGAAACATTTAAGCTTTATAAAACAGATTTACTGAAATAAAAAACTCCCAAAACCTTTCATCATGTAACTTGCTCTAGTTCTAAGCACTATTTGTACAGACATGTGTAATTTCTTCTAAATCGAGCTTGACTGCTGCTGATTTCATGAACGTATCTTTTTGGCTTTTCTGGCAACAGTACAGAAGTGGTTTCTTAGTTCTTTTTTCCAGAATGGTCTTTTACGAATTTCATATCTAGCCTATAGCTCTTGTACTGTCTCATATTCAGATAATTTATTGTTAGCATAATGGCATTGTTACATTAGCCAGGACAGCATAATATCATTGTAGGGTAGTAGTTTCGGTGGCAAGGTACTAGGTCTGTTTAGGAAACACTTGCACGCTTCCCAAGGTGCACCACAGAGGGTGAGCCAGCTTCACACCAGAAAGAAAAATGAGCACCTCTTCCTGCAGCGTCACCTTGCAAATGGATGCCATGGCCATGAAGGCTCAGAGCTGGCAGGAATCTGCTGCACAGTGCATTTACTCATCTCCCACCAAAGTGGTAACTATTTAACAACTTGCACAGAACATGCTTTTGAACTGTTAAGTGGACAGAAGCTGAGGCGAGTGACGGGAGCTTACCCCGACACGCAGTGCTAGGACTCGAACCACTGGAGCAGGGACCATCTCCAGCGTCATTAAGCCACTGGCCCATCACACCTCTTCACATTCAGATGCTAACCAAGCGCCAACCTGTTTTATTTTTCCATCCCAGACAAAATCATCCAGGGACTCGCATACTGAGATATAAACTGGAGCCTGGGGATACAAATATTGTTGGTGTAAAATAATTACTGTTGATAATCAAATAAAATAAGCATTCCCTTGTTTGTACTAGACTTGTTGCTTCAAGATTTTACTCAGATTTTACTTCAAGTCACCACGGTTTATTTTGCTCATTATTTAGAGGTATGTTTCTGTGCATATAACATAAAAAAGGTAAAATTGACTTGAGCTTCTTGGTCATTCCATGGACATGTTTTTTTAAAGTTTAACCACAATGGTTTACAACTGTCTTCTTTCATTTCTTTTTGGGGGGCAGAGGTTTTCCCCAGTGCTGGGAATTTCCTGGTGGCCTCCCATCTAATTTCCAGTTACTGTACTAAGTAAGTAGCATAGCTTTTAAATCCAGCAAGGTTGGTGAGGTACCGCCACCTAGCTGAGCCGTTAATGTATTAGCCTCTAAAAACATACTAATAAATTCATGCGATGCAAATTGTGCAATTTATTATCTTTGCTTCTGTTGATTATATGCTGAGCAGTTTTAGCCAGCGTTTTCACTCTAAAATCCGAGCTATTCGTAAGCCATCTTGAGGAAATACGTAAGATTTTCAAGGCCGGAATATGTCCGCCTCTTTCAAATCAAGAGGGGGCAAAACATAGCGGGGGCAAAATACAATGTGTATTTCGTGTAATTCACATGCAAAGATCAACCCCGCGGACTTTCTTTGTCGAGCATAAGGCAGCGCCTGTCTTGGGACTGAGGCGACGTCGTCTCCCTTCTCTCTCGTAATGGTCGTTCGTTCCGCCCCCGTCTTTATTTTAGACCAGGGCTTCAAAGGGTCTTCAACGTATCCACCCAACGAGCGAAACGAGACCTAGCATTTGGGCAAAAGGGAAGAGAACAAACGTGGATTTGCCCCGACGCCTCTCTGCTTCGGGCAAAAGAAAAGGCCGTTGCCGGGCAGCGCTTCACATCCCTTCCTCAGCCGCCAAGCCCCGGCCGGAGCCTTAAGTAAATCAACGCGCGCGGGAGCGGAAGGGAGCGAAAGAGCAGGCCCCGCCCCCACCCCTTTTCCAGGGCACCAGCCAATTTCGCGGATAAAGGGGCGGAGCACAAGAGGCCTCCCCGCAGCTTTGCTGAGGGGTGGAGCAGAACTAGCAGAGCGCGCGCAGGGAGCGGGAAAACAAGGACCCTCCGGCCCCGCCCCGTCGCCGGGAGTGTGCGCTCGCGTCCGCTCCCAACATTCGAAAGAGACCTAGTTCGTCCCAGCTGCCTCTTATCCTCAGCCAATCAGAAGCGCCTCCCTTGCCTATTCCCCCCGCCCCGTCTCCTTTTCAGGCAACGAAGCCACTCCCTCCTCACCCCTCCCAGAGGGTGCGATTTCGAGGACCATTGTTCTTAGAAGGGAAGTGGCGGTAGGCGTTGAGTGCGTGTATGTCTGTTTTTCTCTTTACGTCTGTCTTTAATAGAACGTACGCGAAGAGCAGAAACCGTCCAACCGGCCAATCAAGGTCTGGCAATTCCCACCACAGCCCGCCTGGATCGAAACCGTCCAATTAGAATAAGGAATTATACCAATAGCCCACCTTCTAACTAAAAAATATTCTCACCAATCAGGAGGGAAAGCCCCAAACCAACCTCCACCTTCTTGAATACCAATGTTCCAATCAAGTCCCGAGGGCGGGCCGACGATACCCTTCATCTTCCACATCAACCCATTGGTCACCGTAACGCCTTCAAGTCTTTTCAACTAGCAAGCCAATCAGTCGCAGAGGTGCAGCCGGGGCAGTTCGAACTCTCAGAAGAAACCTCCGCCCTGCCGCTGCACCCGCCCCCCCCTCCAGCTCCACCCTTCGGTCCTGCAAGCGTCACTACGAAGCGAAGATCGGTAGAGAATTTAGGGGGTACTAATCATTGAGCAATAGGGCGGGGCCAAAGCGGCTTCCTGAAGGAAGTTCCACCAATAATGGCAAAGGAGGCGTGGCGAACACAATCGGGGAATGACGAGGAGCTATAAAAGCTCTGTGACGGCGCTTTTCACTCTCTTCTTTTAGAGCTCAAGCGCAGAGGCGTCTCCCTTTAGCGCAGTCGAGTGTTCACCGCGGGTTGAAATGCCCGCCCTTGTCCTTCAACCCTCCTCTCTTCCGTATTACCCCTCCTCAAACAGCCGTTCCTACCCGCAAGTTCACGCTCGTATCTTCCCCTTCTTTCTCGCCTTTCTTACACACACACTCGCCTGCTTTTTTATTTTTTTGGCGCGTCTTACGGACGGCACATTATTAAGTCCTCACCACAAAACAAATACTTGCTGGTCCTATCCTCCTCCTCCCGAAGCGCCGCAAACCCGAGCCGGCTCCCATCTCCAATTCTTCACCGGCGGAAAAGGAGTTTGAACGTGCCAGGGGCACTCCGGTGTCACCTCCACTAGCAGCCGTCGCACTCTTTTCACCGCTCTCCACCCCTTTTACCTCGCACAGCACCCGGTGACAAAGGACTTCTCCAGCTCTTTAACTCCAACCACCATTTCCCGGGTTGCAGAGTGCGAGAGAGAGACGGAGCCAGCCTCCTGTAAGAGCTGCAAAACGCGGCAGGAGTTTGGGAAGGGGGAGGCCCCTCCGCACGGCCCCAGCCCACACGGGGTTTATATAATCGGTTCCCATCACTTTCAGCTCCTTCTCCCTACAGAATTCGGGCGAGAACAGCCCGTTTTGAAAGCAAACCCCATTGAAAAAAAAAAAAGAGGGAACGAAGGCTACAAGCCCGGCCCACCCCTCGCACACTCCAGCTAATCCGCCCGCCCGCCCGCCCTCTCCCTCTTACTAGCACCCTCTCCTACTACAGCCATTGCGAATACTAGAAATTCCTCAATGTGGTGCCCTAGTCGTTCTCCCTCATCCTCTTCCTCGCCGCTGTCCCACCGTCCCCAAAAGCAGCCCCTCTTCGCCTGGGAAAGAGGAAGAAACAGCTGCCTCCGTGCCCCATGCCCCCGGATTTCCCTGCCCCGCTTCGGTGCCGCCGCCTTTTTGTCCAGCATTTTTACATCTAAAAAGCCAAGTCCTCGCTTCAGAGCGGAGGACCGAAAGGAAGACCTTTTGTTCCGCCCCGAAAGGGGAAAAAAAACTGGGTATCCCTGCAGAGCAGCCCCCCTTCTCTACTCTGCTTTCTGCTCCTCTTCTCACTAATAAATAATCGTGATAATAAAAGCCACCCTCTGCTTCAAGCTCGGGGGCGCAGGGAAGGGACCCAAGAGACCATCTCTACAAACAAGGCAAAGCCGAGGTGGCTTCTACAGACTCTCTCGTCCACCAACACATAAAGGAGAAAGCTCTTACCTTGGTATTTGGCGTCAATTTCCCTCATCAGGGAGACATTTCTCTGCAGATCGAAAGGCAGAGATTCGATCGAGTCCAGGTAATCCTCCACATAGTTCGCTAAATGGAGCTGCTCTCCGTTGGCAGGATTCAACATTTTCATCCGGCCGAAAATTGTGGGTATGTGTGTGTGTGTGTGTGTGTGTGTGTGTATCGTCCTCTCACCCCAAAGGGCGAGAGTTTTCCTTTCCAGCTCGGCAGCCCCAATGGCAGAGATTCCGTCCTCCGCTTCGGTGCCTCTCTCCGGTTCCTCGATCAAACCGAAAAAAACACCAGAAAAGCTACATCTGAATCTTTTCTTCCCTGAACAGGCAGGCGCAACACAGTCCGCGAGTCTCTCCAGCGGCAGTAGCAGCTGATTGAATGGCTGTCGTTGTCGGTAACTCACCAAGGAGGTGGTAGGAACAATCAGAGGGATGTGTGTGCGTCTCCGTGTGAGTGTGTGGACAAGAGAGGGGAGGGTGGAAAGGGGAGAAGACGGTCTTAAAAAAATACACAGATCTCCCCCGGCAGACAAGTAGGATCCGCGCGGTAAAAACGCTTGGCAGAAGGCAGAAGCAGCGTCTCCAGTGCCTGCCGCTGCTCCTCTGCTGCCGGTGATCTTAATGCAGCTTTGCTCTGTACGCCGCACTTGATCCAACGTGGAAAACCCAAATACCAGTTTCAAACACTTGGGAAACATTCAACCCCGCCAGCTAGTGCGCGTGCGCAGCACTCCCATTGCAAACCTCCCCCTCCCTCAAGAGCAGCAGCAGCAACAGCCAGGACGCTCAATGCGCCGCTTTCTCCACAGTTGTGCTGGGTTCTCCCTCCTCCCCAGAAGGAAGTGAGACCGCGGGGGCGGGGGAGCTGCACGGGAATGGGGTTTTGTGCATGCCCAGCCAAATACAGCTTTCTGACGTAGTCATGTCTCGGGGAGGAGGAGGAGGAAGAGGAGGAGGGGGGGTCGCAAACGCAATACTGCTTACTCTTTCCTTTTCCCTAACAAAAAAAGGGGGGTGGGGGGTGGGGGTTGCGCCGCGCCGCCTCTGCTGGAGCGGGAACTCGGGCCGCGTTGGCCAAAGGCAAAACGAGAGAGAAGGGAGAGACGTCTGAAGTTGGTGGGCGGCGTTTCATTCGGCGGCTGGCTTTTGAACTCCTCCGCCGGAGCCTTTGGATTGCTCGGCCCCGGCCGACCGGAGAACGGGCAGAGATGGTAAGAGTTTGTGATGGTGGTTTTGGGGTTTTTCGGACCCCGGGCGTAAACTTGGGAGAATTTGCGGCAAGGGACTACGGTCCTCGGCAGCGAGCTGCACTGGGGCTCAGAGAGGCAGGGATGCAGCTGTTGGCTCCCTTCTGCCTCCCCTCTGCATTTGGTTCGTTTCTCCAGTTTGCAGGAGTTTCCCCGAGTTAAAAAGGAGGCCGTCTCCTTCCCGGCTTGAAGTTAGCCACTGCCTCTATCATTATAATCCAACACTGACAACAGGTTGGCCCAATCCCATTGTCAGGTTGTTTCCCACCCCTTTGCTTTCTAACCCAGTCACAGGCTGCGGGTTGCAGAGCCGGAAAAGAGGAGGCAAGTAAAAATCGGTGCATGCGCAAATTGATGACTTGTGAATAAAATGGAGGGCGAAAAGATGCAAAAAAGTAGACTACATTTCCCTATACCTGCTCCCCCCCCACTTTTTTTTGTGATGCCGCATGCGCCTTGATAATGGCTACTGGACGCCGGGGTGGGGTAACCCCCGTGCTTTTAAGGTTGCCTAATCTGACAATCAAAGCACACTCAGCTGCAGAAAACAAGAGTATCTAGAACAAGCTGATTGCTTTCCTCAGCCCAGTTGAAAGGATTGCTTTATACTTATTTAAAATTATCCAACTGCAGTACCCCCCTAAGCTCGAATCCATGTTCAGATAACCATCTCTAAATAGTCCTGCTCTTTGGGCTGATGTAAAGATAAAAATTGAACAAAGAGAGAAAACATCAGGAAACTTAGCTTTAAAGCCAACTGCAGTAGTAACTTAAATATATTTATTTAGCAGTAGGTGTAATTGCCAGATGTCTGCATACAAACAGAACTGCCTGAAAATTGTTGAGGATGTAAAACTGACAGAAGGCGAAAGAAAAGAGACGTCTTGGTGAAACAGGCAGTGCAGTGAACAGTCATTCTTCAATTTTCAGATCATATTTGTCCAGTGAATGTTGAAGGGATATCGAGCTGTTTTTACAACCATGGTATTCACATATTACATCTTAAAAATTAACTTGCTGGGTTTGTAAGCAAACAGGTGTGTTCTGGCAAACTTTTACTTTTTGACATAGATTTAAAAAGGTAAGATTTTGAATAGCTATAATAGACTGTACAATGAGAATTTGAATAGATTAGTTTTTAAACTGTCTTGATTATACATATCTCAAGGAAGCAAACTGACATTATACTCCACAACAAGTTGGAGCTGAGGAAAAGTGACTGGCTCAGTCACCCAATTGGCTTTCATGCATAAGGCAAGACTAGAACTCACAATCTCTTGGTTTCCAGACCAGTACATTAACCACTACACTGTAGTGTACATAGTGGCAAAGTGTTTGTTTTACATTCTCACCACAGGTAAGAAATGGTATCTTATCTGGTGCAGGTGATCCTCCCTGAAATAGCTACCCTTCAGTCAATAAGAGAAAACAGTCTATGTAAAGGAAACCTGCATCAGCTGCTTCTCTTAAATAGAGATTGTAAAAGCAACTCCACAGGAAATAAAAATATTATTTTTTAAAAAATTGAGGTGCCCTCCACTAGTGACCTTGGATCAGTTACTTTCCCTCAGCCCAGCTTATATCACAGGGTTATTGTTATGGGGGAAGGTATGTTGGATATGTTCATTGTCTTGAATTATCTGTGAAAATAATAAAGGCAGGGTATAAATAAATGCTGAATCTCATGTCTTGATTTTTTTTTGTCTGCTGCAGACAATCTGCACACCAGATTGGTGTGATATCCTTGCTGTGATTATGCTGTGGGTACCTAGTAGTTCAAAAGCATGCACATGTGAGTAGATATATAGATACTACTTTGGTAGAAAGTGTTCTGTGCACCTTTGGCATCTAGTCTTGTGTGCCACATGACCATTAAAGCATCTTCTGACAACACTGGCTCCATCCCCTAAGAAACGGAGATGAGCACCGCCCCCCTAGAGTATACATGACTGGACAGGGGAAACCTTTACCTTAAGTTCACAGAAGCAATTGTTAACCATTTGATTGATAACCGTAGTTCATTTGGTGGTTTTAAAAAAATGAGATGCCAAAATAAGCAGAAATTAATGTGCAAAACCTGCAGACAAAAGGAACAAGGAACTTTATTCTTTCTAAAGTGATGGATAGGGGAAAACACAATTTTTTTTGTTAACAGATAACTAGAAAAAAGGGGGGAGGGGATAGAACTAGCCCCTTTTAAAAACACATGCTTCCTTTTGTTTCATACCGAGTCTCACAAGAGAAGGAATGGATTTGTCATCATTTGAAGAAAGTTAAGTTTCTCAGTAGACACAATTTTACTATGTTATTTATGCCACAATTGTACATATGGTAGCAGAAAGGGAGGAGTTTTTATAAACGATAAAGAACATTTTTGTTCAGTGGTTTCTGTTAGTTGTAAGATTTGCTTCTGCCTGTATTTCCTAGAAATACCAATAGTAGCTAAGTACCTACACAGAGAAATATTGTGTAAAAACTTCTGCAAAATCATGAACCTTTTTGAAAGCCTTAAATGGTACTTAGAGGTTTATAGGAACTTATTTTGTGTGGAGCAATGAAATTCAATATTCGTGTGGCTTCAAGACAAACATCCATAATTATTATTGAGTAAGGAGACTTTTTTCAACTTGGGAATTTTTTTCTTGCCAATCTGCAAACTTAGACATACGTTTAGTTTCAAAGAAGAAAGAAGAAAAGCAGGCCTGCAAACTGGTATCTTCATTCAACTCCATGTTTCATCAGAAGTAGATGTATGTTTTGCATTAATGGTCAACATATTTTATAAGCTACACTCAGTCAATTTTAGTAAGATTTGTGTCTGTTCAGTACTTTATTTCAGACTATAGATGCATAGGTGCACACATTGATACATGTCTAAGATGAGAGATGCAGAATGGGCTACAAACGACAGCTATTTGTCCCTCGGCTCAAGGGGCAGAATTTTCAAGCTTTTTTTAAGCTTTTGTTATTTTTAATTATTTGCTTAAAAGTTTTGGGATAATTTGGATGTAAATGATTGCAATAAATATTTTCTTTTTGGTAATGTTTTTATTTCATTTTTATATATGCATTGTTTTAGTTGTAAGTTATCCTGATTTGTGTCTAAATAAAATTAGAAAATATGAATAAAATTAAAGCACACTTTCAGTGTATATTTTAGTAAGTCAGTGACTTTAATAGTACCTATGACCATGTATATTGGGATTCATTCTGAACTACATCAAGCAAGGCATCAAACTAGTGTGTGTGTGTGTTTGTGTATGTACAGGTAGTCCTTGACTTACAACAGTTTATTTAGTGACTGTTCAAAGTACTGAGAAGTGACATGACTGTTTTTCACAGTTACCTTTGTAGCATCCACTTGATCGTATCATCAAAATTCAGGTGCTTGGCAACTGGTTGATATTTGACCATTGCTGTGTACCAAGATCATATGATCACCTTTTGCAACCTTCTGACAAGCAAAGTCAATGGGGAAGCCAGATTCACTTAACCAGGTTACTAACTTATCAACTACACTGATTCACTTAACTTAAAGATTGTAAAATGGGGCAAAACTCACTTAACAAATGTATCATTCAACAACAGAAATTTTGGGCTCAATTGTAGTGATAAGTTGAGGACTACCTGTATATAAAATGTCATGGTAGTGTGTACTGGAACAATGCCATTCCTTGGGAAACATAGGTAAAGATAAAGATAAAGATAAAGGTTCTCCTCGCACATACGTGCTAGTCGTTTCCGGCTCTAGGGGACGGTGCTCATCTGTTACAAAGCCGAAGAGCCAGCGTTGTCCAAAGACATCTTCATGCTCATGACAATGCTGAAGGCGCACGGAACACTATGACCTTCCCAAAGTGGTCCCTATTTTTCTACTTGCATTTTTACAGGCTTTCGAACTGCTAGGTTGGCAGAAGCTGGGAGAAGTCATGGGAGCTCACTCTGTTACATGGTGCTAGGGATTTGAACTGCCGAACTTTCTGATCAACAAGCGCAGTATCTTAGCCATTGAGCAATAAATGTAATATGTCCATTAAGTTTAATGAAAAATCACCTTCACATTTGCTTTTCCATGTTATAAACCAATGATAAAATTAAGAAATGTAATTTTGGCTTCTGAACAAAACCAGTTCCTATGACAATACAAATCAATCTCTCTCAGATATATATACATATATACATACACAAACACACACACACATATATATACACACATTAAACTATAAAAATTATATAAAATATAAAAATACAGATTCTACAAAGTCTGATACACACACACATACATATATACACACATTAAACAATATAAAAATTATATAAAATATAAAAATACAGATTCTACGAAGTCTGATGTTTAAACCCAGTCTTAAGCTGCTGTTCAAAGCCTTTATTCCTCATATTCCTCTAAGGAACTCACGGTGGCAGACGTGGATTCAACAATCGCCTTCATCCTCGTAAAAGTCCGAGTTGCACTTAAAGCCACACTGGCCCCAAGTCATCCAGTAAGCCCAGACTGAACAGGGACCGAACCCGGATTTTCCCCGGCCGAGGCTCCCCGCAGGGAATTTATTTACCAACGAGTTTTATTTCCCAGTAAAGCTGTAGAGATTTGCACTGTATTTCAGAAATGCTTTAGAAGGGCGAATCCGACCGTCTGGGGCAACTACAGCCACTTACCGCTCGCACAGAAACACGTCCGGTGTTGCCCCCTCCCTCCCCTTGCAAGCCAGGCTTCCGAAGCAGCACGCCCCGTGCCCTTCATCGGGTGCCTTTCCTGGAAAACGGGCACCAGCTTTACTTTCAGACTCAGCGGGGGGCTTTTTCGCGAGTTAACGCGGGGAAACCAGGCAACTTTCAAGGTCACCGGCAAGTCTGGAAGGGAGTTGGGGGAGAATCGTGTACTCTGCGAAAGCCGTCATTCCGCTGTTGCCGAACGCTGCCTCGCTTTCTCCGCCTCTCCCTACTAACGTAGGCAAAGAAACCACGCAAGCTCCTCCTTTTCCTGCTGGGCTCCGCCTGTAGCTACCGCTCTCCTCAGCGGCGAACAACCGGCGCCGACTGTTCCTACCGCCGGAGTGGGCTGTGCGGCGCTTCCTTCTGCTGGGGAGCTGCGGCGCCGAGAGAGCCCCGCCCTCTTGCTGAGAGGAGGGAGGGAGGGAGGGAAGAGGAGGAGGAGGAACAACGCGAAGGGATCTCGCCGCCGTGTGGGCTGCTGCGTGTCTCTGGATTGGCTTCGGTGCAAGCAATAGAAGAGACGGCGGCCTCCTCGCTGCAGCGGAAGCATGTTTTGCGCCCCTTTGCTAGCCCGGCCTGGCGGGAGCTGCCTGAGCGCCACCGCTTCTCCTTTGCAGCGGCTGGACGGGCGTCGGTGGTTGACTTCGGTGGCCATCAGGGCTCCGCCTGCCGCCCCAAGGAAGCGCCAGCCGCTGGGTGAAGAATCCTGCAGGAGAAGGTGCACTGGGGGTACCCCGGGGACGAAGTGGATCAAGCCCACCGGCCAAGACACCGGGATCCAGATCTATAACAGCTTGAGCAGAAGCAAAGAGCCCCTTATCCTGGGAAAGGCCAACGTGGTGACTTGGTAGAATAATTAGAAAATTATCAAATCTATCCTGAGCTAGTGCTAAATTTTCAGGCTCCCCCCGCCTTCCTCCGCCAGTTTATAGAAGCAACGAAATAAACCTATTTTGTTGCTGATGGAGATGTAGCAAATGTTGGGGGTGGGCGGTGGGGGGAGCCTCTCCTATTGAAGGTTTCCTTGACCAAGGGCTTGTAAAACTACAGGCCTTCTTAATGGGAAGGAAAAGCAGTAGTGTAGTACCTAATTGATTAGTACCTAATCAATTAAAAAAAAAACTTATTTGTATCCCGCTTTTCTAAAAAAAATAAAAATAAGTTAGTATAATAGAATGGGACTTGTCTTGGGGATTGCAGCCTAAGCCCTAAAATGGCAGAGTTTTTGGTTTGTGGAATATGGAAAATCACCTGTCCCAAAGGCTCAATGACCTCCTGAACTTGAGCTTGCAGTGAAATGGGCATACAGTATCTACCTTCCAAATGAAAAAGAACCCCGTCAGGTAATGCTAAAGCAGATAGAAGACAGGTGGATCAAGATCTGGAATATTAGCAGAGGCCAAGGAGTAGCTACAGATGAAGAAATTCATTTGCCAGCTTCTGTTAAAATAGGTATACTATCTGACCTGGGAAATTAGGGACAGCTACTAGACAGCAGAAAAGAACTTGAATGTCCATAATCTACTGCCATCTAGTGATCTTCTGGAGCTTTGCTAAGATGTTACATGTTTAAAGGAGAAGTAGAAAATGTGAAGATAAGCATTTAAATAACATGTGCTGACAGATTTGTTTGCCTAAAAGTAAAAGTTCAATTCCTGATCACTTTTCAGACATATTAATATAATTTACCTGGCCAAAACAGAGAAATAGGTTTGTCATTGCCTTTATCCAGGGACCACTTACCCATCTTCTATTTTGTCATCTAAGATTGACTGGGTGGTACTAGCTAATTGGTGTTGTAGTAATGTGCAGTACACATAATTAGTCTTTTTATCTACCATGATTGCAAATTAGTTGGAAGACTGAATGTTAAGTAAGGCTGCTTTAGGCAAAGAAATGGGTAAAAATAAAATCCAAACTCTTTTGGGACTTTCTGGAAGGGCCTTATTGTTTGCATATCAAAGATGATGATTTGTGAGTCCTCCTGGGCTTGAAGCGAGCTCCCAATCTAGGTGTGATTTAGCCATTGCAGGTTGCTATTCTGCCTTTATACCCTGTTATTTGGAAAATTGCCATTGTTCAGTTAGACCCGAATTAAGATGGTAAATTTTGAGCAGGTTTAGTGTGGCTAATAAGATATGACTCTCAAAATATATTTCTTAGTGAAGTTTCCCTAGCAAGGTCATCATAACCAGATAATGTCATCACCCATTGTCAGCCATTGTGGCTGATGTTGAACTTTTAAAAACTGTTCAGTGATATCTCTGATTTTTGTCACTTTAATTTTATTTGCAGGTACAGCTGTGGGCCTACTGTATATGATCATGCACACCTTGGACATGCTTGGTGAGTTTTAATCATTTTTATTTATATTTGTACCTTCTCTAGATATAGATTATAATTTAGCAGCAGCATCCATAGCAAATTGTGTTCCATAGTAAAATGCTGACATTTGTGTGGTGCATGCAAATGCCATTAAAGCCTTCTTTTGTGACATCTGTTCAAATTGCAGTTTTTGTATGACAATGTTGTCATTTATTATTATATTTTATCTCGTCCTTGATCTCCCTATAAATAACCACTTTATTAGATAAATTAGCATTAATTAGCTCTTTCAACAAAAAGTAAGAGATGAGTTAACTCTGATATTGTATTTATTCATAATGAAAGTCTCATTAGGTTCACTAACCTCAAGAAACTACATAGAGAATTGCCAAAGACATCTAAATGGATGAAGATGAGATGTAGACTAATCTATCTGACCAGGGAGGTCTGCAGAGTGGTGTCCATGAAAAAGGTGCCTGCCCCTTTTTATGTTTTTTGTGATGGCATCTTGTCTTTTTCTAACACCCACTCACACACACACCCCGTCCCCGTGGACATCTCTGCATCTGACTTAGAGAAAAAAAAATCAATATATATTATGTTGTGGGTTACTCTGATTGAAAGGGGACTGGGGACTAAAACATATGAAGAATGGTTACAGGAACTTGGCATGGCTAGTCTAGTAAAGAGAAGGACCAGGGGAGACTTGATAGCAGTCTTCCAATATTTGAAGGACTGCCACAGAGAGGAAGGGGATAAGCTATTTTCTAAAGCACCTGTAGGCCAGACAAGGAATAATAGATGGAAACTGAACAAAGAGAGATTTAACCTGGAAATAAGGAGAAACTTTCTGACAGTGAGAACAATCAACCAATGGAACAGCTTGCCCTCAGAAATTGTGGGACTGCTATCACTTGAGACTTTCAAGAAGAGATTGGACTCCCATCTGTCAGAAATGGTGTAGGGTCTTCTGCTTGGGTGTGGGGTTGGACTAGATGACTTACAAGGTATCTTCCAACTCTGATTATCTGTTAACTGAAAGATTAGGTGAAACATTTTATTATTTGTTTCATTTTTCAGCTATGAGTGAAGTGGTTAAAGCAAAGATATAGTCAAATACATAATAGTTTTTTGAACATCTTCCTTAAGTAGAATCTGGTAGTCTTATCTATATGGTCCAGCTGGGAAAGGATGCTACAGGTGCCCTTCCTAAGAGGAGTTGGAGGGTAGGTTCCCAGAGAATTGCAGCTCTTCATTTTGCAACAACTTATCCCACTGAGGTCAGGTTAGCTTCTACACCTTTTTTCTTTTCAGAAGTAGGGTAAATCTGTTTTGAACATTTTTGGCACTGGTATCTAACTGCAAAGTGCAACTTTGAATGCAACCTGAAATTCACCTACTTGCAGTATGATACATTTTTGACCTATTTATTATCATGAGACATTTCCAAATCACCAAGTAAACTCACTGAAATATCTAAGATGACTGGGTAGGGACCCCGATTTAGAGGAGAAAGTGTGATTTGGAGCATAAGAGGTTTGCCACGTTAAACCTATTGGCAATCAGATTAAGCCAGGATTCCTTGAAAATGCCACAACTGACTGACTTTACACTTAATAATGACTGTATATATACACATATAAAATTATGTTATGAGCATTGAATACACACATTTAGTGTGTATGGTGTATATTAATGGTGATAGAAAAGAAACTTTATACTAATCCTAGTCACTGTGTGTGAGCCATATTAATCTAATAAATAAATCTTCACATTACCTTTGCTCACCTGTAAAGCAAAGGAAAGCTGAAATATGATCATAAACACAGTTGCATTTTCACTTGGCAATAACCTTACTTAATGACTAACTTGCTGGTTCAAATTGTGAACACTAAATGAGGACTATCTGTATTTTCTAAGTAGAAGTTATTACCTTGTTTCAACAGTAGTAGCTTCAAGGAAAACTATAAAATTACTAAACTACTTATTTATCAGCAACTTAGGCCTGTTTATTTAGGGATTAATCAAAACAAGAGACTTGTCTCACATTGTATGTTAAAGAAAATTTACCATCCAGGTTATTGCATGTTAGTGATTGGAACTTATTTCAGAATTTATGCAGTAGGTGTAGGATTGCTTTGTAAAGAAATAAAATTAGAAAAAGTAAGCCATGGTTGCAGCATTATAATTGACAATAGCTATAATAAAAGATAGTTGAAATTTGTATAGAAATGTCACCTGTCTCTTGAATTTTGTAGCCCGTTTGCTTACAGTTCTTTTCTGTGCATTAACAGTTCAAACATCAGATAAAGTTATGGAGGGGTAAAAAAACTGCTGTTGGATCTTATACATATCTGGAGGATTTGCTGTTGATTGACCTGATTCCCATTTGTTATCTGTAGCAATGGTAAAATGTCCCCTTCCTTCCTTACCCACCAAGTGAAATCTTCATACTGCTGAAATTAAGAAAACATGGGATAATATTTTTTGTGTCAAGTGACTATAAATTTTGTTCAGTTCCTGGCTTTAGAATTATTTAATTTCAATTGTAGGTGATTTTAAGGTTCTATTATAGACAGGTGTGTGTTTGTTGCACATTTGATGTCTAATTAAAAAGCATCATAGATCTCAGAATCCTGAAGCATTCCTATTGCAAAAAACTACATTTTATGTCACAGTAAATCTTCTAATTGTACCATAAGATTCTGTTGTTCTAATATATTTTGGATATATTCAGAGAGCTGAAAATGATGATCAGAGTTTATAAAACCTGTCTCACCCTAACACATTCATGATTTTTCTTTCTGTATTTCAGTTCCTATGTAAGATTTGACATAATTCGAAGAGTAATGACAAAAATATTTGGAAAGGAAGTAGTGATGGTGATGGGGATTACAGATGTAGATGATAAAATAATTAAAAGAGCAAATGAGGTAAGCATATAAATCAACCTACTTTATACATGTTTTTAGAATGTGTGTGTACATTGTATTCCGTATTACCTTATGTATGTTTTTTTTTTTAAACAAGTTTTATTGATTTTTCAAGACAAACAAAACATATATAACCTCCTTTCCAAGAACTACCCATAAACTTCAACAAGACAAACAAAGCATTATTCTTTAAAACATGGTTCCACATTATCACACTTGAAGCAAAACATTGGAGAAAAAAAAAAACCTCCTTAGTTATCATTTATACATATCTTTTCCCAATTTCTCTCCCTTTAATTTCATTTCTCCAAGATTTTATTAATTTAGAATCAAACATAATCCACACACTAAACATAAAACATAAAACTTCTTTGAAAAGTGACTTGGCCCCAGGTTACATCTTTTTTGACAGACCTAAATCAAATTCATGCCCATCTTATATACCCTTCATATCTTATTAACCATTTTGTATTTTCTATATAACTTCTCCCATCTTTTCACTCTCTTAATTATATTTTATTTATTTCATCTTATTTCAAAGTCATTATACTTATGTCTTTTGTCCGTTCTTTAGTAAACATCTATGTATCTCTTCCCTTTAACCAAAAAATTTCCCCTGTAATCGCTTTTGAAGTATGACGCCTTCTCCTAAAATAAAACTTAAAATAATACATAATTTCCACTCTAATTCTGCTTAGTACCTTCTACATATTAAATCTTAAAATGAAAGAATAACAAACTTATAGTATAATTAAATATATAATTTCTATTCTAATTCTAGTTCTAATAAGTACATTGTTTTAGAATAGAAAAAATAAAATACTAAAGTTATAATAATATTAAAACACTAACAAATTAAACTTTAACTAAGCATTAATTATTTAACAGATCTCCTAATATTTAATCAAATATCAACATCCATCATTATTAAACATTAATATTTCATTAAATATTCCAATAAACTGTTCCAAATACAAATACTACAATACTATCTTATGCACTCTTGCAGAATCTTCTTTAATTATAAGCTATCTATCATCCTTCATCTCTAAAGAAAAACTTTTTTAAAAAAATCTTGTCCTAACCCGTGGCTTTTTTTTTCTTTTTCCCTCCCTTTCTTCTCCAATCTGGTCTTTTTGCCCCCTCCTCTCCTCTCCCCTTTTTAAGTTTCCTCTCTGTTGTAATTCTATTTTCAGTTGCTTTCTAACATTGTACCTTCTTTTCATCCTATTTTTCTTTTTCTTGGTTGTTTTATTAAATCTTAAATTCTCCTTTTCCCTTCCTTCCTTCCCATTTTCTTTCTTAATCAAACTTTTTAGTCCATTAAAGATGGCTTCTTCCTTTTCTTCTTCTTCTTCTCCTTCTCCTTCCTCCAGTGTTTGCTGGTACGTAGAAACCGCCATTTCTAAAAAGTGGAAGGCAGCTCCCAAAGAATCCTTGCCACTTTGTTGTCTTTCTTTTAATTTTTCATATTCCATTTTCAGTTCATCAACCGGTGGTACCATTATAAGTTCTTTTTTTAAAACAACAACAACAACAACCCAGATGCTTTCAATCTTGAAGTAATTTCCAAATGTCAGAGTTATCAAACAATCCAAACAAGCAAAACTTTTTCCTCTTCTTCTCTTTACAGTTTTTTCTCCAGAGGCAAAATCCCAGATATATTTTAAAAGCCGTATTTCCATTAATTAATGGTCTTGAAATCTTCAAGGCGTCTCCTCCAGCAAAGTTTAGAAAAAAAATTTTTTTTTTTTTTAGTCCTCCCTTCCCACTTATAACAAAGAGCTTATTTTTACCTTTAGAGAGCAGGTTTTTCTGTGCTCCTTTGCTTTCTCCGTAGGGAGGTAGTGAGCTTTCCTTCAGCACTTTCGCCGATGTTACAAATTCTTTTGGAAACAAATGTATCAATCCAAAGTCAGGTTTCCAGGGTGTTTTAAAAGTAACATCATGTCCTGGTTTAGCCAAGAAAACTTCTCCTTCTAAGTCTTCCTCCTGCACAAACTTGTCCGGCTGAAGAATCCTTCATGGCTGCCGAGACAGCCGCTCATCCGTCTCGGGAAAAAGGAGTCTAGCCGGCTGGGGAGGGGGGGTGCGATGTCCCCAGACCCCTGCTCGGATCTCCTCTGTCTTCCGCTGCCCCTTCAGGGTAGCGACAACCCCCAAATCCAGTTGGATCGGGGGTACCTTGACGGCGAGCACAGCAGGGACCCGCAGAGAAGCGGATTCCTGCCGTCGACGAAGCCTTACAACCCGAATATATTGGTAGGCCGTTGCAATCAAAACCTACTCAAAAGAAACACTATAAAACAAACCCCAAATAGAAACAGAAAATACAAGAACACTAAAGTACAAAAGTAGTAAGAGAATCAAATGTGGCAATAACAAGTCAAATCAGGATCAAGCGCTCTGAAAAAGATCAGACTTTAGACCCTGGTAGAAAACCAACAGAAAAGGAGTCAGCTTGAGTTCTAAGAGGAGGCTTTTCCACACAATATTCCCTACTGTGGTAGAAAAGCAGCCTCAGCCATCTTGATTTATTTATTGCATTTATCTTTGTTGTTTTCCAGTGAATCACTCTGCTTGGTTCAGAGGCACCACGATGGAGAAGGTTCTCTTAATTGCACTTAAGAGGCAGGGAACAGGATGCCATGGGGCACAGTTTTATGCCTAACGTTATGCCTAAGGTGAGACTAGAACTTCCAGTCTCCCCAGGTTCTAGCCTGATTGTCTCAAGCACTACCCAAAACTAGTTCTCTGCCTTTCCAGTGTAAGGTACACATAACTTTCATGCCACAGCACCATAACATTCAAAGCAGGTTACCTGGTTCCACTTAGGAAGCAATTCGGTTAGTGTTGCTTGATAAACAGTTAATGTATTTTTTCTCTCCTACACAATGACATTTATCATAATAGGTTGGCATTAAATGGCCTGGGTATTATATAAGAATTTCTGAAACAATGAATTCCAAAGACGAAGTTGCAGTTTGCAACTTGTTTGCAGTGCCATTCCTTTAGGAATACTTTAGAAAGAAAGCTCAAGCAACTACTGGTAGAATTACATAAGCAACGGAAAGCCATCATAATGATCATGGTGAGCAATCAGGCTTGGTTGAAATGAAAATCCTCACTTGAAATGACTTTCTCCTAGTTTGCATTGTCAAGGTTGCTGCTTTATCAAATGATTTGGAGAATCCTTCCAAGTAAATGTGCAGTAAATGAAGAGGTCAAAGCTTAATATCAGGAGAATGTTTTTGTGTCTGATTTATACTGCAGATCAGCACATTTTTAATTCCTTCATATTATTACTTTAATTATGTTAGGCTACAATAATAATTGGGACTAGGAACTCTGTTGCTAAGTGATGCAATCATAAAGCATGATATGAAGCGACTGCATTATATAGCAACAATTCTGGCAATCCCAGTTGCTATTATGAAATGAGGACTGTGCAGGTCATTAAGCTAGGATCCCATGTCATCATCACAAGTTCCTGACGTTAATCATAGGAAGCTAGTAGGGAATGCCAGAAATAATGATTACATGACCAAGGGCCCTTTGATGACTAGAACTCCAAGGATCAGTCATAGGTCCCCTTCATTCAGCAGCATTGTGAGCACTTGCTGAATAAATGGTCATAAAACAAAGCCTACTTGTATATATTTCAAAATTATATACGTATTAGTGGATAACCCGCTGAGTCATTGTTTCAGAGAGATTTCTTTGCTAGGTACCTTCAACAATGGCAGAGTTTCTAATATAATGGAAAAGTTCTGCCTTGAAAGTAGCCCATGTTGAATTGTATAGCATAGTTAGACATAAGGAATTTTATGTTTATGACGTTTTGGATTGTGTCACAAAATATTTAATGATCATTTTTATGTCATAAAATGTTTTACAAAATTTGTCAAATTTCAGTTCCGTGGGAGTCATGGGTCCCGGATTTTGGATGCTTTTTGTAAGTTAGTCCATTTGAGCTACCTTGATTGAAGTTTTTGCCCTATTGTGCACCATTTTGCCCAAAGGTTAAGGTATCAGAGTACTAATATTATATAGATAGATTTATGAAATTAGTAATTATTAATCATAAAAGTTCTGTTGGAACAGATCTTGGAAATTCTCTAGGCCAGTGTTTTTTAAACATTTTAATACGTTAATTCATTAGAAGAACGGTTGGTGAGACCTCTTAGTTATATCATGATTTCATAACCTCTGTTAGCTCTTATACTTGATATATGACTTAATCAGTTGCTGTTTTTTTTATAGATGGAAATCTCCCCAGAAACCCTTGCTCGTTGTTACGAGGAGGACTTTAAACAAGATATGGCTGCCTTAAAGGTACAAATATTTAATTGATATGCTTAAATCTTGATTGTAAAACTTATTTTGTTGCAGAGCTGCTAGGACAGTGGTGGAAAACTCCCTTTGGCTCATGGGATGCCCTAGTTGTAATAATAGTTGTTGCACCCTCTTTATTTAGTTTTGTAACAACACTTTAAAACCTTTAAGAAAAATAATTCTGGGTGCAACAATAGATAGGCTGTGGCTGAGATAACTTCTGAGGACAAGGGCAAGCAGAGAAGTAAGTAGAATTGAGAAGAAAGACAATGTCTGCTGACACAAAGAAAGGAACATTTATGTTTGGGAAAACGGGGAAAGGCTGAAAGAGGGAGCAATGCCAGGAGACAGACAAAGGAAAGGAGGTTCAGCAGGTGCATAGATATAAAAGTTGGAGGGATAAGAAGAAGGTGAGATGAAAGAGTAGAAACAGTGGAGGGAAAATGAGGTGGAAATCATTGAATCATACTCTGCTCAGAACTGTCCCAGGCCTGGGAATCTGGAGCCTTTGCAACATTTAGATTGACAGTTACAAATTACATGTGCATTATTGTATCTTCACTTTTATGGTTTTAATGCTGTTTTAATTATTGTTAGGTGCCGAGAGTCATGAACTTGCAATTCTATCTTAAAAGGTTAAATCATGGCAACTGGACCAAAGTTTATTAAAACTGAGTCAGTGTGGCAAGAGTTGGTTCTTTCCAATGCCTGTCTGACTCTCTGCCTACCCAAATTTTCATTTTGACTGAAAAAGTTACTTGGATGAATAGCAAAACATCTCAGTTTTAATAAACTTTGGTTCAGTTGTCAAGATTTAACCTTTTAAGATAATTGATGTTCTCCCTTAGAGACAGTCCATTGCTCTTGTATCACTATAATCAGCTGTTATTAATCATCTTAATATATAGTTCTCTTTTTTTACATAGGTCCTTCCTCCCACAATTTACATGAGAGTAACTGAAAATGTTCCTCAGATCATTTCTTTTATACAGCAACTTATTAGTAATGGATATGGTTATGCAACTTCACAAGGTCAGACTTCCCAATCTTATGGTAGTCCTGTGGTGTGTTTGCAGTTCAGTTAGTATGTTGCTTTGGAATTGGCTGGGGCATTCTTGGCCCACCTGTATGGAGAAGATGAGTGTTAGTAACACTGTTGCCTTTGTGTATGAGTGCTACCTTTTTTATTGATGATTGTGACGCACGGCTTGTTGAAAGACGTTATCAAAGGATGAAGTGCAGGCTAACAGGCTACATTGCTAAGTTAGAGCTTAGATCCCTGCAGCCTTTCCTCTGGCTTCTCTACCACTTGTACATTTTCCCCCTCTTCTTTCTCTTGGCTGGGGGCTTACTATTTTACTGGCAAGGGACTTTGGAAATAATAGGGTATAGAAACATGAGCAAACCATTTTTAAGAAGCAAATTGACCTGACGCCAGATTTGTCATTGAACACAATACCAGATTCCAATTTTTGCTTGTAGAATATGCTTGCCTTCACTATTTATGGAGATTGAGAAATCTGCATCCTTGGCATGGTCTTTGTCTCAGTGTGTTTTTCCATTAATGTATTCTTGTCTCTTGGGTCTGCTATGAAATATCTCCTGCCTTGGTACTAGAATGTGGGCAGCATAGGCTACCTGCCATCATCTCTGGGGAACTACATATCCATCTCCAGGGAACAGCATACCTTGGACCAAAGGACCATTGCTTTGCTTGTTATGTATAATATGAATAGTTGCCTAAAAATAGAGGCATTGATTGATGATTCCCTTGAGTAGAATACCAATATTTCCCATCTTTATAATAAGATCAAATTGTTTATTTCCGACAGGTAATGTTTATTTTGATGTCCGTTCTAGGGGAGACAGATACGGAAAGCTAACAAATATTTATCCTGAGACCCAAGAGGAATTTGGTATGTTATTGACAGCTCCTGACCTTTGTACAAGTTTATTTATTTACTTACTATACATATTTTTTCACTAAGGTCCTGGGGAGTTTGCAAATGCCCTAAAATGATCTTAATATTAACCAGCCTAGTATATAAAGCAGTAACAGCAATATAGCAAAAATAGGAAAAAAGTGTTTCCTGTACTCTTTCCTAGAACTATAGTCTTGACCAGCTGTAGAATTATTTCCATAACGCAAGATTTCCCCACAAGTTAATCTTCATAGTTATCTTGGCAGATGCATGACTGAGGTCAGACTATGTTTCATATAGTTTGTTTAATGAGAATAATTTTTATTTCCGTGAACTCGTTGGATTCCATAAGAATTTTGGTAGTAAATAAACTGTACAAATAAAGTGAGTAGAAACAAATTGGAAACAAGATGAAAATTATAATCCAGCTTCATTATATTATATAATGTTCTATAGAAATGTCAGGAATTAGACAATCCGCTCCAAGTTACTTCCCCAGAACTGTTCAAATTTGTCTTGACAACTATACAAGACTTAAAGAAGGTGATAGGCAACCTTCTGGAGGCAAAGGGTTCCTCAGCATTGAGCCCATCATAGAGAAAGATGGGGTTTTTTGGTCAGTGATTTCTCTGAGAGACTGGACCCCAAGCATCTTTTCCTTGGAAGCATGCATGGGATAGGCAGATTTACAGGCAGTCTTTGCTGCTGTATGATACTTTCCTTTTTTAAAGGAAAGTAGTAATAATTCTATTAAAAATTACAGTAGTAATTCTATTAAAAATTACAACTACAATGATAAAAATCTCTCTCTATAAAAGCAAAATATCATTCACGCATCATCACAAAATCTCCAGAACTGTAAAGCCTACAAATTTGAAATTTGGCACATATATTCCTGTTGGCTTCTAAGTGCTCACTAAGAAAGGATTTTTCAAAATGACCATCAGAGCATTAGTATTTTGTATATTATTGTTAATACGCTCTGATGCTAAGGAGTTCTACTTCCCCTCCTCATCTGAAAAGAAATCTGTTCCAAATGCAAAACACAAGCAGAGGAGAGGAGTTTCAGTTTCAGAACACCAAGCAGCTTTAGTACAGAACAGTTGAGCAAAGCCACACCCAGACTTCGTGGTGTCTCTTTCTTGCTCACACAGCAAATACTGTTTCAGTTTCCAAACAGCCCTCAACTCTCTCATTGACTGGACGCTAGCCAGATGAATACAGATGGATGCTATCACCTTCTTTAAGCCTTGTAGGCAGAGACACATTTTTTCCCCTTATTTTTGTCCCAGAAATCTAAGCCCAATCACATCGTTTTGTTGCGAAGCACGGGTATAGAGCTAGTCTAATGTAAACTAAAAAATAAGGGGAAAAAAAGGTGCAGAAAAAAGACAAGAAAAAATAGAGAGAAAGCAAAAATGTAAAGGAAAAAGTAAAGACATTATCACAAGAACAGATAGTCCTCAACATTATCACAATTGAGCCCAAAAATTCTGTTGTTAAGTGAGTCATTTGTTAAATGAGTGTTGCTGTTTCACAAGCTTTCTTGCCACAGTTGTTAAGTGAATCACTGTAGTTGATAAAGCTACTTACCTGGTTGTTAAGTGAATCTGGCTACTCCATTGACTTTGCTTGTCAGAAGGTTGCAAAAATTGATCACATGACCCCAGGACACTGCAGTGGTCATAAATATGAACCGAACATCTGAATTTTGATTACATGATCATAGGCATGCTGCGAAGGCTGTAACTCTGAAAAATGGCCGTAAGTCACTTTTTTCAGTGCTGTTGTAACTTTGAATCATCACTAATGAACTGTTATAAGTTGAGGACTACCTGTATAAGCAATTTTAGTAATTTATCATCTTTTCCTAAAATACAGGTGATTGCTTCTTCCCATATCCCATCTCTTAACTATATACAGATCCTTAAAACCTCATCATTTCAATTTTTGCGAACAAAAGTCTATTAAGTGTTACTTTTAACAATCTTGATCTATAGTCCTTTCATATAGCATCCGAAACATGATTTGTTTTTATTTTGTCTTTGTTCCTTCTCACAAAATTCTTCAGAGCTTTAACAAGCCTTTTTGCAAATACAATATCAGAAAATTATCCAGGTCACTCTATTAGTTTGGCATTTGTACATCCCTTTAAATTGTTAAGACTTCAGTTGGTTTCTTTTGTATGTCCAGATACATTATACAGCGGTCCCAAAAACTTTCCAGCTTGTAATACTTTCTTTAATTATCCACTGCTGCATCAATATCTATTATTTTACATTTACTATGACTTGATGTTTTTAGCATTAAAGAATGCTGAAATCCCAACAATTTAAATGGGAAATTGGAAGACTCTCAAGAAAGATAAGGGTGTGCGTGCGCATTTAATCCTGCTCTCTTATACACAAATTTCATTCCAATGCACAATGCTAGCTACTGCTGATAATTCTAGCTAAGCTTAATAGAAATTGAAAGTTTAATGCATGAGTTAGCAGTAAGGTAACCTACACAGACAATAGGTGGAGTTCACGGATGTAGACTTTTTAAAATTGTGCACATGTAGTTCTCAACTTACAGCCACAATTGGGACCAAAGTTTCTGTTGTTAAGCGATTCAGTGCAGTTGTTAAAATGAATCACATTATTAATTGAATCTGGCTCCCTCGATTGACTTGGCTTGTTGGAAGCTGGCTGGAAAGGTTACAAACGATTGACCACATAACTCAGTGATGCTGCAGCCATCGTAAATACATGTCAGTCAAAATGCCTGAATTTGGATCACGTGACCATGAGGATGTTGTGAATCATAAGTGCGATGACTGGTCATATGTCTTTTTTTTTCCCCAGTGCCATTGTAACTTTGAACAGTCACTAAATGAATGGTTGTAAATTGAGAACTACCTGTATTTGGGATTCCTTCTGGTCATTCTAGCTAAATGAGGCCCATGACGTCTACACTACAAGTTCTTGATGGATTTCTTTGAAACATTGAATTCCATATTTTTTTTCTCTTTAATCAAGCCATCACTCTTTCTTACTGACAGAGTTTATTGATAAGCGTCACAAGAAGGATTTTGCTCTCTGGAAGGCAGCCAGACCTCATGAGATATGCTGGGATTCCCCCTGGGGGAAAGGAAGACCTGGCTGGCACATTGAATGCTCCACAATATCAAGGTCAGCTCTTTTTTATTTCCTATTCTTGCTTCTGTTCAATAACATATTAACCAGTGCTGGCAGAAACCCTACAGGGTCAGTGTGGGGTGTCAGTTATTTGTTTTATTTACTTACTTAAAACATGCAGCTGCTCATTTTATATCAAACTCTGGGTGGTTCCTAATCAGGAATTAAAACAATATATGAATAATAAAGCAACATAAAGTAATATTAATAACTATTAAAACCACAAAGATGTTTTTATTTGATAAATTCATAAGTTAATAGGATTAATTGCAGTTCGGGACTGTTCTAAGTGCACACTTGGAAGCAGACTCTTCTGAATGGCATGATGGCTAACTAATGCCAACAGCTTTTTGTCTCCTTTGCAGCTTGAATTCTAAACTAACTGCTGTGGTCCATAGCATTGTCATCCTGAATGTTGATTGATTGATTGTGACATATGTCTCTTGGGTTGAAGCCAAGCTTGTAGATGATCTGGGGGGACTGCAATAAAAGAATGGGAAGGCGTTGACAGACTTTTCTGTGGGTTATGAAAATGATTGTTGAGTAGAGTTTCAGTAAAGAATTTATTTTGTGTTTTATATGCCTTACGTCTTTGTACTGAACCGATCAAATTTGTTGAACGTGGTGAGGGAAAGCAGTTTAGAAATGTACTGGTTCCTCTCCCAGGTCAATTTCCTTGGGCCTGATGAAAGGAAATGCCTCAAATAAGACAGCTTTTAAAGGCAGAATTGTACATTTTGCAAATAGCTCTGTATCCCCTTTTGTCTAGGAAAATCCCTTGCAGCAATTATGTTTATAAGGACCAATGTGTTATTTGTCCTTCACAATGTAAAGAAGACATCAGAAAGTTTAGCTTTTCCAGGAACTGCTCAATTAAATTAATGGGAGGTAATGGATGGAGAGAAAATAGTTCCAATTCAGTTTAATATATAAGTAATATACAATCCATTAATATTCAGTATAATTAAATCTATATTGAAGTCTGTAAAGTTGAGGATGTTAATGTAAAAGTAATATTGATGTGAGCCAGATATTTCTTTACTGTATCAAACATTTTAGCACAGTCTACGCCTTTAAGAGATAATCTAGCATTTCCTTTTGACAATTTGAATACTAAGAGCGAGGCTACATTTAGTGGCACATTTGAATAAAGCACAAACATGTAAAAAATCAGATCTATTACAGTTTGGACATATTGCAGCATCCAAGCAAATGGCTTAAAGAAAGTCCCTTGAAAGTTGTGAATAATAAATTCCCAGGTTGGCTCCCAATTTTCTATTGATTTGAAGCAGTAGTTTAGATACCATTTTTATTACATTATTAACATTTCTTTAAATCTAATGATTGTTTATTTATTTTAATTATTACTTTAATAGTCTAGTGTTTGGGGGACATTTGGATATCCATACTGGTGGTATAGATCTGGCATTTCCTCATCATGAAAATGAAATTGCTCAATGTGAAGCTTATCATCAGTGTGAACAATGGGGAAATTATTTTCTACATTCTGGTAAGTTCTAGTTTAACTAAACTTAATTTTTTTATTCCTTTTATTTAAATATCAGAATTCAGGACATTACATAGCTGTGAAGGACAGTGAACTTTGAAGAACACATTAAATAAATCAAGATATACAGTGACTATCATAAAGTGTGCTTATTTCATGGCCTACTACAAGATGTTTCCTTGTTGAAACTATTGGGGTTGCTTTTATCTCGTGCTGTTCTACCATATAGGGCCGTGATGGCGAACCTATGGCACACGTGCCACAAGTGGCACACAGAGCCATTTGTGCTGGCACCTGAACCTCAGGCAAACCTACCTCACGCATGTGTGCACCTCACAGCTGGTTTTTTTTTAGGTTGGTTTGAGGCCTTTTTTGGCCTCCCAGAGGCTTGGAAAGAGCCTCTGCGAGGCTTTTCAGACCGAGTTATAAGCCCACATATCGGAAGTGACGAAACAGACCTATAATTCAGCCTGAATAGCCTTGCAGAGGCTTTTTCCAAGCCTCTGTTAGGCCGAAAAAGGCTTCAAACTAGCCGAAAAATGAGCTGTGAGACTCAGTGCAGGTAAGGGGGTGGCGGGAGAGGGGGATTGCACACGCATGTGCAGGGGGCGGGAGGAGGGGGGCACGCATTGCATTCTGGGTGCTGGCACGCAAGTGCATGTGTGCTGGTGTGTGCACAATTTTTGGCACAGGAGCCCAAAAATGTTAGCAACCACTGATACAGGGTATAGGTTTAGGCAGATTTTATAGCATGAGCCACTTCAACAGCATGTAGTAGCTCTAGCTGACTTTCCACAGATGAACAGTGCAGGGCTCATCTATCCATCTGGATGGTTACATAAGAATTTAAGACAAAAGTTTACTTGGATGCTGATTTCCAGAACTAATGGAAATTCATAAAAGTTGACTTTGCTGTCCCCTTTCCTTCTGAACATATTTCAAGACTTGTGGCATTTGGAGATTCTCTTAAAAACATCATGTAAGGATAAAGAGCTATTCAATCAGAGCAGTAGCACTTTGCTAGAATGGAATTTTGTTACACAAGATACTTCTGCCCAATTTTAGATCTTACTATTACACCCTCTTGTATTGCTGGCCACTTTGCTCAAGAGGAACTGTAAAATTCCTTGGAATCACTAAGTTAATAGGAACTTACATTATGATGATGGATATTAGAAAATGAGATGGCCGGTACCTAAATTCAATAAATAAATAATATTGAGATTCAAGCCATTATATTCTTGGAAATATTTACATAGAACTACTACAAGACATATTTTGAGTTCTGAGGAGAGAAGGAAGGAAGGAAAGAGGGAAGGAAGGAAGGAAGGAAGGAAGGAAGGAAGGAAGGAAGGAAGGACTTATTTCTGAAAAAAATGGTAATATTTCTGCAAATATTTTCATTGTGTTTTTGTCCTCCAGAAACATAGTTTCTTGCCGTTAAATGATGAACTCGTATCTCGTATCTGAGTCCCAGAAAATAAAAATGGTACTTGCCTTTTGCATTTTGGAGGAGGAAAATACAAAAGTAAAATTGAATAATAGGAAACACCTTGGGGAGATAGGGGTAACAATTTCATTCCTTTGTCCTTGAGGGAGATGGGTTTTTGCAATAGGCTACAATCTCTTTGATAGCCATTTTATGAATAGAACACCCAGCTATGGCAGCCATTTTGTGAGCTTCCATTATAGTATTTTCCAAAATATTGAATGTAACTGTGGGCCCCAAATCTTTGCATACCCAGATTTGTAGATGAAAATTGGTTATCTTTAAATATATACACACACACACACACACACACACATATGAAAATACAGCTATTCAGGGTGATTCTTTTTAATATTTGTTTAATTTAAAATTTCAAATGTACCATATTTTTCACTTCATAAGATGCATACACCCCTCCCCCCAAAGTGATGGAAATGTCTGTGTGTCGGTCCTTTGGTGAATAGTAACTGGGTTGTGACGGCAGGATCCTTTTACAGTACTGAACCCTGCCTCTTCTATTCTTGTCCTTGCCCTTGCCCGCCTCTTCTGTCTCTTTTCCATAGTGCAGGAGTCAATAGGCAGAGCTGGCACATGAGAGGACACCTATCTGTGTTCCTCTCAGGCTCCACCTGATTATTATTTTTTCTTGTTTTCCTCCTCTAGGTGCATCTTATGGTCAGGTGTGTCTTATAGTGTGAAAAATACGGAATTGCTTTTGCAACAGTCCAAATGTCTAGGGCAGTTGATGTAATTTGATCACTTAATGACATCACAACACAAGTGACATATATAACAGACATTAATTCTTGAATGGCCAATTTCCCTCAAGTCTTTTAAAGTGTTTTGAGTTTTTCAGCATGTAGTTCTTACACATTATTTTACTGTTCTTATTGATGGTTTAGGAAACAACAGAGTTTTTAGTGTTACAATTGATAAAAGATTCAGAATTTTACAAGGGAAACAGATTGGATGTTGATTTAAATTGATATAGTAATTTTTAAATATTTAATGTCTTGAATCTAATATGTATATCTTAATGTATGTTTGCCACCCTGAGTTATTTATAAAAAATACTAAAGACTGGAATGAAAATAAACATTACCAGGATAGAAGCTGCTATATTCATTACATTGGATGGTTTTAAAAGTTTCTACAAAGTTTCTATTACTTGGTGTGAATTAATAATTGGCTATAATTATTAGTTTGAGAAAATAAATGGTCATTGTTCTGTAACAGAATATAGAATTAAACTTAATAATAATAGCTTTTAGCTTTTCTTGCAGTATTTATGAAATGTACTGATGGATGTTGGAATCCAGCAATACTGAAACAGCTGTAAGTTCTTGAACTACAGCCTGTAAAAGAAATTTGAGTTGGTTTCTATCTCAGGAAGTATGTTATTTTTTCCCAAAAGAGTGGACTAAATGATATACAAAAGGTTTCATGGGATGTTATCTTAAGGAGTAATTTTTTGCCATTAAATATATCCTGTGATTAATTAATTGATAGAAAATGAGAAGTTTTCTCTATTTGACAGTATTTAATTACTTAAATTTTATCATAAAACACATTCCTATCAATTACCAAAAATCAGTTTTTATATATGTAAGGTTTAGAATTCTTCATAGTATTTATTGGTACATAAAAACAATGGATACATATTTAAATATGAGTGTTGAAACAGTTTCATTATTTGTTTTCCTATCTCCTATTAAGAAAAATAATTTTCTTTTGTCTTTTGTAATTCTGGAGCAGTTTTTGTTTTTAAAACAAAGCAGCAACTTTCTTTTTCATTCCAGGACATCTGCATATTAGAGGAAGCAAAAAAATGTCCAAATCATTAAAAAACTACATTACAATTAAGGTACTGTAATCTTACCAGACTATTACTTAATAGTGTTTTTCTGGGCAAAACTGAATGTGCAAGGATTTGGACTGTGTAGAAGGTGGATGGGAATTGGCTTATAGAGGCTAAGTGTGAAGAGTTTGAACACATGAACGTTGGGCTCTCTTCAAATTTGGTGTGCATCTAAGACAAATGTATATAAAGACAGAGTAATAAAAGCTTCCAGTTTCTATTATTTGAAGTTGGGCGGAACCCTTAAAAATGAACAGTACAGTCCTGTGTATTATTACGCAGGATTTACTCTTTGGAGGCCACTGGGACAAAGAGTCAAATATTCAATTTTTTAAAAAAGCATCGCTGTGTTTGCTGTAACTGTATGTCCTCTTTCTTGCAAATTCAAGATACAAAAGCATGCCACAGTATCTGCAACTCTTTGCAGTTTTCTGCCTTCTACATCTCTTACTTGCGTTACTATCCATCTCTTGTTCCTCTTATCAGAGAATAAGCTCTGTTCCCTGTTTGACTCTCTGAGCGATCCTACCAGAAACAATATATAAAACAGCACTGGTCAGCTGACTTGCCACTAAATGGTGCTGGCCCTTTTCACTGAGGAAATCGAATCTCTTTCACTTTGGACAATAATAGATTGAAATTAATTACTGTATGCCAATATGGTACATATTTTCAGTTTTCTTTATCCTAAGGTTGCTGAATTTTAGTTTTAATGTATTTTACATTTCTAAAATGTTAATATTTCTGAAAAGACGAGTGGGAATGGAAAAGAACATTGCTAGTTACCCAGGACAGAGTCATGATGAGCTTTTGCTGTCTTGCATTTCCATATCTCTGTACCCATAAGAAGTAGAGCTATGCTTTGTTTTCAGAAAAAGCCCCAAATGCTTTGTCAGATTTCATGATTTGGGGTTTAACGATGATTGTAGAAATGGAAGAGCATCTTTAAAAAGGAAAAAGAGTCGTGGAGGCAAAAGTTTTCCAGCTGAGTACCAGAAACCTTTCCTGGGGTTAGAAACTGTGTGTGTATGCATTATTTACAGTGTGAGATGGTATACATTCATTCTTGCAGTGCACCTAGATCTCAGTGTGCTTGTATTTCTCTCTCTCTCTCTCTCCGTGTGCGTGTGCGTGTATGTATTATATATATGAATTATATATATAGCATTATTTATATGAAAAAATAATCAGTGTTGCTAACTGGTCTGGGCAGATTTGTACCAGTTCAAAACCTGAATAATAATTAGATCTAAGCAAATATTGGCATGTCTGGATGAACATGAAGTTGACAATGTGCTACATTTTAATTTAGAGGTTAAGATATGATGGAAAGCATTTGAATTCTGAAATGGGATCCATCATCCATGCCTTGCCAAACTCTTCATGATCCAACTCTGTTAGCAGAATCAGGAATGAGTCTCTTTCCTCTCTTTTTTTGTTTGTTTCCTTAGGATTTTCTAAAAGAATTTTCATCCGATCAATTCAGAATGTTTTGTTTGCGGACCAAATACAGCTCAGGTAAGAACATTTCTTGGACTAAAGATAGCTTTACAAGATATATATTGTTAATGAATTAGATGCTTACTTTGTGTGCATATCTCTGAAATAACTACTTTTGTTTTAAAATGTTTTCGGGGGAGAGTTTTAAATTTTCAAGTCATGTTATTTCATTCTTAATTTCAGCTAAATTTTAAAATCTTTTTCCAGCTGAAGAGAAAGGCTAGGTTCTATTTTCATAGTGAAATTGATAGAGTTTTGACTGATGCAGGAGTATTTAGTGACGTCTTTGATGAAGTTGTGGTTTAAATCCATGTTCTGTTTACAGTTCATACTATGACCCATTTAATTTCATTGGCAGATTTCAATAATAAAATACATTTTCAGTACCTTGAAAAGACCTGCATATCATAGAGTTGTTGTAGGGAAAATTGCAAGAAGAAATTCACTTAGAGCAGGAGTCCCCAATCCCTGGCCCAGAGCCAGGCCATGAAAGTGGTGGGTGGGCGCGCAACTGCATTTGTGAAAGTGGTGTGCATGTGTAAAACCATCCCCTCCCCTGCTGTTTGTGCTGGTCCACCCAGCTAGAAAGATTGGGGATCGCTGACCAGAGATGGTATTCAGCAGGTTCTGACCAGTTCTGGAGAACCAGTTGCAGAAATATTGAGTAGTTCAGAGAACCGGCAAATACCACCTCTGACTGGCCCCCGCCCCCATCTATTCTCTGCCTCTTGAGTCCCAGCTGATCGGCTGGGTCTTCTTTTGTTACCCTGCACAGGAAAATGGAGCTGGAAAGCAGTTTAGTGGGGTGTGGAGGGAATAGGATTTTGCAGTAACCTTCCCCCAGGAGTTGGGGTAGGAATGGAAATTTTACAGTATCTTTCCCTTGCCACACCCACCAAGCCACAGAACTAGTAGTAAATTTTTTTGAATCCCACCTTTGTTGCTGACTTAGAGGAAAAGCAGGACATACAGTAAATCTGTTAGATAAAAGGATTCTTTTATTATTTAACAGCAAGACTACAATATCACATTGATTGGTTATTTACTAAAATCCGAACTGGAACATCAACGACATTGCTGCTTTTATTTGTAATAGATGCACATGGAAAGGCACATAAAAATATCTGATTGTATATTTGAAATGCATATCAAACATATCTCCATCTGTGTGCTTTGATCTAAAGCAAAGACATAACAAGCAAATCATGCCAAGTCTGAGGGATGAGAACAAAGCAAAGTTTTCCAAGAATTTCTGCATGAAGGCTTTGTAAAATCTGTCAAAATATGGTCTATCTATGATGGCCCTGAAGCATTATTCCTTCTCCTTTGATCTAATATCAGCACAAAAATCCATTTGTATCTGAAAAAGATGCCCCCCACCATTATTATATGTGTTCTGTCTCTGCCACCTAATCACTATGTCTGCTTACCCTATCTGCCTAATAACCTTGCAGGCATTCACACAGCCTTTTTCTCTTGCTTGCTTGCTCAATTTCTGCTTTATTGCTATACACAATCAGGCTTTCCCACTCAGACAAGCCATCCTTCTGGGTATTAACAATAAGGCTGCCTAACACTTCTGGTCAGTCAACCTTACGTCACATACCTTGGTTCCCCCAAAGCCAGTAATCCTCTTATTATAACATCATAATGGTAAGCGAATCAGTATCTGTAGAGAATAAGCAAGTTGAAGTTGATGGAAATACTTAAGAAGGGTGACCTAGGCAAAAGAGGCTAAAGGATATTCAGGTCTAGAAAGCAAGATAACATTTAGAAGTAGCTAGAGAGATACCTTCCTAATTCATTAGGTTATAAAAAGGAGGTGAGGGGTTGAGCACAATTGGACTTGTAGAATTCTATTATTATAGCCAGTCTCAATAAAGTATGGTTTTAATCTTCCTATGGAGTTAATTTTCTGCTTCGGTCTATTTTGGGAGCTGATAGTTCCTTTATTTCTCAATCACATGGTCATTAGGAATGTGGAGACTTTTCTGATTCGATCCATGGCATTAGAAATAATACATTTTGTTTGATGGGGCAAATACATTTTCAGTGATTAATTGCTGCTTTGGGACACTTCCTACTCCCCAGGTTCAGCAGATCAGATTTTAGATGAAACCATTTCAAACACTAAAAAAGAAGAAGAAAATGTGGGATTCTCTTCCTATTTTTTGAAAAGCAGTCTTGCCTACACAAGTGAATAGCTTTAAAAACTGTTTTAGAACAAGATGATTATTAGTTCCAGATTCCCCCAGTGACTTCCTCCTGAAATTTTCCATTGTCTTTAAATAGGTCTGGTAGAGTTACAAGGAAGGTAATAGAAAGATTGAAGAAATTCCTTCAAAAACTATTAATTTGTTGGCTAATCTAGTTAATCCTGTTCGATTTATTAGTGGACAGTAATAAAGATTCCTTCATGCATTCACGCTCTCATTTGCGCCTAAGCAATAAATCTATATTTTAGTCAAAGCTATTAAATGCTGTGAAACATCTACATCTTTGAAATTGGACTCAGTAGCGTTACAGTACCTTTCCTTTGAGCCTACCTTGGAAGATGAGGAGGACCATAAAATCCATTTTATTGCACAACTTGTTTCCATTTATTTATGGAAATTGGGTGACACTAAAATAGATGAAGAAACAAGGGACATTTAAAAATATTTTCTTTTAGTGCTACTTAGAGCAATCTGTCTGCTAATAAGTGACCAGAGCAATAATTTGCAACATCTGGACTGTTAATTCTTTTATTACTACTTCGCCCTCGTATTACAGTATGTACCTTGAACAATTTCCAAAGATAGAAATCGAATGATAACAGAGTATTACTTGTTTTGATATCTTGTTTATGTATTGTATCTCTTTGAAGCATTTATGTTTGTTTGTTGTCCCAAATATTATTAATGATGCTGCTATTTTTTCAAGTTTAGTTCTGGTGTTCTATAGAACGAATTCTACCAAAAATGGAATTAATGGGGAGATATATATAACAACAAAAGATCTAATTTCTTTGACAGAATAAGATATTGCTCTAATTTGCTTTTATAATTTTCGATATAAGCAAGAAATCCCATAGTGAGACATTTTGGACAGGGGAGAGGCAGTGAAAGCACAGTATTGTTTTGTTCAATTTTAAAGTATGCTGTTCTATTCTTTGATATTGCAAAACTGTTTATATTAATCCATATAATTAAATTTATTTTCTTAGGAGTGGAATATAGTAATGATACCATGAATGATGCAAAGAACATTCTTCACACAATACATTCTTTTATAAGTAGTGCCAATGCCTACATGAAAGGACAGTTTGACTGTGATGCCATTAGGGAAGATGAACTGTGGGAGAAGTAAGTGCTGTATTCTCCTTTATAATTTGCATTTGTGATTTGCCTGTTGCCTTATGGAGAAGAACAACATGGTAGAGATCTGAAGAGAAACTGCTTCAAGCAGTAGGCATAATTTTTTAAGACATTCCTTTGCAATTAACTTCTGCATGTAAATCTAATATATAAGGGTGACAATTTAATATGAGTTGGTTGTCTACTTGTTGGGTGCCATAGACTGCAAGTGGGAAAGTAATGGAGTATATTTTTAGTTCATTTTCCTGTGTGTTCTTTTCTGAAGGCTGAACTTGTGAATTTTTTGTGCAATGCCACGGGTAGCCAAATATTAAAAATAAATTAATGGCAAATTTTAGTAAATCTCATGTGAAAGCATGGACAACTTGCATGATTCAGCCACTTCATTTTTTAAAAAATAAAGTGCCACCTAGTGGTGGCTTGAGTAACTCAATGCCTACAAGTGCCAGGTTCTTAACCCTCTACTTGTGTACGTTAACAATTCCAAAGTTACTTTGTCTAGACCTAAAATATGGGTGATGAAATACCTTTTGTTTTGTGTACGAATAAACAGAACAAGCAATTCTTCACTTTTATTTATTTTTTAAGTAGGACACTATCCTGAGAGAATTGGTGTATTGCTGAACTGCACCTTTTAGCATTCTTAGCCAGGGTGCATTTCCATACATCATAATACAGACACACACAATACACATGCATGCCTAGAATATGTCAGGGATAATTGTAGAAAATGCCTATGGTTCCCATATAAAGCAGCTTTCAGTTTGACATCTGATTGAAGTATTTTTATTTGCTGATTGCCTTATAGTCATGAGGCAAAGTTTGGATTCTGGTATCTTATGTTCTCCATTTTTCTTCAAGACTAGCTCTTACTAAGACAACAGTAGAGGCAGCATGTGCAGATGACTTCGACACTCCCAGGGCTATTCGTGCAATTTTGGACCTCATTCACTATGGCAACAGACAGCTTAAAACCATCACTAAGGTAACCCATTAGGACACAAAGATCAGAAAGCGACAGTTGTCTAATTCTATACTGACTGAAATCAGCGTGTTATTATTTTTAGAATAAGCAATCAGGAAAAAAAATAACAACATACTTCATTCCTATAGCAGGCTTTATCCATACTGCATTTGCAAAAAGTCAAAAATGAATGTGTTATGCTTTAAATTGCTCAAATTTTATTTTTGGTCATATTTTTTATACTGGATTTGTAGCAGCTTGTGAAGGATGCCTTTTTCTTTGCCAATCATTGGATTTTCTTATTTCTCATTCTGGAGAGGCCTTCCCTATCACCGTTCCTCAAATGGTGGTTGATTGTGAAGGGTTTTAAAAAAAGCTTCCCCTGCATTTGTTGTACGGTTTTGTAAAACAGAAATCACGAATTTTTTCCACTCATTGACCTCTTTGTGAAATTTCAGATTATTAATTGACACCCAAACATTTATTATATGAAAGCTATTTAAGAAAGATTTCAGCTAATCATATTGTGAATAATATTAATAAAGTTAGAGAGCTGTGCTGGTGGTAGTGTATTCTACTGGAAGGGTCACTCATGCGAGATAGGTCTTTGCGGAATTGCCAAACTGATATATCTTTCAGTTGATTTAATATGGTGATAAACAGAAGAAGAATCCTGTAAAAAATTGTAAAACTGGAAGACCCCAAAACAATAGAACAGTGGAAAAGCCTCAGATAACAATTGTAAATATAAAGAAAAAAATGATATGAACTGCAGAAATTATAATTTAAATGCAAGAATAGTCAGTATGAGGCAGAACTGAAACAACCTATGAACTAAAACACACACACACACACACACACACAAAAATAATTTTTTTTTAATTATGGCATATGCAGAATTACTAGTAGAAAGACAAAGACTGCCAGTATTTAAATTTGTGCCCCCAAAGTCTTGTCACCAACAATGCAGAATGTGAATTTGCAAGGGTTAAAATAACTATCAAAACAGTTTGCCTACAATACAGCAATGGTGATTACAGAAGAACTGAGTATTAACATTAAAAAACCAAAAGCTAAATTATATTCAATTCCAAAGTGGAAGATCAGACTGGAGGCACAGATGAAGAAATTAAGATCAGATGCAAGTAATTTAAAAAACATGAAAGAACACAAATTGAAAATTGTAAGAATCCAGACAAGCCTAATTAAAAAATACTGGCTTAGCACCAGAAAAATTGAAGGAAGTTTGAAAAACATAATGCAATAAGCAACATCAGTAGCTGGGGAAATAGAATGCTATGAGGCATAAATCATCCAGTTTAAGGTGGTTGGAAATGAAAAATATGGGCTTATTAAGTTGAGAAGATTTTGGAAAATGAACAGGTTAAGATTTATGGGACAGGCATCCTGTTCATAATATCATCTGTTCAGCATATAATAATTATTGAAATGAAGAAAATCTGATTCGTTGAAGTTGCTATTCTTAATGCTACAATTGAGGAAAAACAGTTGGAAAAAATTGGCGCTAGTAGATTAAAATTGAACATTTATAGAAAAAGAAATCCACTGTTATACCAATCATGATTGGACCCAACTGAGTGATATCTAAGTGGTTTCCTTGACATCTGGACCCCAATTTTACAAAAACCACCCTGCTTGGAACTGTCTATATTCTTAGATGTTAACCTAATAATTATTAGCTCCTTGGTTAGTATTTGAATTATTATGCTTCCACCAGTCTTAGACTGTTAATCTAACTGTAGATTATCCACACATAATAATATTGACCTTTTGGGATAGTCCCATCAATCTCTGGAGGTTGCTATTGACCATTTTGGGAAACCCTGCAGTAAACTGACTGGATTGTTTTCACTGATTTGGAGTCATGGTTTGTTTTAAAGACTGTTGAAGATGTTGAATCCTGTCACCTCTTGTCTACCTAACTTCCATTCCATTGTTTGTCTTTAACACACACATACTTCCTCTTGAAGAGAGTTGTTTTTGTTTCTTTTCTCCATTCCCACGTCTGTGACTTTTTATCCCTGGTCCATAATGGATTATATCATCAGGCTACTAAGTTTTACAGCCACAGTACTTTTGATAACAAAGGCAGTAGAACTTGTTTCCTTTTGAATGATAGTTTGGCAAGTCATTTTAGTGATGAAGGACATATAGGAGAAGAGATGAAATAAGGTGCTCTCGCTAGGACTGTGCAAAAGTAATTGGAAAGGTACTTCTCAACCTACTCCTTGAAGTATCAAGTTTACTTAACCTTCCTGAGATATTTTTTTCTATATGTGTATATTTTCTCCCTCTCAGTTTAATAAGAAAGTGAGTATCTATGCTTTTTTCACAATTTCTGGATAATAAAAGTACTAGGTCTGTGATGGTGAACCTATGGAATGCGTCCCGGAAGTGGCACACGGAGCCATTTCTGCCAGCACGCGAGCCATCGCCCCAGATCAGGTCCACTGCGCATGCACGCACACCTCCTGCCAGCCAGCTGATTGTCAGGTATCTGCTGCGCATGGGCGGGGGGTGCACGGAAGGCACATGCGCAGAGGCATGTGGGAGGTGGTGCGTGCATGTGCAGGGGATGGGGCGATCACACGCGCATTGCATTATGGGTGCAGGCACGTGTGAACATGCACACTTTAGGCACGCGAGGACGAAAAGGTTAGTCATCACTGTACTAGGTGGATATGTCTGGCATGCCCTGTGGGCATATAAAAAATATGCCCTCTTTCCTTATTTCTGTTCACTCTGCAGTTCTGTTTGTCATTTCCTGCACAATACAGATAGTCCTCGACTTACAACAGTTCACTTAGTGATCAGTTACAATGCCACTGAAAAAAGTAACTTTACCAACATTTTTCGTACTTATGACCGTTGTAGCATCCCCATGGTCACGTGATTAAAATTCAGACACTTGGGAACTGACTCACATTTATGACTGTTGCAGTGTCCTAGGGTCATGCAATCACCTCTTGCGACCTTCTGACAAGCAACGTCCATGGGGAAGCCAGATTCACTTAACATCCATGTTACTAACTTAACAACTGCAATGATTCACTTAAACAAGAATGGTCATAAAATGGGGCAAAATTCACTTGACAGATGTTTCACTTACCAACAAAAATTTTAGGCTCAATTGTGATTGTAAGACGAGGACTACCTGTAGTTAGGTATTTTTAAACATGGGTTTTAAGAGAATTGCTTTTATGCATCTCATGTTGTCCCATCTTCCTTAGAATTATAGCTTCCCTTGCTACCATTCAGAATTTTCCATTCTTGGATAAAGTAGCAAAGGTTTAAGATAACGCAATTTCCTGCAAAGTTGCTTTCCAGGATGGTTGGGAAATGTTTCATTTACATCTTGAGGTCATGTGCTGAAGCCTTAGTCATCAAAGTGACTGGATCCAGTTATTCCAGCTTTTTCTTTGTATCTATTTTGAAATCAGGAAACAAGATCCCCTAGAAGTGCTATTGTCTTTGGGGCCATAGTCTCCTACATGATGGAATTTTTTAACGCAGTTGGAATCACCTTTGCTGAAAGTCAGGTAAGAGTCTGCTATAAAAGAGAGTTAATTAATTAATACCTTAACTATAGGCTCATCCCCCCAGCATATAGCCAAATGTTTGTCAGGGCTTATGGGCTGTGTGAAAACAATTTTCAACAACCAACTTACAACAGTTCGTTTGTGACTGTTCGAAGTTACGATGGCACTGGAGACTTATGACCATTTTTCACCCAACCGTTGTAAGCATCTCCATGATTATGTCATCAAAACTCAGATGCTTAGCAACTGTCTCATATTTATGACAGTTGCAGTGTACTGGAGTCACTTTTTGCAAACTTTTGACAAGTGAAGTCAGTGGGGATGCCAGATTCACTTAACAACCATGTTGCCAATTTAACACTGCAGTGAAACAGTTGTGGCAAGTAATATGACAAAATTCACTCGACTCGCTTAGCCACAGAAATGTTGGGTTCAATTGTGCTTGTAAGTCAAGGACTACCTGTATATGGTTTCCATTGTTAAGAATTTTATGTATTTAAACGTACAATGCTGCGACCACTCTGGGCCATCTCCTTCTGAGCAGCAGCAGTTATAGCAGACTTTAAAAAATGGAACATGTTTTCCTGCTCTCAGTGGAACCAAATTTTCAGCATAGGACTTTGGCATGTTTCCCACCACTCTGTATTCCACCAGGAAGAATGCAGTTCTGTAATAACCTCTTCACTTGAGCTCAAGTGCTGTACTGTTTGCTACCTCTGAACTGTTTTCTTTGATGGGATTTTATTAAGTTTGAACTTGGTCTTAATTTAAATTTGGGGAAATACTTTGAGATTCAACACTTTTTCCTATGTGAATGGGACAACTCTCTGCAGGACAGCTTGCCACGGACAACTCACTGCAGTACAATTTAGCAATTGTATTTAATTATTATTTAAAATAAATTTAATTTTTTTTTTGCCATTCACATTTCTTTCTGTCCCTCTTTTTGCATCCTTTTTTAATGATTCTTTGCCACCATCTTGTTCTGACCAAGGCTTCCTAGACTGTAATTACGCACATACCTATTTTAAAAACAAGTCTTATTTTATTGCAACGCTGGGAATTGTTTTCATTCCCAGATGGTAATTAATCTCAAACAATCTCTCAAGATAAGCACTCACCTTTCTTTTCTGTGAAGTGTTGCCAATAACAGAAGTATCAAATGAACGAGAGAAAAAACCATCCGAAGTACAAAGAGCTTCAAGAATGAATCTGAACCAAACGAACGACTTTGCTTCCTGAAAAGGTTTCTTTACCTTTGCCTGTCCTTTTTATCATATGGGAGGGGCAATCACCTCCCAGCCTTACTCCCGAGTCACCCCTTTTGTTTCAGCTGCTCTTGCCTTCTAGCAGCTCTGCGCGCGCACACACTGGGAACAGGCTCCCCTGGATCCTCTGCCTCTGCTGCCAGACTCTGGCGGCTCCAGAGGCAGCACCCCACTCCCAGATGGTCCTGGCCCCATCTCTGATCAGACGCAGGACCCTCATCCAAATCCTCTCCAGACTTCCGGACTGATCCCCTTTCTTTCCCACTGTCTAATTCTGCTGCTGTCTACAGAGGCTGCCGGCGAACCACAACATATCTCTTCGATATTAGCACAACTCTTTTCCTGCAGCGAGTTGTCCTGCAGTGAATTGGCTGCAGCCAATTGGCCATAGTGAGTTGGCCGCAGCAAATTATCATAGACCTCTTTCCTGTTGCATCATTGAAGCTATAATTGACTTTTATTGGCACATATATATATATATATATATATATATATATATGTTATTGGTCTTGATTTTAACTTTACCCTTATTACTGCTTTCATTTTACATTTTGTTCCTCCAAAGGCACCCAGAATTCATGTACAATAACAGTGAAAACCAATCTTTAATGAAAACAACCTTGATAATGATTTATAGGTTCTCCCTGAACACAAGCATTCAGCTTTGCTCTCCAGTGTGATAGATGAACTAGTGAGCTTCCGGATCAAAGTGCGCAGTTTTGCTCTTGCTACCCCTGAGGCTGAAGAAAGTCCATCTCCCCAAAATGCTGATCTCTTGGAGGAAGTAAAACAGCAACAGAAAGAGGAAAGGCGGCAACAGTTGCAGGAGAGAATGCCCCTTCTGCTAGCATGTGACCGCCTTCGCCAAGACTTGGCCTTATATGGCATCAACATAAAGGTTTGTCTCTGCATTTTCCAGAATCATTTTTATTTTACTGACTGCGTAGGCAAGCCGAGGAATAAGCTCCAGCTGTACTTTTCCTTCACAACAGGCAGTGTCCTTTTTTCTGCTCCATACTGTAATGAGAAATCTTAAGGGTAGGTCTGACCTGAATCCCTATGTTTGATTGAAGAATGTCGTATCTCATTAATGCTGGGCAAGCTGTTTTTGCAGATGTTCTACCTGGGAACAACATGGTTGAGATTAAAGAGGCTCCATTGTTTTGAAGTGTCACTGGGAAATTTTAAATACTTACGTAGTCCTGTAATTGCACAGAAAGAGAGGGCATAGGGTTCCACAAATTTTACTTGTTCAAGCAGCTTTTGCTTTTCTTTATCTGCCTAGAGACCAGAATGAGTGGCCGGGAGTCCCCCAGGCCACCAGATTTTTTAAAATAGAGGAATAAGCACTTCCGAAAAATAAGGAGTGCTTAATTCAGTCACATCATATACTTATTTATTCAATTTCTGTTAAGGAAGAAAGCCAAGCTATAAGATGAACATTAAGCAGTACATACTGTACAACATGGTCATCTTTGGTACAAATAAAGATAACTGATTTCGAACTTATTCCGGTGAAACATATAATCAGTGTTGAGATTGCATTCCAGGAACTATTTAGCATATCAATTATTGGGAGTTGTTTTGCTGGAGCCCATAATGTTAAACTGAAAGCACAGGGAAAGCAGAAAATTTGTAGGTAGGGGCAGATAGGGTGTTTCTGGGGAAAAATTTAGCCCATCACTTAAGTTTATTAAGCTATGGAAAGCTTAAATTATGAAATAAGGTTTACATGAAGTCTAAAATGTTATCAGTAAAATATTACGTTCAAGACAGAAAATACCATTCACAGAAAAGAAGATAAAGGATCCAACATAGTGCAGTCTAATAGTTTTTTTTTTTCAAATAGCATTGTCAATAAGAAATCAAGTGTTCTGAATTTGTACTTTTAAAACTAACTGCTAACTTTACTTTTTTCATAAAGTAAACTTCAGTCAATAATTCCCTGAACTAACATTGAGTCTTGTGGATCAGTGCCTTAAATACATAATTACACAAGTGGAAAAATGCAATTGTTTCCATTAAACTGGAATGAAACAATCACATTAAAAATGTAAGGTTTGATCTAAGCCATTTGTTAAAAGCTTAAATGAAACATTAAAAGTCTGAAGTTTGCCCAAACCTGAATATTTTTAAATGATAATTTAATTTATTCACTCGTATTTTTATAATTGAATGATAATTGCCATAATCAGTTTAACTTCCACAGATTAGATCTGCAAAAGTAATATTATGGGAAGCTGGGTTTTTTTCCATATCTGAATCTGGATCTGAAGTGAGGACTAAAATTGATATTTTGGCTAAGTGTCCTTAAGATTTGTATTCCAAATTCAGCTTTGATTTATAAAAGGAAATATAATGCAATTCTCTGCTTTTTCTCTCCTATCCTCACCCCATTCCCCAACATATTTATAGGATAGAAATTCTACTTCTACATGGGAACTTGAAAAAATCAATAATGAACTGGAAAAGCACTGATAAAAAGACAGGTGTACATTTGGAGTGATCTTTTGTTAATAAGAAAAGCCAGACCACAGAATATTGCCCCTTGGATTGCTGGACTTTTATTCTAAACCAACTTAAATAAAATACTGTCAAAAAAATCTAGTTTGGTGATTTGAGGAATACATGAGTTGATTTACTGATTGACATCTGTCACTGCCTATGTGAGAGTTACTTCAAATGAGTCTTCTAAAATAATAGAAATTATCTAGTGAAATCTTTGTCAGCTCTAATGATTCAAGCTTATTCCCATCTGTTATGATCATATGGTTGAAATGAACCTCTCTACATATTCACACTTTTGAATGATTTAGACTGATGTGTAACATAATTAAAGTATGGTTCAGTTTAACATCACCAAAAGTACCAAATGAAGTGAATTTTTGAGAACAGGGATGAATTAAAGATTTTATATTTTAACATCAAAAGTCTACTTTGTCAGGATTAGCAGAATTTCACATCGGATTTAACAGTTTTTCTTTGGTTGATACCAAATGAGCATTTCAAGAACTGAAGCACAGAGCATGGTCTGTGGAAGTTGCAGCCGTCCTCAGCTGGTGCCTTTGTTCCCTACAGTGTCAAGAAACATTCAGGTAAACAGAGGCAATTGGCAAAGTAGATACATTTGGGCTTTTTGAAGACAGCTATTTTTTTTTTTAATGAAGAGTATGTGGAAAAAGTCAAGTAACATGCAGAGGTTGGAAAAGGTAGAAGCAAGGCGCGTTAAGAAGAGTGTTTCCCCAAATAGGTAGGCCCCGAATAGTATCTGGGATTCAATGCTTTTTGTTGGTATATTCCCTCAAAAAGAAGACAGACTAATGTTTTAACGGAGTATGAAGGATACAATACTTGACCAGAAAATGTTGGATGACATTTCTTTTCAGAAAGGACCTCCTGCCTTTGCCACTGTAGCCTCCCCACCACCCCACCCCACCTTCATGAATGATGCTTTCTGTGACTGATTAGATTGATCAGAAACAGAAAAAGTTTAGGTAGTTTTTCTGCAGAATTCCCTGGGGCTTGTGCATATCTTTTTGAAATGTTGCTATCTGTGGACATTTCTGTTGTTTTAGGCTATTTTGATTCATATTGTGTATGGAAAAGCAAGCAAAAGAATGATGAAATCACAATAAACTTCTGTTTACGAAATTAGTTTTCCTGCAGGAACACTTTTTGTGGGGATACAGAGATTGGGCTGCCATTTGTCAGAAATGGTGTAGGGGCTCCCGCTTGGGCAGGGGGTTGCTATATATCCTTTTCGTAATTCCTCAAAAACAGATATACAGTTATACGAAAAAGTAAGTATAACCATGTTAGGGTGCGGGGTTTTGGACATGTATGTGTACATAACATTTTCAGTATATAAAGTTTATATCATCATTTTAGCCATTGTTTATCAATTGCAGGATGAAGGCCTCTTCCGCATGTTTCCATCCAATACGGTGACATTAGAAGTATTGTGGGCCCAATTGGCAAAAGAAATCTGAAGAGGCTTTTATCCTGCAGTCAATAGACAATAGGTAGGATGATGGATGATGACATCAACTTTATATACTGAAAAAATATATACAGGTCAAAAACTGATGTAACCGAATTGAAATATGAAAAATTGACATTGCAAGAGTTTATTCAATAAAAATTTAACAGATGCCATTTCTTTCTATGAAAAATATACCTTTGGCAGAAACCACTTCTTATCATTGCATGCCAATCTCTGGAAAGTTTTTCCATGCCTCATCCAGAATTTTTTTCAGCTGTGCAATGTTGAAGGTTTCTTGTATGCATATCCATGGCCAATCATTACAGCATCTTGATGTCAGTTGTATGTGTATTTGGGCCATACAAGGACTTTCATTTCCATCCCCCCTCCAGCTATTCTTTGGTTGATTCACAAGCAATAGCACTTACACTTATATACCGCTTTACAGCTATATAAGTGGTTACAATCAGCATATTGCCCCCAACAATCTGGGTCCACATTTCACCAAGCTTGGAAAGATGGAAGGCCAAGGCAACTCTGAGCCAGTGAGGATTGACTTTTTAAAGGTCACTGTCCAATTGCTTAGCCATTTTTTCAAATCCCTTCAGATTCATAGGCATCTATAACCTTATTTTCTGAAGGCCTCAGAGTACTTGAAGAGCAAATAAAAGAAAAAGCAGAATGAAATGTGGTGGTTTTAATAAGACAAGTTTCTCCCTGAGCCTGTCATAGGTAGTCTTCAACGTATGACCATTTGCTTAATGATCATTTGAAGTTGGTGGTGAAAAGTGACTTACAACTAGTCCATGCTGTGGCAGCATCCCCAAAGGCACAATCAAAAATCAAGCACTTGCCAATTGGCATGTATTTATGAGTTACAGTATCCTAATGTCTACTCAAAATATTTTGTCTTTTTAGAGTTGCCAACAGAAAGGAAGGGGGAAGCAGTGGGCCGTTTGTATTCCATGTTTTCAAAGATAGTTTCTTGGTGACCCAAGTGTCTGCTGGGCAAAATTCTAACTGGAGAGTATGATTAATGATTCTTGGCTATGGATGTGTCCCATTGGAGAATATGAATTATGATACACCCAGGGGCGGGGGAAAACCAGGGTCAAGGGTGACAATGAATGATGTGTCTCAGAGTCCGCTACACCCAGGTGGTGCTGGCATGCTTACTCCTAATTTAAGTTTTGAAAGTTCGGCTAGAGTCTCATGATTTAACTGCCGGGGCCCTAAGACCTAGTATCAAATTATATGAGTTTCCCAGCCAGCTTCCAACAGGCAAAATCAATTGGGGATATGGATTCACTTAAAAATTGCACGATTCACTTAACGACCAATTGATTTTCATAATGACCATGGTATAAAGGTCATAAAATATGACTCACTTAATGACCTCACTTAGCAGCAAATGTTCTAGTGACTAGTCCCAATTGTGGTTGCAAGTCAAGGATTACCTGTATGTTCTAATCATTGGCCCCTGCCCTCTTGTAACTAAAGTCTAATTTTAAGAGTTATCTGAATTGGAGCTTAATGTAGAAGTCTATTTACTTTTTCCATATGGAAATTCTTCATTCATGTTAATATCAAATTACACAAGGAACTACAAATGTAAATGAGGCATCTTTGTTATATCCCCTTTAGCAATATTATTGAAATAAAATTCAAATATCTATCTTGAAAAGGTTAAATAAATCAATGGGATTCATTTGTTTACATGACCATAGGCATTTATATAGGTAGTCCTCAACTTATGACCATAATTAAGGCCAAAATTTCAGTTGTCAGTTTTGTCCCATTTTATGACTTTTCTTGCCACAGTTGTTAAGTGAATCAGTGCAGTTGATTAGTAACCCAGGTATTAAATGAATCTGACTTCCCCATTAACTTTGCTTGAGGTCACAGGTGATCACATGACCTTGGGACACAGCAATCATAAGTATGAACCTATTGTCAAGCATCTGAATTTTGATCACATGATCATCAGGATGCTGCAAAGATCGTAACTCTGAAAAAAGTCCCATTTCAGTGCTGTTTTAATTTTGAACAGTCACTAAACGAACTGTAAGTCGAGGACTATCTGTATTATCTATACTTTTGGCATCCTGGGAATTCCACATTATTGGTATCTCTTGCAGTTTTCAAAAAATTGATAGTTAACAGATGTTATAAGGAAAGGATTTGATTATCTTGTTAGTCGTCGAGTACAACCACTGTAATTTCAATGCCTTCGTGCAAGCTAAACAGACTACTGTGTTTGCATGCTTTTGCACATATATGAACACCCAAATGGGACTACTGATTTTATTCGTGCCTCTCAGTCTCCAGATTAGACTGGCTTGAATAAGGGAAATCAACAGGTGTCTTTTTTAATATATATACCTTCCAGCAGCAGAGAAAGGAGCAGGTTGTATCTCTAGAGGGAGCTCCTTTCACAGCTACATGATTATTTCTGCTATTTTGATTTTAAAATCTACTAGTCATTCATTTCCCTCTTTCTGTTCGTTTCACCGAATAGCAAATAGATTTACTGGAGTGAAGAGTGTTGTTTGTCCCCATCACCTAAAATCACTCTGCAGGAATCCAAGAGATGAGCTTGTTCCAAGTGCCAATCTTAGTGGGTATTTATGGGAATGATATCTGTGGTTGAGGTAACCGTAGTCAGTGCCCAGCATGGAACTCAGTTTCACAAATTCCCCTTCTCTTGCAAACTCTAGAAATTGCCTGTTTAATCCTGAGAGTGAGCACTCTTAAATTCAGAACAGTGTAGAGCAGCGTTTTTCAAATTTGGCAACTTAAAATGTGTTTAGAGGAATTAAAAAATTAGCTGCTATTAACCTGGATCAGAAGGAGAGAGCAAGAGAAAACTGTACTTTTCCCCCTTTTGCTTTATATGAAAGGATTTGGCTACCCAGAATCAGAAGCCCTAATATATATATGCAAATACTATTTTGGGTACCAAGAAAGCTTCCTGATTTTTTTTTTTTTACATTTTATTAAAATAATTGGAAACTAGCATACTGAAGAACGACTATCTTGACATACTGATTTGCAAGAATGCTTCTAAGCTCCAAATGAGCCCCATCCACACAGCAAAAAAACATATTGTGTAACAGGATGCATCCTTGTGGAGCTAACTTCATAACCGGTTGCTTTGTATTGGTTCTATCACCAGGAGAGCTATTTTCTGAATGAAAACATCAACCCAAAATCCATCTCGAAGTGAAGTTTGCAAAGTAATCCAAATGTTCTATCAATTCAAAAAGTTGGGGATTCCTATTCATGAACAGGGCTTGATATACTGGTTAGAGAAAGGCTTTGCTTAAAACCCTTTTGACATCTCTAATGGAATATTACTGTACACAGGTACAGGCAGTTGATGGAATGAATCCTTATTTATTTTTCTGTAGGGAGAAATGAGCTGCAGTGTTGAGGCAAATAAATGTAGCTTAAATGGAAACGCCAGTTCAATGCCTTGTCACATTCATTAGCCACATTCAGATCAGGATGAACAAATACTCGCTATAGTTATTTCAATCTGTCATTTTTATTTCCTCAAAAGAAACTCCTACAGCTTCAGAAAGTTTCAAATGTAAATCTTTATACACTAGTGAACAACATAAAAAACAGGCAGATTTAATGTAGTTATTCATCTGAGCCACCTGAAAAATTGGACATTTGGTTTCCCTACAAATTTAACTTAAATGTTCACCTTTCCCATCACTCAGGTCTAATGATGGTTTCAAATTTATGGGAGAACTCTGGTACATGTTAACTGAAAACAACATATAGTGTATGATTAACATCTTCCTTTTGTCAAAAACTTGCCATGAGTTCAACAACACAGGGAACCCGTTCCACTTTATGGGTCTAACACCCACAAATGAAGCGTCTTGAATGGTTGACTTGCCTTTTGTATCTCAAATAACTTCAGATTGTATAATGGAGCAGACATGAGAGATATAGGGGTTTAGACAAAAACTTGCATGTCCTACCGTAGATTCCCTTCAACATGCAAGAAATAAAAAAATTGCACTGAGTGGTTTAGATGTGGAGACTAGTCATGTAAAACTTCTGTGTATTATAACATCCTAGTCACCTACACAGATAGGAAGAATAAGGATTAAGTTCTACTGCAATTTTCTAGAAGTAGGAATTCAATATGAGATCTGCTTCAGGCAGATTCTGGTTTTGAAATATTTTTGGTTCCAGAGAAACAGGCTCTTGTTCAGAGTCAATTCAAAAATTCAGAAAGCAAAATCATGACAATTTGTACAACCGGAAACAAGGCAGAGGCCCACCATTCTTCCCCGCTGTCTTATTCCTCCACAAATAGTAGAGCGATCCTTCACGCCTACTTCCAAGGAGCAGAACCTGTATCGTAATTTTTTCAATGAGCTGTGTGCTCTGAACTTTGAAACAACCGAAGAAGAAGAAGACTCTTAATATAAAGAAAACAAATGTATTGTTCTGAGGTAGAAATCTCAGTGCATTGAAATGTTAATCATAAGCACTGAATTTATACAGAGCAATTTCTTGCTTGCACAAAGAAAGTTAGCATTAAACGGTACTGTAACATGTGACAAACCCCAGTAGCAATTATCCATACACAAAGAAGAGTGTTAATTTCGCACTAGAAAGTATACACTAAGGCTTACATTGTCCACATGTACTTTGGAATAAGCTCCACTGAATTGTTGGACATTATTTCTGAGTAAATATGCATAGTCGTAGGTTGTTAATCATTCAAGTAAACCAGTTATATTCCATCATCTTTCTATGCAGTCTTTTGAAAACCATTATTACGAGATGAAACTGTTGAAATCAAAATATTTAGTTCATCAATCATACCAAATTAAACTTTTTCATTCAGTAAAGCTGAAGTAAAGGATACACTTAGGGCAGCTGAATGCTTGAGTGATTCTATAGCCTTTATTACAATGATGCTGAATATTAAGAATAAATTGCTATTGAACTTTGAACTATCTTCTCTCTATGTTGCAATCTGGATCTTATTGTGCAATTCAGGTTAATTCTTCACTTTTCATTTTTGAATCACTTCAATGCTGGTGACTTTTTTTTCCCCTCTAAAAACACGTCCACATGCAGTAGTATGTTAAAAGGTGATTTTTAATGCTAGTATAAAAGCATGAAGGACACTTTCCATTGACAGCTATCTATGTGCAAAGACTATGCAAGAATTGCTTATGGTGAACTGTTTCTAAAACATTCCCCCTTTTGTAATACGACCTGCTGAACCCCTAATTCTAAGTATGCCTAATTTTTCCGCAAATGATTTGGTTTTATGTTCTAAACTAGCACTGAATAATAGATGAAGCTTTAATACATTCAGCTAAACAAATTCTATTTTCACATGCCATGATTTACAGCTTCTTGGTGCTGCTGTACAACAAAAACTAACAACGCATTTCCAACCTTCCCCCCTCCTTTCAAGAAGGAACAAAAATGAGTGTCTTTACAGACCAAGGAGTCAAAGGCAATTTGCATGCAGTCTCTGCTCAAAGATGGCACTTATCAAAAGTGGCATACTAAGTGCACAGAACTGAACCTCTGTAATTGTTGCGAGAACAAACAAATTAATTCTTGCAAATCAAATTAGGAAGCTGAGAGCTAGTGGAAGAATATTGTAATACAAGCCACCAAAGTACTTTAAAATCCCATTTTCACATATAGTTCATTTTCATTCCACTGAAATTAGTTAAGTCCAGGGCCATGAACATTTAAATAATTAGTGATTTTTCAAAAGGCAGCTTGACTGTGTTTTCCTTGAGAAACACAAGACGTTTCACTTATCATCCAAGAAGCTTCTTCAGTTCTAACTGGATGATGGGGGGAGGGTGGGTGGCAATGGAGGGATTGCATTTATTTTCAGTCATCTGATTGTTAGCACTCTCTTTGAGAGTCACTGAGTCTCAGAGAGTATGGTCTCAGAGAGAGTGCTAAAGACCAAGATGACTGCAAAGAAATATGATCCTTCCATCCTTACCTTCTTGGATAAGAAGTGAAACTTCATCTTCCTCAAGGAAAAAACATGGTCCAGGTGCCTTTTGAAAAAGCATCTTTGAGACAACCATGACCTGGATGACTGGGAATCCACAGACCTTTAAGTATTTACTAGAAAATAAGCCCTGTTGAATTCAAATTACATATATATGGGGCTTATGAATCCACAGATGGCTGATCTTTATGTTGCCTATCAAGTGAATATTTTTGCTACTAGTAGTTATTGCTCAAAAACCAACCTGTAAGATAGAACAGAGGAAATACTTTCAGTTTTGTTTTATTATAACATCTGCAACTACAGCTTATTCATCCCAAAAAAGGGAAAGAAAAAAATATTCCAAACCCTTTAAAAATACCTACACTTTTTATTTTAAAAAATAAAAACTACCTAGTATACCATTACTGTTAACAGCACTTGAAAAGGGGTGCATTGTACAAGGATATCCTACTGTAACTTTCGTGGCTGCTAGACTTGTTGTTCTTTTTCCTCTTCTGCTGCTTTGGTCTTAGGTTTCAAAGAGTTTATTAAAGGCTGTTCCAATTTCTAAAACCATGTCAGAGGCTGTCATAGACCGTCCAAATTTCTGAAAGGCTTGGTTGTTGCACTGCCTTGTAAGTGAACATGCTCCAAATGCAGCCACTAGAAAGGGATTTTGACTAAAATAGAAACAAGAACCCCAATTAAATCTGAAATGAGCATGGCTATTCCCCCAGAGCACAAACCAACCAACAAATCTTTATTAGCTCTTAGGGCAGTGCAAGTAGAACAGTAGGAGCAATGAAAAGAATAAGAATGATGGATCTCATTTGCCCACCAGATCAGAGTTAAAATATGCTACATGTCCCAGACCTGTTTGTCCAACTGTGGGCTAAAATGCAAGTAACAATAAAAACATCCAGAACCAGGTAAGGATTTCTCAAAAGGAAAGGGACTAAAATTGATACCGTAACATAAGAAAAAAACAAGTATCAAATTAATGTATTTACCAGTGTTACTTTCAGTTCATGCCTGATAAATTTTGCAAACAGATGCACCAAACATTGCAATATTAGCCATGATGCTTTTGTCTATCAGCCTCTAATATAAATTTATTAATTGTTTTACCAAATTTAGAAACCACCCTTTTTCTTCACAGAGCAGCTCTGGGCAGTGTAAATTGGACATACGCTGAATTGTTCTATAAAGCAGAGGTGACACTTGATCTCACTGAGGGCCGCATCAGGGTTGTGTTTCACCTCGGGGGCCAGGGTGGGCATGGCCAGCTTGATGTCACTCATGTTGGGGGCGTCTGTAACAACCCATGCGCTCTGCCAGTGAAAGCGGTCTCCTGAGCTCAGCCGTGACAGCCTCCTGCCACCTCTGCCAGTAAAAATGGAGGTCGCTGGTAGAAGGCAGGAGGAGGCCATCACGGCTGAAAACGGACCCTGGGAGGGTTGTGCATGGCCCTCCCGAGCTCCATTTTCACTAGCAGAGGCACCATGGGCGGGTCCTCTGCTGTTTCTAGGGCCCTGCGGGCCACATCTAAGCACCCTGCAGGCCAGATTTGGCCCCCGGACCTTGAGTTTGATACCCCTGCGATAAAGTACCTTCAACAGAAGCTGATCAGAATGCATGACATGGCTTACCCATTTGTTTTTTCTGGTCCTGCAAGAAAGGCCCAGTGTGCTAGGACTCCTAGGGACCCAGAGAGGATGTCTCCTTGTCCCCCACACCTCCTGCTGCTTCCTTCATGGCTACATACAAGCACTGTAACACAAAAAAATGAAAAGAAAATACTCAATCCTTACCGAACAGAGCTGTGGGAGAACTGAAAAAAATGTAGATGTGAAATGTAGCAGGCATTATATTCTTTACTTACAAAGTTCATTTTGAAAGTATGACCAGAGCTGAATTTAACTAAATCATTAAAAGAAACTGGTATTTTATAAGATTAATATTTAAACACTGTTATATTTTTATTTTTGCATTATTGCATTAACCTCAACGGTTTAAGACAAGAACCTCTCTAGCGACAACAATTTTTATTTAATAATTTTGCTATAAATTTTCAAACAGCTCTGATGGCTAATGTATCTATATTTTAAAATCATAAAATATGGTGCTAATGTTTGAATGGTGACATTTTTTACTATAGCACAGTAGTCAAGTTTTGACCAATGACTAGCAAAAAAATGCTAGTATTCCCTTCTTTATTTTTGATATATTACATGCATGCACCTTCATTTTGTTTTCATTTCCCATAGCATCTACCCATATAGAAAAATAATGTTTACATTTAGAAAAAAAATTTGATCTGGGTTTCATATACCTTTTTCTCCATCTGAAATGAGGTCTCGTTCGCCTTTCTGGACAATTGTCAAATTCCCCAAGGCTTGGCTGAGCCTTAACAGACAGCCATGATAATCATTGTTATCTACAGGATCTCTAAGCTAGAGAAGAGCAAAGGGGGAAATCATACAGGATTAATTGCAGTAAGTAATAAGGAAAATGGTTAACATTCATTCATACTATTTTTAAATTTTTCTGTTATGAAATGTTAGCTACCTGCTCAACTGCAGTCTCCATCAGCCATACAAGAGATGTTGCCATATTTGTAACAAGTCTTACTATGTCTCATTTGATTTGGTCACAAGCAATTTGCACTTATTTGTGCAAAAATGGAGATATATAAAAGTACAAAAAATCCACTTAACGCAAGTCCCAGAACTTAGAAGGATTTGTTTTGGAAGATATTAACTCATGTAATCTTAAAATAAACACTATAATGAAGTGTAATGATACAAACAATGATTTCAAAACATAAAGTCATTCTCTCAAACAAGAGTTGCATTTGACCTTGATGAGATAATGCTATTCATCATGTAGAAAAGTATGAAGAAGTACTAGAAGATTGACCAAATTACTTGAAGATGGATGGTAACTTAGTTTTTTTATTTTTTTTCTACTGCACAGAATGAGGTAGGTGCGTGGAGGCATCTTGTCTCAATTCTTCTCGAACTCAAACTTAGCCTAGCCAGCTAGATTTGTGATCTATTGACTCTACAATTAGTTTTCCTTTACTGCCTCATTCAGTTACTGTTCAAAATCACAATGGTGCTGAAAAAACAACTTTACAACCAATGACCACATTTATGACTGAACAGCATTCCTCAGATTGTGATCATCATTATAATCAGCACACTATTGTCCTATGCTTGACCTCGTTTTTTGTTTTTTTTTCTCCTTGCAGAACTGAGATATTGGAGAGTAAATGATTACAAGAGGATAAGAAGGCACACAATAAGGCATATATAGGCTGTTTGCAAACTGTGCTCAGGGCTGCTTGTACCACTGCATTTCTTCCAATGTGTATTCTCAATTGTGTGCCTGCTTACTCTCTTTTAATTCCTTCTTTTTCAATAAATTTAAATATAAACACGAATTCCCTTCTTGCTAATTATCCAATGCCCAGATGAATGCTTCAAAGGGCAGGAGAATGGGAAAAGGAATGGGAAAAAGGAAAGCAGTCATGGACACGATTTCCCACTTAGTGTCAGCTTTACTTCACAAGAGATCTGCCCATCCCGATTATGGTCACTAAACAAGGACCATACATATGTAGGGGCTGTAGATATCTGTAAGTAAACAAATAACTACAAATGTAACTTCTATGGACTTTGTGAAAAGTTGCCTTTTCAACGTTCACAACATAGACCCCATACATAAGTTACATATGTTAAGGTGGGCAGCCTTATTAAATAAAGCAGCAATCTTGAGATTTAATGTACTGATAACTGCATTATTCTCTGCGTGTCATTATAGTATATTATAGTACTTGTCCCCTAACCTGGTTGACGGCCTAGAAATTTATACTTTTAAAAGCCTAAACTGGGCTAAAGTCACACAGCCTATTTGATTAATTATTGAAATTCTACATTAGTAATATTAAATGTAATTTGGATTTGGGGTACCTTCCCTTATGGAAATATAATTAAGAACTGTATGGACTCACCATTGCTTCATAGAGTCTGCTAAATTCCATAGCATTTGGGGTAAGAATAGCTCGAGGATAACCCTGAATGAGAGAAGGCTGTTGGGCAATGAGCCATAAACCATCCTGCACGGGACAATAAGAGGAAACATTTAATGACAGGTACAAATTATTATTAAGCAAATTAATAAAATTATCATACTTACAGCATCAATTACAATAGGAATTCCTTTGACCTTGGATTTTTCTATAATGCCCTATTTGAAAAAAAAAAAATCAAAACTTTAAATTAAATGTAACATTGGATGGAAAATGCAATTATTTTTCTCCTTTTGCAAAAAGTAATACATTTTAAATAAAAGGCAACTTCAACATTTTAAATGAAACAGAGTAAAACTCAAACCATTCCAAATAATAAAACACCTCTTCTAAAAAGCATACCATATGCTATATATCACGTTTATTACTCTTGCCATTTTTCTCTTTCTCTTCCATAATATTTTCACCAAAAATATATTCACATATATTTTTCACACTTCCATTTAGTGAATCTATTGAAGACTTCTCACACATTTAAAAGCACATATTAAAAATGCATGCAAAGCTAATACAAATAGCTTTTTAAGATAAAAGCAAACTGTAAATATTTAACTATAATAATCTCATTCATTAGAAGAGAATACATATGTGATTCATTACCCAAGTATCATCATTAGTGTTGGGACTTTATATACAGGAGAATTCCCTGCCAATTTTTTTAAAAGAGTTTTTTTATTTTTCTTAACTACAAACAGCATTGCATGAACAATGTGATGCCTAGGTGTCTTACATTTTAAAACAAATATGACAGTATTTCCATATTTAATACATTTAACAATATTATAAAATTTAACCTCAATATACAGTTTTTCTCTTTAATTATTCACTATTTTAATGAGTTATTTTGTATCAATCTCCATATTCTAAATATCTCTTTTTACTACCAATAATATATTTTGGTGAGGGTGTTATTTTTTCTTGGTAGTTCCTTGATTAGAGTATTGTTTGCTGCTTGATCACTTGCCTGGTGTTAATCCATGATTGCCTAGATGTTGGCTGCTGAAGGGGATGTGTTCTGGTCTTGTTTCCTTCTTAGTTTTATTATCTCTTGAATATGTGTAAATAGGATGCTTATTGGTGATCATGGATACGCTCTGCTACTCTTCTGCCTGCGTGTCTGACCTAGTAACTATTACGAGTTCTTGCACTGAAGAAAGTGGCTTTATTGGGAATTGTTGAATAAGAACTTTTTTTACTTTATTTTATTTGGTTTGTCAATTGCTTACAAGATAATAGGTATAAGTAAAAACATAGTTATGAATACATGAATACATATAAGAAAAATAGAAGAAACAATAGGACACGGACGGTAGGCATGTTGGTGCGCTTATGCATGCCCTTATAGACCTCTTAGGAAAGGAGTGAGGTCAATAGTAGAAAGTCTAAGATTGAAGTTTTTGGGGTTTGGGGAAGAAACCACAGAGTCAGGTAGAGTATTCCAGACACTGAGCACTCTCTGTTGCTGAATTCGTATTTCCTGCAATCAAGTTTGGTGCAATTAACCTTGAGTTTGTATCTGTTTGCTCTTGTATTGTTATGGTTGAAGCTAAAGTATTCATTGACAGGTAGGACATTGCAATGTATGATTTTATATACTATACTTAGATCGGACCGAAGGCGGAGTAGTTCTAGGTTTTTTAGGTCTAGAATTTCAAGTCTGGTGGCATAAGGTATTCTGCAACGAGCAGAGGAGTGGAGAACTCTTCTTGTGAAATATTTCTGGACTTTCTCAACTGTGTTAATATCAGATACGTAAAGTAGGTTCCAGACTGATGAGCTGTATTCGACTATTAGTCTAGCAAATGTTTTGTATGCTCTAGTTAGTAATGTAATATTACCAGAGAAAAAGCTACGTAAGATTAGGTTAACAACTCTTAATGCCTTTTTGGCTATGTAGTTACAGTGGGCTCTAGCACTTAGATCATTAGAGATGAGTACTCCAAGATCCTTGACAGAGTTTTTTTTCTTCAAAAAAAAAAAGGGTCCTTTTTTTCTTCAAAAGGCAGCTGGGCTGTTTTTTCCTTGAGGAAGAAGCTTTTCATCTAAGAAACGTCATCAGTTCTGATCGCAGGGGAGGAGGGAATGGAAGTATAGTATTTCTTTGCAACCACCTGGTTGTTAACACTCTCTTAGAACTGTTGAGACCACTTGGGGGGTTATGTAGACTTTATTGTCTTAAAAGAGTGACCTAAGAGTGACCTAAGTCCTTAGTAAAACATATAACATGGGAATTTTTTCTCCTTTCAAGAAAAGCTCAGGAGGACTCTCTACCAACACAACATACATGCACACTTTAAACCCAAGAATACACTAAGGCACAAGCGTGTATGTCCCGAGGATCAAACATCCCAATACAAACTGAGTAATGTGCTATAGGCAATACAGTGCAGTGAGACGCATGCAGACTTGTACATTGGTGAAACAAAACAGCCACTTCACAAGCACATGGCACAACATAGGAAATTAAAGCCATCATGACAAGATTCAGGGATCCAACTGCATTTGAAAGACAACGATGTCTGAAGACAGCAAACTCCACATTTTGGATAGAGACCATTAGTTTGAAAGAGGGGTAAAAGAAGCCATCTATGTTAGAACTGAATATCCCTCCCTCAACAGAGGAGGAGGAATAAGATACCACCTATCTCCAATATACGACACAGCCCTTGCGCCACTTCCAAGAAGATTCCACAACCCATTGTACCCTGATTCAGGTAACCCTGAGGGCATAGATAATTCCCCAAGGAGCCTCAATAGCTTTTGGAGAGAGCTAAAGATCAGATGACGGCAAAGAAATACAATTCTATCTCCCCCCCACCCACATCCTATCAGAACCTATTCTTCCATCCAATCTCAACTGTCAATACTTATCCTTCCATTACCCCCACCCCCGCCCTGTCATCAGAACTGATGAAGCTTCTTGGCTGAGAAGTAAAATGTTTTTTTTCTTTTTCTTCAAAGAAAAAACAATCCAGTTGCCTTTTAAAGAAAAAAGAACCTTTGAGTTCTTCTACAACAATACCCAATAAAGCCACTTTCCACATGTTGCAATTCTTGTAGTACCATGATATAGACATTCACAATATTAAGCAACAAGTGTTACTAAGTTTATTAAATGTACCCCTATGGGGAGGCAACCTTTATTTTGGCATTCATTCTTTCCCAACAAAAGTCAGTGCAACAAGAAAAATACATTCGAAATAAATACTTAACACCATACCTTGCACATGGGTATATAGGCTGAGGAAATATAAATGTCATGTATATTTTATAGAAACCATTAATTATGAATGCCAGAAATTAGCCAATGCCTGAGTTTCAATCATCTGTAGCAACTTTTTGAACTTGCTTGCAGAAGCCACAAATAAACAGGATTTTTTTAACAATTTCTATTTCAATTATTCTGCTTTTATAACTTACAAGCCATGCAACATTGGTTAAATTTCTGAAATAGCATAAAATATTTGAAATAAATAATAATAAAGCTGACACTCTTTTTAAAAAATAATAATAACATCTAGGCAATGTACCAGTAACACTTTAAGAAATCCAGGTTACCTTGGCATGTTCAAGTAATAAATCATCTCTTCCCAAACCTGGCCCAATGACAACTGAGTGAAGTCGTGGCAACCAGCTTTCTACCTCACGCACAGCATCAGGGCTGTCACTAAAAAGAAACAGCAAACAAATTAAAAAAACCACAATCTTCCAGTTTAGCACTATACCATTTTCCTTTCTATGCATCTACTAGGAACATTATAGAAATGTTCCTTAAAACATAGATCATCACATTCATATCATTAAAAATGTTAACATCCAGTACTTCTGAAAAAGAAATGCGGTATCAATTTACTCCTATGGAAGAAGCATGATGCATTGCAACAGAACAAGAGAGCTGGGGGTAGGTATCTCATAAGAGCCTCTCCCAATATTACACTTGTAAAGAACTATATTCTGGTTAACAGTTTTGACTTTTGCATGAAAACTGAACCCTTCACAGTACGTTTCACAATTTAAAGTGCTGGTTATTACCTATCATGTCCTTCACAACAAGGAACTGGTTATCTGAGTGACAATCTGTCTTTCTTAGTTTTTACGCATTCCATACAATTAACCTCCTAGCTCATATAATATTTACAATGTAAGGCACATGCATTTAGCTATACAAGAATTTCTGAAAATTTGTTAAAGCACTACATTTTGCTTTAACAGAAAGTGTGTGTGTGTGTGTGTGTGTGTGTGCCTGACTTACAGTTTGAACTCAGCCTGAACAAAAATCCAAGTAGTGCTGGGCTTGTATATTGAGTATCACTGTCTGTGGGAGAAAAGGGTTACCCTGTTTTGGGTACCATTTTGCAGGGTTTAATACAGAGTTTCTCTAAGACGTGTGGATCAACTTCTATAATTCCCCAACCAACCAGTGCAACTGGGAAATTCTGGGAGTTGGTCTATACATTTTAAAATTGTCAAGTTTGAGAACACTGTTTTAAGTGACTTCAAAGAGCAACCTCTAGTTTTTGAAGCAATTAAACAGCTACACGCCTTTAAGAAACTATGTGAAAGGGGAGAAAAAGATATCTCAATATAATTTTCTGAAATGATCCTAGTTTCAGCAAGATAAAACTTACTTGTTGTTAAAAATGAAGAAATGCATGTGACACTTAAATAATTTTGAATATTACTCTGTTAATTCTAGGCATACTGATTTCATCTCACCAACCTAAAGCTCTTTAGACAAGATGCTGGTATGATGATACGAACATGTCACTAAAAATTATGAGTTGGAATTAACTTTTTTCAGTTAAGACCCTGAGTTATATAGCAGCTGGCTAAGTATGTACTTTTTTTCATATCCAAGGAAGGACAGAATACTTACAGAACTGGATGAACTATAAGCTCTGGACTGTAAGATTTTATTACAGTTGCTGCATCTTTGGTACAAAATACATGGGATAGGTCTGCCCCCTAAAAGAATGAACACATTTGCGATCATTAATAACATTTAACATTTCTCAAAATTACATTTTTTATCTCTTGATTTCATGCTGAAATTCAATATTCTCAGGTTTCTCTTTCCTTTCTATTCCCCAATCTTAAATAAAAGAAGTAAATCTCACTAATTTTAATTAAAAAAACCTTTTCTGGATTAGAAATAAACATATTTTCTATATTTAAAAGCCAATACTTCAAACTCCCTTACTTTATTAATAATAAAAGAATATAAACAAGAGCAGTTTTGCCCTATGAAGTTTGCAATGCAGCCAATTAAAAAAATGAAATACACCCCCTGAACTAACTTGTTATAAATAAGGTGGTCCTCAAATTATGAGCACAATTGAGCCCAAAATTTGTATTGTTAATTTTGCCCCATTTTATAACTTCTCTTGCTACAGTTAAGTGAATTACTGCAGTTGTTAAATTAGTAACACATTGTTAAATAAATCTGGCTTCCCCATTGACTTTGCTTGTCAGAAGGTTGGAAAAGTTGATCACGTAGCCCCAGAAAACCACTAATGTCATGTCAGTTCCCAAGCATTTGAATTTTTATCATGTGACAATGGACTGCTGCAATAGTTATAATTGTGAGAAAAACAGTCATAGGTCACTTTTTTCAATGCCATTGTAACTTTTGAATGGTCACTAAATGAACAGTTGTAAGTCAAGCATTCAATTATGGACCAACTTAATGGTCCAATTATATGACTGTTCTGATTTAATTGATAACTAAACCCAATACTTATCCCCTTCCTGTGCATGGAGTTTTATATAAATGTCAGAAGCTTTCTTCTTCTTCTTGACATAGTGCCCCAGGACCACTTGCCAAATTTCTTAAGTAACAAGTGGACCAGAACATCACAAAGAATTCAAATTTGGAACACAACAGGTTAGAATATCCAGTCCACCTTGAATAAATTAAATTCCCCAATCCATCAAGAAATTCAAGCTTCATTCATGATTAATTAGCAGCTTTAGTAACTACTATTTCCAAAATTTCCCATACCATTGTACACACTACGTAACCAACATCTACATCTGATGATCCAAATGGATATAAAAATTTATAGATGCAATGACCTACATAGTTACTATCAACACACTAAAATCTCAGTTTGCTGAATAAATTAAGACATTTAACCAATACAAAACTAACATTTTTGTCTATTATTGGGAACAGAGTTCAGCACACTTTTTTAAACAGTTGAAATGCGTGTTTAACTCTGTGGAATAAAGAACATTATCTTTCATTGTCCTCCACGCAAAGGTAAGAAGAAACATACCACTTTGAGAGCAGAAATTGCAGCAAAATATGGTGCCCCTGTATACCTGCATATGGAAAAAAAAACAACCCAGGAAATATATATTTTGTTAAAAATTGTGACTGATGTACTTGTACCACAATGTGTTTATGTGATATATTAAAGCAGAAACATCACATCATTTTATCAATATAGTTTTACTGATATTTTCTTGACATAACACTTTTGTCAAATATAGTAAATCTAACACTGCATTGCCTTTTCACACAACTATTAACATTGTACAATATAGTTATTCTGACTTCAATGAGTTATATTCACTTTGAACTTCAGATGTAGAATGTGACAAAAGCACCCTAAATGACTGATTATCATATACTTTTAGTGAATATACACACAAAATAGAAATTAATAAAAGTTCATTTACCATACAATTTTAAACTATTTTTAAGTAAATTTTAATATTTCATAATACTTTTCACTTGTTGGTGCTATCATTTCTGCGTTTTCTTCCTTAACAGTATTGCTTTTTATTAGATACTAATTTACATAATAAATTGTGGAATTGCAGTCAGATGATGACTCTTAAAGATCCAAACAGAAGCTTTCACTGATTTAATAGGCTAACATTGTATTAATTATAAATAGAATACACATTTATCGCTCTATTTTGTTTGTGTTCCAATATTTCTTTTAATGAACAGTGAAAATCATCACTTACAGACTAAAAACAGCCATTATCAAAACTATCACTCTAATTTTCTAATGATAAAATGAGTCATATTCCAACAGTGCAGAAATACGGCAGCGATCAGGCCAATGTATTTTTTCCTTTCTATCATTTTCTCCAGACCAAAATGCAACATTCCATTAAAGCAGTAACCTTTCTAGTTAGAATCAAGCTACATTTGCAACATATTTATTTAATTTATTATAATTTATTAATTTATTATATTATATTCGCCCATGGTGACTCGAGGTGGCTTACACAATGTAAAACCATATTTAAAATAAAAAATAAAAAATAACAAAAAGAATCAAATAAATTAATAAAGAATAATAGAACAAAATGGGGGGGAGGGAGGGAGAGAAACCAACTCCACCCCCTATCCCGATGACAGCAGATCACACGAGCCACTTGATGGGCTCCATCCCACTCTGGTTTCCCCAGGCCCGCTGGCAAAACCAGGTCTTCAGTGCCTTCCGAAAGAATGCTAGAGTGGGCGCCATTCTAATCTCTGGGGAATGATATTCCAGAGGGAGCCACCATGGAGAAGGCCGTTCTTCTGGGTCCTACCAGGTGTATCTCCCTCAGGGATGGGACCCGCAACATCCCCTGCCTCCCTGCTCTAGTGGGTCGGGTAGATGTGACTGGCAAGAGACCTTCTCTCAGATAACCCTGACAGTAATATCTACTGTATATTTGGAACACACGAAAGGTGCCTTTGATACACCTCTAAAGGCTAAAGCATGAATTTGCTATGATACCTTAATTGATGATTAACATCTTATCTATGCCCCCAGGTATGTATTAGCAATATCTATTGATTTATTTGAAGACAACTACTTCCATGCAAGAAAAAAAATTGAAAAATAATTACTTTTTTGTGGAAATGGCAAATAACTAAAAATGGTAAAATAATTGGTATGAAAGAGATACAAGTAAAAACAAAGATAAACATAATGTCTGAGATAGAATAGTACCAATACATATTTGTACATTTTTATTTAACTTACTCTTGGCATCCTCCAACAATTCCTATTCGTCCATCTTGGCCTTTATGTTTTTTGGCAGTTAAAGGTGGAATAACATTTCTCACCAATTGAAATATATTTTCCATTTCCTTTACAGAATGTGTTTTGTGAACTGAAAAAGATCTCTCTATAACTGGAAAAAAATAAGGACATTTAAATAAATATTACAAATATAAACTTTTAAGATAGTAGGTTATCTGTATTCATAGATCAGAATTTGTTTCTAAAGAAATTGCTGTGTTAAACGTATTTATGTTGTAAACATATTTTAACAACCCAAATTCCACATAATCTTATTCATAAACAGCAGTATACCATGTGTGTTTTTGTTTATCAGTCTGAATAAACCACACGTATTTCCCCCCACCCACCCCCAAATCACCAACCTTCTAACAGATATAAAAACATTTCTAGTTTGCAATCAATTATTTTAGTCTTCCACATCTAGGCATCAGTTTCCCAATTCCTTACTTAGGTATGTTCAGACATACTTGGAAGTACCACAAATCTCTTAAGAAAAGACCTATATTTTATCCTGAGATATTTCACTCACTATGAAACAGAAGTGTGCAAAATGTCTTGCACACTCTAAACATATTGATCTAAATATTTCATGTTGAACAATCAAGTTCCCGTTTGTTTTTTTAACTTGTCTATTAATGATTTTTAAGATGTAGTATGAATATATTGGTAGGAAATGCTAACGAGAAAAAATGGAGATGTCTTAACTGTAACCTAAAAGTTCTCTTATAAGTAGCTCCAGGCAGCTGATTTTACATAAATCATTTTTTTAAGTCAAGTTTTACTTGTTGCATGCCAACTACCTGAAATAGTCCTGTCACTCCAGAGAACCCAGGCTAACCAGATGTACAGTATATACTGACTTCTATCTTATGCATGAGACTGCAAAGAGACAATGCTACAACTGACTAAAAATATATTGCTTAAGAATGAAAAAAATGCCAAGAGGTAGATGCTAATTCAATGGTTAAACTCACAAATCATGTTAACTTTCCTTGTATTGAATAAGTAATGATGGTGTGGTACACATGTGAATTAGTGAATCTTGAAGTGACCTGGGTTGAGAGAACAACTGGCCCAAAGTCATCCAACTGGCTTTCATGCCTAAGGCAGGACTAGAAGCCTAGTTTCTAGGCCAGTATCTTAATCACACTAGTATTATTTTTACATTGTACTTGTACAATGAAGCTTACTAACCAATCATAAGAGATTCTACAAGTTCAGAATGAAACTCTGAATCTTAATGGAGGCTTCACTAATATATATACATATATACATACATATATATATGTGTGTGTGTGTGTGTGTATGTGTGTGTGTGAGAGAGAAACCTCCATTAAGACTCAGAGTTTCATATATATATACATAGGACTGAACTGCAGAGTCCTCTAAGTTTGATTGTTTCCATACAGACATTTCAGTACCCAACTAGGTAGCATCATCAGTGCAAATGTGGGGTTTGTTCCCTGTTTACCCCATCAAAACTGGCAGGGCAAGTAACTGTATATAAATAGCAAGTAAAGCCCACATTGACTCACACTGATATTACCTAGTATCAAGGTACTGAAACATCTGCAAGCAAACAACCAAAATCGGAGAACAACAAAAACTCCACAATTAATGGAGGCTCAAAACTGATTTATATCAAATACATAGAGCTGGATTCAGTTGCAGTTACCTCTAGTCCTGAAGAACATCGGCACAGTGAGCTATGAGAGTTGTTTTAAAACCAGTTTTCAAATTCTGTTCCATAGCAGGTTGTGCACTGTCAAAAATCTTCTAGACCTCTATGGGTGGAAATATTAAGCATATCCTAACATGCACAATTTCCAAGGGTAACAACTAAATACAACAGGATTTGCAAGCATCCTTTTCACGTTTCCTCAGTTTAATCTCCAGCAAACCCTGTGAAGGTCCCACAGCGAATGCGCTGGTGGTGGTGGGGAAGAAATCCCTGACACTGCAGGCTACAAATTCCTTATTCCCCTTCCTTCGTTCACTGCATTACCGTGCAACTATGCAAAACCTACTGTGCATGAAAGCAGCTTTAGGGGCATCTTAACAGCTGTTTTATAATCTAAATTTAGTAACCAGGAAATGCTTTTACAGTTACCTACATAACTGTGCAATTCTTCCAGCACTAATTATCATGTATTGCTGGAAGATCATCAAATTTGCTAAGGCAAATTCTGAGAATCAGTGCTAATAGTTTATAAGAAACAATTAATGTAAAAGATTTTAATGCTTAATGAAGTCGCAAAGCCCTCAAATGAAGAATAGGATATTTGGGGGAGGCAGAACTGGGGAAGATTAGTGAAAGAAATGTAGTAAAAGGAAGTAGTGCTACTGGCTGTTATTGCCAGGCATTGCTGTTTAGCAACAAAAAACATTCTTCTCCCATCTAGTATTAGAAAGGGTTGATGAAACCCTTCTGTCTGCTATAAGCCATGTTTTTTTTTATAAGTTTTAAGCATTCTGTAATTACTTATACAGTATGCTTGTAGTTTTTAAGTTATTTTTAATTTTGATTCTAATGAAGATACGTTAAATTATTTTAAATAAATTCCATGCTTATAGAAACATTTTTATTATGATTCATTTTTTAAACAAACCTCAGAATACCAATCAATTCACTGATTTTTAGAAAGATGCACAACTATGTGCACAAAACTTAAATTAGTACTGTAGATCCATGTATCATGAACGCAAGAGAATGAAGTACCTATGGGTGGAGATAATGTTGCTGTCATAGAATTATAGTTAAAATTTTCTCCATACGATCGGTGATTTGATCTTTGTGAAGGATTACTTGGTATAAACTGGGACCTTTGTGATACTGTGGAAGAAATTCCTGCTAACATCTGTCCCAACATCTGCAACATCTGGAGCTCCCTGGCATGTTCTGCTTCACGTCGTTTGTCTTCAATTTTAAGTCGTTGTTCTTCATATTTATAAAACTTCTCTTCAGTATCCATACTTTGTTGCAAAAACTTTTCCATCATTTTGTCCAGTGTTAAATTTGCATGTCGCTTTTTTGATCTTTTAGCCTGAGATAATAATGGTGGTGCATTGGTGTGAGCATTAATTTGTTTAAAACCTAAAAATAAAAGCAAGCTAATTTTAATAAAGACTAGAAGTAATAGTGTCCCTAAAATTTCATATTCATCTATGTACTATTCTAGTAAATATTCATTACAGTATAATACCTTGTGGACTATAGTCTACTCTAATGTATTCCTCATAGAAATTAACTGAGTGCAGTTCATAAAATATTACCCCTTTAATCCATCAGGCTTTCAGATTCTATAAGCATGTTCTGATTTTGAGGCAAAATCTCTAAAAAATGTATGTGCTTATTTTAATCACAATGCAGGTGGTTTACAACACAACTCTTCCACTGCAAATGATTATCATCAGCTTATTTCCTGCTTTTACAAATATATTACAAGGAATGTAACTATACACTTTGTCTTGGATATAACTTCTGTGTAAAAAAATTGCGTGAACTATTAGACTTAAGCATGTCACTTTATGAACCGAGAATTAGGTAAAATAAAAAACACAGGGTAAAACACCACTGTTGCTTTCTATGAATAATTTTCTAAAAATATTTGCAGAAAATAGCATTAATAAATATATAATACTGTTCCTTTTACACAGACTTTGTGTAAAAGGCCTATCAAAAATTAGCCTGAGGGGTAAATGGTTATTAAAACTGAAGATAAAGAGCATGCTTTTATATTGTGGATTTTCCATCTTTCAATAAAATAAATGGACCAAAAGTTCACTGAGATCCCAAGACATGTCAGATTTCTTCATGGATAAATGAATATGAAGTGTATTGTTTAGAGAATTCAAGACAGATATTTCCAAGGTGTTACATCATTTTTTTGACTCCCTGCTGTTCCTGGGTAACATTTAAATATGCAGTTGGCATATACAGGACAAGGATTCTTTCTGGTTAAGTTAAATGAAGCACTTATATGGTTAATTGGGATTCATTTAAAATAAAGTGCAGTTATTATAACAAATGAAATTTACTAACATTTACTAATGTTAACCAGCCTCTGTATGTAGGAGGGTAATTAAAATATTTTCAATGAAAAAAAAGGGAGGATTATCTGAATGATTCACGCTCTAAGTTGTGTGATTAGGTAAGGCTCTTATCTTCTTTTAGACCAGATTTCTTCAACATATTGCACCATATATACTACCTCTTCTCAATGTGATGGAGGGGATAGAAATCCGACTCATTTGGGACAGCTTGGAAATGCTAATTTAATCAAGAACTTGAGAGAAAGGTGACAGCTGTACTGAGCCTTTTTCTTAACATCTCTGATAGACAAAGGTAGGATTGAGAACATACCAGAGAAAATGTGTTTATGGCATGCAATCTTTGGCATGTTCACTTTTAAGCCAACCTCACAGAGCACAACAGAGCTTTCTCTAATCCATGCCAATTTTTAAGATTTGTGGATTTTAACTCTCAGAATTCCCAGCCAGCATTAACTCTACCGTTTGAAAGTTGCAAGGTTTGATTAACACTGCTCTAAATGGAAATCCACCATGACCTGTATATGCCCATCTACTGTGTATATATAAGCTGTACATACACATACCATTTATACATGTTTCTGGGCAAGCAGCAAAAGATTGCAGCCTCAGTCTCCAGGTTGCAAACACAAGAGTGAGGTGCAAGACCTTAACTAAGGTAGGAGAAGCATCTCACCTACAACCAACCAGGCCCCGCTGTAAATATAAATGTACCAGTCAAAGATAGATCCTTCTCCCTCCCTCTCCCCTCCTTTTTAGTTAGCATAGTAACTCACTTTCAGCAGGTGGGAGCGGGATGGCGAAGGGGGGACATTCCACTTTGATGGCGTGGTCGGCGTAAGAAGAGCACTCGCCCGAATCGTCCTGGAAGTTGTCCGGCGGGGAAGACTCCAGCTCGCCACCATCCTCGTCTTCCTCCTTATCGTCATCGTCGTCGTCGTCGTCCTGCTCCTCCGCGTCCGCCTGGCGGCTGTTCCGGAGGCCGCTCTGTCTGGCGGAAGGGGGCGCGGCGAGCACCATGGCGGGCTGGTGGTGGCTTTCGTCTCCGGCCGCCGCCGCCGCCACCATCATCTCCGCGGGAGTCAGGGGCCGCTCGGCCACTCCGTGCCCATCGAGGCCGTGCCCGCCTTGCCTGCAGCTGAGAATGCGGTGCATCTCTTCGTAGTATTTGCAGATCTTGCGGGCGTGCCCGTTCTTCTTGAGTCCCTCGCGGGCCTGGTAGTACTGGCGCTTGAGGCCCTTGATGCGGATGCGGCACTGCTCCGGGGTGCGTTCAAAGCCCAGCTCGGCCAGGCGGCAGGCCACGTCCCGGTACACATGGCTGTTGCGAAAGTTGCCGTCCAGCGCGCTCTGCACGTCCGCCTCCCCCCAGATCTCCAGCAGCGCCCGCGTCTCCAGGTCCGACCAAAGAAAGCCCCGCGTGTTGGTGATCATCCTCCTGCCAGCCCAGCCGGGGGCCGCAATGGCCGCGCCCGCCCGGGCAGGGAGGCGAGGAGCGCGGCCGGCCGGCAGAGGAACGGGCGGGGGAGTGGGAGGGGGCGGCGGGGACCGCGAGCGAGAGGGGGGAATCAACGCCCACCGCGCCGCCCGGCCACTCCACCCTCTGCGCGCCTTGCCGGCGGCGGCGGCAGAGACCCCGGCGTTGCGCCGGGCCCCCTCCTCATCCCTCCGCGGCCGCCCCCGCCCCCGCCCGTTCGGCCCCGAGCAGAACTTTCCCCACGCCGCCGGGCTGCAGCCGGACCCCGCCGTCGCGGCTTCGGTTGGAGGCGGCTGGCGCAGGCCTGGCCTTTCAGCCGCCGATGCGGTGGCCGCTCCCTCGCCTCGGGCTGCGGGAGCTCGGGAGCAGCGGCGGTGGCGGCACTTGGAGGGCCGATTGGCGGTTCATCGCCTCACTTGCCCGGCGGTTTCGGGGATGGCCCGGCGACGGTGGCGGTATGAGCTCGGCGCCGAGGAGAAGCTCTGAGCCGGCCTCTTCCTCCTCCTCTTCCTTCCCCGCTCCGGAGGGCCCCAGCCAGCCCGGCGTCACCGCGCATTGCACTCGGTCCCCCTCCCCTCCGTGCGCGCACACCAGTCAATCAGTCACCAAGTTCACGCACAAAGCGGCGGAGACTCGGGGCTTCACAACTTCAACCGCGGAGAGGGAGGGGGCGAAGACAATGCGCCTCGCGCGAGACCTCGCCCCTCTCCACTCCTCCATCCCCCCAAACAGGGCGGCTCCTCGGGGTCCGGTCCCGACCGACGAATCTAAAGCCTACGGCGGTAAGGGAGAATATGGAATTTCAGACCTCTCCGATCCACTAAGAAGCCCGCAGCACTCCATAAAGCAGACTTCCCTTCTGCAAATAAAAGAGGCGTGCATGTGCGGCTTCAGAATAAAAGGAAACAATACAGATACTAACGTGCCTCAAACAAGGTCGAACCGCTCCAAAAGAAAACACACGCCATTTAGATAGATTATAGTTTTCCTAATAAAAGCGGGTTTTCAACCAAAGTCCAAATGATCACGTTATCTTTGCAGCCCTTTTTTCATCGGGACCCACCACGGAAATACTGTTTCCTTGGAAAAATACTGGATAGAATTGCTTAAGCCGCAGTTCAGTGAACAAATCTCCACTGAAGTCATGCGTACATGCCAAATCCTAAATTGTGTTTCACAAAGCGCGTTGGCTGAGACCGCAGAATACATCACAAGCAAACGCAAACAATACACGCGCTTTTGGTTCCCCGTGTTATGCAAACCGAGCGATTGATCTCAGGCGAATTTGCCACGCTTCCGCCGAAAGCAGTTCGAGAAGAGGGTGCACCTGGCTTCTCTAACCATTGAACGCTTCTACTCGCGCACAAATGACTGGGCGCTAGAAATGAGCTGAAACGTCTAAAATGCGGGGCTGTCTCTTGAAAAGCCAAGTCACGATCTGAGAACTGGCATATGGCACAAGGTTCAATGCAACACACACAAAAAACACAAAATCACCCCTGAAGTAAGACCAAGGTAAATTTAACCCCATTGCTACTGAGTGGCCCTTTCGCGATCTCGAAACAAATCGGTCGGTTTTACTTTGTAGCTTCAAGTTTTCATTTTGAGCGTGACTAAGGCCAAGAACTTTTGTTGTTATTGTTGTTGTTGTAAAAACATCACCGTGATTTTGCAGAGAAAAAACGATGGTGGGGTGGCCTTCATCCTTCAATGGGAACATTTACTTTTTTTTTTTTTTAACTCTGTCCTTAAACGTGCCCAAATGAACCCACTTCTCACCGAATACTCTGCTGTCACACTCCATACACGGTCTACATACTGCTGAGTAATCATCACTGAACTCAGTGGCGCTTACTTCTGAGTAAACACGAGGTTTCAAAGCAAGTTTCCTTCTCACGCCCCCGTCTCCCCCCCCCATTCTTTTAAGGGTGTTCTATAAAGCAAGAGAGACGAGGTGTAGATAGTTCGAAAATGCAAGCTGTCCAGACAACCTCATACTATACGACTCCAGGTGACTAAATGGAAACAGACAGTGTTTCTGGCGTGCTATGCACTCCTTGCTTTGCAGCAGCCGACGCGTAAAAGGTACGCGTTACGCACGTGAGATAAACACTCCAAAGACGCTTCATACCTTTGCCATATTGCAGCCAGAATATAATCAGTGCCGAGGCCAATGCTACGGTTACGTAAGCGCCCCTTCCCCAAATCATTCCCGCGGAGAAAAGCGCCAACTGGGTCCTCCTCGGCTATCCCGCGCCCCCGCCAGTTTGCTGCCTCTGCGCTCCGATCCTTCTTACCTCGCCACCAAGCGGGGCTCGCAGCACCACCTGCCAACCACAGGAGCGAGCGGCTGACACAAACCATCGGCGCTCCCTTCCGGGTGGAAAGCCCAGCCGCGGTAATGGGAACGCACAGGCTCTTCCCGCCCTCTCCTTCCGCAAGAGCGCCGCACACGGAAAAGCCAATCGTAGGCCCGTTCTTTCATTGATTGACATCCTCAGAAAGTTGAGGGGTAAAGCAACGCGACTATAGGTGCAGGGTTGTTGTTGTTGTTGTTGTTGTTGTTGTTATTGTTTTGTTGTTGTATCCGAGCCAAGCTGTTTATTTTAAAAAGATATGGTGTTAAAACATAAAAAGGAGTGAGTTGATTCAGATGTAAGTTAACTTGAACAATGAATGCTCTGCCCCTCCTCTTTTCTTTTTAAAGGGAAAAGATCCAAAATGGATCACCTATTCTCCAAACGCTTAAATACTTTTTTTAAAAAAAATATTTTTTTATTCACAAAGAATCCAGCTTTTTTATGCTCACTAATGCTAACTCCATTTCTTTGCTCTAGATTTTAAGGGCAAGTTATTTTCAATTAATTTTGCTTCCAATTCCAATCTTTTTGTGAAGCAAAATTACCTCCAGTACTGGAATAACTGGTTTATAATGAGACTATAACTATTTCAGCTTAATAGTTATTTTAATCATGTGACTGTCCTATATTGTAATTAAGTTGCTAGGTTGATTTCTTAATCTCTCTCTCTCTCTCCCCCCCTCCCTCCCTCTCTAATATTCTTAGAGTCTTCTGCAACCCTAACATTCAAAACTGTAAAATCTCTTTCTATCCTGTTCATTCAAAATTCAATTTTCATTTCCACAGACTGTCATAGGGAAAATTATTGCTTGCATGATTCTAATCTTTATAGGTGTAGCACCTGAGCATCCCAGCACATGAGTATATTTTCTAGGCCTTCATTGCTATTTAACAGATGCTTGTTTATGGTGTATTTCTTGATTTCTTTGCTGTTGATAATCAGCATAAAATGCAAAAGCTGTGGGCCACTTTAATGTCATAATATGGCAAGGAAGAATCTTCAAAGAACAGATAAGGAATGGCTGGAAGTTATTGTTTTAGGTTACTTTGTAAGAGCATGCAAAAATGATAACCGATTAGTCCAAGATAATAAAAATATGGTATGAAATATTATATATATTTACATATATATATATGGTGAAAGGGAGATGAGCACTGCTCCCTATAGTTGGCAACAACTAGCAGAGTAAAATCCACAAGGACTCTTTTAACATTATATATAAATATACATGAATGTATGCATGTATGTAGGTATGTATAGGTAGAGGTTGAAAACATGCAGAAGAGGCCTTCATCCTGCAGTTGATATACACATACATACATATGGTACTCAGTTTTGTTCGGGTATTTTCCCACGTCATTATAGTTGTGCTTTAAAAGTTGTAGCAACATTTTGGCAGAATCTCATCTGCCATCATCAGGCTTCTGTATTGTGTTCGTCTGTGAGTCAGACTTTTACAATTGTTTCAGTTTTAAATTTGGGGCTAGCCTACTGCTGTGCCAGAATGGTTTTTTCTTCATCCTGATTGGTTTGGAGTCTTGGTCTGTGTTTATTGGTCTTGGAGTTTGCTGTGTTCTGCTTGATTGGTGTTTCTAATATCTTCTGTCTGTTTTGGGGCTTTTTTGTGTCTTGATTGGCTGGCAACATTGTGTTCCTGTATTGGAGGCTTTTAGTGCAGCTTGACTCCGAGTAAATGGACGGCTATCATTTGTTAGGAAGCTAGGTTTCATCTGGGTGCCTGGTTGGGGTGTGTTTGAGCTGGGGGTATCAGGGGGGATTTGTTTGTGTCCAGGTGTTTGCCTGGCTTGTGGTGCGTGCGAGCAAAGCGCACGAAGCCGAAAGCACCAGCCTGAAGATGGCAAGTGGAAACTTGTCGAAATGTCACCAAGATACTCTCAATCTTACACAGGAAAAGACCCGAACATGCCAAGACCTACACGTGTGTATGTGTGTGTGTGTTAAGTTTTCGCGGGTGTTTATATGAATGGTATTCAGCTTTGTTCGGGTATTTTCCCACGTCATTATAGTTTAAAAGCACAACTATAATGACGTGGGAAAATACCCAACAAAGCTGAATACCTGTGTGTGTGTGTGTGTGTGTGTGTGTGTGTATGGCATTTAGCTTTGTTCGGGTATTTTCCCACGTCATTGTAGTTGTGCTTTTAAACGTTTCGGCAGAATCTCATCTGCCATCATCAGGCTTCTGTATCATACAGAATCCTGATGATGGCAGATGAGATTCTGCCAAACGTGTCAACTTTAAAAGCACAACTACAATGACGTGGGAAAATACCCAACAAAGCTAAATGCCATACATGTAATACCGAAAACTTAAGATATATATATATATATATATATCTTTGGTTATTCGGGTTTTCTCCCATGTAGAATTGGAAGTATCATCTGAGAAGCACAGAGCCGAAGACACAAGCCTGAAGATGATGAATGAGACTTCATCGAAATATTGCCTGGATACTCCCAATTTCACGCGGAAGAAAACCCAAACAACCAAAGATCCACATACAAATACCCGCGAGAACCTCAGAAAAATATATATCTGAGGTTCGGGTATTTTATGTGGATCTTTGGTTGTTTGGGTTTTCTCCGCGTAAGATTCGAAGTATCTAGGCAACGTTTCGATGAAGTCTGAGAAGCCCAGAGCCGAAGACAGAAGATGAGATGAGAAGCCCAGAGCCGAAGACAGAAGCCTGAAGATGATGAATGAGACTTCATCGAAACGTTGCCTAGATACTTCGAATCTTACGCGGGAGAAAACCCGAACAACCAAAGATCCATACATATATATATATATATATATATATATATATATATATATATTACACATACACACACACACACACACACACACACACACTAAAGAATGATAGTAATTGACAAAAATCTTGGAAGGTCAAAATCTTTTTCATGCTTGTGCAGAACAGAACAATGAAACTGCAGCCTAGAGATAAGCTTTGACAATAAAAGTCTGCCTTTTGGCTGTAAATATAGCTGGTGAATTTTTTTTTTAAAAGTAAATGAGGCATTAAAAGGAAGATTCAATTAATAAGCCCTTCTTTGCTTTTAAACTATAAGCACCATCCCCTTTTTTTGTTGGATTAGTAGAAACTGGATAAATTGGAAGATCATAAATAAGCAGAAGACTCAAATGAATTTTGTGGAACGGCTCTCATTTCTTTATTTGTCTGAGATATTAAGAAATATATTGCCGTTACAGTATTATGCTTTGAATTAACTTACTGATCTAACCTTTTGATATTATAGGATAAACCTGGTTCATAGTTTGCACTGAAAATGGAGGAAGATACTCTTTCTCAGGGAATAATTTGAAGATAAATTGATATGGGCCTCAGAACCCAGGAGATTAATCTGTTAAAATTTGATGTTATTAAGATTTAAGCATACTTTAGAGTTCTCAAGGAGTCCCATGACTGTTAAGCTAATGACATAGCTAAGTAACATTAAGAGATGTTTGATGGAATAGCAATATAACTTAGAATCTGGAACACTGGCAAGTACAGTATATGACTAAGCATTTGCATTTAATCTGTCTTAATTAAATTCTCTTTTGGTACAGTACTTGAGACTCAGTTGTTTTATTACTTGCCATAATTATCACTGTTTACATTTCACTTTTCTTTTTTGCAAAAATCAATTGATGTACACATCTTTAACCCCCCCCCCTCTGTATGTGTGTGTGTGTGTGTGTGTGTGTGTGTGTGTGTGTGTGTTTGTACCTACATATAAATCTCCCTCATGTCTGTGTTCCATATCTCAGATTCAGTAGTTGTAGCTCTGCAAAACCTTACCCTAAAAGAAATGTAGTCTTCAAATGCATTAAAATTATAAGAATAATAATTTGTATAACAAATTATTTACAAAATAAAAATTATTTTCTTGAAGTAATTGATGATTTTTTTCAAGTATTTATCAACAATAGGGATATCCCTTATTTTTTTCCTGTTTGGAGAGCAGTGACTGGTTATACTGTACAAAATTATAGCTGCCATCTTGTGGTGATTTGGCTGAACTTAAATCACTTCCACTTAACACTAGTAATACACTTATACTACTGATATCTGATAAAACCTCACAAGAGGTTACCTGAATTGAACTTAAATAATTTCCAGTACCATTTTTTCTATGCTTACTTTGTTATTCATTCTGGTTCAGTGAATTGTGATCCTCATTTCTTTAATTACTTTTGGGAGTACTCATACAAGAATGTCAAGATCTATTCTCTTTTGTCCTAGAACACAGGAACAAAGAACCATGGTTACAGAAAAGGAAGTTCTGGCTGAATTTTAAGATAAACTTCCTTGGATGCCTTGATTTTTATATCAGAAAAAAACAGAATTTAGAAGTCAGTTCCCTAAACAGCCTTTTCCAACTAGACAAATCTCATAAGGGAAATAAAAACAAATTTGACAGGGGAAAAAAGAAAAAAAAATCCTGTTCTAACTTCCAGTGAAAATAGATAAAAATATTGTGCAGAGTTGATGATGACTGAGAAAGTTCTTCAACAGAAAAAATATAAAAGAAAACAAAGATTCTAGGGAGAATCTCAAGATGATTTCATTCTGCAATTAGTATGTGAAACTCTTCTGTAAAGATATTTCGAGTTACACAAAACACACAGTTATTAATCTTTTACTGGGAAATAAGCCCCAGAGAAAATAAAGCTCAAGTAACAATATAGATAGAAAAATTAAGATTGACATTCTAATTAGTGCTTTGTAAATGATTTCCAACAATTTTTTTTAAAAAGCAGCATAACTTGTTCCCAATGCTTAGTGCAGATAAAGAAGTATTTTGAAAATGTAGCAAAGAAAGGGTCTGGTGAAAGTTTCATTCCTCTTATAGGAGAAGCAAATTTAAACTTGGATGCTGTTCTTTATGAATGCGGGGTGGAGGCCTGCCTACTCACTACATCTTTGAAGCTGTTCTACCTTTGAAGCTGTCCTTACCACACACAGGATTCATACTGCACAAACATATATTCTCTTTCATGATTATCCATGATTCATACACCTATTGAAACTGTCCTTTCTCATCTTGTTTCAAATTACATTTTCCTTACATCAAGGTGGCTGGGATTGGAAGAGGGTTTGTTTCCACACCACTGTAGACTACATGATTTGGTGCCGTCCAAAAAAATATGTAGCCTGAAAGGGCATACATGTAGCAGCTCAGTAGTTAAAGCTCATGGAGTGGTAATACCTTTTGATGTCCTAGGAACAGAAAATTCACATCTTTTAGCTGGATAATGGAATTTAGCCTAATTCTTCCATTACCAAAACCCTCCACAAAAAAAACAAAAACAAAAAGCTCACCTGGGAAATTGCAGTCTTAAAACAGGATCATTTGAGGAAGACATTAAAACAGCATTACACAAGTGATTTGGATGTAGATTGTTCTGGAGAAGAGGGTGTGCGATGATTTCCTTCTCCAGCTCTTGGTGGTCGGAAACAATTGTGCTAGAGTGGAAAATGCATCAAAAGACTATGGTGTATCCTCTTCTGTATACCCTCTTCTTTAACACAACAGGAAGATGGTATACAAGACAGAAGGGGGAGAATTTCTGAATGAAACCTGGACATCTGAGGCCTCTGAGGGTTATTCTTGTATGTTTAAAATGCAAATTATTATAAAAAAGTCAAGACATCAATGTGATGTCTTGATATAAACAAAATGAACTTTATCGTACAGGTACTCAGGGATAGTAGATCAGTGCCATTTCTGAAAACTAAAACTCACACAGGTCTGACTAATTAGGTTTCTTATGGGATACCAGAAATGATTAATGGAGACGATAAATGACAGTAGACCAGAAGATCAGAATAACAGCAAGTTATAGTCCATATGTCTGGTGCTGGGTTTGGCTCAGCAATTACCCAAAATTCTGGAAAAAGATTGTTGCCAGTTTTTTCCCCCCAGTAGTAGACAAGATTAAATATATTTATAATGACAGGTGAATTTTTAAAAAAGTCCGAAAACCTGCAGAGAAATGTTACTGAGAGAACAGTAGTTTTAGATCTAGGATAGACTTCTGAATTCAACCAAGCAATGTATCATTGACATAAATCTTTCTTGCAACTCTCATTATTACATATGTCTATTTCCTAGAAAGGACAGGACCTAGGCGAAATTCTGCAATACATAAATTCTGATAAATCCTGGTCTAGGGAAGTTACTACTTTTTAATAATAGTTTGGTATATGGAAAACAAATAAACATAGGAGCCACTAGACAAATGTCTCAGGAAAGTTCAGCTTTTGCAATCACATTATTTATATTAAAATTTAATAATTTATATGAAAAATGTTTGATGTCATATACTGGCAGATCTGAAGTATAAATGATATGGTAATTGGAGACACATAGTCTTGGAATATACCTTGAACTGGTGGCCAGAAGAGAAAATACACAGTGATGACCTTGGGAGATGGGGAAGAGCTGTAGCTAGGGCCGTGATGGCAAACCTATGGCATGCGTACCAGAGGTGGCACGCAGAACCTTCTCTCTGGGCACGAGAGCCGTCACCCCAGCTCGGCTCTGCAGCATTTGCGTGCATGCACCTCCCACTGGCCAGCAGGTCTTTGGGACTCTGTTGTGCATGTATGGGGGGCATGGGGCGTGCAGGAGTCATGTGTGCATACATGGGATAGGGCGCATGCATGGGATCGTGCACATGGGAGTTGTGTGTGCATGCGTGGGGATGGGGCTTATGCGTGGGAGTCGTGTGTGCATGTGTGAGGGGTGGGGGTCACACCACATATGTGGGGGCAAAGGGGGCATGTGCGCATGCACAGGGCACATGTGAGGGGCACATACAAGTGTTGCATTTTGGGGATACGTGTCCACATGCATGCTTTGGGCACTTGGTGCCAAAAAAGTTATCCATCACTGAGCGAGAGCAATGTTCTTGGCTGGTTAGAAAAGTGAGCTGAGAATAAAAGAATGAAACTTAATAAAGAAAAGTAATATTATTATTTAGAATAAAGAAATGCACAAGTTAAGCTACCCAATTCCATACAGTCTGGTCAGTATACAGTAGTTCAAAATGCAGTTCAATAAAAATCTATTAAAATAATGTCACCTCAATCTTACGACTCTCAACAAAATAAGAAAAACCAAAACTATTTCAAGAAAATAAAACCATAAATAAAGTTACAACAAAACTATAAGATCTTTAAAGAAACAGGCATGCTTGAAGCAATCAACTGGAGCCAGATAGAATTTTATGATCTTCCTGAATAGTCTGGAACGGTGGTTGCCAACCGGTGGGCTGGGGACCACTGGTGGTTCACGAGAAAATTTTGGTGGTCCGCAGAGAAATGTCACCCCCAAAGCAATCCAGGCTTGTGTCACTTGCATTGCAAATGAAATAGTGAGGGGAGGGGGGAAAGGGCAGAGGGGGGGAACTTGCCCCACATGCCCCACACGCCTGGCCTGGCCACTGGGTTGCTTCTTTCTGCTTCTTTCTTCTTCTTCTGCTTTTGGCTGCACGCAAGGAAAGCAGCAAAAGTCTTTCTTTCTCTCCCGCAAACTCCACGAGAAATGAGTCTTTGGGACCCTGCAAGGCATCCTGCTCGAAGAGGCTGCGCCAGCACGACCAGTCTCACAAAGACTCATTTCTAAGTCGGGCTCAAGCAACAAGCTGGTCAGACAATGATTGTTGCAGTCAATAGATCAACATTCAATTGATCTGAAAAAATAGTCGATTCTGTATTTGTGGGAAAATGCTAAGAAGTAGCACCAGCTAAGGCTCTTGTATGGAATGTTAATTTAAACTGAGAGAATTGGGCTTTTCCACCTGGGTGTGGTGTTTTGGTCCCAAACCAACATATCCTAGAACTTCAACCCGTTCTGCTGGCAAAAATTTCATGCAGGTTTTCTTTGGGAGAGACTGACCCCATTTTGCCTGCTGTAATATGATTATGCATACTTCAGGATATTTCTGGATGCTGCCAACAGTGAACTTGCTGCAGCACTGCCATTATCTCACAACACTTTGATTACTGATTAGGATTTGGTGGATACTGAAGCAAAACTGATAAAAAAATCAACACTGCCAGTTTCTCCTTGTAATCCAGGTGATAGGTTGCAGATGAAACCAAAGGATATAGTTAGAAAGGATGGATGCTCTTTACAATGCCTATGGTGCCCAAGACCTGTATCTCTATTTCCAAACATGGGGCAGCCAATTTTCTGATTTACAATAAATATGGAAATCTGGCTATTAAATATTCTAATGGATGAGTGGTTGGCACATAGGAAAGTTTAGGTACAATAGGAGGGAGTTCTCTTGGTTGACTGTCTAAGCTTACTTCTGCTTAACTCCATATTCTCCTGATATTTACATGTCAGCCAATATATTTTTGTACAAAGGATTTACCGGTGCTCCAGAAAAATCAATAGATCCATATTGAGAAACAACTGGATGACTGGGCATTGGTGCAGGGCATATCTGACTTCTCACCCAGATAGCTTGAAAAGTGACTACGGTTCCTTCCCTGGCTTTTCCCCTCAGTTGCCCCAGATTGCTTTAGTGTACATAAGAGAGCTTGTGATTTTTCTAATGGCTTGTGATGCAGAACACAGTAACAGGAACCTTCGGTCATGTTTCTCAACTTGTTGTACATTAAAACTAAATAGCAAGAATCACCCCCTGATCTCATTACGGAAACGGAATGAAGCATAAGGACTGCAGGAATTATTTTAATGTAATGTGAAAAGAAGCCCTCTGTCTTTGTGTATGTGTGTGTATGATGAAAAGCACTGAATTAATGGGGGATAACTATATCAGAAGGATCAAGATCTCCTTTATCAGCTTTTGGATATTGTCAGATTTGAAATTCTGAACAGCACGGAACAGAGTAATCAGATGTTAGGGTATGAACAAGCCTAAGTTGCCATATTTAAAACTAGCTTCTTGTTATCTTTTCTTCACCCATCATTCAGTATGTTTATCACACATTATTCCTTCATTCAGTCCTCAGCCGTATTGTTTTGCCTCATTTTCTCTGCCACCTTAGATTTGTGTAACATCACCTTAAATTATTGCTGACATAAATCACTATCCCATAACAGTAGAAGTCAATCTGATCGCTTTAAAAAGAAATCCTTTTATACAATAGTAGACCTTTGTGGGAATTGAATTTCAGAAAGGAAATGTGAAGTAGCAGTAAAACAATGTTGTGCTGATTGTTGTGCTTAATACCTGGGAAGATCCTGGAAAAGATAATAAGCAACAGATTTGCAAACACCTAAAATCAAGCAAAGTTATAAGCAGAAGCCAACATGGATTTGTCAAAAATAGTTCATGCCAAATAAATCTTATTTCACACTTTGACAAAGTGATTAAATTAGTGGACCAACGAAATGCTGTGGATGTAGTATACTTGAATTTCTGTAAGCATTTGACACAGTAGACCACCACCTACTTCTTGGCAAGCTAGAAAAATGTGGGATAAATAGCGTTACCAGCAGATGAATTTGTAACTGGCTGACCAATTGATCCAATTCAATGGAACTACATCTACACAGAGGGAAGTAACAGTGGAGTACCCCAAGATTCCATTTTAGTCCCAGTACCCTTCAACATTTTCATAACGATTTGCATGAAGGAATAGAAGAGGAACTCATCCAATTTGCAGATGATACCAAGCTGGCAGAAATAGCCAACACCCCAAAGATAAGCTCAAGATCCGGATGGACAGACTTGAACACTGAACCCTATCTAACAAAATCAAACTCAATGTAGAGAAAAGTAAGGTTTTACACTTAGGCAAGAAACACCAAACATAGAAATTAGGTCAGTGATGGTGAACCTTTTAGGCACTGAATGCCCAAAGTGTACGCATGAACGCCCAAACTGCAAGGCACATGGGTGCATGTATGCATGCCCACACATGCATGGCAGCGACCCAAGGATCAGCTGGCCAGTGGGAGGTGGGGGATCCCAACACTGGCAGCTCTGCAAGAGATGAGATATTCTTCTGTTTCCCTGCAAACGACGGAGAGAAATGCCATGGAGAAATGCAGTGGAGCTAAGCTGGGGCGATGGCACATGTGCCAACAGAGAGGGCTCTGCGTGCCACCTCTAGCACATGTGCCATAGATTCACTACCACCAGATTAGGTGAAACGTGGCTCAACAGAAGTAACTGTGAGAGGGATCTTGGAGTACAAGTGTATGATCACTAAAAATATGATCCAGCGGTGTGTAGCAGCAGGGAAAAAGGCCAGTACAATTCTAGATTGCATTAACAGGAGGATACAATCAAGATCACATGACGTATTAGTAGTGCTCTATAAAGCCTTAGTAAGACCACACTTAGAATATTGCATCTAGTTTTGATCACCATATTATAAAAAAGATATTGAAACTCTGGAAAAAGTGTAGAAAAGAGCAACAAAAGCAGCCTGGAAGCAATACATATGAAAAACACTTGCAGAAATTGGGTATGTCTAGTCTAGTGAAAAGAAGGACTAGTGGTGACACGATAGCAGTGTTCCAATATTTGAGGGGCTGCCACAAAGCAGAGATGATCAAAGCACCAGAAGGCAAATCAAGAAGCAACGGATGGAAACTAATCAAGGAGAGAAGCAACTTAGAACTAAGGAGAAATTTCCTGACAGAACAATTAATCAGTGGAACAACTTGCCTCCAGAAGTGGTGCTTGCTCCATCACTGGAGGTTTTAAGAAGAGATTGGACAATCACTTGTCTGAAATAATATAGGGTATCCTGCTTGTGCAGGCATGACTAGAAGACCTCCGGGGTCCCCAACTCTGTTATTCTGTTCTGTTCTGTTTATAGCAAGGATTGGCAACTTGCTGCTTCTCCAATCTTTGGACATATAGGCAAGAATTTATAGTAACTGCTGTTGTGCTGGGTAGTAATAAATCTATAATTCTGGTAGACCTTGACTGGATGTTTAGTTACCATTCATGTAACAGTGGACGTCCCGAGGGCTACTTACCAATTTCAGAGTTCAGATGTCCGTCCTTCCATGATTCCATTTCAGATGATTGGCAACTGGCCTGCATGTACAGCCATTTGCAGCATCCAGCGGTCATATGGCCATGATTTATTGCTTTTTGCCAGAAATTGCTATTTACTTCCAGTTTCTGGCCAAAAAAGTCCCATCCATTATGAACAATGGATTTGCTTAATAATTGCCATGTTTGCTTTATGAGTGACATATTCATTTAACAACCACCACAAATTGGACACAATCACACGGTGACGTGCTTAATAACCAGCACAATTTAGGACTGTAATTCTGGACTCAGCTGCGTTCATAGGTTGAGGACCATCTATGTACATGGTAGATGTTAGTGGAGTATGGTTTTCTATTGCTTTACATTTCTATCCCTTCAAAATGGAAAAAACGCTATGGCTAGGAAGTAAGATAAATATAAGCATGAGCAATGTGTGAGATAAAAGTAAGCCTCAGTCAGGAATATAACTTTGATTAAGTGATTTTTTTAAAAAACTAACCCTTATCCTAATAATAGGGTTAGTTTTATTCATGGGGCAGGGGCAAGTTGTCACATGAATTCATTTATCATTTTAGGAGCATAGGGTATCACAAAATTCAAAAAAAATCATATGGCATATGAATTCAATGTATTGTCAAACATGACACACAATGTCAAACATGAATTTCTTTCACAAACTCCTATTTATTTATTTAGCATATGGCATGTCAGACATGGACTAGCAATAGCAAATTCCTATATTCAATTCTTTTTCCCATTCTATTTTTTTTAATTGTTAGGCATTAACACACTGTTGATGTATTAGCAATGAAATATTTTCTTGACAATTGCTACTTTTGGAGATTATTTCCAAAATAAGCAATCTGGTACAGGAATAGATTGCAGATGTCAGAAATTGCCATCTCAAAGAATGTCAATTGCCTAAACATTATTTTTCTCAAGCAAACATTCATGATAACACAATAAACAGATTACTACTATACATAGTGATTTAAAGACAATGGTAGTTACCAGTGGGAAGATCTCCTTCAGACAGTTTTTTGGAGATGGTCCCTCCTATGAAAAAACTCATTATCCTTCAAGATAATGATAGGTTCTTCACATTTTGTCTTCCGTTTCTTCCTTGAGAAATCACTTTAAACACAGCATCTAAGCATTGTCAGCCTCCTGCAGTGAGCTATGTGGAAGAACAGCAGGTTGTGAATTTCTGAAATGCAGAAATCAGATGGTCTCTGTAGCTAAATATCTAATTTCTATTTCAAGCAGCATAACTGTTTAGAGAGGAGGAGTAAGGAATAGTATGTTTATGGGGGAGAGATACTCTTGGAATAATACTTAGCAAGCAGCATTTTTAGGTCCCATCAAGGAAGCTAGCAACAACATTCAATGTAAAGATTTATTTATGGAGTTAATAATCAGAGAATGAAAGCTGGCTGGATGACTTTGGGGCAGTTGTTTTCTTTAGCCCAACCCATCTTATAAAGCTGTTGTTTTGGAAAGAAATAGAAAATGGGAGCACTATGTAAGCTGCCCTAAGTTGTACAAAATAAAGATATAATAATAGTAATGGAAGAAATAAGAACTGGAGAAGTTAACAAAATACAAAGACCTAATGTCATACATCCTACTGGGTTAGGCAGCAAAAGAAACTCCTAGGACTTTTTTTTTTAACCAAGAACATAACTTTACTAAAGATTCCCTATGGGTACAGAAGTAGAAAAGCCAGTTCTAACAGTGTGCACACAAATAGTATAGGAAAACTTTCCCTTCCCCCTCCCCCACCCCCAGACCGCCTACTGCCCATTGTCCACCAATCACTTGCATTCAGTTTGTTTTGGGAACAATTTTGTCTGCCTTAGACATTCCCAGTTGGTGAACTGGGGTGTTGGGTCCATCTCAGGCTTATAGTCAGTACAGTTGCATTCCAAATTTCCCTCCCAAGCCTCTCTTAAATTCCAATGCCTTCCCCCCTGTTACTGTTGTTGAACTGCAAGTGGGGCTGTGTAGTGAGTCAACCCTGACACCTGCAAATAGAAAGACTGCGGCAAAAGAAAACAAAGATACTTTGACTACAATACCAAAACACCACTTGAACACCATCAGCACTGACAAATTCACCATCAGTTCATTGCAAAAGGCAGCTTTACCTCAAATACCTTACATCCTATGATGATACCTCTAATACCGTCAAACATAAACACCTACTTTTCCCAGGTCCTTGAGAAGGACTGGATAGGTGGATAAAAATAACAATTCCAGTCTGAACATGGGGCTGACTGTGACAATCATATTTCAGATTGATTGATGAAACCTCTAGGGTTAGGTTAAAGGTTAAAGGTAAAGAATTGAAGGCTTAGTTGGTATTTTCATTTGTCTTTCCATGAATAGGAAGAGTAGGGTGTAGGAAAAGGCGTGGGAACAACATTAAATTTCTGAAACCATGCCTAAGTTTTTAGAACAAACTGATGCTTTTCACAGACTGGGAAAAATGGATTTCTTTGAAACATGGCGGGCTTGCTCAGAAGGGCTTTAAACTGGATCCTGAAGAGATTGGAAATAAGTACATGGAGTAACAGTTTCAGGTAAGTATTTTTGCATTGTAAGAATTCTGACAATTGAAGCTCACACATCTTTACATTGTTGAGGTTGAGAAACACTGGTTTGGGTAATCATCATTTGAATCCCACTAGCCAGAAAACTAACCTTATAAAAGAAAATCCTACATTGACAGCTACAAATAGCTCCAAGGGAAAAAATAAAGATGCTATCAGGTTGATAGTTCAAAGAAAAATGTTCCTGGCTGGTTAGAAAAGTGAGCTGAAATTAAAAGAATGAAACTTAATAAAGAAAACTAATATTATTATTTAGAATAAAGAAATGCACAAGTTAAGCCACCCAATTCCATACAGTCTAGTCAGTATACAGTAGTTCAAAATGCAGTTCAATAAAAATTAGAACTATTAAAATAATGTCATCTCAATCTTATGACTCTCAACAAAATAAAGCAAACCAAAGCTGTCTCAAGAAAATAAAATCATAAGTAAAGTTATAACAAAACTATAGAAAACTACAGTTTTCACACCGGTATGTATCCAAAGTTCATGGGAGAAGCCATCTAAGTAAACATGCCTTTGAGATTCCTAAATAGCAATGGAACAAATAAATGTCTTGGGCTCAAAGAGTGAGATGTCTAAATGAACAGTAGAGTTGGCTGGGTGGATATAAACTATATATCTTTTTTATAGAATCATCTTTTCCATTTCTAATTCTTATTTTTTCACATCCCTAAGAAGTTTCGTTAGAGTAGAATTTTGTAGTCAATACACATTTCAGAGCCCTCAACTAAGCTCTTTATTCTAACTGAGAAAATAGCTAACACTAGAATTAGTATGATTAAAAGCCCAAGGGATATGCAGAGAGTTTCCTCATTACAGATTGCTAGTTAATTTCAAGCAATGTGATATCCAACTGGAAAATTGGGTTGACTGCAAGGTACAATGGAGGCTGTGGAGGTATGGAATCAAATGCTTGCAAATCAAAATAAGATACTACATCACAGTTTACTAATATAGCATGTTAAGTAATCTTATTTGTAAAGCACTTAGTTGCCAGTAAGGGTCAAAATGAAAAAAGAGAAAGCAGAGAAAGAGTAAAAACTAAATCTGAAGTGTTTTTTTAGTATAACAAATCAATTTGTGATGAAGTTAACATTAAATAGTTACCTAAAGGTTAAAAACAAAAAGAATAAGAAAATGTTCATCACCCTGATGTCCAGCATCTATCTCTAAATGTATCAGGACTTTATTCCAAACATTCTCAGGAATTTATTTGCATCCATGAGGGGTACAAAGCAATGGTTTCATGCAAAGTGAAATGATGATTTTTCATTTTATACATATGGTTAGATATAATTTTACAGAAGGTATGAATCGCTTCCTTTTATTTTAAGAAGCAATTTAACATCAAACAGAAAGGGCTTGCAAGAATGTAAAGAAAGTAGCAGCAGGTTGCACAATTGTTCATAGTAACATTTTCTTTAACCTTCTGGCAGCACTTATGAAGTGGAGTGAGGCTATGCTATGATCTATCTAAAATTATGCTTTTCTTTAAAGAAAGTTTAGTGATGGAGGGTAGGTTTGTTATGTAAGGCTCTTCCCAAATAGAAAGAAGTGTAGCAAACTGTACATCAGCTCCTTATAGGCTAAACATATTTTTGAACTGCTTGAAGCATGTTAATCTGTGTGAGTTCATCCATTTTCTCAATGAAATTTCTACATTTTTATTAGAACACAATATAAATGAATAATCTTTTGCTCAGCCCTGTAGTACAAAGAATACTAGGGCTTGCTCTGAAATACTCTATATTTAAAAGTTCAAAGGTCATCCCTCCAGAAAGTAAATGAATCTATATCTTTGCATAGACACAAGATCCAAAGAGTAATAACAAAAAATTTCAGAATGTGTTAAATCTATCAAGGAGAACAAGGTACCATGTAGGAGAACAAGGTACCATGTTCCCTGGTTAATGCTAAAATTTAGCAATAGAGAAGGCTTTATATTGTAGACTTAAAAGCACAAGAAATAACCACAGAGAATTTTGTTTTATTTAGGATAACGCCTACTACAATATTTAATTGGCCTTGAATAAAGATAGACTTATGGATGATCGATTAATGATCATTCAAAGTTATGAAGATCCTATGTTGGGACTATTTATGACCCAATTTAAAGTTTCAAAGGTTGGTCCTTTCCCGATTTCATATGATTGAACTTCAGCCATTTGCAGAATCCTGTGGTCATGTGACCACATTGTACGATGGTTTTGCTGAAAACTGGCATTTATTTCCAGTTTTTGGCAAAACTGTGCCCACAGAGAACCATTGTTGGCTTAATGACCAAGATGACTGCCACCAATTTTTTTTTTCATAAAATAGGTCCTGCAACCAATTCATTTTATGATCATCACAACCCCAGACAAACATCTCATGGTGAATCCTACTGATTTATGTAAAGGGGCATTTGTTTCCTACAATAATTTTCCACAAATTATTTCTAGAAAGTTAAGCTTTTTAAATTGTTTTGCTATTAGATTGTTTACTTATATTATAGAGTTGTTTTACAGTTTTTATTATCTCTAGTTGTCCTGGAAAGGCAATATGTACTGTATGTATGTGTGTGTATGTGTGTGTGTGTGTGTGTGTGTGTATGTATATATATGGTATTCAGTTTTGTTCGGGTATTTTCACACGTCATTATAGTTGTGCTTTTAAAGTTGTAGCAACGTTTCGGCAGAATCTCATCTGCCATCATCAGGCTTCTGTATTGTGTTCGTCTGTATTGTGTTCATCTGAACAAAGCTAAATACCATACATGTAAGTACCCACAAAAACTTAAGAAAACAAATCTATCTATCTATCTATTTATCTATCTATCTATCTATCTATCTATCTATCTATCTATCTATCTATCTATCTTTGGTTATTCGGGTTTTTTCCCACGTAAAATTGGAAGTATCTAGGTGATGTTTCAATGAAGTTTCATTCATCATCTTCAGGCTTGTGTCTTTGGCTTTGTGCTTCTCAGAGTAATTTACTGCCGAAACGTTGCTACAACTTTAAGGTGAGATCCCACTCGCCATCCTCAGGCTGGTTATACCAACATCAACTCCATCAACCAATCCAACTCAGCCCTTTATACCAACATCAACTCCATCAACCAATCCAACTCAGCCCTTTATACCAACATCAACTCCATCAACCAATCCAACTCAGCCCATTATACCAACATCAACTCCATCAAACAATCAAGAGGAAGCAGCACAGCCAACCAGCCCAGCACACCAGCCCCCCCCCCCCAGTATTTATAGAGAGATGGCAGCTCCGATCACACACTGCTTGCACTGACACGAAGCCGAAAGCACCAGACTGAGGATGACGAGTGGGACCTCACCGAAACATCGCCAAGATACTCTTAATCTTACATGGGAAAAGACCCGAACACACCTAGACCTACATACCTGTACCCATGAAAATCTACAAAAACAAATATATATATGCACACACACAGAGAGAGAGAAAGGGAATCAGTTTTTAGTGTTCTTTCTTATGAGCACCTGAAATTCAATGATTTACTGCTTGTGTGGAGGTTGAGTTTAATCTCTATTGTTAACTGCCAGTAATATGTCAATCATAATTAATTTAAAAAATACACATAAAAGTTTAATGCCTGTCATGGTAGTAAATTTTCAAAGCTAATTATGTGGTGTATATCTGGCATAGATATACTTGTTCTTCTATAAAGAAAGGTTTATATTGTTTTACAGAGTCTTAATTTTTATGTCATAGGAAATTTGGAAATCAAGTATCCTCTGACTACAGAATGATTAATTCTGAAAAAAGTATTTCTAATGACTTGGTCTCTAATTCAGCTAGGTTGCTGCTATTATGTTTGATGAGTAAAATGAAACCATTTCCTCAGCACTGAAGCAAATTAGCATTCACCTTATGGTTTTAATAAGGAGAAGTAGCTAGGGCCCATCTGTTGCTGTGTCATTTCAAGATGCTACAACACACTCAGCATATTCTAGATTAAAAAAAAATACCAGTGATTTTCAAAACTTAATTTTGGACTATCTCTGTTACACCCAACTATATTGCTTTATTTTCATGTGTGGTGTGGAGAACTTTTACTAAGCATTTCTGTAGATCAGTAACAGAGATCAGACTTCCTGGAAGTTGCCTATAGAACGTACAAGGGTGGCAAAGAATATTGGAAGAGATTTTGTTGAGGGTGAATAATATCTGGCTCCAATAGGAACGTGGAGCAGAAATGTAGTTATGAATAGGCTTTCCTTGAGATTGGAAGTCTGACAGTTAAAATATTTATAATTGATCAACACCAATCTGCGGCCTACAGCACCATCTTTGTCCAAAGTAAGAGCCTCAGCATTCTTTGAGCTTCCTTTCCCTCCCGCAAGCTGGAAATTCTGTTGGTTCACATTAAAGCCATTAAACACCTCTCATACTATATCAGTACTGAGCCACTGATTTCAAGTAACAAACACACACACACACACACACACACAGAGAGAGAGAGAGAGAGAGAGAGAGAGAGAATAAATAAAAGGAAGCAGAATGCAATGAGAAGAAAGTGATTATAAGACTTCTGCACCTGGGTCTCTCTTCAAAAGTGTCTTGCAATGAATCTAAAATTACTTGAAAGTTCTAGGATATGATTGTGCCAGTTCCCTGTACTTAGCAATTTAGGACAGATTATTTAGCACACCTTACTCTATAAACTTATGTGGTAGATACAAGCAATGTATCTTGCAGATAACCTCATGGAAATAGCAATAGCAATAGTACCGTACTTAGACTTATATACTAGTTCACAGTGCTTTACAGCTCCCTCTAAGAGTCAGCATGTTGTCCCCAACAATCGGGGTCCTCATTTTACCTACCTCAGAAATATGGAATGGATATTCTCAACTTTATATGCAACTACTGGTTAGTGTTTTTGATAGATGTTCCATTTTTTCATATGGTTACATAATTTCCCTCAATTTTGAAAGAATAATAATTTTGAATATCTTTATAAAGAGTTTGGGCATTTCATTAAAATTCCATAAAACCCAACTGACACATCAGATATAATCCTCCAGTTTGATAGCACTATATACATAATTAACAGGCTAAAGAGGAAAGCATGGCAGAGGTAGTCCTTGACTTACAACCATTTGTTTAATGACTGTTCAAATTACAAGGGCATTGAAAAAGGGACTTATGACCAGTTCTCACACTTATCACTGTTGCAGTCATGTGATCAAACTTTGCATGTTTGGCAACTGGCATATATTTATGATGGTTGCATTATCCCGATGTCCTTGCAATCTTCATGCAAAAGCCATAGTGGTGCAGTGGGTAAAATGCAATATTGTAGACTAATTCTGCCAACTGCCAGCAGCTTGATCCTGACTGGCTAAAGGTTGACTCAGCCTTCCATCCTTCTGAGGTCGGTAAAATGAGGACCCAGATTGCTGGGGGCAATATGCTGATTCTGTAAACTGCTTAGAAAGGGCCAAGAACTATGTAGTATATAAGTCTAAGTGCTATTGCTATTGCTATTCCTGGGAAGCTTCTGAGAAGAAAAGACAATATGGGAAGCCAGATTTACTTAACAATCACATGATTCACTTTTTAAAAAATTAATAACTGTATACAGAATGGATGTTAGATTTGATTTTATCTCAGTTTTGTCCTGAGATTCAGTTACCCATTCAGAAATGTCTTTCTTTTAAAAATTTCACACTGATATTTAGGATAGCTTCTGTACTTATAATTATTTTTTTCTGTACCTAATGTTTTTATTTAGATATATTTATAAGCAGTGTAGTAAATCATTTTTCTTAGTTCCAAGATTCAATCAAATATAAAAATGAGTTAAATGTCCTTGCTCTCACTCTTAATGTCAGCAATAGTTCCTCACTTAAATGAAGAGCTCCTGAAAATACCTTTTAAATCTTTAGACCAGGGGTCCCCAACCACTGGGCCCCAGACCGGTACCAGTCCGTGGAACATTTTCTACCGGGCCGCCGGTTTGCTGGGTGCCGCCATCTTGTTTTGATGAGAAAGTGCTTCCGGGTGAGCTTTTCAGGTTGGAAAGTGGCATTTGGGTCCTGAAGGAATCCTCGCGCCTTAGTTTCATTGAAAGGTGGGCGGCTTCGAACCAAACTAAGGCACAAGGATTCCTTCAGGACCCAAGGCAAGGCGAGCCGAGCGACCATCCCGAAGCCGTCTTGAAGCCTATCGACAAAGGTACAAAGGAGGAGTTGAAGGTGACGGGGAGAAGTGGAGGACAGCTGGCTGGCCGGTCGCTCAGCTCGCCTTGTCTTGTCATGTGTGCTGATGCCAGTACTGGGCCGCGGACCATTTTGTGATACTGGTACCGGGCCGTGGCACAAAAAAGGTTGGGGGCCACTGCTTTAGACAACATCATGTGAGGGGTTCTTGGTACTGAGCTTGGTTGTTTTTACCAAAACTAGGTAATGTTATCAGTGATAGTAAGGAAAGCATCTTTAACAAAAAGTTCCAAAGTCAAACCTTCAGACTGCTGTCAACCTGCATTTTTAAAATAAGTGTTCTGGGTAAGAATCAGTGCTTTAAACTAAAGTTTAAAACTTCTGGTACTGACATCATCATCAACAAAAGCCATTTACTGCTTTTTTTATAACATCAATGGGTTGAAAAAGTGGTACAAATAAGAATAGCTACTTTGGGTTTATGAGATTGGGGAGGGGGTAATTTCTATTCCAAACAAACAACTTTCCTGTAGCTATGAAAGAAGATTGAAAACAAAGCTGGAGAATTGCTTAATTGTTGATCTTCCTTTGCAAATCAGATCACTGGCTCTGCATGAATCACTTAGCTTAATAGTTGCTGAGGATTTTATTTGACTGTATGAGCCTGCAGGATAGTGCCTTTGAGTTTCAGAAAATTAAATGCCCAATCGAATCAGGGAGATTTTCCCATTGCAATTCCATTTTGTTAATTATATTTTAAAAAGAGGTTGAAGACATTCCCTATGAATATGGCTGATAATGGATCATGCAGAAGGGATGCCAATTTCAACCCTGCATTTTCCTCATATTGAATATTTTTTTTAAAAAAAATCCACCATCACTAGGAGCTGCCTTCTTCATAAAAACACTATTCAGTGCTTCTACATTTTTGAGATAACTTTTTTTTTTGCCTTTCATGGGTTTTGATAAGATTGAATTTTTAGATTTCTGAATACTGAATTTCAGTATACATATAAAAATCCTCCTTGCCTGCCTTGTACTCAAAAGTAAGATAAAATTTTCACAAACCTTTCCACCCACAATCCATATTAAGTCACACTGATCCATTTAATACTTCTTCCTTTTCTTTCTTCAGGCTAACCTTTGAGCCATGTCCTGCTGTCTTTTATGCTTGTGTTTCTTCCATTGTGCTCTGCTTACTTCATCTTCCATCTTTGTTATTTATCCTGCCTTCTTTTGTTGCATACATTATTCATGATGAATTTCTGAAGGTACAAATGCAGTAAGATGTAGGCTACATTATTTACTTACCTATCTATCCCACATCTTTATTCATCAGGATGTATTTTAGCCTGCCTGCCTGTCTGCCTGCCTGCCTTCCCGTTTGCCTCTGTATCTAACTTTTTACTTGTGTTATCTTTTCAATGAATGCCAGATCAGTCAATTACAAGATTGTCCCTCTTTTTCAATGCTGCTTTAGAAACTAACATTAAACTTTTTACACTAAAAACTGATTGTAAATTCATTTAGAATTCAGGAAATGTTTCATTCTCATCATTATGGAAAAAAATCTGAAAAGAGAACAAACTAATTGGCAAATACTAATGACAATTTCTTTCTACTCCTGGCTATTGGGAATGAGGTTATATGTAAAGTTCAATAACTAAACAACAGGATACATATACTGTAATCTAAATTAGACATTATTTATCAGAATAATCCATATCTAGATTTTTTTTTTCATTTAAAATAACTGAAATGCAGCTTGCTGAGTTTCCTAGACTGCAATATTTAATCAGTCTGCATAATGAATAGTTCTAATTGGCTAAAACATATGCCTACTTAACTGTCAGCAGATTTGATAATTTTGCATACTATTTTTAACATAAGTGCTTGAAAACTGCTGATGGAGAGCATCGTCTTAAGAACACATTTTTCCTCTTTCACATGCCAGAGGAATACCCGTTCTATGATTGTGCATGATTAAAAAAAATGTCTGCAACTTCCCCATCAGAAATACTGTATTTTACTCTACAAATGAATGAAGTGCAAATTATGTAGCTTTGCCATTATTACTTTTCTATACGTTTGGCAGTATTGCCTGATAGCAACACAACTTGAAGACATTCTGAGTTGTCTAATAGCAGAGATTGCAGAGTGGCATAGGAATACTTTCCCTTCCAAATATATCTGTATAATCAAATAACAACAACAACAACAATAATAATAAACATTTCTTAATAATTGTTTATTTATTCAACAATATTTAAAGCCTACCAAATCCTGCAGAATTTTGGGTGGGATATAATAATAAGTACAGAACAAAAATGAAAAGAATATACATTAAAACAAAAAATCTCTCAGGTACTCAAAACCAGTCTGCTTAGGCCATATACTCTGTAGGAAGAATCATATCCACTCCCTTTATTTCCATGCCCCCAAAGAAGGCAAAGAAAAACCATCCAAGGAAGCTAAATAATCCCTGCCTCCCAACCAGAATGGCCTCAAGTAACTCTGGTTAGAAGACTGAGACAGACCGAGGGCGGAACTGGCATCGCGATGATACGGCATGTGATCTTGGAGGTCTGATATCGCTGCTGATATCTTTGCTCCTGGACAGTCCTATCGGATCTAAACCTCCCAAAGAGATGGTGAAAGTGAAGAGCGCATCCTGTCGATCCCATGGATACCACAAAGTCCCTGGTAGATCCAGGAGAAGCTCTTCTTGCCAGCAGCAAAGAGACAGCCATTAAAGCTGCTGAAGTTGGGACAGCTCCGAAATGGAAGAGAGCAGAAAGAGAGAGTGTGCCGGTTTGGTGAGAACTTTTTTTTTACTCTAAGATCTGAAAGGACACCCTAAAGAAAAGAAAGAATCTGTAAAAGTTTTGACAGAAGTGATTAAGCGGCGATTTTAAACAGGAATGTCAAAGTAATGTTTTTTCTTCTTCTCATTGCTGGATTTTCTATATATGATCTTGTATTTTGAAACTGGACTGGTTTTTTCGTTTATATCTATTTTTTTCCTCTCCTTTTTGATTTTGTAATATTTTAGGCTAGAGGCTCCCTTTAGTTATTTAATTTTTTAAAAAATATCTTTTTCTTTTTTTATTGGGGTGGCATGCTTTTTTATGGTACAAAGGAACTAAAACACAGGGGTATTTTAGAAGACATTATATACGGGAGTCTCTGGTTAAACTGGGAGAAGATTAAAAGACAATGTTATTTGAAAATTCCAGCCTGGTTATCGACTATTGAAGCATTTTTGTATCCTATAATATACAAAAAGGAACAAACAGATATGGTGAAATACTGAATGAAAAGGGTGAACTTAAATCTATGCAAAAACTAGAGGAACAAGGTATAAAGATGAATTGGTTTTCATATGCGCAAATACATTCAAGGTATGATAAAGATTCTAAAACAGAAGGTTTCGATTATAAACTGACTGACTTAGATAAGAGTTTGACAGGTACTGATGAAAAGGTGATTAAAAAATTGTTTGGATAGCTATTAGAAATTAAACTAGAAGAAGAACAAGTTAAAGAAACTATGATTGCTTGGGGGAAGAATTTTGGATATGGGATTGATTTAGAGAAATGGCAAAAATTGTGGTCTCAAAATTATAAAATGACAATGTCAACAGCATATAAAGAAAATTTGTATAAGATGTTTTACAGGTGGCATTTCCCCCCAACAAGAATAGCAAGAATGTTCAAGAATAAATCTGAAAAATGTTGGAAATGTCATCAGACACCTGGCTCATATTACTGTATGTGGTGCACTTGTGCGGATGCTAAAAAATACTGGACTAAAATCCACATGTGGTTGGAAAAAATGACAAAAAAACATATAGACTTGAAACCAGTGATATTTTTATTGGGAATTTTACCTGAAATATATAGTAAAGACTTGAAATACCTGATTGTAAATGTATTAATGGCGGCTAGGATTGTATTTGCTAAAAACTGGAAAAATGAGAAAATACTATCACAGGAGGAAATCATTAAGAAAATATTGGAATGTGCTGAAATGAGTAGATTGACATTTGAAATTAGAGAACAAGAGGATAAACAATTTTATAAAATTTGGGATCTTTTCTATTAATGGTTAGACAATAAAGTATAGTAATGAAATATGTAGATTTTTAGAAAATAATATATAAAGATGTACTTCTTTCTTATTATATCTATAAAATGATTTTAGGATAGATTTAGGATGATAATATGAACTGTTATAAAATAAATTAAGTAAATTATGGTTATCCTGTAAAACATGAATGAATAAAAGTATAGTCAAATGATTGATTGATAATGATACTAAGGTATTTAATTTTTGATTGACAATATGTGAGTATATGTAATGTAATTGTAATTGAAGACTGAAATGGAAGCACAAAACAATTTGTAAATCAACCGGCATACTCTATGTACACCTATGGAAGATAGCTTGATGTTTTTATGTTTTGTTTGTTTATGTTTGTTTTTAAAAACCAATAAAATTAAAAAAGAAGAAGAAGACTGAGACAGACCAAGTCGACAGGATTAAGTCAGAAAACACAAAGCCACACAGAATTTACATTCCCTATCTTTCCCCAAGGCTAGCCTTGATACTGGCCACCACCCAGGAAACCAAACAGGGACAATTAGAACACAGAAATCTAATTTCATCAAATAATCCCAACAGGCATCTCAATCTCAAAGGTCCAAAAGGGTATATACAAATCACTCTACTTACCATGCCAGGCTGTCAGCCACCCCACAAATATGCTGCTGTCACTGTAGTTTCTGGCTACCAAATAAATAGGGACCGCCTTTCCTGTAGCCTGCTTCCAGTTAGTTTTTTTCAGTGTCTTTCTCCCGGCTTGGAACTGGATCAGATTTTACTTCCAATAGCTCCAAGTCATATATTTGAGATAAAGTAAATTATTTTACTAAGTTAGTTCCTGAACATTCAATTCCTTAGATAATCTAAATTATGGAAGGCCTCTGAACTGCTAGCATTGTGACTATTTTCTCAGATTTGAAGGAAGCTGATTTTTGTCTCATTAGGAAAAATATTGTGTGGACAAAGCAGCAATATTTGGGTAGTAATTCTGAAATTAAGAATCTGTCCTTGTAGAGGAAAACACTTTATCTAGGTGTTTTAAAAAATTTGGAGAAATTGTACCTCAGTTACTTTTTCCTGAGAGTTTTTTCCCCAGAATAGAGTGGATATCAGGCAAAAGTAACAGGAATTGAGTTGAAGGCACTAAAAATTTATCACATGCTACCTATAAACAAGAATCTGATCTACTAATAGTCAAGCCAAATTGATGCTAGATAAAGCTCAATTGAATTCATGAGGGACTAGATTTAGGTCTCTTGTGGGAATGCAACAACTCCAAACTAATGACAAATTTAACCCTTCCCTTGGGCTTAACCTACTCATCTCCTAGAATGGATAAATTATGATCCTATTACAATACTAACATTTATGTTTTCCTTATTTAATGATTTGCCCCTTTATATAGGTTTTAGATTTTTGTTTTCATATTTTATTTATTTGTACCCCACCTTTATTTTAACCTTACATATTTTATATTTTTTAACTTTTAAAATCACTAATCGTTTGTATTTTTTGAAAACTGTTCTACGAACAAAATAAAGATTTTGAGCTGAGTTGTGAACATTGAGTTTTGTTTGTTTGTTCACATCCTTCTAATTTGCAAGATGAGCATAAAAGTTGAACGTAATTTGCATTCATTACATAGTATGAAATCAAGTTGTCTGCCTTAACTTACAATTTTTATGTTTTTGAGGAAAACAGTTAAAAGCTATTTAAACCTTAATTGGTGATTAAAAATAGTTTTAAGAAGGTATTATCTTTTGAATCATAATGAATGCACTATAATACATTAATGACATGAAATGTTCAAATATAAACCAACAATGCTGATGGTGTCTGCCATTTAAATCTTATTAGTTATGGTACTCTTTTTAATGACAGTACTTTGTCGAATAAAAGTCTCTTGAAAATAAATAACAGATAATGGTGTATAAATTAAATTTGATGCAAGGTCTCTTGGAGTAATTTCTTAAAAGCAAAATCTATACACCTCGATTTTAATTTGATGCAAACTCTATCTTAAATAAGAACAGTAAAACTGTATTCGACAGAAGTGCACTGATAAGCCAACTGAAGCCGCTTTTTAACCATCATATATCATTCTCTACAGATGCCCTGTTCTTTATTGATCAATCCTCATTTTCAAGCAGGAGTGAGGGATATCTACATATAATAAGATCAGGCATAGTTCTTGAGGAATATGCTCGTTTTAGAGCAGATTCAGGTAAATGGTGGAATTTGAGATTTTCAGTGAGAAGAAAGATCCATTTAATTTTTTCCTGGTAGAAATGAATGCTATTTTCATGCAAAGCTTTTTAAATGAAAAAAAAAAAAAGCTGGCTGAAGAGTTCCATTCTAGGTGCATCTTGTCCTGTGATCTGGGTAGGGAAAGAGTTATGGTCTTCTGAATCTTATACTAGCGTGCTCTTTGACTTTTCTCCTCCTCCTTGCCAAAGAAAACAAGAAGTAACATGTAATGTTTTTCTAGTTGGCTTATCACTTCTCCTTTCAGTTAAAAATATGCCCTTCATGTATGGGTCCAGACTGTTTTCCTATCTTATCCCCGTTCCTCAAAAATCTGTTACTGAGCATTTCATGGTATGTCTTTTACGGTATCTTAGAAAAACAAATATTTATTTATTTATGGTAGGGCATATCATACATGGACTAGCAATATATATTAACCTTCCATCTAGATTTGTTGTTGTTAGTTGTGAAGTCATGTCTGACCAATTGCGATCCAATGGACAACGTTCCTCCAGGCCTTCCTGTCCTCTACCATCTTCTGGAGTCCATTTAAGCCCATGCCAAGGGACTCGCAGGACTCTTAGCCTGCACCATAGTTAAAAGGCCTCAATTCTTTGGTCCTCACCCTTTCTTATGGTCCAACTTTCACAGCCATACATTGCCACCAGTGGTGGGATTCAATTTTTTTTTACTACCGGTTCTGTGAGTGGGCATGGTGTGGCTTGATGGGTGTGGCAGGGGAAGGTTACTGCAAAATCCCCGTTCCCTCCTCACCCCACTAACCTGCTTTCCAGCTCCGTTCTCCTGTGCAGGGCAACAAAAGAAGACCCAGCCAATCAGCTTGGACTCGGGAGGCAGAGAATAGATGGGGGCAGGGCCAGTCAGAGGTGGTATTTTCCGGTTCTCTGAACTACTCAATATTTCTGCAACTGGTTCTCCAGAACTGGTCAGAACCTGCTGAATGCCACCTCTGATTGCAACTGGGAAAACCATAGCCTTGACTATACGCACTTTTGTTGGCAGGGTGATGTCTCTGCTTTTTAGTATGCTGTCTAGATTTGCCATAGCTTTTCTTCCCAGGAGCAAGTGTCTTTTAATTTCTTGGCTACAGTCCCCATCTGTGATGTTCGTGGAGCCCAGGAAAATAAAATCTGTCACTACTTCTATTTCTTCCCCATCTATTTGCCAGGAATTGAGAGGGCTGAATGCCATGATCTTAGTTTTTTAAATGTTGAGTTTCAAGCCAACATTTGCACTCTCCTTCACTCGCATCAAGAGGCTCTTTAGTTCCTCTTCACTTTCTGCCATTAGAGTAGTATCATCTGCATTCTGAGGTTGATATTTCTCCCAGCAATCTTAATTCCAACTTTTGATTTATCTAGCCCTGTCTTTCTCATGATGTGCTCTACATATAAGTTAAATAGGCAGGGCGACAGTATACAGCCTTGCCGGACTCCTTTCCCAATTTTGAACCTATCAGTGGTTCCATGTCCAGTCATCTAGATTAGCAAAACACAACAAGATATAAATGTTAAAAAGATCTATGTTCAAGTACCAAGGTCTAGGTCATTTAACCATTGAAGCGCAGCCTCGTTTATATATAAAAAAACCCAGATACTGGACCAGTGTATGCCTTCAGTTTATGATGTACAGTTTGACATGAGACACTGGAGTAACGCTGTGGGGAGGATGCTACGTCCCTTTATACAGAGAATCCAGGCAGATGCCATGTGAGGTGCGAATCCTATTCAGGATTGTCTACTGCTGATATGGTAGTTCAAATCGTGGCACCTTTTTTGTGGGGTTAATTTTTATGTCTTCTTATGTCTGGACATTCAGGCTTTCCTTTGGGAATTGATGTTAAAGTTGTTGTGCAGATATTGTGCCAGTGCCAGTGGAGGCTTCCTGGATTTGATTCTTCCGGATGCTAAATGAGGAAGGTTGGCATGCACTGGTAGGAATGAGTTCTCCCTAATTTTTCTGTATTCTCTCACTGGTGCATCTTGCCTTTGTAAAGCTGGAGGTGCTCTATGTCTCAGAACAGGAAGCCGGCAAGTTGGAGTGGTTTTAATACATCCGCTTATAATCCACATGGTAAAGAAAAAAAGAAATGCTATAGCGGGGTCCCCAACCTATGGGCCACGGCCCACTCCCAGGCTGTGGCCTATTCACAACCAAGCCATGTGAGTGGTGGGACGGCATGTGTGTACCTAGCCCCACTTGTGCTCAATGTGGGCACCAGTGCTTGTAGGCCCCGTCTGTGCTCACGGTGGGTACAGGTGACCATCGCTCATGCAAATGAAGCTGTGCTTCTATGCAGGAGGACCTGTTTCTCACACAAACCTACCCCCTCTTTCCCTCCCCATGCAATGGGCCGCCAATCTGGAAAGGCTGGAGATCGCTGGGCTATAGCAGTGGCCCCCAATCTCTTGAACAACAGGGCCTGGTTCTGTGGAGGCAGTTTCTCCATCGACCGGGGGAGGGGGCATGATTTCACATGCTGCCTGGAACTCGTGTGTGCGCAGAGGGAGCTTCACTTACTTACATAGCTTGGTTCCTGGCAGGCCGCCAACCACTGGAGGTCTGTGGCCCGGTGGTTGAGGACTTCAGGCTATTTATTTCAACAATATTTATCAGGAATAATTACCTTTTGGAAAATTGCAGGAAGTTTCAGCTATCATAGATACGCTTCTGGATTATTTAGATGAAGAAGAGAAGTGACTGTGTAAAGTTTGGGGCTAAAAGACCATCCAGGGCAGTGGTTCCCAAACTTTTTCAGTCCACCGCCCCCTTGGTGCTACAAGCTATCCTTGGTGCCCCCCACCCAGGGGTGGGATTCAAATTTATGTGGGTGTGGCCTAATTTGAAGGCGTGGTTTGCTGGTCACGTGACTGGGTGGGCATGGCTTGCAGGTCACGTGACTGGGTAGGTGTGGTTTGGGGGTCATGTGACTGGCCAGGTGACTGGCAAACAAGTAGTCCTCACTTAATGGCCGGTTATTTAGCAAGTGTTCTAATTAATGACTGGCCTCCCCAGAGATACTTGGCCTGTTTTTGGAGTTTTGACAGCCATGCACACACATACATACACACTCCCTTCTAACCCTGCTGGAGCAGATCATTGGACTAGAATTGGCAAAGCATCTCTGATGAGATTCTAGTAGTGAATAAAATCTAATCAGAAATGCTTTGCCGATTCTTGTTTGTTTTATTTGTATCTCTTTATTTTATGTTGCTGAATCGCATTGACCACATGGTGTGTCCCTTCTTGTGCACAACCCAGAAGCTTTGTGATTCTCTGTAGGAAAAATTACCGACCTCTGGCTTTGCTCTACTTTTCAAACATGCTGTCACTGCCGGCCCCGCAGGTCCACCCCATTGAGCCCACTGTACTGGAAGGACCTGCCCAAGCAAGTCAAGTCAATGGGGTGAGCTTTAGAGAGGGAAAGAGAGAGAGAGAGAAAGAGAGAAGGAAGAAAAGGGAAAAGGGAAAGAAAGAAAAAGGGACAAAGAAAGAGGGGGTGGGTGGAAGAAAGGGACAAAAAGAAAAAGAAATAAAGAGGGAGGGAGGGAGGGAGGGAGGAGAAAGATAATGAGATATCTATTCTCGTCCAATCACCTGCTCCAGCAGGGTTAGAAGGGAGTGTGTGTGTGTATGTGTGTGTGTGTGTGTTCTCCTTGTAATTAACCAGTACTTTTTGGTTTTGCCTTCTTCAGAATTGGCACTGTAATACATCGGGGAAAAGTAATTTTCAGGGTGGAAATCTGTTCCAATGGATCCCGTTTAAAGCCTCAAATGTGAGAGCTTCCTGATAGTCTTGATGATGTTTTGTCCAAAAATCCTTTAATAGAAGCCAAAGATGTTTCAATGTGGAAAAGGGCCTCATTTCAATCTGATGGATCAGGTCTCTCTCTCCCCCTCTCCCTCCCAGACTGGCTTTGCTCTACTTTCCTGATGTTCCTGTGGGGCTGGTGCTTTGAACATGGATGGATGGATGGATGGATAGATAGAGGTAGGTAGGTAGGTAGATAGATAGATTGGTAGATAGATAGGTAGGCAGGAAGGCAGGCAGACTTTTTGGATGAATGTATGGATAGGTAGTAGGTAGGTAGGTAGATAGATCTATCTTGGTAGATAGGTAGGTAGACAGAAAGGCAGGCAGGCAGGAAGACAGGCAGACCTTTTGGATGGATGTATGTGTATGTATGGATGTATGTATGGATGGATCGACAGACAGACAGGCAGGCAGGCAGGCAGACAGAATGCAACAGTGGAAGCACTTTGGGAAAGTAGAGCAAAGCCAGAGTGGGAATTGAAGTCCCCACAAGTTGCCAAGGTTGAGAAACATGGGCTGAATATATCAACGCAACCATTCTGGTTAGAGTTTAGCATGCTGTTTGATTCTGGCTTAGTCAATAAACCATGGCTAAGATCTTCCTGCTCCTTAATGCAGCTGCCCCTCTGCCCCTTCTCCAGCCCCCTGCCCCAATTCTTTCTTTGGCAGTGATGTGGCTGACTTGACCCTCTTTGCTTCGACCCAACTTGCACTTTCATCGGGCTAAGCAAGAGGAGGTGCTCTGCACATGCTCAGAGACTTCTAACTTTGGGGAAGTGCTCCACCCATCTTTATGCTCTGCCCGGGAGGAGGAAGGCGTGCGGAAGCAGCCCAGACTGGTGGAGGTGGAGGGTACGATCACTTGGAAAGTAAGCATGCAAGCAAGTGCAGGGCTCAGTCAGAAGAACCAGGCTGCAGAGGGAGGCCAGGTTCTAGGTCTGGGCCGGCCACGTAGAGCTGAACCAAATTGAGCCACGTGGCTTGGAGAGCTGCAGCTGCATCCACCCGCATCCTGCGTGAAAGCCCGGCTGGCTGGAGAGGTGGAGGCCGGGTGGTTGCTGCGTACTACCTTGTTCTCCAGGGAAGGGGGCCCTAACGCTGGACCACCCACCCCTTTCACTGCGCACCTTGGGAGGGTTTTGCTTTTGGGCTTTCTGGTGCGCCTCTACCGCTTCTACCAGAGAGGGAAGCCTGCAAGCTAAGGCACCCCCTTTCTGCCATCTCCCACCTCTCCCCCCCAGGCTTGGCAAGGCTCGCCAGGCGCGGGTTTTGCCTTCGAGGTGCTGGCTACGGAGCAATGAAACAGTCAATGGACTGCGTGGCTGACAGTCAGTGAGCCTGCATGGCCGGTGCCTTGAACGCCCCCCTGCCACCTCTTAGCGCCCTCCCTAAGGAATCCCACCACTCCCCCAGAGGGTGGTACCGTCCACTGTGGGAACCACTGATCTAGGGTATAGTACAGCAGAAAGATTTTTCACTCTACTTTCCATATGTTAATTTTTGCTGGATAGTTTCAAGTTAGGAAGAAAACTGGGCTTTTAAGAAGAGCACAGAAAAGTGAAGGTAAATGATAAAGTCTTTGAACTATAAAAGGGAATGAGACTGAAACATGCCCGTGTGGAAAATATTTAGGCTGACAAATAGATTATTTTTTCTAATAATTTTATTAAGAATTATATTAAACATCATACAAAACATGGTACAAAAAGGTATGTATGTATATACACAAAGAAGACAAAGTGTGAAAAATAAAAATTTCCCCTCAACAGATAGCAAGAAAAACAAAATTTTCCCTTTCCGCTTCACTCCCATATTCAACACAAAAGTATTTATTGCTGTCTCTTAAATTACAACCAGATATGGCTTCATTCCACGTCTCACCCCATTTTCTATAAGCTTATCTTTAAGTCTTCAGCAATCCTAGGTCTATAAAGGTCCAGTAAAAATGAACAAAAATACTTATCAACATAAATACATAATCCCCTTTCCATTAAATATATATCCTCTCATCCCTTTTTTAGCAATTAGACATTAGAATACCTGCAGAAACAATAATAATATTAATAAAATTGGACACTATTAAACATTACCATAAATAAATAAATACCTATGCTAGCAAATTAATGTTTTTATTGACTTAGTGAAAACCTGACACCACTTGAATATATTTCAGAAAGTGGGTCTCTATTGAATAAACTGGTTCAGATTATATTTCTATTCATGCAGCAAGAGCCAATGATGCAATATTTTTAGGACATACAATGACTGTACAGAATCATAAAATCAGCTGCGCTAAATATTTCTTTTTTTATATTTATTTCTGTAGACCAGGGATCTCCAACCTTGACGTCTTTAAGACTAGTGGACTTCAACTCCCAGAATTCCTCAGTCAACCATGCTTACTGAAGAATTCTGGGAGTTGAAGTCCACAAGTCTTAAAGTTTTAAGTTTGGAGACTTCTGCTGTCTTATACTGGGATAACTATTTCCAGAATTCTCAACCCAAAACAGCAATTGCTAGCTTTAAATTTTTACAGTCCTAGCTTCTGAACAGTGC